>NC_141879.1:37515000-38765000 GCF_056163025.1 Triticum urartu | reverse complement strand
GTTGCTGCTGCAACACTGATTTTTTCTAAACATCGCTTTCTCTAACTTCCTCAAACCTGAAATTGTAATAACCCGGATTTTTAGGGTTATTAATTTAAATTAAGTTGAGTAATTAAATTTCTATTATCTGTTTAACATAAAATATTTGAGCAAATAAGATATGCTAGATTATTGATTCAAGTGATTAAAATAGAACTGTAATTTTTGCATGCATAAAATATTAGATGGATATTACACACTAAGTAAGTATGTATATGTGCACACAGACTAGCATCCATGCACTCACGTTATGGCATTAGCATGGAAAGTAATACAAATTAGTAGGTAGTACAGGCTAGCTAGTAATGAGAAGATGGCCAAATACTAGAAGATGTGCATGCATGTAATGATGAGAATGCACACGTATGTACTATGCTTACAAGCTAAGTAAAATCCTATGCATGAGAGGGCCAACGTGGCCTGGTACTAGATGAAGCTAGGTTGTGCTGGCAGCACCCTTAGATATTTAGGACCAAGAAATTTCTACGTGGAGGTTTTGTATATATAGTGGTCAGGTTTGTTTGGCTTTTGCACAAGCAAAAGGGGCAGCAGTTCGAAGGGTCAAGGGGCAAGGGTCAAAGGCCATTGCGGCTTGATCTTTTACCAGGTTCTCCATGTAGACCAATGCATGCTTGCCACGTAATAGGTAGAGTCCAGATGATCGTGTGCTTCAAGAACAGCTCGGCTGAGTTCACTCTGGGCTCACCATCCATAAATAGCTGCTGCTACTTGTTTTGCACATCCTCATCACCAAGAGTGAGAGCATGAGAGAAATAGAGCATACCAGCGGAGAGAGAGCAAAGAGAAGAGAGATGAAGAATACAAGTATGCACGCGTCCATGTTTGAAGATATATAGATCGTGTACATGCTGCTGGAGGGAAGAACAGAGCCATACGTCAGAAGAATATTAGTATATGCGCGTTCGTCAGATTCTATACAAAGATGATGGAGTATTGGAGTTTCATCTTCTGGCAGAATATTATTCTAAAGGAGAAATCATATTATCCGAGGCAAGTGGTTACTTTGCTAACTCCTTGAATCCTATCTTATTGTTGTCTCCTGTGATCATCGTTCTGATTATGTTGCTAGACCTTGAATCTTATTTATCCTCTGTTGATTCCTGTTTTATTTGAGGACATGTTGTCCTTGATAATCCATTTGTTGAAGGACATGTTGTCCTTGATGATCCATTTGCTGATGGAAAGTCTGATACGAGAGGAACTCATGTAAAGGCATGGGTTTATTGTCTTGACTGATATTTCAATGATCTTATATAGCTGATCCAGCCCCATGTCATATTCTGTCCATCTATATTGGTGTCACGACGGCAAACGTATTGTACCGGTCACAGTTCAGGTATGGGACTGTCTGAGTTCTCCACTAAGGACGGACCTTGTTCGGGAACGTGTCGGTGATGGATCCATAGGAGCGATCGACATCAGTAGGTCCAGGTGTTCGAGTCTTAGTGGGTACAAGAGCTCTGCTCTACTAGCGCCTGTGTGGTTCTAGTTGAGACTGTCGACGTCGGAGTACCCCTCCTAAGAGCGTAAAAGTGTGAAATTTCACCATTGTGACTCCCGGGTTGGGAAGCTTGCGGTCATGTGTGACGCCAATAATTTCTTGGTCCATTTTCATTATATCCGGTTATGTTGTTCTTTTACCTATTTCTAATTAAATTGGCTCCAGCAATTTGTCACGTTATTTATTCTCCTTTAGATATAGTCAACCCGTTGTTACTGTATCAATATCCTTAAATTCTACTCTTGTTGAATAGTGAAGTATCTGCTTGTTGAGTATGACTTGTCGTACTCATCCTTACTTTTTCTATTTTTAGATACAGACGATGTAACTCAAGCCTGTTCAAAAGATGTAGTCATCCCAGACTAGGCTGGACCAGTGGGTGGGAAGGCGACTAGAAAATAATTTATTTGAGCCATTTTGTAAATGCAAAGGAACTTGTAAAGTAAATATATGAGCTTTTGTGATCCACTGTTGGTTTATGCCTGCTTAATCACGCCTTGCGTGACTATAGGCCCCTGGTCTATAGGCGCGCGGCGGCTGTCTCGCCTAGGCCCGGTCTCGGGGCGTGACAGAAATATATCTGACTCATTTTCTAAAAATACATTTCACAGCTATGGATAAACAAACCCACCAGAAGACTATGTATATACATGTAGATGTTAGAAAGGTTCTATTCCCTCCGTTTGGAATTAGTTGGTGCTCGAATGGATATATCTAATAACAGATACCTGTGAATGTCCAAATAGCAAATGCACACTTCATTAACACTGACTTTCATGGGATTGAGATCCAACTTTTTGGAGCAGTACAAGAATAGAGACACAAAAGGCTATGTACACGAGTAGATGAATATAATCCCATTGATATAGTATATCGAATGGGCGAGCCGTCCCTCCGTCGCCACCAGATTGCGAGCTGCCCTTCCCCTCCCCTCTCCTTCGTCGCCCCCCACCCCCACCCCCCGCGAGTGGGCAACAGAGGGGCCCCAAACCCAGCCGCTGGTCCTCCCTTCCCCCATCGCCGCCGGTGGTCGATGTCGAGCAAAACTCGTGCGTCTGGCGGCGCCAGAGGTAGTGCCTCCCCTCTCGGGTCCTTGGGTGGCGCCGGACGCCCCATCTCATGGGTGTGATCCTGATCTGGATCGTGGTGGCGCCGATCTGGACCAAGGCGCCTTGTTGGACAATGATGGCGTGCGGCCGACTGACGTCCAATCGGTGGCCTTGGCGGCAGGGATGGTGTGGACCATCTCGATCAGGGTTGGAGGGCCCTGGATCAGGGGCGGTGGACCCTGGGATGCCCTCCATGTCCGGTGACGCTGGGCGGGTGGGCTATCGGGGATCGGATCGGGTGGCCGGCGATTGACCGGCGGGTTGATGTCGCGGCTTGCGGCCCGGCGGCCAAAGACGCCGAGTTGCTCCTTCCTCCAACCCATGTTGCGTGCACTCCATCTTAATTATCGGACATGGCCATGCTGCTAGCTAGTTATCGGGTTGGGACGGAGCGTGAAGGAAATATGCCCTAGAGGCAATAATAAAGTTATTATTTATTTTCTTATATCATGATAAATGCTTATTATTCATGCTAGAATTGTATTAACCGGAAACTTAGTACATGTGTGAATACATAGACAAACAGAATGTCACTAGTATGCCTCACTAGTATGCCTCTACTTGACTAGCTCGTTGAATCAAAGATGGTTAAGTTTCCTAGCCATAGACATGAGTTGTATTTGATTAATGGGGTCACATCATTAGAGAATGATATGATTGACTTGACCCATTCCGTTATCTTAGCACGATGATCATTTAGTTTGTTGCTACTGCTTTCTTCATGACTTATACATGTTCCTCTGACTATGGGATTATGCAACTCCCGAATACCGTAGGAACACTTTGTGTGCTACCAAACGTCACAACGTAACTGGGTGATTATAAAGGTTGTCTACAGGTGTCTCCGATGGTACTTGTTGAGTTGACATAGATCGAGATTAGAATTTGTCACTCCGATTGTCGGAGAGGTATCTCTGGGCCCTCTCGGTAATGCACATCACTATAAGCCTTGCAAGCAATGTGACTAATGAGTTAGTTGCGGGATGATGCATTACGGAACGAGTAAATATACTCTGTTCGGTAACGAGATTGAACTAGGTATTGAGATACCGACGATCGAATCTCGGGCAAGTAACATGACAATGGGAACAACGTATGCTGTTATGCGGTTTGACCGATAAAGATCTTCGTAGAATATGTAGGAGCCAATATGAGCATCCAGGTTCCGCTATTGGTTATTGACTGGAGATGTGTCTCGGTCATGTCTACATAGTTCTCGAACCCGTAGGGTCCGCACGCTTAACATTCGGTGACGATCGGTATTACAAGTTTATGTGTTTTGATGTACCGAAGGTAGTTCGGAGTCCTGGATTTGATCACGGACATAACGAGGAGTCTCAAAATGGTCGAGACATAAAGATTGATATATTGGAAGCCTATATTTGGACATTAGCTAGAATGGGTCCGAGTGGTTTGGGCATTTTTCTGGAGTACCGGGAGGTTACCGGAACCCCCCGGGGAGTATATGGGCCTTATTGGGCCTTAGTGGAATAGAGCAGAGGGAAGGGAAAAGAGGGAGGCGCGCCCCCAAGCCCAATCCGGATTGGGAAGGGGGGCAGCCCCCCTTTCCTTCCTCCCTCTCTCCTCCTTCCTTCCTCTCCTACTCCTACTTGGAAGGGCTCCTACTTCTACTAGGAAAGGGGGGGGGGATCCTACTCCCGGAGGGAGTAGGACTCTCCCAGGGCGCGCCATATTGAGGGCCGAACCTCCCCCTCCTCCACTCCTTTATATATGGGGGAGGGGGGCACCCCATGGACACATAAGTTGATCATTGATCTTTTAGCCGTGTGTGGTGCCCCCCTCCACCATAATTCACCTTGGTTATATCGTAGCGGTGCTTAGGCGAAGCGCTATTCCGGTAGCATCATCATCACCGTCATCACGCCGTCGCGCTGACGAAACTCTCCCTCGAAGCTCTACTGGATCGTGAGTTCGCGGGACGTCACCAAGCTGAACGTATGCAGATCGCGGAGGTGTCGTACCTTCGGTGCTAGATCGGTCGATCGTGATGACGTACGACTACATCAATTGCGTTGTCATAACGCTTCCGCTTACGGTCTACGAGGGTACGTAAACAACACTCTCCCCTCTCGGTGCTATGCATCACCATGATCTTGCGTGTGCGTAGGAAATTTTTGAAATTACTGCGTTCCCCAACAGTGGCATCCGAGCCAGGTCTATGCGTAGATGTTATATGCACGAGTAGAACACAAAGGAGTTGTGGGCGTGGGTATATACATATTGCTTGCCGTAACTAGTTGATTCTAGATTCGGAGGTATTGTTGGATGAAGCGGCTCAGACCGACATTACGCGTACACTTACACGAGACTGGTTCTACCGACGTGCTTCGCACACAGGTGGCTAGTGGGTGTCTGTTTTCCAACTTTAGTTGAATCGGATTCAATGAACATGGTTCCTTCTGAAGATCAAAAAGCAATCACTATACCGCGTTGTGGTTTTTTGATGCGTAGGTAAGAACGATTCTTGCTCAGCTCGTAGCAGCCACGTAAAACTTGTAACAACAAAGTAGATGACATCTAACTTGTTTTTGTAGGGCATGTTGTGATGTGATATGGTCAAGACATGATGAGATATCAATTGTTTTATGAGATGATCATGTTTTATTAAAGTTATCGGCAACTGGCAGGAGACTTATGGTTGTCTCTTTATTGCATAAGATGCAAGCGCCATATAATTGCTTTACTTTATCGCTATCGATAGCAATAGTTGCAAAAGCAATAATTGGTGAGACGACCATGTAACGACACGTTGATAGAGATCAAGATGATGGAGATCATGGTGTCATGCCGGTGACAATAGAGATCATAACGGTGTTTTGGAGATGGAGATTAAAGGCACAAGATGATGATGGCCATATCATGTCACATATTTTGATTGCATGTGATGTTTATCCTTTATGTATCTTATTTTGCTTAGTTCGGCGGTAGCATTATAAGATGATCTCTCACTAAATTTCAAGGTATAAGTGTTCTCACTAAGTATGCACCGTTGCGACAGTTCGTCGTGCCAAGACACCACGTGATGATCGGGTGTGATAAGCTCTACGTTCACATACAACCGGTGCAAGCCAGTTATGCACACGCCGAATACTCGGGTTAAACTTGACGAGCCTAGCATATGCAGATATGGCCTTGGAAAACTGGAGACCGAAAGGTCGAACGTGAATCATATAGTAGATATGATCAACATAGTGATGTTCACCATTGAAAACTACTCCATCTCACGTGATGATCGGACATGGTTTAGTTGATATGGATCACGTGATCACTTAGATGATTAGAGAGATCTCTATCTAAGTGGGAGTTCTTAAGTAATATAATTAATTGAACTTTAATTTATCATGAACTTAGTCCTGATAGTATTTGCATAACTATGTTGTAGATCAATAGCTCGCGATGTAGCTCCCCGTTTATTTTTGATATGTTCCTAGAGAAAAACTATGTTGAAAGATGATAGTAGAAATGATGCGGACTAGGTCCGTGATCTGAGGATTATCCTCATTGCTGCACATAAGAATTATGTCCTTGATGCACCGCTAGGTGACAGACCTATTGCAGGAGCAGATACAGACGTTATGAACGTTTGGTAAAGCTCGGTATGATGACTACTTGATAGTTTAGTGCACCATGCTTTACGGCTTAGAACCGGGACTTCAAAGATGTTTTGAATGCCACGGAACATATAAGATGTTCCAAGAGTTGAAACTAGTATTTCAGACTCATGCCCGTGTCAAGAGGTATGAGACCTCTAACGGTACTTTGCCTACAAGATGGAGGAGAATAGCTCAACCAATGAGCATGTGCTCAGATTGTCTGAGTACTACAATTGCTTGAATCAAGTGGGAGTTCATCTTCCAGATAAGATAGTAATTGATAAAGTTCTCTAGTCACTATCACCAAGTTACTAGAACTTAGTGATGAACTATAATATGCAAGGGATGACGAAAACAATTCTCGAGCTCTTCGTGATGCTGAAATCGACAAAGGTAGAAATCAAGAAAAGCATCAAGTGTTGATGATTGACAAGACCACTAGTTTAAAGTAAAAGGGCAAGGGAAAGAAAGGGAAATTCAAGAAGAATGGCAAGCAAGTTGCCACTCCCGTGAAGAAGCCCAAAGCTAGACCCAAGCCTGAAACTGAGTGCTTCTACTGCAAAGAAATGGTCACTGGAAGTAGAACTGCCCTAGATACTTGGCGGATAAGAAGGATGGCAAAGTGAACAAAGGTATATTTGATATACATGTTATTGATGTGTACTTTACTAGTGTTTATAGCAAACCCCTTGGTATTTGATACTAGTTCAGTTGCTAAGAGTAGTAACTCGAAATGGGAGTTGCAAAATAAACAAAGACCAGTTGAGGACGAGGTGACGATGTGTGTTGGAAATGATTCCAAGGTTGATAAGATCATCATCGCACACTCCCTTTACCTTCGGGATTAGTGTTGAACCTAAAATAAATGTTATTTGGTGTTTGCGTTGAGCATAATATGATTGGATCATGTTTATTGCAATACGGTTATTCATTTAAGTCAAAGAATAATTGTTATTCTATTTACATGAATAAAACCTTCTGTGGTCATACACCCAAGGTGAATGGTTTATTGAATCTCGATCGTAGTGATACACATATTCATAATATTGAAGCCAAAACATGCAAAGTTAATAATGATAGTGCAACCTATTTGTGGCACTACCGTTTAGGTCATCTTGATGTAAAGCGCATGAAGAAACTCCATGCTGATGGACTTTTGGAATCACTTGATTATGAATCACTTGATGCTTGCGAACCATGCCTCATGGGCAAGATGACTAAGACTCCGTTCTCTTGAACAATGGAGCGAGAAACTAACTTACTGGAAATAATACATACTGATGTATGCGATCCGATAAGTGTTGAGGCTCGCGGCGGATATCGTCATTTTCTGACCTTCACAGATGATTTGAGAAGATATGGGTATATCTACTTAATGAAACACAAGTCTGGAACATTTTAGAATTTCAAAGAATTTCAGAGTGAAGTGGAAAATCACCGTAACAAGAAAATAAAGTTTCTACGATCTGATCGCGGAGGCGAATATTTGAGTTACGAGTTTGGTCTTCATCTGAAACAATGTGGAATAGTTTCACAAATTCATGCCACCTGAAACACCACAGCATAATGGTGTGTCTGAATGTCATAACTGTACTTTATTGGATATAGTGCAATCTATGATGTCTCTTACCAATTTGCCACTATAATTTTGGGGTTATGCATTAGAGACAACCACATTCACATTAAATAGGGCACCATCTAATCCGTTGAGATGACACCTTATGAACCATGGTTTGGCTAGAAACCTAAGCTGTCATTTCTTAAAGGTTGGGTTGTCATGCTTATGTAAAAAGGTTTCAGCCTGATAAGCACAAACCTAAATCGGAAAAGTGCGTCTTCATAGGATACCCAAAAGAAACTGTTGGGTACACCTTCTATCACAGATTCGAAAGGCAATATCTTTGTTGCTAAAAGTGGATCCTTTCTAGAGAAGAAGTTTCTCTCGAAAGAAGTGAGTGGGAGGAATGTAGAACTTGATGAGGTAATTGTACCTTCTCCCGAATTGGAAAGTAGTTCATCACAGAAATCAGTTCTAGTGATCTCTACACCAATTAGTGAGGAAGCTAATGATGGTGATCATGAAAATTAAGATCAAGTTACTACCAAACCTCGTAGGACAACCAGAGTATGGTCCGCACCAGAGTGGTACGGTAATCCTGTTCTGGAAGTCATGTTACTAGACCATGACGAACCTATGGACTATGTGGAAGCGATGATGAGCTCAGATTCCGCAAAATGGCTTGAGGCCATGAAATCTGAGATGGGATCCATATATGAGAACAAAGTATGGACTTTGATTGACTTGCCCGTTGATCGGTGAGCCATTAAGAATAAATGGATTTTCAATAGGAAGACGGACACTGATAGTAGTGTTACTATCTACAAAGCTTGAATTGTCGCAAAAGGTTTTCGACAAGTTCAAGATGTTGACTACGATGAGATTTTCTCGCTCATAGCGATGCTTAAGTCTGTCCGAATCATGTTAGCAATTGCCACATTTTATGAAATCTAGCAAATGGATGTCAAAACTGCATTCCTTAATGGATTTATTAAAAAAGAGTTGTATGTGATGCAACAAGAAGGTTTAGTCAATCCTAAAGGTGCTAACAAAGTGAGCAAGCTCTAGCGATCCATCTATGGACTGGTGCAAGCATCTCGGAGTTGGAATATATACTTTGATAAAATGATCAAAGCATATGGTTTTATATAGACTTGCAGTGAAGTCTGTACTTACAAGAAAGTGAGTGGGAGCACTACAACATTTTTGATAAGTATATGTGAATGACATATTGTTGATCGAAAATAATGTAAGATTTTTCTGAAAAGCATAAAGGAGTGTTTGAAAAGAGTTTTTCAAAGAAAGACCTCGATGAAGCTGCTTACACATTGAGCATCAAGATCTATAGAGATAGATCAGGACGCTTGATAAGTTTTTTCAATGAGTACATACCTTGACAAGATTTTGAAGTAGTTCAAAATGGAACAGTCAACAAAGGAGTTCTTGCCCGTGTTGCAAGGTGTGAAGTTGAGTAAAGACTCAAAATCCGACCACAACAGAAAATAGAAAGAGAATGAAAAGTCATTCCCTATGCCTTAGTCATAGGTTCTGTAAAGTATGCTATGATGTTTACCAGTCCTATTGTATACCTTAGCATGATTCTGGCAATGGAGTACAATAGTGATCTAGGAGTAGATCACTGGACAGCGGTCAAAATTATCCTTAGAGGACTAAGGAAATATTTCTCGGTTATGGAGGTGATAAAATAGTTCGTCATAAAGGGTTACATCGATGCAAGCTTTTTACATCGATCTAGATGACTCTAAGTCTCGATCTGGATACATATTGAAAGTGGGAGCAATTAGCCAGAGTAGCTCCGTGCAGAGCATTGTAGACATAGAAATTTGTGAAATACATACGGATCTGAATGTTGCAGACCCGTAGACTAAACTTATCTCACAAGCAAAACATGACCACTCTTTGGTTATTGACCGGAGATGTGTCTCGGTCATGTCTACATAGTTCTCGAACCCGTAGGGTCCGCACGCTTAATGTTCGGTGACGATTGGTATTACAAGTTTATGTGTTTTGATGTACAGAAGGTAGTTCGGAGTCCTGGATTTGATCACGGACATGACGAGGAGTCTCGAAATGGTCGACATATAAAGATCGATATATTGGAAGCCTATATTTGGACATTGGAATGGTTCCGAGTGGTTCGGGCATTTTTTCTGGAGTACCGGGAGGTTACCGAAACCCCCCGGAAAGTATATGGGCCTTATTGGGCCTTAGTGGAATAAAGGATAGGGAAGGGAAAAGAGGGAGGCGCGCTCCCCCAAGCCCAATCCGAATTGGGTAGGGGGGCGGCCCCCCTTTCCTTCCTCCCTCTCTCCTTCCTTCCTCTCCTACTCCTACTTGGAAGGGCTCCTACTTCTACTAGGAAAGGGGGAAATCCTACTCCCGGAGGGAGTAGGACTCCCCCAGGGCGCGCCATAGAGAGGGCCGGCCCTACCCCTCCACTCCTTTATATACGGGGGAGGGGGGCACCACATGAACACACAAGTTGATCATTGATCTTTTAGCCGTGTGCGGTGCCCCCCCTCCACCATAATCCACCTCGTTTATATTGAAGCGGTGCTTAGGCGAAGCTCTACTGGATCGTGAGTTCGCGGGACGTCACCGAGCTGAACGTGTGCAGATCGCGGAGGTGTCGTACCTTCGATGCTAGATCGGTCGATCGTGAAGACGTACGACTACATCAACCGCGTTGTCATAACGCTTCCGCTTACGGTCTACGAGGGTATGTAGACAACACTCTCCCCTCTCATTGCTATGCATCACCATGATCTTGCGTGTGCGTAGAATTTTTTTGAAATTACTGCGTTCCCCAACAGAGCGGGAGGTGGGTATGCGGATTGAGATAATTCTCAGGTCGGCTCCTGCCGGCCACGGCAGCGACGACACCTGAGGGTGCCGTTTTTCTTCATGGAGACGTCGCTCGGGTCCGCCCCACCTTTTCCCGCCTCACGTTCTCTTGGGTGAAAACCCTAGGGTGGCGACGACGCTCTTGGCGTTGTGTTCTTCTTGAAGGCATCGTTGTGAGAGCTATGTGGCGGTGGGCCCCGCTTGGGTACGTCGGCAGTTGCAGATGGCGTGCCCCTGTTCCTCTAAGTGGCAGTTGTTCCAGGGGAAACCCTAGGTCTGGGTCACTTTGGTGCCGTTCTCCCTCCTTGGGCATCGTCTTAGAGCAGTGGTTCACTGGAGAGGCCAACCGGTGGAGCGGTGTTACATCAACCGCATTGAAGACGATGGGTCTCGGCGACGTGGAGCAGTGGACTCTCAGTGTGTGGACGCGGTTTGATCGACGGGCGCAGGCTGGTGGCGTTGTCTGGTGTCGTCGACGACAGATATGTGTCTGGCGCTGTCCGGTTTGATCGACGGACATTGTTTTCAGACAAATGCTTGTTCTAGCAAAGTAGCATGTCTGCATCTTGTGATGTGGCAAACTGAGACTTCGGGGAACAAACACATTGTATGAGTTTTCGAACAATCAATTCAGCAAATGTTTTCTCTGTTAGGTTGACTGTTAGTCCGTTGCTCATAATCTTTGATTGGAGAAATGAGAAAGTTTTAGGCTTATTAACTGAACTTTGTACTTTGGTTCACATAGGCAAACCTGTAACAGAGTGTTATTGAGTGAATGAGATGTATCTCAATTTTGTTTTCACTTTTTTTACATGGAAAGGCTCATTTTAAATATCTAATAGAAACTTCGGCCGAATGATTAAGAGTCGGGTGACAGTGTACCGGTCCTACCATAGGTGTCGACTGGGCACGTCGACCAGACTAGTTGGCAGTCAAGTGGCTGGTTGACTAGTCGCTGACTAATTTCGATAAGTTGATCCCCTTGGCACGAGCGACTCAAAATCCTAGTCCCTGCCCGCGGAGCCTCCAGATCAAGTATTCAAGTCGCCTCCTGGGTGTTGCAAACCTAGCCTTGCCAGGCCAATGCCGCAGTGACTGGGAGCCACAGCACCGGCCGTTTTTGCCACCCTCCTGAGTGATATTCTCATCTGCCCTCCTGTCTCCCTTGCTATGTATTCATCCTCTCTTCTCCTTGCTGAACTCCTGATTTGTTCCTTCCAATCGTCAGTCGTGCTGAATTATTTGTTCGATTTATGCTTTCCTCTCTTCCTTCCATATAGTACCAGCAGCATATCATAGGCAGAGTTGCTGCCAGCTGGAGCTGTTAGAAGTATGGTTCCACCATCCTGAAATCCTAAGAGCAAGCCAACTTATCCAAGGAACCAAGTATCAGTATATACGCATATCAGTTGACATGTTGAAATTGGCTCTACACATGAAGTATTGTGTTAACTATGCTGTACAATAAATAATCTTGCTGGATCCATATTTCCTTGGACTTGCAAGTACCTTTCTCAAAGGTTCTCAATACTATATATCAGTTGAAGCACCTATTGGATTTCTGCTAAAACTCCTGATACTCACAAAACAACATTTTTTGTTGACTTACATTGATTAATGGTACCACTTTATTGCAGTGATTTCTGTTCTGTTTTCAGCACCCACTGTTACTGAGATATTGTCTCCTATAGCTTCGAAAACATGTTTCATTCAATGAGAGCAATCTGTCTGGTACAGATAATATTTAGATGCAAGGACAAAAGAATGATTGAACATGCCAATTTAAGTGTAACATCTTGTCTTCAAAACAGTAAACTACACAAAAGCGAGGGAAAAGGTGGGAAGGTTATTGGTCGTCCATTTTGCAGGACCAACATTTTGCATGTTACATTGGTTCTTTACCAAAATGCACCTTAGCTAATTGTTCTGGATCCTTGTATTGTCAAAATGTGAGCGTACTAGCATAGAAGAAGTTGAAATAAAAAAACCATGCTGAGAATGTTGTATGATTATTCCAGCTCAGAGCAGATTATCGCAAAGTTTGTCTGGCTTGCTTAACCTTTGATCTCAGATCTGTTATAGTGCTATGTATGTACGTATGTATCATTTTTTTTAATGTGCCTTCAGTTTGTAGTAATGCTGATAAAAACTTTTGTGTCTGAGGAATATTTGGAATTATGTGTTTAGCTCACAACAGCACATTAAGACTCCTTTCATTTAGCAAGTTTGCAAAAAGGTCCTTCAGAATATATTTAACTCACAACACTAACACCAACTCTGTAAAAAACATCACCAATCTGTAGTGTGTTTATCTCCTTTGTCCATATCAATAGGCCTTATATGGACCTCTGAAGAAAGATTATTCAAATATTGCAGGTGTGAATCAATCTTACAGACAGGCTTCAACTGCACACCAAAACCTAATACGGGGTAGTGGAAAGGGTACCGTGAATGGCCCGTTATCATCAAGGAAGCCTGTTATCACCAGAATAATGTTGAAAGGAGACAACATGAACGTGCCAACAGTAGCTAATGAAAAAGAGATTGAACATTCTTTAACAGCAGCCTCACAACTAGAATCATCCAGGTTGAAAACATCTAGTCTTGAAAAAGATAAACAAGGTAATGGGCCAAAATCTAATCTTCCTGAAGATTCTAAAATGGAGAAAGGAGCAGCTTTTTCAAAGGTGGATCATGCTCAGTTAGCGGCTGGACATGAAGACATCCCACTGAAAATTGAAGAAGAAAGCGCACATGATAAATGTATGAATGGAATTGAGCCCGGTGCTTCTAAAAGCACAACAACATGTGAACCCGATGTCACTTCGCAAGCAGAATTTCTACTTGGCTCAAGCTTTGTTACTCCTCAGAAGAACAAACTGGCAGAAGTGACTGCGCCAACAGGTTCAGCAGAACCATTGAAGACTACAAGTACACTGAACAGCAAAGCGCTGAATTGTGGTCCAGTTGCTGGCAAGGCCCCTGGAACCTATAGCAAGTCAGCTTCGAATACCAAATCTGCACCAGGTGATTCTTGTACTCAGGCAGCCGGCAGTTCAAGGAAGCGGACAAGAAAAGGGTGGACTACGGTGAAGCAGATTGCTGAGAAGGATGAGCTCGAGAGAAGAGAGAAGATGGATAACCTTGTAATCCCATTCTTCATGCAGTAAAACATCGGCTGGGAGAACAGATACAATTTTTAGTGATGTACTTCTGCACCAATCATGTCATAACTCGTAAGCAGTATGAGAGAAATATAAGGTTACCAAGAAATTTCAAAATTAAACCTAATGCAGGTATGCTAGCAGTCAAGGGAGAATGAAAGCAAAGGATTGGATGTCCATCAATGTGGGTTCGCTTGGCTGGAGCTGCCAAGTTGTGAAAGGTGAAGTGAAATACTCTGCTTAGTCCTTGGCTGAAGGGTTAATAATCCAGAGATCCATTCATGCAGTTATTTTCTGCATCGCAATCAGGTCCAGGATGTTGTTGTGCTCCAGGTGCTATGCAATCTATACGCTGGCTAACATTTTCCTTTCGCTCTTTTAGATTAACTACACTGATTAACATTTCTTGACCTGTGAAGTGGCTATGTTCTTCAGTATGACTCACATCTTCAGAAAGTAAACTGAAACTTCATCTGTACTAGTGCACCAGTGTAGCAATAACATCTGTGAAGTATTTTGATGACTATATGAGCTGATTCTGATAAGAGTCATAAGACAAGGGCACTTGCACAACTACATCGTTTTCCCCTTCTTTTTGTACCACAGCGGCACAGTTTCTTCAGAGTTTGTTCTCTGCATGCATTTCCGTTGCTAATGAAGCATTCCATTGTTTGTCAGATACCATCGATCACTCTATGGATTGATTTACATACATTGCAGTCCACCACTCTCTGGATTTGGTATCACCTTCAGACTGGTACGTTTGGCGCTTCTTTGACTGCTCTGGCACTAACCTATATAGCATTCATGTTGAGTTCTTGGGGCATCTCCTGCTCGAATCCTGTAACTGCAGTAGTACTACCCAATGTTTCAAACTTACTCCCTTGAAGGCTCCAATCACGTCATCTCTCTCCTACCATGCGCACCTCTATCTAAGTTGCAGTGAAGAGACGGTTCCTTTTTACCAATCCTACTTGTTGATGATTTTACCGGGGCAAGGAAGTTGGCACTTTAGCCGGTGGTTTCTTGCCTGGAAACCTTTTGGTACACGATTTACAGCTTCAGGATGACATCTGCAGATGTGGCAGATTAGTGAATCATGTGAGCGGGAGCGACCACGCGTTCCTGCGCCGGAGCGCTGTTCAGTGCTCGACACAGAGATCAGGAGCGCGGAGCCTCCTGTATCCCTCTCCCATTTCCACAGTGCCTGAGCAATGTCGGAACGCCCTGGGATAAAGAGCTTGCCGACTGTTAGGAAGGAAATCTTGTCTGTGGTTATGGACAAACATAGATAGTCCAGTTTTGAAAATCACCAACCAGTACAGTAGCAGCAACATCGATCATAAATCACCCATGGCAAGTATGAAGTAAATAAAATAAAGTCTTCAAAACGCACCAATATGGATTCTACATTTAAAGGTCCCGTAGAAATAAAGCTGATAATATAGATGTGTCATGAATCAATTACACGGCTTAACTAAGACAATTTGAAGTTTTGAGTTTGTAAAGAAAATTGTCCGTTCTGCGCATGCAAAGTTAAAGGGAGTTCTATGCTTCGCCCATGTGTAGCTCGGCTCCAGCGGTTAGAGCTCGTTAAGATAACGAGTCGGTCGGCTCGGCTTGTTAAAATAACGAGCGCGGATTCAATTGGCTCGACTCGTTTAGCTTGTCATAAACGTGAAGAACAAAGTATATGTATTATATATAAAATAATCTAGAAAAATATGGCAACTTATTATTTCTAACGAATCATAAGAATTAACAATTTTACACCAAAAGGCAATATGGTGCAGAAGTGACTTTATGGTGGACGGCGGCCTCGGAGGACTTTATCCTGTCCGTTTCACAAGATCTCGTGATTCTCACATGTCAGTTCGTTGTCCCCCGATTTGTTTTCTAGGAATATAGGTTCTAGGGTTCATAGGCGTATATGGCCGGAACAACTGCTAGGTTGTTTCAACCAACTGTGCGAAGGGGACGCTTAAAAAAAAACTGTGCGAAGGGTGTGAGAGAAGGAGCAGCGCAGGCGTTCGAAAATTGACTTACCTGACGATGACGATGCTCTCCGTAGGTTGATGGGTGGTGGTCCAGATCTATAATCTATAATACATAAATAGATCATCCCCACTAAGCTAATTCTCTTGACATGCAGACTGTCCACATCAGCGGCCCCACTACCTCATCACCCATACTGATGCCATCCTTTTCTTTTATACAAAAGATTTTCCTCCGCGACGCAATGTTTCCTGTCTTCACGGCAGCACTCTTTTTTCCCTGAGAATAATTGATGGGAACGCCTCTTGATTTACGACTCCCTCATCGCCTTCTTTAATCTCCATAAAATCTCACTATCTCTTCTCCTTCCACATGGAGGATAAGCAACGCACACACGGCTCCCCCGCGAGGCCCCTCGGCTCATCTTCCTTGGGCTTCATCCCCTATGAATACATCAGCCTCCTCCTCAGTATCATATCGATCGCGGTTATGTTCTTCGAACCGTGCGTATATGCCTCCAGTAGCAGCGGAGACTTCCACAGCCTCCTCCTCCATTGCGGCACCCTCACTTCCTCTCTAGAAGTCGTCGTCACCATCTCCCTAAGCCATCGACACCGGCACCAACAGTAGCAGTATCTCCAGGTCCACCTCGCCGTTGAGCAGCGGGGCTTCCTCACCTACCCGCTCACCAGCATCGGGGGCCCTGCTCACCCTCACGCTCCACCGCAAGCCTACTGCCACTAGGATGACCTACTACTACAACTACTTACGGCCTGGCGCTGACAGTAGGCTGCCGACAGGGCCGGTGAGGGGTCAACAACACCAGGAAGAGCCATCAGCAGAAACAGAGTGTAACTCATACGACTCCGCGGACTACGAGTCGTCGGCCGGCATCATCGTCTTACAGAAGCCGCACATGTGGCCGTTCTACAACAGTCTCACCACAATTTCACGACCACAAGTTCAACATCACATGAAGTTGGACCAGGAGCTAAGCATGGTGGAGGACGAGTTCCTGGCCATGTTTGATCTGATATGTGGAAACTATTGGGGTAAGAGAAGACCACAGATTTCCTTGAGTTTTATTCCCATCAAGCCTTCACCATGCCTCATATGAAGAAGCCTGTCCGGAGGCTCCGCCACCATGGGTGTCTACTCTATGATGCCTACAACATGTAGATGTCATTTGGAAATCCTCTCTGCTGTATACTGTTTTTCTTCTCGGCCTTAAACCATGGGTTGATGCCGACAACATGTGTAGGCCAGTCAATTCCTCTCTGGATACATTTTCTCCACTCCGCCTTAATTTGTTGCACAGTATGATGAGTCGATCGATGCCCTAAACTCCTTTTGTGTTTTTAGAACTGGTTGTATGGACAGGTGCATCCCCCTTTGTTCATGCGCTGGCGATAGTGGTAAGCAATTTTTGGATTCAGTTAAATATTTTTTCCCCACAAGAGACGGATAGATAATCCGATATATACTTGGACACAGTTAAATTTGTTTCAGGAAAGGGATCACTACTATTAATGATTGTTTATCTCATCTCCATCGCAGTTGCTTTCAATTCTTTTTTGTCTGATATATACTTACATTGCATGTAGGTTCTTTGACTGCTAAGTTGATGCTTCAACTAAGCATGCCTCTTCGGCACACACAATAGATATTTGCCTATATTAGAATGCATCCCCGGCTACAGAGACTTTAGAAACTGTTCAACTATGCAACTTTTCGTTTCTTTTCATTGAATATATTGTACTTTCAACCCCATTTTATGTGTGTACATTAATTTTCAGCGCGCGACTCTCAAATTGCTTTAACTTTTTCCGTTGCCTATTTTTTCTGCGAGAAATTATCTCAACCATAATGTCGTAACTGTATTTTGCATGCGAACCGTCAATCTGCTATTGTCAAATTTGAGTTATGACATTTAATTGATGAAAGTTTAACTTCAACATGGAAAGTAATTGCTAAAGCTTTTTCACGCAATGCCTCGCCTGGTGTCATGCCTTTTTTTTTCTTCATTCTATCATTGCCTTCGTTTTTTGTTATATATACATCTCCAGAAGATAGAGAAAATTTCCCACAGCAACGCGCGGTAAAGACACACTGCCACTGTAGCCTGCACAGTGCGCATCTGCCGGTGACACTGCGTTAATCTTGCAGAGGTAATACTACATGTTTAGCAGATTAGTTCGGGCATCACTAATCAAATCTGTTGAGTTAGTTCATTTGGCCGGATAAAACAGATGCGTAAAATCTAAAAACAACTAGAATACTCTAAAATACCAGTAAACTATTAATTATAGTTTATGGGCTTCATAATGTAAGAGATTTTTTAACTTTGATTCTTCATATCTCCCTCGAGCCAAGAGATTTGCATGAAGTATTCCCTCCGTTTCATAATGTAGTGCATATAAGTTTTTCAAAAAAGTCAAACTTTACCAAATTTGATCAGAAAACTATTTATATCTACAATATAAAATATATAAAATATGAAACTATATCTTATGATGAATCTAATAATATACGTTTGGCATTTTATATCAAAGTAGTGAGATTTGACTTTTCAAAAAACCTATATGCACTATTATGAAACGAAGAGAGTATATGACAAAATGTACTCCTAAGTAATCATGAACAAATATTGTTGTTGATAGCCAAAAAAATGCAATATTTGGCAATCAAATTCGCAGTCTTTAATTTTTGGGAGGATAAGCTCTGACAAAAAATTGGAACATATGGCGCCGAACTAACAGAGCAAATTTGAGTTTCATTACGATGGGTAGGAACACGTGGATAAAAGTAAAGAATACCCATAAGAGTTTTTTATGCAGGCTAGCATGATTTGTTGACGTTAAATCTATGGATTATATTGCTAGTATATAAAATAATCCAATTGTTGGCCAATTAATAAATTGGTCTAAGCAACGTTAGCCTTTTAAACATGTTTAATAAATTGATCTAACCAAGCATGCGGTTGATAACATAATCTCTGTGCAGCACACCGGCTCCTTTTCTAAAAATATGCAGCACACTGGCTCCACGGCCTTAAAAGCCTGTTTATATTAATATTCTATGCGCTAACCTGTGAGGGGTGGTCATCGGCCCACATGCATGTCTGACTTTGAAACATGTCTGACTAGTCCGCGTGCAGAGTGCTGCTGGAGTGTACTCTGGAACATCGCCCAAGAGTCGTTCTGGCGCTGTCCAACAGGCTAGCGCAAGCGTGTACCAGGGGACGGCCCGCGTAAATACCGGGACGAATCTGGTCAGTGTGGAAAACGAACGGCGAGGCATTTTCGCATATGGTGCACTCTATAAATAACAACAGCCAACAACAACAACATTGATCCCTAGGTCATGTCCCATCTAATTAATGAGGTTAACAAGTACTCCCACTGCAAACAAATATAAGACGTTTTAGATCACTAACTTGTTAGCTTGGTTTGTGAAATACATTTAGTTAATAAGCTCAGATTAAAACTCAACTCAACTGGTTGGCCAATGAGTCTGACTAAGTCAAGTCAAGTAATGAACTACCATCTTTACTCTTTCAGTTTGACTAATTCACATCTAGATGTTTTCTAAGGATGTCACATCTAAACTCTCACAAATACACATCAATAAGGAAAAAAAAAGGGAAAACTGAGATCAAAAAATAGACTACAAACATAGTGAAGATCAGGTTAGATGTGATATAGTTATGTCACATCTAGATGTGTCCTAAACAGACCCATACTTTTTTAGCTTGTACTCCCTCTGTTCGGAATTAACTGTCCAAACGCGACAGCTAATTCTGGACGGAGGTTGTATAAATTTTGATTTTTAATTTCAGTCCTACCCCTCTATCCCATGGAGCGAGAGCATGCGAGATTCCAGTCCATATGTGTGATATAGGATTTAGGAACCACTTCTCGGATCAACCAATATTCTAGAGCCCTCGCAAGAAAAAAATATTCTAGGGATAAAATATTTCCGTGCACATTATAAACAGGTGTTTCAAGACAAAAACGATATCCTTTCTGGTGAAGACTTTGTTGAACGTGTAGAAAAAAAGTCTGCCAATTAATTGTAGCCCAAGTCATGACCTTGTCTGGTCTGTCGTAATATGTGGGTTCTCTTATCAAAAGAGTCTATCTATCTACCAGCCCCATCGAATTAGTAGCCATATAAGCTACTAGACACGAGCTGCATGCTGATTTAATTTGCCGCACACCATATATACCATCTGCAAAGCCGTACGTAGTCGATCGTCCCCATCCGTTGGCCTGCCGCCATGACGACGTCCGCGCTCTTGTCTGCCCTGCGTGGCGCTGGCCGCCGGCAGATCACCGCCTCCACCGTTGCGGCCAGGCAAGCGACGGGTTCACATGTCTTGAGGGTCGATGGGTTCACGCGCGTCAGGGAGAAGGCGGCCAATGGCACCGCCGTCCTGTCAAGCCCGTTCGGCGTCGGCGGTCACGACTCACGACTGGCGTATCATGTGCTACCCGAACGGCGACACAGAGAAGGCCGAGGGCCATCTCTCCCTCTTTCTCATGCACGAAAACCACGCCAAGACAGGCGATGCCACGGCAAAGTTCAAGATAAGCGTGCTCGACCAGGCCTGTAAGCCGTACTGGTGTAGAAGCCAAGAAGAACACCGCTTTGTGAACCAGGGTTGGGGCTGGGACAAATTCATCAAACTTGAAGATCTGGACAGGGAGAAGCATCTGAAGGACGACTGCCTGTCCGTCCTCTGCGACGTCACCGTCGACCTCGGGCTGCGCACCGATGACTACACAGCTGAGGTTGCCGCGGCGGAGCAGCTCAAGTTGGCATCGCCCCCGTTCGACTTGCACGGCTTCGCGCTCTCGGAGGCCATCTGGAACAACCAGGCGGCCGACGTGATGATCCACCTCGGCGAGGACGGACAGACGATCGCAGCGCACCGGTGGGTGCTGGAGGCCCGATCCCCCGTATTTAAGGCGGATCTCGCCCTCGCCTCGTCAACCGGCGACAACATTGCTCAACTATGCGTGGACGGCATGGACGCCGACGTGTGCAAGGCACTGCTCAGGCTCATCTACACCGACTCACCTCCTCCAGAATTTGATGCAGCAACGATGATGGCAGAACGTCTCCTCGTGGCGGCAGACAGGTATGAGCTGGACAAGCTGAAGCTCGCTTGCGAGGATGCGCTATGCAAGATCATAGACACGAGCTCCGTGGCCGCTACCCTGGCGTTGGCCGAGCGTCACGGCTGCCCGGCGCTGAAGGAGGCGTGTATGCAGTTTCTCTCTTCTCCTGATAACCTGAAGGCCGTCATGGCGTCTGACGGTTTCGAGCAGCTCAAGACGGGCTGCCCCTCCGCCCTGCTGGAGCTCCTCGTGAAGAACATGCCAACACATCATGAGCAGCCACCAATTAGTACCAGCAGCCAGCTATTTAGTTACGCCAATCATGAGACAAAGTGAGTAGAGAGATTACGAATTTATAATGCTCATATACTAGATACGTACATTACTGGAACTTGGGAGGAAGTGATCAGTCAAGAGATTTAGTCTCTTTATGAGGAGATAATAGAGCTTTTGTTTTAATGTGCGTGTGTGTCTTAAGCTTGCGAGCTTGTTGAACCTTTAACCATGGGCAAATTTATTACATTAACCATGCAAACTTGTTGTTTTAACCTTCATGTCTACACCACCATCGAAACATGTATCGCACACCAGCATAAATTCTTTTCTTTTTTTAAATTGTTTTTGAAACATGGAAATTTTGTTGAATAGAGCATGGTAAATAATTTTCCACACCATTGACATTTTCATCACATTGCCAAAAAAAATCCATCAGAGTCTTTCACATTTTTTGTTTTCAAATTATTTTTCCCCATGCTTCTTTTATATGAAACAAATGGCAAACTTAAGTTGTAACACAATTTTGCTAAGTTTACTTGCACCAACAAACCTTAAAACTTAGGTTTTGTCAAGTTTTTAAGTTCTAATGGCACCTTACTTTGGGTTTTGGGATCTTTTTATAATGCAGCACATCACAAACTGCGTGGCATTTTTTTTGCTTCGACCTGATGGGCCAGCAGTATTAGGGCGCAACCTATTCGTTGTTTGGGGCTCGTTCCCAGGCGATCGCTCTAGGGAATGTTTTGTTCGATCTGAGAATGTTCCCGAGATATCCGGATCCAATAGTTTTATGAAAACATATATCATACTTTTTTGGTCCTTTTTATTCCGCGTATAAGATGTTTGAAGTCAAACTTCTTAAATTTGATATATGAAAACTATGAACATCTACAATACTAAAATTATACAATATGAAAGTTAAATTCATGATGCATCTAATGATATTGACTTGCTATTGTGAGTGTTGATATTTTTTCCATAAAGTTGGCAAAACTTTACAAAATTTGACTTCAGAAAAATCTTATATGCGGAGTAAAAAATACCGGAGGGAGTATACCCTAGGGAAATTGCATTTGAGTCATTTATCTCCAACCCATCTATCTTCTCAAAATATTATATATTATTTATGGAGGGAGTACTAAATATACTAACCAACTAAATTTGCGTTTGAAGAGAAAATCTGTTTTGCTGAAATAATTTTGTTGGAAACAATCTGCTAATGGATTGCAACCGTCGAGGTAGTATATAAGACACTCGCGTGAATACCGATTTAATTCGCCGTACAAACCAACTTATTATGATCTGCAAGGCCTTAGGCGATCGTCTCTTTCGTCAATCGTCATGTCAACGCCCGGGCTCTTGTCCGCAATGCGCGCCGCCGGCCGGCAGCAGATCACCGCCTCTTCCCTCCGCCCGGGCTCCCACTCCTTCACGATCCACGAGTTCACCAAAGTCAGGGAGAAGGTGGCGAATGGCGCCGCTGTCCTTTCAAGGCCGTTCCGCGTCGGGGGTCATGACTGGCGTATCAAGGTCTACCCCAACAGAGACGAGACAGAGAATGCCGAGGGCCATATCTCTCTCTGTCTGATGCACAACAACTACGCCAAGACCGGCGTCGTCACTCCCGAATGGGCATGCCATGTGGCTTCCCTTTGCCGTGCGTGGCTCTTGGCGTCTGCCCCATTCGTTGTACGGTACTTGTTTGCCGTGAGCCCTTGACGGTAGCAGGAGCTAGTTGTCGTGAAGCTAGGTTTGCCGAGTGACCCCCTTAGCGTTGCTTACTTTGCTGAGTGTCCGCATTTTGGCTCTCGGAGAAGAGCTTGGCACCCGACGTATAAGGATTCCAGTAGTGGCGGTGGCTTCTAGGACAATACTGACTCGTGTGGATTGGGTTAGTATTCCATGTATAGAGTCAACCGAGACCTATCCAATATCAACACTCAAAGAAGCCGCGGTGGTGGAGGCCGAGAGCCCGAGACTGAGCCCAGAACAACTAAAGGCAGAAAAAAAATCAACTAATGGCAGAAATTTTTTACTGCAGAAATTCTGCTTTTTTCATTATTACGTATAGATTTAAGATATCTTTAACAATTGGTATTACCTGATACACCAACCATAAACATTTTTTAGTAATATATTTGTTTGGTGTCACAAAATTCAACTTTTCTTTATATAAATTGGGTTAAATAACTAAAAGAAATCAATCAAACTATATATATATATATATATATATATATATATATATATATATATATAGGGTCGCGCTATTCGTCACCCTGGGTGAGGAATAGTTATTCTTCACCCCCCCCCCCCTCTATTTTACCATCAATGCACCGTAATTTTACGTTCCGTAAGTTTTGTCTTATTTCCAACGCAAAAAGGGACCGTAAGAAAATATATAATCGCCATAAAAAATATTTTATGTTATGTAAAATTACAAACATAAAAACATAGTCTAAAATACATATAAACTGCAAAATTTCTTGTCTTATGACCTATATTTTTATTTTCTTATGTCAAATTTTACGTAGTGAATCAATAGAATGTAACTATTTGAATTCAAAATGTAATTTAATTATGAAATGATCGTAAGATTATCTCGGATGAAGAATTACGTATTCTGCACCCTGGGTGATGAATAGTATATATAGGGTCGCGCTATTCGTCACCCTGGGTGAGAAATAGTTATTCTTCACCCCCCCTCTATTTTACCATCAATGCACCGTAATTTTACGTTCCTAAAGTTTTGTCTTATTTCCGACGCAAAAAGGGACCGTAAGAAAATATATAATCGCCGTAAAAAATATATTATGTTATGTAAAATTACAAATGTAAAACAGTCTAAAATACACATAAACTGCAAATTTTCTTGTCTTATGACCTATATTTTTTATTTTTTTATGTCAAATTTTACGTAGTGAATCAATATAAATGTAACTATTTGAATTCCAAACGTAATTTAATTATGAAATGATCGTAAGATTATCTCGGGTGAAGAATAACTTATTCTGCACACTGGATGATGAATAGTAATACTATATATATATATATATATATGTGTGTGTGTGTGTGTGTGTGTGTGTGTGTGTGTGTGTGTGTGTGTGTGTGTGTGTGTGTGTGTGTGCGCGTGCGTGTGCGTGGGTGTGGACGAAACCATGCACAAGGACACGGAGGCTCCGGTCTTATCTCCTCCCAACGCCTTCAACTTCAATTCTCTCCCAACTCTTACAAGGCGCGTGCGCTGCGCACGGATGCGTGGCACGTGGGGAAGCGGAGACGGAGTGAGAATGGCGACGCGATGGACGCGAAGTATTCAGGGAAGCATAACAGACAGACGTGGTGATGGGAGCAGACCACGTGTTGTGTCAAATATATTTTTTAAATGGTATACAAACTTTAAAATATAATAAATTTCTCATCAAGCATCTATTTTAGGATCCGATCGCACCATTAAATACATTACGACGAGATCTATAAAAGTAATCCATGTTGGATATGTTTCGACACAATTTTTGTGATGATAAAGTTTTTGCGTCTAGGGGTATAAAGTTTCAATAGTTGCAGTATAAATTTACAAAACATAGAGTGTGAAGTTTTGAATTTCAAAATTACAGTTCTAGGTACAAAGTTCATGCCATATTATTATGAAATTCATAATGTGATAGTTCATAGTTTCTAACCTGGGATTACAAAGTTAGTAATGTGACAGTTCAAAATTTATAAATTTTGTGTGTAAAATTTTGAACCTATCAATACAAATTTTATAACATGGGAGGCCAAAGTTTTGAAACTAGCATTACAAAGTTTGTAATGTGATAATTCAAAGTTTATAAATTCTAAGTGTAAAGTTTTGAACTAACCATTAAACAGTTTATAATGTAATAGTTCAAAGTTTTTGAACCACGTAGTACAAAGTTTGTAATGTGATAATTTAAAGTACATATATTTTGAGTGTAAAGATTTGAATCTGGTGGTACAAAGTTTATAATGTAATAGGTCAGAGTTTTTTAACCTAGCAATACAAAGTTTGTAGTGTCATCGTTCAAAGTTTCTAAATTCTGATTGTAAAGTTTTGACTCTTGCAGTACTAAGTTTATTTGCAAATACATATATATCTCGACAAATAAGATGTAGTCCTTTCCTAGTTTTTTTTTATAACCATGTTTTCACTATCGATTCAATTGTTAATCCTGTATAAAGTATTATGGAACATAAGTATATGAATTTCGAAAATAGTACTTTTACATTCATATGGATGTCAAACCATGTCCCCGCCCTATTCTTCTCCCACAAACCCGCTATCCCGAAAGAGAAAAAATAGCTCGGAGAATCCAAATTGGCGCATAGAGCTAGAATCTAGACAGGAAAAAATTGGACTACAGAAGCTAAATAGGCCTTAGATGGGAGAACTGGGCTATAAAGTCCCTGCGTGCGCTACCCAGCTCTCCAGATGCACATCCGTTGCTGCTAATTCAAATGCGCGCGCGTTGCTATTCTTACCGGCGCACACGCGCTAAGTAAGTGGCCCGCAATTCTCTGCCAGTCACAAACAAATAAACAGTGCCGGCCCACTAACATGTGGCATGTGTGTGTATAAACTCCTACTTTACGTCTCGGAGATTATGACACAACTTTTGTTGCTTTTTCCAGATCATGGTGTGTGATGTGCTGCATGTCGTGAAACATCGACGAGACCGTGCGTGATACACCATCCACTTTGTGTCTTCGGGCTTCCGCTCTCATGGGAGAAACTTTGCTTCGCGGATTTCCTCCCCATGATCGCCAAAGTCGACAAGTACCTGTTGGGTTGGCGGGCGCGCCTCCTCTCCCCTGCCGGGCGGCTCGTCCTCATCAATGCCGTCCTGGATGCTCTTCCCACGTACGCTATGGCGGCAATGTTGCTCCCACCGGCGGTGATCAAGGCCCTGGACTCGCTTCGCCACGCCTTCCTTTGGAACGCGGCTGAACGCGTCTCTGGCGCTCAATGTCTGGTGGCCTGGGGGAGAGTCTGCCGATCCAAGGCGAAGGGCGGCTTAGGGGTTCGCGACCTCGCGACGCAGAACCGTTGCCTGCTGATTAAGATGCTACATGGGCTCCATGCCTGCTCCTCCTCGTCGCGGTGGGCGACATGGGTTTGGGCCGAGCTCGCGGGGCAGTCCCTCCTCTCCGGGTCGACCACCTGGGCGTCCGGGGAGCATGGCAAGGCTCTCAGCAATCTGCTCCCGCTCTACCGCGGACTAACAACGGTTGTAGTTCGAGACGGGAAGCGGACATCCTTCTGGTTTGATAGCTGGCTCCCGTGTGGAGCTGTCGCGGCGGCCTTCCCCGCCCTTCTATCGCATGCGGCTGAGCCGGAGGTCACGGTGTGGCGGGTGCGCTCCCGTGGACTGGACTGTGTGCTCGTGCCCAGGCTCACCACAGCCGGTGCGGCAGAGCGGGCCGCCCTCCTGACGCTCATGGACGGGGTCGTCCCGACCCCAGGAAACAACGTGCGGAGCTCAGTGTTGTGCCCTGGCCCCGGGGGGCGGGGGGGGGGGGGGCATTGCAGCGGCTGCTGTCTACACACTGCAGAGGTTCGGTGGGGTGCAAGCTGCTTTCGCCGAGTTCATCTGAGGGTGCGCTGCTCCTTCTCGTGTCCGTTTCTTCGGCTGGCTCCTTATCCAGCGAAGGGTGCACACGCGGGATGTCCTTCGTAAAACCATCATCACGGCGGAGGAGGCGGCGTGCCCCATCTGCGGCGGTGTGCTCAAGACGGCTGATCACATGATTTTTGCCTGTCCTTTTGCGCACTCGTTCTGGCGTTCAGTTGGGCTCGACGTGGCCGGGCACGGCTACAATGTTGGGGCTCTGCAGGATCTGGACGTCCGTGCCGTGGCCGGCGAAGCTGCTACCACATCCTTTGTCCTGTTGTGCTGCTGGCAGCTTTGGAAGCACAGAAATGCGGTGGTCTTCCGGGGCGAGCCGCCCTCCCTCGCTCGTCTTCTCGGCTGCTGCAGGGAGGACATGGCCCTGTGGAGGGGGCGCCTGAAGACGGTTGACTGGCCATGCATTAAAAGGTGGTTGCTGGTGTTCGTGCAACAAAATCGTTCGTCGCAATAAATGCTGATTTGTGGCGATAAGTACCTATTGCCACGAAACAACATTCGTTGGCAGCTGTTGCAATTGGACACATGGTAATAGGTTATTGCCACAAAAAGCAATTGTGGCAATAAAGTGTGCTATTGCAACAACCATGTGGGAAGTTGCCACATATTTTCTTGTGGCAACATTCACCTGATGCCACAATTTGCTTTGTGGAGATAGGTTTAATGCAACATGTAACAAATCATGGCGACTAGTAGCTCATGGCGATAGACATTTGTGGCAACACCCTATGCCAACGATGTTTGTTTCGTGGCGCATACTCTTCCGTGGCAATAGTCAATTGTTGCAATAAACTATGGCAACAATCCTTGCTTTCGTGGCATTAGGCATTTTGCTACGAACCGCTACACTTGTGGCATTAAGTTATGGCAACAAATATTCTAGTTGTCGTAACAGGAAATTGCAACATACTAGTTTTGGTGGTGATAAATAGATATCACAACGGGTGAACTGTTTGTAGCGAGAAACTATTGCGACAATATAAAATTTTCGTGGTGCTAACATGTGGCAACCAAAAGTGGGTTGTGGTAATATCCTATTGCAACCGTAAAAAAAATAGAGGAATTCAATTACAATATTCGAAACCATACGTATAATATGTAGATTCATAAAATTCATAATTCTCATAGCAAATATCCATCAAATGAAACTCAAATGTAATTTAGCCATCCTAATTAAGTGCCAAGACTAAACTGTCCGTGATCTAGAGTCCAGTCGAGCTAGTTCTTTGGATCCTGCAATCAAGAAATAAAAAAATAGTTCTATATGATACAACCAGAAGGTTTTGCCAATCCTAAAGGTGCTAACAAAATGTGCAAGCTCCAGCGATCCATCTATGGACTGGTGCAAGCATCTCGGAGTTGGAATATGCGCTTTGATGAGATGATCAAAGCATATAGTTTTATACAGACTTGCGGTGAAGCCTGTATATACAAGAAAGTGAGTGGGAGCACTACAGCATTTCTGATAAGCATATGTGAATGACATATTGTTGATTGGAAATAATGTAGAATTATTCTGCAAAGCATAAAGGAGTGTTTTTGAAAGAAGTTTTTCAAAGAAAGACCTCGGTGAAGCTGCTTACATATTAAGCATCAAGATCTATAGAGATAGATCAAGACGCTTGATAAGTTTTTTCAATGAGTACATACCTTGACAATATTTTGAAGTAGTTCAAAAATGGAACAGTCAAAGAAAGAGTTCTTGGCTGTGCTACAAGGTGTGAAATTGAGTAAGACTCAAAGCCCGACCACGGCAAAAGATAGAAAGAGAATGAAAGTCATTCCCTATGCCTCAGCCATAGGTTCTATAAAGTATGCCATGCTGTGTACCAGATCTATTGTATACCCTACACTGTGTTAAGCAAGGGAGTAATAGTGATCTAAGAGTAGATCACTGGACAGCGGTCAAAATTATCCTTAGTGGAATAAGGAAATATTTCTCAATTATGGAGGTGACAAAAGGTTCGTCGTAAAAAGTTACGTCGATGCAAGTTTTGATACAGATCTGGATGACTCGAAGTCTCGATCTAGATACATATTGAAAGTGGGAGCAATTAGCTAGAGTAGCTCCATGCATAGCATTGTAGACATAGAATTCGCAAAATACTTACGGATCTGTATGTGACAGACCCGTTGACTAAAATTATCTCACAAGCAAAACATGATCACACCTTAGTACTCTTTGGGTGTTAATCACATAAACGATGTGAACTAGATTACTGACTCTAGTAAACCCTTTGGGTATAGATCACATGGTGATGTGAACTATTAGTGTTGAATCACATGGCGATGTGAACTAGATTATTGACTCTAGTGCAAGTGGGAGACTGAAGGAAATATGCCCTAGAGGCAATAATAAAGTTATTATTTATTTCCTTATATCATGATAAATGTTTATTATTCATGCTAGAATTGTATTAACCAGAAACATAATACATGTGTGAATACATAGACAAACAGAGTGTCACTAGTATGCCTCTACTCGACTAGCTCGTTAATCGAAGATGGTTATGTTTCCTAACCATAAACAAAAGAGTTGTTATTTGATTAACGGGATCACATCATTAGAAGAATGATGTGATTGACATGACCCATTCCATTAGCTTAGCACCCGATCGTTTAGTATGTTGCTATTGCTTTCTTCATGACTTATACATGTTCCTATGACTATGAGATTATGCACCTCCCGTTTGCCGGAGGAACACTATGTGTGCTACCAAACGTCACAACGTAACTGGGTGATTATAAAGGAGCTCTACAGGTGTCTCCGAAGGTACATGTTGGGTTGGCATATTTCGAGATTAGGATTTGTCACTCCGATTGTCGGAGAGGTATCTCTGGGCCCTCTCGGTAATGCACATCACATAAGCCTTGCAAGCATTGCAACTAATGAGTTAGTTGCGAGATGATGTATTACGAAACGAGTAAAGAGACTTGCCGGTAACGAGATTGAACTAGGTATTGAGATACCGACGATCGAATCTCGGGCAAGTAAAATACCGATGACAAAGGGAACAACGTATGTTGTTATGCGGTCTGACCGATAAAGATCTTCGTAGAATATGTGGGAGCCAATATGAGCATCCAGGTTCCGCTATTGGTTATTGACCGGAGACATGTCTCGGTCATGTCTACATTGTTCTCGAACCCGTAGGGTCCGCACGCTTAAGGTTTCGATGACAGTTATATTATGAGTTTATGAGTTTTGATGTACCGAAGTTAGTTCAGAGTCCCGGATGTGATCACGGACATAACGAGGAGTCTCGAAATGGTCGAGACATAAAGATTGATATATTGGACGGCTATATTCGGACACCGGAAGTGTTCCGGGTGATTTCGGAGAAAACCGGAGTACCGGAGGGTTACCGGAACCCCCCGGAGAAGTAATGGGCCATATGGGCCTTAGTGGAGAGAGAGAAGGGCAGCCAGGGTGGGCCGCGCGCCTCCTCCCCCCTGGTCCGAATTGGACTAGGAGAGGGGGGGTGGCGCCCCCCTTTCCTTCTCCCTCCCCACTTCCTTCCCCCTCCTAGTAGGAGTCATACTCCTACTAGGAGGAGGACTCCTCCTTGGCGCGCCTATAGGACCGGCCGGCCTCCTCCCCTTGCGCCTTTATATACGGGGGCAGGGGGCACCCCTAGACACACAAGTTGATCTCCAAGATCGTTCTCTTAGCCGTGTGCGGTGCCCCCCTCCACCATAATCCTTGATAATATTGTAGCGGTGCTTAGGCGAAGCCCTGCGACGGTAGAACATCAAGATCGTCACCACGCCGTCGTGCTGACGGAACTCTTCCCCGACACTTTGCTGGATCGGAGTCCGGGGATCGTCATCGAGCTGAACGTGTGCTAGAACTCGGAGGTGCTGTAGTTTTGGTGCTTGATCGGTCGGGCCGTGAAGACGTACGACTACATCAACCGCGTTGTCATAACGCTTCCGCTTTTGGTCTACGAGGGTATGTGGACAACACTCTCCCCTCTCGTTGCTATGCATCACCATGATCTTGCGTGTGCGTAGGAAATTTTTGAAATTACTACATTCCCCAACATCATCTTCCTAAGTACGGCGGTAGGCGGTGTGTGGGAAGCTCGCATCCTTGGCCGGTGGAGAGGCTCGAGCTCGTGGGCGAAGATCGGGAAGAGGGACAGAGAAACTGCTTGATCAACACCGAGGATGGAGGAAGAGGGCGACGGGAGACATGGCCGACCAGGAGTGGCGTGCAAGGTCAGAGGGGTGGCTCGCCGGTCGGGGCTTGCCGTCCCGCGGAAGTAGGGGTTGCGACCGGTGCTAGAGCGTTGTCGCCGGATGACCCGGCTGTAGGTACAACCAGGTTTGCACTACAATTTTAGAAAATCATTTCAGAAAGTAGAAAAAACATGGCCAATTTTGAACTATAGCCCACAGAAACCTGATGTGACCCTCACTTCAAAACTACTAGGTTATATTCTTGCCTTGAAACACAAGTACAGATGGGATGGGTTGATGAGATGGTCGATCTATGTCAGTCTTGATCTCACATTTTGATTTTGAGATGGGATGATCTAAACATCTTTCATCTTACCAAACAGTCCGTGGAGAGTTCCTCCGCGGTAGAGTAGGTCCAACATAATCATGTCATTTTTATTTCAACGAAAACCATAGAGATTAAACTGTGTAAATTAATGACCAAACCAATTTCGTTCTGAGATCTTTTGTGTTAGGAACGTGTTGTTACATCATGGATCTACAATTGTGTGTCTTTGTTTACTTCCTAGTTGCCATGACAAAATTCAAACTTTGAGAACAAATATTGCTTTGCAACGAAGTTAAATTTAGTCCTAGCATTTCACACACAAAATAAATCTCATCCGGCCAGCAAGAAAATTGTGTGCAAATCTTCTTTGTTTCTAAGCTCCCTCAAATTGGGGCGCTGAGAGCGCTCCGGGCTATGGTCGTGTGGTGGACCCTGTCCATCAGCGCCAGGAAGCGACAAGCCAGGTCGGCTTAGACATGTATTTTGTGTGTCGATTGCACATGATTTTTCCGTATCTTCGAGTCGTCCATATGTTATGTAGTGCTTCGTGATTTGATTGGGTTGGGGCTTTTGATTTTGCGAGTTTCCACCTGGTCACTTTCCTGGTTTGAAGTAATAATCTTTTACACTACAAGGATTCCGTTCTATTGCAACAAAATTTATTGCTACAACTATATTTCGTTGCAATAAAATGCTATATTACCACAAAGTTCCAATTCATGGTAATAGGATGTACATATTGCCACAGTCTCGTTCCATCTCGCTAGGTACCCATTTTTGTTGCAATAGAAGTCACGTATTGCCACAAACTGCATCAGCGTTGCAATATGGTGGTGATATTGCGACAGGTGCGACCTGTTGCGTGAAGTGGTCATTTTGTTGCAATAAAGACTAGGTATTGTGACAATGTAAATCTTTGCGGCAATATTTAGACATATATTACAACAATTCTGACATGTGGCGCTAGCCATAGATACTGTTGCAAAGTACATGGCTTCTTATTCCAACAAAACATGTATTGGTGGTATTAGGGCGACTTTTTGCCTCACTTCGTTGTGTTGCAATAACTATTACATATTACGACAACTTGTGCATGTATGGTAATACGTACAACATATTGCAACAATCCTCTAGTGTTGTGAAAAAAGGAGGAGGATATTGCAACGATATTCTCTACAGTGCCCCTGATTTTTTTCATTTATTTATTATACTATTTCTCAGGATCTAATTAAAGGGGCTTACTAGTTCATAGAGGTGTGAACACATTTGGTACCACAAATTGCACCTAAGTTGTATTTTAGTCACATATCTTGCAAAGTGGACATCCGTGGTACCACAACTTGGAGGAACAATCGCTTACGCGCATGCGAAACGTTGCACACTCGCGGACGCCCTTCACTTTAGGGTTTCTTGCACCGCCAGAGTCTCCTCCACTCGCCCTACTGACCTAAGTTGTATTTTAGTTCATAGAGGTATGAACACATTTGGTACCACAAATTGCACCTAAGTTGTATTTTAGTCACATATCTTGCAAAGTGGACATTGGTAGTACCACAACTTGGAGGAACAATCGCTTATGCGCGTGCGAAACGTTGCACACTCGCGGACGCCCTTCACTTTAGGGTTTCTTGCACCGCCAGGGTCTCCTCCACTCGCCCTACTGGCCTAAGTTGTATTTTAGTTCATAGAGGTATGAACACATTTGGTACCACAAATTGCACCTAAGTTGTATTTTAGTCACGTATCTTGCAAAGTGGACATCGGTGGTACCACAACTTGGAGGAACAATCGCTTACGCATGTGCGAAACGTTGCACACTTGCGGACGCCCTTCACTTTAGGGTTTCTTGCACCGCCAGGGTCTCCTCCACTCGCCCTACTGACCTAAGTTGTATTTTAGTTCATAGAGGTATGAACACATTTGGTACCACAAATTGCACCTAAGTTGTATTTTAGTCACATGTCTTGCAAAGTGGACATCGGTGGTACCACAACTTGGGGGAACAATCGCTTACGCGCGTGCGAAACGTTGCACACTCACGGACGCCCTTCACTTTAGGGTTTGTTGCACCGCCAGGGTCTCCTCCACTCGCCCTACTGACCTCCTAGCAAGGTCGTCCTCAGCACCGGAAAGACGGCAAGCTCACTGCCCTTCTCACCAAGGTGAGTCATGAGCATTGGGCAGCAAATCCTCACATTCTCTTCCTTCCTAAATTTTCTGTATCTTTCTTGATGTGATTGTATGTATTTATGTGTTGTTAATAAAAATGTATATCATTCAAGATTCTCTCATCCAAGGTACAACACGCTAGCTTCTCTATATAGTTTAGTTGTCTGATTTGTTATGAATTGCTTCCTACACAATGTCGTATTGTTAGACAGGCTGGTTGTTCTCTCTGTCCCCTGATATTTCCAGCAAGAATTCAGCAGCAGATGAACAACACTACATCAACACTATATTAATGACTACTGTTTCTTTAAAAAACAATAAGTATTGTCAAATATCCCTAACCTGAAGTTCTTTCCAGTAGACCATCTTTTAAATGTATGCATTGTTCTTTTTTTAAAGAACTACTCGAGAATGAGGGATAATAAACCGGCTAACAAGCTTTCAAAAAATAAAAACCCGGCTATATTCCAACTACCAATATGCCCAGCCTGTAATCTCATTTTAATTTTAATTAGATCTAAGAGCTAACCACCATTCCTTTGGTCATGCATGCTCCCGGGAATCTCTTTTAATTAGAAGGCGTGGTGTGCATAGACACCCTTCCTTATCTTGAAGGCTTGAATTTCTTTCTTTTCTTATTTCTTCAGAAATCCCTTTTAATTAGAAAAGGCGTGGTCTCCTTTTCTTTCTTAATTTTCTCTGTCATGTTGAGATTTATATTCCTGTCACAAGGACTCAATTTCTTTCCTTCTTTGGTCTTTACATGTATGTTCAAATCCCCTCTTATTTCCTTCCGTACTCAATATCATTTCGTTCCTTATTTCTTTGCATGTCGATTGAAATCCTCTTATGTCTTTGTCACATCTGAGCCGGCCCCTGTGTAAGTGTGAGCGTGGGCCCAGACCGAGGCCATGGCATCTTGCGCTAGAGTGTGGGCGAAAAAAAGTAACAGCAAAATATAAATTGCGCGTCTGGTGGTTCGAAACACACAGACCAACTATTTGTACACCGAAACTGCTAGCCATCACGCCAATGTTTGCTTTATATTCATATATTCCAGCTAGAAATACATATATAACAATTTGTCTATCGCTTGTCTCTAGCACCAAGCAGATTTAAGAAGGAAAGTTTTTTGCTTTGTGTAATTGACGGAAGGAGGTAGCCACTCGGCACCATTTTATTTCAAATGTCTAATCTGTTTCATTATTGTGTACCTTGAAGAGGTAAATATGATTTTTTTCCCTAAAATTTACGTGTACTTAAACAGTTCAACATGTGTATTACAAATTATTATGTATATTCTCTATTTTATTTTTTCTGCATAATAATACGTGCCTCATTCATATCACAAAGAACAAACTACAAGTCATGTAAAGACCGACATTACAAAACTGAAAAGATAACAGAACATCTCTGAGCTTGACACCAACACCCGTCACCTGCCTCCAACACCACCACAGCAGTCACCGAAGAAAAGAATGACGAATCACCACCTCATCCGAACTCGACGCAGCCACCGAAGAAAAGAATTTATTCAGCCATCATCGTCACCGCCGAATTAAAGACGATAAACAAACTAAAAACCTAGACTACGAGGGAGTAAAAACGATCCACACGCGTGAATCCGGCGACCCCCCTCACCACCGACGACTGAGGTCCCCGGCGGAGGGGAGCCGCCGGAGAACGGCGTTGGAAGACCGGCCTCTCCTGGCGGCGGCTAGAGTTGCAGCCGCCAGGGACGAGAGGAAAAGAGCGATCTGCCACGTTCGACCGTGTTTCATTCAGGACCAAATTTATTGTACATTGTTCAACATGTATTTAAAATTATTGCCTAATTGTAATTTTTCCTAGAAATGTATTAAAAATGTTACACATGTTCATAGTCTATAAAAATGTAAGATTAATTGTACATGATGAATTTTTAACACACAATGAACATTTTCAAAAAACAAGTTGAACAGTTTTGTAAAAAACACATCGTCTATTTTTTGAATGCATGACGAACATTTTTCAAAAAATCCTTGATTTTTTTATACCAAATGGAATGGTTTCTAGAACATGTTGCACATTTTTTCATATGCACTAATACTTTTGTTAAGTTTTATGGCAATTCTAAAATTTTCTTACATTTCTTGTTTCGAATGGAAATAAGATAAAAAAATAGAAATGAAAACTTTGCACAAAATGTGTGTCGAGTGCCAAGACTAAGCACTCGACATACTTTTTTTCATTTTTCTTTTATATTTGCCTTGTCCAAGATGGACAAAAGGTTTTCACCCGAAAACGGACACGGAGAGGAGCCCCAAGACAACGTCTTCATAAAGAGAATGACTCCCGCAGGCGTCACCGTTGTCGGGGATCAAGCGCAGAGCTTTCGCCCGGCCATCCATCCACGCCATCGTGAGGTCTTGAGGGTAAGTTCGACGAGATCATATCCCTAGGTCCAGATCGAGGCGTCGTCGCTGCCAGAGACAGAGCACGCCTGAGTCACCCGTTGACATAGCTCTTGCCGCTCACACGACCAAGAGATACAACCACCACCGCCACCATCGTGCCCGTCGGAAGGCCAACCATGAAGACCACCACCAAGGCCGGCACCACCACGGTAGGGGCACCCACACCTAGAGCCCCACCCCAATCCCGGTGTACCAGGGGGACATAACCCAGTGTCTGCTGATGGCCGTCACGGAGAACCAGCTCAGATGACGCCAAGTCCATGGTTTGATGCACTGATCTGCCTCCGGCATCAGGAAGTCCCACCCACCACAACCACGGACCTCTACCGACGCCAAAACATGAGGAAGTCTCCCTAACCAACCGCAAAACACCCACATTGGCTTGCGCAGAGGGAACCCAGACAAGCCGCCTGAGGTGCAGCCAATCCTGGGCAAGAGGACGAAGTCAATCTCCTGCCACGACGACAAGCCTGCACCGTTGGCCTCCTACAAGCATATGCACCCGGAAGAAGCGGAAGTCGCCAAATTGGATGAGGGCTACTCATGTCAACCGGCAACTTCGGCTGCCGAGCAGCCACTCAAGCGTCACGACCCCCGTCGGCTACTCAGACCATCCTTCAATATACTTTATGCAACCTTATTTGAGATACATGTAGTTCCAATTAAAATTAGTTTCAATATAAATGCCAAATTGGGAGATGTAACATCGTGGGAGATGAATCATCATAGGCCGCTGGGAGCTATATAAAACACCATGGGAGATGAATCCATTCGTGAAGAATGTATAGTCCAACTTCCATGAAATATTCTGAAAATTTATGTCAAACTTATGCACCCATAATATGATTTAATGCGAATTTACATAATTATGGTCCACTTGTTAGATATATTGTCACCCCCTATAGGTTGCAAATGCAAGTTTGAATTCTTCATCACAATTATTTGTAATTTTCATCCATTTTAGGATATGATCTAAAATCAAACATATGCACGTAAATATACATTTTTCTGAAAGTTATAAAACTATTTTGAGATGCATGTAGTTCAAATTGGAATCAGTTTCAACAACCACACAGAAACTTATTTAAACTATAGAAAATGTTAGTATATCATGTAGAAAATTGTTGAAACACCTAAAAACATATATTTAATATATCACATGTAAAACTATATTGGGTCATGTAAGATATTTTTGTGCAAGTTATTTTTTTTGACTGGATTTTGCATGTTATTATTATTTCACAAAAGTGACTTAATAATTTTTTTAGAAACCCCATTATGGCTCCCAGCCAGGGAGCGATCCTGCGTGAGGCAAACCATGCGTTTTGATTTGTCGAATCAGCTCCCCCACGGATAATGCTCCCAACCGTTCGATTTTCCAAGATCCAACGGGTGGCACACAATCACTAATTCTCTGTCCCTCTCTTCTTTCTCCCCTATCATCCGCAACCGCTGGCTTCTCTTCCACCCAGCTCCTCCTCCCCATGCCTTCCTTCCTCTCATCTCATTCTCCAATCCCCGATTTCCCTGTCCAGTTGAGGCGCTCGGAGGTAATACCGGGGCAAGTACCACCGATGCGACGTCCAGGCCGGCCCACACCGTCCGAGGGTTCCGTGCTCGGCTAGATCTGACGATCTAGCTACCGGATCCACCGCGGCATCAACGCCGGCTGCTACCTCCTCTCCGACCACGACCACCAAACCACCTCAACTCCAACGCGCGACCCTCTACTCTATCCATCCTTTCCGTCCACGGCCAGAACCAGCAATCTTGCTGCCGGATCGGTGGCAGCGGTTCCTCATGGTGGCGTCCCATGCCATCTCGCTTCAGCCTCCTCCCGACCACCCGCCGAGGGGCTGGGTCCAGGGCCGGCCCTTGGCCATGGCAATGAGTGCAGCCGCCTAGGGCCCAGGTGAAGCAGGAGGCCATACTGCCCTACTTTATGTATACATGTATGAGTAGAAGAAAAGGTAAACTGATGAAATAGTAGTGGTAGGCTCAACCTATTACGGAGTGAGGAACCAGTCACGCACGAAAGTGAGAACAGTTGAATAGCCAGCCTAATTGTTAGGTACTCTATTAAGAAAAGTTATCTCCGAGATAGCACTGATGTCTCTTATTCATCACCCAGTCTTCTCGTCTCCTTTCTTTGCTAATTAATTGAATCAATTTCCCAAGAGGCTGGGCGCCCAAACCAATGCTAATTGAATGAAAAATTTCTCTGTATCAGTACCTTAACCTCTTCATTATCCAAGCAGGACCCCAGCCTTTTGTTCTTCCATCTTAAAAGTATCCTAAGGAGACTGATGAAGCAGCACATTCGGCGATTGGCCAGTGAGGCGTTAACAGCAGCCCATGTCCACATGTTAGTTGTTTCTCTTCTGGATTGCCCATCTTTCCTTGTTGATTGCGAATTTTGTGGAAGGTTTCTTCGCATGAAATTGTTGCACAAGTTGTTGCCACATATTAATGGTGATCAAGTATCATCAAATCAGCACATGATGATTAGATACTGCTTTGTTATTATGTTGCGGGATTTCTCTGTAGCTACTTGCATAGAAGGCGTCTGTGCTTTTGTCCAAAACTGCTATCTGTAGGCACATCGTAAAATATGGTGAGGATTTTTATTTTTGACATGACCATATTATCATGAAAAACAAGTCATATTTATACTTTGTTGAATTTGTGCTGGCAGCGTCCGGCGGTGCTTACGAAGACCCGCGTGTCCGTCAGGCCCACTAAACCTAACTTGCACTAGGGCCTCCGAAATGTTAGGGGCGGCCCTGGCTGGGTCTAGGCGGCCATCGGCTGCCCACGGTTAGCGTACTCATCGTCGGCATCGACCTCACGCCTGTCTTCCCCATCCATGGCGCGCGAATCCTCAAGGTGGACAACACTGACACCACGTGTGGTTACCGCAGCCAAGACAATGATGTCCAGTTCTACTTCGTCTCTGGCTCTGGTAAGTCCTTGGTCTTCCATCCTGCTCCCCCCTCGTGCTCTGGTTTATCTTGTTCTTGCTGTTCGCTAGGTAGAATGTAATAGGAAGCATATGTTAACTTGAGTTAGCTCATAGGCTGCTCTTCGATCACATTCTGTGCTATGGTTGCTTCCTCTTGTTCATGGTATTGCTAATGTTTAAAATTGTTGCTATTTTGGTTCAGTGGTTTTATACTCAATACTCATGCTACTACACAATTTGCCTACGATATTACTTAGAATTTCGGCATGGTACTATGTTAACTTGCAGGTTATTGGCTTTTTTTACTTCTGCATGGCTTGTAGATACGGCTTAACTAGAATTGTAGAACTGGATAAGAACCAAATTTACCATGCTAGACTTGAGTTGTGTATTGCCACAGTAAAGTGTTTATACCGCTAGTTCTCCGTGGTAGTTTTAAATAGTTATGTATATTTAGTTTATCTGTATTGCCTCTCTATTTGTAGTGATCTACGTCACTTAAATTGCCTCTAAATGCTGGAAATTGTGAATGTTTGTTAGGAGTGGTAAATACTAATGAATTGATTTAGTTGAGAGTCAAGTGTAATCATATTTGTGAATGTGCCTTCTGTGAGGTTTGTGAATTTGAAAAAAAAGAGCTACTTTTATTCTGCAGGGTGATCTTGCATTTATGTACATAACATCAAATAGAAAATAGATATTGCATTAGAATTATATATCTTTGAATATAAAATAGGCCTTTTGACAATTGTAAACTCTTTTTACTTGTTTCAAAAATACAAAAATAGGCCTTCCAACAATTGTTTCAGTGAGAAGTGTGATGCACATTCTTGAGGCACAATTGTTTCCTTTCCTCCATAATATGTATTGTACTGTTTGATGTGATCATTTCCTATTTCTTTATTCTATACCAGCTAGAAACTCATTGGTGTATTATTTTAACAGCTGCTCAGGATTATTTGCTGCCTTTACAAGAGCGAGGATGGCATCATCGACTTCTACCTCCTCCATCTCAAGGACAAATCTCATGCAACCCATGGTGCTGCATTTGACGCGATCATTTGTAGTTTGGTAGTGACTATTATGTGCGTAATGTACGAGTTTTGGATTATTTTTTGTTGTAAATGATGGCAATGGGGCTTTAGTGATGTACCTTTGATGGTTGTTGTAATTGAATGAAACAATTTAATGGAAGTTCGTGCGCTTGGCAGAATTATGTGTCTTGTTGATGGAAAATATTTGGGTTGTGGAAAATTATTTGTACTAGCAAATATGCTCGTGTGTTCCATTTCTTTTTCACGATGCGATAATTGTTTGAAGCCACCAAAGTAAGTTTTGTTGAAATAGAGTATCGCCACGGAAAGTTTAAATCGCAATAATTTCTTGCTAGAAAGATTTTACCTGTTGTGATACCTATTTATCACCACCAAAACAAGTATGTTGCAATTTCATGTTATGACGACTGGAATATTTGTTGCCATAAGTTAATGCCACAAGTGCAGTGGGTCGTGGAAACATGCCTAATGCCACGAAAATAACGATTGTTGCCATAGTTTACTGCCACAAGTGTAGTGGGTCGTGGCAACATGCCTAATGCCATAAAAACAATGATTGTTGCCATAGTTTATTGCCACAATTGACTATTGCCACGGAAAAGTAATGTGCCACGAAACGGCCGTTGTTGGCATAGGTTGTCGCCACAAATGTCTACCGCTACGAGATATCAGTCGCCACGATTCGTTACATGTTGCATTAAAGCTATCTCCACAAATCAAATTGTGGCATCAGGTGAGTGTTGCCACGAGAAAATATGTGGCAACTTCCAACATGGATGTTGCAATAGCACGCCTTATTGCCACGATTGCTTTTTCGTGGTAATAACTTAGTACCATGTGTCCAGTGGCAACGGCTGTCAACGAATGTCGTTTCGTGGCAATAGATACTTATCGCCATGAAACATCATGTATTGCAACAAACGATTTTGTTGCAATAGACCCGAATCCTTGTAGTATTATTTGATACTCTCGCTCTCTTGCAGTGTAGATTATTGCTCCTAATTAAGTTCCGCATCCTCCAGAATAGAAATATTTCTCTCTGATTTATAGTCGAGATAATTGCATCTATCGTCCTCGTAGTTGCTGGCTGGCGAGGTCCAACTTGGTCCTGGTGGTTGCAAAGTGCTTCAATATGGTCCCGGCACAAGAAATGCGTGCTCAATATGGTCTCTGAGGTTGAAACAGCAGTCGTGACTCTACACACTGCATAGTTTCTCGTATTTCTATAACTAACAGGCCCATTCGTCTGTGGGCCGAGTAATACAAAGAAAAAAGCGCGCCGACAAATAAAAGGAAAAAAAACACGACGAAGGGATTCACACGCTTTAAGCTTCTGCCCCATCGCTGGGCAAGCAAGCCACTAGGCCGAATCCATGATATGTTTAATATGGGGATGCATCGTCTATTATATAGATATCATGTCTTTTAAAATTTTCGTAAATTTTAAAAATGTTCATGAGTTTTTTCAAAAACATTCATCGCTTCCCACCAGGCCAAATCCGTGATATGTTTAATATGGGGATGTATTGTCTATTATATAGATATACTTGTCTTTTAAAATTTTCATAAATTTATAAAATGTTCATGAGTTTTATAAAAAACTTTCATCGCTTCCAAAAAAAATTCATGATAGAAAAATAAAGTCGTGTACACAAAAAATGTCCATGATATTTTTTCAAAATATTCAAAACAATTTTTTGGAATTTATTTAAAATATTTAAATTTTATAAAATTGTTCGCTGATTGGAAATAAAATTCGTGAATTTAAAAAAATATTCTTCACAAAAAATGTTTCTGAATTTCAAAAGTTTTTCCCCAATTTCAAGGAATGTTCGCCTATGAAAAAAACAATTGTCGACGAGTTCCAAAATAATTATTAGTCCATCATTATTGGGAATTTTATCAAACTACGCAAACTTTTCTTCTGCATTGTAAAAGTATTTGAAAATTTCTCATACATTATTTGTAAACTATGCAATTTTTTACATTGTATAAACATTTTGGAAAATTTCACATACATTATTTGGAAATATGTGAATATTCCGTTAAATGTCACATTTATATTTAGAATGGGAATAAACATTTTCTGAACATTGTTGGGAATTTTGCCAAGCAATGCAAACCATGTACAGTGTATTCTGCAGGATGACAGTTAGCCCGGTCCTGCTCGTCCGAATGGGCCCATATGTCAGTGGGATATATGAGAAATAAAAGAAAAAAACAGCACGCGGGGGTGTCGAACTTAAACCTGTGCTGGTGAAGCACGTGCTAACCACCAGACAAAGCGTGTATGTGCTATATATCTGGAGATGCACTTCTTATATATTAGTCTTTTCTATTAGGAATCTATTTAGGTTTTTTTTGGGTGAAAAGAAATCTATTTAAGTTTTTTGAGAAAAGAAATCCATTTAGGTTTTTTTAGCAACAGTAATCCATTTAGGTATACATAGTCTTTTCTTTCGGGCTGGACGGGCCTGTATTTTTTGTTTTAAAGCAATGGCCCAATTGTCTTCTGTGTGCTCTAGTTTTTTGTTCGTGTTCATTTTTTTTTGCGATCTCCTATTTGGTGCGAGCGGCCTGGTGTGTAACCCCGTGCACTCAGTACATACATTTTTTTTAAACTGCGAATATTTTAAAATTCATGATTTTTTTTCAAAATGGTAAACATTTTTACAAATTGGGGTGAACATTTTTCGAATTTAAAATTTGTTCACCAAATTGAAAAAATGTCACCATAATTTTGAAGTTGCGAACATTTTCTAAATTCATGAACTTATTTACAAATTCTTGAATCTTTTTTGAATTCACAAAAATTTTGAAATTGCGTACATGTTTTTTGGAACTTGTCAACAAGTATTATTTTTACATAGGCGAACATTTCTTGGCCATTTCAAATCCAAATGTAACGAGTTAAATATGTCTTCCTATCAAAAAAGTGTGTTCTATCCATTTATAAAGTTTTTCCATAGTCATGGTTAATTAAAATTGGTGCAATTTAAAAATAATTTAATCACTCCTTAGAGCTTGCAAAAAATACAACTTAATATCTATAAACTCGAATAATATATTTTTCCACTGTTTTACTTGTAACTAATGCAACATCACACCGATGTTGCAATATCTTTTCGAATATTACCACCAACAGTTATCCTGTTGAAATACCTAGTCTCTATTGCAACAAAATAACTACTTCGTGCAACATAATTTTTTTGTTGCAATATTGCTACCATATTGCAACGCCTATAGTTTGTTGTAATAGCTAGCCACTTTTTTGCAACAATATTTGTAACTAATGCAATGTCATGCCTGTGTTGCAATATCTTTCAGAATATTGCCACGGATAGTTATTCTGTTGAAATACGTAGTCTCTATTACAAAAAAATGACTGCACTCACGCAACGGTATCTGTTTGTTGCAATACCGCTGCCATATTGCAACACCGATACAGTTTGTTGCAATATGAGGCCTCTATTGCAACAAAGTTAGTATTTATCGTGACCAAACTAAGTTATGGCAATATGTGCGACCTATTACCACAACGAGAGAATTTGTGGTAATATTGCGTTTTATTGCAACAAAACGTAATTGTAGCAATAAATTTTGCTGCAATAGACCGAAATCCTTGTAGTGACTCTGGCTAGTCGACTTGGTTTCTGCGGGGGAGGGCTCGAACTCCCCCACCCCTCTGGCGCGTGCTGTGCGCCTGGGGGGTGCTGTCCCTCCTCTCCCTCTCTTTGTAAAACCCTTGTTCCCCCAGGGATGTGAATCAATAAAGGAAAAGGAAAATTCAGGTGGAGGGCTTCGCCCTCCCCCGGTGACCTTCAAAAAAAAACTTTGTCTCTTCTGAACCTTAATTTACAAGTGCATGTGTACTATTGAATTTTGCGTGTGAATTTTTTATATGAATTCGTATTACGAAATGTTGCAGTATCCATGTCCAATTGATAACTATCATATGTTTTATACACACACTCTAAAATTAAAGACCACATGTATTTTTTTTTGAGGGATAAAGCCTATTCTTTATTGATCAAAGTCCACAATGAGTGGGATTTTGTTTACATCATGTGGTTGGCCAAACCATACATGACGCCCTGGGCCTAAATTCAAAGCGTATCTAGCTAACTTATGAGCTTCCATATTACATTCACGACCTTCATGAATAAAACTACAAGAAAAATTGATGGACCGAAGCTTGATCTCATTGATAACTGCGCCATGCCTTCCCTGCGTACCTCGATTGATGTCTTGGACTACCCCTTTTGCATCTGAGGACACTACAAAGCGCTGTAAGAGGAGGTCATCAGCAATGCAAAGTGCCTCCCTGCACGCCAATGCTTCCAGCGTCATCGGGTCATCTACGCCTTGCACCACCAGTGCACTGCTGCCTAGATAGTTTCCTGCTGAATCATGGCATACTACTCCAGCAGAACCCCCCAGGCCTGTCCTCACTGCTGCATCAACATGGACCTTGGCGTAAGTTGCTGGTGGGGCTCGTGGTCGGGTACGCCTGTTTCTTTCCACATGTGTCCTTGGAGCCCCTTCCGGTTTGCTTTCCTTTATTTGATCAAGCTCCCCAATGAACCTTGTTGTGAACGAGTACAACGATTGTGGGCTCTGGAAGATCCCTTCATGAATGGCCTTTCTTCTGGACGTCCAGATTGCCCATAGCGTGACTGCCAGTTTAACAAAAAGGACATGTGATAACGTTTCCATCTGTGCAAACAACCAGTGTTTTGCGTTGGGTTTCATATTTGCCACAAGTGACTGCCCAATTTCATTCTCTACTAAAGCCCAAACACACCTGGATGTCGTACACTCAAGTAGGGAGTGTCGCCATGAATCCGGTGATCCACATAATCCGCATGTCGAGGCGTCAGACATGTGTCGATGAGACCGAACATCTTCGGTTGGTAGGGATTGTTTTGAGAGCCGCCACAGAAACATACGGATTTTCCCGGGAACTTGGGTCCTCCGTAGTGTTTTCCACTCCTTCTCTTCCTCCCTTGCGCCTGACGAACCTGCGTGACCATCCAGCCAGGCTTCCCGGCGTTGCCTCGTCGCTACAAGCATATTGTATGTTGATCTCACACTGAAAAGACCATTTTTCTCAAAATGCCAAGCCCAGAAATCTGACATGTTGCGGGTGCATAGGGGTATGCTGGTTATTACTTTGGCATCAAACGGCAAGAAGACTTGTCGGACCTTCTGTATGTCCCATGTGGCTGTCGTTGCATTGATGATTTCTGAGACGAACTGGGGAGGATTCACCTCCCCCTCCCCCCTTCCCCATCCTCATGTGTTCTCGGTTCCGGCGTTGCTCGAGGCGGAGGTGGTTGGCCGGTGGTCTCGGAGGCAGTTTGGGTGTGGATTTGCTCAAAGTCTCGGCCTTTGGTGCTCATCAGGGCGGTCTGGAGGCAGAGCGGCGGCTCTGGCGGTGAGAGGCACGTTGGTCGTGGGCTGACCGCGCGGCTCGGGTGCGGGCGGACAACCACGGTCGCTTGGGCGGCATGGCTGCGGGTGGTTGGCGGAGCGGGGTTGCTACAAAGAGGTTGGAGCACCGGGGTTCATCACTTGACCAGTCCCGGTACTGGCCGACGGAGGCGGCGTCCGCGGACGTCGTTCCCCTCCCCGCAGGCTTCGTCGTGGTGCTCCCACCTCCTACGCGTCACTCCGGGTGAAAACTTGATCTTCTGGATCAGACGATGACGACTTTCTAAGGTCGTATTCTTCTTGAGGGCGTCGTCTTGGAGTCCCCGCTTTGGTCGTGTCCGGCTCATCGCTCCTCGATGGATTGTTCATCTTCATGGTGGTTTTCGGCTTATCATTAGGGTGCTTAGTCGTTGTTGGGGTGATGTGTTCGGTGCTCGGCACCTTTGTATCTCCCCTTGGGTGCGTGCGTTGAGTGTGGTGGTGGAGTGTGTTTGTACCTTACTCGCTTGTGTTGGTGCTGGTGCTTTATCTATAAAGCGGGGGAAACCCTTTTTCATCATAAGGGCGAAGCATTTCACTTCGCGGAAGCCAATTTTCTGTCCAGATTCTGGTGCTTTCTCCGTTGCCTATTCTCTTAATGATTCCCTGCTTTAGTGTGTCTCGGCCTTCTACCAAGGATCTCCATATTTGGCTCGGGTGGGATCCCAAAGTAGCTTCCAGAATTATCAAGTTAGGGTAGTATACAGCTTTCAAAATGCGAGCACTCAAAGACCACATGTATATATGTTACCGTTTGCATGGTACCGTTTCATGACCTACAGCGGTCCACCCATGTGACAATCAAGCTCATGTGGCCCATCTGGGACAAGCCTCCGAAAACAAAATTGGGCCCTATATACAGACCGATGTCCGACCTAATTAAGTATTAGTTTTACAGACCGATGTGAAGACTATTTCCGAGTTGATACTTTCTCCGTTTAGGTGTGTAAGTCATCTTACGTTATGCACCGCAACCAAGGTGGAGAGGAAAACGAAAAACTTAATGTCTTTTTACTAATTAATAGCATTGCACGCCACTGCATGTCATGTTTGGTAGTCTGAAGTTATTGAAAGCATGCACGGCCCACATCTCTTATTAGTTGATATGTCGCAAAACAAGAAATGAGGAGAGAGTTAATGTACCGTGCCTAAGTGTTCTGAGATTATTTGATTTTCGTAAGGTCACTTACACACCTAGACGGAGGGAGTACTAACATATTAACAGCTAGGACGTTAGAGCAACTCCAATGGGGCGATCCAAACGGACGGCGCATTTGTCCGTTTTTGTCCGTTTGGGTCGGCTACCTGCCCGACGTCTGTCCAGTTTTGCATTTGGATCGGCAATGCGTCCAACGCGCCGACTCATTTCATGTCCGCATTCAACTTTTAAATAAAAAAGGCCCGCGGCCGATCATGCCAGCGGCCATGTCTCATGCCGGCACCATGCCAGCGCTGGCATACAATGCCGGCTTCAGAAAATACCACAGTTCATGCTGGCGCACTCACCAGCCGGCCGGCACACATACTAGCACACAAAAAATGGTGGGACTTGAGTTCGACCACGCCATCGCGGCTCCCGTGGTCATGCCGGCACACCTGTCGGCATACACAAAAGATGGCCCTCGACGCCATAGATCACTCGTCGTCGAACTTGAGCATGTCGGCCTTCATTTTCTCAAACCACGGCGTTTTCCTTGGCGACAAGGTGTTGAGATCCACCTTCATGATCTCCACCCCGGTCATCATGCTTGCAAGAGCCACTTCTTTCGCCTTTGTCTTGGCATTGGCAGCCTCGATCTCTAGCATCTTGGCTTGCTTCTCCGCCTCGAACTCGAACATCTTGGCTTGCTTCTCGGTGTCAAGATCAAGCCTTCTCCTTTGGATCTCCATGAAAGCATCCATTTGCTCCGCCTTGAAACGCCGACGCTCCTCCTCCCTTGAGTCCTTATTTATCATGCCGTCCATGCTTGCCATCAAGGCGTTGGTGGCCGCATCTCTCTTGTCCTCCTTCTTGGCGTTGGTCTTCCCCCGCGGCCATGCCGGCTCGCCCTCCCCAACATCCTCCACGGCGCCCTTCCCCCCACGTGCCTTGAGTGCGGCATATTGTGCCTTGAACTTCTCTTCGTCCTTGATGACCCGATAGCAATGGGAGAGGTTGAAGCACTTGCCATTGTGTTGAACCTTGAATGCCTCCAAAGCTTGAAATGCCTACAAAATTTTTCCATGCAAGCATATGGGAAAGTGATAGCAAATGAAGATGTAAAAGGATGATCTTGATGGCACAAAAGAGGGCGGCTTGCTTGCTATCAAACCATGTCTTGCATGTCGATGCCGCTCACGGGGCGGGCCTTGAAGCTCTCAAGGGTGGCGCAAAACTTGCTGCACTCTTGTTGGAGCACCCTCCACCGCTTGGAAATGGAGACCCACCCGCGCGTGCTCACAAATTGATAAGGTGGAAACTTCTTGCGCTCATGAAACTCGCGGTGCACACGAGTCCAAAAGGTCGAATGCTTTTGCTCGGCGTCCGTCTTTGGGTCTTGTCCAATGTCTCGCCAACACTCGCAAAGAAGCTTGTCCTCGGCAGCTGTGTACGCCTTCGTGCGCTTGCTCTTGCGCTTCGGCTTAGGACCGGCGGTTTGGTTGGCGAGCTCGTCCTCGAACAAAGGCTCCACTTCGATGTCACACTCATCCTCTTCCTCTAGCCCATAGTCCTCCGGGAACTCGTGGTCGAGGGGGAAGCCGTCCAGGTCGATGCCGACCTAATCACGCATGAAGGCCGCCTAATCGGGATCATAGCCAGCGGCCGGCGTGAACGCCCCGCGGCCGTCCTGGCTTTGTGTCTCATCGGGATCGTAGCCAGTGCCCGGCGCACCACCCTCGAAGATGAGGTTTTGCATGTAGTCCTCGTTGACAGCGGACGACATTTCCTCGAACAGGTTACGGGCGTCCGGGAGCCTGCCGGCCGGGGTCTGTCGCGCGCATTTCCTCGTGTCACCGGACGATGAGCCACCGACCACCGGGGTGGCGTTGAGGTCGATGGGCGCGGGCGTGGAAGGCGCGACCACGCTCACGTCGGGTGAGCACTCCCCGGAGAGGCGGGAGGCCTGCGGGTAGACGTGGAAGCCAGGGACCGGGTTGCAAGCCGATGCGCGGGGTGAGTCGGGCAGCACCATCCGAGGAAACGCCGACGAGCCGGTGCTGGCCGCGGCGACGGCCGCTTGGAGGACGCTGTGCTGGCTAGGGTTTACCCCTAGCATGTAGAGCGCCTCCCTTGTTGCCGCGGTGACGCGGGCGTTGGTGAACTCCTGCTGCGCGGCGGCCTCATCCCTCGCGTCCGTTGTGTGCCTCCGGCATTTCCTCTTGGCCGACTCCCTTGCCCGCTGTTCGGGCGTCAGCGCCTTCTTCGGCTTGGTCGCGGCGGCGGTCTTGCACGGGGCACGAGGCTTGCCTTTCCCGGAGGGGGCGACGGCGCCGGATGAGCCGAGGGAGGCGAGGCCGGCAGCGGCGTCGAGGTCGAGGTCGATGGCGTCCTCCATGGCTGGTTGGGGGGCGGGGGCGCGCGCGGGCGAGAGCGTTTTGGGGGAAAATGTTGGTGGCTGCTGCCGACGGGCGGGCCCGGGGAGAAGAGTAGGCGCACGCACGTCCGTCTCATGTCCGCGCCGACGCAAATCCGGCTTAAAATTGGGCCTGGAATGGGTCGCCCGCGGACAAAAAACGGACGCGCGTCCGTTTGGGTCGGCGCGTTGGGCCGCCACTTTTGTCCGCGCCGACCCAAACGGACGCGGGCGGACGAAATGGATCGTCCCATTGGAGTTGCTCTTAAGGCTCTTTTTTCAGAAAAGGAAATATATTAATATCACACCTTCTACATCGACTAATGCATATAGCTATGCTTTATTACAAGCATAAAGCTCCTTAGATGTATCTTAACCTTGGATCGATGTTACACAACAACCCATACTAAATGCCATTCAGGCTGGTCATAGTGGGAACATGACACTAATTTAAGTTAGTACCTCCATAGTGCAAAGTATCTTAGTAGTACTGTCATAGTTTGTTTCATTTATTGCCTTATAGACTCATTTTACCTCGGAAAACGCTATGTTACAGTAACATATTATGTTAATCCAAGCACCTCTCTCCTCATTAAATACTTGCCACATAAGCAAAATTGTCTTGGGATGTGTTAAGTTACTATCTAAGTTACCCCCACTATGACTAGCCTCAGGAACTACCTGTAGCAGTACAATTTCCATAGTAATATAACCTCTCGTAATCAACCGCCTCAGGGACTCACAATACCAGGTGAACGGTCCCAGTTGTGAAGATAACGTTGCCATTCTCTTGTGATCTCCAATCCTGTCCAAACGCTATAAGGCACGTATAGTGCATGAATTGTCACGAAGTGATGGTACTATAGCTACTTGAATATTGTTTAGTGTTCACAATAGCACATATACTCCCAATTTGGGTTAGGGAGGTTCTGACACAACTTTATTTGCCTTTTCCTTTTGGCCACACTATATGGGGGCCTGTACGTGTCATAGATATGGACCAGGTAGCTGCACGTGATACACGACTCCGGTTGCTGCGCGTGATGCACGACTCCCTTTGTCGTCAGTTAACTAGTGGATGTAATTGAGTTGAGGTGTGAAATTGTTTATGTCCATTGATATTTCATAATGTTGATGATTCTCAGTCGAATCATAAGCTATGTTTTCCGTAGGCACTATAAAATAAGGGCTACATGCATGTTGATAAGATGATTAATTATGCGGGATCTGTTGACATATCTATATATCTATGTCTATGTCTTTCTATATACCAGCAGCGAGGCAACCTAGGACTAGCACCGAGCTAACCCCTACCAAATCTCTTCCTACCCTCCGTTGTAACCCCAGATTTTGGGTGCTCTTGATTATAAGGATCATCAGCTGCTGGACGTAGGGCATCATCAGCCCGAACCAGGATAAACAATTATGTCATGCCTGTGTGATTCTTGTGTTCCTAAGTGCACCCGAGCCACCGAAGACACGTACTCTGACACCAACTCGAACACAATGCTTGCCGTGGTTTCGACCACGCGAAACCTGGGAATCTTAAAAACAGCACTGCCGGAACTTAATAACTACCGGTAAACTACATGATAGTAACCTGTTCCAATGTGCTAGCTCCATGGCATGAGAAACAAGTTTTGTTGTGATGAACTTGTTTACATTGTTTCTAGCCGTCTTCGAAATACAGACATGAAACTTCCATTAAGACCGGACTAATGATGGATGGATTGATGACTTGGTTTGTTAGCATTGCGGGTACTAATGATCCTTTAATTTGCCCTAATTTCATAAAAACAAATGGATCCGTTGGGATTGCCAGCTTATTACTAAACCCAGAACAAACTGTTAAGTGCCTAAAAAACCATGGAGTTAAATGTAGCCTCTCTAAACGACGTGTTTTATAGCGACCAGAGGCATTAGTGCGAATAACATTTATAGTGTCCGACTGTCCATCACTATAGTGAGTTTTAGCCACTCAATGCAGCTATTGCTTTAAAGTTGTGGTGTAGCGCTTGTCAATGGATGTTATTTAGGTCCACAAACTTCAAATTACAGTTCTAGGTGTACAAAGTTCATAGCATATTATTATAAAATTCATAATGTGATAGTTCAAAGTTTCTAACCTAGTATTACAAAGTTAGTAAAGTGATAGTTCAAAATTTATAAATTTTGTGTGTCAAATTTTAAACCTATCAATGCAAAGTTTAAAACGTGGGAGTTCAAAGTTTTGAAACTAGCATTACAAAGTTTGTAATATGACAATTCAAAGTTTATAAATTCTAAGTGTTAAGTTTTGAACCTACCGTTAAAAAGTTTATAATGTGATAGTTCAACGTTTTGAACCTCGTAGTACAAAGTTTGTAATGTGATAGATTAAAGTACATAAATTTTAAGTGTAAAGTTTTGAATCTAGTGGTACAAAGTTTATAATGTAATAGTTCAAAGTTTTTGAACCTCGTAGTACAAAGTTTGTAATGTGATAGTTTATAGTACATAAATTTTAAGTGTAAAGTTTTGAATCTGGAGGTACAAAGTTTATAATGTAATAGTTCCGAGTTTTTGAACCTAGCAGTACATATTTTGTAGTGTCATAGCTCAAATTTTATAAATTCTGAGTGTGAATTTTGAATCTTGCAGTACAAAGTTTATTTGCAAATACATATATATCTCGACAAATAAGATGTACTCCTTTTCCTAGTTTTTTTTTCTGAGAACCATGTTTTCAGTATCGGTTCAATTATTAATCCGGTATAAACTATTATGGAACATAAATATATGAATTTTGAAAAATAGTACTTTTACATCCATATGGATGTCAAACTCTCTCCCCATCCTATTCTTCTCCCACAAACCCGATATCCCAAAAGAGAAAAAATAGCTTGTAGAATCCAAATTGGCCCATTGACCTAGAATCTAGACAGGAAAAAACTGAACTACAAAAGCTAAATAGCCTTAGACAGGAGAACCGGGCTATAAAGTCCCTGTGTGCGCTGCCCGGCTCTCCAGACGCACGCGCGTTGTTGTTAATTTAAGTGTGCGCGCGTTGCTATTCTTACTGGTGCACACACGCTTAGTAAGTGGCTCGTAATTCTCTGCTACTCACAAACAAATAAACAGTGCCGACCCACTCACATGTGGCATGTGTGTGTGGTCCTGTTTGGACTCAACTAACCCAAAAATATCCAAACAGAAGGGTTAGTTTTGGTTAGATGCATCTAACTCATCTGAAAAAACTAACCCATTCTAGAGGTGCTTATTTGGATTAGTTTTTCTCAGTACCACTAAAAAACACATTTTTCTCTCGCTCTTCCTGCAGCAGGTCCCTCCCTACTTCCTCGAAACTTCTCGTCCTCTCCCTCCCTCCCTCTTACACCACCCGTAAAAGCGCCTCGCCGTATCCGCGCTCCATCTAACCCTGCCATCCAAACATCTTTTTGGTTAGAGTTAGTTCAGGGTTAATTCAGGTTTAGAATCGAACTCTAACCTCTAACCGAGTTAGAGTATGCGAACAGGGCCTGTGTATAGACTCCTACTTTACGTGTCGAAGGTGATGACACAACTTTCGTTGCTTTTTCCAGATCATGGTGTGTGATGTCTACATGTCGTGAAACATCGACATGACCGTGCGTGATACACGATCCACTTTGTCTCTTCTGACACAACTTTATTTGCTTTTTTTTCATTTGGCCACACACAGGCTGCCTATATGGGGGTCTGCTCACTGTAGGGCGTCGTGTATCACGCACGCCACCTTGCGTATATCTTTGTGCGTGTTATAGATATGGACCAGGTTTTTGATATATAGATATGTTCCAGGTTGCTGCGCATGATACACGACTCCCATTGCTGCGGGTGATACACGACTCCCTTTGTCGTCAGTTAACTAGTGGATGTAATTAAGCCTTGGGCTGTGCCTTGCCGTGTGTGCATATTATCACTTTATCCCATATAGTCGTCCCGTCAGTCGCATGCATCCATCCTCTTTTTCCGGAAAAAAAGAAGCAAAAGGTCATGCTGGTCCCACCACACATTGCGACGAGGTCCCACCACACATGGCGCTCCTGCGTGCCGCATGCCATCTACTGGCTGACGCACCCCTCCGTCGCCCACAAGGGGCCCAGCCCGCAGCACGCCTCGTTCTTGTTTGAGCAAGCTTGCAGTTCGGTCCGGGGCTATAAATAGGAGTACGTACGCATCTGTGTTTTATCAGCTTTCATAGAACAGAAAGACAACTTACACAAGTTGAGTCAAGTACCGCACCGCCACCACTAGCTAGCTAGCAATGGCCTGCACACCCACCGAAGAACCCACCATGGAGACCTGCGGCGACGACGTCTCCGACCCAACCATGGAGATCATCGGCGTCCTCTCTGATGTCTCCATGGCGAGCAGAAGCCTCCCCGTAGGCGTCGTCTCCACCAATTTCAAGGTCACTCGTGGCTTCGGTGGAATCACGGAGAACGCCAAGGTGAACGTCGACAGGCTGTATCTGCGCCAGATCATGACGGGCTGGGACGCGAATCAGTCAGACGTGATACAGCCCAATGCCGTGACAGGGCTAGGTAAAACTGCTGTGAACAACTGGGGTGTCTATGACGGTGCTGGCTCCAAGGCTAAACTTGTTGCCAAAACGCACGGCATGCACACACTTGCCGGCAAATGGAGCAATTGGTTCACCTTGGCGTTTGTGGTCGGAAGGCACGTAGAGTAACTCTTATCGTTTGGTTCCACTGTTTTTATTTTACATGTAAGGCCAATAATACATGAGAGTCTATGGGGCATGAAACCACTGCTGAGAATGGTTATATATATTGTGCATGCAGGTTCGAAGCGTCCACTCTTCAGGTTATGGGAGCTAATGATGAGGATGAAGCAGATAATGACTGGGCCATTGTAGGTGGGACCGGTGAATTCGCAATGGCTCGCGGTATCATTCGGAGAAGAGTATATAGTATAACAAACAGTACATTAACACATGCGCTTACTATTGAATTCTTCTGCCACATGACGGAGGTAAGCGTGTAATTAATTTCAGCTCGTCCTCTTTGCATCATATATTCTAGCTCAAGTGGTGTCGTTATCTGATCAGTTTGCATTATATATGCAGTAAAATACTTATCGTTTCTTTTCTGTTATTTCAAATCGAGCTCATTGTTGGAATATGTTATACGCTGCGGACCGCTACTATCATGTTAGTCTCAGTTACATAGCCTAGTAGGTCCTGTTTTAGCCTGTAAATACAAACCCCACCAAGGGTTCATTTGTAGCTCCTAGTAGTGTTTTTGTAAATACAAACCCTACCGTGAGACATAAAGAGGACCTGGTCTCCCAAATCCCCCTATAAAAGGGGTTGAGGGAGGAGAGGTGGAGGACTCTTCATTTTTGCCCTATGACTCTGTTTGGCTCTCTCCTTTATTCCTTCACTCCCTCATTTTGTTGGGCTAAACCAACAATCGTGAATCATGATGCCTGATCCTTCATATTCAGGTCGTCCCTTCACCTACAAAGAGAGGAACAGTTGGTGGAAATAGAGGCACCCTGCCCCGGGAAATGGAAGGCAAATCCCAACGTCTTGAAAATGTGACAATCTACCATGTAGGTGCAGTTGAAGGGTTTCAATTTTCCTACGTTGACGAAGACGGGAAAATCCGCACCACTGATACTTGGGGTCGAGTACATCCTGATCCTTTGCGCAAGACCGAAGTGAGTAGATTTCATATTTTGCTATGCATGTGGGGCGCGGTTGTTTTGCAAATCATGTTATAATTTATGCCTGGCTTCATCATGAAAGGACGGTGCAAATCTATGTTTGGTTAGAGCTAAACTAACCTAAACTTGACATCAATTTATGGAAAATATTATCAAACGGTATGACTCCAAATATAGGTATATATATAGTATAATGAAAATATATATTACTTGTAAAATCATACTCACTACGTTTTTTACATGTCGTATTAGTTTTGTTATAAGTCAAACATTTGTATCTTTGACTATATAGATTCATAACATATATAAGATTTGTTTTTTAGATTTACTATGAAAAATACTTTTATAGTATATAATTCATATATATGTTGTGAAACTATAAGGATGTTTTGAAAATGATTAGATGGTTATTAACGTTTGACTTAAAGCACTGCGACCTTTGAAAGAAAAGAAGAGAGAGGGAGTACGTATAGTTGCTTATTTAGTGATATAATGTAATATCTTTTTATGGAAATTAAGATAGTTTGACCTAACATTATTTTAGACTTATATCTTTTTTGGGAGGTATGGAGTTTGTACCTATGTATATCTTTTGTTCTATCACCTAATTAATAAATACTTGATGATATATCTTTTTTCCTCTTAACTTATTATGTGTTGTTTTACAGATAAAGTTTGGCCCATCAGAGTTTGTGAAAAAGATCAATGGGGCTCAGAGAGGAGGCGAGGGCTGGCTGTCAAAATTTGAGATCGTCACCACCCACAAAACGTATGGTCCTTTTGGAGCTGACAACGGCACTCCAAATTTCAGTTATACCGTGCCGGAGGACGAGACGGTGGTGGGCTTCTTCGCAAACACTGATAACATTTTCGTCACTTCGATTGGTGTTTATACCATCTAAATCATTCAATATTCGACCCTGCGGCAGCCTGCAGTTACCTACATGTTCCTTTTAATCATCAGAGTGTTTGATTTCTTCCCGTTTCCGCTGTTCCAGCAATAAGATGGCTAGCTAACAAGGGTGTGTCCCCCTTGTCTATGCCTATTGCATTGTGATCTTTCATAATCAAATCGGTCGTGTAACATCTTTCTTTTTCTCTTTCGCAATGTTCAATGATGTTTCCAGAGATTGTTTACTTCGGAATAAAACAGATCGTATTGATATGATAGTAAAGTAGAATGAGTAATCACGTTCATGTATTTCCATATCCATATAGCATCAGCCAATCCGCGTCTTCCCAAGCGTCCTTGTTGCTGTTTATTAGGTATGGTCGCCCTAGCGGTGCTACGCCGTGTGCACCTCTATCACTATATCACTGCTATTGATGGCGACTGACCCATGGTCTCGTGCTAGTCCACAGCCTCCTACACTCGTGCACAGTTTCCGCGCACCACGACCGCCCTGTTGCCAATACCCGCCAGTCTCATCTCATGGTTTCTGGTCCAACATTCAGCATCGTGTGTGTCCCACCATAATAGAACTAGCCCAAAATATGCGGACACGCCTAGTGTCTCACTGTGCGTCTCCTGCACTAAGGTCGGGGCTTCTCTCTACAACTCCAGGCAGCTTCATCTTCCTCTTCTTCTACATGGCTACATCTATGCACGCTGTGTACCACAAGAGATATAGTAGCGCATTGACGTGTCTGGCACACTCAAATAGCTCATATATATATATATATATAAAATATGAATTATTTTTAATAGCATTACATTTTAGCACACAACTCATAGTGTGGATATATAGCCTCGAGTGAGTACGTGACAACCTCACATGATTTTAGAATATGTACATGACACCTCTTGATCATGAGATAGCTTTTCTCTCTCTTTTATTAATAAATTTGGAAAAGCCCTTTGTCATACGCACGATCAAGCAAGGGCCCAGGAGGGCCGGCAGGGCGCCGTCAGTGCAGCTGCCGCCGACGTCAAGCTGTCTTATCGAGTCTTATTAGATTACGGAAGAGCTAAGAGATTGAGTTTGCTTTGTTAGGAAGGAGAATACAAATCCTATAAGGATATACGTGGTTGCTTAGAGGCTAAGTCTCCTAGGACTATAAATACAATGGGCCATGTAATTGTTCAATCTTTACGAAAAAAAGAAGTCGAAAGACTCTTGCCCCCCGCTCTCAAGCTCTCTCGCGCACCGCCTCCTCTCTCTCTCCTCCCTTGCGCCGCCGCCCCTGCCCCGCAAACCCTATTACATTTGGTACTCGGAGCCACGTTACGATCAACCACATGGAGGACCTCCACGCCGCCCTCGCCAGTTGGGAAAAGAAATTCATGAATTTTTTTCCCTTACCATCGGAACGCAACATATCCAGATCTCTCCACCATCAAGAGGGAGAACATCAACCAGGAAATCGCCGATCCTCGCATGGAACAGCTCACCCTCGAGGAGAAGCTAGCACGCGTCTGCGACAACATCATCACCGACACCGCAGGCATCGAGCAAGCCCACCCCTATAGCACCGACATCACCACGGTCCAAGCCAGATTGGATCTGGACGCAGTCAACGACGACGATAGTCTTGCTACGGAGATACAGCAAGCAATGATTGCAACCAACAAATCCTCCGTCAACAGCACGATGAAGGAATCCCCTCCATCGGGCACCACAGAAATCATCAAGAAAGCGTCGCACAACTTCCTTAGAGCACCACCAGTACTATAGCCGCTTTTGCTACTTTGCCCAAATCAGACCGTCGACAACGGCTATCCCCCGGTCATCATCTTCAAGCCGGCCTTGGACGATGACAGAAACAGCCCGCAACCACCCAACGTTCACCTCAACAGAAAGATGCATATCCCAAGGAGATCCCAACATCAACACTACTATCAGTCAATTGGGACAAGAGGTAATAAACTATTACACTACCCGAGATTCCGCCTCATCATCCGACAGGAGATCCCATGGCACGCCGAGATACAACACCACAACCGCCCATGCCGCCGTCTACCGGCGAATGATTTGCTTGTCAGGGGTGAATGATAGAGTTACTCAGCTTGTCACTGCCGTCCACTGCACATTCAAGCCCTCAGCAAAATCATGAGAAATAGAAAATGGGTGATTTCGCCCGGGCGCTACATGAGAATGCTTGGGCACGGGATGTGGACCCAAAAGTCAACACCGCTACTCTGCATGAATATCTTACATTGTGGACTTGGACTATTGGAATAGAACTTGATCAGACACGACAAGATGAGGTATTGTGCTCCAGGGAGACAAGTGGCACCTTCACCACGAGATCAGCCTATGCAGCCAAGTATTGGGGTAGTGAAGTAGACCCAACGGCCGAGTTCACTTGGAAAGCTAGATCCCGTTAAATTGCCGTTTTTCGCATGGCTGGCCCTGCAGAATAGGTGGTGACCTCCGTCCGTGTTGCGCGGAGAGGACTTGATCATCAGGTCCAACGCCTGTTGTGTAACCAGGAGGAGGAAAGCATAGACCACCTACTTATACGCTGCGTTTTTGCGAGACAGATTTGGGCAACGATATTCCAGGCCCTGGGCAAGCCAGACTGGGTGCCGACAACGAACGACACTCTCTCGGGATGATGCTTTAGCAAAAGCACCAATGGGACACACAAGAGAATGCTGAATGCTCTACATATTCTAGTCATGTGGGAGATATGGAAGCATCGCAATGCAATTGTGTTCGAGAGAGCTATGCCATCGATGAACTATCACTAGTAGAAAACGGCCATTTGTCCCGGTTCGTAAGGCCCATTTGTCCCGGTTGGGGAACCGGGACTAAAGGGTCGTTATTAAAGTCCTAAACCTTTAGTCCCGGTTCTTACACCAACCGGGACAGATGGGTCTCCACGTGGCCGCTGCTGCTTGCCCTGACAGGGGGGCCTTTTGTCCCGGTTGGTACCACCAACCGGGACCAATAAGCTACCACGCGTCAGCATTTTAGGGGCTAGGGTTTTTGTTTTTTTTCTGAAAGGGGGGAGTTTCAGGGTTTTGGGGGGTTTTGTATTTTTGCAAGTCGCATTGTAGATGAACTCGCAAACGTAGTATCCATAGTAATCATTCCCTTGTTCCTGCCACAAGCACTTTACGAGAAATAGCGAGGTCAATCAAACTGATAATGAAGCATTATAAATGGCATTGATGAAAGTAGCTAGAATCAACAGGATCGAGATGCGCGGAATTAGCTAGCTAGTACTACTTACTTTCGGGTATGTCCATCGCAGCTCCGTCGGCAGTCCCGGAGATTGTGCGGTGAATACTTTCCAAACACTGCGAGACAAAGAAAACAATTACTTGATATCAAGAAATGAACAAAAGGTTGCCGATATGGTGCGATAATGATCGATTAAACTTACTTCTCGAGCATTTTAGTCATGTCCGCATAGGTCTCGGGATATTTTCTTCTCGAGTCTAAGACGGTTACTAGTCCCTGCTCAAGCTTAATCTCCAGGAGAATATAGTGGAAGCTGCGTACGCATACATAACTCATCAATTACATTACTATAACCTCGAGTAATAAGGGAAACCGAATATGCACAAGACAGTAACACTCACTTGAAGTTGTAAGGAAAGAGTATTTTATTTTTGTTTTGATTTATTACCAACGATTGGGGCAAGTTGGCCTCGGTTGCTTTGGCATCAAATTTAACCGTATATTCATCTATGAGATTTGTGTTAATGAACCCAATATCATAGATTTCTGCTTTTCTACACTCGACGATATTCAATCTGCATAATATAGTGAGGATAATTACAAATAAATGTAATGAAAGAGCTGAGCTATACATATAGAGACTTAATGACAGAAGTAGTACTTACAGACAGTAGCAAGTGACCGTTAGTTTATCGAGGGCCTTTTGATTGAACCACCGGAATAACTCCTCAAATGAAACAGACAACAATTCAATTCCAATGAGGTCGTGCTCCTCTTTAACTCTTAGCGTCGAAGTATTCGTCCACCTCCATTATATCAAAATTTGCATTGTCGGGCGGGTAACCTCCAAGATTGGTATAATCGGGCACCATCCTCGGATCATTAGCTATGATATCGCTAGACACCTTGAGCAGGGGGCACGATTGGTTCGCTTGTTCGCCGACCTGGGCAATTTTTTTCCCAGCTCGTCGTTCTGCTAACCTTCGATAACTGATAATACTTCCCGACTACTCCGCTTCGATAAATGACTTTCCAATCATGCGCTCATAGTTGGTTTTCAGCGGAGACGGTGGTGGTTTCTTCAGGGCATCGAGTGTGCGCTTTGCTTTCACCGGATCTACCTTGTCCTCCGGAGGTGGATGTTTCTTTGCTTTCACTGCTTCAAAGAAGTCCCTCACTTCGGCTTCCATGATCTTCTTGTTTTCCTCCACAGACCTCTCGTATGGTAACTTCTCTAGAGGCTTTAGAGATGGACCGAAACTTAATTGCCTCCCGCCTCTGGCTGTACTGCTAGATGCCAGAGCAGACGGAGTGGCTGCGGCTGTCTTCTTTGCTTGATTACGAGGCAGAGGAGAACGAGTACGACGCGTCGGAGCAGCCGGAGCAGCGGCGGGTCTCTTCCACCCTTGCTGACGAGGCGGAGAAGGAGGAGGCTGGCCGCTCGGGCGCGCCGGCGCAGGCGGAGAAGGAGGCGAAGTGCCTCCACACGCTGGAGAAGGAGGCAGAGTGCCCTGATCACTCACTGGAGGAGGAGGCGGAGGAGGAGGCGGAGTTCCCTGACTCATCGGAGGAGGAGCAGGAGGAGGAGGCAGAGTGCCCTGACTCGACGGAGGAGGAGGAGGAGGAGGCGAAGGAGGAGGTGGAGTGCCCTGACTCGCCGGAGGAGTAGGAGGAGGCGGAGTGCCCTGACTTGCCGAAGGAGGAGGAGGAGGCGGAGGAGGAGGCGGAGTGCCCTGACTCGCCGGAGGAGGAGGAAGAGGCGGAGGCGTCTAGTTCGGAAGGTCGATGAGCTCCTTCTGCCATAGGCATGGAGTCTTCAGAGCTGAATCCAGCCGAGTCTCCCCTTCACCGGTAGGGTGGTCAAACTAGAGGTCCTCAAATCCCACCGTTATTTCGTCCACCGTCACCCTAACATATCAGTCTGAAATTGGACGGCAGTGAAAAGTTGCATCGGGTTCATGAGGTCGAATAGAGCCGACAGCCGCCTTGACTTTAAAGTTCTGCCATTGCGTCATAAGGTGGCAATTTTGAGACTCCGTGATAGCATCCATGGGGTAGCTAGCAGGAGCCATGAAGACATGCTCCAGCTGAAGCAGCTCGGTGGAAGCCACGCTGCTTCTCCGCTGAGATGGCGGGGTAGCCTCGGCAGGTCGCTTGCTGCGAATTGCTGCTCGTTCCTCTATTGCTTGTACCCTTGCGTGCAGCGCCTGTAGTTGGGTCTGCTCCACTTTCTTCCTCCTCTTTTGGCATTTGTAACCGCCCGCGTCCGGAAACCCAGCCTTCCACGGAACGGAGCCTGGTGTGCCTCGTGTCCGTCCAGGGTGCTTAGGATTCCCGAGGGCCATTGTGAGCTCGTCATTCTCTCTGTCTGGAACGAACATCCCGTCCTGCGCTGCGGCGATATAGTACTTAAGCTTCATGACGGGTATTCGCATTTGCTCTTTCGTCCAAACGCACTTCCCTGTTACAGGGTCCAAGCTTCCGCCAACCCCGAAGAACCAAGTCCGGCAACGGTCTGGCTAGTTCAATGTCTCTGGTTCGACCCCTTTATCAAGTAGGTCATTCTCAGCCTTGGCCCACAACAGCCGGGCTTTGAGGTAGCCACCTGACCCCGTGTGATGATGATGCTCCTTCTTCACAGCATTTATCTTGTTTCTCACTAACATCTACTTACTCTTCTCCGATGTCTTGTGGGCCTCAAATTCGTCCCAATGATCTCTGATCTTCTCATACCGGCAGGTGAATTCTGGTGTCTCTTCTTTGTCGACAAACGTTGTTTTCAGCTCATTCTTCCACCTCCTGAATAGTTTTGCCATCTTCTTAAGAGCATGAGACTTGATCAATTGCTCTTTAACTGGCTTCTCCGGATCCTCCTGTGGCGGTAGGGTGAAATTTGCCTTCAACCCGGTCCAAAGATCATCTTTCTGCATATCGTTGACATAAGAGATCTCAGGGTCTTCCTTCTTAGGCTTCAACCATTGCTGGATGCTGATCGGGATCTTGTCCCTAAAAAGAACCCCGCACTGAGTAGCTAATGCTTCCTTTGTCCGGATGGGTTCAATCGGTTGGCCATCGCGCATGATTGCTGTGATCGTGAACCTTTCATCCGGGCGCAACTTTTTCTTCGGGCCTCGTTTCTTTACCGAAGTTGTGCTCGATCCGGAGGGCTAGAAAAGGAAGAAAGACGAGAGTTAATATGTGTACATACCAAAAGAATGAATGCATCAATTAGCTAGTCAGTATATATATATACCTGGCCGGACTCTGTTCGGTCACCAGAGCCGTCATCACGGTCTCCTTCTTGCACCGGCATTCGGTCACCGGAGCCATCATAATCATGAATTTCCTCCTCCATTGTTCAATCACTGTAGCATGCTTCTTCAACCTGTCCTTACAGACCATCATTGTCGCTAAGATACGACATGACATCACCTTCGGCTAAGATTATGTCCCCCAACACCTGTTCTGCTGCCTCGTCTCGTCCGTGCTCCATTGTTTCTGCAAATATTACAACATGGCAATTATTATACAAACATGACAGCAGGTGGATATATTAGTGGCAAACGTAGACCTAGCTACCTAATCACAACAAGGAATCATATTAGTGGCCTCGACGCTTCTCTAGGGTTTGGGGTGGCCTCGGCAACGCTTCTAGGGTTTGGATCAACTTGTGCACATCCATAATGGGGGCGTTCTTGATAAATCTGGACCCTCGACTCCTGGACGACCCCCGACCCTCGACCCCTTCATGTCACTGATACGTCCATTTTTATCATGCTTTTATATCGATATTTATTGCATTATGGGCTGTTATTACACATTATATCACAATACTTATGTCTACTCTCTCTTATTTTACAAGGTTTACATAAGGAGGGAGAATGCCGACGGCTGGAATTCTGGGCTGAAAAAGGAGCAAATATTAGAGACCTATTCTGCACAACTCCAAAAGTCCTGAAACTCCACGGAAGTTATTTTTGGAAATAATAAAAAATATTGAGCGAAGAAAATATCAGAGGGGGCCCACACCCTGGCCACGAGGGTGGGGGTGTGCCCTACCCCCTTGGGCGCGCCAGCTGCCTCGTGGGCCCCCTGGTGGCTCTCCGGTGCCCATCTTCTGCTATATGAAGTCTTTCGTTTGAAGAAAAATCATAAGCAAGCTTTTGGGAAGGAACTCCGCTGCCACGAGGCAGAACCTTGGCGGAACCAATCTAGGGCTCCGGCAGAGCTGTTCTGCCGGGGACACTTCCCTCCGGGAGGGAGAAATCATCGCCATCGTCATCACCAACGCTCCTTTGATCGGGAGGGGGCCAATCTCCATCAAAATCTTCACCAGCACCATCTCCTCTAAAACCCTAGTTCATCTCTGGTATCCAATCTTTGTCTCTAAGCCTGGGATTGGTACCTGTAGGTTGCTAGTACTGTTGATTACTCCTTGTAGTTGATGCTAGTTGGTTTATTTGGTGAAAGATCATATGTTCAGATCCATTATGCATATTAATACCCCTCTGATTATGAACATGAATGTGCTTTGTGAGTAGTTACGTTTGTTCCTGAGGACATGGGAGAGGTCTTGCTATTTGTAGTCATGTGAATTTGGTATTCGTTCGATATTTTGATGAGATGTATGTTGTCTCTCCTCTAGTGGTGTTATGTGAACGTCGACTACATGACACTTCACCATTGTTTGGGCCTAGAGGAAGGCATTAGGAAGTAATAAGTAGATGATGGGATGCTAGAGCGACAGAAGCTTAAACCCTAGTTTATGCTTTTCTTCGTAAGGGGCTGATTTGGATCCATATGTTTCATGCTATGGTTAGGTTTACCTTAATACTTCTTTTGTAGTTGCGGATGCTTGCAATAGGAGTTAAACATAAGTGGGATGCTTGTCCAAGTAAGGGCAGCACCCAATCACCGGTCCACCCACATATCAAATTATCAAAGTACCGAGCGCGAACGTGATAAAAACTAGCTTGACGATAATTCCCATGTGTCCTCGGGAGCGCTTTCCTCTATATAAGAAATTGTCCAGGCTTGTCCTTTTCTACAAAAAGGATTGGGCCACCTTGCTACACTTTATTTAGCTTTATTACTTGTTACCCTTACAAATTATCTTATCACAAAACTATCTGTTACCTATAATTTCAGTGCTTGCAGAGAATACCTTGCCGAAAACTGCTTATCATTTCCTTCTGCTCCTCGTTGGGTTCGACACTCTTACTTATCGAAAGGACTACGATAGATTCCCTATACTTGTTGGTCATGAGTCACGTTTGTCTAGCGTTAAAGGATTCAACAAAACCATGTCTTCATCATTAGGCGAAAGTAACAGGTGCATGATGGTACAAAGTTCTGCAAAGATGTTCTCGAACGGAGTCCCAGATAGGATAATTCGCTTTTTCGTACAAAGTTTAGCAAGAGCCTTCTGAATATCGCTATTTGGAAGGCCTTTGCTGAAATTCATACAAAAAGGCGAATTATTCTATCCGAAACTCCGTTCCAAAACAACTTTGCACAACTTCGTATCATCATACCCCAGTTACTTCCGGCTAATGATGAAGCCATGGATTTCTTCAATACTTTGACACTAGGCAGCCTCTCGACCCCTCAGCGACCCTCGAACCTCTACCCTAGTTCCCGACCCTCGCCCCTCGAACCCTCGGCGACCCCCACCCTCATGTCGAAGTTATCGGGGAGGGGGTATATCGACCCCCCCCACCCTCATGTAAGAAGAGGAAAAAAGTCGAAGAAGAAAAAAGAGGAGAAGAAGAAAGGAATAGAGGAGATTCTCCTCCTCTTTTTTTTTCTCTTGTTTTTTTCTCCTCTCCTCTTCTTCTCCTTTCTTCTTCTCCTTCTTCCTCTTCTTATTTTTTTTCTTATTTTCCTTCTTCTTCTTTTTTCAACTATAATGCACTATAAATCAACTAACCTAAAATGCACTAACCTAAATCAACTAAATCAACATATGAAGAAGGAAATGTTATCGGAGAGGGGGTATATCGACCGCCCCCCCTCATGTATCCACATACATACATACATCCATGGATCATCATTTCTCATATATATATATATCCATCTATAGCCACACACATATATAAATAGAAAAAATGCTATGAAAAAAATGCATATATGAAAAAATACATATATACTTGGTAAACATTCTATGAACATCATTTCTCATATATATATATATATATCAATGCATAAATCCATGGATCATACTTGCTCATATATCCATAGTCATATATAAAAACTTTCTATATATGAACAAAAAGACATTTTTGACATGCTGAAAAGAGACCTTTGGTCCCGGTTGGTGGCACGAACCGGGACCAAAGGGGGGTATTGGTCCCGGTTGGTGCTACGAACCAGGACCAAAGGGGGGTATTCGTACCGGTTCCTCCCACCAACCGGGACCAGAGGCTATCACAGCGGTGGTGTGGTGGGAGTTTAGTCCCACCTCGCTAGCTGAGAGAGCTCAGCACCTGTTTATAAGCTGCGTTGCGGCTCAGGTGCTGAGCTCCTCTCTAATATGCAGGCAGTACTTGCCTACCCTTGTCACTGCCATGTTGGGCCTATTGGGCCTGCGGGCCTGCATCCTGGTCCTTGTACAGATGGGTTTCTAGTCGTATGGAGGCCGTGTGGCCCAGTAGGCGGCATTTTTTTTAATTTTTTTCCAGTATTTTTTTTGTTTTTTTGAATTATTTATTTTCTTTTAATTTTTACTTTATTTTTTTATTCTTTTTTCTTTTAGGTCAGAATAATTATAAACTTTCTGTTAGTGCCATTAGTTTCCAAATTAGAATTCTTTGAAATTTGTGTGAATCACTAGTTTGTAAATAACTTCACTATAAAAATATATTTTGAGTGATTCTTTTTCCTGCTATTTAATATTACCGCGTTTTATCAATATATTAAAAAACTGATTTTGTATTTTAGTTTGTATCAAAAAAAATTCTTTATGAAAATTATTTTTGCTACTAAAGTTTCTAACAAAAAATTCTTTATGATAATTATTTCTGCTTTTCATGTTTTCATAATTCTTTCATGCTTTTAGTTGCATAAGTTTTATATAATTTTAGTTTAAAAAATACTAGAGGTTTATAAAAGCTTTTTAGTTGATTCCTTTTGCTATTAGAGTTTTATAAAAACTTTTTAGTTGATTGTTTTTGCTATTGAAGAATATTATAGTTTTGTTTTAGTTGATCATAACATAATATTTTAATTGATTATTTTAAGTTCATTATTTTTGCTATTAGTTCATTCTTTTGCACTAAATGACCCTGAAATTGAAAATCACTACAAACGAACTCTGAAAAGGTTGAAAGTTGGCACGGTATCATCATTTCACCCGCATAGCATGTGCTAAAAAGTTGAGAGGGTTACAGCGAAAACTAGATGCACTTCATGTACAAAACGGGCAATCTCTTTCGAAGTAGGTTTCGGACGAAAACTCATATGTTACAAAGGGATTTCATTTTTTGAACTTATTTGAACTCCAGACTTTTTGTGTGTTCAAAATGCACCATTCAAAGCCACATCATCAATTTTCAACCCTTTTTGACTTCATTTGTTATTTTTCGTGCATTTACTGTTTTTTTGAGCTAAATGACCCTGAAATTGAAAAGCACTACAAATGAACTCTAAAAAGCTTGAAAGTTAGCATGGTATCATCATTTAACCCACAAAGCATGTGCTAAAAAGTTGAGAGGGTGACGGGAAAAACTGGATGCATCTCGTGTACAAAATGGACAATCTCTTTCGAAGTATCAGGGTTTCGGACGAAAACTCATCTGCTACAAAGGGATTTCATTTTTTTGAACTTATTTGAACTCCAGACATTTTATGTGTTCAAAATGCACCATTCAAAGTCACATGGATAGATAAGTGACCAAATTAATAGAAGTTCATCATCACATTGTGTGTCAAAACCATTACAGATTCACATGGATAGATAAGCGACCAAATTAATAGAAGTTCATCATCACATTAAAAACAAAATATAGCTCTCCCGAGCATCTAGTTAAACCATACACTGAAACTATGTAAAACCTTTCAATGCAACAACAAATGCGATCATAATCACAACCAAGGTAAAAATTGATCCAACGGCATAATGATACCAAGCCTCGGTATGAATGGCATATTTTCTAATCTTTCTAATCTTCAACCGCATTGCATCCATCTTGATCTTGTGATCATCGACTACATCCGCAACATGCAACTCCAATATCATCTTCTCCTCCTCATTTTTTTATTTTTTCCTTCAAGTAATTGTTTTCTTCTTCAACTAAATTTAACCTCTCTACAATAGGGTCGATTGGAATTTCTGGTTCAACTACCTCCTACATAAATAAAATCTATGTCACATAGGTCGGCATAATTGTCATAAACAATAAATGAACAAAATAGTTATAAAAAAATATTATATACCACATCTGAATCATAGACAGGACAAGGGCCGATGGGGGCGGATACCAAAACCATCGCACTATATAATAACAAGCAATAATAAAAGTAAAAAAAATTAGACAAGTATCTATCTAAAGTAAGAATTCTTTTCTTTCAGAAAGAAGATAAGAACGAGAGGCTCACCACGGTGGTGCCGACGACGAGATCGGCGTGGGCGATCGACGGCGGTGAAAACGGGGACGGGACGTGATGGACCGCTAAACCTATGCAAATCTCGGGGAAAATGGAGCTTGCAGGTCGAGCTTCGAAAGGAGAAAGCTTAACTAGTGCAACTCGGGCATTTCATGGGACACCTCATGTGCATCGGAGGTGAGCTAGAGCACCCAAATGCCCTCTCCTCGCCGGCCAGAAAAAACAGAGCACTGTAGAGTGCTCTGTTGCGGCGATGGGGTATATATAGGCAACTCATTTGTCCCGGTTCGTGGTTGGAACCGGGTCTAAAGCTCCCCTTCTGTCCCGGTTCGAGCCACGAACCGGGATCAATGTATGTCGGCCAGGAGCGAGGCCCATTGGTCCCGGTTCGTACCAGGAACCGGGACAAATGTGTCCAGACGAACCGGGACCAATGCCCACGAGGCCCCGGCCGGCTGCTTGGGCTCACGAACCGGGACGTATGCCCCCATGGGTCCCGGTTCGTGACTGAACCGGGACTAATGGGCTGGCCAGGCCCCAACCAAAGCCATGTTTTCTACTAGTGTATGTACTCCATAGGATCACGGAGGAGGGGCGCAATTTGAAACAAACGGGATTACTTAAAAGGAGACCTTAACGGCTTCTTCAACCACGTGGAACGGCGGGCTAGTGCGGCAAGTTACCTTAGCAATAGAAGGTAGGGTGTTCAGGTGGTGATGTTTTTCATGTAAAATCATATAACAATATCGTGGAGGGGCTCTTCACCCCATTCCTTTTCTTAATATATAGTACGCACACTCGTGTTTATTGGAGGAAAACAAAATTGGTGATTTGGTTGTCACCGGCGAATGATGGAGTAACTCAGTTATTAATTTACTTGCTACTATATTGACGAAACATGTTAGCTATGAAGTTAAAACCCGATAGGAAGATGTGTACATGGTATATTGTTAATTGGAGTTTACAGGTTTGGTCCTAGTAGTGATGCTCGTCCTGTTTGTGTCGATTGAGGAATATTCATTGTAACACCCCTGGGGTTACGAACTTGTTTAGGACCACGCTTAAGTCTTAAGAGTAGTTAGCAAATAAGCTCATCACATTTTAAATTTATTTCACGATAAAATAATAACCAGACTTTAGATGTCACTTTGGTAATTAAAAGAAATAAAGTTTATATTGTACATTAATTTATTCGAGGGCTTGATAATGCCTAATAAGAATTCTAACAAACAAATTGGGAATAGGTTGTTATTTGTTATGGCATGAAAAACAATTTCTATAACCAAAAATATAATGTAACCAATGTTTAGTGCTTAAATAAAGTTGTAGTACTACCTCGGTTTCAGTTTACAAGTCCTACGCGTATACCTAGGTTGCCAATTTTATCACCCTAATGTAAACTATATAACACAAAAATTATACCTTTTGAAAGTAGAAACTCCAAAGTTTATGTTGGTATATTTTTTTGTAATATATGACTTGTATTAGGTTAGTCAAATTGAGGATCTAGGGGTACGCGCACGCCCTGTAAACTGAGAGAGAAGTAGTACCAAATTGCATCGATGGATAGTTGGGAACCTCGGCTTTGGGGTTGTAGAAACGGTTGAAGTTCAGGCGAGACGTGTAGCCGTTTTTGCGTCGCTTTACAAACCCTACTTGGCACGTTCCTGTAGTCAGAGCCTTGGACGCAGCGAGCCGCCTGCGCGAGAGCTCCCTCAGCCGTGCATCGCACCACTAACCACCGCGCTGTTGCTGTTTCCTCGACACACTCAGCACACACCGGCACTGTAAGCTCTTTCTTTTTTAGAAAAGGAAATATATTAATATCACACCTTCTACATTGACTAATGCATATGGCTATTGTTTATTACAAGCACAAAGCTCCTTAGATGTATCTTAACCTTAGATCCATGTTACACAACAACCGTACTAAATGACATTCTAATTAGGAACTACCTGTAGCAGTACAATTTCCGTAGTAATATAACCTCTCATAATCAATCGCTTGATGGACGCAAAATACCAGGTGAATGGTCCCAGTTGTGAAGATAACGTTCTCAGCTGTGCATCGCACCAACCACCGCGTTGTTGACACACTCAGCACACACGGGCATTGTAATCTCTGAGTATGTTTGTCTCCTAGTCGACTAGTCTCCTTTAATCAAAGATGGAGATCAAAAGAAGTGAAAGGTATTTTTTCTACGCATGTTGGAATCCGCATCTGTATTGCGTTCCTGTGCTCGCACACAGCCAATACACAAGCAGCCACACATGCACAGAGGCACATGCATGCAAGCGCACGCTGCACCGAGCACGCGAGCTGTCGCGCTTGTCCTCTCCTGCCGTGTTGCATTGTTTGCGTCAGCCACTTCGAGAAAATTATGCATGCCCTGAACGTATTTAGAGGTGTGTCTGTCACCATACATCCATTGCCGGTTCATCTGCGTGCATTATATATAATTAAGTGTGTCTAAAACCATTACAGAATATCATAAATAGATAAGTGACCAAATTAATAGAAGTTCATCATCACATTAAAACCAATGTACATACATAGTTCTCATTGACAAGCAATAATAAAAGTAAGAAAATTAGACAAGTATCTATCTAAAGTAACAATTCTTTTCTTTCAGAAAGAAGATAAGAAAAATAGGCTCATCATGGTGGTGCCGGCGACGAGATCGGCGCGGGAGATCGACGGCGGTGAAGACGGGGACATGACGTGACAGACCGCTAAACCTATGCAAATCTCGGGGAAAAATGGAGCTTGGAGGTCGAGCTTCAAGAGGAGAAAGCTTAACTAGTGTGGCTTGGGCATTTCATCGAACACCTCATGTTCATAGGAGGTGAGCTAGAGCACCCAAATGCCCTCCCCTCACCGGCCAGAAAAAATAGAGCACTGTGGAGTGCTCGCTGCGGCGATGGGGTATATATAGGCAACTCATTTGTCCCAGTTCGTGGCTGGAACCGGGATTAAAGCCCCCCCTTCTGCCACGAACCGGGACAAATGTAGGTGGGCCAGAAGCGAGGCCCATTGGTCCCGGTTCGTGCCAGGAACCGGGACAAATGGGTCCAGACGAATCGGGACCAATGCCCACGAGGCTCCGGCCGGCCTCCTGGGCTCACGAACCGGGACATATGCCCCATGGGTCCTGGTTCGTAACTGAATCGGGACTAATGGGCTGGCCAGGACCGAACCAAAGCCGTGTTTTCTACTAGTGTAGCTCATATATATACAATATGAATTATTTTTTAATAGTATTAAATTTTAGCATATAACTCATAGTGTGGAGATATAGCCTCACGTTAGTACGTGACAACCTCACATGATTTTAGAATATGTGCATGACACCTCTTGATCATGAGATATCTTTTCTCTCTCTTTTATTAATAAATTTGGCAAAGCCCTTTGTCATACATACGATCCAGCAAGGGCCCAGGAGGGCCGGCAGGGCGCCATCAGTGCCGCAGCCGCAGCCGTCAAGCTGTCTTATCGAGTCTTGTTAGATTAGGAAATAGTTAAGAGATTGAGTTTGCTTTGTTAGGAAGGAAAATCCAAATCCTATAAGGATCTCCGAGGTTGCTTAGGGGCTAAGTCTCTTAGAACTATAAATATAAGGACTGTGCTAACGATCAATCGACTGGTCGTTCGCTCGCTTTCACTGATTTTTTTCTTTCTCTCAAAAAGCTTAGTAAATTGCTAGTAGTTTTTTCTGGTTTTTCACCATAGTAAATTGCTAGTGGTTTTTTCTGGTTTTTCGCTACATAATATGAAAAGAAAATAAAAGTGCTTGAAAGAGGATTTGAACCCAGGTCTATGTAATACCTATCGAGCCTAATAACCAACTAAGCCACCTTTTGTTGTTGTCTATTGTAGAATGACAATGTTATTTGAACCTTTCTTATTTCTGCCATATCAGAAGAAAAAATAAAGTTTGGCTTGGTAACTTTGGCAATGACCAGCGTGATAACTATGGTCTGAGCAACATGATAACTATACCATGATAAGGCTGGTAACTACAGTACGAGAAAGTTAAAAGCATGGGGAAGTATGGTAATTTAACATAGAAATTACCGGTGAAATGTTTCAAAAACTTTTTTCCCTTGGATGAAAGACACCATGGTGTTTAAACGTAAAATATTAGTTATCAAGTCTGCGATGATACATCATCATGTTATTTACACAGAAATTATTGGATGTATGTTTTTCAACAAAAAAGTTTCAGGTCAAAAGTTACAGTGGCGTTTGTATGGGAGTGATCAATTTTGTATGTTTTTATTACCATGTTATTTACACAGAAATTAGCGGGGCATCACCCCACCTCGCCACACTCGCCATATTTACCAGGATCAGGTACATAAGTTATCAAGTCTGCGATGTATGAGTTATCATGTTATTTGCACTAGCTAAATACCCGTGCGTTGCCACGGATCATCAATTTTACTTGTTGCTCACCATCCTTACTGCACGCCTACACAAATCCAACCTCGCGAGTTGTCTCGCCGCCATCGCGGACACGTGATCACCCCCTTGTACTCCTTCGTTGTTTGACCATATGGTCATAGAATTGCTCTTCCATAGCCCTAAAAACCCATCACTGAAAGAGCCCAATCCATGAGAGATATTGGCCTGACATGCTCTTGCTCAAATCTCATATGGCTTGAGAGATATTGGCGTCCAGAAACAATGCTTGTACACTGCCTCATAACAATAAGTTTAGGCATAAAGATATTTTTACGACACAGAGATAGTTGTATAATCATCTTGTAATCCACAAAGCAAGTGTCCTGGTTTTATTTATTTATTTGAATAGTTTGTATTGGCTTATTTTTATATTACAACAAATATGACCTTGCGCTTAGCTTCCATTTAAGGTGACACCTTACCCTATGTATGCCTGCATATCATCATGGGCACAAGATAAAAAGAAAAAAGAAATATTAGCAGTACCGTGCACCTTTAGCATAGATTATTACAGAATCAACAAACAGGCATATATAGTAAACGGCGAGAAGGTATATTAGAGAATTTTCACCACATCAATAGGCCATGCAAGGTCCACAACAAACAAACAATACTCAGGAATAGAAGAACATTTGCTTAATATTCCCTCTGTTTCAAATTATAAGATGTTCTAGTGTTTTTATGATTCGGATGTATGTCGACGCATTTTAGTGTGCTTGTTCATTCAGTCCACTGTGTATGTAGTCCATATTAAAATATCCAAAACATCTTATAATTTACAACGAAGGTACTATAATTTGTTTTATATTCATAACCACTACTTTTCTTTTACATGCATGTCCATAAAAATTCTTATTAGTGGCAGACAACCCTGGCCAACCAGTTGCTTTATATTTCAAGATACTTGCACACCAAAACAAAGAAGCTTAGAAAAGGCACATGAAATCTGTAAGAACAAACTGACATGGTACATGATCATTCAGCCAGCAAGCATATCATCATCAGGAGCCCCTCATTTTACAACCTCATCCATCTCCAGTGCAGCCAACAAAGGAATCATCCATGTAAGTGCCATTAGGGCCTAGTTATTATCAATGAAGAAATTCATGACAGATCTTGGTGACCCAATGAAAGACTAAGCTAACAACAGAGCTCTGGTATATTAGCAAGGCCCTAGAAGGCAACTCCTGCACGACCATGTTGGTGCTATCATAGACCCCAACAATTAGTTTCTCACCGTAGGTCCCAGCAAGGATGTGAGCACCGAAGATAGTTTTGATTCCTGCAACATTTAGTTCGAATTGATGCACGAAATAACTAAAATAATGGTAGGCATTCTCAGAAAAACAAAACAAAAACCAATTGTAGACCTAAGATATTTCAGTGCAGACAGAAAACTCCAGAACTAACTTGGAAGGAAAGATAACTACTGTATTAGGATAATTTCAGTTAGGGATGTATGTGCACACATGACAATAACTTCATATATATCTGTCGATAATATGAGTTTTAAGAACACAAGTGAGTTGAACACTGCTGAATGCTGATATGCCACAAGACTCCAAAGTCCAAATGCACTGAAGATAAGAGTCTGGAATGTCAATCATAAAAGCCATAATCTATTTTTATGCACAAAAGGTGAATACAATAGAGAATCTTCTACAAAATGGGCGACCTCCACAATCAAGATAAAACTGATTACTCGATGGTAACATTAGAATTGTTTTACATCTTTACCATAAAATTGTGCAACAAACTGTACAACTAAGTGATCCTCCCAATGTTGACAATAATCAACAATTGGTTGAAGTGTTGCAGAAGCAAGGCAATGGCTAGCGACATCTGAGAGTAAGATATCCTACAAGGAACAAGCCGCTAAATCTCAAGAAAGACAACAATCATCGGCAAACTGGAAATGATACTCATAGAGTACTTATAGTTGCCTCGTTGAAGGAATGGGAAGGAAAGGGAGGTGAAGTGTTCGAGCAGAGGAGCCCTGATCCTATGTAGTTGGTATGGATGGCGCAGGTATCTGAGATGATGCCCAAGAGTGAGCTTCTGGCTGTCATTGTCAATTATGTAATAGATATCCACAAGAAAGATGGGGACTGAACTGAAGCAACTGGAACGGCGGGAGGTTCAGAGGTGGATAATCTACAGTCGAGGACGAGGTGATCTTGTTGGAGACCTCGTCCGGATCCCCAATGGCCGGGCACTTCCCGCCTCATGCGGTCCTACCACTCCCGCTCCTGTGTTAGATGGCAGCAAATGCCCTTACGAAAATTGAAGAAGACCATAGCGAACAAACATCAAAAGCTGCTCTCAGTTCTTCTTGACTTCATTACTGTTTTAACTAATGCCTAGAATTCTGTAACAAAAGTATTTACTCCACCTTTCTGTAATGTTGAAGAAGTCTCTGAACCATGCAATATGAGCATCGAAACACAAATAAAAGATGGGTATCAAATTATGGATTTTCACAATTAGAACATGTTAAAACCACACAAAATATTTTCTCTAGTTATATATGTTCACCAACAAGAAAAGTACATATAGAAGCAAGTTATATCTGGGGATCAAGAACATATGTAAGCATTTACCACTCGACCTGAATATAATGACGTTCTTTTTCTTCCTGTCCTACTTATATCTCAGTGACTCCACTGGAGTAAAGACCTGCCAAACAAATGTTGAATCTGAGAATTCAGCACGACCACAACTAATCAAATGGAATTGGACCAAATCAATCCAGTGCAGGTTCTTGCGAGGGCAGGAATGTACAGGACCTCCTCAACAAGGAGACTCTGCTCGTCAGTTGCCACACTGTCTTGACTTGGAGCTCGCTGTCGGTTGAGTGCAGCATCTCCACAATGTATGGCGTCACCCTCCTTTGATCGGTGACAGCCATCGACATCCATACAACCGTTAGTGCAAAAGGTTAATCCTATCTTTCTTCTGCCCATACAAGAATCTGCAAACAAGTCAATTTTATTCAAAAATCAGCACCTCACTTTTATTCATACAACAACATCATGTCACTTCATTCATGCAACAACAGCAACACAGAGCAGCATTATGACAAGGATGTAAAAAAAGATGAGAGATAGAGGGGATGACAACCTTGCTGCTGGAGGGGGTGAAAATCAGTGTTTATCCTTGCCTTTTTCGAAGAACATGCGGAGTGTAGAGTGCGGCGTGGGCACCGACACAAAGAGAGGCGGCAGGACGACGTCGACCAATAACTCGAACGAGCTAGCGATTAGCCAGCACTATTGTTGTCCACTGCAGCGTCCGCACCGAGGCCGTACTCGCTAGAGATGAGTCCGATGTTCGAGATGGAGTAACAGATCGCATTGAGACGGGCAGAGCCACTGACGCAGGCGATGGCAAGGGTTGATTCGATGGACTCGACCTCGGTGACGCGGCTGACGGCAGCGTCTATGCATGGGCGGTGCTCGAGTGCTAGGAGCGTGGTCGCCGGCGTCGGCGCCTATGCTGGCACGGCGGGGACGTTGATTGTGAGGGAGGAGGAGGAGAAGTCGGGCCACAGTCATGGGAGGAGGCGGGCGCGTGGTGGAGGAGGACCGAGATCGAGATCTGGAGAGATATGGGATTGGGAGGAGCGAGGGGGTTGGGCATTGGGCGTGGGAGAGATTTGGGATTGGGAGGAGCGAGGGGGTTGGGCATTGGGCGTGGGAGGTGGGTTCCTGATCGTGGCTTTTTTTCTTTTCTTTTATTGTGCGTGGGTAGAGCAGGATTATGAGGAGGACGGGGTGGAGGGAACGAGGCAATCGCGGGATGGAGGGAACGAGGGCATCGCGAGATGGTTTGAGGTCGAACCATCACGACGTTCGATTCTCCTTTAATAGTAGAGATTAATAGTAGAGATAAGAGTTATCGTGGTATGGTTCAACAACTCCTCCCACCCCTACCCCCACCGACAAAGTTACCAGGACTGGGTACATAATTTATCATGTCTACGATGTGTGATTTATCATGTTATTTGCATAGAAGTTACCGTGGTATGTTTCAACGACTCCCCCACCCCTACCCCCGCCGACAAATTTACCAGGACTGGGTACATAATTTATCATGTCTACGATGTATGAGTTATCATGTTATTTGCATAGAAGTTATCAAGACAGTAATGTGTAAACTATCATCATGTTTGCACAGAAGTTATCCAAGGTATATTTCATCAAAACCCCTCCCTCCGGCGGAGGGAAAAGTTATCATGTTTGCGATGCGTAAATTATCGGGGGTATATTTCAGCACTCCTTCTCGCCAAAGTTACCAGGACCGGGGTGCATAAGTTATCGGGTCTCTGATGTCTGAGTTACCATGTTGTTCACATCAGAGTAACTGGGGATATTTCATCAACACCACTTCCCTCAAAGTTACCAGGATCGAGGTGCATAAGTTTATCAGGTATGTGATGTGTGAGTTATCATGATATTCACACAAAGGTGACCCGGGATATTTTATCAACGCCTCCCTCCCGATCGCCAAAGTAATCAGTACCGAGTACATAAGTTATCAGGTATGTGATGTGTGAGTTACCATGCTATACACACAAAAATTACCAACGGTATATTTCATCAACCTCCCCCGCCAAAATTACCATGGTGTCATCAACTCGAGACGAGTTGGTAAAATAATCTACTCAAGTGCGGAAAAAGATCGGATATTGCATTCACTTTTGTGCAAACATAGAAAAAGAGACAGGTTAAAAAGCCTATTTGCTTTCATTTTTATGAGAAAGGAACGTAGGTGAGGTGGTTGGTTAGTGGGTTACCTGGTAAAAGGTACAAGGATTGAATCCTGTTGGCACACTATTTTTTTGCCGAGAAAAATTAACGCGAGTTAATTAAGTTACTTACGCACCACCTGAAAATCAGGAATCAGGGAGATTAACGGAGTTAATTAGGCACCTGAAAATCGGGAGTCGCAGAGAGACATGCGTGCGTGCGATGAATATCCGACGGCTCGCAGGTCGTGTGGATTTGTTGCAGATTTCCTGCCGACTGGAAATTAGCATTCTCGTTAAATCAATATGAGTCTTTTATTTGTTCTAATGAATCCAATGGATAAAATCAGTTGGTAATTCCGGACGTCCAGACGTCCGGACCATAGCAAGAGATCTGGACGATCGGACGGAGGTATTGTCACTCGGGCTGGTGTTGCCGTGTGTTGATTTTCTTTTTCAATAAAAACAAATACATCCAGTCTAATATTTTCCCCAATAGCTGCATGCATGTATATAGGACAAAACTGCTTATGTCACTGAAGATTTCATCAAATTTTAAACTTTAAAATGTTTTGTAGGTCAAACCGTCCCTCCAACTGAAAAACTGTTTTCACATAAAAGATTCATCGCGACAAAACCTTCAAAACTAGATCCCATGTTGATATGTTCCGACGAATTTATTTTCTGGATCAAAAGTTACAACGCATGTGCTACGTAAGTTATCACGACTGTGACACACAGTTACCAAGCTATTTTCCTAGGAAATACCGAGCATAAAGAGATGATCTTCCAGCTTTACCAAGATGGTCATCCAAGATGGCAGGATTTTAGCGACAGATGCGGACGATTGCCTACATCCTCACATCTCGGTGCAATTTCGCATGCAGTGTTGCGCTGCAATCTCGCATGCACATATCTTTGATTTGCATGGAGTGCACGTCTTATTTGACCCAATTAACAACGAAACTACTAGGCAGACGACGAGCGCCAGCCGAACTATGTACGATACAAGATTGAACGGCTCTATCAACTTTTACCTGACGCATGGACGACTTGATATGCACTGTCGTCTGCAAGTCGTCCAACATATGTCGTGTGTGTAGCAGCATTCATTAACAATGCATGCATGTAGATAAGTAAGAAGATGATGTCGGCAAAGATTCCATTCAAAATAAACTTCAAAATGTTTTGTAGCTCAAATCGTTGGCTCGATTGAAAAACCGTTTTCACATAAAAGATTCGTTGCAATGAGACCTTCAAAACTAGATCACATGTTCGTATGTTTCAATGACATTTTTTTCAGGTTAAAAGTTACTAGAGTTAGACTAAATAAGTTATCACCTATGTGGTGTGCCAGTTACCATCCTGTTTACATAGAAATTATCCGGGGCATAAAAATGGCTCCTCCAACATTCTCTCCACATGCAAATGCAGTAGAGCACAAAAACCTAATGTCATTGTAAATTCTCGCTATTTTGAAACCGTAAAATGTTCTATAGCTCAAACTATCGTTTTTTATTCAAAAATCATTTTCACATAAAAAATCCATCGCAATGAGAACTTCGAAACTTGATCTTATGTTGGCATGTTTTGATCACTTTTTTGGTCAAAAATTACCGTAAAGTTATCATTTATGTTATATGTATACTAACATGTTATTTATGCAGAAGTGACCGGAGATGTGTTTTGAACGACTTCTTTCCTCTGGGTTAAATTTACCGTGGTATTTATACCTAAGTTATCAGCTCTGGATGCATACATTACCGCGCTATTAGCACAGAAAATAATCGGGGTATGTTTCAATAACTTTTTATTCGGGTCTAAAGTTACCGTGTTGTTTATACCTAAGCTATCAGGTCTATGAAGTGTGAGTTATCATGTTCTTGATAAAAAAAGTTACCGAAGGTATATTTCATCAACAACCCTCCCCCACATCTCACCACCGCCGCCAAAGTTATCAGGACTGGGGCACATAAGTTATCAGGTATGCGATGTGTGAGTAAACATGTTATTCATACGAAAAGTTACCAAAGGGTATATTTCATCAACCACCCTCCTCTCACCCGGTCACCAAAGTTATCAGGACTAGGGCACATAAGTTATCGGGTATGCGATGTGTGAGTTATCATGTTATTCATACAAAAAGTTATCAAGATTATTTTTCATCAACCACCCGCCTCCCACCCGGTCACCAAATTTACCAAGACCGGGGTAAATTAGTTATTTTGCCTACGATGTGTGAGTTACCGTGCTATGCACATAAAAGTTACCGGGGGGGTATATTTCATCACCCGTCCCTCCCGAAAAGTACCAGGACCGGGTGCATAAGTTATCAGGTCTATGATGTGTGAGTTACCATGCTACAAACAAAAAAGTTACCGGAGGTATATTTCATCAACAACCCTCCCCCACCCCTCGCCACCGTCGCCAAATTTATCAGGACTAGGGCACATAAGTTATCAGGTATGCGATATGTGAGTTATCATGTTATTCACACAAAAAATTATCAAGGGTATATTTCATCAACCACCTCCTCCTCCCATCCAGTTGCCAAATTTGTCAAAACTGCGGTACATTAGTTATTAGGTCTACGATGTGTGAGTTACCGTGCTACGCACATAAAATTTACGAGGGGTATATTTCATCACTTGTCCCTCGCGAAACATACCAGGATTAGGGTGCATAAGTTATTGGGTTTGTGATGTGTGAGTTACCATGCTATTAACAAAAAGTTATCGGAGAATATTTGATCACCCCCCCCCCCGCGCCGGCAAAGTTACCAGGAGCAGGGTACATAAAAATATCACATCTGTGATATTACACAACTTATAATGTAGTAGGAAATGATGTACTTCCTTTGTACAAAGTTAGTACAAAGTCGAGTCACTCATCTTAGAGTGGATGAAATACAAGAGAAGGCCGACAAACAACAAAAAAACCATTTTCCATTTCCTGCCATGGTGTTTAAAAAGGTCACATGGGTACCATTCATAACACAGCAAGTAGTATTAGGCGTGTTGGTTATTGGCATCATACAACCATGCATCAACCGGCCTGGGGTTCGAATCCTATTGTCCACATCATTTTTTACTCGCTAAAACTAACGATTATTACGTGAGAAAAAAAACAGCAGGCATCATCCTTTGGATCTGGAAGAAAAAACGAAAAAAAACAGCAACGACAGCGACCTTCAGTGATGATCAGTATACGTGAGAAAAAAAATAACGTACATCATCCTTCCGATCGGGAAAGGAAAATAAAAAAAAGCAAAACAACAGCGATAGCGACCGTTCGGTGGGAGTAGGAGACAGCGACATTCGAATGACAGCGACAGCGATCGTATGCGCCTGTTGCAAACCACTAGTCAGCAGGAAAATAGCATTATCGTCGACACGCTTATTATATCTGGTACTCGGAGCCACGTTACGATCTACCACATGGAGGACATCCATGCCGCCCTCGCCAGTTGGGAAAAGAAATTCATGAATTTTTTCCCTTACGATCAGAACACTACATATCCAGGTCTCTCCAGCATGAAAAGGAAGAACATCAACCAGGAAATCGTCGATCCGCGCATGGAACGGCTTGCCCTCAAGGAGAAGTTGGCACGCATCCGCGACAATATCATCACCGAAACCGCGGGCATCGAGCAAGCCCACCCCTATAGTGCCGACATCACCACGGTCCAAGCTAGATTAGATCTGGACGATCATTGCTTGCTGTATCGCCGTAGCAAGACTATCCTCCTCGTGGACTTCATCCATATCTCTTGATGCTCGTCCCATTTGTGTCCATTGAGGAATATTCATTGTAACACCCCTGGTGTTACGAACTTGTTTAGCACCACGCTTAATTCTTAATTAAGAGTAGTTAGCAAATAAGCTCATCACGTTTTAAATTTATTTCATGCATAAAATAATAACCAGACTTTAGTTGACTCACTTTGGTAATTAAGTATAGATTGATGTCGAAGACTATTGCCGAGTTGATACTATTAGATATGCCGACCTATAATCTGTTTGAATTTGTTGCTACCAATGATTTATCGGCAAGGGACTGTCTAGGTCTCAGTCGACTGACACTTCGTGAAGTCTCAGTCGGCTGACGTCACCCCTGACAGATTAGGCCTGCTTAGCATCCCTTCCTGATGGGTTTTAATTCCCCGTGATGGGCTTGTGGTGTGGGCTTGCTTGTTTGTTTGTTTCCTTTTGTTTTTGCTGTCTGTTTGGCCCGTGTTACCTGTGACTCTGTCCATGGACGCAACAAACACACAACAAAAAAGCAAAAAAATCCATGTATAGCTAAACGACAGAAAAACTTTTGCTCCTCCCAGTTGTACGTTCTCTCTGTCAGTTAAAACCCTGAAGGAATCCCCAACACAAACTCTACTGACTGAGCATTGAGTGGAATGCTCTTGTTCAAAACAGTTGCTTCTGCTTGTGTGTCCACATTATCAACAATCCACTGCACAAACTGTAACACCCTCGATGCGACTATATCTCCCACGTGTCGAAGCACGACTTAGAGGCATAATCGCATTGAAGGAACCTCTGGAGTCCTTGTACTGCTGGAACCATTCTACAACTTGATCTTTGAGTTGGAAGGAAGCGAACTTGACGAAATCTTCAGGCCTCACGTTGCTGCACTCAAAATGCTTACACAGATCCACAAGCCAATCGTCAGCATCGGTTGCCTCAACACAATTGCTGAACGTCTTTGGCCCATTAGCAAAGAACTAATTCAGTGTAGCAAAGTGATTCTGATTGTTGCCTTGATTCCCTTGGCTGCCTTGATTGCGCTTTGGGAAAATTTGCATGATCAACTGTGTGTTTGCATTGGTTGCGGCCATCACAGCTTGCCATGCCTTCGGAGGAGGTGGAGGTGGTGGCGGATCTTGATTTTGATTCTGACTGGTGCTCTTAGCGGGAGCCATCCTGAAGAGGTTGACCACCGTTAGCACATAGACAGATAAGTGAAGCTGAAACCAACGGAATGAAAATTGCAACATAAAGTCTTCACATCCGAACAAAATGAACGAATGCATTCCTCTTGAAGTGGTCACATATTCATAAATTGAGAAGCCACGTTGAATTAAGGTAGATAAATAAATCAACAAGGTACGGCTCAAGAACGAATAATCGGTAAGAAATCCCGATCTCAAACCAATATCCGTGGAAGAAGAACTAGAGCTACAAGAATTCCCACCTATGAAACTCCCGAACCTTTCCGGTTATGCAATCAGGTGTTGGGAATACAGGGGAAGCATAATATCTCACCCAAACCAGCAAATCCTACATCCAGCTGTATCCATCCTTCAACACATAACCAAGAAACCTTCGAAAACCATCTACCTCAACCTTCGAAAAGCATCCGTTATACAAGTTATGGCGATACTCCCGAACTCCCGCCCCAGTACTGGGTGGCGTCGAGGTTATCTCACCAACGAACTGCATAAAAGAGATTTTCGATGTCGGCGTACTAAACTCAGGTATTCCAGAATTGCAACGATAAAAATTATGATGACAACACCTCAGAGCTCAACTCCCCGAGACACTTCCACTAAACCCCTGACAGGAGGCACCAAGACAATGTTCTCATCATAAAACCATCGGAACGATTTCAAGATACCCGCGTGATCCTAAATTTTTTTTAGTGAAATTTGAGAAGAGAAGAGTCAAAACTCTACGTCAGGATGCCTTACCAGAGCGATGAGGAGACTGGGAAGTAAAAAGAATTCCTAAACTCTCCGATATATAATTCCTAAATGACTCAAAACATTTTTCTAGACACAACTCGGCTGCTAAAAACGATCAAGCAATGGGGCTCCTAAGGTCGGGGAAGGCTCTGATTACCAACTTGTAACACCCTCGATGCGACTATATCTCCCACGTGTCGAGGCACGACTTAGAGGCATAATCGCATTGAAGGCATATGTCGCAAGTCAGGCAATCATCACAAACATCCCATGTGATATAGATAATGATAAGGGATAACATAGTTGGCTTACACTCGCCACGTCAATCAAGTACATAAATAACATACATCATCCAAACACTCATGGCCCGACTACGGCGCCAAAATGAAAAATAACCCAACAAGCGACATGGTCCCGATCACCCCCAACAGGGCACCACTACTGATCATCAGGAAAGGAAACATAGTAACGCTGAGAGTCCTCGTCGAACTCCCACTTGAGCTCGTACGCGTCACCTGGAGCGGAATCACCTGGACCTGCATCTGGTGTAATAGTAATCTGTGAGCCACAGGGACTCAGCAATCTCGCACCCTCGCGATCAAGAGTATTTAAGCTTAAATAGGTAGCGGTAGGGTGAATATAAGTGGAGCTGCAGCAAGCGGCTAGCATATGTGGTGGCTAACTTATCCGCAAAAGAGAGCGAGAAGAGGAGGCAAAGCGCGAGCGAGAAACTAGAGAGCAACCTGCGCAAACATTACTCCAACACCGTATCCACTTCCCGGACTCCGCCGAGAAGAGGCCATCACAGTAACACACTCAGTTGATTCATTTTAATTAAGTTAAGGTTCAAGTTATCTACAACCGGACATTAACAAATTCCCATCTGCCCATAACCGCGGGCACGGCTTTCGAAAGTTCAATCCCTGCAGGGGAGTCCCAACTTAGCCCATGACAAGCTCTCACGGTCAATGAAGGAATAGACCTCCTCCCAAGATGTTCCGATCAGACTCGGTATCTCGGTTCTTCAAGACACTTCGACAGGTTAAAACTAATCCAGCAACACCGCCCGAATGTGCCGACAAATCCCGATAGGAGCTGCACATATCTCTTTCTCAGGGCACACTCAGATTGTCCTAGGTATGGGTAGGCCAGCCCAGAGTTGCCCCTGGTGTCCACCGTCAGCTGACAGGTGGACCAACACTCAGAGGAGCACTGGCCCGGGGGGGGGGGGGTTTAAATAAGATGACCCTCGGGCTCCGGAAACCCAAGGGAAAAGAGGCTAGGTGGCAAATGGTAAAACCAAGGTTGGGCATTGCTGGAAAAGCATTAATCAAGGCGAACTATCAAGGGGTTCCCATTATAACCCAACCGCGTAAGGAACGCAAAATCCGGGAACATAACACCGATATGACGGAAACTAGGGCGGTAAGAGTGGAACAAAACACTAGGCGAGAGGCCGAGCCTTCCACCCTTTACCAAGTATATAGATGCATTAAGATAACAAGATAATATGATGATATCCCAACAAGTAAATAAACGTTCCAACAAGGAACGGCCTCCAATCTTCACCTGCAACTAGCAACGCTATAAGAGGGGCTGAGCAAAGCGGTAACATAGCCAATCAATGGTTTGCTAGGACATGGTGGACCTGAACATTACAAAGTAAAACATGGCATGGAGCTACTCAAATAGCTTAACAAAAGTCCCTTAGTGACCTTGAGCCAAAAGGGATCAGAAAATATACTAACAAGCACATGAACATAGCAAAAACATAATCAGTTTTCAGACTTAGTGAAAACTGGCACATGCTGAAATATAACTCAAGTAGGCATGTTTACGAGCTGGATGCACTCATCACGGTGCAAGTCATGGCAAGACAAGCATACATCCATCAAGAAGGCACAAAATGCAAGCTAGACATAGCAAGAACAATGGCATAGCATGCACGGATCAACTACAACATCACCAGCAAAATTGCAAACAAGTTGACAATCTGCCCAGATTCACAACGAAGAAAAAGTAGAGCTCGATTGACTCAAGCTAGGGTGCTCCATAATTGCAAACAAAGAGATGGATGGCTAGAGCACTACAAGATTAACAAAACTCCTTTACTGATCATCCTTAAAAGAGGCAGGGATCACTAGGAAACAACATGAACATGTGGCATCATGAGATAAACGATCCCAGGACTTAGTGAAATTACTAAGTCCCTGAAAATAGAGTTACCGAGTGCACCACTTTGCAATCTTGCACTAGTCACCAAACACATCACAAAAATACATGGGTTGCACCTCTGGAAAGATGAAAAAACCCTTAACAAAACATATGTAGAGCATCAGGGCATCTCCTGCACACAACAATCGTGGCAAAAATGACAAATGTCTAAGATGGAGTAGCAGATCTGACAATTAACTCAAGTAGCCCTCTTCTAACAGCATTTCGGGCATCAAGATGAGCTCAAATGAGAATGATGCAATGGAATGAAATGGTGTACTCTCCGAGATGAACATTTTGATATGCTATATGCATGAATCGGAGCTACGGATGCAAAGTTACGGGGCCTCGAACAGGGGCACTTGAATCTGCAATTTCGGGAGTTAGTAAAAAAACACCACCTAGGGTTACTGTTCACGGATCCCAGATCTAGCTCACATCACTGTTCACGGCGGCACGCACTGTAGCAAGTCGAGGACGAGGTCGCCGGACTTGGCAGGGTCTTCGCCGGAGATCGCGGGGAGGACGGGGGAGGGCTGCGGGGTCCCGGACTTGACGGCGCCGGCGGTTGGAGACCTCGGGCGGCGCGGGCGAGGCCGGACCCGGGCGGCGCGACGAGCTGCACGGGGCGGCGTGGCGAACTCCGGCCACCGGAGCGGGGGGGCAGACGAGGTGGAGCGGCGGAGGCGGCGGGGCGCGGCGCCGGCTGCGGGGAAGAGGAGGCGGGCGGCGGCGCGGTAGATCTGGGCCGCGGGGGCCCCGGATGGGCCTCGCGGGCCTTGGCGGCGGTGGCGGCGGCGCGCCACGTGGCAGCTTGCCACTGGTGCGGGCGGGCGGCGGACGGAGTGTCCGGCGCGGGCGGACAATGTCCGGCGCGTCGGAGGGGGATCCGAAAATCGGGGGAATTTTAAATAGGCACAGGAAGAGCTAGGAGAGTCCAAATGAGGTGCGGTTTTCGGCCACGCGATCGTGATCGAACGCTCTAGATCATGGAGCAGAGTTAGGTGGGTTTTGGGCCGAATTGGAGGGGTGTTGGGCTGCAACACACACGAGGCCTTTTCGGTCCCTCGGTTGACCGTTGGAGTATCAAACGAAGTCCAAATGATACGAAACTTGACAGGCGGTCTACCGGTAGTAAACCAATGCCGCTTGGCAAGTATCGGTCCAATCCGGAAATGTTTAATCCCCACACACGAAAAAAAGCTAGAAATGACCACCGGAGGAGAACGAAGCGCCGGAATGCAAAACGGACAATGGGGAAAATGCTCGAATGCATGAGACGAACACGTATGCAAATGCAATGCACATGATGGCATGATATGAGATGCATGACAACGAAAACAACACACGAAGACAAAGACCCGAACCCGAGAAAATAAATATAACTTGACGCTGGAAACGGCAAGAGTTGGAGTACAAATTGGAAAAGTTATATCCGGGGTGTTACACAAACCCCCTGGGTACAAGACAGCCGACCAGCTCCAGCAGATAGCCAAAACAACGGTTCCTAACAAGCTGGACCCTGTGGTGGCTCTTGCACATGAGATTGACAATCTCAGAGAAGCATGGCATGCTGCACCGGCTGTAAGATTTAGTTGCAATCTCATCAATGGTGGCCTTTGTTGTGGTTGGGTCAATCCTTGCTCTCTGCTGCAAAAATATATAGAAGGTAAAAAGGTGTATGAATTTATTTGAGCTGGAAAACTATAAAAAAATGGAACCCCAACTGATGAAAAAAAAAGAAAAAGTAGTGATGTACCTTCTTTTTTCGTTCCAAAAGAGCTTCCCGTCGTTCTTTCCTTTGAGCACTCTTACTCAGCTGGCGGAAGGAAAAACAAAAAAATCCATTAGGTTGGGGGCAAGAAAAAAAAGGCAACAATTCATGCATTATCTATTTTTTAAACAATAAAAACAAGAAAAAAGAAAAGTGAATATTTATAGATAAAGTGATACACACCGAAGTCAGAACTTCTTCATACAGCAAACCCTCTGATGCTTCAGTGTCAGTGATCTCGACATCATAGCCTCTCTCTTCTAAATCAGTATCTTCAACACACTTATCTCTGCCTTCTTCATTTCTATCACTCCCAGGTTTCCCTCCTTCAACTTCAAAAACTGTACCTGTGTGCGGCTGTATTAAAAAAATGCATATGATACATTAGTGTTGCAAGTAACTTCTATCTCTTGGAACATACTCTAGGCCAAAAAATATAAACAGCAAATACAACACACATATGTTCCAGGTAACTTCCTTCTTTGCTCATGCTTACAGAAAAACAAAAGCAGTAGACATTGTAAGCATACAAAGGGTGGTTGCATTTAACATACCACATTGTTTAAGCAATCTCTTGTTAAGTCTTTAGACTCCTTCATATGATCCTGTCTGAAAAAAAATGATGATGAGATTCAAAAAAAAACTGTGCAAACAAGGGGTTAAATCAAAAACACAGAAAAAAGACCGAGTACATACAGTTTTAAGCTGTTGACCTAACCCTTCTTTCAAGGAGGACTCGGTTTTAGTTTCGATCCCGCGTTCAATCTACATGCACGCATCCATCACACTACTAATAAAAAAAGAGGCACTAATCTATCTAAATATATATCGCAAAAGTGGATTAACACAGAAACAAAAAAGGAAGACAAAAATACCACTGGATACCCTCTCAAATTTTACTGTGGCAGTGAGCTAAGAAAAAAAGAAAAACTGCACAAAAATCATTCAATAAAGTTATGCATCAGAGAGTGTTGTGTCGATCTTGAATCTAAATTCAGATTAGGGGAAATCAAACACAAAGATTGAGATCATTTCAGTTAGTAGGGCGGGCTTGAGAAAAGATGCTGCTTAGTGAGATGCAGGAGGCCCAAGACAAAAAAATCCATATAAAAAGAATCTGGGAGTGTTTCTTTTACTAGTTACGAGTACATTAACAAATCCCAAACGTGCTTTGCTTTGGGCTTGCTTCATCTTAGCCGGCAGCTTTGGGATGATGATAGTTTCGATGTTGGCAATATTACGAGATGCCCTAATTAGCCGTGATGAATAGCGGCAATCTCCTATCTCCAGAGAGACAGAAGGTAGTTGACTAGAAAAAAGGGTAAAAACTATCAACTACAGTGGGATTAAAAAACACTTGTGAATGATGTTGTTTCCCTTCCTGCACTAGTCTCTGAAGATAACAAAATCACCAAAAGCCTCCAGGGATAATACAAAAATTTGATTAGAAGACATGTAACGTATCTTCAGAAACCAGCGAGAGAAAATGAAAAAGCATGTCTCACCCTCGACTTGAGTGATAGAACGGAGTCTGGCTAGAAACGGCCAGCAAATCAACTATGACATACTATCTCTTCACTACAAAGACATTTTTAGAGTAAAATAGTACTATGTATAACCCCACACTGGCGCAGCCTGATGTATAACACCACACTGGCCCCAAAAAATGAATTATCTCAGTATGCCGAATGCCTCAGAAAAATCCAAACAAGCATTGGCAATGCTCGGTGCAAGCAGGCAACTGAGCAGACATCAGTAACAACTAAGTACGAGTACATCACAGCAGAATTCAAAAATAGTTACCTTCGAAAAAATACGAGGTCGAGCTAAAACAAAAGCACTAATTCGCTCCCCTCAGATTCGTGATTCGCCCCAATAAAAAAGCAGAAAAAAAATACTTGTAACTAGTGAGGATGGTTAATCCGTTCACATATTTCTACTTGTAACTAGTAAAAGGAAACACTCCCAGATTTCCTTATGGAAAATGTAAAACATCAATTGTCTATTTTTGGTAGTTCAGACAAACAAAACCAAAAACAGGCACTACAAATGCAACATTTCATGAGTTGGAGACAGGAAGCCAAAAAGCGGGACAGCTTTGGGAAAAATATATGTGGAAAAATTGATGTTGATATGATTAAGAGATGCTGTATTTAGTTGTGACGATCAGCAGCAAAATCTTCCTACCTCGAGAAGACACAGAAGGTAGCTAAAATCCATCAACTACAGTGTTTAAATAACTAACAGTTGCAGATCACTTGCACGGGAGTATTACAGCAAGGCTGACCACTTACAAGCATGTTGCTTAAGAAATTAAGACATATCTACTAACAATGAACTTGCATACTTCTAAAATTCACAACCACAGAATGTCTATTGACAGTGAACAGAATTAGACTGACGCTCTCATGGAGCACAGAAAAATTCAGACGCAGTCCTACCAAGTTCCCCATCCCGCTGACCGGGCGCGGCGCTGGCTGGGGTGGCGCCGGAGAATGATGGAGAAGACGGACGTGCTGCCCCTTCCCCCTTCTCGTCGGGCAGCACCACCGGCACCCACCATCTGACGGACCACCACGCCAGTTACCCATCCCGCTGCCCGAAAACACACCAAAAATCCCTCTTCCGGACTTGCAATTTCCTCTCGGAATCGTGATTCTCAACAATTATGAACCCTAGACTACAGAAAAATTGACACCCGCAGCTCGGTTTCACCTCGATAGGGGAAAAGGGGTCGTAGCTCAGCTCACCTCATCAGCAGGGCACGAGGACTCTGGAGGGGCGCCCGGATCGCCGAGCATCTCCTCACGGGCGTCACCGAGCATCTCGTCGCCGTTCCGACCAAGCAAAAACAGTGTACTTGTGAAAAAAATGTTTGTAAAAGGACATGCAACTAGGCCCCATGTCTCTCGATGCCGCCCCCTTCGACAAAACAAAAGCCCCCCTAGTTGCTACCAATCTAGAAGACATGCAGTTGCGTGCCTACTATGGGACATGCAACTAGGTCCCATGTCTCTCGACGCCGCACCCTCCGACAAAACAAATCCCACCCGCTAGTTGCGAGCAAAACTAGAAGACATGTCATTGCACGCCTAGTGTGGTACATGCAACTGGTCCCCATGCCTCTCGACGCCGCCCCCTTCCGACAAAACAAAGACCCCTCCCCCCCAGTTGCAACCAAACTAGAAGACATGCAGTTGCGTGCCTAGTGTGGGACATGCAGTTGGCACCTCTCCCCATACAAACAAGAAATTGAAGTCGAGTTGCAACCAAGTTATAAGGCATGCAATTGCGACCAAGTTAGAAGACATGCAGTTTCGTGCCTCCTGTGGGACATGCAACTGGGCCCCATGTCTCTCGATGCCTGCCCATCCGACAAAACAAAAGGTCCCCCCCCCCCCCAGTTGCAACCAAGTTAAAAGACATGCAGTTGTGTTCCTAGTGTGGGACATGCAACTGGGCCCCATGCCTCTCGACCCCGCACCCCTTCGACAAAACAAAGACACCCCCCCAGTTGCGACCAAACTAGAAGACATGCAGTTGCGTGCCCATTGTGGGACATGCAAACTGGTGCCTCTCCCCATACAAACAAGAAATGGAAGTCGATTTGCAACCAATTTATAAGGCATGCAGTTACGACCAAACTAAAAGACATGCAGCTGCATGCCTAGTGTGGGACATGCAACTAGGCCCCATGCCTCTCGACGCCGCCCCCTCCAACAAAACAAAGGCCCCTCCCCCAGTTGCGACCAAACTAGAAGACATGTAGTTGCGTGCCCATTGTGGGACATGCAGCTGGTGCCTCTCCTCGTACAAACAAGAAATGAAAGTCGAGTTAAAACCAAGTTATAAGGTATGCAGTTGCGACCAAGTTAGCAGACATGTAGTTTCGTGCCTCCTGTGGGACATGCAACTGGGCCCCATGTCTCTCGATGTCAGTCCATCCAACAGAACAAAAGCACCCCCCCGAGTTGCGACCAAGTTAGAAGACATGCAGTTGCGTTCCTAGTGTGGGACATGCAACTGGGCCCCATGTCTCTCGACGCAGCCCCCTCCGACAAAACAAAGACCCCCCCAGTTGCGACCAAACTAGAAGGCATGCAACTGCGTGCCCATTGTGGGACATGCAGCTGGTGACTCTCCCCGTACAAACAAGAAATGGAAGTCGAGTTCCAACCAAGTTATAAGGCATGCAGTTGCAACCAAGTTAGAAGACATGTAGTTCCGTGCCTCCTGTGGGACATGCAGCTAGGCCCCATGTCTCTCGATGCCGGCCCATCCGGAAAAACAAAAGCCCGCCCGAGTTGAGACCAAGTTAGTAGACATGCAGTTGCGTTCCTAGTGTGGGACATGCAACTTGCCCGATCTCTCTCGGCGCTGCTCCCTCTGCCAAAACAAAGGCACCCCCTAGTTGCGGCCAAACTAGAAGACATGCAGTTGCGTGCCTGGTGTGGGACATGCAACTGGGCCCCATGCCTCTCAATGCCGCCCCCTTCCGACAAAACAATGACCCCACCCTCCAATTGCGACCAAACTAGAAGACATGTAGTTGCGTGCCCATTGTGGGACATGCAACTCGCGCCTCTCCATGTACAAACAAGAAATGGAAGTCGAGTTCCAACCAGGTTATAAGGCATGCAGTTACCAGTTGCTACCAAGTTAGAAGACATGCAATGCCGTGCCTCCTGTGGGACATGCAGCTGGGCCCCATGTCTTTTGATGCCGGCCCATCCGACCAAAAAAAAGCCCCCCCCCCCCCGAGTTGCGACCAAGTTAGAAGACATGCAACTACGTTCCTAGTGTGGGACATGCAACTTGCCCGATCTCTCTCGACGCCACTCCCTCTGACAAAACAAAGGTCCCCCCTAGTTGCGGCCAAACTAGAAGACATGCAGTGGCGTGCCTGGTGTGGGACATGCAACTGGGCCCCATGCCTCTCGACGCCGCCCCCTTCCGACAAAACAAAGACTCCCCCCAGTTGCGACCAAACTAGAAGACATGAAGTTGCGTGCCCATTGTTGGACATGCAAACTGGTGCCTCTCCCTATACAAACAAGAAATGGAAGTCAGGTTGCAACCAATTTATAAGGCATGCAGTTGCGACCAAACTAAAAGACATGAAGTTGCATGCCTAGTGTGGGACATGCAAATGGGCCCCATGCCTCTCGACGCCGGCCCCTCCGACGAAACAAAGACCCCCCTAGTTGCGACCAAACTAGAAGACATGCAGTTGCTGCCAAACACAATGCGGCCATCATCAGCAGTTTTGTATGAGATTTTTTTTGAATCTGCCACCACCCACACAAATACCGACCAACCCCCTGTTCTTCAAACGGCGTGGCAGTAGCAACTTTCTTGGGTATTTTCTATGCATCATGGAAAAAAACACACAAAAAAGAGACAATTATGTGAGTGTTTTATCAAAACCATGAAACTTTCTTTGGTCTTTGAATCATTTCAAAGAAAAGGGTAAAAAAACAATTTAGATTTTTTACTTGAAAAGCATACTGAAAAAAAAACTGAGCATGAATACAGGTTCAAACATACTTGCAGATACTAAAAACTCCTGCAAAAAAGTCTTATATTTTTAATTATGCAATTTCCAGCTCAGAAATCATATTACCCCGCCCCTTCTCTTTCCTAGGAATCAGATTTGCGTTATGTGTTCAGATATATATACTTGTAGCATACCCATACAAAAGAACTAAAAGAGAAAAAAGGAAAAAAGAGATACGTACCATCATGCCCAAACGAATGTCTGTCCTTGTGAGGCGGTGAAAGAAAGGAAACCCGATAAAATCATCACTGAGAGGCAGTGGCCCTTGTAGCTGAAAACCCTCTGTCTCATTAAGCAGAAGCACCATAGTGCAAACAATGCCTTCACCACCATCGCTTGAAGCTTCTCCATCCTCATCATCTGAATATGAATCTTCAATGGGATCACCCTCTTCCATAGGCTGTTCATCTTCGGAGCCGTTGCCCACCTGGATCACACAAATAGCTGCCCTAGGCGAAGGTTCATCCAGGAAGAACACCACCATCTGACCCTTCCCCAGCTTGTTGTCATCATAGAACTTCCTCCAACCTCTCCCATACATAGCGCTCTTTGTACGACCCTTGTAACACTTTACAGTGTATGTCCGTTGGTTTGCCACAAACATCACCCTATCTCCTGTCACATTGTTGAAACGGGCCCTTTCATTGCAAGGCACAACCTGATTTGAACACACACAAAAAACTAAAAAATACAAAAAGTTAGGAGTGACGTCACGACAAAAGTTTTGAGTATTGTGATGACATTAGTACAAAAAGTTAGGAGTGAGTTACCCCTGCATTGTTGGACTCCTCCCATGCAAACATGCTGAAACCACTTCCCTTGCTCTCATAGTTGCAATGGTTGAAACAAACTCCACAAACCTCCTGTGCACATCCAAAAAGGAAGCAAAAAATAAAATAAATTAGAATGTATAACTCACTAAAAATAACAGTTTACAGTGCCATTTCTTTGTTCTCAGATATATATATATATATATATATATATATATATTTCACCATGTATTCATGCAGCTTTATGATTGTGAAAAAGCCCAAAAACTATGCTTACCAGATGGTACAACCAAAAAAAATTACATATAAAAAATTACTTCTGCTGTAAAAGACTAGTGGTTCAGTTTTGGGAAAAGAGAGAACGAAAAGTATTGATGTACATGTGGTTACTATTACACTCTTCTGAAATAGGAAATACAAACAAAAAGAAGTTTTCAAATAGCTTCACACAGGGCCCATCAGGTTCCTGAAGTTAAATCCCTGCCCACCCAAATGACAAAATCTTGCTTTTAATACGTTTTTATGACTAAAATTAATTCACAGAATGATGCTAATCCAGGCTAAGATGTTTCATTTTTTGCCACTCGACAGATCAGAAAGTACTCCTGTGAGGTCATGAGTCTAAACTCTGAACTAAAAGTACCTACATAGAAATTGGTGGTGCTACTAGTACTACCTCCAGTAAAAAAAATACAAAAAGGTACTAATCACTCTGTTATAGCTACTTGGCTTTACTGCTAGTTCTAATCAGTGCCACATAAGTAACTAGGTTGCCCTTGAAAAATCTAAAAAAAAAAGAGAAAGACGGCACCACATACGCTGCTAGCAGATTTGAATCAATCAACTGATCGTTAGTTGACTATCTATGATAGATCCTAGCGGATTTGATCAAGCAAACTTGGTGCTAACTTTGAACATGCATATTTGGATCAGGTGCTCTAACACTGCACAAAAGTGAAAAGTGTACAAAGACATACAATGTTAGGCTCAAGTGCAACAAAAAATCAGCAAAAAATGCAATAAAAAAATACAAGAGGCTATGAAGATATAAAACAGCACTAGCAATATGCCTATACTAACTACCACTGGAAGTGACACTATGAACATAGAAAATGGTAAAATGAAACTATGGTTAGTAAGATGAACATACCAACAAGTCTGAAACTATATTCAGTCGTATGAACGTACCACTGCAAGTTTGAAACCATGTTCAGCAAAACGAACATACCACTGAAAGTCTGAAACTATGTTATGTACCACTGAAATTCTAAATCTTAACTATGGACATGGCAATCATCTATCATGAAAATGTACAAAAAAGCTATGAAAGTCTGAAAGTCTGAAACTACTAGTCAACTGAAACTACTAGTCACTGAAAGTCTGAAACTACTAGTCCACTGAAACTACTAGTCATTGAAAGTCTGAAACTACTAGTCCACTGAAACTACTAGTCACTGAAAATCCTTTATGAACGTATCACTGGAGTCTGAAACTACTGGTCAACTTCCTCCGGTGAAAAAAGATACATCATCCTCTACTTTCACTGGGAATGATTTTGCATTCTATTGACACACAAAAACAAAAATACAAAAATCTTAATGATAGAAACGCTATAAACAAAAACAAAAAATCATGTAGATTACTTTAATCAAACAAGTATCCATGAAAAAAGAAAAAGGGATCTACATTATATGCATACATGCAAACCCTACATATACCACTAAAATTCAGCATGCATCTTGATACACACGAACACAAAAGAAAAATGAAAAAAAAAATCTAATAAAAATACAAGTGCTACACACTGGGGGGCGATTCTCAACTTGAAACTACTAGGCCGTATTACTTGATACAAAAAAACCTACAGCCCCACTCAGATCTATTGGGGGTGCGTGCAAACAAAAAGAAAAAAACACAAGCAAAGCTTCTGGGACTCACTTGACCAGATGCACCGGCCATCCTTCTCTCTGTCTGGTAGTGCAGGAGCGGTCGGATCTGAAGGTCAAAGAACCCCTCCGGGAACACCAAGCACTTGTACAGATTTGGGAGAGGGAGAAAATGGAGAGAGTGGAAAGGATAGAGATGAAATGACTGCTCGCTCCCCTCCTCATAATTACCCCGGTGCCCGCTCCCCTTCCCTTCCAGCGGCCCGAGAAGAAAAAAAAACAACGGAAGAAGCCCATCCCGAGACAAACTGCCCAGCCCACAAAACCACAAACGCTTGCCCGCGGCCAAGCTTCGACGTAAAAAAGGAAACGGGCCGGTCCGCGTCTTAGACAGGCCGAAAAAGGACACAAAAGCGACCAACGCGAATCTATAAGCAAGAAACAGATCGGACGGCTAACCAGTCGACTGAGACTTCGTGAAATCTCAGTCGACTGATTTTTAGCAGCGCCGTATCGGTAATGTTATATTTTTGTTAACAGCTAGCACGTTAAAGCATCTTTTTTAGAAAAGGAAATATATTAATATCACATCTTCTACATCGACTAATGCATATAGCTATTCTTTATTACAAGCACAAAGCTCCTTAGATGTATCTTAACCTTGGATCGATGTTACACAACAAGCCGTACTAAATGCCATTCTTATTAGGAATTACCTGTAGCAGTACAATTTCCATAGTAATATAACCTCTCGTAATCAACCGCTTGATAGACGCACAATACCAGGTGAATGGTCCCAGTTGTGAAGATAAAGTTCCCTCAGCCACCTCGCTGTTGACACACTCAGCACACACGGGCACTGTAAGCTCTGAGTATGTTTGTCTCCTAGTCTCCTTTAATCAAAGATGGAGATCAAAGGGAGAGAAAGATATTTCTTCTACGCACGTTGGAGTCCGAATCTTCAAGAGCATATGCTGAGCAGTGCGTTCCTGTGCTCGCACACAGCCAATACACAAGCAGCCAGACACGCACAGAGGCACATGCATGCACGCGCACGCTGCACCGAGCACGCGAGCTGTCGCGCTTGTCCTCTCCTGCCGTGTTGCACGAGCACCTTTTACTTAGAGCACCAGTGACCAACCTCCAGCAGAGCTAAGCACGCCAAATGCATGTGTATTATTGAATCTTTCATGTGAATTTTTTATATGAATTCGTATTTCGAAACGTTGCAGTATCCCTGTCCAATTGATAACTATCATACACGCACTCTAAAATTAATGGCCACATGTATGTTACTATAAATTGACTATTTGCATGGTACAGTCTCTTGACCTACCGAGTTTTTCTTTCTGTGTGTTCTAGTAGACTTAGAGAGAGCAGAGAGGTAGAGAAGGCAACCAAAGAGATTTGAGAAAGAGCGTAGAGCCGCCATTGTGCGTATAAAAAGAAGAGGAACACTGTATTGTCGGCAGAACGAGTTAGAACTCACCTACCGCGGCCTTGGATTCCAGAAATCACATGTAGAAATCAGCATGCCTAGTGCTGCCGTGTCTGCTGTAATAGACTGAAGCAGGAATCATGCAGTGCTTTAATCAGTGTCGTCTGCGTAGGAATTAGTACACAAGAGACCTTTGTGCCGAGGCAGCGCATGAACGTCCCAGTGCACAAGAGAGCTACCTGGTGCACTGCGTAGGAATCAGTAAGATACCCTAAGAAGGGTAGTTTGAGAACTCTCATATTTTTTCGTAATCGTTTGTGGGCGGTTTGAAAGTCGCCATTAAAGATGTCCTAAGAAGTGTAGTTTGAAAACTCTCATATTACATTGCTTGGGAGGGTCTGGGCAACATATTTTATCATAACCTCTCTGGCGTCATGCAAAAGCGTTGAAGTGAAGTGTCTAAGTCAGCTGGTTTTTAAAGAGCAACTTGTACACGAATAGACTGTTGCAGCATATCCAAAAAGGGGGTAACTATGACCGACTGTCCATCACTCACACGTCCATACGCCGGCTCTCTGGTCTGCCATACGCAGCCACAGATGCTCGTGGCGCGCCTGCGCCGGCGCCGGAGTCCGACAACGACGTCCTGGACCAGTTTGCGACGAGGGCGTCGGCGGCCTCCCTGGGGCTGTAGACGTCCCACCACACATGGCGCTCCGGCGTGTCGCACGCCATCTCCTTGCTGACGCACCCCTCCGTCGCCCACAAGGGGCCCAGCCCGCAGCACGCCTCCCTCGTGTTTGAGCTAGCTTGCAGTTCCACCCGGGGCTATAAATAGGACTACGTACGCACCTGGTTTTATCAGCTTCCATAGAAAGACAACTTACACAAGTTGAGTCAAGTACCGCGCCGCCGCCACTAGCTAGCAAGCAATGGCCACACCCACCGATGAACCCACCATCACCATGGAGACCTGCGGCGACGTCTCCGACGACCCCACCATGGAGACCATGGGTGTCCTCTCCGATGTTCCCATTGTGAGCAAAAGCCTCCCTATAGGCGCCGTCTCCGCCAATTTCAAGGTCACTCGTGGCTTCGGTGGAATCGCGGAGAACGCCAAGGTGAACGTCGACAGGCTGTATCTGCGCCAGATCATGACGGGCTGGGACGCGAATCAGTCGGATGTGATAAAGCCCAATGCCGTAACTGGGCTAGGTAAAACTGCTGTGAACAACTGGGGGATCTATGACGGCCCTGGCCCCAAGGCGAAACTGGTTGCCAAAACGCACGGCATGCACACATTTGCCGGCAAATGGAGCAATTGGTTCACCCTGGTGTTTGTGGTCGAAAGGTACGTAGAGTAACTATTATTGTTTTGTTCCACGGTTTTTGTTTTACATGTAAGGCCAATAATACATGAGAGTCTACCGGGCATGAAACCACTGCTGAGAATGACCTAATTATTATGTAGGAGCAAAAACGATTATATATATTGTGCATGTAGGTTCGAAGCGTCCACTCTTCAGGTTATGGGAGCTAATGATGAGGATGAGGCAGATAATGAGTGGGCCATTGTAGGTGGGACCGGTGAATTCGCGATGGCTCGCGGTATCATCCAGAGAAGAGTATATAGTGTAACAGACAGTACATTAACACATGCTCTTACTATTGAATTCTTCTGCCGCATGAAGGAGGTAAACCTGTAATTAATTTCAGGTCGCCCTCTTTGCATCATATATTCTAGCTCATTGTTGAATTTCTTCTCGTTATCTGATCACTTTGCATTACATATGCAGTAAAATACTTATCATTTCTTTTCTGTTATTTCGAATCGAGCTCATTGTTGGAATATGTTATACACTGGGGACCCCTACTATCATGTCAGTCTCAATTACATAGCCTAGTAGTAGGTCTTGTAAAATCATATTTGGACGGCCATTTTTAGCCTGTAAATACAAACCCCACCAAGGGTCCATTTGTTGCTCCTAGTAGTATTTTTTTGTAAATACAAACCATGGTATTTTCTGTAAATACAAACCCTACCGTGAGACATAAAGAGGACCTGGTCTCCCAAATCCCCCTATAAAAGGGGTTGAGGGAGGAGAGGTGGAGGACTCTTCATTTTTGCCCTATGACTCTGTTTGGCTCTCTCCTTTATTCCTTCACTCCCTCATTTTGTTGGGCTAAACCAACAATCGTGAATCATGATGCCTGATCCTTCATATTCAGGTCGTCCCTTCACCTACAAAGAGAGGAACAGTTGGTGGAAATAGAGGCACCCTGCCTCGGGAAATGGAAGGCAAATCCCAACGTCTTGAAAATGTGACAATCTACCATGTAGGTGCAGTTGAAGGGTTTCAATTTTCCTACGTTGACGAAGACGGGAAAATCCGCACCACTGATACTTGGGGTCGAGTACATCCTGATCCTTTGCGCAAGACCGAAGTGAGTAGATTTCATATTTTGCTATGCATGTGGGGCGCGGTTGTTTTGCAAATCATGTTATAGTTTATGCCTGGCTTCATCATGAAAGGACGGTGCAAATCTATGTTTGGTTAGAGCTAAACTAACCTAAACTTGACATCAATTTATGGAAAATATTATCAAACGATATGACTCCAAATATAGGTATATATATAGTATAATGAAAATATATATTACTTGTAAAATCATACTCACTACGTTTTTTACATGTCGTATTAGTTTTGTTATAAGTCAAACATTTGTATCTTTGACTATATAGATTCATAACATATATAAGATTTGTTTTTTAGATTTACTATGAAAAATACTTTTATAGTATATAATTCATATATATGTTGTGAAACTATAAGGATGTTTTGAAAATGATTAGATGGTTATTAACGTTTGACTTAAAGCACTGCGACCTCTGAAAGAAAAGAAGAGAGAGGGAGTACGTATAGTTGCTTATTTAGTGATATAATGTAATATCTTTTTATGGAAATTAAGATAGTTTGACCTAACATTATTTTAGACTTATATCTTTTTTGGGAGGTATGGAGTTTGTACCTATGTATATCTTTTGTTCTATCACCTAATTAATAAATACTTGATGATATATCTTTTTTCCTCTTAACTTATTATGTGTTGTTTTACAGATAAAGTTTGGCCCATCAGAGTTTGTGAAAAAGATCAATGGGGCTCAGAGAGGAGGCGAGGGCTGGCTGTCAAAATTTGAGATCGTCACCACCCACAAAACGTATGGTCCTTTTGGAGCTGACAACGGCACTCCAAATTTCAGTTATACCGTGCCGGAGGACGAGACGGTGGTGGGCTTCTTCGCAAACACTGATAACATTTTCGTCACTTCGATTGGTGTTTATACCATCTAAATCATTCAATATTCGACCCTGCGGCAGCCTGCAGTTACCTACATGTTCCTTTTAATCATCAGAGTGTTTGATTTCTTCCCGTTTCCGCTGTTCCAGCAATAAGATGGCTAGCTAACAAGGGTGTGTCCCCCTTGTCTATGCCTATTGCATTGTGATCTTTCATAATCAAATCGGTCGTGTAACATCTTTCTTTTTCTCTTTCGCAATGTTCAATGATGTTTCCAGAGATTGTTTACTTCGGAATAAAACAGATCGTATTGATATGATAGTAAAGTAGAATGAGTAATCACGTTCATGTATTTCCATATCCATATAGCATCAGCCAATCCGCGTCTTCCCAAGCGTCCTTGTTGCTGTTTATTAGGTATGGTCGCCCTAGCGGTGCTACGCCGTGTGCACCTCTATCACTATATCACTGCTATTGATGGCGACTGACCCATGGTCTCGTGCTAGTCCACAGCCTCCTACACTCGTGCACAGTTTCCGCGCACCACGACCGCCCTGTTGCCAATACCCGCCAGTCTCATCTCATGGTTTCTGGTCCAACATTCAGCATCGTGTGTGTCCCACCATAATAGAACTAGCCCAAAATATGCGGACACGCCTAGTGTCTCACTGTGCGTCTCCTGCACTAAGGTCGGGGCTTCTCTCTACAACTCCAGGCAGCTTCATCTTCCTCTTCTTCTACATGGCTACATCTATGCACGCTGTGTACCACAAGAGATATAGTAGCGCATTGACGTGTCTGGCACACTCAAATAGCTCATATATATATATATATATAAAATATGAATTATTTTTAATAGCATTACATTTTAGCACACAACTCATAGTGTGGATATATAGCCTCGAGTGAGTACGTGACAACCTCACATGATTTTAGAATATGTACATGACACCTCTTGATCATGAGATAGCTTTTCTCTCTCTTTTATTAATAAATTTGGAAAAGCCCTTTGTCATACGCACGATCAAGCAAGGGCCCAGGAGGGCCGGCAGGGCGCCGTCAGTGCAGCTGCCGCCGACGTCAAGCTGTCTTATCGAGTCTTATTAGATTACGGAAGAGCTAAGAGATTGAGTTTGCTTTGTTAGGAAGGAGAATACAAATCCTATAAGGATATACGTGGTTGCTTAGAGGCTAAGTCTCCTAGGACTATAAATACAATGGGCCATGTAATTGTTCAATCTTTACGAAAAAAAGAAGTCGAAAGACTCTTGCCCCCCGCTCTCAAGCTCTCTCGCGCACCGCCTCCTCTCTCTCTCCTCCCTTGCGCCGCCGCCCCTGCCCCGCAAACCCTATTACATTTGGTACTCGGAGCCACGTTACGATCAACCACATGGAGGACCTCCACGCCGCCCTCGCCAGTTGGGAAAAGAAATTCATGAATTTTTTTCCCTTACCATCGGAACGCAACATATCCAGATCTCTCCACCATCAAGAGGGAGAACATCAACCAGGAAATCGCCGATCCTCGCATGGAACAGCTCACCCTCGAGGAGAAGCTAGCACGCGTCTGCGACAACATCATCACCGACACCGCAGGCATCGAGCAAGCCCACCCCTATAGCACCGACATCACCACGGTCCAAGCCAGATTGGATCTGGACGCAGTCAACGACGACGATAGTCTTGCTACGGAGATACAGCAAGCAATGATTGCAACCAACAAATCCTCCGTCAACAGCACGATGAAGGAATCCCCTCCATCGGGCACCACAGAAATCATCAAGAAAGCGTCGCACAACTTCCTTAGAGCACCACCAGTACTATAGCCGCTTTTGCTACTTTGCCCAAATCAGACCGTCGACAACGGCTATCCCCCGGTCATCATCTTCAAGCCGGCCTTGGACGATGACAGAAACAGCCCGCAACCACCCAACGTTCACCTCAACAGAAAGATGCATATCCCAAGGAGATCCCAACATCAACACTACTATCAGTCAATTGGGACAAGAGGTAATAAACTATTACACTACCCGAGATTCCGCCTCATCATCCGACAGGAGATCCCATGGCACGCCGAGATACAACACCACAACCGCCCATGCCGCCGTCTACCGGCGAATGATTTGCTTGTCAGGGGTGAATGATAGAGTTACTCAGCTTGTCACTGCCGTCCACTGCACATTCAAGCCCTCAGCAAAATCATGAGAAATAGAAAATGGGTGATTTCGCCCGGGCGCTACATGAGAATGCTTGGGCACGGGATGTGGACCCAAAAGTCAACACCGCTACTCTGCATGAATATCTTACATTGTGGACTTGGACTATTGGAATAGAACTTGATCAGACACGACAAGATGAGGTATTGTGCTCCAGGGAGACAAGTGGCACCTTCACCACGAGATCAGCCTATGCAGCCAAGTATTGGGGTAGTGAAGTAGACCCAACGGCCGAGTTCACTTGGAAAGCTAGATCCCGTTAAATTGCCGTTTTTCGCATGGCTGGCCCTACAGAATAGGTGGTGACCTCCGTCCGTGTTGCGCGGAGAGGACTTGATCATCAGGTCCAACGCCTGTTGTGTAACCAGGAGGAGGAAAGCATAGACCACCTACTTATACGCTGCGTTTTTGCGAGACAGATTTGGGCAGCGATATTCCAGGCCCTGGGCAAGCCAGACTGGGTGCCGACAACGAACGACACTCTCTCGGGATGATGCTTTAGCAAAAGCACCAATGGGACACACAAGAGAATGCTGAATGCTCTACATATTCTAGTCATGTGGGAGATATGGAAGCATCACAATTGCAATTGTGTTGGAGAGAGCTATGCCATCGATGAACTATCACTAGTAGAAAACGGCCATTTGCCCGGTTCGTAAGGCCCATTTGTCCCGGTTGGGGAACCGGGACTAAAGGGTCGTTATTAAAGTCCTAAACCTTTAGTCCCGGTTCTTACACCAACCGGGACAGATGGGTCTCCATGTGGCCACTGCTGCTTGCCCTGACAGGGGGGCCTTTTGTCCCAGTTGGTACCACCAACCGGGACCAATAAGCTACCACGCGTCAGCATTTTAGGGGCTAGGGTTTTTGTTTTTTTTCTGAAAGGGGGGAGTTTCGGGGTTTTGGGGGGTTTTGTATGGTTAATTTTGGGGGGTTTCATATATTGTGTTAGGTAGCTAATTAATTAATAGAGATAAGTGTCCTCTCTCATCTCCGTGCTTGGTTGACGCTAGCTAGTAAGCAAATGAAGGAAAGCATTAAGTACAGAAGTTCGTCATGTACATATTCATAAAGAGAGAAGTGATATCGACCTCTCCTTCTCTGAGAGATTGGTCGAACAACAAGTTTTCGTATATCTATCCGGCGCTACTAGCTACATATATACAATATTAAGATCTCATACAATATAATCCCCTAATTATATATGAACTCATCTTCCAGATGGTATTCTCCGGCTTTATTGATGACGTGGTCAAGAAAGAATCCCGCCACTTCCTTTTGAGGCGAAACTGGTTGCCAAGGCGAAACTGGTTGCCAAAACGCACGGCATGCACACATTTGCCGGCAAATGGAGCAATTGGTTCACCCTGGTGTTTGTGGTCGAAAGGTACGTAGAGTAACTATTATTGTTTTGTTCCACGGTTTTTGTTTTACATGTAAGGCCAATAATACATGAGAGTCTACCGGGCATGAAACCACTGCTGAGAATGACCTAATTATTATGTAGGAGCAAAAACGATTATATATATTGTGCATGTAGGTTCGAAGCGTCCACTCTTCAGGTTATGGGAGCTAATGATGAGGATGAGGCAGATAATGAGTGGGCCATTGTAGGTGGGACCGGTGAATTCGCGATGGCTCGCGGTATCATCCAGAGAAGAGTATATAGTGTAACAGACAGTACATTAACACATGCTCTTACTATTGAATTCTTCTGCCGCATGAAGGAGGTAAACCTGTAATTAATTTCAGGTCGCCCTCTTTGCATCATATATTCTAGCTCATTGTTGAATTTCTTCTCGTTATCTGATCACTTTGCATTACATATGCAGTAAAATACTTATCATTTCTTTTCTGTTATTTCGAATCGAGCTCATTGTTGGAATATGTTATACACTGGGGACCCCTACTATCATGTCAGTCTCAATTACATAGCCTAGTAGTAGGTCTTGTAAAATCATATTTGGACGGCCATTTTTAGCCTGTAAATACAAACCCCACCAAGGGTCCATTTGTTGCTCCTAGTAGTATTTTTTTGTAAATACAAACCATGGTATTTTCTGTAAATACAAACCCTACCGTGAGACATAAAGAGGACCTGGTCTCCCAAATCCCCCTATAAATGGGGTTGAGGGAGGAGAGGTGGAGGACTCTTCATTTTTGCCCTATGACTCTGTTTGGCTCTCTCCTTTATTCCTTCACTCCCTCATTTTGTTGGGCTAAACCAACAATCGTGAATCATGATGCCTGATCCTTCATATTCAGGTCGTCCCTTCACCTACAAAGAGAGGAACAGTTGGTGGAAATAGAGGCACCCTGCCTCGGGAAATGGAAGGCAAATCCCAACGTCTTGAAAATGTGACAATCTACCATGTAGGTGCAGTTGAAGGGTTTCAATTTTCCTACGTTGACGAAGACGGGAAAATCCGCACCACTGATACTTGGGGTCGAGTACATCCTGATCCTTTGCGCAAGACCGAAGTGAGTAGATTTCATATTTTGCTATGCATGTGGGGCGCGGTTGTTTTGCAAATCATGTTATAGTTTATGCCTGGCTTCATCATGAAAGGACGGTGCAAATCTATGTTTGGTTAGAGCTAAACTAACCTAAACTTGACATCAATTTATGGAAAATATTATCAAACGGTATGACTCCAAATATAGGTATATATATAGTATAATGAAAATATATATTACTTGTAAAATCATACTCACTACGTTTTTTACATGTCGTATTAGTTTTGTTATAAGTCAAACATTTGTATCTTTGACTATATAGATTCATAACATATATAAGGTTTGTTTTTTAGATTTACTATGAAAAATACTTTTATAGTATATAATTCATATATATGTTGTGAAACTATAAGGATGTTTTGAAAATGATTAGATGGTTATTAACGTTTGACTTAAAGCACTGCGACCTCTGAAAGAAAAGAAGAGAGAGGGAGTACGTATAGTTGCTTATTTAGTGATATAATGTAATATCTTTTTATGGAAATTAAGATAGTTTGACCTAACATTATTTTAGACTTATATCTTTTTTGGGAGGTATGGAGTTTGTACCTATGTATATCTTTTGTTCTATCACCTAATTAATAAATACTTGATGATATATCTTTTTTCCTCTTAACTTATTATGTGTTGTTTTACAGATAAAGTTTGGCCCATCAGAGTTTGTGAAAAAGATCAATGGGGCTCAGAGAGGAGGCGAGGGCTGGCTGTCAAAATTTGAGATCGTCACCACCCACAAAACGTATGGTCCTTTTGGAGCTGACAACGGCACTCCAAATTTCAGTTATACCGTGCCGGAGGACGAGACGGTGGTGGGCTTCTTCGCAAACACTGATAACATTTTCGTCACTTCGATTGGTGTTTATACCATCTAAATCATTCAATATTCGACCCTGCGGCAGCCTGCAGTTACCTACATGTTCCTTTTAATCATCAGAGTGTTTGATTTCTTCCCGTTTCCGCTGTTCCAGCAATAAGATGGCTAGCTAACAAGGGTGTGTCCCCCTTGTCTATGCCTATTGCATTGTGATCTTTCATAATCAAATCGGTCGTGTAACATCTTTCTTTTTCTCTTTCGCAATGTTCAATGATGTTTCCAGAGATTGTTTACTTCGGAATAAAACAGATCGTATTGATATGATAGTAAAGTAGAATGAGTAATCACGTTCATGTATTTCCATATCCATATAGCATCAGCCAATCCGCGTCTTCCCAAGCGTCCTTGTTGCTGTTTATTAGGTATGGTCGCCCTAGCGGTGCTACGCCGTGTGCACCTCTATCACTATATCACTGCTATTGATGGCGACTGACCCATGGTCTCGTGCTAGTCCACAGCCTCCTACACTCGTGCACAGTTTCCGCGCACCACGACCGCCCTGTTGCCAATACCCGCCAGTCTCATCTCATGGTTTCTGCTCCAACATTCAGCATCGTGTGTGTCCCACCATAATAGAACTAGCCCAAAATATGCGGACACGCCTAGTGTCTCACTGTGCGTCTCCTGCACTAAGGTCGGGGCTTCTCTCTACAACTCCAGGCAGCTTCATCTTCCTCTTCTTCTACATGGCTACATCTATGCACGCTGTGTACCACAAGAGATATAGTAGCGCATTGACGTGTCTGGCACACTCAAATAGCTCATATATATATATATATAATATGAATTATTTTTAATAGCATTACATTTTAGCACACAACTCATAGTGTGGATATATAGCCTCGAGTGAGTACGTGACAACCTCACATGATTTTAGAATATGTACATGACACCTCTTGATCATGAGATAGCTTTTCTCTCTCTTTTATTAATAAATTTGGAAAAGCCCTTTGTCATACGCACGATCAAGCAAGGGCCCAGGAGGGCCGGCAGGGCGCCGTCAGTGCAGCTGCCGCCGACGTCAAGCTGTCTTATCGAGTCTTATTAGATTACGGAAGAGCTAAGAGATTGAGTTTGCTTTGTTAGGAAGGAGAATACAAATCCTATAAGGATATACGTGGTTGCTTAGAGGCTAAGTCTCCTAGGACTATAAATACAATGGGCCATGTAATTGTTCAATCTTTACGAAAAAAAGAAGTCGAAAGACTCTTGCCCCCCGCTCTCAAGCTCTCTCGCGCACCGCCTCCTCTCTCTCTCCTCCCTTGCGCCGCCGCCCCTGCCCCGCAAACCCTATTACATTTGGTACTCGGAGCCACGTTACGATCAACCACATGGAGGACCTCCACGCCGCCCTCGCCAGTTGGGAAAAGAAATTCATGAATTTTTTTCCCTTACCATCGGAACGCAACATATCCAGATCTCTCCACCATCAAGAGGGAGAACATCAACCAGGAAATCGCCGATCCTCGCATGGAACAGCTCACCCTCGAGGAGAAGCTAGCACGCGTCTGCGACAACATCATCACCGACACCGCAGGCATCGAGCAAGCCCACCCCTATAGCACCGACATCACCACGGTCCAAGCCAGATTGGATCTGGACGCAGTCAACGACGACGATAGTCTTGCTACGGAGATACAGCAAGCAATGATTGCAACCAACAAATCCTCCGTCAACAGCACGATGAAGGAATCCCCTCCATCGGGCACCACAGAAATCATCAAGAAAGCGTCGCACAACTTCCTTAGAGCACCACCAGTACTATAGCCGCTTTTGCTACTTTGCCCAAATCAGACCGTCGACAACGGCTATCCCCCGGTCATCATCTTCAAGCCGGCCTTGGACGATGACAGAAACAGCCCGCAACCACCCAACGTTCACCTCAACAGAAAGATGCATATCCCAAGGAGATCCCAACATCAACACTACTTCAGTCAATTGGGACAAGAGGTAATAAACTATTACACTACCCGAGATTCCGCCTCATCATCCGACAGGAGATCCCATGGCACGCCGAGATACAACACCACAACCGCCCATGCCGCCGTCTACCGGCGAATGATTTGCTTGTCAGGGGTGAATGATAGAGTTACTCAGCTTGTCACTGCCGTCCACTGCACATTCAAGCCCTCAGCAAAATCATGAGAAATAGAAAATGGGTGATTTCGCCCGGGCGCTACATGAGAATGCTTGGGCACGGGATGTGGACCCAAAAGTCAACACCGCTACTCTGCATGAATATCTTACATTGTGGACTTGGACTATTGGAATAGAACTTGATCAGACACGACAAGATGAGGTATTGTGCTCCAGGGAGACAAGTGGCACCTTCACCACGAGATCAGCCTATGCAGCCAAGTATTGGGGTAGTGAAGTAGACCCAACGGCCGAGTTCACTTGGAAAGCTAGATCCCGTTAAATTGCCGTTTTTCGCATGGCTGGCCCTGCAGAATAGGTGGTGACCTCCGTCCGTGTTGCGCGGAGAGGACTTGATCATCAGGTCCAACGCCTGTTGTGTAACCAGGAGGAGGAAAGCATAGACCACCTACTTATACGCTGCGTTTTTGCGAGACAGATTTGGGCAGCGATATTCCAGGCCCTGGGCAAGCCAGACTGGGTGCCGACAACGAACGACACTCTCTCGGGATGATGCTTTAGCAAAAGCACCAATGGGACACACAAGAGAATGCTGAATGCTCTACATATTCTAGTCATGTGGGAGATATGGAAGCATCACAATTGCAATTGTGTTCGAGAGAGCTATGCCATCGATGAACTATCACTAGTAGAAAACGGCCATTTGCCCGGTTCGTAAGGCCCATTTGTCCTGGTTGGGGAACCGGGACTAAAGGGTCGTTATTAAAGTCCTAAACCTTTAGTCCCGGTTCTTACACCAACCGGGACAGATGGGTCTCCATGTGGCCGCTGCTGCTTGCCCTGACAGGGGGGCCTTTTGTCCCAGTTGGTACCACCAACCGGGACCAATAAGCTACCACGCGTCAGCATTTTAGGGGCTAGGGTTTTTGTTTTTTTTCTGAAAGGGGGGAGTTTCGGGGTTTTGGGGGGTTTTGTATGGTTAATTTTGGGGGGTTTCATATATTGTGTTAGGTAGCTAATTAATTAATAGAGATAAGTGTCCTCTCTCATCTCCGTGCTTGGTTGACGCTAGCTAGTAAGCAAATGAAGGAAAGCATTAAGTACAGAAGTTCGTCATGTACATATTCATAAAGAGAGAAGTGATATCGACCTCTCCTTCTCTGAGAGATTGGTCGAACAACAAGTTTTCGTATATCTATCCGGCGCTACTAGCTACATATATACAATATTAAGATCTCATACAATATAATCCCCTAATTATATATGAACTCATCTTCCAGATGGTATTCTCCGGCTTTATTGATGACGTGGTCAAGAAAGAATCCCGCCACTTCCTTATGGTAGGAGTTCATTCCGCATCTGCCACATCTAATTTAAAGAAGGGGGTCAATACATATATATGAATGAAACTTAACACAAATGATGGTAATATAATGAAATTGTGAATATTATTGCTTACGCACATCGAATTGTCTTTTAGAGTAGCCCCGGGTTTTTTTGCAAGTCGCATTGTAGATGAACTCGCAAACGTAGTATCCATAGTAATCATTCCCTTGTTCCTGCCACAAGCACTTTACCAGAAATAGCGAGGTCAATCAAACTGATAATGAAGCATTATAAATGGCATTGATGAAAGCAGCTAGAATCAACAGGATCGAGATGCGCGGAATTAGCTAGCTAGTACTACTTACTTTCGGGTATGTCCATCGCAGCTCCGTCGGCAGTCCCGGAGATTGTGCGGTGAATACTTTCCAAACACTGCGAGACAAAGAAAACAATTACTTGATATCAAGAAATGAACAAAAGGTTGCCGATATGGTGCGATAATGATCGATTAAACTTACTTCTCGAGCATTTTAGTCATGTCCGCATAGGTCTCGGGAGATTTTCTTCTCGAGTCTAAGACAGTTACTAGTCCCTGCTCAAGCTTAATCTCCAGGAGAATATAGTGGAAGCTGCGTACGCATACATAACTCATCAATTACATTACTATAACCTTGAGTAATAAGGGAAACCGAATATGCACAAGACAGTAACACTCACTTGAAGTTGTAAGGAAAGAGTATTTTATTTTTGTTTTGATTTATTACCAACGATTGGGGCAAGTTGGCCTCGGTTGCTTTGGCATCAAATTTAACCGTATATTCATCTATGAGATTTGTGTTAATGAACCCAATATCATAGATTTCTGCTTTTCTACACTCGACGATATTCAATCTGCATAATATAGTGAGGATAATTACAAATAAATGTAATGAAAGAGCTGAGCTATACATATAGAGACTTAATGACAGAAGTAGTACTTACAGACAGTAGCAAGTGACCGTTAGTTTATCGAGGGCCTTTTGATTGAACCACCGGAATAACTCCTCAAATGAAACAGACAACAATTCAATTCCAATGAGGTCGTGCTCCTCTTTAACTCTTAGCGTCGAAGTATTCGTCCACCTCCATTATATCAAAATTTGCATTGTCGGGCGGGTAATCTCCAAGATTGGTATAATCGGGCACCATCCTCGGATCAGCGACGATATCGCTAGACACCTTGAGCAGGGGGCACGATTGGTTCGCTTGTTCGCCGACCTGGGCAATATTTTTCCCAGCTCGTCGTTCTGCTAACCTTCGATAACTGATAATACTTCCCGACTACTCCGCTTCGATAAATGACTTTCCAATCATGCGCTCATAGTTGGTTTTCAGCGGAGACGGTGGTGGTTTCTTCAGGGCATCGAGTGTGCGCTTTGCTTTCACCGGATCTACCTTGTCCTCCGGAGGTGGATGTTTCTTTGCTTTCACTGCTTCAAAGAAGTCCCTTACTTCGGCTTCCATGATCTTCTTGTTTTCCTCCACAGACCTCTCGTATGGTAACTTCTCTAGAGGCTTTAGAGATGGACCGAAACTTAATTGCCTCCCGCCTCTGGCTGTACTGCTAGATGCCAGAGCAGACGGAGTGGCTGCGGCTGTCTTCTTTGCTTGATTACGAGGCAGAGGAGAACGAGTACGACGCGTCGGAGCAGCCGGAGCGGCGGCGGGTCTCTTCCACCCTTGCTGACGAGGCGGAGAAGGAGGAGGCTGGCCGCTCGGGCGCGCCGGCGCAGGCGGAGAAGGAGCGAAGTGCCTCCACGCGCTGGAGAAGGAGGCAGAGTGCCCTGATCACTCACTGGAGGAGGAGGCGGAGGAGGAGGCGGAGTTCCCTGACTCATCGGAGGAGGAGCAGGAGGAGGAGGCAGAGTGCCCTGACTCGCCGGAGGAGGAGGAGGAGGAGGCGAAGGAGGAGGTGGAGTGCCCTGACTCGCCGGAGGAGTAGGAGGAGGCGGAGTGCCCTGACTTGCCGAAGGAGGAGGAGGAGGCGGAGGAGGAGGCGGAGTGCCCTGACTCGCCGGAGGAGGAGGAAGAGGCGGAGGCGTCTAGTTCGGAAGGTCGATGAGCTCCTTCTGCCATAGGCATGGAGTCTTCAGAGCTGAATCCAGCCGAGTCTCCCCTTCACCGGTAGGGTGGTCAAACTAGAGGTCCTCAAATCCCACCGTTATTTCGTCCACCATCAACCTAACATATCAGTCTGAAATTGGACGGCAGTGAAAAGTTGCGTCGGGTTCATGAGGTCGAATAGAGCCGACAGCCGCCTTGACTTTAAAGTTCTGCCATTGCGTCATAAGGTGGCAATTTTGAGACTCCATGATAGCATCCATGGGGTAGCTAGCAGGAGCCATGAAGACATGCTCCAGCTGAAGCAGCTCGGTGGAAGCCACGCTGCTTCTCCGCTGAGATGGCGGGGTAGCCTCGGCAGGTTGCTTGCTGCGAATTGCTGCTCGTTCCTCTATTGCTTGTACCCTTGCGTGCAGCGCTTGCAATTGGGTCTGCTCCACTTTCTTCCTCCTCTTTTGGCATTTGTAACCGCCCGCGTCCGGAAACCCAGCCTTCCACGGAACGGAGCCTGGCGTGCCTCGTGTCCGTCCAGGGTGCTTAGGATTCCCGAGGGCCATTGTGAGCTCGTCATTCTCTCTGTCTGGAACGAACATCCCATCCTGCGCTGCGGCGATATAGTACTTAAGCTTCGTGATGGGTATTCGCATTTGCTCTTTCGTCCAAACGCACTTCCCTGTTACAGGGTCCAAGCTTCCGCCAACCCCGAAGAACCAAGTCCGGCAACGGTCTGGCCAGTTCAATGTCTCTGGTTCGACCCCTTTATCAAGCAGGTCATTCTCAGCCTTGGCCCACAACAGCCGGGCTTTGAGGTAGCCACCTGACCCCGTGTGATGATGATGCTCCTTCTTCACAGCATTTATCTTGTTTCTCACTAAAATCTACTTACTCTTCTCCGATGTCTTGTGGGCCTCAAATTCCTCCCAGTGATCCCTGATCTTCTCATACCGGCAGGTGAATTCTGGTGTCTCTTCTTTGTCGACAAACGTTGTTTTCAGCTCATTCTTCCACCTCCTGAATAGTTTTGCCATCTTCTTAAGAGCATGAGACTTGATCAATTGCTCTTTAACTGGCTTCTCCGGATCCTCCTGTGGCGGTAGGGTGAAATTTGCCTTCAACCCGGTCCAAAGATCATCTTTCTGCATATCGTTGACATAAGAGATCTCAGGGTCTTCCTTCTTAGGCTTCAACCATTGCTGGATGCTGATCGGGATCTTGTCCCTAAAAAGAACCCCGCACTGAGTAGCTAATGCTTCCTTTGTCCGGATGGGTTCAATCGGTTGGCCATCGCGCATGATTGCTGTGATCGTGAACCTTTCATCCGGGCGCAACTTTTTCTTCGGGCCTCGTTTCTTTACCGAAGTTGTGCTCGATCCGGAGGGCTAGAAAAGGAAGAAAGACGAGAGTTAATATGTGTACATACCAAAAGAATGAATGCATCAATTAGCTAGTCAGTATATATATATATATATACCTGGCCGGACTCTGTTCGGTCACCAGAGCCGTCATCACGGTCTCCTTCTTGCACAGGCATTCGGTCACCGGAGCCATCATAATCATGAATTTCCTCCTCCATTGTTCAATCACTGTAGCATGCTTCTTCAACCTGTCCTTCCAGACCATCATTGTCGTTAAGATACGACATGACATCACCTCCGGCTAAGATTATGTCCCCCAACACCTGTTCTGCTGCCTCGTCTCGTCCGTGCTCCATTGTTTCTGCAAATATTACAACATGGCAATTATTATACAAACATGACAGCAGGTGGATATATTAGTGGCAAACGTAGACCTAGCTACCTAATCACAACAAGGAATCATATTAGTGGCCTCGACGCTTCTCTAGGGTTTGGGGTGGCCTCGGCAACGCTTCTAGGGTTTGGATCAACTTGTGCACATCCATAATGGGGGCGTTCTTGATAAATCTGGACCCTCGACTCCTGGACGACCCCCGACCCCCGACCCCTTCATGTCACTGATACGTCCATTTTTATCATGCTTTTATATCGATATTTATTGCATTATGGGCTGTTATTACACATTATATCACAATACTTATGTCTACTCTCTCTTATTTTACAAGGTTTACATAAGGAGGGAGAATGCCGACAGCTGGAATTCTGGGCTGAAAAAGGAGCAAATATTAGAGACCTATTCTGCACAACTCCAAAAGTCCTGAAACTCCACGGAAGTTATTTTTGGAAATAATAAAAAATATTGAGCGAAGAAAATATCAGAGGGGGCCCACACCCTGGCCACGAGGGTGGGGGTGTGCCCTACCCCCTTGGGCGCGCCAGCTGCCTCGTGGGCCCCCTGGTGGCTCTCCGGTGCCCATCTTCTGCTATATGAAGTCTTTCGTTTGAAGAAAAATCATAAGCAAGCTTTTGGGAAGGAACTCCGCTGCCACGAGGCAGAACCTTGGCGGAACCAATCTAGGGCTCCGGCAGAGCTGTTCTGCCGGGGACACTTCCCTCCGGGAGGGAGAAATCATCGCCATCGTCATCACCAACGCTCCTTTGATCGGGAGGGGGCCAATCTCCATCAAAATCTTCACCAGCACCATCTCCTCTAAAACCCTAGTTCATCTCTGGTATCCAATCTTTGTCTCTAAGCCTGGGATTGGTACCTGTAGGTTGCTAGTACTGTTGATTACTCCTTGTAGTTGATGCTAGTTGGTTTATTTGGTGAAAGATCATATGTTCAGATCCATTATGCATATTAATACCCCTCTGATTATGAACACGAATGTGCTTTGTGAGTAGTTACGTTTGTTCCTGAGGACATGGGAGAGGTCTTGCTATTTGTAGTCATGTGAATTTGGTATTCGTTCGATATTTTGATGAGATGTATGTTGTCTCTCCTCTAGTGGTGTTATGTGAACGTCGACTACATGACACTTCACCATTGTTTGGGCCTAGAGGAAGGCATTAGGAAGTAATAAGTAGATGATGGGATGCTAGAGCGACAGAAGCTTAAACCCTAGTTTATGCTTTTCTTCGTAAGGGGCTGATTTGGATCCATATGTTTCATGCTATGGTTAGGTTTACCTTAATACTTCTTTTGTAGTTGCGGATGCTTGCAATAGGAGTTAAACATAAGTGGGATGCTTGTCCAAGTAAGGGCAGCACCCAATCACCGGTCCACCCACATATCAAATTATCAAAGTACCGAGTGCGAACGTGATAAAAACTAGCTTGACGATAATTCCCATGTGTCCTCGGGAGCGCTTTCCTCTATATAAGAAATTGTCCAGGCTTGTCCTTTTCTACAAAAAGGATTGGGCCACCTTGCTACACTTTATTTAGCTTTATTACTTGTTACCCTTACAAATTATCTTATCACAAAACTATCTGTTACCTATAATTTCAGTGCTTGCAGAGAATACCTTGCTGAAAACCGCTTATCATTTCCTTCTGCTCCTCGTTGGGTTCGACACTCTTACTTATCGAAAGGATTACGATAGATTCCCTATACTTGTTGGTCATGAGTCATGTTTGTCTAGCGTCAAAGGATTCAACAAAACCATGTCTTCATCATTAGGCGAAAGTAACAGGTGCATGATGGTACAAAGTTCTGCAAAGATGTTCTCGAACGGAGTCCCAGATAGGATAATTCGCTTTTTCGTACAAAGTTTAGCAAGAGCCTTCTGAATATCGCTATTTGGAAGGCCTTTGCTGAAATTCATACAAAAAGGCGAATTATTCTATCCGAAACTCCGTTCCAAAACAACTTTGCACAACTTCGTATCATCATACCCCAGTTACTTCCGGCTAATGATGAAGCCATGGATTTCTTCAATACTTTGACACTAGGCAGCCTCTCGACCCCTCAGCGACCCTCGAACCTCTACCCTAGTTCCCGACCCTCGCCCCTCGAACCCTCGGCGACCCCCACCCTCATGTCGAAGTTATCGGGGAGGGGGTATATCGACCCACCCCCCCACCCTCATGTAAGAAGAGGAAAAAAGTCGAAGAAGAAAAAAGAGGAGAAGAAGAAAGGAATAGAGGAGATTCTCCTCCTCTTTTTTTTCTTCTTTTTTTTTCTCTTCTTGTTTTTTTCTCCTCTCCTCTTCTTCTCCTTTCTTCTTCTTCTTCTTCCTCTTCTTATTATTTTTTCTTATTTTCCGTCTTCTTCTTTTTTCAACTATAATGCACTGTAAATCAACTAACCTAAAATGCACTAACCTAAATCAACTAAATCAACATATGAAGAAGGAAATGTTATCGGAGAGGGGGTATATCGACCGCCCCCCCCCTCATGTATCCACATACATACATACATCCATGGATCATCATTTCTCATATATATATATATATCCATCTATAGCCACACACATATATAAATAGAAAAAATGCTATGAAAAAAATGCATATATGAAAAAATACATATATACTTGGTAAATATTCTATGAACATCATTTCTCATATATATATATATCAATGCATAAATCCATGGATCATACTTGCTCATATATCCATAGTCATATATAAAAACTTTCTATATATGAACAAAAAGACATTTTTGACATGCTGAAAAGAGACCTTTGGTCTCGGTTGGTGGCACGAACCGGGACCAAAGGGGGGTATTGGTCCCGGTTGGTGCTACGAACCAGGACCAAAGGGGGGTATTCGTACCGGTTCCTCCCACCAACCGGGACCAGAGGCTGTCACAGCGGTGGTGTGGTGGGAGTTTAGTCCCACCTCGCTAGCTGAGAGAGCTCAGCACCTGTTTATAAGCTGCGTTGCGGCTCAGGTGCTGAGCTCCTCTCTAATATGCAGGCAGTACTTGCCTACCCTTGTCACTGCCATGTTGGGCCTATTGGGCCTGCGGGCCTGCATCCTGGTCCTTGTACAGATGGGTTTCTAGTCGTATGGAGGCCGTGTGGCCCAGTAGGCGGCATTTTTTTAATTTTTTTCCAGTATTTTTTTTGTTTTTTTCAATTTTTTTTAATTTTTACTTTATTTTTTTATTCTTTTTTCTTTTAGGTCAGAATAATTATAAACTTTCTGTTAGTGCCATTAGTTTCCAAATTAGAATTCTTTGAAATTTGTGTGAATCACTAGTTTGTAAATAACTTCACTATAAAAATATATTTTGAGTGATTCTTTTTCCTGCTATTTAATATTACCGCGTTTTATCAATATATTAAAAAACTGATTTTGTATTTTAGTTTGTATCAAAAAAATTCTTTATGAAAATTATTTTTGCTACTAAAGTTTCTAACAAAAAATTCTTTGTGATAATTCTTTCTGCTTTTCATGTTTTCATAATTCTTTCATGCTTTTAGTTGCATAAGTTTTATATAATTTTAGTTTAAAAAATACTAGAGGTTTATAAAAGCTTTTTAGTTGATTCCTTTTGCTATTAGAGTTTTATAAAAACTTTTTAGTTGATTGTTTTTGCTATTGAAGAATATTATAGTTTTGTTTTAGTTGATCATAACATAATATTTTAATTGATTATTTTAAGTTCATTATTTTTGCTATTAGTTCATTCTTTTACACTAAATGACCCTGAAATTGAAAATCACTACAAACGAACTCTGAAAAGGTTGAAAGTTGACACGGTATCATCATTTCACCCGCATAGCATGTGCTAAAAAGTTGAGAGGGTTACGGCGAAAACTAGATGCACTTCATGTACAAAACGGGCAATCTCTTTCGAAGTAGGTTTCGGACGAAAACTCATATGTTACAAAGGGATTTCATTTTTTGACTTATTTGAACTCCAGACTTTTTGTGTGTTCAAAATGCACCATTCAAAGCCACATCATCAATTTTCAACCCTTTTTGACTTCATTTGTTATTTTTCGTGCATTTACTGTTTTTTTGAGCTAAATGACCCTGAAATTGAAAAGCACTACATTTGAACTCTAAAAAGCTTGAAAGTTAGCATGGTATCATCATTTCACCCACAAAGCATGTGCTAAAAAGTTGAGAGGGTGATGGGAAAATCAGGATGCATCTCGTGTACAAAATGGACAATCTCTTTCGAAGTATCAGGGTTTCGGACGAAAACTCATCTGCTACAAAGGGATTTCATTTTTTTGAACTTATTTGAACTCCAGACATTTTATGTGTTCAAAATGCACCATTCAAAGTCACATGGATAGATAAGTGACCAAATTAATAGAAGTTCATCATCACATTGTGTGTCAAAAACCATTACAGATTCACATGGATAGATAAGTGACCAAATTAATAGAAGTTCATCATCACATTAAAAACAAAGTACATACATAGTTCTCATTGAACAAAATATAGCTCTCCCGAGCATCTAGTTAAACCATACATTGAAACTATGTAAAACCTTTCAATGCAACAACAAATGCGATCATAATCACAACCAAGGTAAAAATTGATCCAACGGCATAATGATACCAAGCCTCGGTATGAATGGCATATTTTCTAATCTTTCTAATCTTCAACCGCATTGCATCCATCTTGATCTTGTGATCATCGACTACATCCGCAACATGCAACTCCAATATCATCTTCTCCTCCTCATTTTTTTATTTTTTCCTTCAAGTAATTGTTTTCTTCTTCAACTAAATTTAACCTCTCTACAATAGGGTCGATTGGAATTTATGGTTCAACTACCTCCTACATAAATAAAATCTATGTCACATAGGTAGGCATAATTGTCATAAACAATAAATGAACAAAATAGTTATAAAAAGATATTATATACCACATCTGAATCATAGACAGGACAAGGGCCGATGGGGGCGGATACCAAAACCATCGCACTATATAATAACAAGCAATAATAAAAGTAAAAAAAATTAGACAAGTATCTATCTAAAGTAAGAATTCTTTTCTTTCAGAAAGAAGATAAGAACGAGAGGCTCACCACGGTGGTGCCGACGACGAGATCGGCGCGGGCGATCGACGGCGGTGAAAACAGGGACGGGACGTGACGGACCGCTAAACCTATGCAAATGTCGGGGAAAATGGAGCTTGCAGGTCGAGCTTCGAGAGGAGAAAGCTTAACTAGTGCAACTCGGGCATTTCATCGGACACCTCATGTGCATCGGAGGTGAGCTAGAGCACCCAAATGCCCTCTCCTCGCCGGCCAGAAAAAACAGAGCACTGTAGAGTGCTCTGTTGCGGCGATGGGGTATATATAGGCAACTCATTTGTCCCGGTTCGTGGCTGGAACCGGGTCTAAAGCTCCCCTTCTGTCCCGGTTCGAGCCACGAACCGGGATCAATGTATGTCGGCCAGGAGCGAGGCCAATTGGTCCCGGTTCGTACCAGGAACCGTGACAAATGTGTCCAGACGAACCGGGACCAATGCCCACGAGGCCCCGGCCGGCTCCTTGGGCTCACGAACCGGGACGTATGCCCCCATGGGTCCCGGTTCGTGACTGAACCGGGACTAATGGGCTGGCCAGGCCCCAACCAAAGCCATGTTTTCTACTAGTGTATGTACTCCATAGGATCACGGAGGAGGGGCGCAATTTGAAACAAACGGGATTACTTAAAAGGAGACCTTAACGGCTTCTTCAACCACGTGGAACGGCGGGCTAGTGCGGCAAGTTACCTTAGCAATAGAAGGTAGGGTGTTCAGGTGGTGATGTTTTGCATGTAAAATCATATAACAATATCGTGGAGGGGCTCTTCACCCCATTCCTTTTCTTAATATATAGTACGCACACTCGTGTTTATTGGAGGAAAACAAAATTGGTTGTCACCGGCGAATGATGGAGTAACTCAGTTATTAATTTACTTGCTACTATATTGACGAAACATGTTAGCTATGAAGTTAAAACCCGATAGGAAGATGTGTACATGGTATATTGTTAATTGGAGTTTACAGGTTTGGTCCTAGTAGTGATGCTCGTCCTGTTTGTGTCGATTGAGGAATATTCATTGTAACACCCCTGGGGTTACGAACTTGTTTAGCACCACGCTTAAGTCTGAAAGGGGGGAGTTTCGGGGTTTTGGGGGGTTTTGTATGGTTAATTTTGGGGGGTTTCATATATTGTGTTAGGTAGCTAATTAATTAATAGAGATAAGTGTCCTCTCTCATCTCCGTGCTTGGTTGACGCTAGCTAGTAAGCAAATGAAGGAAAGCATTAAGTACAGAAGTTCGTCATGTACATATTCATAAAGAGAGAAGTGATATCGACCTCTCCTTCTCTGAGAGATTGGTCGAACAACAAGTTTTCGTATATCTATCCGGCGCTACTAGCTACATATATACAATATTAAGATCTCATACAATATAATCCCCTAATTATATATGAACTCATCTTCCAGATGGTATTCTCCGGCTTTATTGATGACGTGGTCAAGAAAGAATCCCGCCACTTCCTTTTGAATTGCTTTGATGCGATCTTATGGTAGGAGTTCATTCCGCATCTGCCACATCTAATTTAAAGAAGGGGGTCAATACATATATATGAATGAAACTTAACACAAATGATGGTAATATAATGAAATTGTGAATATTATTGCTTACGCACATCGAATTGTCTTTTAGAGTAGCCCCGGGTTTTTTGCAAGTCGCATTGTAGATGAACTCGCAAACGTAGTATCCATAGTAATCATTCCCTTGTTCCTGCCACAAGCACTTTACCAGAAATAGCGAGGTCAATCAAACTGATAATGAAGCATTATAAATGGCATTGATGAAAGTAGCTAGAATCAACAGGATCGAGATGCGCGGAATTAGCTAGCTAGTACTACTTACTTTCGGGTATGTCCATCGCAGCTCCGTCGGCAGTCCCGGAGATTGTGCGGTGAATACTTTCCAAACACTGCGAGACAAAGAAAACAATTACTTGATATCAAGAAATGAACAAAAGGTTGCCGATATGGTGCGATAATGATCGATTAAACTTACTTCTCGAGCATTTTAGTCATGTCCGCATAGGTCTCGGGAGATTTTCTTCTCGAGTCTAAGACAGTTACTAGTCCCTGCTCAAGCTTAATCTCCAGGAGAATATAGTGGAAGCTGCGTACGCATACATAACTCATCAATTACATTACTATAACCTTGAGTAATAAGGGAAACCGAATATGCACAAGACAGTAACACTCACTTGAAGTTGTAAGGAAAGAGTATTTTATTTTTGTCTTGATTTATTACCAACGATTGGGGCAAGTTGGCCTCGGTTGCTTTGGCATCAAATTTAACCGTATATTCATCTATGAGATTTGTGTTAATGAACCCAATATCATAGATTTCTGCTTTTCTACACTCGACGATATTCAATCTGCATAATATAGTGAGGATAATTACAAATAAATGTAATGAAAGAGCTGAGCTATACATATAGAGACTTAATGACAGAAGTAGTACTTACAGACAGTAGCAAGTGACCGTTAGTTTATCGAGGGCCTTTTGATTGAACCACCGGAATAACTCCTCAAATGAAACAGACAACAATTCAATTCCAATGAGGTCGTGCTCCTCTTTAACTCTTAGCGTCGAAGTATTCGTCCACCTCCATTATATCAAAATTTGCATTGTCGGGCGTGTAATCTCCAAGATTGGTATAATCGGGCACCATCCTCGGATCATTAGCGACGATATCGCTAGACACCTTGAGCAGGGGGCACGATTGGTTCGCTTGTTCGCCGACCTGGGCAATTTTTTTCCCAGCTCGTCGTTCTGCTAACCTTCGATAACTGATAATACTTCCCGACTACTCCGCTTCGATAAATGACTTTCCAATCATGCGCTCATAGTTGGTTTTCAGCGGAGACGGTGGTGGTTTCTTCAGGGCATCGAGTGTGCGCTTTGCATTCACCGGATCTACCTTGTCCTCCGGAGGTGGATGTTTCTTTGCTTTCACTGCTTCAAAGAAGTCCCTCACTTCGGCTTCCATGATCTTCTTGTTTTCCTCCACAGACCTCTCGTATGGTAACTTCTCTAGAGGCTTTAGAGATGGACCGAAACTTAATTGCCTCCCGCCTCTGGCTATACTGCTAGATGCCAGAGCAGACGGAGTGGCTGCGGCTGTCTTCTTTGCTTGATTACGAGGCAGAGGAGAACGAGTACGACGCGTCGGAGCAGCCGGAGTGGCGGCGGGTCTCTTCCACCCTTGCTGACGAGGCGGAGAAGGAGGAGGCTGGCCGCTCGGGCGCGCCGGCGCAGGCGGAGAAGGAGCGAAGTGCCTCCACGCGCTGGAGAAGGAGGCAGAGTGCCCTGATCACTCACTGGAGGAGGAGGCGGAGGAGGAGGCGGAGTTCCTTGACTCATCGGAGGAGGAGCAGGAGGAGGAGGCAGAGTGCCCTGACTCGCCGGAGGAGGAGGAGGAGGAGGCAAAGGAGGAGGTGGAGTGCCCTGACTCGCCGGAGGAGTAGGAGGAGGCGGAGTGCCCTGACTTGCCGAAGGAGGAGGAGGAGGCGGAGGAGGAGGCGGAGTGCCCTGACTCGCCGGAGGAGGAGGAAGAGGCGGAGGCGTCTAGTTCGGAAGGTCGATGAGCTCCTTCTGCCATAGGCATGGAGTCTTCAGAGCTGAATCCAGCCGAGTCTCCCCTTCACCGGTAGGGTGGTCAAACTAGAGGTCCTCAAATCCCACCGTTATTTCGTCCACCATCACCCTAACATATCAGTCTGAAATTGGACGGCAGTGAAAAGTTGCGTCGGGTTCATGAGGTCGAATAGAGCCGACAGCCGCCTTGACTTTAAAGTTCTGCCATTGCGTCATAAGGTGGCAATTTTGAGACTCCATGATAGCATCCATGGGGTAGCTAGCAGGAGCCATGAAGACATGCTCCAGCTGAAGCAGCTCGGTGGAAGCCACGCTGCTTCTCCGCTGAGATGGCGGGGTAGCCTCGGCAGGTTGCTTGCTGCGAATTGCTGCTCGTTCCTCTATTGCTTGTACCCTTGCGTGCAGCGCCTGCAGTTGGGTCTGCTCCACTTTCTTCCTCCTCTTTTGGCATTTGTAACCGCCCGCGTCCGGCAACCCAGCCTTCCACGGAACGGAGCCTGGCGTGCCTCGTGTCCGTCCAGGGTGCTTAGGATTCCCGAGGGCCATTGTGAGCTCGTCATTCTCTCTGTCTGGAACGAACATCCCGTCCTGCGCTGCGGCGATATAGTACTTAAGCTTCGTGATGGGTATTCGCATTTGCTCTTTCGTCCAAACGCACTTCCCTGTTACAGGGTCCAAGCTTCCGCCAACCCCGAAGAACCAAGTCCGGCAACGGTCTGGCCAGTTCAATGTCTCTGGTTCGACCCCTTTATCAAGCAGGTCATTCTCAGCCTTGGCCCACAACAGCCGGGCTTTGAGGTAGCCACCTCACCCCGTGTGATGATGATGCTCCTTCTTCACAGCATTTATCTTGTTTCTCACTAAAATCTACTTACTCTTCTCCGATGTCTTGTGGGCCTCAAATTCTTCCCAGTGATCCCTGATCTTCTCATACCGGCAGGTGAATTCTGGTGTCTCTTCTTTGTCGACAAACGTTGTTTTCAGCTCATTCTTCCACCTCCTGAATAGTTTTGCCATCTTCTTAAGAGCATGAGACTTGATCAATTGCTCTTTAACTGGCTTCTCCGGATCCTCCTGTGGCGGTAGGGTGAAATTTGCCTTCAACCCGGTCCAAAGATCATCTTTCTGCATATCGTTGACATAAGAGATCTCAGGGTCTTCCTTCTTAGGCTTCAACCATTGCTGGATGCTGATCGGGATCTTGTCCCTAAAAAGAACCCCGCACTGAGTAGCTAATGCTTCCTTTGTCCGGATGGGTTCAATCGGTTGGCCATCGCGCATGGTTGCTGTGATCGTGAACCTTTCATCCGGGCGCAACTTTTTCTTCGGGCCTCGTTTCTTTACCGAAGTTGTGCTCGATCCGGAGGGCTAGAAAAGGAAGAAAGACGAGAGTTAATATGTGTACATACCAAAAGAATGAATGCATCAATTAGCTAGTCAGTATATATATATACCTGGCCGGACTCTGTTCGGTCACCAGAGCCGTCATCACGGTCTCCTTCTTGCACCGGCATTCGGTCACCGGAGCCATCATAATCATGAATTTCCTCCTCCATTGTTCAATCACTGTAGCATGCTTCTTCAACCTGTCCTTACAGACCATCATTGTCGCTAAGATACGACATGACATCACCTCCGGCTAAGATTATGTCCCCCAACACCTGTTCTGCTGCCTCGTCTCGTCCGTGCTCCATTGTTTCTGCAAATATTACAACATGGCAATTATTATACAAACATGACAGCAGGTGGATATATTAGTGGCAAACGTAGACCTAGCTACCTAATCACAACAAGGAATCATATTAGTGGCCTCGACGCTTCTCTAGGGTTTGGGGTGGCCTCGGCAACGCTTCTAGGGTTTGGATCAACTTGTGCACATCCATAATGGCGGCGTTCTTGATAAATCTGGACCCTCGACTCCTGGACGACCCCCGACCCTCGACCCCTTCATGTCACTGATACGTCCATTTTTATCATGCTTTTATATCGATATTTATTGCATTATGGGCTGTTATTACACATTATATCACAATACTTATGTCTACTCTCTCTTATTTTACAAGGTTTACATAAGGAGGGAGAATGCCGACAGCTGGAATTCTGGGCTGAAAAAGGAGCAAATATTAGAGACCTATTCTGCACAACTCCAAAAGTCCTGAAACTCCACGGAAGTTATTTTTGGAAATAATAAAAAATATTGAGCGAAGAAAATATCAGAGGGGGCCCACACCCTGGCCACGAGGGTGGGGGTGTGCCCTACCCCCTTGGGCGCGCCAGCTGCCTCGTGGGCCCCCTGGTGGCTCTCCGGTGCCCATCTTCTGCTATATGAAGTCTTTCGTTTGAAGAAAAATCATAAGAAAGCTTTTGGGAAGGAACTCCGCTGCCACGAGGCAGAACCTTGGCGGAACCAATCTAGGGCTCCGGCAGAGCTGTTCTGCCGGGGACACTTCCCTCCGGGAGGGAGAAATCATCGCCATCGTCATCACCAACGCTCCTTTGATTGGGAGGGGGCCAATCTCCATCAAAATCTTCACCAGCACCATCTCCTCTAAAACCCTAGTTCATCTCTGGTATCCAATCTTTGTCTCTAAGCCTGGGATTGGTACCTGTAGGTTGCTAGTACTGTTGATTACTCCTTGTAGTTGATGCTAGTTGGTTTATTTGGTGAAAGATCATATGTTCAGATCCATTATGCATATTAATACCCCTCTGATTATGAACATGAATGTGCTTTGTGAGTAGTTACGTTTGTTCCTGAGGACATGGGAGAGGTCTTGCTATTTGTAGTCATGTGAATTTGGTATTCGTTCGATATTTTGATGAGATGTATGTTGTCTCTCCTCGAGTGGTGTTATGTGAACGTCGACTACATGACACTTCACCATTGTTTGGGCCTAGAGGAAGGCATTAGGAAGTAATAAGTAGATGATGGGATGCTAGAGCGACAGAAGCTTAAACCCTAGTTTATGCTTTTTTTTGTAAGGGGCTGATTTGGATCCATATGTTTCATGCTATGGTTAGGTTTACCTTAATACTTCTTTTGTAGTTGCGGATGCTTGCAATAGGAGTTAAACATAAGTGGGATGCTTGTCCAAGTAAGGGCAGCACCCAATCACCGGTCCACCCACATATCAAATTATCAAAGTACCGAGCGCGAACGTGATAAAAACTAGCTTGACGATAATTCCCATGTGTCCTCGGGAGCGCTTTCCTCTATATAAGAAATTGTCCAGGCTTGTCCTTTTCTACAAAAAGGATTGGGCCACCTTGCTACACTTTATTTAGCTTTATTACTTGTTACCCTTACAAATTATCTTATCACAAAACTATCTGTTACCTATAATTTCAGTGCTTGCAGAGAATACCTTGCTGAAAACCGCTTATCATTTCCTTCTGCTCCTCGTTGGGTTCGACACTCTTACTTATCGAAAGGATTACGATAGATTCCCTATACTTGTTGGTCATGAGTCACGTTTGTCTAGCGTCAAAGGATTCAACAAAACCATGTCTTCATCATTAGGCGAAAGTAACAGGTGCATGATGGTACAAAGTTCTGCAAAGATGTTCTCGAACGGAGTCCCAGATAGGATAATTCGCTTTTTCGTACAAAGTTTAGCAAGAGCCTTCTGAATATCGCTATTTGGAAGGCCTTTGCTGAAATTCATACAAAAAGGCGAATTATTCTATCCGAAACTCCGTTCCAAAACAACTTTGCACAACTTCGTATCATCATACCCCAGTTACTTCCGGCTAATGATGAAGCCATGGATTTCTTCAATACTTTGACACTAGGCAGCCTCTCGACCCCTCAGCGACCCTCGAACCTCTACCCTAGTTCCCGACCCTCGCCCCTCGAACCCTCGGCGACCCCCACCCTCATGTCGAAGTTATCGGGGAGGGGGTATATCGACGCACCCCCCCACCCTCATGTAAGAAGAGGAAAAAAGTCGAAGAAGAAAAAAGAGGAGAAGAAGAAAGGAATAGAGGAGATTCTCCTCCTCTTTTTTTTTCTTCTTTTTTTTTCTCTTCTTGTTTTTTTCTCCTCTCCTCTTCTTCTCCTTTCTTCTTCTTCTTCTTCCTCCTCTTATTATTTTTTCTTATTTTCCTTCTTCTTCTTTTTTCAACTATAATGCACTGTAAATCAACTAACCTAAAATGCACTAACCTAAATCAACTAAATCAACATATGAAGAAGGAAATGTTATCGGAGAGGGGGTATATCGACCGCCCCCCCCTCATGTATCCACATACATACATACATCCATGGATCATCATTTCTCATATATATATATATATATCCATCTATAGCCACACACATATATAAATAGAAAAAATGCTATGAAAAAAATGCATATATGAAAAAATACATATATACTTGGTAAATATTCTATGAACATCATTTCTCATATATATATATATATATCAATGCATAAATCCATGGATCATACTTGCTCATATATCCATAGTCATATATAAAAACTTTCTATATATGAACAAAAAGACATTTTTGACATGCTGAAAAGAGACCTTTGGTCCCGGTTGGTGGCACGAACCGGGACCAAAGGGGGGTATTGGTCCCGGTTGGTGCTACGAACCAGGACCAAAGGGGGGTATTCGTACCGGTTCCTCCCACCAACCGGGACCAGAGGCTGTCACAGCGGTGGTGTGGTGGGAGTTTAGTCCCACCTCGCTAGCTGAGAGAGCTCAGCACCTGTTTATAAGCTGCGTTGCGGCTCAGGTGCTGAGCTCCTCTCTAATATGCAGGCAGTACTTGCCTACCCTTGTCACTGCCATGTTGGGCCTATTGGGCCTGCGGGCCTGCATCCTGGTCCTTGTACAGATGGGTTTCTAGTCGTATGGAGGCCGTGTGGCCCAGTAGGCGGCATTTTTTTAATTTTTTTCCAGTATTTTTTTTGTTTTTTTCAATTTTTTTAATTTTTACTTTATTTTTTTATTCTTTTTTCTTTTAGGTCAGAATAATTATAAACTTTCTGTTAGTGCCATTAGTTTCCAAATTAGAATTCTTTGAAATTTGTGTGAATCACTAGTTTGTAAATAACTTCACTATAAAAATATATTTTGAGTGATTCTTTTTCCTGCTATTTAATATTACCGCGTTTTATCAATATATTAAAAAACTGATTTTGTATTTTAGTTTGTATCAAAAAAATTCTTTATGAAAATTATTTTTGCTACTAAAGTTTCTAACAAAAAATTCTTTATGATAATTCTTTCTGCTTTTCATGTTTTCATAATTCTTTCATGCTTTTAGTTGCATAAGTTTTATATAATTTTAGTTTAAAAAATACTAGAGGTTTATAAAAGCTTTTTAGTTGATTCCTTTTGCTATTAGAGTTTTATAAAAACTTTTTAGTTGATTGTTTTTGCTATTGAAGAATATTATAGTTTTGTTTTAGTTGATCATAACATAATATTTTAATTGATTATTTTAAGTTCATTATTTTTGCTATTAGTTCATTCTTTTGCACTAAATGACCCTGAAATTGAAAATCACTACAAACGAACTCTGAAAAGGTTGAAAGTTGACACGGTATCATCATTTCACCCGCATAGCATGTGCTAAAAAGTTGAGAGGGTTACGGCGAAAACTAGATGCACTTCATGTACAAAACGAGCAATCTCTTTCGAAGTAGGTTTCGGACGAAAACTCATATGTTACAAAGGGATTTCATTTTTTGAACTTATTTGAACTCCAGACTTTTTGTGTGTTCAAAATGCACCATTCAAAGCCACATCATCAATTTTCAACCCTTTTTGACTTCATTTGTTATTTTTCGTGCATTTACTGTTTTTTTGAGCTAAATGACCCTGAAATTGAAAAGCACTACATTTGAACTCTAAAAAGCTTGAAAGTTAGCATGGTATCATCATTTCACCCACAAAGCATGTGCTAAAAAGTTGAGAGGGTGACGGGAAAAACTGGATGCATCTCGTGTACAAAATGGACAATCTCTTTCGAAGTATCAGGGTTTCGGACGAAAACTCATCTGCTACAAAGGGATTTCATTTTTTTGAACTTATTTGAACTCCAGACATTTTATGTGTTCAAAATGCACCATTCAAAGTCACATGGATAGATAAGTGACCAAATTAATAGAAGTTCATCATCACATTGTGTGTCAAAAACCATTACAGATTCACATGGATAGATAAGTGACCAAATTAATAGAAGTTCATCATCACATTAAAAACAAAGTACATACATAGTTCTCATTGAACAAAATATAGCTCTCCCGAGCATCTAGTTAAACCATACATTGAAACTATGTAAAACCTTTCAATGCAACAACAAATGCGATCATAATCACAACCAAGGTAAAAATTGATCCAACGGCATAATGATACCAAGCCTCGGTATGAATGGCATATTTTCTAATCTTTCTAATCTTCAACCGCATTGCATCCATCTTGATCTTGTGATCATCGACTACATCCGCAACATGCAACTCCAATATCATCTTCTCCTCCTCATTTTTTTATTTTTTCCTTCAAGTAATTGTTTTCTTCTTCAACTAAATTTAACCTCTCTACAATAGGGTCGATTGGAATTTATGGTTCAACTACCTCCTACATAAATAAAATCTATGTCACATAGGTCGGCATAATTGTCATAAACAATAAATGAACAAAATAGTTATAAAAAGATATTATATACCACATCTGAATCATAGACAGGACAAGGGCCGATGGGGGCGGATACCAAAACCATCGCACTATATAATAACAAGCAATAATAAAAGTAAAAAAAATTAGACAAGTATCTATCTAAAGTAAGAATTCTTTTCTTTCAGAAAGAAGATAAGAACGAGAGGCTCACCACGGTGGTGCCGACGACGAGATCGGCGCGGGCGATCGACGGCGGTGAAAACAGGGACGGGACGTGACGGACCGCTAAACCTATGCAAATCTCGGGGAAAATGGAGCTTGCAGGTCGAGCTTCGAGAGGAGAAAGCTTAACTAGTGCAACTCGGGCATTTCATCGGACACCTCATGTGCATCGGAGGTGAGCTAGAGCACCCAAATGCCCTCTCCTCGCCGGCCAGAAAAAACAGAGCACTGTAGAGTGCTCTGTTGCGGCGATGGGGTATATATAGGCAACTCATTTGTCCCGGTTTGTGGCTGGAACCGGGTCTAAAGCTCCCCTTCTGTCCCGGTTCGAGCCACGAACCGGGATCAATGTATGTCGGCCAGGAGCGAGGCCAATTGGTCCCGGTTCGTACCAGGAACCGGGACAAATGTGTCCAGACGAACCGGGACCAATGCCCACGAGGCCCCGGCCGGCTCCTTGGGCTCACGAACCGGGACGTATGCCCCCATGGGTCCCGGTTCGTGACTGAACCGGGACTAATGGGCTGGCCAGGCCCCAACCAAAGCCATGTTTTCTACTAGTGTATGTACTCCATAGGATCACGGAGGAGGGGCGCAATTTGAAACAAACGGGATTACTTAAAAGGAGACCTTAACGGCTTCTTCAACCACGTGGAACGGCGGGCTAGTGCGGCAAGTTACCTTAGCAATAGAAGGTAGGGTGTTCAGGTGGTGATGTTTTGCATGTAAAATCATATAACAATATCGTGGAGGGGCTCTTCACCCCATTCCTTTTCTTAATATATAGTACGCACACTCGTGTTTATTGGAGGAAAACAAAATTGGTTGTCACCGGTGAATGATGGAGTAACTCAGTTATTAATTTACTTGCTACTATATTGACGAAACATGTTAGCTATGAAGTTAAAACCCGATAGGAAGATGTGTACATGGTATATTGTTAATTGGAGTTTACAGGTTTGGTCCTAGTAGTGATGCTCGTCCTGTTTGTGTCGATTGAGGAATATTCATTGTAACACCCCTGGGGTTACGAACTTGTTTAGCACCACGCTTAAGTCTGAAAGGGGGGAGTTTCGGGGTTTTGGGGGGTTTTGTATGGTTAATTTTGGGGGGTTTCATATATTGTGTTAGGTAGCTAATTAATTAATAGAGATAAGTGTCCTCTCTCATCTCCGTGCTTGGTTGACGCTAGCTAGTAAGCAAATGAAGGAAAGCATTAAGTACAGAAGTTCGTCATGTACATATTCATAAAGAGAGAAGTGATATCGACCTCTCCTTCTCTGAGAGATTGGTCGAACAACAAGTTTTCGTATATCTATCCGGCGCTACTAGCTACATATATACAATATTAAGATCTCATACAATATAATCCCCTAATTATATATGAACTCATCTTCCAGATGGTATTCTCCGGCTTTATTGATGACGTGGTCAAGAAAGAATCCCGCCACTTCCTTTTGAATTGCTTTGATGCGATCTTATGGTAGGAGTTCATTCCGCATCTGCCACATCTAATTTAAAGAAGGGGGTCAATACATATATATGAATGAAACTTAACACAAATGATGGTAATATAATGAAATTGTGAATATTATTGCTTACGCACATCGAATTGTCTTTTAGAGTAGCCCCGGGTTTTTTTGCAAGTCGCATTGTAGATGAACTCGCAAACGTAGTATCCATAGTAATCATTCCCTTGTTCCTGCCACAAGCACTTTACCAGAAATAGCGAGGTCAATCAAACTGATAATGAAGCATTATAAATGGCATTGATGAAAGTAGCTAGAATCAACAGGATCGAGATGCGCGGAATTAGCTAGCTAGTACTACTTACTTTCGGGTATGTCCATCGCAGCTCCGTCGGCAGTCCCGGAGATTGTGCGGTGAATACTTTCCAAACACTGCGAGACAAAGAAAACAATTACTTGATATCAAGAAATGAACAAAAGGTTGCCGATATGGTGCGATAATGATCGATTAAACTTACTTCTCGAGCATTTTAGTCATGTCCGCATAGGTCTCGGGAGATTTTCTTCTCGAGTCTAAGACAGTTACTAGTCCCTGCTCAAGCTTAATCTCCAGGAGAATATAGTGGAAGCTGCGTACGCATACATAACTCATCAATTACATTACTATAACCTTGAGTAATAAGGGAAACCGAATATGCACAAGACAGTAACACTCACTTGAAGTTGTAAGGAAAGAGTATTTTATTTTTGTTTTGATTTATTACCAACGATTGGGGCAAGTTGGCCTCGGTTGCTTTGGCATCAAATTTAACCGTATATTCATCTATGAGATTTGTGTTAATGAACCCAATATCATAGATTTCTGCTTTTCTACACTCGACGATATTCAATCTGCATAATATAGTGAGGATAATTACAAATAAATGTAATGAAAGAGCTGAGCTATACATATAGAGACTTAATGACAGAAGTAGTACTTACAGACAGTAGCAAGTGACCGTTAGTTTATCGAGGGCCTTTTGATTGAACCACCGGAATAACTCCTCAAATGAAACAGACACCAATTCAATTCCAATGAGGTCGTGCTCCTCTTTAACTCTTAGCGTCGAAGTATTCGTCCACCTCCATTATATCAAAATTTGCATTGTCGGGCGTGTAATCTCCAAGATTGGTATAATCGGGCACCATCCTCGGATCATTAGCGACGATATCGCTAGACACCTTGAGCAGGGGGCACGATTGGTTCGCTTGTTCGCCGACCTGGGCAATTTTTTTCCCAGCTCGTCGTTCTGCTAACCTTCGATAACTGATAATACTTCCCGACTACTCCGCTTCGATAAATGACTTTCCAATCATGCGCTCATAGTTGGTTTTCAGCGGAGACGGTGGTGGTTTCTTCAGGGCATCGAGTGTGCGGTTTGCTTTCACCGGATCTACCTTGTCCTCCGGAGGTGGATGTTTCTTTGCTTTCACTGCTTCAAAGAAGTCCCTCACTTCGGCTTCCATGATCTTCTTGTTTTCCTCCACAGACCTCTCGTATGGTAACTTCTCTAGAGGCTTTAGAGATGGACCGAAACTTAATTGCCTCCCGCCTCTGGCTGTACTGCTAGATGCCAGAGCAGACGGAGTGGCTGCGGCTGTCTTCTTTGCTTGATTACGAGGCAGAGGAGAACGAGTACGACGCGTCGGAGCAGCCGGAGCGGCGGCGGGTCTCTTCCACCCTTGCTGACGAGGCGGAGAAGGAGGAGGCTGGCCGCTCGGGCGCGCCGGCGCAGGCGGAGAAGGAGGCGAAGTGCCTCCACGCGCTGGAGAAGGAGGCAGAGTGCCCTGATCACTCACTGGAGGAGGAGGCGGAGGAGGAGGCGGAGTTCCCTGACTCATCGGAGGAGGAGCAGGAGGAGGAGGCAGAGTGCCCTGACTCGCCGGAGGAGGAGGAGGAGGAGGCGAAGGAGGAGGTGGAGTGCCCTGACTCGCCGGAGGAGTAGGAGGAGGCGGAGTGCCCTGACTTGCCGAAGGAGGAGGAGGAGGCGGAGGAGGAGGCGGAGTGCCCTGACTCGCCGGAGGAGGAGGAAGAGGCGGAGGCGTCTAGTTCGGAAGGTCGATGAGCTCCTTCTGCCATAGGCATGGAGTCTTCAGAGCTGAATCCAGCCGAGTCTTCCCTTCACCGGTAGGGTGGTCAAACTAGAGGTCCTCAAATCCCACCGTTATTTCGTCCACCATCACCCTAACATATCAGTCTGAAATTGGACGGCAGTGAAAAGTTGCGTCGGGTTCATGAGGTCGAATAGAGCCGACAGCCGCCTTGACTTTAAAGTTCTGCCATTGCGTCATAAGGTGGCAATTTTGAGACTCCGTGATAGCATCCATGGGGTAGCTAGCAGGAGCCATGAAGACATGCTCCAGCTGAAGCAGCTCGGTGGAAGCCACGCTGCTTCTCCGCTGAGATGGCGGGGTAGCCTCGGCAGGTTGCTTGCTGCGAATTGCTGCTCGTTCCTCTATTGCTTGTACCCTTGCGTGCAGCGCCTGCAGTTGGGTCTGCTGCACTTTCTTCCTCCTCTTTTGGCATTTGTAACCGCCCGCGTCCGGAAACCTAGCCTTCCACGGAACGGAGCCTGGCGTGCCTCGTGTCCGTCCAGGGTGCTTAGGATTCCCGAGGGCCATTGTGAGCTCGTCATTCTCTCTGTCTGGAACGAACATCCCGTCCTGCGCTGCGGCGATATAGTACTTAAGCTTCGTGATGGGTATTCGCATTTGCTCTTTCGTCCAAACGCACTTCCCTGTTACAGGGTCCAAGCTTCCGCCAACCCCGAAGAACCAAGTCCGGCAACGGTCTGGCCAGTTCAATGTCTCTGGTTCGACCCCTTTATCAAGCAGGTCATTCTCAGCCTTGGCCCACAACAGCCGGGCTTTGAGGTAGCCACCTGACCCCGTGTGATGATGATGCTCCTTCTTCACAGCATTTATCTTGTTTCTCACTAAAATCTACTTACTCTTCTCCGATGTCTTGTGGGCCTCAAATTCGTCCCAGTGATCCCTGATCTTCTCATACCGGCAGGTGAATTCTGGTGTCTCTTCTTTGTCGACAAACGTTGTTTTTCAGCTCATTCTTCCACCTCCTGAATAGTTTTGCCATCTTCTTAAGAGCATGAGACTTGATCAATTGCTCTTTAACTGGCTTCTCCGGATCCTCCTGTGGCGGTAGGGTGAAATTTGCCTTCAACCCGGTCCAAAGATCATCTTTCTGCATATCGTTGACATAAGAGATCTCAGGGTCTTCCTTCTTAGGCTTCAACCATTGCTGGATGCTGATCGGGATCTTGTCCCTAAAAAGAACCCCGCACTGAGTAGCTAATGCTTCCTTTGTCCGGATGGGTTCAATCGGTTGGCCATCGCGCATGATTGCTGTGATCGTGAACCTTTCATCCGGGCGCAACTTTTTCTTCGGGCCTCGTTTCTTTACCGAAGTTGTGCTCGATCCGGAGGGCTAGAAAAGGAAGAAAGACGAGAGTTAATATGTGTACATACCAAAAGAATGAATGCATCAATTAGCTAGTCAGTATATATATATATATACCTGGCCAGACTCTGTTCGGTCACCAGAGCCGTCATCACGGTCTCCTTCTTGCACCGGCATTCGGTCACCGGAGCCATCATAATCATGAATTTCCTCCTCCATTGTTCAATCACTGTAGCATGCTTCTTCAACCTGTCCTTCCAGACCATCATTGTCGTTAAGATACGACATGACATCACCTCCGGCTAAGATTATGTCCCCCAACACCTGTTCTGCTGCCTCGTCTCGTCCGTGCTCCATTGTTTCTGCAAATATTACAACATGGCAATTATTATACAAACATGACAGCAGGTGGATATATTAGTGGCAAAGGTAGACCTAGCTACCTAATCACAACAAGGAATCATATTAGTGGCCTCGACGCTTCTCTAGGGTTTGGGGTGGCCTCGGCAACGCTTCTAGGGTTTGGATCAACTTGTGCACATCCATAATGGGGGCGTTCTTGATAAATCTGGACCCTCGACTCCTGGACGACCCCCGACCCTCGACCCCTTCATGTCACTGATACGTCCATTTTTATCATGCTTTTATATCGATATTTATTGCATTATGGGCTGTTATTACACATTATATCACAATACTTATGTCTACTCTCTCTTATTTTACAAGGTTTACATAAGGAGGGAGAATGCCGACAGCTGGAATTCTGGGCTGAAAAAGGAGCAAATATTAGAGACCTATTCTGCACAACTCCAAAAGTCCTGAAACTCCACGGAAGTTATTTTTGGAAATAATAAAAAATATTGAGCGAAGAAAATATCAGAGGGGGCCCACACCCTGGCCACGAGGGTGGGGGTGTGCCCTACCCCCTTGGGCGCGCCAGCTGCCTCGTGGGCCCCCTGGTGGCTCTCCGGTGCCCATCTTCTGCTATATGAAGTCTTTCGTTTGAAGAAAAATCATAAGAAAGCTTTTGGGAAGGAACTCCGCTGCCACGAGGCAGAACCTTGGCGGAACCAATCTAGGGCTCCGGCAGAGCTGTTCTGCCGGGGACACTTCCCTCCGGGAGGGAGAAATCATCGCCATCGTCATCACCAACGCTCCTTTGATCGGGAGGGGGCCAATCTCCATCAAAATCTTCACCAGCACCATCTCCTCTAAAACCCTAGTTCATCTCTGGTATCCAATCTTTGTCTCTAAGCCTGGGATTGGTACCTGTAGGTTGCTAGTACTGTTGATTACTCCTTGTAGTTGATGCTAGTTGGTTTATTTGGTGAAAGATCATATGTTCAGATCCATTATGCATATTAATACCCCTCTGATTATGAACATGAATGTGCTTTGTGAGTAGTTACGTTTGTTCCTGAGGACATGGGAGAGGTCTTGCTATTTGTAGTCATGTGAATTTGGTATTCGTTCGATATTTTGATGAGATGTATGTTGTCTCTCCTCGAGTGGTGTTATGTGAACGTCGACTACATGACACTTCACCATTGTTTGGGCCTAGAGGAAGGCATTAGGAAGTAATAAGTAGATGATGGGATGCTAGAGCGACAGAAGCTTAAACCCTAGTTTATGCTTTTCTTCGTAAGGGGCTGATTTGGATCCATATGTTTCATGCTATGGTTAGGTTTACCTTAATACTTCTTTTGTAGTTGCGGATGCTTGCAATAGGAGTTAAACATAAGTGGGATGCTTGTCCAAGTAAGGGCAGCACCCAATCACCGGTCCACCCACATATCAAATTATCAAAGTACCGAGCGCGAACGTGATAAAAACTAGCTTGACGATAATTCCCATGTGTCCTCGGGAGCGCTTTCCTCTATATAAGAAATTGTCTAGGCTTGTCCTTTTCTACAAAAAGGATTGGGCCACCTTGCTACACTTTATTTAGCTTTATTACTTGTTACCCTTACAAATTATCTTATCACAAAACTATCTGTTACCTATAATTTCAGTGCTTGCAGAGAATACCTTGCTGAAAACCGCTTATCATTTCCTTCTGCTCCTCGTTGGGTTCGACACTCTTACTTATCGAAAGGATTACGATAGATTCCCTATACTTGTTGGTCATGAGTCACGTTTGTTTAGCGTCAAAGGATTCAACAAAACCATGTCTTCATCATTAGGCGAAAGTAACAGGTGCATGATGGTACAAAGTTCTGCAAAGATGTTCTCGAACGGAGTCCCAGATAGGATAATTCGCTTTTTCGTACAAAGTTTAGCAAGAGCCTTCTGAATATCGCTATTTGGAAGGCCTTTGCTGAAATTCATACAAAAAGGCGAATTATTCTATCCGAAACTCCGTTCCAAAACAACTTTGCACAACTTCGTATCATCATACCCCAGTTACTTCCGGCTAATGATGAAGCCATGGATTTCTTCAATACTTTGACACTAGGCAGCCTCTCGACCCCTCAGCGACCCTCGAACCTCTACCCTAGTTCCCGACCCTCGCCCCTCGAACCCTCGGCGACCCCCACCCTCATGTCGAAGTTATCGGGGAGGGGGTATATCGACCCACCCCCCACCCTCATGTAAGAAGAGGAAAAAAGTCGAAGAAGAAAAAAGAGGAGAAGAAGAAAGGAATAGAGGAGATTCTCCTCCTCTTTTTTTTCTTCTTTTTTTTTCTCTTCTTGTTTTTTTCTCCTCTCCTCTTCTTCTCCTTTCTTCTTCTCCTTCTTCCTCTTCTTATTATTTTTTCTTATTTTCCTTCTTCTTCTTTTTTCAACTATAATGCACTGTAAATCAACTAACCTAAAATGCACTAACCTAAATCAACTAAATCAACATATGAAGAAGGAAATGTTATCGGAGAGGGGGTATATCGACCGCCCCCCCTCATGTATCCACATACATACATACATCCATGGATCATCATTTCTCATATATATATATATATCCATCTATAGCCACACACATATATAAATAGAAAAAATGCTATGAAAAAAATGCATATATGAAAAAATACATATATACTTGGTAAATATTCTATGAACATCATTTCTCATATATATATATATATATCAATGCATAAATCCATGGATCATGCTTGCTCATATATCCATAGTCATATATAAAAACTTTCTATATATGAACAAAAAGACATTTTTCACATGCTGAAAAGAGACCTTTGGTCCCGGTTGGTGGCACGAACCGGGACCAAAGGGGGGTATTGGTCTCGGTTGGTGCTATGAACCAGGACCAAAGGGGGGTATTCGTACCGGTTCCTCCCACCAACCGGGACCAGAGGCTGTCACAGCGGTGGTGTGGTGGGAGTTTAGTCCCACCTCGCTAGCTGAGAGAGCTCAGCACCTGTTTATAAGCTGCGTTGCGGCTCAGGTGCTGAGCTTCTCTGTAATATGCAGGCAGTACTTGCCTACCCTTGTCACTGCCATGTTGGGCCTATTGGGCCTGCGGGCCTGCATCCTGGTCCTTGTACAGATGGGTTTCTAGTCGTATGGAGGCCGTGTGGCCCAGTAGGCGGCATTTTTTTAATTTTTTTCCAGTATTTTTTTTTGTTTTTTTCAATTTTTTTTTAATTTTTACTTTATTTTTTTATTCTTTTTTCTTTTAGGTCAGAATAATTATAAACTTTCTGTTAGTGCCATTAGTTTCCAAATTAGAATTCTTTGAAATTTGTGTGAATCACTAGTTTGTAAATAAATTCACTATAAAAATATATTTTGAGTGATTCTTTTTCCTGCTATTTAATATTACCGCGTTTTATCAATATATTAAAAAACTGATTTTGTATTTTAGTTTGTATCAAAAAAATTCTTTATGAAAATTATTTTTGCTACTAAAGTTTCTAACAAAAAATTCTTTATGATAATTCTTTCTGCTTTTCATGTTTTCATAATTCTTTCATGCTTTTAGTTGCATAAGTTTTATATAATTTTAGTTTAAAAAATACTAGAGGTTTATAAAAGCTTTTTAGTTGATTCCTTTTGCTATTAGAGTTTTATAAAAACTTTTTAGTTGATTGTTTTTGCTATTGAAGAATACTATAGTTTTGTTTTAGTTGATCATAACATAATATTTTAATTGATTATTTTAAGTTCATTATTTTTGCTATTAGTTCATTCTTTTACACTAAATGACCCTGAAATTGAAAATCACTACAAACGAACTCTGAAAAGGTTGAAAGTTGACACGGTATCATCATTTCACCCGCATAGCATGTGCTAAAAAGTTGAGAGGGTTACGGCGAAAACTAGATGCACTTCATGTACAAAACGGGCAATCTCTTTCGGAGTAGGTTGCGGACGAAAACTCATATGTTACAAAGGGATTTCATTTTTTGAACTTATTTGAACTCCAGACTTTTTGTGTGTTCAAAATGCACCATTCAAAGCCACATCATCAATTTTCAACCCTTTTTGACTTCATTTGTTATTTTTCGTGCATTTACTGTTTTTTTGAGCTAAATGACCCTGAAATTGAAAAGCACTACATTTGAACTCTAAAAAGCTTGAAAGTTAGCATGGTATCATCATTTCACCCACAAAGCATGTGCTAAAAAGTTGAGAGGGTGACGGGAAAAACTGGATGCATCTCGTGTACAAAATGGACAATCTCTTTCGAAGTATCAGGGTTTCGGACGAAAACTCATCTGCTACAAAGGGATTTCATTTTTTTGAACTTATTTGAACTCCAGACATTTTATGTGTTCAAAATGCACCATTCAAAGTCACATGGATAGATAAGTGACCAAATTAATAGAAGTTCATCATCACATTGTGTGTCAAAAACCATTACAGATTCACATGGATAGATAAGTGACCAAATTAATAGAAGTTCATCATCACATTAAAAACAAAGTACATACATAGTTCTCATTGAACAAAATATAGCTCTCCCGAGCATCTAGTTAAACCATACATTGAAACTATGTAAAACCTTTCAATGCAACAACAAATGCGATCATAATCACAACCAAGGTAAAAATTGATCCAACGGCATAATGATACCAAGCCTCGGTATGAATGGCATATTTTCTAATCTTTCTAATCTTCAACCGCATTGCATCCATCTTGATCTTGTGATCATCGACTACATCCGCAACATGCAACTCCAATATCATCTTCTCCTCCTCATTTTTTTATTTTTTCCTTCAAGTAATTGTTTTCTTCTTCAACTAAATTTAACCTCTCTACAATAGGGTCGATTGGAATTTATGGTTCAACTACCTCCTACATAAATAAAATCTATGTCACATAGGTCGGCATAATTGTCATAAACAATAAATGAACAAAATAGTTATAAAAAGATATTATATACCACATCTGAATCATAGACAGGACAAGGGCCGATGGGGGCGGATACCAAAACCATCGCACTATATAATAACAAGCAATAATAAAAGTAAAAAAAATTAGACAAGTATCTATCTAAAGTAAGAATTCTTTTCTTTCAGAAAGAAGATAAGAACGAGAGGCTCACCACGGTGGTGCCGACGACGAGATCGGCGCGGGCGATCGACGGCGGTGAAAACAGGGACGGGACGTGACGGACCGCTAAACCTATGCAAATGTCGGGGAAAATGGAGCTTGCAGGTCGAGCTTCGAGAGGAGAAAGCTTAACTAGTGCAACTCGGGCATTTCATCGGACACCTCATGTGCATCGGAGGTGAGCTAGAGCACCCAAATGCCCTCTCCTCGCCGGCCAGAAAAAACAGAGCACTGTAGAGTGCTCTGTTGCGGCGATGGGGTATATATAGGCAACTCATTTGTCCCGGTTCGTGGCTGGAACCGGGTCTAAAGCTCCCCTTCTGTCCCGGTTCGAGCCACGAACCGGGATCAATGTATGTCGGCCAGGAGCGAGGCCAATTGGTCCCGGTTCGTACCAGGAACCGGGACAAATGTGTCCAGACGAACCGGGACCAATGCCCACGAGGCCCCGGCCGGCTCCTTGGGCTCACGAACCGGGACGTATGCCCCCATGGGTCCCGGTTCGTGACTGAACCGGGACTAATGGGCTGGCCAGGCCCCAACCAAAGCCATGTTTTCTACTAGTGTATGTACTCCATAGGATCACGGAGGAGGGGCGCAATTTGAAACAAACGGGATTACTTAAAAGGAGACCTTAACGGCTTCTTCAACCACGTGGAACGGCGGGCTAGTGCGGCAAGTTACCTTAGCAATAGAAGGTAGGGTGTTCAGGTGGTGATGTTTTGCATGTAAAATCATATAACAATATCGTGGAGGGGCTCTTCACCCCATTCCTTTTCTTAATATATAGTACGCACACTCGTGTTTATTGGAGGAAAACAAAATTGGTGATTTGGTTGTCACCGGCGAATGATGGAGTAACTCAGTTATTAATTTACTTGCTACTATATTGACGAAACATGTTAGCTATGAAGTTAAAACCCGATAGGAAGATGTGTACATGGTATATTGTTAATTGGAGTTTACAGGTTTGGTCCTAGTAGTGATGCTCGTCCTGTTTGTGTCGATTGAGGAATATTCATTGTAACACCCCTGGGGTTACGAACTTGTTTAGCACCACGCTTAAGTCTGAAAGGGGGGAGTTTCGGGGTTTTGGGGGGGGTTTTGTATGGTTAATTTTGGGGGGTTTCATATATTGTGTTAGGTAGCTAATTAATTAATAGAGATAAGTGTCCTCTCTCATCTCCGCGCTTGGTTGACGCTAGCTAGTAAGCAAATGAAGGAAAGCATTAAGTACAGAAGTTCGTCATGTACATATTCATAAAGAGAGAAGTGATATCGACCTCTCCTTCTCTGAGAGATTGGTCGAACAACAAGTTTTCGTATATCTATCCGGCGCTACTAGCTACATATATACAATATTAAGATCTCATACAATATAATCCCCTAATTATATATGAACTCATCTTCCAGATGGTATTCTCCGGCTTTATTGATGACGTGGTCAAGAAAGAATCCCGCCACTTCCTTTTGAATTGCTTTGATGCGATCTTATGGTAGGAGTTCATTCCGCATCTGCCACATCTAATTTAAAGAAGGGGGTCAATACATATATATGAATGAAACTTAACACAAATGATGGTAATATAATGAAATTGTGAATATTATTGCTTACGCACATCGAATTGTCTTTTAGAGTAGCCCCGAGTTTTTTTGCAAGTCGCATTGTAGATGAACTCGCAAACGTAGTATCCATAGTAATCATTCCCTTGTTCCTGCCACAAGCACTTTACGAGAAATAGCGAGGTCAATCAAACTGATAATGAAGCATTATAAATGGCATTGATGAAAGTAGCTAGAATCAACAGGATCGAGATGCGCGGAATTAGCTAGCTAGTACTACTTACTTTCGGGTATGTCCATCGCAGCTCCGTCGGCAGTCCCGGAGATTGTGCGGTGAATACTTTCCAAACACTGCGAGACAAAGAAAACAATTACTTGATATCAAGAAATGAACAAAAGGTTGCCGATATGGTGCGATAATGATCGATTAAACTTACTTCTCGAGCATTTTAGTCATGTCCGCATAGGTCTCGAGAGATTTTCTTCTCGAGTCTAAGACAGTTACTAGTCCCTGCTCAAGCTTAATCTCCAGGAGAATATAGTGGAACCTGCGTACGCATACATAACTCATCAATTACATTACTATAACCTTGAGTAATAAGGGAAACCGAATATGCACAAGACAGTAACACTCACTTGAAGTTGTAAGGAAAGAGTATTTTATTTTTGTTTTGATTTATTACCAACGATTGGGGCAAGTTGGCCTCGGTTGCTTTGGCATCAAATTTAACCGTATATTCATCTATGAGATTTGTGTTAATGAACCCAATATCATAGATTTCTGCTTTTCTACACTCGACGATATTCAATCTGCATAATATAGTGAGGATAATTACAAATAAATGTAATGAAAGAGCTGAGCTATACATATAGAGACTTAATGACAGAAGTAGTACTTACAGACAGTAGCAAGTGACCATTAGTTTATCGAGGGCCTTTTGATTGAACCACCGGAATAACTCCTCAAATGAAACAGACACCAATTCAATTCCAATGAGGTCGTGCTCCTCTTTAACTCTTAGCGTCGAAGTATTCGTCCACCTCCATTATATCAAAATTTGCATTGTCGGGCGTGTAATCTCCAAGATTGGTATAATCGGGCACCATCCTCGGATCATTAGCGACGATATCGCTAGACACCTTGAGCAGGGGGCACGATTGGTTCGCTTGTTCGCCGACCTGGGCAATTTTTTTCCCAGCTCGTCGTTCTGCTAACCTTCGATAACTGATAATACTTCCCGACTACTCCGCTTCGATAAATGACTTTCCAATCATGCGCTCATAGTTGGTTTTCAGCGGAGACGGTGGTGGTTTCTTCAGGGCATCGAGTGTGCGCTTTGCTTTCACCGGATCTACCTTGTCCTCCGGAGGTGGATGTTTCTTTGCTTTCACTGCTTCAAAGAAGTCCCTCACTTCGGCTTCCATGATCTTCTTGTTTTCCTCCACAGACCTCTCGTATGGTAACTTCTCTAGAGGCTTTAGAGATGGACCGAAACTTAATTGCCTCCCGCCTCTGGCTGTACTGCTAGATGCCAGAGCAGACGGAGTGGCTGCGGCTGTCTTCTTTGCTTGATTACGAGGCAGAGGAGAACGAGTACGACGCGTCGGAGCAGCCGGAGCGGCGGCGGGTCTCTTCCACCCTTGCTGACGAGGCGGAGAAGGAGGAGGCTGGCCGCTCGGGCGCGCCGGCGCAGGCGGAGAAGGAGGCGAAGTGCCTCCACGCGCTGGAGAAGGAGGCAGAGTGCCCTGATCACTCACTGGAGGAGGAGGCGGAGGAGGAGGCGGAGTTCCCTGACTCATCGGAGGAGGAGCAGGAGGAGGAGGCAGAGTGCCCTGACTCGCCGGAGGAGGAGGAGGAGGAGGCGAAGGAGGAGGTGGAGTGCCCTGACTCGCCGGAGGAGTAGGAGGAGGCGGAGTGCCCTGACTTGCCGAAGGAGGAGGAGGAGGCGGAGGAGGAGGCGGAGTGCCCTGACTCGCCGGAGGAGGAGGAAGAGGCGGAGGCGTCTAGTTCGGAAGGTCGATGAGCTCCTTCTGCCATAGGCATGGAGTCTTCAGAGCTGAATCCAGCCGAGTCTTCCCTTCACCGGTAGGGTGGTCAAACTAGAGGTCCTCAAATCCCACCGTTATTTCGTCCACCATCACCCTAACATATCAGTCTGAAATTGGACGGCAGTGAAAAGTTGCGTCGGGTTCATGAGGTCGAATAGAGCCGACAGCCGCCTTGACTTTAAAGTTCTGCCATTGCGTCATAAGGTGGCAATTTTGAGACTCCGTGATAGCATCCATGGGGTAGCTAGCAGGAGCCATGAAGACATGCTCCAGCTGAAGCAGCTCGGTGGAAGCCACGCTGCTTCTCCGCTGAGATGGCGGGGTAGCCTCGGCAGGTTGCTTGCTGCGAATTGCTGCTCGTTCCTCTATTGCTTGTACCCTTGCGTGCAGCGCCTGCAGTTGGGTCTGCTGCACTTTCTTCCTCCTCTTTTGGCATTTGTAACCGCCCGCGTCCGGAAACCTAGCCTTCCACGGAACGGAGCCTGGCGTGCCTCGTGTCCGTCCAGGGTGCTTAGGATTCCCGAGGGCCATTGTGAGCTCGTCATTCTCTCTGTCTGGAACGAACATCCCGTCCTGCGCTGCGGCGATATAGTACTTAAGCTTCATGATGGGTATTCGCATTTGCTCTTTCGTCCAAACGCACTTCCCTGTTACAGGGTCCAAGCTTCCGCCAACCCCGAAGAACCAAGTCCGGCAACGGTCTGGCCAGTTCAATGTCTCTGGTTCGACCCCTTTATCAAGCAGGTCATTCTCAGCCTTGGCCCACAACAGCCGGGCTTTGAGGTAGCCACCTGACCCCGTGTGATGATGATGCTCCTTGTTCACAGCATTTATCTTGTTTCTCACTAAAATCTACTTACTCTTCTCCGATGTCTTGTGGGCCTCAAATTCGTCCCAGTGATCCCTGATCTTCTCATACCGGCAGGTGAATTCTGGTGTCTCTTCTTTGTCGACAAACGTTGTTTTCATCTCATTCTTCCACCTCCTGAATAGTTTTGCCATCTTCTTAAGAGCATGAGACTTGATCAATTGCTCTTTAACTGGCTTCTCCGGATCCTCCTGTGGCGGTAGGGTGAAATTTGCCTTCAACCCGGTCCAAAGATCATCTTTCTGCATATCGTTGACATAAGAGATCTCAGGGTCTTCCTTCTTAGGCTTCAACCATTGCTGGATGCTGATCGGGATCTTGTCCCTAAAAAGAACCCCGCACTGAGTAGCTAATGCTTCCTTTGTCCGGATGGGTTCAATCGGTTGGCCATCGCGCATGATTGCTGTGATCGTGAACCTTTCATCCGGGCGCAACTTTTTCTTCGGGCCTCGTTTCTTTACCGAAGTTGTGCTCGATCCGGAGGGCTAGAAAAGGAAGAAAGACGAGAGTTAATATGTGTACATACCAAAAGAATGAATGCATCAATTAGCTAGTCAGTATATATATATATATACCTGGCCGGACTCTGTTCGGTCACCAGAGCCGTCATCACGGTCTCCTTCTTGCACCGGCATTCGGTCACCGGAGCCATCATAATCATGAATTTCCTCCTCCATTGTTCAATCACTGTAGCATGCTTCTTCAACCTGTCCTTCCAGACCATCATTGTCGTTAAGATACGACATGACATCACCTCCGGCTAAGATTATGTCCCCCAACACCTGTTCTGCTGCCTCGTCTCGTCCGTGCTCCATTGTTTCTGCAAATATTACAACATGGCAATTATTATACAAACATGACAGCAGGTGGATATATTAGTGGCAAACGTAGACCTAGCTACCTAATCACAACAAGGAATCATATTAGTGGCCTCGACGCTTCTCTAGGGTTTGGGGTGGCCTCGGCAACGCTTCTAGGGTTTGGATCAACTTGTGCACATCCATAATGGGGGCGTTCTTGATAAATCTGGACCCTCGACTCCTGGACGACCCCCGACCCTCGACCCCTTCATGTCACTGATACGTCCATTTTTATCATGCTTTTATATCGATATTTATTGCATTATGGGCTGTTATTACACATTATATCACAATACTTATGTCTACTCTCTCTTATTTTACAAGGTTTACATAAGGAGGGAGAATGCCGACGGCTGGAATTCTGGGCTGAAAAAGGAGCAAATATTAGAGACCTATTCTGCACAACTCCAAAAGTCCTGAAACTCCACGGAAGTTATTTTTGGAAATAATAAAAAATATTGAGCGAAGAAAATATCAGAGGGGGCCCACACCCTGGCCACGAGGGTGGGGGTGTGCCCTACCCCCTTGGGCGCGCCAGCTGCCTCGTGGGCCCCCTGGTGGCTCTCCGGTGCCCATCTTCTGCTATATGAAGTCTTTCGTTTGAAGAAAAATCATAAGCAAGCTTTTGGGAAGGAACTCCGCTGCCACGAGGCAGAACCTTGGCGGAACCAATCTAGGGCTCCGGCAGAGCTGTTCTGCCGGGGACACTTCCCTCCGGGAGGGAGAAATCATCGCCATCGTCATCACCAACGCTCCTTTGATCGGGAGGGGGCCAATCTCCATCAAAATCTTCACCAGCACCATCTCCTCTAAAACCCTAGTTCATCTCTGGTATCCAATCTTTGTCTCTAAGCCTGGGATTGGTACCTGTAGGTTGCTAGTACTGTTGATTACTCCTTGTAGTTGATGCTAGTTGGTTTATTTGGTGAAAGATCATATGTTCAGATCCATTATGCATATTAATACCCCTCTGATTATGAACATGAATGTGCTTTGTGAGTAGTTACGTTTGTTCCTGAGGACATGGGAGAGGTCTTGCTATTTGTAGTCATGTGAATTTGGTATTCGTTCGATATTTTGATGAGATGTATGTTGTCTCTCCTCTAGTGGTGTTATGTGAACGTCGACTACATGACACTTCACCATTGTTTGGGCCTAGAGGAAGGCATTAGGAAGTAATAAGTAGATGATGGGATGCTAGAGCGACAAAAGCTTAAACCCTAGTTTATGCTTTTCTTCGTAAGGGGCTGATTTGGATCCATATGTTTCATGCTATGGTTAGGTTTACCTTAATACTTATTTTGTAGTTGCGGATGCTTGCAATAGGAGTTAAACATAAGTGGGATGCTTGTCCAAGTAAGGGCAGCACCCAATCACCGGTCCACCCACATATCAAATTATCAAAGTACCGAGCGCGAACGTGATAAAAACTAGCTTGACGATAATTCCCATGTGTCCTCGGGAGCGCTTTCCTCTATATAAGAAATTGTCTAGGCTTGTCCTTTTCTACAAAAAGGATTGGGCCACCTTGCTACACTTTATTTAGCTTTATTACTTGTTACCCTTACAAATTATCTTATCACAAAACTATCTGTTACCTATAATTTCAGTGCTTGCAGAGAATACCTTGCTGAAAACCGCTTATCATTTCCTTCTGCTCCTCGTTGGGTTCGACACTCTTACTTATCGAAAGGATTACGATAGATTCCCTATACTTGTTGGTCATGAGTCACGTTTGTTTAGCGTCAAAGGATTCAACAAAACCATGTCTTCATCATTAGGCGAAAGTAACAGGTGCATGATGGTACAAAGTTCTGCAAAGATGTTCTCGAACGGAGTCCCAGATAGGATAATTCGCTTTTTCGTACAAAGTTTAGCAAGAGCCTTCTGAATATCGCTATTTGGAAGGCCTTTGCTGAAATTCATACAAAAAGGCGAATTATTCTATCCGAAACTCCGTTCCAAAACAACTTTGCACAACTTCGTATCATCATACCCCAGTTACTTCCGGCTAATGATGAAGCCATGGATTTCTTCAATACTTTGACACTAGGCAGCCTCTCGACCCCTCAGCGACCCTCGAACCTCTACCCTAGTTCCCGACCCTCGCCCCTCGAACCCTCGGCGACCCCCACCCTCATGTCGAAGTTATCGGGGAGGGGGTATATCGACCCACCCCCCCACCCTCATGTAAGAAGAGGAAAAAAGTCGAAGAAGAAAAAAGAGGAGAAGAAGAAAGGAATAGAGGAGATTCTCCTCCTCTTTTTTTTCTTCTTTTTTTTTCTCTTCTTGTTTTTTTCTCCTCTCCTCTTCTTCTCCTTTCTTCTTCTCCTTCTTCCTCTTCTTATTATTTTTTCTTATTTTCCTTCTTCTTCTTTTTTCAACTATAATGCACTGTAAATCAACTAACCTAAAATGCACTAACCTAAATCAACTAAATCAACATATGAAGAAGGAAATGTTATCGGAGAGGGGGTATATCGACCGCCCCCCCTCATGTATCCACATACATACATACATCCATGGATCATCATTTCTCATATATATATATATATCCATCTATAGCCACACACATATATAAATAGAAAAAATGCTATGAAAAAAATGCATATATGAAAAAATACATATATACTTGGTAAATATTCTATGAACATCATTTCTCATATATATATATATATATCAATGCATAAATCCATGGATCATGCTTGCTCATATATCCATAGTCATATATAAAAACTTTCTATATATGAACAAAAAGACATTTTTCACATGCTGAAAAGAGACCTTTGGTCCCGGTTGGTGGCACGAACCGGGACCAAAGGGGGGTATTGGTCCCGGTTGGTGCTACGAACCAGGACCAAAGGGGGGTATTCGTACCGGTTCCTCCCACCAACCGGGACCAGAGGCTGTCACAGCGGTGGTGTGGTGGGAGTTTAGTCCCACCTCGCTAGCTGAGAGAGCTCAGCACCTGTTTATAAGCTGCGTTGCGGCTCAGGTGCTGAGCTCCTCTCTAATATGCAGGCAGTACTTGCCTACCCTTGTCACTGCCATGTTGGGCCTATTGGGCCTGCGGGCCTGCATCCTGGTCCTTGTACAGATGGGTTTCTAGTCGTATGGAGGTCGTGTGGCCCAGTAGGCGGCATTTTTTTAATTTTTTTCCAGTATTTTTTTTGTTTTTTTCAATTTTTTTTTAATTTTTACTTTATTTTTTTATTCTTTTTTCTTTTAGGTCAGAATAATTATAAACTTTCTGTTAGTGCCATTAGTTTCCAAATTAGAATTCTTTGAAATTTGTGTGAATCACTAGTTTGTAAATAAATTCACTATAAAAATATATTTTGAGTGATTCTTTTTCCTGCTATTTAATATTACCGCGTTTTATCAATATATTAAAAAACTGATTTTGTATTTTAGTTTGTATCAAAAAAATTCTTTATGAAAATTATTTTTGCTACTAAAGTTTCTAACAAAAAATTCTTTATGATAATTCTTTCTGCTTTTCATGTTTTCATAATTCTTTCATGCTTTTAGTTGCATAAGTTTTATATAATTTTAGTTTAAAAAATACTAGAGGTTTATAAAAGCTTTTTAGTTGATTCCTTTTGCTATTAGAGTTTTATAAAAACTTTTTAGTTGATTGTTTTTGCTATTGAAGAATATTATAGTTTTGTTTTAGTTGATCATAACATAATATTTTAATTGATTATTTTAAGTTCATTATTTTTGCTATTAGTTCATTCTTTTACACTAAATGACCCTGAAATTGAAAATCACTACAAACGAACTCTGAAAAGGTTGAAAGTTGACACGGTATCATCATTTCACCCGCATAGCATGTGCTAAAAAGTTGAGAGGGTTACGGCGAAAACTAGATGCACTTCATGTACAAAACGGGCAATCTCTTTCGAAGTAGGTTTCGGACGAAAACTCATATGTTACAAAGGGATTTCATTTTTTGAACTTATTTGAACTCCAGACTTTTTGTGTGTTCAAAATGCACCATTCAAAGCCACATCATCAATTTTCAACCCTTTTTGACTTCATTTGTTATTTTTCGTGCATTTACTATTTTTTTGAGCTAAATGACCCTGAAATTGAAAAGCACTACATTTGAACTCTAAAAAGCTTGAAAGTTAGCATGGTATCATCATTTCACCCACAAAGCATGTGCTAAAAAGTTGAGAGGGTGACGGGAAAAACTGGATGCATCTCGTGTACAAAATGGACAATCTCTTTCGAGGTATCAGGGTTTCGGACGAAAACTCATCTGCTACAAAGGGATTTCATTTTTTTGAACTTATTTGAACTCCAGACATTTTATGTGTTCAAAATGCACCATTCAAAGTCACATGGATAGATAAGTGACCAAATTAATAGAAGTTCAACATCACATTGTGTGTCAAAAACCATTACAGATTCACATGGATAGATAAGTGACCAAATTAATAGAAGTTCATCATCACATTAAAAACAAAGTACATACATAGTTCTCATTGAACAAAATATAGCTCTCCCGAGCATCTAGTTAAACCATACATTGAAACTATGTAAAACCTTTCAATGCAACAACAAATGCGATCATAATCACAACCAAGGTAAAAATTGATCCAACGGCATAATGATACCAAGCCTCGGTATGAATGGCATATTTTCTAATCTTTCTAATCTTCAACCGCATTGCATCCATCTTGATCTTGTGATCATCGACTACATCCGCAACATGCAACTCCAATATCATCTTCTCCTCCTCATTTTTTTATTTTTTCCTTCAAGTAATTGTTTTCTTCTTCAACTAAATTTAACCTCTCTACAATAGGGTCGATTGGAATTTATGGTTCAACTACCTCCTACATAAATAAAATCTATGTCACATAGGTCGGCATAATTGTCATAAACAATAAATGAACAAAATAGTTATAAAAAGATATTATATACCACATCTGAATCATAGACAGGGCAAGGGCCGATGGGGGCGGATACCAAAACCATCGCACTATATAATAACAAGCAATAATAAAAGTAAAAAAAATTAGACAAGTATCTATCTAAAGTAAGAATTCTTTTCTTTCAGAAAGAAGATAAGAACGAGAGGCTCACCACGGTGGTGCCGACGACGAGATCGGCGCGGGCGATCGACGGCGGTGAAAACAGGGACGGGACGTGATGGACCGCTAAACCTATGCAAATCTCGGGGAAAATGGAGCTTGCAGGTCGAGCTTCGAGAGGAGAAAGCTTAACTAGTGCAACTCGGGCATTTCATCGGACACCTCATGTGCATCGGAGGTGAGCTAGAGCACCCAAATGCCCTCTCCTCGCCGGCCAGAAAAAACAGAGCACTGTAGAGTGCTCTGTTGCGGCGATGGGGTATATATAGGCAACTCATTTGTCCCGGTTCGTGGCTGGAACCGGGTCTAAAGCTCCCCTTCTGTCCCGGTTCGAGCCACGAACCGGGATCAATGTATGTCGGCCAGGAGCGAGGCCCATTGGTCCCGGTTCGTACCAGGAACCGGGACAAATGTGTCCAGACGAACCGGGACCAATGCCCACGAGGCCCCGGCCGGCTCCTTGGGCTCACGAACCGGGACGTATGCCCCCATGGGTCCCGGTTCGTGACTGAACCGGGACTAATGGGCTGGCCAGGCCCCAACCAAAGCCATGTTTTCTACTAGTGTATGTACTCCATAGGATCACGGAGGAGGGGCGCAATTTGAAACAAACGGGATTACTTAAAAGGAGACCTTAACGGCTTCTTCAACCACGTGGAACGGCGGGCTAGTGCGGCAAGTTACCTTAGCAATAGAAGGTAGGGTGTTCAGGTGGTGATGTTTTGCATGTAAAATCATATAACAATATCGTGGAGGGGCTCTTCACCCCATTCCTTTTCTTAATATATAGTACGCACACTCGTGTTTATTGGAGGAAAACAAAATTGGTGATTTGGTTGTCACCGGCGAATGATGGAGTAACTCAGTTATTAATTTACTTGCTACTATATTGACGAAACATGTTAGCTATGAAGTTAAAACCCGATAGGAAGATGTGTACATGGTATATTGTTAATTGGAGTTTACAGGTTTGGTCCTAGTAGTGATGCTCGTCCTGTTTGTGTCGATTGAGGAATATTCATTGTAACACCCCTGGGGTTACGAACTTGTTTAGCACCACGCTTAAGTCTGAAAGGGGGGAGTTTCGGGGTTTTGGGGGGTTTTGTATGGTTAATTTTGGGGGGTTTCATATATTGTGTTAGGTAGCTAATTAATTAATAGAGATAAGTGTCCTCTCTCATCTCCGTGCTTGGTTGACGCTAGCTAGTAAGCAAATGAAGGAAAGCATTGAGTACAGAAGTTCGTCATGTACATATTCATAAAGAGAGAAGTGATATCGACCTCTCCTTCTCTGAGAGATTGGTCGAACAACAAGTTTTCGTATATCTATCCGTCGCTACTAGCTACATATATACAATATTAAGATCTCATACAATATAATCCCCTAATTATATATGAACTCATCTTCCAGATGGTATTCTCCGGCTTTATTGATGACGTGGTCAAGAAAGAATCCCGCCACTTCCTTTTGAATTGCTTTGATGCGATCTTATGGTAGGAGTTCATTCCGCATCTGCTACATCTAATTTAAAGAAGGGGGTCAATACATATATATGAATGAAACTTAACACAAATGATGGTAATATAATGAAATTGTGAATATTATTGCTTACGCACATCGAATTGTCTTTTAGAGTAGCCCCGGGTTTTTTTGCAAGTCGCATTGTAGATGAACTCGCAAACGTAGTATCCATAGTAATCATTCCCTTGTTCCTGCCACAAGCACTTTACGAGAAATAGCGAGGTCAATCAAACTGATAATGAAGCATTATAAATGGCATTGATGAAAGTAGCTAGAATCAACAGGATCGAGATGCGCGGAATTAGCTAGCTAGTACTACTTACTTTCGGGTATGTCCATCGCAGCTCCGTCGGCAGTCCCGGAGATTGTGCGGTGAATACTTTCCAAACACTGCGAGACAAAGAAAACAATTACTTGATATCAAGAAATGAACAAAAGGTTGCCGATATGGTGCGATAATGATCGATTAAACTTACTTCTCGAGCATTTTAGTCATGTCCGCATAGGTCTTGGGAGATTTTCTTCTCGAGTCTAAGACAGTTACTAGTCCCTGCTCAAGCTTAATCTCCAGGAGAATATAGTGGAAGCTGCGTACGCATACATAACTCATCAATTACATTACTATAACCTTGAGTAATAAGGGAAACCGAATATGCACAAGACAGTAACACTCACTTGAAGTTGTAAGGAAAGAGTATTTTATTTTTGTTTTGATTTATTACCAACGATTGGGGCAAGTTGGCCTCGGTTGCTTTGGCATCAAATTTAACCGTATATTCATCTATGAGATTTGTGTTAATGAACCCAATATCATAGATTTCTGCTTTTCTACACTCGACGATATTCAATCTGCATAATATAGTGAGGATAATTACAAATAAATGTAATGAAAGAGCTGAGCTATACATATAGAGACTTAATGACAGAAGTAGTACTTACAGACAGTAGCAAGTGACCGTTAGTTTATCGAGGGCCTTTTGATTGAACCACCGGAATAACTCCTCAAATGAAACAGACAACAATTCAATTCCAATGAGGTCGTGCTCCTCTTTAACTCTTAGCGTCGAAGTATTCGTCCACCTCCATTATATCAAAATTTGCATTGTCGGGCGGGTAATCTCCAAGATTGGTATAATCGGGCACCATCCTCGGATCATTAGCGACGATATCGCTAGACACCTTGAGCAGGGGGCACGATTGGTTCGCTTGTGCGCCGACCTGGGCAATTTTTTTCCCAGCTCGTCGTTCTGCTAACCTTCGATAACTGATAATACTTCCCGACTACTCCGCTTCGATAAATGACTTTCCAATCATGCGCTCATAGTTGGTTTTCAGCGGAGACGGTGGTGGTTTCTTCAGGGCATCGAGTGTGCGCTTTGCTTTCACCGGATCTACCTTGTCCTCCGGAGGTGGATGTTTCTTTGCTTTCACTGCTTCAAAGAAGTCCCTCACTTCGGCTTCCATGATCTTCTTGTTTTCCTCCACAGACCTCTCGTATGGTAACTTCTCTAGAGGCTTTAGAGATGGACCGAAACTTAATTGCCTCCCGCCTCTGGCTGTACTACTAGATGCCAGAGCAGACGGAGTGGCTGCGGCTGTCTTCTTTGCTTGATTACAAGGCAGAGGAGAACGAGTACGACGCGTCGGAGCAGCCGGAGCGGCGGCGGGTCTCTTCCACCCTTGCTGACGAGGCGGAGAAGGAGGAGGCTGGCCGCTCGGGCGCGCCGGCGCAGGCGGAGAAGGAGGCGAAGTGCCTCCACGCGCTGGAGAAGGAGGCAGAGTGCCCTGACCACTCACTGGAGGAGGAGGCGGAGGAGGAGGCGGAGTTCCCTGACTCATCGGAGGAGGAGCAGGAGGAGGAGGCAGAGTGCCCTGACTCGCCGGAGGAGGAGGAGGAGGAGGCGAAGGAGGAGGTGGAGTGCCCTGACTCGCCGGAGGAGTTGGAGGAGGCGGAGTGCCCTGACTTGCCGAAGGAGGAGGAGGAGGCGGAGGAGGAGGCGGAGTGCCCTGACTCGCCGGAGGAGGAGGAAGAGGCGGAGGCGTCTAGTTCAGAAGGTCGATGAGCTCCTTCTGCCATAGGCATGGAGTCTTCAGAGCTGAATCCAGCCGAGTCTCCCCTTCACCGGTAGGGTGGTCAAACTAGAGGTCCTCAAATCCCACCGTTATTTCGTCCACCATCACCCTAACATATCAGTCTGAAATTGGACGGCAGTGAAAAGTTGCGTCGGGTTCATGAGGTCGAATAGAGCCGACATCCGCCTTGACTTTAAAGTTCTGCCATTGTGTCATAAGGTGGCAATTTTGAGACTCCGTGATAGCATCCATGGGGTAGCTAGCAGGAGCCATGAAGACATGCTCCAGCTGAAGCAGCTCGGTGGAAGCCACGCTGCTTCTCCGCTGAGATGGCGGGGTAGCCTCGGCAGGTTGCTTGCTGCGAATTGCTGCTCGTTCCTCTATTGCTTGTACCCTTGCGTGCAGCGCCTGCAGTTGGGTCTGCTCCACTTTCTTCCTCCTCTTTTGGCATTTGTAACCGCCCGCGTCCGGAAACCCATCCTTCCACGGAACGGAGCCTGGCATGCCTCGTGTCCGTCCAGGGTGCTTAGGATTCCCGAGGGCCATTGTGAGCTCGTCATTCTCTCTGTCTGGAACGAACATCCCGTCCTGCGCTGCGGCGATATAGTACTTAAGCTTCGTGATGGGTATTCGCATTTGCTCTTTCGTCCAAATGCACTTCCCTGTTACAGGGTCCAAGCTTCCGCCAACCCCGAAGAACCAAGTCCGGCAACGGTCTGGCCAGTTCAATGTCTCTGGTTCGACCCCTTTATCAAGCAGGTCATTCTCAGCCTTGGCCCACAACAGCCGGGCTTTGAGGTAGCCACCTGACCCCGTGTGATGATGATGCTCCTTCTTCACAGCATTTATCTTGTTTCTCACTAAAATCTACTTACTCTTCTCCGATGTCTTGTGGGCCTCAAATTCGTCCCAGTGATCCCTGATCTTCTCATACCGGCAGGTGAATTCTGGTGTCTCTTCTTTGTCGACAAACGTTGTTTTCAGCTCATTCTTCCACCTCCTGAATAGTTTTGCCATCTTCTTAAGAGCATGAGACTTGATCAATTGCTCTTTAACTGGCTTCTCCGGATCCTCCTGTGGCGGTAGGGTGAAATTTGCCTTCAACCCGGTCCAAAGATCATCTTTCTGCATATCGTTGACATAAGAGATCTCAGGGTCTTCCTTCTTAGGCTTCAACCATTGCTGGATGCTGATCGGGATCTTGTCCCTAAAAAGAACCCCGCACTGAGTAGCTAATGCTTCCTTTGTCCGGATGGGTTCAATCGGTTGGCCATCGCGCATGATTGCTGTGATCGTGAACCTTTCATCCGGGCGCAACTTTTTCTTCGGGCCTCGTTTCTTTACCGAAGTTGTGCTCGATCCGGAGGGCTAGAAAAGGAAGAAAGACGAGAGTTAATATGTGTACATACCAAAAGAATGAATGCATCAATTAGCTAGTCAGTATATATATATATATACCTGGCCGGACTCTGTTCGGTCACCAGAGCCGTCATCACGGTCTCCTTCTTGCACCGGCATTCGGTCACCGGAGCCATCATAATCATGAATTTCCTCCTCCATTGTTCAATCACTGTAGCATGCTTCTTCAACCTGTCCTTCCAGACCATCATTGTCGTTAAGATACGACATGACATCACCTCCGGCTAAGATTATGTCCCCCAACACCTGTTCTGCTGCCTCGTCTCGTCCGTGCTCCATTGTTTCTGCAAATATTACAACATGGCAATTATTATACAAACATGACAGCAGGTGGATATATTAGTGGCAAACGTAGACCTAGCTACCTAATCACAACAAGGAATCATATTAGTGGCCTCGACGCTTCTCTAGGGTTTGGGGTGGCCTCGGCAACGCTTCTAGGGTTTGGATCAACTTGTGCACATCCATAATGGGGGCGTTCTTGATAAATCTGGACCCTCGACTCCTGGACGACCCCCGACCCTCGACCCCTTCATGTCACTGATACGTCCATTTTTATCATGCTTTTATATCGATATTTATTGCATTATGGGCTGTTATTACACATTATATCACAATACTTATGTCTACTCTCTCTTATTTTACAAGGTTTACATAAGGAGGGAGAATGCCGACAGCTGGAATTCTGGGCTGAAAAAGGAGCAAATATTAGAGACCTATTCTGCACAACTCCAAAAGTCCTGAAACTCCACGGAAGTTATTTTTGGAAATAATAAAAAATATTGAGCGAAGAAAATATCAGAGGGGGCCCACACCCTGGCCACGAGGGTGGGGGTGTGCCCTACCCCCTTGGGCGCGCCAGCTGCCTCGTGGGCCCCCTGGTGGCTCTCCGGTGCCCATCTTCTGCTATATGAAGTCTTTCGTTTGAAGAAAAATCATAAGCAAGCTTTTGGGAAGGAACTCCGCTGCCACGAGGCAGAACCTTGGCGGAACCAATCTAGGGCTCCGGCAGAGCTGTTCTGCCGGGGACACTTCCCTCCGGGAGGGAGAAATCATCGCCATCGTCATCACCAACGCTCCTTTGATCGGGAGGGGGCCAATCTCCATCAAAATCTTCACCAGCACCATCTCCTCTAAAACCCTAGTTCATCTCTGGTATCCAATCTTTGTCTCTAAGCCTGGGATTGGTACCTGTAGGTTGCTAGTACTGTTGATTACTCCTTGTAGTTGATGCTAGTTGGTTTATTTGGTGAAAGATCATATGTTCAGATCCATTATGCATATTAATACCCCTCTGATTATGAACATGAATGTGCTTTGTGAGTAGTTACGTTTGTTCCTGAGGACATGGGAGAGGTCTTGCTATTTGTAGTCATGTGAATTTGGTATTCGTTCGATATTTTGATGAGATGTATGTTGTCTCTCCTCTAGTGGTGTTATGTGAACGTCGACTACATGACACTTCACCATTGTTTGGGCCTAGAGGAAGGCATTAGGAAGTAATAAGTAGATGATGGGATGCTAGAGCGACAGAAGCTTAAACCCTAGTTTATGCTTTTCTTCGTAAGGGGCTGATTTGGATCCATATGTTTCATGCTATGGTTAGGTTTACCTTAATACTTATTTTGTAGTTGCGGATGCTTGCAATAGGAGTTAAACATAAGTGGGATGCTTGTCCAAGTAAGGGCAGCACCCAATCACCGGTCCACCCACATATCAAATTATCAAAGTACCGAGCGCGAACGTGATAAAAACTAGCTTGACGATAATTCCCATGTGTCCTCGGGAGCGCTTTCCTCTATATAAGAAATTGTCTAGGCTTGTCCTTTTCTACAAAAAGGATTGGGCCACCTTGCTACACTTTATTTAGCTTTATTACTTGTTACCCTTACAAATTATCTTATCACAAAACTATCTGTTACCTATAATTTCAGTGCTTGCAGAGAATACCTTGCTGAAAACCGCTTATCATTTCCTTCTGCTCCTCGTTGGGTTCGACACTCTTACTTATCGAAAGGATTACGATAGATTCCCTATACTTGTTGGTCATGAGTCACGTTTGTTTAGCGTCAAAGGATTCAACAAAACCATGTCTTCATCATTAGGCGAAAGTAACAGGTGCATGATGGTACAAAGTTCTGCAAAGATGTTCTCGAACGGAGTCCCAGATAGGATAATTCGCTTTTTCGTACAAAGTTTAGCAAGAGCCTTCTGAATATCGCTATTTGGAAGGCCTTTGCTGAAATTCATACAAAAAGGCGAATTATTCTATCCGAAACTCCGTTCCAAAACAACTTTGCACAACTTCGTATCATCATACCCCAGTTACTTCCGGCTAATGATGAAGCCATGGATTTCTTCAATACTTTGACACTAGGCAGCCTCTCGACCCCTCAGCGACCCTCGAACCTCTACCCTAGTTCCCGACCCTCGCCCCTCGAACCCTCGGCGACCCCCACCCTCATGTCGAAGTTATCGGGGAGGGGGTATATTGACCCACCCCCCCACCCTCATGTAAGAAGAGGAAAAAAGTCGAAGAAGAAAAAAGAGGAGAAGAAGAAAGGAATAGAGGAGATTCTCCTCCTCTTTTTTTTCTTCTTTTTTTTTCTCTTCTTGTTTTTTTCTCCTCTCCTCTTCTTCTCCTTTCTTCTTCTCCTTCTTCCTCTTCTTATTATTTTTTCTTATTTTCCTTCTTCTTCTTTTTTCAACTATAATGCACTGTAAATCAACTAACCTAAAATGCACTAACCTAAATCAACTAAATCAACATATGAAGAAGGAAATGTTATCGGAGAGGGGGTATATCGACCGCCCCCCCTCATGTATCCACATACATACATACATCCATGGATCATCATTTCTCATATATATATATATATCCATCTATAGCCACACACATATATAAATAGAAAAAATGCTATGAAAAAAATGCATATATGAAAAAATACATATATACTTGGTAAATATTCTATGAACATCATTTCTCATATATATATATATATATATATCAATGCATAAATCCATGGATCATACTTGCTCATATATCCATAGTCATATATAAAAACTTTCTATATATGAACAAAAAGACATTTTTGACATGCTGAAAAGAGACCTTTGGTCCCGGTTGGTGGCACGAACCGGGACCAAAGGGGGGTATTGGTCCCGGTTGGTGCTACGAACCAGGACCAAAGGGGGGTATTCGTACCGGTTCCTCCCACCAACCGGGACCAGAGGCTGTCACAGCGGTGGTGTGGTGGGAGTTTAGTCCCACCTCGCTAGCTGAGAGAGCTCAGCACCTGTTTATAAGCTGCGTTGCGGCTCAGGTGCTGAGCTCCTCTCTAATATGCAGGCAGTACTTGCCTACCCTTGTCACTGCCATGTTGGGCCTATTGGGCCTGCGGGCCTGCATCCTGGTCCTAGTACAGATGGGTTTCTAGTCGTATGGAGGCCGTGTGGCCCAGTAGGCGGCATTTTTTTAATTTTTTTCCAGTATTTTTTTTGTTTTTTTCAATTTTTTTTCAATTTTTACTTTATTTTTTTTTTATTTTTTCTTTTAGGTCAGAATAATTATAAACTTTCTGTTAGTGCCATTAGTTTCCAAATTAGAATTCTTTGAAATTTGTGTGAATCACTAGTTTGTAAATAACTTCACTATAAAAATATATTTTGAGTGATTCTTTTTCCTGCTATTTAATATTACCGCGTTTTATCAATATATTAAAAAACTGATTTTGTATTTTAGTTTGTATCAAAAAAATTCTTTATGAAAATTATTTTTGCTACTAAAGTTTCTAACAAAAAATTCTCTATGATAATTCTTTCTGTTTTTCATGTTTTCATAATTCTTTCATGCTTTTAGTTGCATAAGTTTTATATAATTTTAGTTTAAAAAATACTAGAGGTTTATAAAAGCTTTTTAGTTGATTCCTTTTGCTATTAGAGTTTTATAAAAACTTTTTAGTTGATTGTTTTTGCTATTGAAGAATATTATAGTTTTGTTTTAGTTGATCATAACATAATATTTTAATTGATTATTTTAAGTTCATTATTTTTGCTATTAGTTCATTCTTTTACACTAAATGACCCTGAAATTGAAAATCACTACAAACGAACTCTGAAAAGGTTGAAAGTTGACACGGTATCATCATTTCACCCGCATAGCATGTGCTAAAAAGTTGAGAGGGTTACGGCGAAAACTAGATGCACTTCATGTACAAAACGGGCAATCTCTTTCGAAGTAGGTTTCGGACGAAAACTCATATGTTACAAAGGGATTTCATTTTTTGAACTTATTTGAACTCCAGACTTTTTGTGTGTTCAAAATGCACCATTCAAAGCCACATCATCAATTTTCAACCCTTTTTGACTTCATTTGTTATTTTTCGTGCATTTACTGTTTTTTTGAGCTAAATGACCCTGAAATTGAAAAGCACTACATTTGAACTCTAAAAAGCTTGAAAGTTAGCATGGTATCATCATTTCACCCACAAAGCATGTGCTAAAAAGTTGAGAGGGTGACGGGAAAAACTGGATGCATCTCGTGTACAAAATGGACAATCTCTTTCGAGGTATCAGGGTTTCGGACGAAAACTCATCTGCTACAAAGGGATTTCATTTTTTTGAACTTATTTGAACTCCAGACATTTTATGTGTTCAAAATGCACCATTCAAAGTCACATGGATAGATAAGTGACCAAATTAATAGAAGTTCAACATCACATTGTGTGTCAAAAACCATTACAGATTCACATGGATAGATAAGTGACCAAATTAATAGAAGTTCATCATCACATTAAAAACAAAGTACATACATAGTTCTCATTGAACAAAATATAGCTCTCCCGAGCATCTAGTTAAACCATACATTGAAACTATGTAAAACCTTTCAATGCAACAACAAATGCGATCATAATCACAACCAAGGTAAAAATTGATCCAACGGCATAATGATACCAAGCCTCGGTATGAATGGCATATTTTCTAATCTTTCTAATCTTCAACCGCATTGCATCCATCTTGACCTTGTGATCATCGACTACATCCGCAACATGCAACTCCAATATCATCTTCTCCTCCTCATTTTTTTATTTTTTCCTTCAAGTAATTGTTTTCTTCTTCAACTAAATTTAACCTCTCTACAATAGGGTCGATTGGAATTTATGGTTCAACTACCTCCTACATAAATAAAATCTATGTCACATAGGTCGGCATAATTGTCATAAACAATAAATGAACAAAATAGTTATAAAAAGATATTATATACCACATCTGAATCATAGACAGGACAAGGGCCGATGGGGGCGGATACCAAAACCATCGCACTATATAATAACAAGCAATAATAAAAGTAAAAAAAATTAGACAAGTATCTATCTAAAGTAAGAATTCTTTTCTTTCAGAAAGAAGATAAGAACGAGAGGCTCACCACGGTGGTGCCGACGACGAGATCGGCGCGGGCGATCGACGGCGGTGAAAACAGGGACGGGACGTGATGGACCGCTAAACCTATGCAAATCTCGGGGAAAATGGAGCTTGCAGGTCGAGCTTCGAGAGGAGAAAGCTTAACTAGTGCAACTCGGGCATTTCATCGGACACCTCATGTGCATCGGAGGTGAGCTAGAGCACCCAAATGCCCTCTCCTCGCCGGCCAGAAAAAACAGAGCACTGTAGAGTGCTCTGTTGCGGCGATGGGGTATATATAGGCAACTCATTTGTCCCGGTTCGTGGCTGGAACCGGGTCTAAAGCTCCCCTTCTGTCCCGGTTCGAGCCACGAACCGGGATCAATGTATGTCGGCCAGGAGCGAGGCCCATTGGTCCCGGTTCGTACCAGGAACCGGGACAAATGTGTCCAGACGAACCGGGACCAATGCCCACGAGGCCCCGGCCGGCTCCTTGGGCTCACGAACCGGGACGTATGCCCCCATGGGTCCCGGTTCGTGACTGAACCGGGACTAATGGGCTGGCCAGGCCCCAACCAAAGCCATGTTTTCTACTAGTGTATGTACTCCATAGGATCACGGAGGAGGGGCGCAATTTGAAACAAACGGGATTACTTAAAAGGAGACCTTAACGGCTTCTTCAACCACGTGGAACGGCGGGCTAGTGCGGCAAGTTACCTTAGCAATAGAAGGTAGGGTGTTCAGGTGGTGATGTTTTGCATGTAAAATCATATAACAATATCGTGGAGGGGCTCTTCACCCCATTCCTTTTCTTAATATATAGTACGCACACTCGTGTTTATTGGAGGAAAACAAAATTGGTGATTTGGTTGTCACCGGCGAATGATGGAGTAACTCAGTTATTAATTTACTTGCTACTATATTGACGAAACATGTTAGCTATGAAGTTAAAACCCGATAGGAAGATGTGTACATGGTATATTGTTAATTGGAGTTTACAGGTTTGGTCCTAGTAGTGATGCTCGTCCTGTTTGTGTCGATTGAGGAATATTCATTGTAACACCCCTGGGGTTACGAACTTGTTTAGCACCACGCTTAAGTCTGAAAGGGGGGAGTTTCGGGGTTTTGGGGGGTTTTGTATGGTTAATTTTGGGGGGTTTCATATATTGTGTTAGGTAGCTAATTAATTAATAGAGATAAGTGTCCTCTCTCATCTCCGTGCTTGGTTGACGCTAGCTAGTAAGCAAATGAAGGAAAGCATTGAGTACAGAAGTTCGTCATGTACATATTCATAAAGAGAGAAGTGATATCGACCTCTCCTTCTCTGAGAGATTGGTCGAACAACAAGTTTTCGTATATCTATCCGGCGCTACTAGCTACATATATACAATATTAAGATCTCATACAATATAATCCCCTAATTATATATGAACTCATCTTCCAGATGGTATTCTCCGGCTTTATTGATGACGTGGTCAAGAAAGAATCCCGCCACTTCCTTTTGAATTGCTTTGATGCGATCTTATGGTAGGAGTTCATTCCGCATCTGCCACATCTAATTTAAAGAAGGGGGTCAATACATATATATGAATGAAACTTAACACAAATGATGGTAATATAATGAAATTGTGAATATTATTGCTTACGCACATCGAATTGTCTTTTAGAGTAGCCCCGGGTTTTTTTGCAAGTCGCATTGTAGATGAACTCGCAAATGTAGTATCCATAGTAATCATTCCCTTGTTCCTGCCACAAGCACTTTACGAGAAATAGCGAGGTCAATCAAACTGATAATGAAGCATTATAAATGGCATTGATGAAAGTAGCTAGAATCAACAGGATCGAGATGCGCGGAATTAGCTAGCTAGTACTACTTACTTTCGGGTATGTCCATCGCAGCTCCGTCGGCAGTCCCGGAGATTGTGCGGTGAATACTTTCCAAACACTGCGAGACAAAGAAAACAATTACTTGATATCAAGAAATGAACAAAAGGTTGCCGATATGGTGCGATAATGATCGATTAAACTTACTTCTCGAGCATTTTAGTCATGTCCGCATAGGTCTCGGGAGATTTTCTTCTCGAGTCTAAGACAGTTACTAGTCCCTGCTCAAGCTTAATCTCCAGGAGAATATAGTGGAAGCTGCGTACGCATACATAACTCATCAATTACATTACTATAACCTTGAGTAATAAGGGAAACCGAATATGCACAAGACAGTAACACTCACTTGAAGTTGTAAGGAAAGAGTATTTTATTTTTGTTTTGATTTATTACCAACGATTGGGGCAAGTTGGCCTCGGTTGCTTTGGCATCAAATTTAACCGTATATTCATCTATGAGATTTGTGTTAATGAACCCAATATCATAGATTTCTGCTTTTCTACACTCGACGATATTCAATCTGCATAATATAGTGAGGATAATTACAAATAAATGTAATGAAAGAGCTGAGCTATACATATAGAGACTTAATGACAGAAGTAGTACTTACAGACAGTAGCAAGTGACCGTTAGTTTATCGAGGGCCTTTTGATTGAACCACCGGAATAACTCCTCAAATGAAACAGACAACAATTCAATTCCAATGAGGTCGTGCTCCTGTTTAACTCTTAGCGTCGAAGTATTCGTCCACCTCCATTATATCAAAATTTGCATTGTCGGGCGGGTAATCTCCAAGATTGGTATAATCGGGCACCATCCTCGGATCATTAGCGACGATATCGCTAGACACCTTGAGCAGGGGGCACGATTGGTTCGCTTGTTCGCCGACCTGGGCAATTTTTTTCCCAGCTCGTCGTTCTGCTAACCTTCGATAACTGATAATACTTCCCGACTACTCCGCTTCGATAAATGACTTTCCAATCATGCGCTCATAGTTGGTTTTCAGCGGAGACGGTGGTGGTTTCTTCAGGGCATCGAGTGTGCGCTTTGCTTTCACCGGATCTACCTTGTCCTCCGGAGGTGGATGTTTCTTTGCTTTCACTGCTTCAAAGAAGTCCCTCACTTCGGCTTCCATGATCTTCTTGTTTTCCTCCACAGACCTCTCGTATGGTAACTTCTCTAGAGGCTTTAGAGATGGACCGAAACTTAATTGCCTCCCGCCTCTGGCTGTACTGCTAGATGCCAGAGCAGACGGAGTGGCTGCGGCTGTCTTCTTTGCTTGATTACAAGGCAGAGGAGAACGAGTACGACGCGTCGGAGCAGCCGGAGCGGCGGCGGGTCTCTTCCACCCTTGCTGACGAGGCGGAGAAGGAGGAGGCTGGCCGCTCGGGCGCGCCGGCGCAGGCGGAGAAGGAGGCGAAGTGCCTCCACGCGCTGGAGAAGGAGGCAGAGTGCCCTGACCACTCACTGGAGGAGGAGGCGGAGGAGGAGGCGGAGTTCCCTGACTCATCGGAGGAGGAGCAGGAGGAGGAGGCAGAGTGCCCTGACTTGCCGGAGGAGGAGGAGGAGGAGGCGAAGGAGGAGGTGGAGTGCCCTGACTCGCCGGAGGAGTAGGAGGAGGCGGAGTGCCCTGACTTGCCGAAGGAGGAGGAGGAGGCGGAGGAGGAGGCGGAGTGCCCTGACTCGCCGGAGGAGGAGGAAGAGGCGGAGGCGTCTAGTTCAGAAGGTCGATGAGCTCCTTCTGCCATAGGCATGGAGTCTTCAGAGCTGAATCCAGCCGAGTCTCCCCTTCACCGGTAGGGTGGTCAAACTAGAGGTCCTCAAATCCCACCGTTATTTCGTCCACCATCACCCTAACATATCAGTCTGAAATTGGACGGCAGTGAAAAGTTGCGTCGGGTTCATGAGGTCGAATAGAGCCGACATCCGCCTTGACTTTAAAGTTCTGCCATTGCGTCATAAGGTGGCAATTTTGAGACTCCGTGATAGCATCCATGGGGTAGCTAGCAGGAGCCATGAAGACATGCTCCAGCTGAAGCAGCTCGGTGGAAGCCACGCTGCTTCTCCGCTGAGATGGCGGGGTAGCCTCGGCAGGTTGCTTGCTGCGAATTGCTGCTCGTTCCTCTATTGCTTGTACCCTTGCGTGCAGCGCCTGCAGTTGGGTCTGCTGCACTTTCTTCCTCCTCTTTTGGCATTTGTAACCGCCCGCGTCCGGAAACCCAGCCTTCCACGGAACGGAGCCTGGCATGCCTCGTGTCCGTCTAGGGTGCTTAGGATTCCCGAGGGCCATTGTGAGCTCGTCATTCTCTCTGTCTGGAACGAACATCCCGTCCTGCGCTGCGGCGATATAGTACTTAAGCTTCGTGATGGGTATTCGCATTTGCTCTTTCGTCCAAACGCACTTCCCTGTTACAGGGTCCAAGCTTCCGCCAACCCCGAAGAACCAAGTCCGGCAACGGTCTGGCCAGTTCAATGTCTCTGGTTCAACCCCTTTATCAAGCAGGTCATTCTCAGCCTTGGCCCACAACAGCCGGGCTTTGAGGTAGCCACCTGACCCCGTGTGATGATGATGCTCCTTCTTCACAGCATTTATCTTGTTTCTCACTAAAATCTACTTACTCTTCTCCGATGTCTTGTGGGCCTCAAATTCGTCCCAGTGATCCCTGATCTTCTCATACCGGCAGGTGAATTCTGGTGTCTCTTCTTTGTCGACAAACGTTGTTTTCAGCTCATTCTTCCACCTCCTGAATAGTTTTGCCATCTTCTTAAGAGCATGAGACTTGATCAATTGCTCTTTAACTGGCTTCTCCGGATCCTCCTGTGGCGGTAGGGTGAAATTTGCCTTCAACCCGGTCCAAAGATCATCTTTCTGCATATCGTTGACATAAGAGATCTCAGGGTCTTCCTTCTTAGGCTTCAACCATTGCTGGATGCTGATCGGGATCTTGTCCCTAAAAAGAACCCCGCACTAAGTAGCTAATGCTTCCTTTGTCCGGATGGGTTCAATCGGATGGCCATCGCGCATGATTGCTGTGATCGTGAACCTTTCATCCGGGCGCAACTTTTTCTTCAGGCCTCGTTTCTTTACTGAAGTTGTGCTCGATCCGGAGGGCTAGAAAAGGAAGAAAGATGAGAGTTAATATGTGTACATACCAAAAGAATGAATGCATCAATTAGCTAGTCAGTATATATATATATACCTGGCCGGACTCTGTTCGGTCACCAGAGCCGTCATCACGGTCTCCTTCTTGCACCGGCATTCGGTCACCGGAGCCATCATAATCATGAATTTCCTCCTCCATTGTTCAATCACTGTAGCATGCTTCTTCAACCTGTCCTTCCAGACCATCATTGTCGTTAAGATACGACATGACATCACCTCCGGCTAAGATTATGTCCCCCAACACCTGTTCTGCTGCCTCGTCTCGTCCGTGCTCCATTGCTTCTGCAAATATTACAACATGGCAATTATTATACAAACATGACAGCAGGTGGATATATTAGTGGCAAACGTAGACCTAGCTACCTAATCACAACAAGGAATCATATTAGTGGCCTCGACGCTTCTCTAGGGTTTGGGGTGGCCTCGGCAACGCTTCTAGGGTTTGGATCAACTTGTGCACATCCATAATGGGGGCGTTCTTGATAAATCTGGACCCTCGACTCCTGGACGACCCCCGACCCCCGACCCCTTCATGTCACTGATACGTCCATTTTTATCATGCTTTTATATCGATATTTATTGCATTATGGGCTGTTATTACACATTATATCACAATACTTGTGTCTACTCTCTCTTATTTTACAAGGTTTACATAAGGAGGGAGAATGCCGACAGCTGGAATTCTGGGCTGAAAAAGGAGCAAATATTAGAGACCTATTCTGCACAACTCCAAAAGTCCTGAAACTCCACGGAAGTTATTTTTGGAAATAATAAAAAATATTGAGCGAAGAAAATATCAGAGGGGGCCCACACCCTGGCCACGAGGGTGGGGGTGTGCCCTACCCCCTTGGGCGCGCCAGCTGCCTCGTGGGCCCCCTGGTGGCTCTCCGGTGCCCATCTTCTGCTATATGAAGTCTTTCGTTTGAGGAAAAATCATAAGCAAGCTTTTGGGAAGGAACTCCGCTGCCACGAGGCAGAACCTTGGCGGAACCAATCTAGGGCTCCGGCAGAGCTGTTCTGCCGGGGACACTTCCCTCCGGGAGGGAGAAATCATCGCCATCGTCATCACCAACGCTCCTTTGATCGGGAGGGGGCCAATCTCCATCAAAATCTTCACCAGCACCATCTCCTCTAAAACCCTAGTTCATCTCTGGTATCCAATCTTTGTCTCTAAGCCTGGGATTGGTACCTGTAGGTTGCTAGTACTGTTGATTACTCCTTGTAGTTGATGCTAGTTGGTTTATTTGGTGAAAGATCATATGTTCAGATCCATTATGCATATTAATACCCCTCTGATTATGAACATGAATGTGCTTTGTGAGTAGTTACGTTTGTTCCTGAGGACATGGGAGAGGTCTTGCTATTTGTAGTCATGTGAATTTGGTATTCGTTCGATATTTTGATGAGATGTATGTTGTCTCTCCTCTAGTGGTGTTATGTGAACGTCGACTACATGACACTTCACCATTGTTTGGGCCTAGAGGAAGGCATTAGGAAGTAATAAGTAGATGATGGGATGCTAGAGCGACAGAAGCTTAAACCCTAGTTTATGCTTTTCTTCGTAAGGGGCTGATTTGGATCCATATGTTTCATGCTATGGTTAGGTTTACCTTAATACTTCTTTTGTAGTTGCGGATGCTTGCAATAGGAGTTAAACATAAGTGGGATGCTTGTCCAAGTAAGCGCAGCACCCAATCACCGGTCCACCCACATATCAAATTATCAAAGTACCGAGCGCGAACGTGATAAAAACTAGCTTGACGATAATTCCCATGTGTCCTCGGGAGCGCTTTCCTCTATATAAGAAATTGTCCAGGCTTATCCTTTTCTACAAAAAGGATTGGGCCACCTTGCTACACTTTATTTAGCTTTATTACTTGTTACCCTTACAAATTATCTTATCACAAAACTATCTGTTACCTATAATTTCAGTGCTTGCAGAGAATACCTTGCTGAAAACCGCTTATCATTTCCTTCTGCTCCTCGTTGGGTTCGACACTCTTACTTATCGAAAGGATTACGATAGATACCCTATACTTGTTGGTCATGAGTCACGTTTGTCTAGCGTCAAAGGATTCAACAAAACCATGTCTTCATCAGTAGGCGAAAGTAACAGGTGCATGATGGTACAAAGTTCTGCAAAGATGTTCTCGAACGGAGTCCCAGATAGGATAATTCGCTTTTTCGTACAAAGTTTAGCAAGAGCCTTCTGAATATCGCTATTTGGAAGGCCTTTGCTGAAATTCATACAAAAAGGAGAATTATTCTATCCGAAACTCCGTTCCAAAACAACTTTGCACAACTTCGTATCATCATACCCCAGTTACTTCCGGCTAATGATGAAGCCATGGATTTCTTCAATACTTTGACACTAGGCAGCCTCTCGACCCCTCAGCGACCCTCGAACCTCTACCCTAGTTCCCGACCCTCGCCCCTCGAACCCTCGGCGACCCCCACCCTCATGTCGAAGTTATCGGGGAGGGGGTATATCGACCCACCCCCCCACCCTCATGTAAGAAGAGGAAAAAAGTCGAAGAAGAAAAAAGAGGAGAAGAAGAAAGGAATAGAGGAGATTCTCCTCCTCTTTTTTTTCTTCTTTTTTTTTCTCTTCTTGTTTTTTTCTCCTCTCCTCTTCTTCTCCTTTCTTCTTCTCCTTCTTCCTCTTCTTATTATTTTTTCTTATTTTCCTTCTTCTTCTTTTTTCAACTATAATGCACTGTAAATCAACTAACCTAAAATGCACTAACCTAAATCAACTAAATCAACATATGAAGAAGGAAATGTTATCGGAGAGGGGGTATATCGACCGCCCCCCCTCATGTATCCACATACATACATACATCCATGGATCATCATTTCTCATATATATATATATATATCCATCTATAGCCACACACATATATAAATAGAAAAAATGCTATGAAAAAAATGCATATATGAAAAAATACATATATACTTGGTAAATATTCTATGAACATCATTTCTCATATATATATATATATCAATGCATAAATCCATGGATCATACTTGCTCATATATCCATAGTCATATATAAAAACTTTCTATATATGAACAAAAAGACATTTTTGACATGCTGAAAAGAGACCTTTGGTCCCGGTTGGTGGCACGAACCGGGACCAAAGGGGGGTATTGGTCCCGGTTGGTGCTACGAACCAGGACCAAAGGGGGGTATTCGTACCGGTTCCTCCCACCAACCGGGACCAGAGGCTGTCACAGCGGTGGTGTGGTGGGAGTTTAGTCCCACCTCGCTAGCTGAGAGAGCTCAGCACCTGTTTATAAGCTGCGTTGCGGCTCAGGTGCTGAGCTCCTCTCTAATATGCAGGCAGTACTTGCCTACCCTTGTCACTGCCATGTTGGGCCTATTGGGCCTGCGGGCCTGCATCCTGGTCCTTGTACAGATGGGTTTCTAGTCGTATGGAGGCCGTGTGGCCCAGTAGGCGGCATTTTTTTAATTTTTTTCCAGTATTTTTTTTGTTTTTTTCATTTTGTTTTTCAATTTTTACTTTATTTTTTTATTCTTTTTTCTTTTAGGTCAGAATAATTATAAACTTTCTGTTAGTGCCATTAGTTTCCAAATTAGAATTCTTTGAAATTTGTGTGAATCACTAGTTTGTAAATAACTTCACTATAAAAATATATTTTGAGTGATTCTTTTTCCTGCTATTTAATATTACCGCGTTTTATCAATATATTAAAAAACTGATTTTGTATTTTAGTTTGTATCAAAAAAATTCTTTATGAAAATTATTTTTGCTACTAAAGTTTCTAACAAAAAATTCTTTATGATAATTCTTTCTGCTTTTCATGTTTTCATAATTCTTTCATGCTTTTAGTTGCATAAGTTTTATATAATTTTAGTTTAAAAAATACTAGAGGTTTATAAAAGCTTTTTAGTTGATTCCTTTTGCTATTAGAGTTTTATAAAAACTTTTTAGTTGATTGTTTTTGCTATTGAAGAATATTATAGTTTTGTTTTAGTTGATCATAACATAATATTTTAATTGATTATTTTAAGTTCATTATTTTTGCTATTAGTTCATTCTTTTGCACTAAATGACCCTGAAATTGAAAATCACTACAAACGAACTCTGAAAAGGTTGAAAGTTGACACGGTATCATCATTTCACCCGCATAGCATGTGCTAAAAAGTTGAGAGGGTTACGGCGATAACTAGATGCACTTCATGTACAAAACGGGCAATCTCTTTCGAAGTAGGTTTCGGACGAAAACTCATATGTTACAAAGGGATTTCATTTTTTGAACTTATTTGAACTCCAGACTTTTTGTGTGTTCAAAATGCACCATTCAAAGCCACATCATCAATTTTCAACCCTTTTTGACTTCATTTGTTATTTTTCGTGCATTTACTGTTTTTTTGAGCTAAATGACCCTGAAATTGAAAAGCACTACATTTGAACTCTAAAAAGCTTGAAAGTTAGCATGGTATCATCATTTCACCCACAAAGCATGTGCTAAAAAGTTGAGAGGGTGACGGGAAAAACTGGATGCATCTCGTGTACAAAATGGACAATCTCTTTCGAAGTATCAGGGTTTCGGACGAAAACTCATCTGCTACAAAGGGATTTCATTTTTTTGAACTTATTTGAACTCCAGACATTTTATGTGTTCAAAATGCACCATTCAAAGTCACATGGATAGATAAGTGACCAAATTAATAGAAGTTCATCATCACATTGTGTGTCAAAAACCATTACAGATTCACATGGATAGATAAGTGACCAAATTAATAGAAGTTCATCATCACATTAAAAACAAAGTACATACATAGTTCTCATTGAACAAAATATAGCTCTCCCGAGCATCTAGTTAAACCATACATTGAAACTATGTAAAACCTTTCAATGCAACAACAAATGCGATCATAATCACAACCAAGGTAAAAATTGATCCAACGGCATAATGATACCAAGCCTCGGTATGAATGGCATATTTTCTAATCTTTCTAATCTTCAACCGCATTGCATCCATCTTGATCTTGTGATCATCGACTACATCCGCAACATGCAACTCCAATATCATCTTCTCCTCCTCATTTTTTTATTTTTTCCTTCAAGTAATTGTTTTCTTCTTCAACTAAATTTAACCTCTCTACAATAGGGTCGATTGGAATTTATGGTTCAACTACCTCCTACATAAATAAAATCTATGTCACATAGGTCGGCATAATTGTCATAAACAATAAATGAACAAAATAGTTATAAAAAGATATTATATACCACATCTGAATCATAGACAGGACAAGGGCCGATGGGGGCGGATACCAAAACCATCGCACTATATAATAACAAGCAATAATAAAAGTAAAAAAATTAGACAAGTATCTATCTAAAGTAAGAGTTCTTTTCTTTCAGAAAGAAGATAAGAACGAGAGGCTCACCACGGTGGTGCCGACGACGAGATCGGCGCGGGCGATCGACGACGGTGAAAACGGGGACGGGACGTGACGGACCGCTAAACCTATGCAAATCTCGGGTGAAATGGAGCTTGCAGGTCGAGCTTCTAGAGGAGAAAGCTTAACTAGTGCAACTCGGGCATTTCATCGGACACCTCATGTGCATCGGAGGTGAGCTAGAGCACCCAAATGCCCTCTCCTCGCCGGCCAGAAAAAACAGAGCACTGTAGAGTGCTCTGTTGCGGCGATGGGGTATATATAGGCAACTCATTTGTCCCGGTTCGTGGCTGGAACCGGGTCTAAAGCTCCCCTTCTGTCCCGGTTCGAGCCACGAACCGGGATCAATGTATGTCGGCCAGGAGCGAGGCCCATTGGTCCCGGTTCGTACCAGGAACCGGGACAAATGTGTCCAGACGAACCGGGACCAATGCCCACGAGGCCCCGGCCGGCTCCTTGGGCTCACGAACCGGGACGTATGCCCCCATGGGTCCCGGTTCGTGACTGAACCGGGACTAATGGGCTGGCCAGGCCCCAACCAAAGCCATGTTTTCTACTAGTGTATGTACTCCATAGGATCACGGAGGAGGGGCGCAATTTGAAACAAACGGGATTACTTAAAAGGAGACCTTAACGGCTTCTTCAACCACGTGGAACGGCGGGCTAGTGCGGCAAGTTACCTTAGCAATAGAAGGTAGGGTGTTCAGGTGGTGATGTTTTGCATGTAAAATCATATAACAATATCGTGGAGGGGCTCTTCACCCCATTCCTTTTCTTAATATATAGTACGCACACTCGTGTTTATTGGAGGAAAACAAAATTGGTGATTTGGTTGTCACCGGCGAATGATGGAGTAACTCAGTTATTAATTTACTTGCTACTATATTGACGAAACATGTTAGCTATGAAGTTAAAACCCGATAGGAAGATGTGTACATGGTATATTGTTAATTGGAGTTTACAGGTTTGGTCCTAGTAGTGATGCTCGTCCTGTTTGTGTCGATTGAGGAATATTCATTGTAACACCCCTGGGGTTACGAACTTGTTTAGCACCACGCTTAAGTCTTAAGAGTAGTTAGCAAATAAGCTCATCACATTTTAAATTTATTTCGCGATAAAATAATAACCAGACTTTAGATGTCACTTTGGTAATTAAAAGAAATAAAGTTTATATTGTACATTAATTTATTCGAGGGCTTGATAATGCCTAATAAGAATTCTAACAAACAAATTGGGAATAGGTTGTTATTTGTTATGGCATGAAAAACAATTTCTATAACCAAAAATATAATGTAACCAATGTTTAGTGCTTAAATAAAGTTGTAGTACTACCTCCGTTTCAGTTTACAAGTCCTACGCGTATACCTAGGTTGCCAATTTTATCACCCTAATGTAAACTATATAACACAAAAATTATACCTTTTGAAAGTAGAAACTCCAAAGTTTATGTTGGTATATTTTTTGTAATATATGACTTGTATTAGGTTAGTCAAATTGAGGATCTAGGGGTACGCGCACGCCCTGTAAACTGAGAGAGAAGTAGTACCAAATTGCATCGATGGATAGTTGGGAACCTCGGCTTTGGGGTTGTAGAAACGGTTGAAGTTCAGGCAAGACGTGTAGCCGTTTTTGCGTCGCTTTACAAACCCTACTTGGCACGTTCCTGTAGTCGGAGCCTTGGACGCAGCGAGCCGCCTGCGCGAGAGCTCCCTCAGCCGTGCATCGCACCACTAACCACCGCGCTGTTGCTGTTTCCTCAACACACTCAGCACACACCGGCACTGTAAGCTCTTTCTTTTTTAGAAAAGGAAATATATTAATATCACACCTTCTACATTGACTAATGCATATGGCTATTGTTTATTACAAGCACAAAGCTCTTTAGATGTATCTTAACCTTAGATCCATGTTACACAACAACCGTACTAAATGACATTCTAATTAGGAACTACCTGTAGCAGTACAATTTCCGTAGTAATATAACCTCTCATAATCAATCGCTTGATGGACACAAAATACCAGGTGAATGGTCCCAGTTGTGAAGATAACGTTCTCAGCTGTGCATCACACCAACCACCGCGTTGTTGACACACTCAGCACACACGGGCACTGTAAGCTCTGAGTATGTTTGTCTCCTAGTCGACTAGTCTCCTTTAATCAAAGATGGAGATCAAAAGAAGTGAAAGGTATTTTTTCTACGCATGTTGGAATCCGCATCTGTAGTGCGTTCCTGTGCTCGCACACAGCCAATACACAAGCAGCCACACATGCACAGAGGCACATGCATGCAAGCGCACGCTGCACCGAGCACGCGAGCTGTTGCGCTTGTCCTCTCCTGCCGTGTTGCATTGTTTGCGTCAGCCACTTCGAGAAAATTATGCATGCCCTGAACGTATTTAGAGGTGTGTCTGTCACCATACATCCATTGCCGGTTCATCTGCGTGCATTATATATAATTAAGTGTGTCTAAAACCATTACAGAATATCATAAATAGATAAGTGACCAAATTAATAGAAGTTCATCATCACATTAAAACCAATGTACATACATAGTTCTCATTGACAAGCAATAATAAAAGTAAGAAAATTAGACAAGTATCTATCTAAAGTAACAATTCTTTTCTTTCAGAAAGAAGATAAGAAAAATAGGCTCATCATGGTGGTGCCGGCGACGAGATCGGCGCGGGAGATCGACGGCGGTGAAGACGGGGACATGACGTGACAGACCGCTAAACCTATGCAAATCTCAGGGAAAAATGGAGCTTGGAGGTCGAGCTTCAAGAGGAGAAAGCTTAACTAGTGTGGCTTGGGCATTTCATCGAACACCTCATGTTCATAGGAGGTGAGCTAGAGCACCCAAATGCCCTCCCCTTACCGGCCAGAAAAAATAGAGCACTGTGGAGTGCTCGCTGCGGCGATGGGGTATATATAGGCAACTCATTTGTCCCAGTTCGTGGCTGGAACCGGGATTAAAGCCCCTCCTTCTGCCACGAACCGGGACAAATGTAGGTGGGCCAGAAGCGAGGCCCATTGGTCCCGGTTCGTGCCAGGAACCGGGACAAATGGGTCCAGACGAATCGGGACCAATGCCCACGAGGCTCCGGCCGGCCTCCTAGGCTCACGAACCGGGACATATGCCCCATGGGTCCTGGTTCGTAACTGAATCGGGACTAATGGGCTGGCCAGGACCGAACCAAAGCCGTGTTTTCTACTAGTGTAGCTCATATATATACAATATGAATTATTTTTTAATAGTATTAAATTTTAGCATATAACTCATAGTGTGGAGATATAGCCTCACGTTAGTACGTGACAACCTCACATGATTTTAGAATATGTGCATGACACCTCTTGATCATGAGATATCTTTTCTCTCTCTTTTATTAATAAATTTGGCAAAGCCCTTTGTCATACATACGATCCAGCAAGGGCCCAGGAGGGCCGGTAGGGCGCCATCAGTGCCGCAGCCGCAGCCGTCAAGCTGTCTTATCGAGTCTTGTTAGATTAGGAAATAGTTAAGAGATTGAGTTTGCTTTGTTAGGAAGGAAAATCCAAATCCTATAAGGATCTCCGAGGTTGCTTAGGGGCTAAGTCTCTTAGAACTATAAATATAAGGACTGTGCTAACGATCAATCGACTGGTCGTTCGCTCGCTTTCACTGATTTTTTTCTTTCTCTCAAAAAGCTTAGTAAATTGCTAGTAGTTTTTTCTGGTTTTTCACCATAGTAAATTGCTAGTGGTTTTTTCTGGTTTTTCGCTACATAATATGAAAAGAAAATAAAAGTGCTTGAAAGAGGATTTGAACCCAGGTCTATGTAATACCTATCGAGCCTAATAACCAACTAAGCCACCTTTTGTTGTTGTCTATTGTAGAATGACAATGTTATTTGAACCTTTCTTATTTCTGCCATATCAGAAGAAAAAATAAAGTTTGGCTTGGTAACTTTGGCAATGACCAGCGTGATAACTATGGTCTGAGCAACATGATAACTATACCATGATAAGGCTGGTAACTACAGTACGAGAAAGTTAAAAGCATGGGGAAGTATGGTAATTTAACATAGAAATTACCGGTGAAATGTTTCAAAAACTTTTTTCCCTTGGATGAAAGACACCATGGTGTTTAAACGTAAAATATTAGTTATCAAGTCTGCGATGATACATCATCATGTTATTTACACAGAAATTATTGGATGTATGTTTTTCAACAAAAAAGTTTCAGGTCAAAAGTTACAGTGGCGTTTGTATGGGAGTGATCAATTTTGTATGTTTTTATTACCATGTTATTTACACAGAAATTAGCGGGGCATCACCCCACCTCGCCACACTCGCCATATTTACCAGGATCAGGTACATAAGTTATCAAGTCTGCGATGTATGAGTTATCATGTTATTTGCACTAGCTAAATACCCGTGCGTTGCCACGGATCATCAATTTTACTTGTTGCTCACCATCCTTACTGCACGCCTACACAAATCCAACCTCGCGAGTTGTCTCGCCGCCATCGCGGACACGTGATCACCCCCTTGTACTCCTTCGTTGTTTGACCATATGGTCATAGAATTGCTCTTCCATAGCCCTAAAAACCCATCACTGAAAGAGCCCAATCCATGAGAGATATTGGCCTGACATGCTCTTGCTCAAATCTCATATGGCTTGAGAGATATTGGCGTCCAGAAACAATGCTTGTACACTGCCTCATAACAATAAGTTTAGGCATAAAGATATTTTTACGACACAGAGATAGTTGTATAATCATCTTGTAATCCACAAAGCAAGTGTCCTGGTTTTATTTATTTATTTGAATAGTTTGTATTGGCTTATTTTTATATTACAACAAATATGACCTTGCGCTTAGCTTCCATTTAAGGTGACACCTTACCCTATGTATGCCTGCATATCATCATGGGCACAAGATAAAAAGAAAAAAGAAATATTAGCAGTACCGTGCACCTTTAGCATAGATTATTACAGAATCAACAAACAGGCATATATAGTAAACGGCGAGAAGGTATATTAGAGAATTTTCACCACATCAATAGGCCATGCAAGGTCCACAACAAACAAATAATACTCAGGAATAGAAGAACATTTGCTTAATATTCCCTCTGTTTCAAATTATAAGATGTTCTAGTGTTTTTCTGATTCAGATGTATGTCGACGCATTTTAGTGTGCTTGTTCATTCAGTCCACTGTGTATGTAGTCCATATTAAAATATCCAAAACATCTTATAATTTACAACGAAGGTACTATAATTTGTTTTATATTCATAACCACTACTTTTCTTTTACATGCATGTCCATAAAAATTCTTATTAGTGGCAGACAACCCTGGCCAACCAGTTGCTTTATATTTCAAGATACTTGCACACCAAAACAAAGAAGCTTAGAAAAGGCACATGAAATCTGTAAGAACAAACTGACATGGTACATGATCATTCAGCCAGCAAGCATATCATCATCAGGAGCCCCTCATTTTACAACCTCATCCATCTCCAGTGCAGCCAACAAAGGAATCATCCATGTAAGTGCCATTAGGGCCTAGTTATTATCAATGAAGAAATTCATGACAGATCTTGGTGACCCAATGAAAGACTAAGCTAACAACAGAGCTCTGGTATATTAGCAAGGCCCTAGAAGGCAACTCCTGCACGACCATGTTCGTGCTATCATAGACCCCAACAATTAGTTTCTCACCGTAGGTCCCAGCAAGGATGTGAGCACCGAAGATAGTTTTGATTCCTGCAACATTTAGTTAGAATTGATGCACGAAATAACTAAAATAATGGTAGGCATTCTCAGAAAAACAAAACAAAAACCAATTGTAGACCTAAGATATTTCAGTGCAGACAGAAAACTCCAGAACTAACTTGGAAGGAAAGATAACTACTGTATTAGGATAATTTCAGTTAGGGATGTATGTGCACACATGACAATAACTTCATATATATCTGTTGATGATATGAGTTTTAAGAACACAAGTGAGTTGAACACTGCTGAATGCTGATATGCCACAAGACTCCAAAGTCCAAATGCACTGAAGATAAGAGTCTGGAATGTCAATCATAAAAGCCATAATCTATTTTTATGCACAAAAGGTGAATACAATAGAGAATCTTCTACAAAATGGGCGACCTCCACAATCAAGATAAAACTGATTACTCGATGGTAACATTAGAATTGTTTTACATCTTTACCATAAAATTGTGCAACAAACTGTACAACTAAGTGATCCTCCCAATGTTGACAATAATCAACAATTGGTTGAAGTGTTGCAGAAGCAAGGCAATGGCTAGCGACATCTGAGAGTAAGATATCCTACAAGGAACAAGCCGCTAAATCTCAAGAAAGACAACAATCATCGGCAAACTGGAAATGATACTCATAGAGTACTTATAGTTGCCTCGTTGAAGGAACGGGAAGGAAAGGGAGGTGAAGTGTTCGAGCAGAGGAGCCCTGATCCTATGTAGTTGGTATGGATGGCGCAGGTATCTGAGATGATGCCCAAGAGTGAGCTTCTGGCTGTCATTGTCAATTATGTAATAGATATCCACAAGAAAGATGGGGACTGAACTGAAGCAACTGGAACGGCGGGAGGTTCAGAGGTGGATAATCTACAGTCGAGGACGAGGTGATCTTGTTGGCGACCTCGTCCGGATCCCCAATGGCCGGGCACTTCCCGCCTCATGCGGTCCTACCACTCCCGCTCCTGTGTTAGATGGCAGCAAATGCCCTTACAAAAATTGAAGAAGACCATAGCGAACAAACATCAAAAGCTGCTCTCAGTTCTTCTTGACTTCATTACTGTTTTAACTAATGCCTAGAATTCTGTAACAAAAGTATTTACTCCACCTTTCTGTAATGTTGAAGAAGTCTCTGAATCATGCAATATGAGCATCGAAACACAAATAAAAGATGGGTATCAAATTATGGATTTTCACAATTAGAACATGTTAAAACCACACAAAATATTTTCTCTAGTTATATATGTTCACCAACAAGAAAAGTACATATAGAAGCAAGTTATATCTGGGGATCAAGAACATATGTAAGCATTTACCACTCGACCTGAATATAATGACGTTCTTTTTCTTCCTGTCCTACTTATATCTCAGTGACTCCACTGGAGTAAAGACCTGCCAAACAAATGTTGAATCTGAGAATTCAGCACGACCACGACTAATCAAATAGAATTGGACGAAATCAATCCAGTGCAGGTTCTTGCGAGGGCAGGAATGTACAGGACCTCCTCAACAAGGAGACTCTGCTCGTCGGTTGCCACACTGTCTTGACTTGGAGCTCGCTGTCGGTTGAGTGCAGCATCTCCACAATGTATGGCTTCACCCTCCTTTGGTCGGTGACTGCCATCGACATCCATACAACCGTTAGTGCAAAAGGTTAATCCTATCTTTCTTCTGCCCATACAAGAATCTGCAAACAAGTCAATTTTATTCAAAAATCAGCACCTCACTTTTATTCATACAACAACATCATGTCACTTCATTCATGCAACAACAGCAACACAGAGCAGCATTATGACAAGGATGTAAAAAAAGATGAGAGATAGAGGGGATGACAACCTTGCTGCTGGAGGGGGTGAAAATCAGTGTTTATCCTTGCCTTTTTCGAAGAACATGCGGAGTGTAGAGTGCGGCGTGGGCACCGACACAAAGAGAGGCGGCAGGACGACGTCGACCAATAACTCGAACGAGCTAGCGATTAGCCAGCACTATTGTTGTCCACTGCAGCGTCCGCACCGAGGCCGTACTCGCTAGAGATGAGTCCGATGTTCGAGATGGAGTAACAGATCGCATTGAGACGGGCAGAGCCACTGACGCAGGCGAGGGCAAGGGTTGATTCGATGGACTCGACCTCGGTGACGCGGCTGACGGCAGCGTCTATGCATGGGCGGTGCTCGAGTGCTAGGAGCGTGGTCGCCGGCGTCGGCGCCTATGCTGGCACGGCAGGGACGTTGATTGTGAGGGAGGAGGAGGAGAAGTCGGGCCACAGTCATGGGAGGAGGCGGGTGCGTGGTGGAGGAGGACCGAGATCGAGATCTGGAGAGATATGGGATTGGGAGGAGCGAGGGGGTTGGGCATTGGGCGTGGGAGAGATATGGGATTGGGAGGAGCGAGGGGGTTGGGCATTGGGCGTGGGAGGTGGGTTCCTGATCGTGGCTTTTTTTTCTTTTCTTTTATTGTGCATGGGTAGAGTAGGATTATGAGGAGGACGGGGTGGAGGGAACGAGGCAATCGCGGGATGGAGGGAACGAGGGCATCGCGAGATGGTTTGAGGTCGAACCATCACGACGTTCGATTCTCCTTTAATAGTAGAGATTAATAGTAGAGATAAGAGTTATCGTGGTATGGTTCAACAACTCCTCCCACCCCTACCCCCACCGACAAAGTTACCAGGACTGGGTACATAATTTATCATGTCTACGATGTGTGATTTATCATGTTATTTGCATAGAAGTTACCGTGGTATGTTTCAACGACTCCCCCACCCCTACCCCCGCTGACAAATTTACCAGGACTGGGTACATAATTTATCATGTCTACGATGTATGAGTTATCATGTTATTTGCATAGAAGTTATCAAGACAGTAATGTGTAAACTATCATCATGTTTGCACAGAAGTTATCCAAGGTATATTTCATCAAAACCCCTCCCTCCGGCGGAGGGAAAAGTTATCATGTTTGCGATGCGTAAATTATCGGGGGTATATTTCAGCACTCCTTCTTGCCAAAGTTACCAGGACCGGGGTGCATAAGTTATCGGGTGTCTGATGTCTGAGTTACCATGTTGTTCACATCAGAGTAACTGGGGATATTTCATCAACACCACTTCCCTCAAAGTTACCAGGATCGAGGTGCATAAGTTTATCAGGTATGTGATGTGTGAGTTATCATGATATTCACACAAAGGTGACCCGGGATATTTCATCAACGCCTCCCTCCCGATCGCCAAAGTAATCAGTACCGAGTACATAAGTTATCAGGTATGTGATGTGTGAGTTACCATGCTATACACACAAAAATTACCAACGGTATATTTCATCAACCTCCCCCGCCAAAATTACCATGGTGTCATCAACTCGAGACGAGTTGGTAAAATAATCTACTCAAGTGCGGAAAAAGATCGGATATTGCATTCACTTTTGTGCAAACATAGAAAAAGAGACAGGTTAAAAAGCCTATTTGCTTTCATTTTTATGAGAAAGGAACGTAGGTGAGGTGGTTGGTTAGTGGGTTACCTGGTAAAAGGTACAAGGATTGAATCCTGTTGGCACACTATTTTTTTGCCGAGAAAAATTAACGCGAGTTAATTACTCACCACCTGAAAAATCGGGAATCAGAAAGATTAACGCGAGTTAAATACGCACCTGAGAATCGGCGGGAGTCAGAGAGATTAAGGCAAGTTACTTACGCACCACCTGAAAATCAGGAATCAGGGAGATTAACGGAGTTAATTAGGAACCTGAAAATCGGGAGTCGCAGAGAGACATGCGTGCGTGCGATGAATATCCGACGGCTCGCAGGTCGTGTGGATTTGTTGCAGATTTCCTGCCGACTGGAAATTAGCATTCTCGTTAAATCAATATGGGTCTTTTATTTGTTCTAATGAATCCAATGGATAAAATCAGTTGGTAATTCCGGACGTCCAGACGTCCGGACCATAGCAAGAGATCTGGACGATCGGACGAAGGTATTGTCACTCGGGCTGGTGTTGCCGTGTGTTGATTTTCTTTTTCAATAAAAAACAAATACATCCAGTCTAATATTTTCCCCAATAGCTGCATGCATGTATATAGGACAAAACTGCTTATGTCACTGAAGATTTCATCAAATTTTAAACTTTAAAATGTTTTGTAGGTCAAACCGTCCCTCCAACTGAAAAACTGTTTTCACATAAAAGATTCGTCGCGACAAAACCTTCAAAACTAGATCCCATGTTGATATGTTCCGATGAATTTATTTTCTGGATCAAAAGTTACAACGCATGTGCTACGTAAGTTATCACGACTGTGACACACAGTTACCAAGCTATTTTCCTAGGAAATACCGAGCATAAAGAGATGATCTTCCAGCTTTACCAAGATGGTCATCCAAGATGGCAGGATTTTAGCGACAGATGCGGACGATTGCCTACATCCTCACATCTCGGTGCAATTTCGCATGCAGTGTTGCGCTGCAATCTCGCATGCACATATCTTTGATTTGCATGGAGTGCACGTCTTATTTGACCCAATTAACAACGAAACTACTAGGCAGACGACGAGCGCTAGCCGAACTATGCACGATGCAAGATTGAACGGCTCTATCAACTTTTACCTGACGCATGGACGACTTGATATGCACTGTCGTCTGCAAGTCGTCCAACATATGTCGTGTGTGTAGCAGCATTCATTAACAATGCATGCATGTAGATAAGTAAGAAGATGATGTCAGCAAAGATTCCATTCAAAATAAACTTCAAAATGTTTTGTAGCTCAAATCGTTGGCTCGATTGAAAAACCATTTTCACATAAAAGATTCGTTGCAATGAGACCTTCAAAACTAGATCACATGTTCGTATGTTTCAATGACATTTTTTTCGGGTTAAAAGTTACTAGAGTTAGACTAAATAAGTTATCACCTATGTGGTGTGCCAGTTACCATCCTGTTTACATAGAAATTATCCGGGGCATAAAAATGGCTCCTCCAACATTCTCTCCACATGCAAATGCAGTAGAGCACAGAAACCTAATGTCATTGTAAATTCTCGCTATTTTGAAACCGTAAAATGTTCTATAGCTCAAACTATCGTTTTTTATTCAAAAATCATTTTCACATAAAAAATCCATCGCAATGAGAACTTCGAAACGTGATCTTATGTTGGCATGTTTTGATCACTTTTTTGTCAAAAATTACCGTAAAGTTATCATTTATGTTATATGTATACTAACATGTTATTTATGCAGAAGTGACCGGAGATGTGTTTTGAACGACTTCTTTCCTCTGGGTTAAATTTACCGTGGTATTTATACCTAAGTTATCAGCTCTGGATGCATACATTACCGCGCTATTAGCGCAGAAAATAATCGGGGTATGTTTCAATAACTTTTTATTCGGGTCTAAAGTTACCGTGTTGTTTATACCTAAGCTATCAGGTCTATGAAGTGTGAGTTATCATGTTCTTGATAAAAAAAGTTACCGAAGGTATATTTCATCAACAACCCTCCCCCACATCTCACCACCGCCGCCAAAGTTATTAGGACTGGGGCACATAAGTTATCAGGTATGCGATGTGTGAGTTATCATGTTATTCATAAGAAAAGTTACCAAAGGGTATATTTCATCAACCACCCTCCTCTCACCCGGTCACCAAAGTTATCAGGACTAGGGCACATAAGTTATCGGGTATGCGATGTGTGAGTTATCATGTTATTCATACAAAAAGTTATCAAGATTATTTTTCATCAACCACCCGCCTCCCACCCGGTCACCAAATTTACCAAGACCGGGGTAAATTAGTTATTCTGCCTACGATGTGTGAGTTACCGTGCTATGCACATAAAAGTTACCGGGGGGGTATATTTCATCACCCGTCCCTCCTGAAAAGTACCAGGACCGGGTGCATAAGTTATCAGGTCTATGATGTGTGAGTTACCATGCTACAAACAAAAAAGTTACCGGAGGTATATTTCATCAACAACCCTCCCCCACCCCTCGCCACCGTCGCCAAATTTATCAGGAGTAGGGCACATAAGTTATCAGGTATGCGATATGTGAGTTATCATGTTATTCACACAAAAAATTATCAAGGGTATATTTCATCAACCACCTCCTCCTCCCATCCAGTCGCCAAATTTGTCAAAACTGCGGTACATTAGTTATTAGGTCTACGATGTGTGAGTTACCGTGCTACGCACATAAAATTTACGAGGGGTATATTTCATCACTTGTCCCTCGCGAAACATACCAGGACTAGGGTGCATAAGTTATTGTACCATGCTATTAACAAAAAATTATCGGAGAATATTTGATCACCCCCCCCCCCCGCGCCGGCAAAGTTACCAGGAGCAGGGTACATAAAAATATCACATCTGTGATATTACACAACTTATAATGTAGTAGGAAATGATGTACTTCCTTTGTACAAAGTTAGTACAAAGTCGAGTCACTCATCTTAGAGTGGATGAAATACAAGAGAAGGCCGACAAACAACAAAAAAACCATTTTCCATTTCCTGCCATGGTGTTTAAAAAGGTCACATGGGTACCATTCATAACACAGCAAGTAGTATTAGGCGTGTTGATTATTGGCATCATACAACCATGCATCAACCGGCCTGGGGTTCGAATCCTATTGTCCACATCATTTTTTACTCGCTGAAACTAACGATTATTACGTGAGAAAAAAAAACAGCAGGCATCATCCTTTGGATCTGGAAGAAAAAACGAAAAAAAAACAGCAACGACAGCGACCTTCAGTGATGATCAGTATACGTGAGAAAAAAAAACAACGTACATCATCCTTCCGATCGGGAAAGGAAAATAAAAAAAAGCAAAACAACAGCGATAGCGACCGTTCGGTGGGAGTAGGACACAGCGACATTCGAATGACAGCGACAGCGATCGTACGCGCCTGTTGCAAACCACTAGTCAGCAGGAAAATAGCATTATCGTCGACACGCTTATTACATCTGGTACTCGGAGCCACGTTACGATCCAGCACATGGAGGACATCCATGCCGCCCTCGCCAGTTGGGAAAAGAAATTCATGAATTTTTTCCCTTACGATCAGAACACTACATATCCAGGTCTCTCCAGCATGAAAAGGAAGAACATCAACCAGGAAATCGTCGATCCGCGCATGGAACGGCTTGCCCTCAAGGAGAAGTTGGCACGCATCCGCGACAATATCATCACCGAAATCGCGGGCATCGAGCAAGCCCACCCCTATAGTGCCGACATCACCACGGTCCAAGCTAGATTAGATCTGGACGATCATTGCTTGCTGTATCGCCGTAGCAAGACTATCCTCCTCGTGGACTTCATCCATATCTCTTGATGCTCGTCCCGTTTGTGTCCATTGAGGAATATTCATTGTATCACCCCTGGTGTTACGAACTTGTTTAGCACCACGCTTAAGTCTTAATTAAGAGTAGTTAGCAAATAAGCTCATCACGTTTTAAATTTATTTCATGCATAAAATAATAACCAGACTTTAGTTGACTCACTTTGGTAATTAAGTATAGATTGATGTCGAAGACTATTGCCGAGTTGATACTATCAGATATGCCGACCTATAATCTGTTTGAATTTGTTTCTACCAATGATTTATCGGTAAGGGACTGTCTAGGTCTCAGTCGACTGACACTTCGTGAAGTCTCAGTCGGCTGACGTCACCCCTGACAGATTAGGCCTGCTTAGCATCCCTTCCTGATGGGTTTTAATTCCCCGTGATGGGCTTGTGGTGTGGGCTTGCTTGTTTGTTTGTTTCCTTTTGTTTTTGCTGTCTGTTTGGCCCGTTGTACCTGTGACTCTGTCCATGGACGCAACAAACACACAACAAAAAAGCAAAAAAATCCATGTATAGCTAAACGACAGGAAAACTTTTGCTCCTCCCAGTTGTACGTTCTCTCTGTCAGTTAAAACCCTGAAGGAATCCCCAACACAAACTCTACTGACTGAGCATTGAGTGGAATGCTCTTGTTCAAAACAGTTGCTTCTGCTTGTGTGACCACATTATCAACAATCCACTGCACAAACTGTAACACCCTCGATGCGACTATATCTCCCACGTGTCGAAGCACGACTTACAGGCATAATCGCATTGAAGGAACCTCTGGAGTCCTTGTACTGCTGGAACCATTCTACAGCTTGATCTTTGAGTTGGAAGGAAGCGAACTTGACGAAATCTTTAGGCCTCACGTTGCTGCACTCAAAATGCTTACACAGATCCACAAGCCAATCGTCAGCATCGGTTGCCTCAACACAATTGCTGAACGTCTTTGGCCCATTAGCAAAGAACTAGTTCAGTATAGCAAAGTGATTCTGATTGGTGCCTTGATTCCCTTGGCTGCCTTGATTGCGCTCTGGGAAAATTTGCATGATCAACTGTGTGTTTGCATTGGTTGCGGCCATCACAGCTTGCCATGCCTTCGGAGGAGGTGGAGGTGGTGGCGGATCTTGATTTTGATTCTGACTGGTGCTCTTAGCGGGAGCCATCCTGAAGAGGTTGACCACCGTTAGCACATAGACAGATAAGTGAAGCTGAAACCAACGGAATGAAAATTGCAACATAAAGTCTTCACATCCAAACAAAATGAACGAATGCATTCCATAAATTGAGAAGCCACGTTGAATTAAGGTAGATAAATAAATCAACAAGGTACGGCTCAAGAACGAATAATCGGTAACAAATCCCGATCTCAAACCAATATCCGTGGAAGAAGAACTAGAGCTACAAGAATTCCCACCTATGAAACTCCCGAACCTTTCCGGTTATGCAATCAGGTGTTGGGAATACAGGGGAAGCATAATATCTCACCCAAACCAGCAAATCCTACATCCAGCTGTATCCATCCTTCAACACATAACCAAGAAACCTTCGGAAACCATCTACCTCAATCTTCGAAAAGCGTTCGTTATACAAGTTATGGTGATACTCCCGAACTCCCGCCCCAGTACTGGGTGGCGTCGAGGTTATCTCACCAACGAACTGCATAAAAGAGATTTTCGATGTCGGCGTACTAAACTCAGGTATTCCAGAATTGCAACGATAAAATTATGATGACAACACCTCAGAGCTCAACTCCCTGGGACACTTCCACTAAACCCCTGACAAGAGGCACCAAGACAATGTTCTCATCATAAAACCATCGGAACGATTCCAAGATACCCGCGTGATCCTAAAATTTTTTTAGTGCAATTTGAGAAGAGAAGAGTCAAAACTCTACGTCAGGATGCCTTACCAGAGCGATGAGGAGACTGGGAAGTAAAAAGAATTCCTAAACTCTGCGATATATAATTCCTAAATGACTCAAAACATTTTTCTAGACACAACTCGGCTGCTAAAAACGATCAAGCAATGGGGCTCCTAAGGTCGGGGAAGGCTCTGATTACCAACTTGTAACACCCTCGATGCGACTATATCTCCCACGTGTCGAGGCACGACTTAGAGGCATAATCGCATTGAAGGCATATGTCGCAAGTCAGGCAATCATCACAAACATCCCATGTGATATAGATAATGATAAGGGATAACATAGTTGGCTTACACTCGCCACGTCAATCAAGTACATAAATAACATACATCATCCAAACACTCATGGCCCGACTACGGCGCCAAAATGAAAGATAACCCAACAAGCGACATGGTCCCGATCACCCCCAACAGGGCACCACTACTGATCATCAGGAAAGGAAACATAGTAACACTGAGAGTACTCGTCGAAGTCCCACTTGAGCTCGTACGCGTCACCTGGAGCGGAATCACCTGGACCTGCATCTGGTGTAATAGTAATCTGTGAGCCACAGGGACTCAGCAATCTCGCACCCTCGCGATCAAGAGTATTTAAGCTTAAATAGGTAGCGATAGGGTGAATATAAGTGGAGCTGCAGCAAGCGGCTAGCATATGTGGTGGCTAACTTATCTGCAAAAGAGAGCGAGAAGAGGAGGCAAAGCGCGAGCGAGAAACTAGAGAGCAACCTGCGCAAACATTACGCCAACACCGTATCCACTTCCCGGACTCCGCCGAGAAGAGGCCATCACGGTAACACACTCAGTTGATTCATTTTAATTAAGTTAAGGTTCAAGTTATCTACAACCGGACATTAACAAATTCCCATCTGCCCATAACCGCGGGCACGGCTTTCGAAAGTTCAATCCCTGGAGGGGAGTCCCAACTTAGCCCATGACAAGCTCTCACGGTGAATGAAGAAATAGACCTCCTCCCAAGATGTTCTGATCAGACTCGGTATCTCGGTTCTTCAAGACACTTCGACAGGTTAAAACTAATCCAGCAACACCGCCCGAATGTGCCGACAAATCTCGATAGGAGCTGCACATATCTCTTTATCAGGGCACACTCAGATTGTCCTAGGTACGGGTAGGCCAGCCCAGAGTTGCCCCTGGTGGCCACCGTCAGCTGACAGGTGGACCAACACTCAGAGGAGCACTGGCCCGGGGGGTTTAAATAAGATGACCCTCGGGCTCCGGAAACCCAAGGGAAAAGAGGCTAGGTGGCAAATGGTAAAACCAAGGTTGGGCATTGCTGGAAAAGCTTTAATCAAGGCGAACTATCAAGGGGTTCCCATTATAACCCAACCGCGTAAGGAACGCAAAATCCGGGAACATAACACCGATATGACGGAAACTAGGGCGGTAAGAGTGGAACAAAACACTAGGCGAGAGGCCGAGCCTTCCACCCTTTACCAAGTATATAGATGCATTAAGATAACAAGATAATATGATGATATCCCAACAAGTAAATAAACGTTCCAACAAGGAACGGCCTCCAATCTTCACCTGCAACTAGCAATGCTATAAGAGGGGCTGAGCAAAGCGGTAACATAGCCAATCAATGGTTTGCTAGGACATGGTGGACCTGAACATTACAAAGTAAAACATGGCATGGAGCTACTCAAATAGCTTAACAAAAGTCCCTTAGTGACCTTGAGCCAAAAGGGATCAGATAATATACTAACAAGCACATGAACATAGCAAAAACATAATCAGTTTTCAGACTTAGTGAAAACTGGCACATGCTGAAATATAACTCAAGTAGGCATGTTTACGAGCTCGATGCACTCATCACGGTGCAAGTCATGGCAAGACAAGCATACATCCATCAAGAAGGCACAAAATGCAAGCTAGACATAGCAAGAACAATGGCATAGCATGCACGGATCAACTACAACATCACCAGCAAAATTGCAAACAAGTTGACAATCTGCCCAGATTCACAACGAAGAAAAAGTAGAGCTCGATTGACTCAAGCTAGGGTGCTCCATAATTGCAAACAAAGAGATGGATGGCTAGAGCACTACAAGATTAACAAAACTCCTTTACTGATCATCCTTAAAAGAGGCAGGGATCACTAGGAAACAACATGAACATGTGGCATCATGAGATAAACGATCCCAGGACTTAGTGAAATTACTAAGTCCCTGAAAATAGAGTTACCGAGTGCACCACTTTGCAAGCTTGCACTAGTCACCAAACACATCACAAAAATACATGGGTTGCACCTCTGGAAAGATGAAAAAACCCTTAACAAAACATATGTAGAGCATCAGGGCATCTCATGCACACAACAATCATGGCAAAAATGACAAATGTCTAAGATGGAGTAGCAGATCTGACAATTAACTCAAGTAGCCCTCTTCTAACAGCATTTCGGGCATCAAGATTAGCTCAAATGAAAATGATGCAATGGAATGAAATGATGTACTCTCCGAGATGAACATTTTGATATGCTATATGCATGAATCGGAGCTACGGATGCAAAGTTACGGGGCCTCGAACAGGGGGCACTTGAATCTGCAATTCCGGGAGTTAGTAAAAAAAACACCACCTAGGGTTACTGTTCACGGATCCCAGATCTAGCTCACATCACTATTCACGGCGGCACGCACTGTAGCAAGTCGAGGACGAGGTTGCCGGACTTGGCAGGGTCTTCGCCGGAGATCGCGGGGAGGACGGCGGAAGGCTGCGGGGTCCCAGACTTGACGGCGCCGGCGGCTTGGAGACCTCGGGCGGCGCCGGCGAGGCCGGAGCCGGGCGGCGCGACGAGCTGCGCGGGGCGGCGCGGCGGACTCCAGCCACCGGAGCGGCGGGGCAGACGAGGTGGAGCGGCGGAGGCGGCGGGGCGCGGCGCCGGCTACAGGGAAGAGGAGGCGGGCGGCGGCGCGGCAGATCTGGGCCGCGGGGGCCCCGGATGTGCCTCGCGGGCCTTGGCGGCGGTGGCAGCAGCGCGCCACGTGGCAGCTTGCCACTGGTGCGGGCGGGCGGCGGACGGAGTGTCCGGCGCGTCGGAGGGGATTTTTAGGGTTTCGGAGGTAGGAGGAGATCCGAAAACCCGGGGGAACTTTAAATAGGCACAGGAAGAGCTAGGAGAGTCCAAATGAGGTGCGGTTTTCGGCCACGCGATCGTGATCGAACGCTCTAGATCATGAAGCAGAGTTAGGTGGGTTTTGGGCCAAATTGGAGGGGTGTTGGGCTGCAACACACACGAGGCCTTTTCGGTCCCTCGGTTGACCGTTGGAGTATCAAACGAAGTCCAAATGATACGAAACTTGACAGGCAGTCTACAAGTAGTAAACCAAGGCCACTTGCCAAGTCTCGGTCCAATCCGGAAATGTTTAATCCCCACACACGAAAGAAAGCTAGAAATGACCACCGGAGGAGAACGAAGCGCCGGAATGCAAAACGGACAACGGGGAAAATGCTCGAATGCATGAGACGAACACGTATGCAAATGCAATGCACATGATGGCATGATATGAGATGCATGACAATATAAACAACACACGAAGACAAAGACCCGAACCCGAGAAAATAAATATAACTTAACGCCGGAAACGGCAAGAGTTGGAGTACAAATTGGGAAAGTTATATCCGGGGTGTTACAACACTCCACCACTACGAAAGGATCTCGTCCCGAGATCTAGGACTGAAAGAACGCCGGGTACTCAGAAAGGAGGTGATCCTCGCGTTCCCAGGTAGCTTCACGGTCGGAATGGTGTGACCACTTGACTTTGAGAAATTTGATTGACTTGTTGCGAGTCTTGCGTTCAGTCTCTTCAAGAATAGCAACTAGGTGCTCACGATAGGAAAGATCTTCTTGGAGCTCAATGTCCTTGAAGTTGACTGTGCGGTCAGGAGTCTTGAAGCACTTTCGAAGCTGAGAGACATGGAACATGTCATGAACATTTGCAAAGTTTGAAGGAAGCTCGAGTTGATAGGCGAGGTCGCCTCTCTTGCTGACAATTTTGAAAGGTCCCACGTATCTAGGGGCAAGCTTCCCTTTGATACCGAAGCGACGAGTACCTTTCATAGGAGAGACGCGGAGGTAAACATGATCTCCGATCTCGAAAGCCAAATCACGGTGCTTACTATCATAGTAGCTCTTCTGACGGGATTGGGCTGCTTTGAGGTTATCACGAATGACTTTGCACATTTCTTCTGCTTCTGTGATTAAGTCATTACCTAGCAGCTGACGTTCACCGGTTTCAGACCAGTTGAGAGGGGTACGGCACTTCCTGCCATACAGAATTTCAAATGGGGCCTTGCCCGAACTTGCTTGAAAACTATTGTTGTAGGAGAATTCTGCATAAGGAAGACAATCCTCCCACTACATGCCGAAGGAGATCACACAACCCCTGAGCATATCTTCAAGAATCTGGTTGACACGCTCGACTTGACCGCTTGTTTGAGGGTGGAAAGCTGGGCTGAAGGGAATGTTCGTGCCCATGGCCTTCTGAAAAGAATCCCAAAACTTGGAGGTAAAGATGCTGCCACGGTCTGAAGAGATCACCTGTGGGATACCATGCAGAGAGACAACTCAGGAGGTATAGAGTTCCGCCAATTGAGCTGCAGTGATCGACTCTTTGATAGGCAGAAAGTGAGCCACTTTGGTGAGTTTATCGATGACAACGAATATAGCATCATTGCCATGCTTGGACTTTGAAAACCCAGTCACGAAGTCCATTTCAATGTGGTCAAACTTCCATTCTGGAATGGCAAGAGGTTGGAGGAGACCAGCTGGCCTTTGGTGTTCTGCCTTCACTCTTCTGCAGACATCACATTCATTCACGAATTGAGCAATCTCGCGCTTCATTCGAGTCCACCAATAAGCTTGCTTAAGGTCCTGATACATCTTCGTGCTCCCAGGGTGGATGGAGAGGAGAGAATTGTGAGCCTCGTTCATGATCACTTTACGAAGTTCACCTTTGGGTACAACAATTCGATCCTCGAAGAAGAGAGTGTCCTTGTCATCAAGGCGGTAGCACTTGTACTTGTGTTGACTCTTGGCAATCCCAATCTTCACCTTTTTCACCATAGCATCAAAAAGCTGGGCTTGGCGAATCTGGTCTTCCAAGGTAGGAGAGACTTGAAGGTTGGCGAGGAAACCTTGAGGAACAATTTGCAGATTAAGTTTGCGGAAAGCTTCACAAAGCTCGGGTTGATATGGCTTAAGAATCAGACTGTTGCAATAAGCTTTCCTGCTCAAAGCGTCAGCAATCACATTGGCCTTGCCTGGAGTATACTCGATACTCGGATTATACTCTTGAATCATTTCGACCCATCGAGTTTGCCTGAGGTTGAGATTAGGCTGAGTGAAGATGTAGTTGAGACTCTTGTGATCAGTGAAAATGTCCACTTTTCTTCCCATAGAAGATGTCTCCAAGTCAAAAGAGCATGCACAACTGCCGCCAACTCGAGATCATGAGTGGGGTAGTTCTTCTCATTAGGCTTCAACTGGCGAGATGTATAAGCAACAACTTTCTTCTCTTGCATCAAAACTGCGCCAAGACCTTGGAGAGAGGCATCACAAAATACCTCGTACGGTTTGGATTCATCAGGCAGAGTCAGAACTGGAGCAGTGATCAATTTCTCTTTCAAGGTGTTGAAAGCAATATCACACTCCGAAGACCAAACGTACTTGACGTGCTTCTGAAGAAGATTTGAGAGAGGCTTCGCGATCTTAGAAAAGTTTTCAACGAATCTTCGGCAATAGCTTGCGAGACCGAGGAAACTGCGGAGTTGCTTCACGTTCTGAGTAGGTTCCCAATTCACAATTGCAGACAACTTCTCAGGATTCACGGCAATGCCCTTGGCAGAGATGATATGACCAAGATAAAGAACCTCATCGAGCCAAAATTCGCACTTGGAGAACTTGGCGTAGAACTGATGTTCCCTGAGCTTATCGAGTACCAAACGCAAGTGTTTGGCATGATCTTCATTGTTCTTCGAGAAAACCAGAATGACGTCGAGATAGACCAAAACGAAGTCATTGGTGTAGGTGTTGAAGATGAAGTTCATCATGCGAGAGAACGTCAGAGGAGCGTTGACAAGGCCAAAAGACATGACAGTGTATTCATATGAACCAAAGCTTGTCCTGAAAGCCGTCTTGGGAATATCTTGCTCATGGATTCGAATCTGATGATAACCCATACGGAGATCAAGCTTGGAGAATACTTGAGCACCTTTGAGTTGTTCGAACAGCTCATTGATGTTGGGAAGTGGGTATTTGTTCTTGATGGTCTTCTTGTTCAATGGACGGTAATCAACACAAAGTCGGTCCGTTCCATCCTTCTTCTTGACAAAAAGAACACCACAACCCCACGGAGAAGAACTAGGCTGGATGAGACCCATTCTCTCGTGCTCATCGAGTTGCTTCTTCAGCTCCTTCAACTCTTCGGGTACGAGCTTGTAAGGACGCTTGCACACAGGTTCCGTGCCAGGCTCAAGATCAATAACGAATTCAACTGGCCGGTGTGGAGGCATTCCTGGGAGCTCTTCTGGAAAGACGTCTTGATATTCACAAACGACTGGAATTTGCGAGATAGCATCCAGTTCACCCTTCTCATTGAGAGAAAACAGACGGATGGTATCATCACGAGCGGCAAAGACAATTACATCCTCAGACGAATGAGTCAATTGAATCTGCCTGGCTGCACAATCAAGCTGAGCCTTGTGCTTAGAAAGCCAATCCATTCCGAGAATAAGATCAATATCCGAGTCACCAAGAACCGTTGGAGAAGCCAGAAACTTGTAGTCACCCAAAGTGATAGTAACATCCGGAACGATGGAGTTAGCATGCATGCGCTTACCAGGAGAGACAACTGCTAAAGGACTAGGCAAGACTTGTGAAACCAATTCATGCCTATATGTAAACGGTCTCGAGATGAAACAATGCGATGCACCAGTGTCAAAAAGAAATTTAGCTGGAATATCGTTAACAGGAAGGTTACCCATGATCACATCTGATGAGTCCTCTGCCTGAGCTGCATTCATCAAGTTGACCTTGGCGTGCTTGGGGTTTTGCTTGACCACAGCTGTACTTGCCGATCTCACAGGAGGAGGAGGAGGAAGACGCCTCTGGTTGAAACACTTGTTGGCATAGTGACCCTTTTCTTGGCACTTGTTGCACGTGACCTCTGAAAGCGGACGGTGGTACGGAGCACTCGACCTTGGAGGTTGAGACAAAGTCTTGTTCTGAAAGCCAGGGTTGGGTGGGTGGGAAGAACCACTGCCACCTTTGCTCTTCTGCTGATACGGCTGACGGAACGGAGGAGGAGGAAGCCAATATTTTTGTTGCTTGGCCACTTGAGTAGAGGAAGAAGGAGTAGCATCTCTGACTCGCTTCTTGGAAGCATCACACCTCAACTGAGCAGCCTCTTGCTTCAGTGCCATGTTGTAGAACTCATCGTATCTCAAGGGCTCAAAGAGGACAAGAGCGAGCTGAATTTCTTCTCTGAGACCACCCCTGAACTAGTATATCATGCTCTTCTCATCAGGTACGTCCTGCTTGGCAAAGTGGGCGAGCTTCTGGAACAACTTGTTGTAGTCATAGACAGACAAAGAGCCTTACTTCAAGTTGCGGAATTCCTGACGCTTACTTTCAACCACGCTTTGAGGGATGTGATGAGCTCGGAAATCTTGACAGAATTCATCCCAAGTGATCACACGTCCACCTCTGGAGTCCTTGTACTGCTGGCACCATTCTGCAGCTTGATCTTTGAGTTGGAAGGAAGCGAACTTGACGAAATCTTCAGGCCTGACGTTGCTGCACTCAAAATGCTTACACAGATCCACAAGCCAATCGTCAGCATCGGTTGCCTCAACACAATTGCTGAACGTCTTTGGGCCATTAGCACGGAACTGGTTCACTGTAGCAAAGTGATTCTGATTGTTGCCTTGATTCCCTTGGCTGCGTTGATTGCGCTCTTTGAAAATTTGCATGATCAACTGTGTGTTTGCATTGGTTGCGGCCATCACAGCTTGCCATGCCTCCGGAGGAGGTGGAGGTGGTGGCGGATCTTGATTTTGATTCTGACTAGTGCTCTTAGCGGGAGCCATCCTGAAGAGGTTGACCACCGTTAGCACATAGACAGATAAGTGAAGCTGAAACCAACGGAATGAAAATTGCAACATAAAGTCTTCACATCCGAACAAAATGAACGAATGCATTCCTCTTGAAGTGGTCACATATCCATAAATTGAGAAGCCACGTTGAATTAAGGTAGATAAATAAATCAACAAGGTACGGCTCAAGAACGAATAATCGGTAAGAAATCCCGATCTCAAACCAATATCCGTGGAAGAAGAACTAGAGCTACAAGAATTCCCACCTATGAAACTCCCAAACCTTTCCGGTTATGCAATCAGGTGTTGGGGATACAGAGGAAGCATAATATCTCACCCAAACCAGCAAATCCTACATCCAGCTGTATCCATCCTTCAACACATAACCAAGAAACCTTCAGAAACCATCTACCTCAACCTTCGAAAAGCATCCGTTGTACAAGTTATGGCGATACTCCCGAACTCCCGCCCCAGTACTGGGTGGCGTCGAGGTTATCTCACCAACGAACTGCATAAAAGAGATTTTCGATGTCGGCGTACTAAACTCAGGTATTCCAGAATTGTAACGATAAAATTATGATGACAACACCTCAGAGCTCAACTCCCCGGGACACTTCCACTAAACCCCTGACAGGAGGCACCAAGACAATGTTCTCATCATAAAACCATCGGAACGATTCCAAGATACCCGCGTGATCCTAAATTTTTTTTAGTGAAATTTGAGAAGAGAAGAGTCAAAACTCTACGTCAGGATGCCTTACCAGAGCGATGAGGAGACTGGGAAGTAAAAAGAATTTCTAAACTCTCCGATATATAATTCCTAAATGACTCAAAACATTTTTCTAGACACAACTCGGCTGCTAAAAACGATCAAGCAATGGGGCTCCTAAGGTCGGGGAAGGCTCTGATTACCAACTTGTAACACCCTCGATGCGACTATATCTCCCACGTGTCGAGGCACGACTTAGAGGCATAATCGCATTGAAGGCATATGTCGCAAGTCAGGCAATCATCACAAACATCCCATGTGATATAGATAATGATAAGGGATAACATAGTTGGTTACACTCGCCACGTCAATCGAGTACATAAATAACATACATCATCCAAACACTCATGGCCCGACTACGGCGCCAAAATGAAAGATAACCCAACAAGCGACATGGTCCCGATCACCCCCAACAGGGCACCACTACTGATCATCAGGAAAGGAAACATAGTAACGCTGAGAGTCCTCGTCGAACTCCCACTTGAGCTCGTACGCGTCACCTGGAGCGGAATCACATGGACCTGCATCTGGTGTAATAGTAATCTGTGAGCCACAGGGACTCAGCAATCTCGCACCCTCGCGATCAAGACTATTTAAGCTTAAATAGGTAGGGGTAGGGTGAATATAAGTGGAGCTGCAGGAAGCGGCTAGCATATGTGGTGGCTAACTTATCCGCAAAAGAGAGCGAGAAGAGGAGGCAAAGAGCGAGCGAGAAACTAGAGAGCAACCTGCGCAAACATTACTCTAACACTGTATCCACTTCCCGAACTCCGCCGAGAAGAGGCCATCACGGTAACACACTTAGTTGATTCATTTTAATTAAGTTAAGGTTCAAGTTATCTACAACCGGACATTAACAAATTCCCATCTGCCCATAACCACGGGCACGGCTTTCGAAAGTTCAATCCATGCAGGGGAGTCCCAACTTAGCCCATGACAAGCTCTCACGGTCAACAAAGGAATAGACCTCCTCCCAAGACGTTCCGATGAGACTCGGTATCTCGGTTCTTCAAGACACTTTGACAGGTTAAAACTAATCCAGCAACACCGCCCGAATGTGCCGACAAATCCCGATAGTAGCTGCACATATCTCTTTCTCTGGGCACACTCAGATTGTCCTAGGTACGGGTAGGCCGGCCCAGAGTTGCCCCTGGTGGGCACCGGCAGCTGACAGGTGGACCAGCACTCAGAGGAGCACTGGCCCGGGGGGGTTTAAATAAGATGACCCTCGGGATCCAGAAACCCAAGGGAAAAGAGGCTAGGTGGAAAATGGTAAAACCAAGGTTGGGCATTGCTGGAAAAGCTTTAATCAAGGCGAACTATCAAGAGGTTCCCATTATAACCCAACCGCGTAAGGAACGCAAAATCCGGGAACATAACACCGATATGACGGAAACTAGGGCGGCAAGAGTGGAACAAAACACTAGGCGAGAGGCCGAGCCTTCCACCCTTTACCAAGTATATAGATGCATTATGATAACAAGATAATATGATGATATCCCAACAAGTAAATAAACATTCCAACAAGGAACGGCCTCCAATATTCACCTGCAACTAGCAACGCTATAAGAGGGGCTGAGCAAAGCAGTAACATAGCCAATCAATGGTTTGCTAGGACATGGTGGGTTAGAGGTTTGACATGGCAATCTGGGAGGCTGACAAGCAAAAGGTAGACATCGTAGCATTGGCATAGCAAAAGAGCGAGCAAACTAGCATAGCAAAGATAGTAGTGATTTCGAGGGTACGATCATCTTGCCTGCAAAGCTGTCAGAGTTGACTGAATCCTCGAAAGCAAACTCAACGGGCTCCTCGTTAGCGAACTCGTCTCCCGGCTCTACCCAAACAAGACAAACAAGCAACAAGGACACAATCAACCACGTGCAAGGATCAATCAATAAGATGCAATGATGATATGCTATGCGGGATGCGATGCGGGATGCAAAATGCAAGATATGACAGGAAATGCATGAACCTGGCCTCAACATGGAAATCCAAGTGTTCCACTGGAAAGATGATATGAAATCGCTTGAAAATGATATAAAGAACGCCGGAATCGGAGTTACGGTTTGGAAATGGCAAGCGATTCAAAATTGGCACCGGTCTGCGATTTACAGCAAGTAGGCATATAAATGCAATGAGATGACCATGCTACAGCACTCAAACATGGCAACAAAATACATGGCAGGGATGCATTCAAGATGCTTAACAAAAGTCTAGCACTGAGCCATGGCCAATTCATCCATTAACCGGTTCAAACAAGCATGGCAAAAACGCAAATGGTAAACATATCTCAGACTTAGTGAAATTAACACTTGCCTGAAATTTAACACGGAGTAGCACTCTTCGGAGCAACAAAATAACATGCTACAGGACCTGAACATTACAAAGTAAAACATAGCATGGAGCTACTCAAATAGCTTAACAAAAGTCCCTTAGTGACCTTGAGCCAAAAGGGATCAGAAAATATACTAACAAGCACATGAACATAGCAAAAACATAATCAGTTTTCAGACTTAGTGAAAACTGGCACATGCTGAAACATAACTCAAGTAGGCATGTTTACGACCTCGATGCACTCACCACGATGCAAGTCATGGCAACACAAGCATACATCCATAAATAAGGCACAAAATTCAAGCTATACATGGCAAGAACAATGGCATAGCATGCACGGATCAACTACAACATCACCGGCAAAATTGCAAACAAGTTGACAATCTGCCCAGATTCACAACGAAGCAAAAGTAGAGCTCAATTGACTCAAGCTAGGGTGCTCCATAATTGCAAACAAAGACATGGATGGATAGAGCACTACAAGATTAACAAAACTCCTTTACTGATCATCCTTAAAAGAGGCACGGATCACTAGGAAACAACATGAACATGTGGCATCATGAGATAAACGATCCCAGGACTTGGTGAAATTACTAAGTCCCTGAAAACAGAGTTACCGAGTGCACCACTTTGCAAGCTTGCACTATTCACCACACACATCACAAAAATACATGGGTTGCACCTCTGGAAAAGATGACAAAACCCTTAACAAAACATATGTAGAGAATCAGGGCATCTCATGCACACAACAATCATGGCAAAAATGACAAATGTCTAAGATGGAGTAGCAGATCTGACAGTTAACTCAAGTAGCCCTCTTTTAACAGCATTTTGGGCATCAAGATGAGCTCAAATGAAAATGATGCAATTGAGTAAAATGATGTACTCTCCGAGATGAACATTTTTATATGCTATATGCATGAATCGAAGCTACGGATGCAAAGTTACGGGGCCTCGAACAAGGGCACTTGAATCTGCAATTTCGGGAGTTAGTAAAAAAAACACCACCTAGGGTTACTGTTCACGGATCCCAGATCTAGCTCACATCATTGTTCACGGCGACACGCACTGTAGCAAGTCGAGGACAAGGTCGCTGGACTTGGCAGGGTCATCGCCGGAGATTGCGGGGAGGACGGCGGAGGGCTGCGGGGTCCCGGACTTGACGGCGCCGACGGCTTGGACACCTCGGGCGGCACGGGCGAGGCCGGACCCGGGCGGCGCGGCGGACTCCGGCTACCGGAGCGGCGGGGTAGACGAGGTGGAGCGGCGGAGGCGGCGGGGCGCGGCGCCGGCTGCGGGGAAGAGGAGGCGGGCGGCGGCGCGGCAAATCTGGGCCGCGGGGGCCCCGGATGGGCCTCGCGGGCCTCGGCGGCGGTGGCGGCGGCGCGCCACGTGGCAGCTTGCCACTGGTGCGGGCGGGCGGCGGACGGAGTGTCTGGCGCGGGCGAACAATGTCCGGCGCGTCGGAGGGGATTTTTAGGGTTTCGGAGGTAGGAGGAGATCCGAAAATCGAGGGAATTTTAAATAGGCACAGGAAGAGCTAGGAGAGTCCAAATGAGGTGCGGTTTTCGGCCACGCGATCGTGATCGAACACTCTAGATCATGCAGCAGAGTTAGGTGGGTTTTGGGCCGAATTGGAGGGGTGTTGGGCTGCAACACACACGAGGCCTTTTCGGTCCCTCGGTTGACCGTTGGAGTATCAAACGAAGTCCAAATGATACGAAACTTGACAGGCGGTCTACCGGTAGTAAACCAAGGCTGCTTGGCAAGTCTCGGTCCAATCAGGAAAAAAAGCTAGAAATGACCACCAGAGGAGAACGAAGCGCCGGAATGCAAAACGGACAACGGGGAAAATGCTCGAATGCATGAGACGAACACGTATGCAAATGCAATGCACATGATGGCATGATATGAGATGCATGACAACGAAAACAACACACGAAGACAAAGACCCGAACCCGAGAAAATAAATATAACTTGACGCTGGAAACCGCAAGAGTTGGAGTACAAATTGGAAAAGTTATATCCGGGGTGTTACCCAAACCCCCCTGGGTACAAGACAGCCGACCAGCTCCAGCAGATAGCCAAAACAACGGTTCCTAACAAGCTGGACCCTGTGGTGGCTCTTGCACATGAGATTGACAATCTCAGAGAAGTATGGCATGCTGCACCGGCTGTAAGCTTTAGTTGCAATCTCATCAATGGTGGCCTTTGTTGTGGTTGGGTCAATCCTTGCTCTCTGCTGCAAAAATATATAGAAGGTAAAAAGGTGTATGAATTTATTTGAGCTGGAAAACTATAAAAAAATCGAACCCCAACTGATGAAAAAAAAAGAAAAAGTAGTGATGTACCTTCTTTTTTCGTTCCAAAAGAGCTTCCCGTCGTTCTTTCCTTTGAGCACTCTTACTCAGCTGGCGGAAGGAAAAACAAAAAAATCCATTAGGTTGGGGGCAAGAAAAAAAGGCAACAATTCATGCATTATCTATTTTTTAAACAAGAAAAACAAGAAAAAAGAAAAGTGAATATTTATAGATAAAGTGATACACACCGAAGTCAGAACTTCTTCATACAGCAAACCCTCTGATGCTTCAGTGTCAGTGATCTCGACATCATAGCCTCTCTCTTCTAAATCAGTATCTTCAACACACTTATCTCTGCCTTCTTCATTTCTATCACTCCCAGGTTTCCCTCCTTCAACTTCAAAAACTGTACCTGTGTGCGGCTGTATTAAAAAAGTGCATATGATACATTAGTGTTGCAAGTAACTTCTATCTCTTGGAACATACTCTAGGCCAAAAAATATAAACAGCAAATACAACACACATATGTTCCAGGTAACTTCCTTCTTTGCTCATGCTTACAGAAAAACAAAAGCAGTAGACATTGTAAGCATACAAAGGGTGGTTGCATTTAACATACCACATTGTTTAAGCAATCTCTTGTTAAGTCTTTAGACTCCTTCATATGATCCTGTCTGAAAAAAAATGATGATGAGATTCAAAAAAAAAACTGTGCAAACAAGGGGTTAAATCAAAAACACAGAAAAAAGACCGAGTACATACAGTTTTAAGCTGTTGACCTAACCCTTCTTTCAAGGAGGACTCGGTTTTAGTTTCGATCCCGCGTTCAATCTACATGCAGGCATCCATCACACTACTGATAAAAAAAGAGGCACTAATCTATCTAAATATATATCGCAAAAGTGGATTAACACAGAAACAAAAAAGGAAGACAAACATACCACTGGATACCCTCTCAAATTTTACTGTGGTAGTGAGCTAAGAAAAAAAGAAAAATTGCACAAAAATCATTCAATAAAGTTATGCATCAGAGAGTGTTGTGTCGATCTTGAATCTAAATTCAGATTAGGGGAAATCAAACACAAAGATTGAGATCATTTCAGTTAGTAGGGCGGGCTTGAGAAAAGATGCTGCTTAGTGAGATGCAGGAGGCCCAAGACAAAAAAATCCATATAAAAAGAATCTGGGAGTGTTTCTTTTACTAGTTACGAGTACATTAACAAATCCCAAACGTGCTTTGCTTTGGGCTTGCTTCATCTTAGCCGGCAGCTTTGGGATGATGATAATTTCGATGTTGGCAATATTACGAGATGCCCTAATTAGCCGTGATGAATAGCGGCAATCTCCTATCTCCAGAGAGACAGAAGGTAGTTGACTAGAAAAAAGGGTAAAAACTATCAACTACAGTGGGATTAAAAAACACTTGTGAATGATGTTGTTTCCCTTCCTGCACTAGTCTCTGAAGATAACAAAATCACCAAAAGCCTCTAGGGATAATACAAAAATTTGATTAGAAGACATGTAACGTATCTTCAGAAACCAGCGAGAGAAAATGAAAAAGCATGTCTCACCCTCGACTTGAGTGATAGAACGGAGTCTGGCTAGAAACGGCCAGCAAATCAACTATGACATACTATCTCTTCAGTACAAAGACATTTTTAGAGTAAAATAGTACTATGTATAACCCCACACTGGCGCAGCCTGATGTATAACACCACACTGGCCCCAAAAAATCAATTATCTCAGTATGCCGAATGCCTCAGAAAAATCCAAACAAGCATTGGCAATGCTCGGTGCAAGCAGGGAACTGAGCAGACATCAGTAACAACTAAGTACGAGTACATCACAGCAGAATTCAAAAATAGTTACCTTCGAAAAAATACGAGGTCGAGCTAAAACAAAAGCACTAATTCGCTCCCCTCAGATTCGTGATTCGCCCCAATAAAAAAGCAGAAAAAAATACTTGTAACTAGTGAGGATGGTTAATCCGTTCACATATTTCTACTTGTAACTAGTAAAAGGAAACACTCCCAGATTTCCTTATGGAAAATGTAAAACATCAATTGTCTATTTTTGGTAGTTCAGACAAACAAAACCAAAAACAGGCACTACAAATGCAACATTTCATGAGTTGGAGACAGGAAGCCAAAAAGCGGGACAGCTTTGGGAAAAATATATGTGGAAAAATTGATGTTGATATGATTAAGAGATGCTGTATTTAGTTGTGACGATCAGCAGCAAAATCTTCCTATCTCGAGAAGACACAGAAGGTAGCTAAAATCCATCAACTACAGTGTTTAAATAACTAACAGTTGCAGATCACTTGCACGGGAGTATTACAGCAAGGCTGACCACTTACAAGCATGTTGCTTAAGAAATTAAGACATATCTACTAACAATGAACTTGCATACTTCTAAAATTCACAACCACAGAATGTCTATTGACAGTGAACAGAATTAGACTGACGCTCTCATGGAGCACAAAAAAATTCAGACGCAGTCCTACCAAGTTCCCCATCCCGCTGACCGGGCGCGGCGCTGGCTGGGGTGGCGCCGGAGAATGATGGAGAAGACGGACGCGCTGCCCCTTCCCCCTTCTCGTCGGGCAGCACCACCGGCACCCACCATCTGACGGACCACCACGCCAGTTACCCATCCCGCTGCCCGAAAACACACCAAAAATCCCTCTTCCGGACTTGCAATTTCCTCTCGGAATCGTGATTCTCAACAATTATGAACCCTAGACTACAGAAAAATTGACACCCGCAGCTCGGTTTCACCTCGATAGGGGAAAAGGGGTCGTAGCTCAGCTCACCTCATCAGTAGGGCACGAGGACTCTGGAGGGGCGCCCGGATCGCCGAGCATCTCCTCACGGGCGTCACCGAGCATCTCGTCGCCGTTCTGACCAAGAAAAAACAGTGTACTTGTGAAAAAAATGTTTGTAAAAGGACATGCAACTAGGCCCCATGTCTCTCGACGCCGCCCCCTTCGACAAAACAAAAGCCCCCCTAGTTGCTACCAATCTAGAAGACATGCAGTTGCGTGCCTACTATGGGACATGCAACTAGGTCCCATGTCTCTCGACGCCGCACCCTCCGACAAAACAAATCCCACCCGCTAGTTGCGAGCAAAACTAGAAGACATGTCATTGCACGCCTAGTGTGGTACATGCAACTGGTCCCCATTCCTCTCGACGCCGCACCCTTCCGACAAAACAAAGACCCCTCCCCCCCAGTTGCAACCAAACTAGAAGACATGCAGTTGCGTGCCTAGTGTGGGACATGCAGTTGGCACCTCTCCCCATACAAACAAGAAATTGAAGTCGAGTTGTAACCAAGTTATAAGGCATGCAATTGCGACCAAGTTAGAAGACATGCAGTTTCGTGCCTCCTGTGGGACACGCAACTGGGCCCCATGTCTCTCGATGCCTGCCCATCCGACAAAACAAAGGGTCCCCCCCCCCCGAGTTGCAACCAAGTTAAAAGACATGCAGTTGTGTTCCTAGTGTGGGACATGCAACTGGGCCCCATGCCTCTCGACCCCGCACCCCTTCGACAAAACAAAGACACCCCCCCAGTTGCGACCAAACTAGAAGACATGCAGTTGCGTGCCCATTGTGGGACATGCAAACTGGTGCCTCTCCGCATACAAACAAGAAATGGAAGTCGAGTTGCAACCAATTTATAAGGCATGCAGTTACGACCAAACTAAAAGACATGCAGCTGCATGCCTAGTGTGGGACATGCAACTGGGCCCCATGCCTCTCGACGCCGCCCCCTCCAACAAAACAAAGGCCCCTCCCCCAGTTGCGACCAAACTAGAAGACATGTAGTTGCGTGCCCATTGTGGGACATGCAGCTGGTGCCTCTCACCGTACAAACAAGAAATGAAAGTCGAGTTAAAACCAAGTTATAAGGTATGCAGTTGCGACCAAGTTAGCAGACATGTAGTTTCGTGCCTCCTGTGGGACATGCAACTGGGCCCCATGTCTCTCGATGTCAGTCCATCCAACAGAACAAAAGCACCCGCCCGAGTTGCGACCAAGTTAGAAGACATGCAGTTGCGTTCCTAGTGTGGGACATGCAACTGGGCCCCATGTCTCTCGATGCAGCCCCCTCCGATAAAACAAAGACCCCCCCCCCCCCAGTTGCGACCAAACTAGAAGGCATGCAACTGCGTGCCCATTGTGGGACATGCAGCTGGTGACTCTCCCCGTACAAACAAGAAATGGAAGTCGAGTTGCAACCAAGTTATAAGGCATGCAGTTGCAACCAAGTTAGAAGACATGTAGTTCCGTGCCTCCTGTGGGACATGCAGCTAGGCCCCATGTCTCTCGATGCCGGCCCATCCGGAAAAACAAAAGCCCGCCCGAGTTGCGACCAAGTTAGTAGACATGCAGTTGCATTCCTAGTGTGGGACATGCAACTTGCCCGATCTCTCTCGGCGCTGCTCCCTCTGCCAAAACAAAGGCACCCCCTAGTTGCGGCCAAACTAGAAGACATGCAGTTGCGTGCCTGGTGTGGGACATGCAACTGGGCCCCATGCCTCTCAATGCCGCCCCCTTCCGACAAAACAATGACCCCACCCTCCAATTGCGACCAAACTAGAAGACATGTAGTTGCGTGCCCACTGTGGGACATGCAACTCGCGCCTCTCCATGTACAAACAAGAAATGGAAGTCGAGTTCCAACCAAGTTATAAGGCATGCAGTTACCAGTTGCTACCAAGTTAGAAGACATGCAATGCCGTGCCTCCTGTGGGACATGCAGCTGGGCCCCATGTCTTTCGATGCCGGCCCATCCGACCAAAAAAAAGCCCCCCTCCCCCCCGAGTTGCGACCAAGTTAGAAGACATGCAACTACGTTCCTAGTGTGGGACATGCAACTTGCCCGATCTCTCTCGACGCCACTCCCTCCGACAAAACAAAGGTCCCCCCTAGTTGCGGCTAAACTAGAAGACATGCAGTGGCGTGCCTGGTGTGGGACATGCAACTGGGCCCCATGCCTCTCGACGCCGCCCCCTTCCGACAAAACAAAGACTCCCCCCAGTTGTGACCAAACTAGAAGACATGAAGTTGCGTGCCCATTGTTGGACATGCAAACTGGTGCCTCTCCCCATACAAACAAGAAATGGAAGTCGGGTTGCAACCAATTTATAAGGCATGCAGTTGCGACCAAACTAAAAGACATGAAGTTGCATGCCTAGTGTGGGACATGCAAATGGGCCCCATGCCTCTCGACGCCGGCCCCTCCGACGAAACAAAGACCCCCCTAGTTGCGACCAAACTAGAAGACATGCAGTTGCTGCCAAACACAATGCGGCCATCATTAGCAGTTTGTATGAGATTTTTTTTTGAATCTGCCACCACCCACACAAATACCGACCAACCCCCTGTTCTTCAAACGGCGTGGCAGTAGCAACTTTCTTGGGTATTTTCTATGCATCATGGAAAAAAACACACAAAAAAGAGACAATTATGTGAGTGTTTTATCAAAACCATGAAACTTTCTTTGGTCTTTGAATCATTTCAAAGAAAAGGGTAAAAAACAATTTAGATTTTTTACTTGAAAAGCATACTGAAAAAAAAACTGAGCATGAATACATGTTCAAACATACTTGCAGATACTAAAAACTCCTGCAAAAAAGTCTTATATTTTTAATTATGCAATTTCCAGCTCAGAAATCATATTACCCCGCCCCTTCTCTTTCCTAGGAATCAGATTTGCATTATGTGTTCAGATATATATACTTGTAGCATACCCATACAAAAGAACTAAAAGAGAAAAAAGGAAAAAAGAGATACATACCATCATGCCCAAACGAATGTCTGTCCTTGTGAGGCGGTGAAAGAAAGGAAACCCGATGAAATCATCACTGAGAGGCAGCGGCCCTTGTAGCTGAAAACCCTCTGTCTCATTAAGCAGAAGCACCATAGTGCGAACAATGCCTTCACCACCATCACTTGAAGCTTCTCCATCCTCATCATCTGAATATGAATCTTCAATGGGATCACCCTCTTCCATAGGCTGTTCATCTTCGGAGCCGTTGCCCACCTGGATCACACAAATAGCTGCCCTAGGCGAAGGTTCATCCAGGAAGAACACCACCATCTGACCCTTCCCCAGCTTGTTGTCATCATAGAACTTCCTCCAACCTCTCCCATACATAGCGCTCTTTGTACGACCCTTGTAACACTTTACAGTGTATGTCCGTTGGTTTGCCACAAACATCACCCTATCTCCTGTCACATTGTTGAAACGGGCCCTTTCATTGCAAGGCACAACCTGATTTGAACACACATAAAAAACTAAAAAATACAAAAAGTTAGGAGTGACGTCACGACAAAATTTTTGAGTATTGTGATGACATTAGTACAAAAAGTTAGGAGTGAGTTACCCCTGCATTGTTGGACTCCTCCCATGCAAACATGCTGAAACCACTTCCCTTGCTCTCATAGTTGCAATGGTTGAAACAAACTCCACAAACCTCCTGTGCACATCCAAAAAGGAAGCAAAAAATAAAATAAATTAGAATGTATAACTCACTAAAAATAACAGTTTACAGTGCCATTTCTTTGTTCTCAGATATATATATATATATATATATATATATATATATATATATATATATATATTTCACCATGTATTCATGCAGCTTTATGATTGTGAAAAAGCCCAAAAACTATGCTTACCAGATGGTACAACCAAAAAAAATTACATATAAAAAATTACTTCTGCTGTAAAAGACTAGTGGTTCAGTTTTGGGAAAAGAGAGAACGAAAAGTATTGATGTACATGTGGTTACTATTACACTCTTCTGAAATAGGAAATACAAACAAAAAGAAGTTTTCAAATAGCTTCACACAGGGCCCATCAGGTTCCTGAAGTTAAATCCCTGCCCACCCAAATGACAAAATCTTGCTTTTAATACGTTTTTATGACTAAAATTAATTCACAGAATGATGCTAATCCAGGCTAAGATGTTTCATTTTTTGCCACTCGACAGATCAGAAAGTACTCCTGTGAGGTCATGAGTCTAAACTCTGAACTAAAAGTACCTACATAGAAATTGGTGGTGCTACTAGTACTACCTCCAGTAAAAAAAATACAAAAAGGTACTAATCACTCTGTTATAGCTACTTGGCTTTACTGCTAGTTCTAATCAGTGCCACATAAGTAACTAGGTTGCCCTTGAAAAATCTAAAAAAAAAGAGAAACTAGCAGATTTGAATCAATCAACTGATCGTTAGTTGACTATCTATGATAGATCCTAGCGGATTTGATCAAGCAAACTTGGTGCTAACTTTGAACATGCATATTTGGATCAGGTGCTCTAACACTGCACAAAAGTGAAAAGTGTACAAAGACATACAATGTTAGGCTCAAGTGCAACAAAAAATCAGCAAAAAATGCAATAAAAAAATACAAGAGGCTATGAAGATATAAAACAGCACTAGCAATATGCCTATACTAACTACCACTGGAAGTGACACTATGAACATAGAAAATGGTAAAATGAAACTATGGTTAGTAAGATGAACATACCAACAAGTCTGAAACTATATTCAGTCGTATGAACGTACCACTGCAAGTTTGAAACTATGTTCAGCAAAACGAACATACCACTAAAAGTCTGAAACTATGTTATGTACCACTGAAATTCTAAATCTTAACTATGGACATGGCAATCATCTATCATGAAAATGTACAAAAAAGCTATGAAAGTCTGAAAGTCTGAAACTACTAGTCAACTGAAACTACTAGTCACTGAAAGTCTGAAACTACTAGTCCACTGAAACTACTAGTCACTGAAAGTCTGAAACTACTAGTCCACTGAAACTACTAGTCACTGAAAATCCTTTATGAACGTATCACTGGAGTCTGAAACTACTGGTCAACTTCCTCCGGTGAAAAAAGATACATCATCCTCTACTTTCACTGGGAATGATTTTGCATTCTATTGACACACAAAAACAAAAATACAAAAATCTTAATGATAGAAACGCTATAAACAAAAACAAAAAATCATGTAGATTACTTTAATCAAACAAGTATCCATGAAAAAAGAAAAAGGGATCTACATTATATGCATACATGCAAACCCTACATATACCACTAAAATTCAGCATGCATCTTGATACACACGAACACAAAAGAAAAATGAAAAAAAAATCTAATAAAAATACAAGTGCTACACACTGGGGGGCGATTCTCAACTTGAAACTACTATGCGTATTACTTGATACAAAAAAACCTACAGCCCCACTCAGATCTATTGGGGGTGCGTGCAAACAAAAAGAAAAAAACACAAGCAAAGCTTCTGGGACTCACTTGACCAGATGCACCGGCCATCCTTCTCTCTGTCTGGTAGTGCAGGAGCGGTCGGATCTGAAGGTCAAAGAACCCCTCCGGGAACACCAAGCACTTGTACAGATTTGGGAGAGGGAGAAAATGGAGAGAGTGGAAAGGATAGAGATGAAATGACTGCTCGCTCCCCTCTTCATAATTACCCCGGTGCCCGCTCCCCTTCCCTTCCAGCGGCCCGAGAAGAAAAAAAAACAACGGAAGAAGCCCATCCCGAGACAAACTGCCCAGCCCACAAAACCACAAACGCTTGCCCGCGGCCAAGCTTCGACGTAAAAAAGGAAACGGGCCGGTTCGCGTCTTAGACAGGCCGAAAAAGGACACAAAAGCGACCAACGCGAATCTACAAGCAAGAAACAGATCGGACGGCTAACCAGTCGACTGAGACTTCGTGAAATCTCAGTCGACTGATTTTTAGCAGCGCCGTATCGGTAATGTTATATTTTTGTTAACAGCTAGCACGTTAAAGCATCTTTTTTAGAAAAGGAAATATATTAATATCACATCTTCTACATCGACTAATGCATATAGCTATTCTTTATTACAAGCACAAAGCTCCTTAGATGTATCTTAACCTTGGATCGATGTCACACAACAAGCCGTACTAAATGCCATTCTTATTAGGAACTACCTGTAGCAGTACAATTTCCGTAGTAATATAACCTCTCGTAATCAACCGCTTGATAGACGCACAATACCAGGTGAATGGTCCCAGTTGTGAAGATAAAGTTCCCTCAGCCACCTCGCTGTTGACACACTCAGCACGCACGGGCACTGTAAGCTCTGAGTATGTTTGTCTCCTAGTCTCCTTTAATCAAAGATGGAGATCAAAGGGAGAAAAAGATATTTCTTCTACGCACGTTGGAGTCCGAATCTTCAAGAGCATATGCTGAGCAGTGCGTTCCTGTGCTTGCACACAGCCAATACACAAGCAGCCAGACACGCACAGAGGCACATGCATGCACGCGCACGCTGCACCGAGCACGCGAGCTGTCGCGCTTGTCCTCTCGTGCCGTGTTGCACGAGCACCTTTTACTTAGAGCACCAGTGACCAACCTCCAGCAGAGCTAAGCACGCCAAATGCATGTGTATTATTGAATCTTTCATGTGAATTTTTTATATGAATTCGTATTTCGAAACGTTGCAGTATCCCTGTCCAATTGATAACTATCATACACGCACTCTAAAATTAATGACCGCATGTATGTTACTATAAATTGACTATTTGCATGGTACAGTCTCTTGACCTACCGAGTTTTTCTTTCTGTGTGTTCTAGTAGACTTAGAGAGAGCAGAGAGGTAGAGAAGGCAACCAAAGAGATTTGAGAAAGAGCGTCTGTGCACGGAGCCGCCATTGTGCGTATAAAAATAAGAGGAACACTGTATTGTCGGCAGAACGAGTTAGAACTCACCTACCGCGGCCTTGGATTCCAGAAATCACATGTAGAAATCAGCATGCCTAGTGCTGCCGTGTCTGCTGTAATAGACTGAAGCAGGAATCACGCAGTGCTTTAATCAGTGTCGTCTGCGTAGGAATTAGTACACAAGAGACCTTTGTGCCGAGGCAGCGCATGAACGTCCCAGTGCACAAGAGAGCTACCTGGTGCACTGCGTAGGAATCAGTAAGATACCCTAAGAAGGGTAGTTTGAGAACTCTCATATTTTTTCGTAATCGTTTGTGGGCGGTTTGAAAGTCGCCATTAAAGATGTCCTAAGAAGTGTAGTTTGAAAACTCTCATATTACATTGCTTGGGAGGGTCTGGGCAACATATTTTATCATAACCTCTCTGGCGTCATGCAAAAGCGTTGAAGTGAAGTGTCTAAGTCAGCTGGTTTTTAAAGAGCAACTTGTACACGAATAGACTGTTGCAGCATATCCAAAAAGGGGGTAACTATGACCGACTGTCCATCACTCACACGTCCATACGCCGGCTCTCTGGTCTGCCATACGCAGCCACAGATGCTCGTGGCGCGCCTGCGCCGGCGCCGGAGTCCGACAACGACGTCCTGGACCAGTTTGCGACGAGGGCGTCGGCGGCCTCCCTGGGGCTGTAGACGTCCCACCACACATGGCGCTCCGGCGTGTCGCACGCCATCTCCTTGCTGACGCACCCCTCCGTCGCCCACAAGGGGCCCAGCCCGCAGCACGCCTCCCTCGTGTTTGAGCTAGCTTGCAGTTCCACCCGGGGCTATAAATAGGACTACGTACGCACCTGGTTTTATCAGCTTCCATAGAAAGACAACTTACACAAGTTGAGTCAAGTACCGCGCCGCCGCCACTAGCTAGCAAGCAATGGCCACACCCACCGATGAACCCACCATCACCATGGAGACCTGCGGCGACGTCTCCGACGACCCCACCATGGAGACCATGGGTGTCCTCTCCGATGTTCCCATTGTGAGCAAAAGCCTCCCTATAGGCGCCGTCTCCGCCAATTTCAAGGTCACTCGTGGCTTCGGTGGAATCGCGGAGAACGCCAAGGTGAACGTCGACAGGCTGTATCTGCGCCAGATCATGACGGGCTGGGACGCGAATCAGTCGGATGTGATAAAGCCCAATGCCGTAACTGGGCTAGGTAAAACTGCTGTGAACAACTGGGGGATCTATGACGGCCCTGGCCCCAAGGCGAAACTGGTTGCCAAAACGCACGGCATGCACACATTTGCCGGCAAATGGAGCAATTGGTTCACCCTGGTGTTCGTGGTCGAAAGGTACGTAGAGTAACTATTATTGTTTTGTTCCACGGTTTTTGTTTTACATGTAAGGCCAATAATACATGAGAGTCTACCGGGCATGAAACCACTGCTGAGAATGACCTAATTATTATGTAGGAGCAAAAACGATTATATATATTGTGCATGCAGGTTCGAAGCGTCCACTCTTCAGGTTATGGGAGCTAATGATGAGGATGAGGCAGATAATGAGTGGGCCATTGTAGGTGGGACCGGTGAATTCGCGATGGCTCGCGGTATCATCCAGAGAAGAGTATATAGTGTAACAGACAGTACATTAACACATGCGCTTACTATTGAATTCTTCTGCCGCATGAAGGAGGTAAACCTGTAATTAATTTCAGGTCGCCCTCTTTGCATCATATATTCTAGCTCATTGTTGAATTTCTTCTCGTTATCTGATCACTTTGCATTACATATGCAGTAAAATACTTATCATTTCTTTTCTGTTATTTTGAATCGAGCTCATTGTTGGAATATGTTATACACTGGGGACCCCTACTATCATGTCAGTCTCAATTACATAGCCTAGTAGTAGGTCTTGTAAAATCATATTTGGACGGCCATTTTTAGCCTGTAAATACAAACCCCACCAAGGGTCCATTTGTTGCTCCTAGTAGTATTTTTTTTGTAAATACAAACCATGGTATTTTCTGTAAATACAAACCCTACCGTGAGACATAAAGAGGACCTGGTCTCCCAAATCCCCCTATAAAAGGGGTTGAGGGAGGAGAGGTGGAGGACTCTTCATTTTTGCCCTATGACTCTGTTTGGCTCTCTCCTTTATTCCTTCACTCCCTCATTTTGTTGGGCTAAACCAACAATCGTGAATCATGATGCCTGATCCTTCATATTCAGGTCGTCCCTTCACCTACAAAGAGAGGAACAGTTGGTGGAAATAGAGGCACCCTGCCTCGGGAAATGGAAGGCAAATCCCAACGTCTTGAAAATGTGACAATCTACCATGTAGGTGCAGTTGAAGGGTTTCAATTTTCCTACGTTGACGAAGACGGGAAAATCCGCACCACTGATACTTGGGGTCGAGTACATCCTGATCCTTTGCGCAAGACCGAAGTGAGTAGATTTCATATTTTGCTATGCATGTGGGGCGCGGTTGTTTTGCAAATCATGTTATAGTTTATGCCTGGCTTCATCATGAAAGGACGGTGCAAATCTATGTTTGGTTAGAGCTAAACTAACCTAAACTTGACATCAATTTATGGAAAATATTATCAAACGGTATGACTCCAAATATAGGTATATATATAGTATAATGAAAATATATATTACTTGTAAAATCATACTCACTACGTTTTTTACATGTCGTATTAGTTTTGTTATAAGTCAAACATTTGTATCTTTGACTATATAGATTCATAACATATATAAGATTTGTTTTTTAGATTTACTATGAAAAATACTTTTATAGTATATAATTCATATATATGTTGTGAAACTATAAGGATGTTTTGAAAATGATTAGATGGTTATTAACGTTTGACTTAAAGCACTGCGACCTCTGAAAGAAAAGAAGAGAGAGGGAGTACGTATAGTTGCTTATTTAGTGATATAATGTAATATCTTTTTATGGAAATTAAGATAGTTTGACCTAACATTATTTTAGACTTATATCTTTTTTGGGAGGTATGGAGTTTGTACCTATGTATATCTTTTGTTCTATCACCTAATTAATAAATACTTGATGATATATCTTTTTTCCTCTTAACTTATTATGTGTTGTTTTACAGATAAAGTTTGGCCCATCAGAGTTTGTGAAAAAGATCAATGGGGCTCAGAGAGGAGGCGAGGGCTGGCTGTCAAAATTTGAGATCGTCACCACCCACAAAACGTATGGTCCTTTTGGAGCTGACAACGGCACTCCAAATTTCAGTTATACCGTGCCGGAGGACGAGACGGTGGTGGGCTTCTTCGCAAACACTGATAACATTTTCGTCACTTCGATTGGTGTTTATACCATCTAAATCATTCAATATTCGACCCTGCGGCAGCCTGCAGTTACCTACATGTTCCTTTTAATCATCAGAGTGTTTGATTTCTTCCCGTTTCCGCTGTTCCAGCAATAAGATGGCTAGCTAACAAGGGTGTGTCCCCCTTGTCTATGCCTATTGCATTGTGATCTTTCATAATCAAATCGGTCGTGTAACATCTTTCTTTTTCTCTTTCGCAATGTTCAATGATGTTTCCAGAGATTGTTTACTTCGGAATAAAACAGATCGTATTGATATGATAGTAAAGTAGAATGAGTAATCACGTTCATGTATTTCCATATCCATATGGCATCAGCCAATCCGCGTCTTCCCAAGCGTCCTTGTTGCTGTTTATTAGGTATGGTCGCCCTAGCGGTGCTACGCCGTGTGCACCTCTATCACTATATCACTGCTATTGATGGCGACTGACCCATGGTCTCGTGCTAGTCCACAGCCTCCTACACTCGTGCACAGTTTCCGCGCACCACGACCGCCCTGTTGCCAATACCCGCCAGTCTCATCTCATGGTTTCTGCTCCAACATTCAGCATCGTGTGTGTCCCACCATAATAGAACTAGCCCAAAATATGCGGACACGCCTAGTGTCTCACTGTGCGTCTCCTGCACTAAGGTCGGGGCTTCTCTCTACAACTCCAGGCAGCTTCATCTTCCTCTTCTTCTACATGGCTACATCTATGCACGCTGTGTACCACAAGAGATATAGTAGCGCATTGACGTGTCTGGCACACTCAAATAGCTCATATATATATATATATATATATATATATATATATAATATGAATTATTTTTAATAGCATTACATTTTAGCACACAACTCATAGTGTGGATATATAGCCTCGAGTGAGTACGTGACAACCTCACATGATTTTAGAATATGTACATGACACCTCTTGATCATGAGATAGCTTTTCTCTCTCTTTTATTAATAAATTTGGAAAAGCCCTTTGTCATACGCACGATCAAGCAAGGGCCCAGGAGGGCCGGCAGGGCGCCGTCAGTGCAGCTGCCGCCGACGTCAAGCTGTCTTATCGAGTCTTATTAGATTACGGAAGAGTTAAGAGATTGAGTCTGCTTTGTTAGGAAGGAGAATACAAATCCTATAAGGATATACGTGGTTGCTTAGAGGCTAAGTCTCCTAGGACTATAAATACAATGGGCCATGTAATTGTTCAATCTTTAAGAAAAAAAGAAGTTGAAAGACTCTTGCCCCCCGCTCTCAAGCTCTCTCGCGCACTGCCTCCTCTCTCTCTCCTCCCTTGCGCCGCCGCCCCTGCCCCGCAAACCCTATTACATTTGGTACTCGGAGCCACGTTACGATCAACCACATGGAGGACCTCCACGCCGCCCTCGCCAGTTGGGAAAAGAAATTCATGAATTTTTTTCCCTTACCATCGGAACGCAACATATCCAGATCTCTCCACCATCAAGAGGGAGAACATCAACCAGGAAATCGCCGATCCTCGCATGGAACAGCTCACCCTCGAGGAGAAGCTAGCACGCGTCTGCGACAACATCATCACCGACACCGCAGGCATCGAGCAAGCCCACCCCTATAGCACCGACATCACCACGGTCCAAGCCAGATTGGATCTGGACACAGTCAACGACGACGGTAGTCTTGCTACGGAGATACAACAAGCAATGATTGCAACCAACAAATCCTCCGTCAACAGCACGATGAAGGAATCCCCTCCATCGGGCACCACAGAAATCATCAAGAAAGCGTCGCACAACTTCCTTAGAGCACCACCAGTACTATGGCCGCTTTTGCTACTTTGCCCAAATCAGACCGTCGACAACTGCTATCCCCCGGTCATCATCTTCAAGCCGGCCTTGGACGATGACAGAAACAGCCCGCAACCACCCAACGTTCACCTCAACAGAAAGATGCATATCCCAAGGAGATCCCAACATCAACACTACTATCAGTCAATTGGGACAAGAGGTAATAAACTATTACACTACCCGAGATTCCGCCTCATCATCCGACAGGAGATCCCATGGCACGCCGAGATACAACACCACAACCGCCCATGCCGCCGTCTACCGGCGAATGATTTGCTTGTCAGGGGTGAATGATAGAGTTACTCAGCTTGTCACTGCCGTCCACTGCACATTCAAGCCCTCAGCAAAATCATGAGAAATAGAAAATGGGTGATTTCGCCCGGGCGCTACATGAGAATGCTTGGGCACGGGATGTGGACCCAAAAGTCAACACCGCTACTCTGCATGAATATCTTACATTGTGGACTTGGACTATTGGAATAGAACTTGATCAGACACGACAAGATGAGGTATTGTGCTCCAGGGAGACAAGTGGCACCTTCACCACGAGATCAGCCTTTGCAGCCAAGTATTGGGGTAGTGAAGTAGACCCAACGGCCGAGTTCACTTGGAAAGCTAGATCCCGTTAAATTGCCGTTTTTCGCATGGCTGGCCCTGCAGAATAGGTGGTGACCTCCGTCCGTGTTGCGCGAAGAGGACTTGATCATCAGGTCCAACGCCTGTTGTGTAACCAGGAGGAGGAAAGCATAGACCACCTACTTATACACTGCGTTTTTGCGAGACAGATTTGGGCAGCGATATTCCAGGCCCTGGGCAAGCCAGACTGGGTGCCGACAACGAACGACACTCTCTCGGGATGATGCTTTAGCAAAAGCACCAATGGGACACACAAGAGAATGCTGAATGCTCTACATATTCTAGTCATGTGGGAGATATGGAAGCATCGCAATGCAATTGTGTTCGAGAGAGCTATGCCATCGATGAACTATCACTAGTAGAAAACGGCCATTTGTCCCGGTTCGTAAGGCCCATTTGTCCCGGTTGGGGAACCGGGACTAAAGGGTCGTTATTAAAGTCCTAAACCTTTAGTCCCGGTTCTTACACCAACCGGGACAGATGGGTCTCCATGTGGCCGCTGCTGCTTGCCCTGACAGGGGGGCCTTTTGTCCCGGTTGGTACCACCAATCGGGACCAATAAGCTACCACGCGTCAGCATTTTAGGGGCTAGGGTTTTTGTTTTTTTTCTGAAAGGGGGGAGTTTCGGAGTTTTGGGGGGTTTTGTATGGTTAATTTTGGGGGGTTTCATATATTGTGTTAGGTAGCTAATTAATTAATAGAGATAAGTGTCCTCTCTCATCTCCGTGCTTGGTTGACGCTAGCTAGTAAGCAAATGAAGGAAAGCATTAAGTACAGAAGTTCGTCATGTACATATTCATAAAGAGAGAAGTGATATCAACCTCTCCTTCTCTGAGAGATTGGTCGAACATCAAGTTTCGTATATCTATCCGGCGCTACTAGCTACATATATACAATATTAAGATCTCATACAATATAATCCCCTAATTATATATGAACTCATCTTCCAGATGGTATTCTCCGGCTTTATTGATGACGTGGTCAAGAAAGAATCCCACCACTTCCTCTTGAATTGCTTTGATGCGATCTTATGGTAGGAGTTCATTCCGCATCTGCCACATCTAATTCAAAGAAGGGGGTCAATACATATATATGAATGAAACTTAACACAAATGATGGTAATATAATGAAATTGTGAATATTATTGCTTACGCACATCGAATTGTCTTTTAGAGTAGCCCCGGGTTTTTTGCAAGTCGCATTGTAGATGAACTCGCAAACATAGTATCCATAGTAATCATTCCCTTGTTCCTGCCACAAGCACTTTACGAGAAATAGCGAGGTCAATCAAACTGATAATGAAGCATTATAAATGGCATTGATGAAAGTAGCTAGAATCAACAGGATCGAGATGCGCGGAATTAGCTAGCTAGTACTACTTACTTTCGGGTATGTCCATCGCAGCTCCGTCGGCAGTCCCGGAGATTGTGCGGTGAATACTTTCCAAACACTGCGAGACAAAGAAAACAATTACTTGATATCAAGAAATGAACAAAAGGTTGCCGATATGGTGCGATAATGATCGATTAAACTTACTTCTCGAGCATTTTAGTCATGTCCGCATAGGTCTCGGGAGATTTTCTTCTCGAGTCTAAGACGGTTACTAGTCCCTGCTCAAGCTTAATCTCCAGGAGAATATAGTGGAAGCTGCGTACGCATACATAACTCATCAATTACATTACTATAACCTCGAGTAATAAGGGAAACCGAATATGCACAAGACAGTAACACTCACTTGAAGTTGTAAGGAAAGAGTATTTTATTTTTGTTTTGATTTATTACCAACGATTGGGGCAAGTTGGCCTTGGTTGCTTTGGCATCAAATTTAACCGTATATTCATCTATGAAATTTGTGTTAATGAACCCAATATCATAGATTTCTGCTTTTCTACACTCGACGATATTCAATCTGCATAATATAGTGAGGATAATTACAAATAAATGTAATGAAAGAGCTGAGCTATACATATAGAGACTTAATGACAGAAGTAGTACTTACAGACAGTAGCAAGTGACCGTTAGTTTATCGAGGGCCTTTTGATTGAGCCACCGGAATAACTCCTCAAATGAAACAGACAACAATTCAATTCCAATGAGGTCGTGCTCCTCTTTAACTCTTAGCGTCGAAGTATTCGTCCACCTCCATTATATCAAAATTTGCATTGTCGGGCGGGTAATCTCCAAGATTGGTATAATCGGGCACCATCCTCGGATCATTAGCGACGATATCGCTAGACACCTTGAGCAAGGGGCACGATTGGTTCGCTTGTTCGCCGACCTGGGCAATTTTTTTCCCAGCTCGCCGTTCTGCTAACCTTCGATAACTGATAATACTTCCCGACTACTCCGCTTCGATAAATGACTTTCCAATCATGCGCTCATAGTTGGTTTTCAGCGGAGACGGTGGTGGTTTCTTCAGGGCATCAAGTGTGCGCTTTGCTTTCACCGGATCTACCTTGTCCTCCGGAGGTGGATGTTTCTTTGCTTTCACTGCTTCAAAGAAGTCCCTCACTTCGGCTTCCATGATCTTCTTGTTTTCCTCCACAGACCTCTCGTATGGTAACTTCTCTAGAGGCTTTAGAGATGGACCGACACTTAATTGCCTCCCGCCTCTGGCTGTACTGCTAGATGCCAGAGCAGACGGAGTGGCTGCGGCTCTCTTCTTTGCTTGATTACGAGGCAGAGGAGAACGAGTACGACGCGTCGGAGCAGCCGGAGCGGCGGCGGGTCTCTTCCACCCTTGCTGACGAAGCGGAGAAGGAGGAGGCTGGCCGCTCGGGCGCGCCGGCGCAGGCGGAGAAGGAGGCGAAGTGCCTCCACGCGCTGGAGAAGGAGGCAGAGTGCCCTGATCACTCACTGGAGGAGGAGGCGGAGGAGGAGGGGGAGTTCCCTGACTCATCGGAGGAGGAGCAGTAGGAGGCAGAGTGCCCTGAATCGCCGGAGGAGGAGGAGGAGGAGGAGGCGAAGGAGGAGGTGGAGTGCCCTGACTCGCCGGAGGAGTAGGAGGAGGCGGAGTGCCCTGACTTGCCGAAGGAGGAGGAGGAGGCGGAGGAGGAGGCGGAGTGCCCTGACTCGCCGGAGGAGGAGGAAGAGGCGGAGGCGTCTAGTTCGGAAGGTCGATGAGCTCCTTCTGCCATAGGCATGGAGTCTTCAGAGCTGAATCCAGCCGAGTCTCCCCTTCACCGGTAGGGTGGTCAAACTAGAGGTCCTCAAATCCCACCGTTATTTCGTCCACCGTCACCCTAACATATCAGTCTGAAATTGGACGGCAGTGAAAAGTTGCGTCGGGTTCATGAGGTCGAATAGAGCCGACAGCCGCCTTGACTTTAAAGTTCTGCCATTGCGTCATAAGGTGGCAATTTGAGACTCCGTGATAGCATCCATGGGGTAGCTAGCAGGAGCCATGAAGACATGCTCCAGCTGAAGCAGCTCGGTGGAAGCCACGCTGCTTCTCCGCTGAGATGGCGGGGTAGCCTCGGCAGGTCGCTTGCTGCGAATTGCTGCTCGTTCCTCTATTGCTTGTACCCTTGCGTGCAGCGCCTGCAGTTGGGTCTGCTCCACTTTCTTCCTCCTCTTTTGGCATTTGTAACCGCCCGCGTCCGGAAACCCAGCCTTCCACGGAACGGAGCCTGGCGTGCCTCGTGTCCGTCCAGGGTGCTTAGGAATCCCGAGGGCCATTGTGAGCTCGTCATTCTCTCTGTCTGGAACGAACATCCCGTCCTGCGCTGCGGCGATATAGTACTTAAGCTTCGTGACGGGTATTCGCATTTGCTCTTTCGTCCAAACGCACTTCCCTGTTACAGGGTCCAAGCTTCCGCCAACCCCGAAGAACCAAGTCCGGCAATGGTCTGGCCAGTTCAATGTCTCTGGTTCGACCCCTTTATCAAGCAGGTCATTCTCAGCCTTGGCCCACAACAGCCGGGCTTTGAGGTAGCCACCTGACCCCGTGTGATGATGATGCTCCTTCTTCACAGCATTTATCTTGTTTCTCACTAACATCTACTTACTCTTCTCCGATGTCTTGTGGGCCTCAAATTCGTCCCAGTGATCTCTGATCTTCTCATACCGGCAGGTGAATTCTGGTGTCTCTTCTTTGTCGACAAACATTGTTTTCAGCTCATTCTTCCACCTCCTGAATAGTTTTGCCATCTTCTTAAGAGCATGAGACTTGATCAATTGCTCTTTAACTGGCTTCTCCGGATCCTCCTGTGGCGGTAGGGTGAAATTTGCCTTCAACCCGGTCCAAAGATCATCTTTCTGCATATCGTTGACATAAGAGATCTCAGGGTCTTCCTTCTTAGGCTTCAACCATTGCTGGATGCTGATCGGGATCTTGTCCCTAAAAAGAACCCTGCACTGAGTAGCTAATGCTTCCTTTGTCCGGATGGGTTCAATCGGTTGGCCATCGCGCATGATTGCTGTGATCGTGAACCTTTCATCCAGGCGCAACTTTTTCTTCGGGCCTCGTTTCTTTAACAAAGTTGTGCTCGATCCGGAGGGCTAGAAAAGGAAGAAAGACGAGAGTTAATATGTGTACATACCAAAAGAATGAATGCATCAATTAGCTAGTCAGTATATATATATATATACCTGGCCGGACTCTGTTCGGTCACCAGAGCCGTCATCACGGTCTCCTTCTTGCACCGGCATTCGGTCACCGGAGCCATCATAATCATGAATTTCCTCCTCCATTGTTCAATCACTGTAGCATGCTTCTTCAACCTGTCCTTCCAGACCATCATTGTCGTTAAGATACGATATGACATCACCTCCGGCTAAGATTATGTCCCCCAACACCTGTTCTGCTGCCTCGTCTCGTCCGTGCTCCATTGTTTCTGCAAATATTACAACATGGCAATTATTATACAAACATGACAGTAGGTGGATATATTAGTGGCAAACGTAGACCTAGCTACCTAATCACAACAAGGAATCATATTAGTGGCCTCGACGCTTCTCTAGGGTTTGGGGTGGCCTCGGCAACGCTTCTAGGGTTTGGATCAACTTGTGCACATCCATAATGGGGGCGTTCTTGATAAATCTGGACCCTCGACTCCTGGACGACCCCCGACCCTCGACCCCTTCATGTCATTGATACGTCCATTTTTATCATGCTTTTATATCGATATTTATTGCATTATGGGCTGTTATTACACATTATATCACAATACTTATGTCTACTCTCTCTTATTTTACAAGGTTTACACAAGGAGGGAGAATGCCGACAGCTGGAATTCTGGGCTGAAAAAGGAGCAAATATTAGAGACCTATTCTGCACAACTCCAAAAGTCCTGAAACTCCACGGAAGTTATTTTTGGAAATAATAAAAAATATTGAGCGAAGAAAATATCAGAGGGGGCCCACACCCTGGCCACGAGGGTGGGGGTGTGCCCTACCCCCTTGGGCGCGCCCCCTGCCTCGTGGGCCCCCTGGTGGCTCTCCGGTGCCCATCTTCTGCTATATGAAGTCTTTCGTTCGAAGAAATATCATAAGCAAGCTTTTGGGAAGGAACTCCGCTGCCACGAGGCAGAACCTTGGCGGAACCAATCTAGGGCTCCGGCAGAGCTGTTCTGCCGGGGACACTTCCCTCCGGGAGGGAGAAATCATCGCCATCGTCATCACCAACGCTCCTCTGATCGGGAGGGGGCCAATCTCCATCAAAATCTTCACCAGCACCATCTCCTCTAAAACCCTAGTTCATCTCTGGTATCCAATCTTTGTCTCTAAGCCTGGGATTGGTACCTGTAGGTTGCTAGTAGTGTTGATTACTCCTTGTAGTTGATGCTAGTTGGTTTATTTGGTGAAAGATCATATGTTCAGATCCATTATGCATATTAATACCCCTCTGATTATGAACATGAATGTGCTTTGTGAGTAGTTATGTTTGTTCCTGAGGACATGGGAGAGGTCTTGCTATTTGTAGTCATGTGAATTTCGTATTCGTTCGATATTTTGATGAGATGTATGTTGTCTCTCCTCTAGTGGTGTTATGTGAACGTCGACTACATGACACTTCACCATTGTTTGGGCCTAGAGGAAGGCATTAGGAAGTAATAAGTAGATGATGGGATGCTAGAGCGACAGAAGCTTAAACCCTAGTTTATGCTTTTCTTTGTAAGGGGCTGATTTGGATCCATATGATTCATGCTATGGTTAGGTCTACCTTAATACTTCTTTTGTAGTTGCGGATGCTTGCAATAGGAGTTAAACATAAGTGGGATGCTTGTCCAAGTAAGGGCAGCACCCAATCACCGGTCCACCCACATATCAAATTATCAAAGTACCGAGCGCGAACGTGATAAAAACTAGCTTGACGATAATTCCCATGTGTCCTCGGGAGCGCTTTCCTCTATATAAGAAATTGTCTAGGCTTGTCCTTTTCTACAAAAAGGATTGGGCCACCTTGCTACACTTTATTTAGCTTTATTACTTGTTACCCTTACAAATTATCTTATCACAAAACTATCTGTTACCTATAATTTCAGTGCTTGCAGAGAATACCTTGGTGAAAACCGCTTATCATTTCCTTCTGCTCCTCGTTGGGTTCGACACTCTTACTTATCGAAAGGACTACGATAGATTCCCTATACTTGTTGGTCATGAGTCACGTTTGTCTAGCGTCAAAGGATTCAACAAAACCATGTCTTCATCATTAGGCGAAAGTAACAGGTGCATGATGGTACAAAGTTCTTCAAAGATGTTCTCGAACGGAGTCCCAGATAGGATAATTCGCTTTTTCGTACAAAGTTTAGCAAGAGCCTTCTGAATATCGCTATTTGGAAGGCCTTTGCTGAAATTCATACAAAAAGGCGAATTATTCTATCCGAAACTCCGTTCCAAAACAACTTTGCACAACTTCGTATCATCATACCCCAGTTACTTCCGGCTAATGATGAAGCCATGGATTTCTTCAATACTTTGACACTAGGCAGCCTCTCGACCCCTCAGTGACCCTCGAACCTCTACCCTAGTTCCCGACCCTCGCCCCTCGAACCCTCGGTGACCCCCACCCTCATGTCGAAGTTATCGGGGAGGGGGTATATCAACCCCCCCCCCCCCCCCCCCACCCTCATGTAAGAAGAGGAAAAAAGTCGAAGAAGAAAAAAGAGGAGAAGAAGAAAGGAATAGAGGAGATTCTCCTCCTCTTTTTTTTCTTCTTTTTTTTCCTCTTCTTGTTTTTTTCTCCTCTCCTCTTCTTCTCCTTTCTTCTTCTCCTTCTTCCTCTTCTTATTTTTTTTCTTATTTTCCTTCTTCTTCTTTTTTCAACTATAATGCACTGTAAATCAACTAACCTAAAATGCACTAACCTAAATCAACTAAATCAACATATGAAGAAGGAAATGTTATCGGAGAGGGGGTATATCGACCGCCCCCCCCCCTCATGTATACACATACATACATACATCCATGGATCATCATTTCTCATATATATATATATATATATCCATCTATAGCCACACACATATATAAATAGAAAAAATGCTATGAAAAAATGCATATATGAAAAAATACATATATACTTGGTAAATATTCTATGAACATCATTTCTCATATATATATATATATATCAATGCATAAATCCATGGATCATACTTGCTCATATATCCATAGTCATATATAAAAACTTTCTATATATGAACAAATATACATTTTTGACATGCTGAAAAGAGACCTTTGGTCCCGGTTGGTGGCACGAACCGGGACCAAAGGGGGGTATTGGTCCCGGTTGGTGCTACGAACCAGGACCAAAGGGGGGTATTCGTACCGGTTCGTCCCACCAACCGGGACCAGAGGCTGTCACAACGGTGGTGTGGTGGGAGTTTAGTCCCACCTCACTAGCTGAGAGAGCTCAGCACCTATTTATAAGCTGCGTTGCGGCTCAGGTGCTGAGCTCCTCTCTAATATGCAGGCAGTACTTGCCTACCCTTGTCACTGCCATGTTGGGCCTATTGGGCCTGCGGGCCTGCATCCTGGTCCTTGTACAGATGGGTTTCTAGTCATATGGAGGCCGTGTGGCCCAGTAGGCGGCATTTTTTTAATTTTTTTTCCAGTATTTTTTTGTTTTTTTGAATTATTTATTTTCTTTTAATTTTTACTTTATTTTTTTATTCTTTTTTCTTTTAGGTCAGAATAATTATAAACTTTCTGTTAGTGCCATTAGTTTCCAAATTAGAATTCTTTGAAATTTGTGTGAATCACTAGTTTGTAAATAACTTCACTATAAAAATATATTTTGAGTGATTCTTTTTCCTGCTATTTAATATTACCGCGTTTTATCAATATATTAAAAAACTGATTTTGTATTTTAGTTTGTATCAAAAAAATTCTTTATGAAAATTATTTTTGCTACTAAAGTTTCTAACAAAAAATTCTTTATGATAATTCTTTCTGCTTTTCATGTTTTCATAATTCTTTCATGCTTTTAGTTGCATAAGTTTTATATAATTTTAGTTTAAAAAATACTAGAGGTTTATAAAAGCTTTTAAGTTGATTCCTTTTGCTATTAGAGTTTTATAAAAACTTTTTAGTTGATTGTTTTTGCTATTGAAGAATATTATAGTTTTGTTTTAGTTGATCATAACATAATATTTTAATTGATTATTTTAAGTTCATTATTTTTGCTATTAGTTCATTCTTTTGCACTAAATGACCCTGAAATTGAAAATCACTACAAACGAACTCTGAAAAGGTTGAAAGTTGGCACGGTATCATCATTTCACCCGCATAGCATGTGCTAAAAAGTTGAGAGGGTTACGGCGAAAACTAGATGCACTTCATGTACAAAACGGGCAATCTCTTTCGAAGTAGGTTTCGGACGAAAACTCATATGTTACAAAGGGATTTCATTTTTTGAACTTATTTGAACTCCAGACTTTTTGTGTGTTCAAAATGCACCATTCAAAGCCACATCATCAATTTTCAACCCTTTTTGACTTCATTTGTTATTTTTCGTGCATTTACTATTTTTTTGAGCTAAATGACCCTGAAATTGAAAAGCACTACAAATGAACTCTAAAAAGCTTGAAAGTTAGCATGGTATCATCATTTCACCCACAAAGCATGTGCTAAGAAGTTGAGAGGGTGACGGGAAAAACTGGATGCATCTCGTGTACAAAATGGACAATCTCTTTCGAAGTATCAGGGTTTCGGATGAAAACTCATTTGCTACAAAGGGATTTCATTTTTTTGAACTTATTTGAACTCCAGACATTTTATGTGTTCAAAATGCACCATTGAAAGTCACATGGATAGATAAGTGACCAAATTAATAGAAGTTCATCATCACATTGTGTGTCAAAAACCATTACAGATTCACATGGATAGATAAGTGACCAAATTAATAGAAGTTCATCATCACATTAAAAACAAAGTACATACATAGTTCTCATTGAACAAAATATAGCTCTCCCGAGCATCTAGTTAAACCATACATTGAAACTATGTAAAACCTTTCAATGGAACAACAAATGCGATCATAATCACAACCAAGGTAAAAATTTATCCAACGGCATAATGATACCAAGCCTCGGTATGAATGGCATATTTTCTAATCTTTCTAATCTTCAACCGCATTGCATCCATCTTGATCTTGTGATCATCGACTACATCCGCAACATGCAACTCCAATATCATCTTCTCCTCCTCATTTTTTTTATTTTTTCCTTCAAGTAATTGTTTTCTTCTTTAACTAAATTTAACCTCTCTACAATAGGGTCGATTGGAATTTCTGGTTCAACTACCTCCTACATAAATAAAATCTATGTCACATAGGTCGGCATAATTGTCATAAACAATAAATGAACAAAATAGTTATAAAAAGATATTATATACCACATCTGAATCATAGACAGGACAAGGGCCGATGGGGGCGGATACCAAAACCATCACACTATATAATAACAAGCAATAATAATAGTAAAAAAAATTAGACAAGTATCTATCTAAAGTAAGAATTCTTTTCTTTCAGAAAGAAGATAAGAACGAGAGGCTCACCACGGTGGTGCCGACGACGAGATCGGCGCGGGCGATCGACGGCGGTGAAAACGGGGACGGGACGTGACGGACCGCTAAACCTATGCAAATCTCGGGGAAAATGGAGCTTGCAGGTCGAGCTTCGAGAGGAGAAAGCTTAACTAGTGCAACTCGGGCATTTCATCGGACACCTCATGTGCATCGGAGGTGAGCTAGAGCACCCAAATGCCCTCTCCTCGCCGGCCAGAAAAAACAGAGCACTGTAGAGTGCTCTGTTGCGGCGATGGGGTATATATAGGCAACTCATTTGTCCCGGTTCGTGGCTGGAACCGGGTCTAAAGCTCCCCTTCTGTCCCGGTTCGAGCCACGAACCGGGATCAATGTATGTCGGCCAGGAGCGAGGCCCATTGGTCCCGGTTCGTACCAGGAACCGGGACAAATGTGTCCAGACGAACCGGGACCAATGCCCACGAGGCCCCGGCCGGCTCCTTGGGCTCACGAACCGGGACGTATGCCCCCATGGGTCCCGGTTCGTGACTGAACCGGGACTAATGGGCTGGCCAGGCCCCAACCAAAGCCATGTTTTCTACTAGTGTATGTACTCCATAGGATCACGGAGGAGGGGCGCAATTTGAAACAAATGGGATTACTTAAAAGGAGACCTTAACGGCTTCTTCAACCACGTGGAACGGCGGGCTAGTGCGGCAAGTTACCTTAGCAATAGAAGGTAGGGTGTTCAGGTGGTGATGTTTTGCATGTAAAATCATATAACAATATCGTGGAGGGGCTCTTCACCCCATTCCTTTTCTTAATATATAGTACGCACACTCGTGTTTATTGGAGGAAAACAAAATTGGTGATTTGGTTGTCACCGGCGAATGATGGAGTAACTCAGTTATTAATTTACTTGCTACTATATTGACGAAACATGTTAGCTATGAAGTTAAAACCCGATAGGAAGATGTGTACATGGTATATTGTTGATTGGAGTTTACAGGTTTGGTCCTAGTAGTGATGCTCGTCCTGTTTGTGTCGATTGAGGAATGTTCATTGTAACACCCCTGGGGTTACGAACTTGTTTAGCACCACGCTTAAGTCTTAAGTGTAGTTAGCAAATAAGCTCATCACATTTTAAATTTATTTCGCGATAAAATAATAACCAGACTTTAGATGTCACTTTGGTAATTAAAAGAAATAAAGTTTATATTGTACATTAATTTATTCGAGGGCTTGATAATGCCTAATAAGAATTCTAACAAACAAATTGGGAATAGGTTGTTATTTGTTATGGCATGAAAAACAATTTCTATAACCAAAAATATAATGTAACCAATGTTTAGTGCTTAAATAAAGTTGTAGTACTACCTCCGTTTCAATTTACAAGTCCTACGCGTATACCTAGGTTGCCAGTTTTATCACCCTAATGTAAACTATATAACACAAAAATTATACCTTTTGAAAGTAGAAACTCCAAAGTTTATGTTGGTATATTTTTTGTAATATATGACTTGTATTAGGTTAGTCAAATTGAGGATCTAGGGGTACGCGCACGCCCTGTAAACTGAGAGAGAAGTAGTACCAAATTGCATCGATGGATAGTTGGGAACCTCGGCTTTGGGGTTGTAGAAATGGTTGAAGTTCAGGCGAGACGTGTAGCCCTTTTTGCGTCGCTTTACAAACCCTACTTGGCACGTTCCTGTAGTCGGAGCCTTGGACGCAGCGAGCCGCCTGCGCGAGAGCTCCCTCAGCCGTGCATCGCACCACTAACCACCGCGCTGTTGCTGTTTCCTCGACACACTCAGCACACACCGGCAGTGTAAGCTCTTTCTTTTTTAGAAAAGGAAATATATTAATATCACACCTTCTACATTGACTAATGCATATGGCTATTGTTTATTACAAGCACAAAGCTCCTTAGATGTATCTTAACCTTAGATCCATGTTACACAACAACCGTACTAAATGACATTCTAATTAGGAACTACCTGTAGCAGTACAATTTCCGTAGTAATATAACCTCTCATAATCAATCGCTTGATGGACGCAAAATACCAGGTGAATGGTCCCAGTTGTGAAGATAACGTTCTCAGCTGTGCATCGCACCAACCACCGCGTTGTTGACACACTCAGCACACACGGGCACTGTAAGCTCTGAGTATGTTTGTCTCCTAGTCGACTAGTCTCCTTTAATCAAAGATGGAGATCAAAAGAAGTGAAAGGTATTTTTTCTACGCATGTTGGAATCCGCATCTGTAGTGCGTTCCTGTGCTCGCACACAGCCAATACACAAGCAGCCACACATGCACAGAGGCACATGCATGCAAGCGCACGCTGCACCGAGCACGCGAGCTGTCGTGCTTGTCCTCTCCTGCCGTGTTGCATTGTTTGCGTCAGCCACTTCGAGAAAATTATGCATGCCCTGAACGTATTTAGAGGTGTGTCTATCACCATACATCCATTGCCGGTTCATCTGCGTGCATTATATATAATTAAGTGTGTCTAAAACCATTACAGAATATCATAAATAGATAAGTGACCAAATTAATAGAAGTTCATCATCACATTAAAACCAATGTACATATATAGTTCTCATTGACAAGCAATAATAAAAGTAAGAAAATTAGACAAGTATCAATCTAAAGTAACAATTCTTTTCTTTCAGAAAGAAGATAAGAAAAATAGGCTCATCATGGTGGTGCCGGCGACGAGATCGGCGCGGGAGATCGACGGCGGTGAAGACGGGGACATGACGTGACAGACCGCTAAACCTATGCAAATCTCGGGGAAAAATGGAGCTTAGAGGTCGAGCTTCAAGAGGAGAAAGCTTAACTAGTGTGGCTTGGGCATTTCATCGAACACCTCATGTTCATAGGAGGTGAGCTAGAGCACCCAAATGCCCTCCCCTTACCGGCCAGAAAAAATAGAGCACTGTGGAGTGCTCGCTGCGGCGATGGGGTATATATAGGCAACTCATTTGTCCCAGTTCGTGGCTGAAACCGGGATTAAAGCCCCCCCTTCTGCCACAAACCGGGACAAATGTAGGTGGGCCAGAAGCGAGGCCCATTGGTCCCGGTTCGTGCCAGGAACCGGGACAAATGGGTCCAGACGAATCGGGACCAATGCCCACGAGGCTCCGGCCAGCCTCCTGGGCTCACGAACCGGGACATATGCCCCATAGGTCCTGGTTCGTAACTGAATCGGGACTAATGGGCTGGCCAGGACTGAACCAAAGCCGTGTTTTCTACTAGTGTAGCTCATATATATACAATATGAATTATTTTTTAATAGTATTAAATTTTAGCATATAACTCATAGTGTGGAGATATAGCCTCACGTTAGTACGTGACAACCTCACATGATTTTAGAATATGTGCATGACACCTCTTGATCATGAGATATCTTTTCTCTCTCTTTTATTAATAAATTTGGCAAAGCCCTTTGTCATACATACGATCCAGCAAGGGCCCAGGAGGGCCGGCAGGGCACCATCAGTGCCGCAGCCGCAGCCGTCAAGCTGTCTTATCGAGTCTTGTTAGATTAGGAAATAGTTAAGAGATTGAGTTTGCTTTGTTAGGAAGGAAAATCCAAATCCTATAAGGATCTCCGAGGTTGCTTAGGGGCTAAGTCTCTTAGAACTATAAATATAAGGACTGTGCTAACGATCAATCGACTGGTCGTTCGCTCGCTTTCACTGATTTTTTTCTTTCTCTCAAAAACCTTAGTAAATTGCTAGTAGTTTTTTCTGGTTTTTCACCGTAGTAAATTGCTAGTGGTTTTTTCTGGTTTTTCGCTACATAATATGAAAAGAAAATAAAAGTGCTTGAAAGAGGATTTGAACCCAGGTCTATGTAATACCTATCGAGCCTAATAACCAACTAAGCCACCTTTTGTTGTTGTCTATTGTAGAATGACAATGTTATTTGAACCTTTCTTATTTCTGCCATATCAGAAGAAAAAATAAAGTTTGGCTTGGTAACTTTGGCAATGACCAGCGTGATAACTGTGGTCTGAGCAACATGATAACTATACCATGATAAGGCTGGTAACTACAGTACGAGAAAGTTAAAAGCATGGGGAAGTATGGTAATTTAACATAGAAATTACTGGTGAAATGTTTCAAAAACTTTTTTCCCTTGGATGAAAGACACCATGGTGTTTAAACGTAAAATATTAGTTATCAAGTCTGCGATGATACATCATCATGTTATTTACACATAAATTATTGGATGTATGTTTTTCAACAAAAAAGTTTCAGGTCAAAAGTTACAGTGGCGTTTGTATGGGAGTGATCAATTTTGTATGTTTTTATTACCATGTTATTTACACAGAAATTAGCGGGGCATCACCCCCCCTCGCCACACTCGCCATATTTACCAGGATCAGGTACATAAGTTATCAAGTCTGCGATGTATGAGTTATCATGTTATTTGCACTAGCTAAATACCCGTGCGTTGCCACGGATCATCAATTTTACTTGTTGCTCACCATCCTTACTGCACACCTACACAAATCCAACCTCGCGAGTTGTCTCGCCGCCATCGCGGACACGTGATCACCCCCTTGTACTCCTTCGTTGTTTGACCATATGGTCATAGAATTGCTCTAACATAGCCCTAAAAACCCATCACTGAAAGAGCCCAATCCATGAGAGATATTGGCCTGACATGCTCTTCAAATCTCATATGGCTTGAGAGATATTGGCGTCCAGAAACAATGCTTGTACACTGCCTCATAACAATAAGTTTAGGCATAAAGATATTTTTACGACACAGAGATAGTTGTATAATCATCTTGTAATCCACAAAGCAAGTGTCCTGGTTTTATTTATTTATTTGAATAGTTTGTATTGGCTTATTTTTATATTACAACAAATATGACCTTGCGCTTAGCTTCCATTTAAGATGACACCTTACCCTATGTATGCCTGCATATCATCATGGGCACAAGATAAAAAGAAAAAAGAAATATTAGCAGTACCGTGCACCTTTAGCGTAGATTATTACAGAATCAACAAACAGGCATATATAGTAAACGGCGAGAAGGTATATTAGAGAATTTTCACCACATCAATAGGCCATGCAAGGTCCACAACAAACAAATAATACTCAGGAATAGAAGAACATTTGCTTAATATTCCCTCTGTTTCAAATTATAAGATGTTCTAGTGTTTTTCTGATTCGGATGTATGTCGACGCATTTTAGTGTGCTTGTTCATTCAGTCCACTGTGTATGTAGTCCATATTAAAATATCCAAAACATCTTATAATTTACAACGAAGGTACTATAATTTGTTTTATATTCATAACCACTACTTTTCTTTTACATGCATGTCCATAAAAATTCTTATTAGTGGCAGACAACCCTGGCCAACCAGTTGCTTTATATTTCAAGATACTTGCACACCAAAACAAAGAAGCTTAGAAAAGGCACATGAAATCTGTAAGAACAAACTGACATGGTACATGATCATTCAGCCAGCAAGCATATCATCATCAGGAGCCCCTCATTTTACAACCTCATCCATCTCCAGTGCAGCCAACAAAGGAATCATCCATGTAAGTGCCATTAGGGCCTAGTTATTATCAATGAAGAAATTCATGACAGATCTTGGTGACCCAATGAAAGACTAAGCTAACAACAGAGCTCTGGTATATTAGCAAGGCCCTAGAAGGCAACTCCTGCACGACCATGTTGGTGCTATCATAGACCCCAACAATTAGTTTCTCACCGTAGGTCCCAGCAAGGATGTGAGCACCGAAGATAGTTTTGATTCCTGCAACATTTGGTTAGAATTGATGCACGAAATAACTAAAATAATGGTAGGCATTCTCAGAAAAACAAAACAAAAACCAATTGTAGACCTAAGATATTTCAGTGCAGACAGAAAACTCCAGAACTAACTTGGAAGGAAAGATAACTACTGTATTAGGATAATTTCAGTTAGGGATGTATGTGCACACATGACAATAACTTCATATATATCTGTCGATAATATGAGTTTTAAGAACACAAGTGAGTTGAACACTGCTGAATGCTGATATGCCACAAGACTCCAAAGTCCAAATGTACTGAAGATAAGAGTCTGGAATGTCAATCATAAAAGCCATAATCTATTTTTATGCACAAAAGGTGAATACAATAGAGAATCTTCTACAAAATGGGCGACCTCCACAATCAAGATAAAACTGATTACTCGATGGTAACATTAGAATTGTTTTACATCTTTACCATAAAATTGTGCAACAAACTGTACAACTAAGTGATCCTCCCAATGTTGACAATAATCAACAATTGGTTGAAGTGTTGCAGAAGCAAGGCAATGGCTAGCGACATCTGAGAGTAAGATATCCTACAAGGAACAAGCCGCTAAATCTCAAGAAAGACAACAATCATCGGCAAACTGGAAATGATACTCATAGAGTACTTATAGTTGCCTCGTTGAAGGAACGGGAAGGAAAGGGAGGTGAAGTGTTCGAGCAGAGGAGCCCTGATCCTATGTAGTTGGTATGGATGGCGCAGGTATCTGAGATGATGCCCAAGAGTGAGCTTCTGGCTGTCATTGTCAATTATGTAATAGATATCCACAAGAAAGATGGGGACTGAACTGAAGCAACTGGAACGGCGGGAGGTTCATAGGTGGATAATCTACAGTCGAGGACGAGGTGATCTTGTTGGCGACCTCGTCCGGATCCCCAATGGCCGGGCACTTCCCGCCTGATGCGGTCCTACCACTCCTGCTCCTGTGTTAGATGGCAGCAAATGCCCTTACGAAAATTGAAGAAGACCATAGCGAACAAACATCAAAAGCTGCTCTCAGTTCTTCTTGACTTCATAACTATTTTAACTAATGCCTAGAATTCTGTAACAAAAGTATTTACTCCACCTTTCTGTAATGTTGAAGAAGTCTCTGAACCATGCAATATGAGCATCGAAACACAAATAAAAGATGGGTATCAAATTATGGATTTTCACAATTAGAACATGTTAAAACCACACAAAATATTTTCTCTCGTTATATATGTTCACCAACAAGAAAAGTACATATAGAAGCAAGTTATATCTGGGGATCAAGAACATATGTAAGCATTTACCACTCGACCTGAATATAATGACGTTCTTTTTCTTCCTGTCCTACTTATATCTCAGTGACTCCACTGGAGTAAAGACCTGCCAAACAAATGTTGAATCTGAGAATTCAGCACGACCACGACTAATCAAATGGAATTGGACCAAATCAATCCAGTGCAGGTTCTTGCGAGGGCAGGAATGTACAGGACCTCCTCAACAAGGAGACTCTGCTCGTCGGTTGCCACACTGTCTTGACTTGGAGCTCGCTGTCGGTTGAGTGCAGCATCTCCACAATGTATGGCTTCACCCTCCTTTGATCGGTGACAGCCATCGACATCCATACAACCGTTAGTGCAAAAGGTTAATCCTATCTTTCTTCTGCCCATACAAGAATCTGCAAACAAGTCAATTTTATTCAAAAATCAGCACCTCACTTTTATTCATACAACAACATCATGTCACTTCATTCATGCAACAACAGCAACACAGAGCAGCATTATGACAAGGATGTAAAAAAAGATGAGAGATAGAGGGGATGACAACCTTGCTGCTGGAGGGGGTGAAAATCAGTGTTTATCCTTTCCTTTTTCGAAGAACATGCGGAGTGCAGAGTGCGGCGTGGGCACCGACACAAAGAGAGGCGGCAGGATGACGTCGACCAATAACTCGAACGAGCTAGCGATTAGCCAGCACTATTGTTGTCCGCCGCAGCGTCCGCACCGAGGCCGTACTCGCTAGAGATGAGTCCGATGTTCGAGATGGAGTAACAGATCGCATTGAGACGGGCAGAGCCACTGACGCAGGCGAGGGCAAGGGTTGATTCGATGGACTCGACCTCGGTGACGCGGCTGACGGCAGCGTCTATGCATGGGCGGTGCTCGAGTGCTAGGAGCGTGGTCGCCGGCGTCGGCGCCTATGCTGGCACGGCGGGGACGTTGATTGTGAGGGAGGAGGAGGAGAAGTCGGGCCACAGTCATGGGAGGAGGCGGGCGCGTGGTGGAGGAGGACCGATATCGAGATCTGGAGAGATATGGGATTGGGAGGAGCGAGGGGGTTGGGCATTGGGCGTGGGAGAGATATGGGATTGGGAGGAGCGAGGGGGTTGGGCATTGGGCGTGGGAGGTGGGTTCCTGATCGTGGCTTTTTTTCTTTTCTTTTATTGTGCGTGGGTAGAGCAGGATTATGAGGAGGACGGGGTGGAGGGAACGAGGCAATCGCGGGATGGAGGGAACGAGGGCATCGCGAGATGGTTTGAGGTCGAACCATCACGACGTTCGATTCTCCTTTAATAGTAGAGATTAATAGTAGAGATAAGAGTTATCGTGGTATGGTTCAACAACTCCTCCCACCCCTACCCCCACCGACAAAGTTACCAGGACTGGGTACATAATTTATCATGTCTACGATGTGTGATTTATCATGTTATTTGCATAGAAGTTACCGTGGTATGTTTCAACGACTCCCCCACCCCTACCCCCGCCGACAAATTTACCAGGACTGGGTACATAATTTATCATGTCTACGATGTATGAGTTATCATGTTATTTGCATAGAAGTTATCAAGACAGTAATGTGTAAACTATCATCATGTTTGCACAGAATTTATCCAAGGTATATTTCATCAAAACCCCTCCCTCCGGCGGAGGGAAAAGTTATCATGTTTGCGATGCGTAAATTATCGGGGGTATATTTCAGCACTCCTTCTCGCCAAAGTTACCAGGACCGGGGTGTATAAGTTATCGGGTCTCTGATGTCTGAGTTACCATGTTGTTCACATCAGAGTAACTGGGGATATTTCATCAACACCACTTCCCTCAAAGTTACCAGGATCGAGGTGCATAAGTTTATCAGGTATGTGATGTGTGAGTTATCATGATATTCACACAAAGGTGACCCGGGATATTTCATCAACGCCTCCCTCCCGATCGCCAAAGTAATCAGTACCGAGTACATAAGTTATCAGGTATGTGATGTGTGAGTTACCATGCTATACACACAAAAATTACCAACGGTATATTTCATCAACCTCCCCCGCCAAAATTACCATGGTGTCATCAACTCGAGACGAGTTGGTAAAATAATCTACTCAAGTGCGGAAAAAGATCGGATATTGCATTCACTTTTGTGCAAACATAGAAAAAGAGACAGGTTAAAAAGCCTATTTGCTTTCATTTTTATGAGAAAGGAACGTAGGTGAGGTGGTTGGTTAGTGGGTTACCTGGTAAAAGGTACAAGGATTGAATCCTGTTGGCACACTATTTTTTTGCCGAGAAAAATTAACGCGAGTTAATTACTCACCACCTGAAAAATCGGGAATCAGAAAGATTAACGCGAGTTAAATACGCACCTGAGAATCGGCGGGAGTCAGAGAGATTAAGGCAAGTTACTTACGCACCACCTGAAAATCAGGAATCAGGGAGATTAACGGAGTTAATTAGGCACCTAAAAATCGGGAGTCGCAGAGAGACATGCGTGCGTGCGATGAATATCCGATGGCTCGCAGGTCGTGTGGATTTGTTGCAGATTTCCTGCCGACTGGAAATTAGCATTCTCGTTAAATCAATATGGGTCTTTTATTTGGTCTAATGAATCCAATGGATAAAATCAGTTGGTAATTCCGGACGTCCAGACGTCCGGACCATAGCAAGAGATCTGGACGATTGGACGAAGGTATTGTCACTCGGGCTGGTGTTGCCGTGTGTTGATTTTCTTTTTCAATAAAAAACAAATACATCCAGTCTAATATTTTCCCCAATAGCTGCATGCATGTATATAGGACAAAACTGCTTATGTCACTGAAGATTTCATCAAATTTTAAACTTTAAAATGTTTTGTAGGTCAAACCGTCCCTCCAACTGAAAAACTGTTTTCACATAAAAGATTCGTCGCGACAAAACCTTCAAAACTAGATCCCATGTTGATATGTTCCGACGAATTTATTTTCTGGATCAAAAGTTACAACGCATGTGCTACGTAAGTTATCACGACTGTGACACACAGTTACCAAGCTATTTTCCTAGGAAATACCGAGCATAAAGAGATGATCTTCCAGCTTTACCAAGATGGTCATCCAAGATGGCAGGATTTTAGCGACAGATGCGGACGATTGCCTACATCCTCACATCTCGGTGCAATTTCGCATGCAGTGTTGCGCTGCAATCTCGCATGCACATATCTTTGATTTGCATGGAGTGCACGTCTTATTTGACCCAATTAACAACGAAACTACTAGGCAGACGACGAGCGCCAGCCGAACTATGCACGATGCAAGATTGAACGGCTCTATCAACTTTTACCTGACGCATGGACGACTTGATATGCACTGTCGTCTGCAAGTCGTCCAACATATGTCGTGTGTGTAGCAGCATTCATTAACAATGCATGCATGTAGATAAGTAAGAAGATGATGTCGGCAAAGATTCCATTCAAAATAAACTTCAAAATGTTTTGTAGCTCAAATCGTTGGCTCGACTGAAAAACCGGTTTCACATAAAAGATTCGTTGCAATGAGACCTTCAAAACTAGATCACATGTTCGTATGTTTCAATGACATTTTTTTCAGGTTAAAAGTTACTAGAGTTAGACTAAATAAGTTATCACCTATGTGGTGTGCCAGTTACCATCCTGTTTACATAGAAATTATCCGGGGCATAAAAATGGCTCCTCCAACATTCTCTCCACATGCAAATGCAGTAGAGCACAGAAACCTAATGTCATTGTAAATTCTCGCTATTTTGAAACCGTAAAATGTTCTATAGCTCAAACTATCGTTTTTTATTCAAAAATCATTTTCACATAAAAAATCCATCGCAATGAGAACTTCGAAACTTGATCTTATGTTGGCATGTTTTGATCACTTTTTTGGTCAAAAATTACCGTAAAATTATCATTTATGTTATATGTATACTAACATGTTATTTATGCAGAAGTGACCGGAGATGTGTTTTGAACGACTTCTTTCCTCTGGGTTAAATTTACCGTGGTATTTATACCTAAGTTATCAGCTCTGGATGCATACATTACCGCGCTATTAGCGCAGAAAATAATCGGGGTATGTTTCAATAACTTTTTATTCGGGTCTAAAGTTACCGTGTTGTTTATACCTAAGCTATCAGGTCTATGAAGTGTGAGTTATCATGTTCTTGATAAAAAAAGTTACCGAAGGTATATTTCATCAACAACCCTCCCCCACATCTCACCACCGCCGCCAAAGTTATCAGGACTGGGGCACATAAGTTATCAGGTATGCGATGTGTGAGTTATCATGTTATTCATACGAAAAGTTACCAAAGGGTATATTTCATCAACCACCCTCCTCTCACCCGGTCACCAAAGTTATCAGGACTAGGGCACATAAGTTATCGGGTATGCGATGTGTGAGTTATCATGTTATTCATACAAAAAGTTATCAAGATTATTTTTCATCAACCACCCGGTCACCAAATTTACCAAGACCGGGGTAAATTAGTTATTCTGCCTACGATGTGTGAGTTACCGTGCTATGCACATAAAAGTTACCGGGGGGTATATTTCATCACCCGTCCCTCCCGAAAAGTACCAGGACCGGGTGCATAAGTTATCAGGTCTATGATGTGTGAGTTACCATGCTACAAACAAAAAAGTTACCGGAGGTATATTTCATCAACAACCCTCCCCCACCCCTCGCCACCGTCGCCAAATTTATCAGGACTAGGGCACATAAGTTATCAGGTATGCGATATGTGAGTTATCATGTTATTCACACAAAAAATTATCAAGGGTATATTTCATCAACCACCTCCTCCTCCCATCCAGTCGCCAAATTTGTCAAAACTGCGGTACATTAGTTATTAGGTCTACGATGTGTGAGTTACCGTGCTACGCACATAAAATTTACGAGGGGTATATTTCATCACTTGTCCCTCGCGAAACATACCAGGACTAGGGTGCATAAGTTATTGGGTCTGTGATGTGTGAGTTACCATGCTATTAACAAAAAATTATCGGAGAATATTTGATCACCCCCCGCGCCGGCAAAGTTACCAGGAGCAGGGTACATAAAAATATCACATCTGTGATATTACACAACTTATAATGTAGTAGGAAATAATGTACTTCCTTTGTACAAAGTTAGTACAAAGTCGAGTCACTCATCTTAGAGTGGATGAAATACAAGAGAAGGCCGACAAACAACAAAAAAACCATTTTCCATTTCCTGCCATGGTGTTTAAAAAGGTCACATGGGTACCATTCATAACACAGCAAGTAGTATTAGGCGTGTTGGTTATTGGCATCATACAACCATGCATCAACCGGCCTGGGGTTTGAATCCTGTTGTCCACATCATTTTTTACTCGCTGAAACTAACGATTATTACATGAGAAAAAAAACAGCTGGCATCATCCTTTGGATCTGGAAGAAAAAACGAAAAAAAAAACAGCAACGACAGCGTCCTTCAGTGATGATCAGTATACGTGAGAAAAAAAAACAACGTACATCATCCTTCCGATCGGGAAAGGAAAATTAAAAAAAAAGCAAAACAACAGCGATAGCGACCGTTCGGTGGGAGTAGGAGACAGCGACATTCGAATGACAGCGACAGCGATCGTACGCGCCTGTTGCAAACCACTAGTCAGCAGGAAAATAGCATTATCGTCGACACGCTTATTACATCTGGTACTCGGAGCCACGTTACGATCTACCACATGGAGGACATCCATGCCGCCCTCGCCAGTTGGGAAAAGAAATTCATGAATTTTTTCCCTTACGATCAGAACACTACATATCCAGGTCTCTCCAGCATGAAAAGGAAGAACATCAACCAGGAAATCGTCGATCCGCGCATGGAACGGCTTGCCCTCAAGGAGAAGTTGGCACGCATCCGCGACAATATCATCACCGAAATCGCGGGCATCAAGCAAGCCCACCCCTATAGTGCCGACATCACCACGGTCCAAGCTAGATTAGATCTGGACGATAATTGCTTGCTGTATCGCCGTAGCAAGACTATCCTCCTCGTGGACTTCATCCATATCTCTTGATGCTCGTCCCGTTTGTGTCCATTGAGGAATATTCATTGTAACACCCCTGGTGTTACGAACTTGTTTAGCACCACGCTTAAGTCTTAATTAAGAGTAGTTAGCAAATAAGCTCATCACGTTTTAAATTTATTTCATGCATAAAATAATAACCAGACTTTAGTTGACTCACTTTGGTAATTAAGTATAGATTGATGTCGAAGACTATTGCCGAGTTGATACTATCAGATATGCCGACCTATAATCTGTTTGAATTTGTTGCTACCAATGATTTATCGGTAAGGGACTGTCTAGGTCTCAGTCGACTGACACTTCGTGAAGTCTCAGTCGGCTGACGTCACCCCTGACAGATTAGGCCTTCTTAGCATCCCTTCCTGATGGGTTTTAATTCCCCGTGATGGGCTTGTGGTGTGGGCTTGCTTGTTTGTTTGTTCCCTTTTGTTTTTGCTGTCTGTTTGGCCCGTTGTACCTGTGACTCTGTCCATGGACGCAACAAACACACAACAAAAAAGCAAAAAAATCCATGTATAGCTAAACGACAGGAAAACTTTTGCTCCTCCCAGTTGTACGTTCTCTCTGTCAGTTAAAACCCTGAAGGAATCACCAACACAAACTCTACTGACTGAGCATTGAGTGGAATGCTCTTGTTCAAAACAGTTGCTTCCGCTTGTGTGTCCACATTATCAACAATCCACTGCACAAACTGTAACACCCTCGATGCGACTATATCTCCCACGTGTCGAAGCACGACTTAGAGGCATAATCGCATTGAAGGAACCTCTGGAGTCCTTGTACTGCTGGAACCATTCTACAGCTTGATCTTTGAGTTGGAAGGAAGCGAACTTGATGAAATCTTCAGGCCTCACGTTGCTGCACTCAAAATGCTTACACAGATCCACAAGCCAATCGTCAGCATCGGTTGCCTCAACACAATTGCTGAACGTCTTTGGCCCATTAGCAAAGAACTAGTTCAGTGTAGCAAAGTGATTCTGATTGTTGCCTTGATTCCCTTGGCTGCCTTGATTGCGCTCTGGGAAAATTTGCATGATCAACTGTGTGTTTGCATTGGTTGCGGCCATCACAGCTTGCCATGCCTTCGGAGGAGGTGGAGGTGGTGGCAGATCTTGATTTTGATTCTCACTGGTGCTCTTAGCGGGAGCCATCCTGAAGAGGTTGACCACCGTTAGCACATAGACAGATAAGTGAAGCTGAAACAAACGGAATGAAAATTGCAACATAAAGTCTTCACATCCGAACAAAATGAACGAATGCATTCCTCTTGAAGTGGTCACATATCCATAAATTGAGAAGCCACGTTGAATTAAGGTTGATAAATAAATCAACAAGGTACGGCCCAAGAACGAATAATCGGTAAGAAATCCCGATCTCAAACCAATATCCGTGGAAGAAGAACTAGAGCTACAAGAATTCCCACCTATGAAACTCCCGAACCGTTCCGATTATGCAATCAGGTGTTGGGAATACAGGGGAAGCATAATATCTCACCCAAACCAGCAAATCCTACATCCAGCTGTATCCATCCTTCAACACATAACCAAGAAACCTTCGGAAACCATCTACCTCAATCTTCGAAAAGCATCCGTTATACAAGTTATGGCGATACTCCCGAACTCCCGCCCCAGTACTGGGTGGCGTCGAGGTTATCTCACCAACGAACTGCATAAAAGAGATTTTCGATGTCGGCGTACTAAACTCAGGTATTCCAGAATTGCAACGATAAAATTATGATGACAACACCTCAGAGCTCAACTCCCCGGGACACTTCCACTAAACCCCTGACAGGAGGCACCAAGACAATGTTCTCATCATAAAACCATCGGAACGATTCCAAGATACCCGCGTGATACTAAATTTTTTTTTAGTGAAATTTGAGAAGAGAAGAGTCAAAACTCTACGTCAGGATGCCTTACCAGAGCGATGAGGAGACTGGGAAGTAAAAAGAATTCCTAAACTCTCCGATATATAATTCCTAAATGACTCAAAACATTTTTCTAGACACAACTCGGCTGCTAAAAACGATCAAGCAATGGGGCTCCTAAGGTCGGGGAAGGCTCTGATTACCAACTTGTAACACCCTCGATGCGACTATATCTCCCACGTGTCGAGGCACGACTTAGAGGCATAATCGCATTGAAGGCATATGTCGCAAGTCAGGCAATCATCACAAACATCCCATGTGATATAGATAATGATAAGGGATAACATAGTTGGCTTACACTCGCCACGTCAATCAAGTACATAAATAACATACATCATCCAAACACTCATGGCCCGACTACGGCGCCAAAATGAAAGATAACCCAACAAGCGACATGGTCCCGATCACCCCCAACAGGGCACCACTACTGATCATCAGGAAAGGAAACATAGTAACGCTAAGAGTCCTCGTCGAACTCCCACTTGAGCTCGTACGCGTCACCTGGAGCGGAATCACCTGGACCTGCATCTGGTGTAATAGTAATCTGTGAGCCACAGGGACTCAGCAATCTCGCACCCTCGCGATCAAGAGTATTTAAGCTTAAATAGGTAGCGGTAGGGTGAATATAAGTGGAGCTGCAGCAAGCGGCTAGCATATGTGGTGGCTAACTTATCCGCAAAAGAGAGCAAGAAGAGGAGGCAAAGCGCGAGCGAGAAACTAGAGAGCAACCTGCGCAAACATTACTCCAACACCGTATCCACTTCCCGGACTCCGTCGAGAAGAGGCCATCACGGTAACACACTCAGTTGATTCATTTTAATTAAGTTAAGGTTCAAGTTATCTACAACCGGACATTAACAAAGTCCCATCTGCCCATAACCGCGGGCACGGCTTTCGAAAGTTCAATCCCTGCAGGGGAGTCCCAACTTAGCCCATGACAAGCTCTCACGGTCAACGAAGGAATAGACCTCCTCCCAAGATGTTACGATCAGACTCGGTATCTCGGTTCTTCAAGACACTTCGACAGGTTAAAACTAATCCAGCAACACCGCCCGAATGTGCCGACAAATCCCGATAGGAGCTGCACATATCTCTTTCTCAGGGCACACTCAGATTGTCCTAGGTACGGGTAGGCCAGCCCAGAGTTGCCCCTGGTGGCCACCGTCAGCTGACAGGTGGACCAACACTCAGAGGAGCACTGGCCCGGGGGGGTTTAAATAAGATGACCCTCGGGCTCCGGAAACCCAAGGGAAAAGAGGCTAGGTGGCAAATGGTAAAACCAAGGTTGGGCATTGCTGGAAAAGCTTTAATCAAGGCGAACTATCAAGGGGTTCCCATTATAACCCAACCGCGTAAGGAGCGCAAAATCCGGGAACATAACACAGATATGACGGAAACTAGGGCGGCAAGAGTGGAACAAAACACTAGGCGAGAGGCCGAGCCTTCCACCCTTTACCAAGTATATAGATGCATTAAGATAACAAGATAATATGATGATATCCCAACAAGTAAATAAACGTTCCAACAAGGAACGGCCTCTAATCTTCACCTGCAACTAGCAACGCTATAAGAGGGGCTGAGCAAAGCGGTAACATAGCCAATCAATGGTTTGCTAGGACATGGTGGACCTGAACATTACAAAGTAAAACATGGCATGGAGCTACTCAAATAGCTTAACAAAAGACCCTTAGTGACCTTGAGGCAAAAGGGATCAGAAAATATACTAACAAGCACATGAACATAGCAAAAACATAATCAGTTTTCAGACTTAGTGAAAACTGGCACATGCTGAAACATAACTCAAGTAGGCATGTTTACGAGCTCGATGCACTCACCACGGTGCAAGTCATGGCAAGACAAGCATACATCCATCAAGAAGGCACAAAATTCAAGCTAGACATGGCAAGAACAATGGCGTAGCATGCACGGATCAACTACAACATCACTGGCAAAATTGCAAACAAGTTGACAGTCTGCCCAGATTCACAACGAAGCAAAAGTAGAGCTCGATTGACTCAAGCTAGGGTGCTCCATAATTGCAAACAAAGGCATGGATGGATAGAGCACTACAAGGTTAACAAAACTCCTTTACTGATCATCCTTAAAAGAGGCACGGATCACTAGGAAACAACATGAACATGTGGCATCATGAGATAAACGATCCCAGGACTTGGTGAAATTACTAAGTCCCTGAAAACAGAGTTACCGAGTGCACCACTTTGCAATCTTGCACTAGTCACCAAACACATCACAAAAATACATGGGTTGCACCTCTGGAAAGATGAAAAAACCCTTAACAAAACATATGTAGAGCATCAGGGCATCTCATGCACACAACAATCATGGCAAAAATGACAAATGTCTAAGATGGAGTAGCAGATCTTACAATTAACTCAAGTAACCCTCTTCTAATAGCATTTCGGGCATCAAGATGAGCTCAAATGAAAATGATGCAATGGAATGAAATGATGTACTCTCCGAGATGAACATTTTGATATGCTATATGCATGAATCGGAGCTACGGATGCAAAGTTACGGGGCCTCGAACATGGGCACTTGAATCTGCAATTTCGGGAGTTAGTAAAAAAACACCACCTAGGGTTACTGTTCACGGATCCTAGATCTAGCTCACATCACTGTTCACGGCGGCACGCACTGTAGCAAGTCGAGGACGAGGTTGCCGGACTTGGCAGGGTCTTCGCCGGAGATTGCGGGGAGGACGGCGGAAGGCTGCGGGGTCCTAGACTTGACGGCGCCGGCGGCTTGGAGACCTCGGGCGGCGTGGGCGAGGCCGGAGCCGGGCGGCGCGACGAGCTGCGCGGGGCGGCGCGGCGGACTCCAGCCACCGGAGCGGCGGGGCAGACGAGGTGGAGCGGCGGAGGCGGCGGGGCGCGGCGTCGGCTACGGGGAAGAGGAGGCGGGCGGCGGCGCGGCAGATCTGGGCCGCGGGGGCCCCGGATGTGCCTCGCGGGCCTTGGCGGCGGTGGCGGCAGCGCGCCACGTGGCAGCTTGCCACTGGTGCGGGCGGGCAGCGGACGGAGTGTCCGGCGCGTCGGAGGGGATTTTTAGGGTTTCGGAGGTAGGAGGAGATCCGAAAACCCGGGGGAACTTTAAATAGGCACAGGAAGAGCTAGGAGAGTCCAAATGAGGTGCGGTTTTCGGCCACGCGATCGTGATCGAACGCTCTAGATCATGAAGCAGAGTTAGGTGGGTTTTGGGCCAAATTGGAGGGGTGTTGGGCTGCAACACACACGAGGCCTTTTCGGTCCCTCGGTTGACCGTTGGAGTATCAAACGAAGTCCAAATGATACGAAACTTGACAGGCAGTCTACCGGTAGTAAACCAAGGCCACTTGCCAAGTCTCGGTCCAATCCGGAAATGTTTAATCCCCACACACGAAAGAAAGCTAGAAATGACCACCGGAGAAGAACGAAGCGCCGGAATGCAAAACGGACAACGGGGAAAATGCTCGAATGCATGAGACGAACACGTATGCAAATGCAATGCACATGATGGCATGATATGAGATGCATGACAATGAAAACAACACATGAAGACAAAGACCCAAACCCGAGAAAATAAATATAACTTAACGCCGGAAACGGCAAGAGTTGGAGTACAAATTGGGAAAGTTATATCCGGGGTGTTACAACACTCCACCACTACGAAAGGATCTCGTCCCGAGATCTAGGACTGAAAGAACGCCGGGTACTCAGAAAGGAGGTGATCCTCGCATTCCCAGGTAGCTTCACAGTCGGAATGGTGTGACCACTTGACTTTGAGAAATTTGATTGACTTGTTGCGAGTCTTGCGTTCAGTCTCTTCAAGAATAGCAACTAGGTGCTCACGATAGGAAAGATCTTCTTGGAGATCAATGTCCTTGAAGTTGACTGTGCGGTCAGGAGTCTTGAAGCACTTTCGAAGCTGAGAGACATGGAACACGTCATGAACATTTGCAAAGTTTGAAGGAAGCTCGAGTTGATAGGCGAGGTCGCCTCTCTTGCTGACAATTTTGAAAGGTCCCACGTATCTAGGGGCAAGCTTCCCTTTGATACCGAAGCGACGAGTACCTTTCATAGGAGAGACGCGGAGGTAAACATGATCTCTGATCTCGAAAGCCAAATCACGGTGCTTACTATCATAGTAGCTCTTCTGACGGGATTGGGCTGCTTTGAGGTTATCACGAATGACTTTGCACATTTCTTCTGCTTCTGTGATTAAGTCATTACCTAGCAGCTGACGTTCACCGGTTTCAGACCAGTTGAGAGGGGTACGGCACTTCCTGCCATACAGAATTTCAAATGGGGCCTTGCCCGAACTTGCTTGAAAACTACTGTTGTAGGAGAATTCTGCATAAGGAAGACAATCCTCCCACTACATGCCGAAGGAGATCACACAAGCCCTGAGCATATCTTCAAGAATCTGGTTGACACGCTCGACTTGACCGCTTGTTTGAGGGTGGAAAGCTGTGCTGAAGGGAATGTTCGTGCCCATGGCCTTCTGAAAAAAATCCCAAAACTTGGAGGTAAAGATGCTGCCACGGTCTGAAGAGATCACCTGTGGGATACCGTGCAGAGAGACAACTCAGGAGGTATAGAGTTTCGCCAATTGAGCTGCAGTGATCGGCTCTTTGATAGGCAGAAAGTGAGCCACTTTGGTGAGTTTATCGATGACAACGAATATAGCATCATTGCCATGCTTGGACTTTGAAAACCCAGTCACGAAGTCCATTTCAATGTGGTCAAACTTCCATTCTGGAATGGCAAGAGGTTGGAGGAGACCAGCTGGCCTTTGGTGTTCTGCCTTCACTCTTCTGCAGACATCACATTCATTCACGAATTGAGCAATCTCGCGCTTCATTCGAGTCCACCAATAAGCTTGCTTAAGGTCCTGATACATCTTCGTGCTCCCAGGGTGGATGGAGAGGAGAGAATTGTGAGCCTCGTTCATGATCACTTTACGAAGTTCACCTTTGGGTACAACAATTCGATCCTCGAAGAACAGAGTGTCCTTGTCATCAAGGCGGTAGCACTTGTACTTGGGTTGACTCTTGGCAATCCCAATCTTCACCTTTTTCACCATAGCATCAAAAAGCTGGGCTTGGCGAATCTGGTCTTCCAAGGTAGGAGAGACTTGAAGGTTGGCGAGGAAACCTTGAGGAACAATTTGCAGATTAAGTTTGCGGAAAGCTTCACAAAGCTCGGGTTGATATGGCTTAAAAATCAGACTGTTGCAATAAGCTTTCCTGCTCAAAGCGTCAGCAATCACATTGGCCTTGCCTGGAGTATACTCGATACTCGGATTATACTCTTGAATCATTTCGACCCATCGAGTTTGCCTGAGGTTGAGATTAGGCTGAGTGAAGATGTACTTGAGACTCTTGTGATCAGTGAAAATGTCCACTTTTCTTCCCATAGAAGATGTCTCCAAGTCAAAAGAGCATGCACAACTGCCGCCAACTCGAGATCATGAGTGGGGTAGTTCTTCTCATTAGGCTTCAACTGGCGAGATGTATAAGCAACAACTTTCTTCTCTTGCATCAAAACTGCGCCAAGACCTTGGAGAGAGGCATCACAAAATACCTCGTACGGTTTGGATTCATCAGGCAGAGTCAGAACTGGACCAGTGATCAATTTCTCTTTCAAGGTGTTGAAAGCAATATCACACTCCGAAGACCAAACGTACTTGACGTGCTTCTGAAGAAGATTTGAGAGAGGCTTCGCGATCTTAGAAAAGTTTTCAACGAATCTTCGGCAATAGCTTGTGAGACCGAGGAAACTGCGGAGTTGCTTCACGTTCTGAGTAGGTTCCCAATTCACAATTGCAGACAACTTCTCAGGATTCACGGCAATGCCCTTGGCAGAGATGATATGACCAAGATAAAGAACCTCATCGAGCCAAAATTTGCACTTGGAGAACTTGGCATAGAACTGATGTTCCCTGAGCTTATTGAGTACCAAACACAAGTGTTTGGCATGATCTTCATTGTTCTTCGAGAAAACCAGAATGACGTCGAGATAGACCAAAACGAAGTCATTGGTGTAGGTGTTGAAGATGAAGTTCATCATGCGAGAGAACGTCGGAGGAGCGTTGACAAGGCCAAAAGACATGACAGTGTATTCATATGAACCAAAGCTTGTCCTGAAAGCCGTCTTGGGAATATCTTGCTCATGGATTCGAATCTGATGATAACCCATACGGAGATCAAGCTTGGAGAATACTTGAGCACCTTTGAGTTGTTTGAACAGCTCATTGATGTTGGGAAGTGGGTATTTGTTCTTGATGGTCTTCTTGTTCAATGGACGGTAATCAACACAAAGTCGGTCCGTTCCATCCTTCTTCTTCACAAAAAGAACACCACAACCCCACGGAGAAGAACTAGGCTGGATGAGACCCATTCTCTCTTGCTCATCGAGTTCCTTCTTCAGCTCCTTCAACTCTTCGGGTACGAGCCTGTAAGGACGCTTGCACACAGGTTCCGTGCCAGGCTCAAGATCAATAACGAATTCAACTGGCCGGTGCGGAGGCATTCCTGGGAGCTCTTCTGGAAAGACGTCTTGATATTCACAAACGACTGGAATTTGCGAGATAGCATCCAGTTCACCCTTCTCATTGAGAGAAAACAGACGGATGGTATCATCACGAGCGGCAAAGACAATTACATCCTCAGACAAATGAGTCAATTGAATCTGCCTGGCTGCACAATCAAGCTGAGCCTTTTGCTTAGAAAGCCAATCCATTCCGAGAATAAGATCAATATCCGAGTCACCAAGAACCGTTGGAGAAGCCAGAAACTTGTAGTCACCCAAAGTGATAGTAACATCCAGAACGATGGAGTTAGCATGCATGCGCTTACCAGGAGAGACAACTGCTAAAGGACTAGGCAAGACTTGTGAAACCAATTCATGCCTATATGTAAACGGTCTCGAGATGAAACAATGCGATGCACCAGTGTCAAAAAGAAATTTAGCTGGAATATCGTTAACAGGAAGGTTACCCATGATCACATCTGATGAGTCCTCTGCCTGAGCTGCATTCATCAAGTTGACCTTAGCGTGCTTGGGGTTTTGCTTGACCACAGCTGTACTTGCCGATCTCACATGAGGAGGAGGAGGAAGACGCCTCTGGTTGAAACACTTGTTGGCATAGTGACCCTTTTCTTGGCACTTGTTGCACGTGACCTCTGAAAGCGGACGGTGGTACGGAGCACTCGATCTTGGAGGTTGAGACGAAGTCTTGTTCTGAAAGCCAGGGTTGGGTGGGTGGGAAGAACCACTGCCACCTTTGCTCTTCTGCTGATACGGCTGACGGAACGGAGGAGGAGGAAGCCAATATTTTTGTTGCTTGGCCACTTGAGTAGAGGAAGAAGGAGTAGCATCTCTGACTCGCTTCTTGGAAGCATCACACCTCAACTGAGCAGGCTCTTGCTTCAGTGCCATGTTGTAGAACTCATCGTATCTCAAGGGCTCAAAGAGGACAAGAGCGAGCTGAATTTCTTCTCTGAGACCACCCCTGAACTGGTATATCATGCTCTTCTCATCAGGTACGTCCTGCTTGGCAAAGCGGGCGAGCTTCTGGAACAACTTGTTGTAGTCATAGACAGACAAAGAGCCTTGCTTCAAGTTGCGGAATTCCTGACGCTTACTTTCAACCACGCTTTGAGGGATGTGATGAGCTCGGAAATCTTGACAGAATTCATCCCAAGTGATCACACGTCCACCTCTGGAGTCCTTGTACTGCTGGAACCATTCTGCAGCTTGATCTTTGAGTTGGAAGGAAGCGAACTTGACGAAATCTTCAGGCCTGACGTTGCTGCACTCAAAATGCTTACACAGATCCACAAGCCAATCGTCAGCATCGGTTGCCTCAACACAATTGCTGAACGTCTTTGGGCCATTAGCAAGGAACTGGTTCACTATAGCAAAGTGATTCTGATTGTTGCCTTGATTCCCTTGGCTGCGTTGATTCCGCTCTTGGAAAATTTGCATGATCAACTGTGTGTTTGCATTGGTTGCGGCCATCACAGCTTGCCATGCCTCTGGAGGAGGTGGAGGTGGTGGCGGATCTTGATTTTGATTCTGACTGGTGCTCTTAGCGGGATCCATCCTGAAGAGGTTGACCACCGTTAGCACATAGACAGATAAGTGAAGCTGAAACCAACGGAATGAAAATTGCAACATAAAGTCTTCACATCCGAACAAAATGAACGAATGCATTCCTCTTGAAGTGGTCACATATCCATAAATTGAGAAGCCATGTTGAATTAAGGTAGATAAATGAATCAACAAGGTACGGCTCAAGAACGAATAATCGGTAAGAAATCCCGATCTCAAACCAATATCCGTGGAAGAAGAACTAGAGCTACAAGAATTCCCACCTATGAAACTCCCGAACCTTTCCGGTTATGCAATCAGGTGTTGGGGATACAGAGGAAGCATAATATCTCACCCAAACCAGCAAATCCTACATCCAGCTGTATCCATCCTTTAACACATAACCAAGAAACCTTCAGAAACCATCTACCTCAACCTTCGAAAAGCATCCGTTATACAAGTTATGGCGATACTCCCGAACTCCCGCCCCAGTACTGGGTGGCGTCGAGGTTATCTCACCAACGAACTGCATAAAAGAGATTTTCGATGTCGGCGTACTAAACTTAGGTATTCAAGAATTGCAACGATAAAATTATGATGACAACACCTCAGAGCTCAACTCCCTGGGACACTTCCACTAAACCCCTGACAGGAGGCACCAAGACAATGTTCTCGTCATAAAACCATCGGAACGATTCCAAGATACCCGCATGATCCTAAAAATTTTTTTAGTGAAATTTGAGAAGAGAAGAGTCAAAACTCTACGTCAGGATGCCTTACCAGAGCGATGAGGAGACTGGGAAGTAAAAAGAATACCTAAACTCTCCGATATATAATTCCTAAATGACTCAAAACATTTTTCTAGACACAACTCGGCTGCTAAAAACGATCAAGCAATGGGGCTCCTAAGGTCGGGGAAGGCTCTGATTACCAACTTGTAACACCCTCCATGCGACTATATCTCCCACGTGTCGAGGCACGACTTAGAGGCATAATCGCATTGAAGGCATATGTCGCAAGTCAGGCAATCATCACAAACATCCCATGTGATATAGATAATGATAAGGGATAACATAGTTGGTTACACTCGCCACGTCAATCGAGTACATAAATAACATACATCATCCAAACACTCATGGCCCGACTACGGCGCCAAAATGAAAGATAACCCAACAAGCGACATGGTCCCGATCACCCCCAACAGGGCACCACTACTGATCATCAGGAAAGGAAACATAGTAACGCTGAGAGTCCTCGTCGAACTCCCACTTGAGCTCGTACGCGTCACCTGGAGCGGAATCACCTGGACCTGCATCTGGTGTAATAGTAATCTGTGAGCCACAGGGACTCAGCAATCTCGCACCCTCGCGATCAAGACTATTTAAGCTTAAATAGGTAGGGGTAGGGTGAATATAAGTGGAGCTGCAGCAAGCGGCTAGCATATGTGGTGCCTAACTTATCCGCAAAAGAGAGCGAGAAGAGGAGGCAAAGAGCGAGCGAGAAACTAGAGAGCAACCTGCGCAAACATTACTCCAACACTGTATCCACTTCCCGGACTCCGCCGAGAAGAGGCCATCACGGTAACACACTTAGTTGATTCATTTTAATTAAGTTAAGGTTCAAGTTATCTACAACCGGACATTAACAAATTCCCATCTGCCCATAACCGCGGGCACGGCTTTCGAAAGTTCAATCCCTGGAGGGGAGTCCCAACTTAGCCCATGAAAAAGCTCTCACGGTCAACAAAGGAATACACCTCCTCCCAAGACGTTCCGATCAGACTCGGTATCTCGGTTCTTCAAGACACTTTGACAGGTTAAAACTAATCCAGCAACACCGCCCGAATGTGCCGACAAATCCCGATAGGAGCTGCACATATCTCTTTCTCTGGGCACACTCAGATTGTCCTAGGTACGGGTAGGCCAGCCCAGAGTTGCCCCTGGTGGCCACCGGCAGCTGACAGGTGGACCAACACTCAGAGGAGCACTGGCCCGGGGGGGTTTAAATAAGATGACCCTCGGGCTCCAGAAACCCAAGGGAAATGAGGCTAGGTGGAAAATGGTAAAACCAAGGTTGGGCATTGCTGGAAAAGCTTTAATCAAGGCGAACTATCAAGAGGTTCCCATTATAACCCAACCGCGTAAGGAACGCAAAATCCGGGAACATAACACCGATATGACGGAAACTAGGGCGGCAAGAGTGGAACAAAACACTAGGCGAGAGGCCGAGCCTTCTACCCTTTACCAAGTATATAGATGCATTATGATAACAAGATAATATGATGATATCCCAACAAGTAAATAAACATTCCAACAAGGAACGGCCTCCAATATTCACCTGCAACTAGCAACGCTATAAGAGGGGCTGAGCAAAGCGGTAACATAGCCAATCAATGGTTTGCTAGGACATGGTGGGTTAGAGGTTTGACATGGCAATCTGGGAGGCTGACAAGCAAAAGGTAGGCATCGTAGCATTGGCATAGCAAAAGAGCGAGAAAACTAGCATAGCAAAGATAGTAGTGATTTCGAGGGTACGATCATCTTGCCTGCAAAGCTGTCAGAGTTGACTGAATCCTCGAAAGCAAACTCAACGGGCTCCTCGTTAGCGAACTCGTCTCCTAGCTCTACCCAAACAAGACAAACAAGCAACAAGGACACAATCAACCACGTGCAAGGATCAATCAATAAGATGCAATGATGATATGTTATGCGGGATGCGATGCGGGATGCAAAATGCAAGATATGACAGGAAATGCATGAACCTGGCCTCAACTTGGAAATCCAAGTGTTCCACTGGAAAGATGAGATGAAATCGCTTGAAAATGATATAAAGAACGCCGGAATCGGAGTTATGGCTTGGAAATGGCAAGCGATTCAAAATTGGCACCGGTCTGCGATTTACAGCAAGTAGGCATCTAAATGCAATGAGATGACCATGCTACAACACTCAAACATGGCAACAAAATAAATGGCAGGGATGCATTCAATATGCTTAACAAAAGTCTAGCACTGAGCCACGGCCAATTCATCCATTAACCGGTTCAAACAAGCATCGCAAAAACGCAAATGGTAAACAGATCTCAGACTTGGTGAAATTAACACTTGCCTGAAATTTCAGACCAAGTAGCACTCTTCGGAGCAACAAAATAACATGCTACATGACCTGAACATTACAAAGTAAAACATAGCATGGAGCTACTCAAATAGCTTAACAAAAGTCCCTTAGTGACCTTGAGCCAAAAGGGATCAGAAAATATACTAACAAGCACATGAACATAGCAAAAACATAATGAGTTTTCAGACTTAGTGAAAACTAGCACATGCTGAAACATAACTCAAGTAGGCATGTTTATGACCTCGATGCACTCACCACGATGCAAGTCATGGCAACACAAGCATACATCCATAAAGAAGGCACAAAATGCAAGCTAGACATGGCAAGAACAATGGCATAGCATGCACGGATCAACTACAACATCACCGGCAAAATTGCAAACAAGTTGACAGTCTGCCCAGATTCACAACGAAGCAAAAGTAGAGCTCAATTGACTCAAGCTAGGGTGCTCCATAATTGCAAACAAAGACATGGATGGATAGAGCACTACAAGATTAACAAAACTCCTTTACTGATCATCCTTAAAAGAGGCACGGATCACTAGGAAACAACATGAACATGTGGCATCATGAGATAAACGATCCCAGGACTTGGTGAAATTACTAAGTCCCTGAAAACAGAGTTACCGAGTGCACCACTTTGCAATCTTGCACTATTCACCACACACATCACAAAAATACATGGGTTGCACCTCTGGAAAGATGACAAAACCCTTAACAAAACATATGTAGAGAATCAGGGCATCTCGTGCACACAATAATCATGGCAAAAATGACAAATGTCTAAGATGGAGTAGCAGGTCTGACAATTAACTCAAGTAGCCCTCTTCTAACAGCATTTCGGGCATCAAGATGAGCTCAAATGAAAATGATGCAATTGAGTAAAATGATGTACTCTCTGAGATGAACATTTTGATATGCTATATGCATGAATCGAAGCTACGGATGCAAACTTACGGGGCCTCGAACAGGGGCACTTGAATCTGCAATTTCGGGAGTTAGTAAAAAAAACACCACCTAGAGTTACTGTTCACGGATCCCAGATCTAGCTCACATCATTGTTCACGGCGACATGCACTGTAGCAAGTCGAGGACGAGGTCGCCGGACTTGGCAGGGTCTTCGCCGGAGATTGCGGGGAGGACGGCGGAGGGCTGCGGGGTCCCGGACTTGACGGCGCCGGCGGCTTGGACACCTCGGGCGGCGCGGGCGAGGCCGGACCCGGGCGGCGCGGCGGACTCCGGCTACCGGAGCGGTGGGGTAGACGAGGTGGAGCGAATTAGATCATGGAGCAGAGTTAGGTGGGTTTTGGGCCGAATTGGAGGGGTGTTGGGCTGCAACACACACGAGGCCTTTTCGGTCCCTCGGTTGACCGTTGGAGTATCAAACGAAGTCCAAATGATACGAAACTTGACAGGCGGTCTACCGGTAGTAAACCAAGGCCGCTTGGCAAGTCTCGGTCCAATCCGGAAATGTTTAATCCCCACACACGAAAAAAAGCTAGAAATGACCACCGGAGGAGAACGAAGCGCCGGAATGCAAAACGAACAACGGGGAAAATGCTCGAATGCATGAGACGAACACGTATGCAAATGCAATGCACATGATGGCATGATATGAGATGCATGACAATGAAAACAACACACGAAGACAAAGACCCGAACCCGAGAAAATAAATATAACTTGATGCTGGAAACGGCAAGAGTTGGAGTACAAATTGGAAAAGTTATATCCGGGGTGTTACACAAACCCCCTGGGTACAAGACAGCCGACCAGCTCCAGCAGATAGCCAAAACAACGGTTCCTAACAAGCTGGACCCTGTGGTGGCTCTTGCACATGAGATTGACAATCTCAGAGAAGCATGGCATGCTGCACCGGCTGTAAGCTTTAGTTGCAATCTCATCAATGGTGGCCTTTGTTGTGGTTGGGTCAATCCTTGCTCTCTGCTGCAAAAATATATAGAAGGTAAAAAGGTGTATGAATTTATTTGAGCTGGAAAACTATAAAAAAATGGAACCCCAACTGATGAAAAAAAAGAAAAAGTAGTGATGTACCTTCTTTTTTCGTTCCAAAAGAGCTTCCCGTCGTTCTTTCCTTTGAGCACTCTTGCTCAGCTGGCGGAAGGAAAAACAAAAAAATCCATTAGGTTGGGGGCAAGAAAAAAAGGCAACAATTCATGCATTATCTATTTTTTAAACAATAAAAACAAGAAAAAAGAAAAGTGAATATTTATAGATAAAGTGATACACACCGAAGTCAGAACTTCTTCATACAGCAAACCCTCTGATGCTTCAGTGTCAGTGATCTCGACATCATAGCCTCTCTCTTCTAAATCAGTATCTTCAACACACTTATCTCTGCCTTCTTCATTTCTATCACTCCCAGGTTTCCCTCCTTCAACTTCAAAAACTGTACCTGTGTGCGGCTGTATTAAAAAAATGCATATGATACATTAGTGTTGCAAGTAACTTCTATCTCTTGGAACATACTCTAGGCCAAAAAATATAAACAGCAAATACAACACACATATGTTCCAGGTAACTTCCTTCTTTGCTCATGCTTACAGAAAAACAAAAGCAGTAGACATTGTAAGCATACAAAGGGTGGCTGCATTTAACATACCACATTGTTTAAGCAATCTCTTGTTAAGTCTTTAGACTCCTTCATATGATCCTGTCTGAAAAAAATGATGATGAGATTCAAAAAAAACTGTGCAAACAAGGGGTTAAATCAAAAACACAGAAAAAAGACCGAGTACATACAGTTTTAAGCTGTTGACCTAACCCTTCTTTCAAGGAGGACTCGGTTTTAGTTTCAATCCCGCGTTCAATCTACATGCAGGCATCCATCACACTACTGATAAAAAAAGAGGCACTAATCTATCTAAATATATATCGCAAAAGTGGATTAACACAGAAACAAAAAAGGAAGACAAAAATACCACTGGATACCCTCTCAAATTTTACTGTGGCAGTGAGCTAAGAAAAAAAGAAAAACTGCACAAAAATCATTCAATAAAGTTATGCATCAGAGAGTGTTGTGTCGATCTTGAATCTAAATTCAGATTAGGGGAAATCAAACACAAAGATTGAGATCATTTCAGTTAGTAGGGCGGGCTTGAGAAAAGATGCTGCTTAGTGAGATGCAGGAGGCCCAAGACAAAAAAATCCATATAAAAAGAATCTGGGAGTGTTTCTTTTACTAGTTACGAGTACATTAACAAATCCCAAACGTGCTTTGCTTTGGGCTTGCTTCATCTTAGCCGGCAGCTTTGGGATGATGATAGTTTCGATGTTGGCAATATTACGAGATGCCCTAATTAGCCGTGATGAATAGCGGCAATCTCCTATCTCCAGAGAGACAGAAGGTAGTTGACTAGAAAAAAGGGTAAAAACTATCAACTACAGTGGGATTAAAAAACACTTGTGAATGATGTTGTTTCCCTTCCTGCACTAGTCTCTGAAGATAACAAAATCACCAAAAGCCTCCAGGGATAATACAAAAATTTGATTAGAAGACATGTAACGTATCTTCAGAAACCAGCGAGAGAAAATGAAAAAGCATGTCTCACCCTCGACTTGAGTGATAGAACGGAGTCTGGCTAGAAACGGACAGCAAATCAACTATGACATACTATCTCTTCAGTACAAAGACATTTTTAGAGTAAAATAGTACTATGTATAACCCCACACTGGCGCAGCCTGATGTATAACACCACACTGGCCCCAAAAAATGAATTATCTCAGTATGCCGAATGCCTCAGAAAAATCCAAACAAGCATTGGCAATGCTCGGTGCAAGCAGGCAACTGAGCAGACATCAGTAACAACTAAGTACGAGTACATCACAGCAGAATTCAAAAATAGTTACCTTCGAAAAAATACGAGGTCGAGCTAAAACAAAAGCACTAATTCGCTCCCCTCAGATTCGTGATTCGCCCCAATAAAAAAGCAGAAAAAAATACTTGTAACTAGTGAGGATGGTTAATCCGTTCACATATTTCTACTTGTAACTAGTAAAAGGAAACACTCCCAGATTTCCTTATGGAAAATGTAAAACATCAATTGTCTATTTTTGGTAGTTCAGACAACCAAAACCAAAAACAGGCACTACAAATGCAACATTTCATGAGTTGGAGACAGGAAGCCAAAAAGCGGGACAGCTTTGGGAAAAATATATGTGGAAAAATTGATGTTGATATGATTAAGAGATGCTGTATTTAGTTGTGACGATCAGCAGCAAAATCTTCCTACCTCGAGAAGACACAGAAGGTAGCTAAAATCCATCAACTACAGTGTTTAAATAACTAACAGTTGCAGATCACTTTCACGGGAGTATTACAGCAAGGCCGACCACTTACAAGCATGTTGCTTAAGAAATTAAGACATATCTACTAACAATGAACTTGCATACTTCTAAAATTCACAACCACAGAATGTCTATTGACAGTGAACAGAATTAGACTGACGCTCTCATGGAGCACAGAAAAATTCAGACGCAGTCCTACCAAATTCCCCATCCCGCTGACCGGGCGCGGCGCTGGCTGGGGTGGCGCCGGAGAATGATGGAGAAGACGGACGCGCTGCCCCTTCCCCCTTCTCGTCGGGCAGCACCACCGGCACCCACCATCTGACGGACCACCACGCCAGTTACCCATCCCGCTGCCCGAAAACACACCAAAAATCCCTCTTCCGGACTTGCAATTTCCTCTCGGAATCGTGATTCTCAACAATTATGAACCCTAGACTACAGAAAAATTGACACCCGCAGCTCGGTTTCACCTCGATAGGGGAAAAGGGGTCGTAGCTCAGCTCACCTCATCAGCAGGGCACGAGGACTCTGGAGGGGCGCCCGGATCGCCGAGCATCTCCTCACGGGCGTCACCGAGCATCTCGTCGCCGTTCCGACCAAGCAAAAACAGTGTACTTGTGAAAAAAATGTTTGTAAAAGGACATGCAACTAGGCCCCATGTCTCTCGACGCCGCCCCCTTCGACAAAACAAAAGCCCCCCTAGTTGCTACCAATCTAGAAGACATGCAGTTGCGTGCCTACTATGGGACATGCAACTAGGTCCCATGTCTCTCGACGCCGCACCCTCCGACAAAACAAATCCCACCCGCTAGTTGCGAGCAAAACTAGAAGACATGTCATTGCATGCCTAGTGTGGTACATGCAACTTGTCCCCATGCCTCTCGACGCCGCCCCCTTCCAACAAAACAAAGACCCCTCCCCCCCAGTTGCAACCAAACTAGAAGACATGCAGTTGCGTGCCTAGTGTGGGACATGCAGTTGGCACCTCTCCCCATACAAACAAGAAATTGAAGTCAAGTTGTAACCAAGTTATAAGGCATGCAATTGCGACCAAGTTAGAAGACATGCAGTTTCGTGCCTCCTGTGGGACATGCAACTGGGCCCCATGTCTCTCGATCCTGCCCATCCGACAAAACAAAAGGTCCCCCCCCCCGAGTTGCAAACAAGTTAAACGACATGCAGTTATGTTCCAAGTGTGGGACATGCAATTGGGCCCCATGCCTCTCGACCCCGCACCCCTTCGACAAAACAAAGACACCCCCCCAGTTGCGACCAAACTAGAAGACATGCAGTTGCGTGCCCATTGTGGGACATGCAAACTGGTGCCTCTCCCCATACAAACAAGAAATGGAAGTCGAGTTGCAACCAATTTATAAGGCATGCAGTTACGACCAAACTAAAAGACATGCAGCTACATGCCTAGTGTGGGACATGCAACTGGGCCCCATGCCTCTTGACGCCGCCCCCTCCAACAAAACAAAGGCCCCTCCCCTAGGTGCGACCAAACTAGAAGACATGTAGTTGCGTGCCCATTGTGGGACATGCAGCTGGTGCCTCTCCCTGTACAAACAAGAAATGAAAGTCGAGTTAAAACCAAGTTATAAGGTATGCAGCTGCGACCAAGTTAGCAGACATGTAGTTTCGTGCCTCCTGTGGGACATGCAACTGGACCTCATGTCTCTCGATGTCAGTCCATCCAACAGAACAAAAGCACCCCCCCGAGTTGCGACCAAGTTAGAAGACATGCAGTTGCGTTCCTAGTGTGGGACATGCAACTGGGCCCCATGTCTCTCGACGCAGCCCCCTCCGACAAAACAAAGACCCCCCCCCCCCAGTTGCGACCAAACTAGAAGGCATGCAACTGCGTGCCCATTGTGGGACATGCAGCTGGTGACTCTCCCCGTACAAACAAGAAATGGAAGTCGAGTTGCAACCAAGTTATAAGGCATGCAGTTGCAACCAAGTTAGAAGACATGTAGTTCCGTGCCTCCTGTGGGACATGCAGCTAGGCCCCATGTCTCTCGATGCCGGCCCATCCGGAAAAACAAAAGCCCGCCCGAGTTGCGACCAAGTTAGTAGACATGAAGTTGCGTTCCTAGTGTGGGACATGCAACTTGCCCGATCTCTCTCGGCGCTGCTCCCTCTGCCCAAACAAAGGCACCCCCTAGTTGCGGCCAAACTAGAAGACATGCAGTTGCGTGCCTGGTGTGGGACATGCAACTGGGCCCCATGCCTCTCAATGCCGCCCCCTTCCGACAAAACAATGACCCCACCCCCCAATTGCGACCAAACTAGAAGACATGTAGTTGTGTGCCCATTGTGGGACATGCAACTCGCGCCTCTCCATGTACAAACAAGAAATGGAAGTCGAGTTCCAACCAGGTTATAAGGCATGCAGTTACCAGTTGCTACCAAGTTAGAAGACATGCAATGCCGTGCCTCCTGTGGGACATGCAGCTGGGCCCCATGTCTTTCGATGCCGGCCCATCCGACCAAAAAAAATCCCCCCCCCCCCGAGTTGCGACCAAGTTAGAAGACATGCAACTACGTTTCTATTGTGGGACATGCAACTTGCCCGATCTCTCTCGACGCCACTCCCTCTGACAAAACAAAGGTCCCCCCTAGTTGCGGCCAAACTAGAAGACATGCAGTGGCGTGCCTGGTGTGGGACATGCAACTGGGCCCCATGCCTCTCGACGCCGCCCCCTTCTAACAAAACAAAGACTCCCCCCAGTTGCAACCAAACTAGAAGACATGAAGTTGCGTGCCCATTGTTGGACATGCAAACTGGTGCCTCTCCCCATACAAACAAGAAATGGAAGTCAGGTTGCAACCAATTTATAAGGCATGCAGTTGCGACCAAACTAAAAGACATGAAGTTGCATGCCTAGTGTGGGACATGCAAATGGGCCCCATGCCTCTCGACGCCGGCCCCTCCGACGAAACAAAGACCCCCCTAGTTGCGACCAAACTAGAAGACATGCAGTTGCTGCCAAACACAATGCGGCCATCATCAGCAGTTTTGTATGAGATTTTTTTTGAATCTCCCACCACCCACACAAATACCGACCAACCCCCTGTTCTTCAAACGGCGTGGCAGTAGCAACTTTCTTGGGTATTTTCTATGCATCATGGAAAAAAACACACAAAAAAGAGACAATTATGTGAGTGTTTTATCAAAACCATGAAACTTTCTTTGGTCTTTGAATCATTTCAAAGAAAAGGGTAGAAAAACAATTTAGATTTTTTACTTGAAAAGCATACTGAAAAAAAACTGAGCATGAATACATGTTCAAACATACTTGCAGATACTAAAAACTCCTGCAAAAAAGTCTTATATTTTTAATTATGCAATTTCCAGCTCAGAAATCATATTACCCCGCCCCTTCTCTTTCCTAGGAATCAGATTTGCATTATGTGTTCAGATATATATACTTGTAGCATACCCATACAAAAGAACTAAAAGAGAAAATAGGAAAAAAGAGATACATACCATCATGCCCAAACGAATGTCTGTCCTTGTGAGGCGGTGAAAGAAAGGAAACCCGATGAAATCATCACTGAGAGGCAGCGGCCCTTGTAGCTGAAAACCCTCTGTCTCATTAAGCAGAAGCACCATAGTGCGAACAATGCCTTCACCACCATCGCTTGAAGCTTCTCCATCCTCATCATCTGAATATGAATCTTCAATGGGATCACCCTCTTCCATAGGCTGTTCATCTTCGGAGCCGTTGCCCACCTGGATCACACAAATAGCTGCCCTAGGCGAAGGTTCATCCAGGAAGAACACCACCATCTGACCCTTCCCCAGCTTGTTGTCATCATAGAACTTCCTCCAACCTCTCCCATACATAGCGCTCTTTGTACGACCCTTGTAACACTTTACAGTGTATGTCCGTTGGTTTGCCACAAACATCACCCTATCTCCTGTCACATTGTTGAAACGGGCCCTTTCATTGCAAGGCACAACCTGATTTGAACACACACAAAAACTAAAAAATACAAAAAGTTAGGAGTGACGTCACGACAAAAGTTATGAGTATTGTGATGACATTAGTACAAAAAGTTAGGAGTGAGTTACCCCTGCATTGTTGGACTCCTCCCATGCAAACATGCTGAAACCACTTCCCTTGCTCTCATAGTTGCAATGGTTGAAACAAACTCCACAAACCTCCTGTGCACATCCAAAAAGGAAGCAAAAAATAAAATAAATTAGAATGTATAACTCACTAAAAATAACAGTTTACAGTGCCATTTCTTTGTTCTCAGATATATATCTATATATATATTTCACCATGTATTCATGCAGCTTTATGATTGTGAAAAAGCCCAAAAACTATGCTTACCAGATGGTACAACCAAAAAAAATTACATATAAAAAATTACTTCTGCTGTAAAAGACTAGTGGTTCAGTTTTGGGAAAAGAGAGAACGAAAAGTATTGATGTACATGTGGTTACTATTACACTCTTCTGAAATAGGAAATACAAACAACAAGAAGTTTTCAAATAGCTTCACACAGGGCCCATCAGGTTCCTGAAGTTAAATCCCTGCCCACCCAAATGACAAAATCTTGCTTTTAATACGTTTTTATGACTAAAATTAATTCACAGAATGATGCTAATCCAGGCTAAGATGTTTCATTTTTTGCCACTCGACAGACCAGAAAGTACTCCTGTGAGGTCATGAGTCTAAACTCTGAACTAAAAGTACCTACATAGAAATTGGTGGTGCTACTAGTACTACCTCCAGTAAAAAAAATACAAAAAGGTACTAATCACTCTGTTATAGCTACTTGGCTTTACTGCTAGTTCTAATCAGTGCCACATAAGTAACTAGGTTGCCCTTGAAAAATCTAAAAAAAAAGAGAAAGACGACACCACATACGCTGCTAGCAGATTTGAATCAATCAACTGATCGTTAGTTGACTATCTATGATAGATCCTAGCGGATTTGATCAAGCAAACTTGGTGCTAACTTTGAACATGCATATTTGGATCAGGTGCTCTAACACTCCACAAAAGTGAAAAGTGTACAAAGACATACAATGTTAGGCTCAAGTGCAACAAAAAATCAGCAAAAAATGCAATAAAAAAATACAAGAGGCTATGAAGATATAAAACAGCACTAGCAATATGCCTATACTAACTGCCACTGTAAGTGACACTATGAACATAGAAAATGGTAAAATGAAACTATGGTTAGTAAGATGAACATACCAACAAGTCTGAAACTATATTCAGTCGTATGAACGTACCACTGCAAGTTTGAAACTATGTTCAGCAAAACGAACATACCACTGAAAGTCTGAAACTATGTTATGTACCACTGAAATTCTAAATCTTAACTATGTACATGGCAATCATCTATCATGAAAATGTACAAAAAAGCTATGAAAGTCTGAAACTACTAGTCAACTGAAACTAGTAGTCACTGAAAGTCTGAAACTACTAGTCCACTGAAACTACTAGTCACTGAAAGTCTGAAACTACTAGTCCACTGAAACTACTAGTCACTGAAAATCCTTTATGAACGTATCGCTGGAGTCTGAAACTACTGGTCAACTTCCTCCGGTGAAAAAAGATACATCCACTACAGGAATCAGCTACTTTGCTGTCTGCCACGGCGGACGGCAAAGGCCTGAACGGCGGACGGCAAAGGCCTTTGCCGTCAGCCGCGGACGGCAAAAGGCTCCGGCAAAGTAGGCTTCGGTAAACAGCTACTTTGCCGTCAGCCGCGGACGGCAAAAGGCTTCGGCAAAGTAGGCTTCGGCGGACGGCAAAGAGAGAGGACGGCAATAATTGCGCTGTCAGTCCGTTAAGTGGCTAACGGAAGGCCTTTGCCGTCCGCCGCTGACGGCAAAATTTCTAGGGTCTTTGCCGTCCGCCGTATGATGTCATCGACACGTCACTACATGGCAGGTTCTTTGCCGTCTGCCACTGACGGCAAAGTCTTTGTCGTCTGCCACTGTAGGCAAACTGACCAAATGGGTCAGCTCCCAGGAAGCACAGCTGGATGCCACGTGGCTTCTTTGCCGTCCGCGGCAGACGGCCAAGAGCCCGTTGCCGTCAGTGGCAGACGGCAAAGAGCCTGCATTGCCTCTGTTTTTTCATATACCCAACCATTTTCACAGCAAATAGATGATACATATATATTTTTCACATGGCAAGTTCACAGCAAACATATGAGATATCCAACACATATAATTTCATCATACATGCATAGTTCCATCAACCATACATAGCAAGTTCGACATATACATGCATCCAACCATACATATTACAATAGTGTCATCCTACCATAGATGCATAGTTCATAGATACAAAGGAAACATAGTTCATCCAAACAAACACTCCATCTATGCAAGCTTCCGTGAAGTGAATGAATTCTGCAAAATGGGAAATAAGAAAGTTAGAAGAAGAAGATTAGAAGAAGAAGAAGAAGAAGAAAATGAAGAAGAAGAAGAATATATGACATTTATGAGCTAATTTAGGTGAAATTGATCATTTGTGAGCTAACTTAGGTGAAATGGATCGTTTATGAGCTAACCTAGGTGCAATGGATTGCTTATGAGCAAACTTAGGTAAAATGCATCATTTTAGAGGTAACCTAGGTAAGATGGATCATTTTGGAGCTAACCTAGGTAAAATGGGTCATTTTAGAGCTAACTTGGGTAGAATGGATCATTTATGAGCTAAGTAAGGTTAAATGGGTCATTTTAGAGCTAACGTAGGTAAAATGGATCGTTTATGAGCTAAGTAAGGTAAAATGAATCATTTTAGAACTAACTTAGGTAAAATGGTCGTTTATGAGCTAACTAAGCTAATTATGCCATTTTTGACATAAGTAAGCTAAGTACATGTCATTATTGAGCAAACCTAGTTAACTAAGCATATTAGAGCTAACTTTGGTCATTTTGGAGGAAACAAAGCTAAGTACAGATCGTTTTAGAGCTAACTTAGGTAAAATGGATGGTTTTGGAGGTCAGTAAGCTTATTAAGTCATTTTGGAGGTGAAGAAGCTAAGTCTAGGTCATTATGGTAAGCATTGGAGGAAATAAAGCTAAGTCTAGGTCTTTATGCATGTGTTCAGCAAAACACTAGATAAACTTACCAAGATGTAGGAGGTGTAGGAGCAGTGTGGCTCATGTCGGTAGCTGGAGAAGGATCGTGCGATGCTTGTCTGGAGTTACGCTGCACCAAAGATCATTTCCAATGTCTTGTTAGCATGATGACACTCAAATGTTAAGACTAGCAAGTAATGTCCATTCAATAAAACTCACCGTGGTCCCAGGAGCAATCACTGGCATCGGCGGAGCGGTCTGACCTGTCTTCTCGCACACAGACTGCACATTTTGTTTTGATGACTCAGTCATACTAGTTAGTAATGAGACAAACACTACATGAATGTTTTGGATAATCTACAGAAGAAACTTACCACAGCTCGGACATGGCCCTTGCCTGCATGTCATTCTGTGCCCTCTCCTCCTCCATCATCTTTGTCGTCCTCTCCTCCAACTCCCGCTGCCTCTCCGCCGCCTCCGCCAGAAGTTTCTCCGTTCTATCTCTCTCACTCTGAGCAGCCTGCAACACCACTCACATGACCATTTGTAATCATTGATGGAAGCGCACAGAATGTAATGGAGAAAGATAACTGAGTACGTATCACTAACCTTGATGGCGAGTTGCACTGGCCGTTCACGAGGCCTTATCTCAGGAGCGGAGCTCGACTGGCGCGCCTTGATCTCGGGGAGAGTGCTAGGACAACGGATAAGTCCATCTCCAATGGCTATGGAGCCATGGGACCTCCCGCCACCAGATATCATCAACAGCTCTGGATCAATGGGACCCTGGCTCGGGTTAAAGTCCTCCCCTTTCCTCGCCTTCCCCTCATCTCTATATCTCACGAGCTTGTTGTGGGAGGAGATGTTGGTGAAGTTGTTTGCATCATCGAGGTCAGACTGAGAGAAAGCCTTGACTTTCTTGAAAGAGGCAGTGTGGGCCATGGCATACAGGTCGTACACCTCTGGCACCTTATCCGCCTTATTGTAGCGTGCCTGAAAGAGAGAAACAATGAAAATTAGTAATTAAAGGGCTCAAGCTAGCATGATGAATGAATTGCATGAATCATGAAGCAAACCACATACCCAGTTGCGCCCGAACTGATATAAGTTGGAGCTGCCTTGATGGTGTGGCACACCTTCCATTTGGGCACGTTTGTCCTTGGCCTCGTTGTGGAGGGCTAGCCATTGTGGAGAGCACCACTCATCGACCAACACCTCCCAACAATCCATCCGATCCGCACACCATCTCGGAGACGCCTAAGTTGGCAAATAGAAACTTGAGCGCTACGGCTAAGAATTACTAAATGAAGGAACTTAAGTAGAGAAGGCCTTAAGAATTACCTTCATGTACTGCTCCTTACTCAGGAACTTATCGCGGCACGCCGGCTTGGTCTTCTTGATACCACGCAAGGCGTAGTAGTCTCGAACAGCCCCGAGCCTCGTGCCGTAAGTTCTGGAGTAGGCGCTTGCAGACGTTCTCGATAACATGTGCCGCGTCCTCCTCGTATCCCTCCTCACACCTGTAGAATGTCTGCAATCAAATGAGACAATATTGATTAGTACAATTAATAACTAGCTAGTTGAAGATTTTTAAATGTGTAAAGGAGAAATTACCAAAAACTTTCTGATCACCATGTCTGCCCTCGTGTCGCACACGACACCGTCGATAATCTCATCCGGCGGGGCCGGGGCAGCCACGTAGTGCTCCCAGCTCAATCCAAGCTCTGGAAGCCGACCCTCACCAGGCAACGTGACAAACCCCGGGAAGTTTTGCCGGCAAAGAACTCCAAGGACGGAGTTGGGCCGGCGGACACTATGATGGTGGTCCCAACCCCTGCAGCATGACAAGGCCAACGCATTAGTTATTTGAAAAAACGTGAATGCACAAGGTACAAAAATATTAAATGCACTTACGTACCTCTCCCCATCAGGGAAAATCAACCACCTCTGCTCGCGGGTCACCGGCACGGACGGGAGCCGTGTAGCACCACGCTGGTAGACGGTGCCCCCCTCCTCCTCAAGATCAGTCGGGTCCCCACCATCATCAGCATGGCCAGTCGGCTCCTCGGGCTGATCCGGCCAGGTACCCCATCCGGACGTGTGCTCCTCCGGGGTCACGTGGGCCGAACTCTCGTGGGCCGAAGGCCAGTCGACCCGAGGCTCGTGGGCCCAAGACCCGTGGACCGGAGGCTCGTGGACCGGAGTCCGTGTAGCCTCCTCCTCGGACGAGTCCACCCTAGCAGTCACGTGCTCGGGTGAAACAGCCGGGGGTGGCGGCGAGGAAGGCGCCGTAGACCTACCTCCTCTCCCACGACCACGTGCCCCACCTCCTCTCTTCCTACCTCGAGCTCGTCCCCTGCTGGGCACCGCGGTCGACGAAGAAGGGCCCGGCGGTGTGGCCATACTGTCAAGCAACGCTCGGCGGGGAGGTGCGTCTGGAATGGAAGACCTCAGACCACGCTCCCGACCAGCGCCCACCATCTTTCAACACCTGCCATGACAAACAGTAAACGAAATTAGTACAACATAAAAAAAGACCGACATGAATAATAATATGTTTATCACTTAAGTGTATCATCATCAAGTACAACATAAAAAAATGTAATACCTGACACTACTAATAATCTCGATCTGTATCATCAATAAATGCATAATCATCATCATCACTATAATCAATGACGGGCTCATAGGGTTCATTGGCATCAACATGTGCAAGGCCACCTTGACGTAATCGGTCAAGCATTGACAGGTCATCCGCAGCAGTAACCTCTTCTTGTTCCGGCTCTTCTTGTTCCTCCTCTGGGGTGATGTCGGATTCATTGTCGCTGTCTACTTCAATGTTTTGGGGTGAAGTATAGCGGTTCTTGAAACGCTTTTTGGAAAGACGTGTCTCTTGGAAGAATTCTCCTTCATATGTGTCTGGGTTAATGTGAGGTTCATAATCCTCTTCCTTTGGGGGAGAAAGTCTAGCACGTGGCGGCACTTCATAAACGACATCCCAACCTTTCAGATTTGGATTAGTTTGGCAGGCCCATGGTACATAGAATACTTGGGTCGCCTGTTGAGCCATAATATAGACATCAGGAACATCTAAATGAGTGCTTTGGTTGATTTCAACTAGCCCTACATGCTCATGAGTCCTTCTAGTCTCCTTCGGCTGAAACCAATAACATTTGAAGACTACGACATTCGGTGGATTTTCACCATAGAACAGAAGTTCATAAATTGCTTCAACTCTCCCATAATACTCGGTACCTCCTTCGCCGATAGCAGATACACAACAATTTGTTGACTTTTGGTCGGCCATAGATAGCTCTTTTCCATAGGTACGAAAGCGATACCCGTTGATGTCGTACTTGTCAAATGAACGGACCTTATAGTCAAAACCATTAGCGACTTGTCTCAATTCGGCGTCCATAGACTCTGAATTAGCCTACAAGTTTAATATGAAAGGATTGTTGCATTATGCACAAATTAGCGAATGATATGAAATTGTCTAATAGAAATTACCGTTTGTATGAACCAAGAGATGAAACCGGGATAGCCACCTCCTTGCTTTGCGAGAAGCTCATACTCTTCGATGGAATCCTTTTGGATCTCCGCTCCATACGAGAATATGGTGACGTATCGACTGTATGACATATCCAGGATTAAGAGTAGTTCAAAGGAAATAGAAGTTGCGAAACAATGTACCGAGAACTTACTCGATGTACGGCCGCACTTCTATCAGGTTGTCTAAGATATACAACGAAATGGTCTGCCATTCTTCGTTATCCAAAGATACTGGATGTGAAACACTAGCTGGTGCGAGATTCCCTTTGAATAGGCTGAGGTTGGATCCACCCTTTTTAGGCTCGTCAGCATTGTACCGAGGCTTCGGATTATGCAAATGACGATTTTTGGCTTCGTAGTGCGCTGTTACGAAGTTTGCCGCCTCCTCTGTGATGAATGCCTCAGCCATCGATGCTTCAATTCTACATTTATTTTTACATTTTTCTCGAAGCATCTTCTGCATCCTCTCAGTTGGGTAGCACCAACGATTTTGCATGGGCCCCCCCAATCTTGCCTCGGTCGGGAGATGCAAAATCAAATGCTGCATTGGATTAAAGAAGCCCGGTGGAAAGATCTTCTCTAACTTGCAGATCAACTCCGGCGCCAACTCTTCCATTTCTTCTAGCACGCCAGGCGATAGTTCTTTCGCACAAAGAACACGGAAGAAATAGCTGAGTTCTGCCAGTACTAGCCATTCATCCTCAGGGATGAAGCCACGCAACATCACCGGCATTACCCGCTCAATCCATATGTGCCAATCATGACTCTTGAGACCAAATATCTTTAGTTTATCAAGATTCGCTCCCCTCTTTAGATTCGCTGCATACCCATCGGGGAACCTCAACTGCTGTTGCACCCACAAGAGAATTTCCCTCATAGCTGGCCTTCCAAGATTGAACCATGCCTTTGGCTTCGTCCAGTTCTGCTTTCCTTTCGGTTCTTTCATGTTTTTTAACGGCCTATCACATAGCGCCTCCAGATCGACTCTAGCCTTAGTATTATCCTTTGACTTCCCATCTATGCCGAACAATGTACCAAAAAGTGCCTCGGCGATATTCTTCTCAGTGTGCATCACGTCGATGTTGTGTGGGCAAAGGAGGTCTTTGAAGTAAGGCAGATCCCATAAGCATGTTTTGTGAGTCCACGCATGCTTACTATTATACCCCTTGAAGTACCCTGGACGTTGTGGATCTGGCTCGAGAGCGTTTAACTGATCCAGGGTCTGTTGGCCTGTCAATGCAGGTGGTGCAGAGTTTTTGACAACTCTACCCCTGATGAAGTTCTTCTTGTCTTTCCTGAACTTATGGCGAGGATCCAGGAACTGTCTATGCATGTCGAAGCAAGAAAACTTGCGACCGGCCTGAAGCCAACGAAACTCAAGAGCTCCCTTGCATGTGGGGCATGGGAACCTTCCATGCACACACCAGCCAACGAATAGCGCATACGCCGGCAAGTCATGCGTCGAGTACATGTACCAGACATGCATTATGAAGTTCCGTTTGCTAAAGGTGTCGTATGTCTTGAACCCATTATCCCAGGCTTCTTGCAATTCGTCCTTAAGCGGCTGCATGTACACATTCATATTTTTGCCCGGATAGTTGGGTCCTGGAATTATCAACGTCAGGAAAATGTTCTTTCTTTGCATAATCTGTCCGGGGGGGGGGAGATTGAGTGGAAAGACAAATACGGGCCAACAACTGTATTGGGCTGCCGTCATACCAAACACACTGAACCCATCCGTGCTGATGCCGACTCGAGGATGCCTCGGATCTGCCGCTTTGTCAGCATGTAATTCATCAAACCTTTTCCACGCAACACCATCCGATGTGTGTACCATCATCAGATTCCCATCTGCATCTAGTTCGGTTCTTTTGCCTGTTTTGTGCCATGTCATCTGTCTGGCCGTCTCTTCGACCATGAAAAGACGTTGAAGTCTTGGTACGATTGGCATATACCGAAGAACACTAACGGGGATTTTGGTCTGTGTATTCTCACCCATACCGTTGTCTACCACAATATACCTGGAAGACTTGCAAATGGGACAATAGTTCAAGTCCGCATAGTCAAGCCTAAATAAGGCACATCCTTTCTCACAGGCATGTATCTTCTCATAGGGCATCTTCAGTGCACGGAGGATTTTGTCCGACTGGTACAGGTTTGCAGGCATTACATGGCCTTTGGGTAGAAAGCGTCCAAATACTGTCATAATTGCGTCATAGCATTCTCTGCCCAAGTTGAACTGAGCCTTCAGAGCCATTACTTGTGAGATGGCATCCAACTGACAAAGCTCAGTGTGCTTGTGGAGCGGACGTTTCGAAGACTCCAACATTTCATTGAAGGCGTTTGCAGATTCCTCCATCTCCTCGTCCGAATCCCAAGCATCATCATAGCCTTGCACCATGTTTTCCATCCTGGTACCATGCTCGTCGGTGCGACGACGATCCACCTCAGCTCGGTCACGTTGGGCAGACTCACCATGAAATGTCCACACCGTATAATCGGGCGTAAAACCACTCTTCTGCAGGTGTTTGCCCATTTCAGCCTCTGTCTTCTTTTCCCAATTGCCGCACCGGAAACAGGGGCACCAGGTTTTCTTTTGGCCATTTGCAAATGCGGCTTGCATAAACCCCTTAGTTTTTGTGAACCATTCAGCGCTCCATTTGTTCTGACCAGTGTGACCGGTATACATCCAAGCACGGTCACTCATCTTGACTTTCAGAGCTACTGGACACACAACAATTATATATGTAATTCACCATGTATGTATTCATCAGTTGATCTACTTTGTCAATTTTATTATGTCCATGCAACCTACACTCTAATAGGTAATGATAGGTCCTAATCCCACCCGTGTATGTGTAGATTGGGTATATTTTCCCATGCTATGCTCCGGATCCGACGCAAAATTTCGGCAGCACCTCCCCGCTGTTCTCCTGATACACGTCTCTGCAATAAACAGAGAGGATGTGTACCCGGAGAACAACAGGGGAGGCACTGACGAAATATATGCGTCGGATCCGGAGCAAAGCATATGGAAAAACGAACCCAATCTACACATACTCGGGCTGTCCATGGATAGCGTTGGACAATTCGAAAGAATCAAGGTTATAAATATGCAAATGCATGCATATTTATAACTATGACGCTTTCAAACCGGAGACACATATTGGTTACGCATACTGATGATTCAAGACACATATATAGCTAGCTATCAAGTTTCATCGGAATAGATCAAATAATTAATGGGGGAGGAGGACTTGTCATTTGTGCTCACCCACGAACGAAGGGGCAGAGCTCGTCAAACGCACGGCGAGGTCGTCGAACACCAAACCTCGCAGCGATGAAACAACTGCACATTTAAAAATACACGATCAACACAATTATATATGATGTTTTTCATAACAAAATCGAAAAATATATGACCTAACTAATAATTCACAAATATATGACCCCGTCGGCCTCTGGAAGGCCAAAGAACACCTTTTCGGGAGGTGTCGGTGGTCGGGGTGTCCTGTCGGTGTCGGGGTGCCGGGTCGGGGTCGGGGTGCCGTGTCGGTGTCGGGGTAAGGGTGGGTGTGGTGTCAGGGTGTCGGTGTCGGGGTGTCGTGTCGGTGTCGGGGTGTCGTGTCGGTGTCGGGGTCGGGGTCTCGGGGTCGGGGTGTCAGGTCGGGGTGCCGGGTCGGGGTCGGGGTGCCGTGTCGGTGTCGGGGTCGGGGTGTCGGGTCAGGCTCGGGGTCGGGGTGTCGGGGTGTCGGGGTCGGGGTCGGGGTCGGGGTGTCGGGGTCGGGGTCTAGGGGTCGGGGTGTCGTGTCGGGGTGCCGGGTCGGGGTCGGGGTGCCGTGTCGGGTCGGGGTGCCGTGTCGGGTCGGGTTTTTTTTCCTCTTTTTTCCTTTTCTTCTTCTTCTTATTCTTCCTTTTCTTCCTTTTCTTCCTTCTTCTTCTTCTTCTTCTTCTTTCCTTTTTCCTTTTCTTCTTCTCCTCCTCTCCTCTTTTTTCTTCTTCTTCTTCCTCTTCTTCTTTTTTCTTCTCCTCCTCCTCTTCTTCTTCTTCCTTTCCTTTTTCCTCTTCTTCTTCTCCTCCTCTCCTCTTTTTCTCTTCTTCTTCTTCTTTCCTCAAACTAAACTAAACCTAAAACTAAAACTAAAACTAAATCTAAATTAAAAATAAACCTAAAACTAATAAAACAGAAAAAAGGAAAAAACTAAATCTAAACCTAAAACTAAACTAAAACTAAACCTAAAACTAAATCTAAACTAAAACTAGAAAAGAAAAAAATAGAAAAAAAACCCAGAAAAAAGGAGGGGGCTCACCTGGGGCAGGGCCGGTGGAGGAGGGGGGCGGGGCGGTGGAGGAGCTGGCCGGGGCGGCCTGGGGCGGCGGGGGGCCGGGCCCGGGGCGGCGGAGGAGCTGGCCGGGGCGCCCTGGGGCGGCGGGGGGCCGGGCCCGGGGCGGTGGGGCGCGGGGCGGCGGGGCGCCGGGGCGGCGGGGGGCCGGGGCGGCGTGGGGCCGGGGAGGGGGGGCGACGGGGCGGCGCAGGCCCGGGGAGGCGGGGCCGAAGGGGCGGCGGCGGCGGGGGCGAGAGGCGGCGGCGGTGGGCCGGGTGGGAAGTGGGGCGAGGAGAGAACAGAGAGGGGCGGGGGGCATACGGGCCGTTAGGTACTGCCTCTTTGCCGTCCGCCCCTCTTTGCCGTCCGCCTTTTGCCTCTTTGCCGTCTGCTGGCAGACGGCAAAGAGGTGGGCCGTTAAGTGTTTCCCAAACGGGCGGGGGGTGGGGGCCACCTCTCTCTTTGCCGTCCGCCAGCTGACGGCAAAGATTCTTTGCCGTCTGCCAATCTTTGCCGTCAGCTGGCGGACGGCAAAGATCTGGCGGACGGCAAAGAGCTTGTTTGCCGTCCGCCAGATCTTTGCCGTCTGCTTTTTGGTAGCTGATGTCAAAGAGCTTCTTTGCTGTCAGCTAGCAGACGGCAAAGAGCTGACAGATGGCAAATTAGCTGATTCCAGTAGTGATCATCCTCTACTTTCACTGGGAATGATTTTGCATTCTATTGACACACAAAAACAAAAATACAAAAATCTTAATGATAGAAACGCTATAAACAAAAACAAAAAATCATGTAGATTACTTTAATCAAACAAGTATCCATGAAAAAAGAAAAAGGGATCTACATTATATGCATACATGCAAACCCTACATATACCACTAAAATTCAGCATGCATCTTGATACACACGAACACAAAAGAAAAATGAAAAAAAAATCTAATAAAAATACAAGTGCTACACACTGGGGGGCGATTCTCAACTTGAAACTACTATGCCGTATTACTTGATACAAAAAAACCTACAGCCCCACTCAGATCTATTGGGGGTGCGTGCAAACAAAAAGAAAAAAACACAAGCAAAGCTTCTGGGACTCACTTGACCAGATGCACCGGCCATCCTTCTCTCTGTCTGGTAGTGCAGGAGCGGTCGGATCTGAAGGTCAAAGAACCCCTCCGGGAACACCAAGCACTTGTACAGATTTGGGAGAGGGAGAAAATGGAGAGAGTGGAAAGGATAGAGATGAAATGACTGCTCGCTCCCCTCCTCATAATTACCCCGGTGCCCGCTCCCCTTCCCTTCCAGCGGCCCGAGAAGAAAAAAAAAACAACGGAAGAAGCCCATCCCGAGACAAACTGCCCAGCCCACAAAACCACAAACGCTCGCCCGCGGCCAAGCTTCGACGTAAAAAAGGAAACGGGCCGGTCCGCGTCTTAGACAGGCCGAAAAAGGACACAAAAACGACCAACGCGAATCTACAAGCAAGAAACAGATCGGACGGCTAACCAGTCGACTGAGACTTTGTGAAATCTCAGTCGACTGATTTTTAGCAGCGCCGTATCGGTAATGTTGTATTTTTGTTAACAGCTAGCACGTTAAAGCATCTTTTTTAGAAAAGGAAATATATTAATATCACATCTTCTACATCGACTAATGCATATAGCTATTCTTTATTAAAAGCACAAAGCTCCTTAGATGTATCTTAACCTTGGATCGATGTTACACAACAAGCCGTACTAAATGCCATTCTTATTAGGAACTACCTGTAGCAGTACAATTTCCATAGTAATATAATCTCTCGTAATCAACCGCTTGATAGACGCACAATACCAGGTGAATGGTCCCAGTTGTGAAGATAAAGTTCCCTCAGCCACCTCGCTGTTGACACACTCAGCACACACGGGCACTGTAAGCTCTGAGTATGTTTGTCTCCTAGTCTCCTTTAATCAAAGATGGAGATCAAAGGGAGAGAAAGATATTTCTTCTACGCACGTTGGAGTCCGAATCGTCAAGAGCATATGCTGAGCAGTGCGTTCCTGTGCTCGCACACAGCCAATACACAAGCAGCCAGACACGCACAGAGGCACATGCATGCACGCGCACGCTGCACCGAGCATGCGAGCTGTCGCGCTTGTCCTCTCCTGCCGTGTTGCATGAGCACCTTTTACTTAGAGCACCAGTGACCAACCTCCAGCAGAGCTAAGCACGCCAAATGCATGTGTATTATTGAATCTTTCATGTGAATTTTTTATATGAATTCGTATTTCGAAACGTTGCAGTATCCCTGTCCAATTGATAACTATCATACACGCACTCTAAAATTAATGGCCACATGTATGTTACTATAAATTGACTATTTGCATGGTACAGTCTCTTGACCTACCGAGTTTTTCTTTCTGTGTGTTCTAGTAGACTTAGAGAGAGCAGAGAGGTAGAGAAGGCAACCAAAGAGATTTGAGAAAGAGCGTAGAGCCGCCATTGTGCGTATAAAAAGAAGAGGAACACCGTATTGTTGGCAGAACGAGTTAGAACTCACCTACCGCGGCCTTGGATTCCAGAAATCACATGTAGAAATCAGCATGCCTAGTGCTGCCGTGTCTGCTGTAATAGACTGAAGCAGGAATCACGCAGTGCTTTAATCAGTGTCGTCTGCGTAGGAATTAGTACACAAGAGACCTTTGTGCCGAGGCAGCGCATGAACGTCCCAGTGCACAAGAGAGCTACCTGGTGCACTGCGTAGGAATCAGTAAGATACCCTAAGAAGGGTAGTTTGAGAACTCTCATATTTTATCGTAATCGTTTGTGGGCGGTTTGAAAGTTTCCATTAAAGATGTCCTAAGAAGTGTAGTTTGAAAACTCTCATATTACATTGCTTGGGAGGGTCTGGGCAACATATTTTATCATAACCTCTCTGGCCTCATGCAAAAGCGTTGAAGTGAAGTGTCTAAGTCAGCTGGTTTTTAAAGAGCAACTTGTACACGAATAGACTGTTGCAGCATATCCAAAAGGGGGTAACTATGACCGACTGTCCATCACTCACACGTCCATACGCCGGCTCTCTGGTCTGCCATACGCAGCCACAGATGCTCGTGGCGCGCCTGCGCCGGCGCCGGAGTCCGACAACGACGTCCTGGACCAGTTTGCGATGAGGGCGTCGGCGGCCTCCCTGGGGCTGTAGACGTCCCACCACACATGGCGCTCCGGCGTGTCGCATGCCATCTCCTTGCTGACGCACCCCTCCGTCGCCCACAAGGGGCCCAGCCCGCAGCACGCCTCCCTCGTGTTTGAGCTAGCTTGCAGTTCCACCCGGGGCTATAAATAGGACTACGTACGCACCTGGTTTTATCAGCTTCCATAGAAAGACAACTTACACAAGTTGAGTCAAGTACCACGCCGCCACCACTAGCTAGCAAGCAATGGCCACACCCACCGATGAACCCACCATCACCATGGAGACCTGCGGCGACGTCTCCGACGACCCCACCATGGAGACCATCGGTGTCCTCTCCGATGTTCCCATTGTGAGCAAAAGCCTCCCTATAGGCGCCGTCTCCGCCAATTTCAAGGTCACTCGTGGCTTCGGTGGAATCGCGGAGAACGCCAAGGTGAACGTCGATAGGCTGTATCTGCGCCAGATCATGACGGGCTGGGACGCGAATCAGTCGGATGTGATAAAGCCCAATGCCGTAACTGGGCTAGGTAAAACTGCTGTGAACAACTGGGGGATCTATGACGGCCCTGGCCCCAAGGCGAAACTGGTTGCCAAAACGCACGGCATGCACACATTTGCCGGCAAATGGAGCAATTGGTTCACCCTGGTGTTTGTGGTCGAAAGGTACGTAGAGTAACTATTATTGTTTTGTTCCACGGTTTTTGTTTTACATGTAAGGCCAATAATACATGAGAGTCTACCGGGCATGAAACCACTGCTGAGAATGACCTAATTATTATCTAGGAGCAAAAACGATTATATATATTGTGCATGCAGGTTCGAAGCGTCCACTCTTCAGGTTATGGGAGCTAATGATGAGGATGAGGCAGATAATGAGTGGGCCATTGTAGGTGGGACCGGTGAATTCGCGATGGCTCGCGGTATCATCCAGAGAAGAGTATATAGTGTAACAGACAGTACATTAACACATGCGCTTACTATTGAATTCTTCTGCCGCATGAAGGAGGTAAACCTGTAATTAATTTCAGGTCGCCCTCTTTGCATCATATATTCTAGCTCATTGTTGAATTTCTTCTCGTTATCTGATCACTTTGCATTACATATGCAGTAAAATACTTATCATTTCTTTTCTGTTATTTCGAATCGAGCTCATTGTTGGAATATGTTATACACTGGGGACCCCTACTATCATGTCAGTCTCAATTACATAGCCTAGTAGTAGGTCTTGTAAAATCATATTTGGACGGCCATTTTTAGCCTGGAAATACAAACCCCACCAAGGGTCCATTTGTTGCTCCTAGTAGTATTTTTTTGTAAATACAAACCATGGTATTTTCTGTAAATACAAACCCTACCGTGAGACATAAAGAGGACCTGGTCTCCCAAATCCCCCTATAAAAGGGGTTGAGGGAGGAGAGGTGGAGGACTCTTCATTTTTGCCCTATGACTCTGTTTGGCTCTCTCCTTTATTCCTTCACTCCCTCATTTTGTTGGGCTAAACCAACAATCGTGAATCATGATGCCTGATCCTTCATATTCAGGTCGTCCCTTCACCTACAAAAGAGAGGAACAGTTGGTGGAAATAGAGGCACCCTGCCTCGGGAAATGGAAGGCAAATCCCAACGTCTTGAAAATGTGACAATCTACCATGTAGGTGCAGTTGAAGGGTTTCAATTTTCCTACGTTGACGAAGACGGGAAAATCCGCACCACTGATACTTGGGGTCGAGTACATCCTGATCCTTTGCGCAAGACCGAAGTGAGTAGATTTCATATTTTGCTATGCATGTGGGGCGCGGTTGTTTTGCAAATCATGTTATAGTTTAAGCCTGGCTTCATCATGAAAGGACGGTGCAAATCTATGTTTGGTTAGAGCTAAACTAACCTAAACTTGACATCAATTTATGGAAAATATTATCGAACGGTATGACTCCAAATATAGGTATATATATAGTATAATGAAAATATATATTACTTGTAAAATCATACTCACTACGTTTTTTACATTTCGTATTAGTTTTGTTATAAGTCAAACATTTGTATCTTTGACTATATAGATTCATAACATATATAAGATTTGTTTTTTAGATTTACTATGAAAAATACTTTTATAGTATATAATTCATATATATGTTGTGAAACTATAAGGATGTTTTGAAAATGATTAGATGGTTATTAACGTTTGACTTAAAGCACTGCGACCTCTGAAAGAAAAGAAGAGAGAGGGAGTACGTATAGTTGCTTATTTAGTGATATAATGTAATATCTTTTTATGGAAATTAAGATAGTTTGACCTAACATTATTTTAGACTTATATCTTTTTTGGGAGGTATGGAGTTTGTACCTATGTATATCTTTTGTTCTATCACCTAATTAATAAATACTTGATGATATATCTTTTTTCCTCTTAACTTATTATGTGTTGTTTTACAGATAAAGTTTGGCCCATCAGAGTTTGTGAAAAAGATCAATGGGGCTCAGAGAGGAGGCGAGGGCTGGCTGTCAAAATTTGAGATCGTCACCACCCACAAAACGTTTGGTCCTTTTGGAGCTGACAACGGCACTCCAAATTTCAGTTATACCGTGCCGGAGGACGAGACGGTGGTGGGCTTCTTCGCAAACACTGATAACATTTTCGTCACTTCGATTGGTGTTTATACCATCTAAATCATTCAATATTCGACCCTGCGGCAGCCTGCAGTTACCTACATGTTCCTTTTAATCATCAGAGTGTTTGATTTCTTCCCGTTTCCGCTGTTCCAGAAATAAGATGGCTAGCTAACAAGGGTGTGTCCCCCTTGTCTATGCCTATTGCATTGTGATCTTTCATAATCAAATCGGTCGTGTAACATCTTTCTTTTTCTCTTTCGCAATGTTCAATGATGTTTCCAGAGATTGTTTACTTCGGAATAAAACAGATCGTATTGATATGATAGTAAAGTAGAATGAGTAATCACGTTCATGTATTTCCATATCCATATGGCATCAGCCAATCCGCGTCTTCCCAAGCGTCCTTGTTGCTGTTTATTAGGTATGGTCGCCCTAGCGGTGCTACGCCGTGTGCACCTCTATCACTATATCACTGCTATTGATGGCGACTGACCCATGGTCTCGTGCTAGTCCACAGCCTCCTACACTCGTGCACAGTTTCCGCGCACCACGACCGCCCTGTTGCCAATACCCGCCAGTCTCATCTCATGGTTTCTGCTCCAACATTCAGCATCGTGTGTGTCCCACCATAATAGAACTAGCCCAAAATATGCGGACACGCCTAGTGTCTCACTGTGCGTCTCCTGCACTAAGGTCGGGGCTTCTCTCTACAACTCCAGGCAGCTTCATCTTCCTCTTCTTCTACATGGCTACATCTATGCACGCTGTGTACCACAAGAGATATAGTAGCGCATTGACGTGTCTGGCACACTCAAATAGCTCATATATATATATATATATATATATATATATATATATATATATATATGTATATATATAATATGAATTATTTTTAGTAGCATTACATTTTAGCACACAACTCATAGTGTGGATATATAGCCTCGAGTGAGTACGTGACAACCTCACATGATTTTAGAATATGTACATGACACCTCTTGATCATGAGATAGCTTTTCTCTCTCTTTTATTAATAAATTTGGAAAAGCCCTTTGTCATACGCACGATCAAGCAAGGGCCCAGGAGGGCCGGCAGGGCGCCGTCAGTGCAGCTGCCGCCGACGTCAAGCTGTCTTATCGAGTCTTATTAGATTACGGAAGAGTTAAGAGATTGAGTTTGCTTTGTTAGGAAGGAGAATACAAATCCTATAAGGATATACGTGGTTGCTTAGAGGCTAAGTCTCCTAGGACTATAAATACAATGGGCCATGTAATTGTTCAATCTTTAAGAAAAAAAGAAGTCGAAAGACTCTTGCCCCCCGCTCTCAAGCTCTCTCGCGCACCGCCTCCTCTCTCTCTCCTCCCTTGCGCCGCCGCCCCTGCCCCGCAAACCCTATTACATTTGGTACTCGGAGCCACGTTACGATCAACCACATGGAGGACCTCCACGCCGCCCTCGCCAGTTGGGAAAAGAAATTCATGAATTTTTTTCCCTTACCATCGGAACGCAACATATCCAGATCTCTCCACCATCAAGAGGGAGAACATCAACCAGGAAATCGCCGATCCTCGCATGGAACAGCTCACCCTCCAGGAGAAGCTAGCACGCGTCTGCGACAACATCATCACCGACACCGCAGGCATCGAGCAAGCCCACCCCTATAACACCGACATCACCACGGTCCAAGCCAGATTGGATCTGGACGCAGTCAACGACGACGATAGTCTTGCTACGGAGATACAGCAAGCAATGATTGCAACCAACAAATCCTCCGTCAACAGCACGATGAAGGAATCCCCTCCATCGGGCACCACAGAAATCATCAAGAAAGCGTCGCACAACTTCCTTAGAGCACCACCAGTACTATAGCCGCTTTTGCTACTTTGCCCAAATCAGACCGTCGACAACGGCTATCCCCCGGTCATCATCTTCAAGCCGGCCTTGGACGATGACAGAAACAGCCCGCAACCACCCAACGTTCACCTCAACAGAAAGATGCATATCCCAAGGAGATCCCAACATCAACACTACTATCAGTCAATTGGGACAAGAGGTAATGAACTATTACACTACCCGAGATTCCGCCTCATCATCCGACAGGAGATCCCATGGCACGCCGAGATACAACACCACAACCGCCCATGCCGCCGTCTACCGGCGAATGATTTGCTTGTCAGGGGTGAATGATAGAGTTACTCAGCTTGTCACTGCCGTCCACTGCACATTCAAGCCCTCAGCAAAATCATGAGAAATAGAAAATGGGTGATTTCGCCCGGGCGCTACATGAGAATGCTTGGGCACGGGATGTGGACCCAAAAGTCAACACCGCTACTCTGCATGAATATCTTACATTGTGGACTTGGACTATTGGAATAGAACTTGATCAGACACGACAAGATGAGGTATTGTGCTCCAGGGAGACAAGTGGCACCTTCACCACGAGATCAGCCTATGCAGCCAAGTATTGGGGTAGTGAAGTAGACCCAACGGCCGAGTTCACTTGGAAAGCTAGATCCCGTTAAATTGCCGTTTTTCGCATGGCTGGCCCTGCAGAATAGGTGGTGACCTCCGTCCGTGTTGCGCGGAGAGGACTTGATCATCAGGTCCAACGCCTGTTGTGTAACCAGGAGGAGGAAAGCATAGACCACCTACTTATACGCTGCGTTTTTGCGAGACAGATTTGGGCAGCGATATTCCAGGCCCTGGGCAAGCCAGACTGGGTGCCGACAATGAACGACACTCTCTCGGGATGATGCTTTAGCAAAAGCACCAATGGGACACACAAGAGAATGCTGAATGCTCTACATATTCTAGTCATGTGGGAGATATGGAAGCATCGCAATGCAATTGTGTTCGAGAGAGCTATGCCATCGATGAACTATCACTAGTAGAAAACGGCCATTTGTCCCGGTTCGTAAGGCCCATTTGTCCCGGTTGGGGAACCGGGACTAAAGGGTCGTTATTAAAGTCCTAAACCTTTAGTCCCGGTTCTTACACCAACCGGGACAGATGGGTCTCCACGTGGCCGCTGCTGCTTGCCCTGACAGGGGGGCCTTTTGTCCCGGTTGGTACCACCAACCGGGACTAATAAGCTACCACGCGTCAGCATTTTAGGGGCTAGGGTTTTTGTTTTTTTTTCTGAAAGGGGGGAGTTTCGGGGTTTTGGGGGGTTTTGTATGGTTAATTTTGGGGGGTTTCATATATTGTGTTAGGTAGCTAATTAATTAATAGAGGTAAGTGTCCTCTCTCATCTCCGTGCTTGGTTGACGCTAGCTAGTAAGCAAATGAAGGAAAGCATTAAGTACAGAAGTTCGTCATGAATTGCTTACGCACATCGAATTGTCTTTTAGAGTAGCCCCGTGTTTTTTTGCAAGTCGCATTGTAGATGAACTCGCAAACGTAGTATCCATAGTAATCATTCCCTTGTTCCTGCCACAAGCACTTTACGAGAAATAGCGAGGTCAATCAAACTGATAATGAAGCATTATAAATGGCATTGATGAAACTAGCTAGAATCAACAGGATCGAGATGCGCGGAATTAGCTAGCTAGTACTACTTACTTTCGGGTATGTCCATCGCAGCTCCGTCGGCAGTCCCGGAGATTGTGCGGTGAATACTTTCCAAACACTGCGAGACAAAGAAAACAATTACTTGATATCAAGAAATGAACAAAAGGTTGCCGATATGGTGCGATAATGATCGATTAAACTTACTTCTCGAGCATTTTAGTCATGCCCGCATAGGTCTCGGGAGATTTTCTTCTCGAGTCTAAGACGGTTACTAGTCCCTGCTCAAGCTTAATCTCCAGGAGAATATAGTGGAAGCTGCGTACGCATACATAACTCATCAATTACATTACTATAACCTCGAGTAATAAGGGAAACCGAATATGCACAAGACAGTAACACTCACTTGAAGTTGTAAGGAAAGAGTATTTTATTTTTGTTTTGATTTATTACCAATGATTCGGGCAAGTTGGCCTCGGTTGCTTTGGCATCAAATTTAACCGTATATTCATCTATGAGATTTGTGTTAATGAACCCAATATCATAGATTTCTGCTTTTCTACACTCGACGATATTCAATATGCGTAATATAGTGAGGATAATTACAAATAAATGTAATGAAAGAGCTGAGCTATACATATAGAGACTTAATGACAGAAGTAGTACTTACAGACAGTAGCAAGTGACCGTTAGTTTATCGAGGGCCTTTTGATTGAACCACCGGAATAACTCCTCAAATGAAACAGACAACAATTCAATTCCAATGAGGTCGTGCTCCACTTTAACTCTTAGCGTCGAAGTATTCGTCCACCTCCATTATATCAAAATTTGCATTGTCGGGCGGGTAATCTCCAAGATTGGTATAATCGGGCACCATCCCCGAATCATTAGCGACGATATCACTAGACACCTTGAGCAGGGGGCACGATTGGTTCGCTTTGTTCGCCGACCTGGGCAATTTTTTTCCCAGCTCGTCGTTCTGCAAACCTTCGATAACTGATAATACTTCCTGACTACTCCGCTTCGATAAATGACTTTCCAATCATGCGCTCATAGTTGGTTTTCAGCGGAGACGGTGGTGGTTTCTTCAGGGCATCGAGTGTGCGCTTTGCTTTCACCGGATCTACCTTGTCCTCCGGAGGTGGATGTTTCTTTGCTTTCACTGCTTCAAAGAAGTCCCTCACTTCGGCTTCCATGATCTTCTTGTTTTCCTCCACAGACCTCTCGTATGGTAACTTCTCTAGAGGATTTAGAGATGGACCGAAACTTAATTGCCTCCCGCCTCTGGCTGTACTGCTAGATGCCAGAGCAGACGGAGTGGCTGCGGCTGTCTTCTTTGCTTGATTACGAGGCAGAGGAGAACGAGTACGACGCGTCGGAGCAGCCGGAGCGGCGGCGGGTCTCTTCCACCCTTGCTGACGAGGCGGAGAAGGAGGAGGCTGGCCGCTCGGGCGCGCCGGCGCAGGCGGAGAAGGAGGCGAAGTGCCTCCACGCGCTGGAGAAGGAGGCAGAGTGCCCTGATCACTCACTGGAGGAGGAGGCGGAGGAGGAGGCGGAGTTCCCTGACTCATCGGAGGAGGAGCAGGAGGAGGAGGCAGAGTGCCCTGACTCGCCGGAGGAGGAGGAGGAGGAGGCGAAGGAGGAGGTGGAGTGCCCTGACTCGCCGGAGGAGTAGGAGGAGGCGGAGTGCCCTGACTTGCCGAAGGAGGAGGAGGAGGCGGAGGAGGAGGCGGAGTGCCCTGACTCGCCGGAGGAGGAGGAAGAGGCGGAGGCGTCTAGTTCGGAAGGTCGATGAGCTCCTTCTGCCATAGGCATGGAGTCTTCAGAGCTGAATCCAGCCGAGTCTCCCCTTCACCGGTAGGGTGGTCAAACTAGAGGTCCTCAAATCCCACCGTTATTTCGTCCACCGTCACCCTAACATATCAGTCTGAAATTGGACGGCAGTGAAAAGTTGCGTCGGGTTCATGAGGTCGAATAGAGCCGACAGCCGCCTTGACTTTAAAGTTCTGCCATTGCGTCATAAGGTGGCAATTTTGAGACTCCGTGATAGCATCCATGGGGTAGCTAGCAGGAGCCATGAAGACATGCTCCAGCTGAAGCAGCTCGGTGGAAGCCACGCTGCTTCTCCGCTGAGATGGCGGGGTAGCCTCGGCAGGTCGCTTGCTGCGAATTGCTGCTCGTTCTTCTATTGCTTGTACCCTTGCGTGCAGCGCCTGTAGTTGGGTCTGCTCCACTTTCTTCCTCCTCTTTTGGCATTTGTAACCGCCCGCGTCCGGAAACCCAGCCTTCCACGGAACGGAGCCTGGCGTGGCTCGTGTCCGTCCAGGGTGCTTAGGATTCCCGAGGGCCATTGTGAGCTCGTCATTCTCTCTGTCTGGAACGAACATCCCGTCCTGCGCTGCGGCGATATAGTTCTTAAGCTTCGTGACGGGTATTCGCATTTGCTCTTTCGTCCAAACGCACTTCCCTGTTACAGGGTCCAAGCTTCCGCCAACCCCGAAGAACCAAGTCCGGCAACGGTCTGGCCAGTTCAATGTGTCTGGTTCGACCCCTTTATCAAGCAGGTCATTCTCAGCCTTGGCCCACAACAGCCGGGCTTTGAGGTAGCCACCTGACCCCGTGTGATGATGATGCTCCTTCTTCACAGCATTTATCTTGTTTCTCACTAACATCTACATACTCTTCTCCGATGTCTTGTGGGCCTCAAATTCGTCCCAGTGATCTCTGATCTTCTCATACCGGCAGGTGAATTCTGGTGTCTCTTCTTTGTCGACAAACGTTGTTTTCAGCTCATTCATCCACCTCCTGAATAGTTTTGCCATCTTCTTAAGAGCATGAGACTTGATCAATTGCTCTTTAACTGGCTTCTCCGGATCCTCCTGTGGCGGTAGGGTGAAATTTGCCTTCAACCCGGTCCAAAGATCATCTTTCTGCATATCGTTGACATAAGAGATCTCAGGGTCTTCCTTCTTAGGCTTCAACCATTGCTGGATGCTGATCGGGATCTTGTCCCTAAAAAGAACCCCGCACTGAGTAGCTAATGCTTCCTTTGTCCGGATGGGTTCAATCGGTTGGCCATCGCGCATGATTGCTGTGATCGTGAACCTTTCATCCGGGCGCAACTTTTTCTTCGGGCCTCGTTTCTTTAACGAAGTTGTGCTCGATCCGGAGGGCTAGAAAAGGAAGAAAGACGAGGGTTAATATGTGTACATACCAAAAGAATGAATGCATCAATTAGCTAGTCAGTATATATATATATATACCTGGCCGGACTCTGTTCGGTCACCAGAGCCGTCATCACGGTCTCCTTCTTGCACCGGCATTCGGTCACCGGAGCCATCATAATCATGAATTTCCTCCTCCATTGTTCAATCACTGTAGCATGCTTCTTCAACCTGTCCTTCCAGACCATCATTGTCGTTAAGATACGATATGACATCACCTCCGGCTAAGATTATGTCCCCCAACACCTGTTCTGCTGCCTCGTCTCGTCCGTGCTCCATTGTTTCTGCAAATATTACAACATGGCAATTATTATACAAACATGACAGCAGGTGGATATATTAGTGGCAAACGTAGACCTAGCTACCTAATCACAACAAGGAATCATATTAGTGGCCTCGACGCTTCTCTAGGGTTTGGGGTGGCCTCGACAACGCTTCTAGGGTTTGGATCAACTTGTGCACATCCATAATGGGGGCGTTCTTGATAAATCTGGACCCTCGACTCCTGGATGACCCCCGACCCTCGACCCCTTCATGTCACTGATACGTCCATTTTTATCATGCTTTTATATCGATATTTATTGCATTATGGGCTGTTATTACACATTATATCACAATACTTATGTCTACTCTCTCTTATTTTACAAGGTTTACATAAGGAGGGAGAATGCCGACAGCTGGAATTCTAGGCTGAAAAAGGAGCAAATATTAGAGACCTATTCTGCACAACTCCAAAAGTCCTGAAACTCCATGGAAGTTATTTTTGGAAATAATAAAAAATATTGAGCGAAGAAAATATCAGAGGGGGCCCACACCCTGGCCACGAGGGTGGGGGTGTGCCCTACCCCCTTGGGCGCGCCCCCTGCCTCGTGGGCCCCCTGGTGGCTCTCCGGTGCCCATCTCCTGCTATATGAAGTCTTTCGTTCGAAGAAAAATCATAAGCAAGCTTTTGGGAAGGAACTCCGCTGCCACGAGGCAGAACCTTGGCGGAACCAATCTAGGGCTCCGGCAGAGCTGTTCTGCCGGGGACACTTCCCTCCGGGAGGGAGAAATCATCGCCATCGTCATCACCAACGCTCCTCTGATCGGGAGGGGGCCAATCTCCATCAAAATCTTCACCAGCACCATCTCCTCTAAAACCCTAGTTCATCTCTGGTATCCAATCTTTGTCTCTAAGCCTGGGATTGGTACTTGTAGGTTGCTAGTAGTGTTGATTACTCCTTGTAGTTGATGCTAGTTGGTTTATTTGGTGAAAGATCATATGTTCAGATCCATTATGCATATTAATACCCCTCTTATTATGAACATGAATGTGCTTCGTGAGTAGTTACGTTTGTTCCTGAGGACATGGGAGAGGTCTTGCTATTTGTAGTCATGTGAATTTGGTATTCGTTCGATATTTTGATGAGATGTATGTTGTCTCTCCTCTAGTGGTGTTATGTGAACGTCGACTACATGACACTTCACCATTTTTTGGGCCTAGAGGAAGGCATTAGGAAGTAATAAGTAGATGATGGGATGCTAGAGCGACAGAAGCTTAAACCCTAGTTTATGATTTTCTTCGTAAGGGGCTGATTCGGATCCATATGTTTCATGCTATGGTTAGGTTTACCTTAATACTTCTTTTGTAGTTGCGGATGCTTGCAATAGGAGTTAAACATAAGTGGGATGCTTGTCCAAGTAAGGGCGGCACCCAATCACCGGTCCACCCACATATCAAATTATCAAAGTACCGAGCGCGAACGTGATAAAAACTAGCTTGACGATAATTCCCATGTGTCCTCGGGAGCGCTTTCCTCTATATAAGAAATTGTCCAGGCTTGTCCTTTTCTACAAAAAGGATTGGGCCACCTTGCTACACTTTATTTAGCTTTATTACTTGTTATCCTTACAAATTATCTTATCACAAAACTATCTGTTACCTATAATTTCAGTGCTTGCAGAGAATACCTTGTTGAAAACCGCTTATCATTTCCTTCTGCTCCTCGTTGGGTTCGACACTCTTACTTATCGAAAGGACTACGATAGATTCCCTATACTTGTTGGTCATGAGTCACGTTTGTCTAGCGTCAAAGGATTCAACAAAACCATGTCTTCATCATTAGGCGAAAGTAACAGGTGCATGATGGTACAAAGTTCTGCAAAGATGTTCTCGAACGGAGTCCCAGATAGGATAATTCGCTTTTTCGTACAAAGTTTAGCAAGAGCCTTCTGAATATCGCTATTTGGAAGGCCTTTGCTGAAATTCATACAAAAAGGCGAATTATTCTATCCGAAACTGCGTTACAAAACAACTTTGCACAACTTCGTATCATCATAGCCCAGTTACTTCCGGCTAATGATGAAGCCATGGATTTCTTCAATACTTTGACACTAGGCAGCTTCTCGACCCCTCAGTGACCCTCGAACCTCTACCCTAGTTCCCGACCCTCACCCCTCGAACCCTCGGTGACCCCCACCCTCATGTCGAAGTTATCGGGGAGGGGGTATATCGACCCCCCCCCACCCTCATGTAAGAAGAGGAAAAAAGTCGAAGAAGAAAAAAGAGGAGAAGAAGAAAGGAATAGAGGAGATTCTCCTCCTCTTTTTTTTCTTCTTTTTTTTCTCTTCTTGTTTTTTTCTCCTCTCCTCTTCTTCTCCTTTCTTCTTCTCCTTCTTCCTCTTCTTATTTTTTTTCTTATTTTCCTTCTTCTTCTTTTTTCAACTATAATGCACTGTAAATCAACTAACCTAAAATGCACTAACCTAAATCAACTAAATCAACATATGAAGAAGGAAATGTTATCGGAGAGGGGGTATATCGACCGCCCCCCCCCTCATGTATCCACATACATACATACATACATCCAAGGATCATCATTTCTCATATATATATATATATATCCATCTATAGCCACACACATATATAAATAGAAAAAATGCTATGAAAAAAATGCATATATGAAAAAATACATATATACTTGGTAAATATTCTATGAACATCATTTCTCATATATATATATATATATATATATCAATGCATAAATCCATGGATCATACTTGCTCATATATCCATAGTCATATATAAAAACTTTCTATATATGAACAAAAAGACATTTTTGACATGCTGAAAAGAGACCTTTGGTCCCGGTTGGTGGCACGAACCGGGACCAAAGGGGGGTATTGGTCCCGGTTGGTGCTACGAACCAGGACCAAAGGGGGGTATTCGTACCGGTTCGTCCCACCAACCGGGACCAAAGGCTGTCACAGCGGTGGTGTGGTGGGAGTTTAGTCCCACCTCGCTAGCTGAGAGAGCTCAGCACCTGTTTATAAGCTGCGTTGCGGCTCAGGTGCTGAGCTCCTCTCTAATATGCAGGCAGTACTTGCCTACCCTTGTCACTGCCATGTTGGGCCTATTGGGCCTGCGGGCCTGCATCCTGGTCCTTGTACAGATGGGTTTCTAGTCCTATGGAGGCCGTGTGGCCCAGTAGGCGGCATTTTTTTAATTTTTTTCCAGTATTTTTTTTGTTTTTTTGAATTATTTATTTTCTTTTAATTTTTACTTTATTTTTTTTATTCTTTTTTCTTTTAGGTCAGAATAATTATAAACTTTCTGTTAGTGCCATTAGTTTCCAAATTAGAATTCTTTGAAATTTGTGTGAATCACTAGTTTGTAAATAACTTCACTATAAAAATATATTTTGAGTGATTCTTTTTCTTGCTATTTAATATTACCGCGTTTTATCAATATATTAAAAAACTGATTTTGTATTTTAGTTTGTATCAAAAAAATTCTTCATGAAAATTATTTTTTCTACTAAAGTTTCTAACAAAAAATTCTTTATGATAATTCTTTCTGCTTTTCATGTTTTCATAATTCTTTCATGCTTTTAGTTGCATAAGTTTTATATAATTTTAGCTTAAAAAATACTAGAGGTTTATAAAAGCTTTTTAGTTGATTCCTTTTGCTATTAGAGTTTTATAAAAACTTTTTAGTTGATTGTTTTTGCTATTGAAGAATATTATAGTTTTGTTTTAGTTGATCATAACATAATATTTTAATTGATTATTTTAAGTTCATTATTTTTGCTATCAGTTCATTCTTTTGCACTAAATGACCCTGAAATTGAAAATCACTACAAACGAACTCTGAAAAGGTTGAAAGTTGGCACGGTATCATCATTTCACCCGCATAGCATGTGCTAAAAAGTTGAGAGGGTTACGGCGAAAACTAGATGCACTTCATGTACAAAACGGGCAATCTCTTTCGAAGTAGGTTTCGGACGAAAACTCATATGTTACAAAGGGATTTCATTTTTGAACTTATTTGAACTCCAGACTTTTTGTGTGTTCAAAATGCACCATTCAAAGCCACATCATCAATTTTCAACCCTTTTTGACTTCATCTGTTATTTTTCGTGCATTTACTGTTTTTTTGAGCTAAATGACCCTGAAATTGAAAAGCACTACAAATGAACTCTAAAAAGCTTGAAAGTTAGCATGGTATCATCATTTCACCCACAAAGCATGTGCTAAAAAGTTGAGAGGGTGACGGGAAAAACTGGATGCATCTCGTGTACAAAATGGACAATCTCTTTCGAAGTATCAGGGTTTTGGACGAAAACTCATCTGCTACAAAGGGATTTCATTTTTTTGAACTTATTTGAACTCCAGACATTTTATGTGTTCAAAATGCACCATTCAAAGTCACATGGATAGATAAGTGACCAAATTAATAGAAGTTCATCATCAGATTGTGTGTCAAAAACCATTACAGATTCACATGGATAGATAAGTGACCAAATTAATAGAAGTTCATCATCACATTAAAAACAAAGTACATACATAGTTCTCATTGAACAAAATATAGCTCTCCCGAGCATCTAGTTAAACCATACATTGAAACTATGTAAAACCTTTCAATGCAACAACAAATGCGATCATAATCACAACCAAGGTAAAAATTGATCCAACGGCATAATGATACCAAGCCTCGGTATGAATGGCATATTTTCTAATCTTTCTAATCTTCAACCGCATTGCATCCATCTTGATCTTGTGATCATCGACTACATCCGCAACATGCAACTCCAATATCATCTTCTCCTCCTCATTTTTTTTATTTTTTCCTTCAAGTAATTGTTTTCTTCTTCAACTAAATTTAACCTCTCTACAATAGGGTCGATTGGAATTTCTGGTTCAACTACCTCCTACATAAATAAAATCTATGTCACATAGGTCGGCATAATTGTCATAAACAATAAATGAACAAAATAGTTATAAAAAGATATTATATACCACATATGAATCATAGACAGGACAAGGGCCGATGGGGGCGGATACCAAAACCATCGCACTATATAATAACAAGCAATAATAAAAGTAAAAAAATTAGACAAGTATCTATCTAAAGTAAGAATTCTTTTCTTTCAGAAAGAAGATAAGAACGAGAGGCTCACCACGGTGGTGCCGACGACGAGATCGGCGCGGGCGATCGACGACGGTGAAAACGGGGACGGGACGTGACGGACCGCTAAACCTATGCAAATCTCGGGTGAAATGGAGCTTGCAGGTCGAGCTTCTAGAGGAGAAAGCTTAACTAGTGCAACTCGGGCATTTCATCGGACACCTCATGTGCATCGGAGGTGAGCTAGAGCACCCAAATGCCCTCTCCTCGCCGGCCAGAAAAAATAGAGCACTGTAGAGTGCTCTGTTGCGGCGATGGGGTATATATAGGCAACTCATTTGTCCCGGTTCGTGGCTGGAACCGGGTCTAAAGCTCCCCTTCTGTCCCGGTTCGAGCCACGAACCGGGATCAATGTATGTCGGCCAGGAGCGAGGCCCATTGGTCCCGGTTCGTACCAGGAACCGGGACAAATGTGTCCAGACGAACCGGGACCAATGCCCACGAGGCCCCGGCCGGCTCCTTGGGCTCATGAACCGGGACGTATGCCCCCATGGGTCCCGGTTCGTGACTGAACCGGGACTAATGGGCTGGCCAGGCCCCAACCAAAGCCATGTTTTCTACTAGTGTATGTACTCCATAGGATCACGGAGGAGGGGCGCAATTTGAAACAAACAGGATTACTTAAAAGGAGACCTTAACGGCTTCTTCAACCACGTGGAACGGCGGGCTAGTGCGGCAAGTTACCTTAGCAATAGAAGGTAGGGTGTTCAGGTGGTGATGTTTTGCATGTAAAATCATATAACAATATCGTGGAGGGGCTCTTCACCCCATTCCTTTTCTTAATATATAGTAGGCACACTCGTGTTTATTGGAGGAAAACAAAATTGGTGATTTGGTTGTCACCGGCGAATGATGGAGTAACTCAGTTATTAATTTACTTGCTACTATATTGACGAAACATGTTAGCTATGAAGTTAAAACCCGATAGGAAGATGTGTACATGGTATATTGTTGATTGGAGTTTACAGGTTTGGTCCTAGTAGTGATGCTCGTCTTGTTTGTGTCGATTGAGGAATATTCATTGTAACACCCCTGGGGTTACGAACTTGTTTAGCACCACGCTTAAGTCTTAAGAGTAGTTAGCAAATAATCTCATCACATTTTAAATTTATTTCGCGATAAAATAATAACCAGACTTTAGATGTCACTTTGGTAATTAAAAGAAATAAAGTTTATATTGTACATTAATTTATTCGAGGGCTTGATAATGCCTAATAAGAATTCTAACAAACAAATTGGGAATAGGTTGTTATTTGTTATGGCATGAAAAACAATTTCTATAACCAAAAATATAATGTAACCAATGTTTAGTGCTTAAATAAAGTTGTAGTACTACCTCCGTTTCAGTTTACAAGTCCTACGCGTATACCTAGGTTGCCAATTTTATCACCCTAATGTAAACTATATAACACAAAAATTATACCTTTTGAAAGTAGAAACTCCAATGTTTATGTTGGTATATTTTTTGTAATATATGACTTGTATTAGGTTAGTCAAATTGAGGATCTAGGGGTACGCGCACGCCCTGTAAACTGAGAGAGAAGTAGTACCAAATTGCATCGATGGATAGTTGGGAACCTCGGCTTTGGGGTTGTAGAAACGGTTGAAGTTCAGGCGAGACGTGTAGCCGTTTTTGCGTCGCTTTACAAACCCTACTTGGCACGTTCCTGTAGTCGGAGCCTTGGACGCAGCGAGCCGCCTGCGCGAGAGCTCCCTCAGCCGTGCATCGCACCACTAACCACCGCTCTGTTGCTGTTTCCTCGACACACTCAGCACACACCGGCACTGTAAGCTCTTTCTTTTTTAGAAGAGGAAATATATTAATATCACACCTTCTACATTGACTAATGCATATGGCTATTGTTTATTACAATCACAAAGCTCCTTAGATGTATCTTAACCTTAGATCCATGTTACACAACAACCGTACTAAATGACATTCTAATTAGGAACTACCTGTAGCAGTATAATTTCCGTAGTAATATAACCTCTCATAATCAATCGCTTGATGGACGCAAAATACCAGGTGAATGGTCCCAATTGTGAAGATAACGTTCTCAGCTGTGCATCGCACCAACCACCGCGTTGTTGACACACTCAGCACACACGGGCACTGTAAGCTCTGAGTATGTTTGTCTCCTAGTCGACTAGTCTCCTTTAATCAAAGATGGAGATCAAAAGAAGTGAAAGGTATTTTTTCTACGCATGTTGGAATCCGCATCTGTAGTGCGTTCCTGTGCTCGCACACAGCCAATACACAAGCAGCCACACATGCACAGAGGCACATGCATGCAAGCGCACGCTGCACCGAGCACGCGAGCTGTCGCGCTTGTCTTCTCCTGCCGTGTTGCATTGTTTGCGTCAGCCACTTCGAGAAAATTATGCATGCCCTGAACGTATTTAGAGGTGTGTCTGTCACCATACATCCATTGCCGGTTCATCTGCGTGCATTATATATAATTAAGTGTGTCTAAAACCATTACAGAATATCATAAATAGATAAGTGACCAAATTAATAGAAGTTCATCATCACATTAAAACCAATGTACATACATAGTTCTCATTGACAAGTAATAATAAAAGTAATAAAATTAGACAAGTATCTATCTAAAGTAACAATTCTTTTCTTTCAGAAAGAAGATAAGAAAAATAGGCTCATCATGGTGGTGCCGGCGACGAGATCGGCGCGGGAGATCGACGGCGGTGAAGACGGGGACATGACGTGACAGACCGCTAAACCTATGCAAATCTCGGGGAAAAATGGAGCTTGGAGGTCGAGTTTCAAGAGGAGAAAGCTTAACTAGTGTGGCTTGGGCATTTCATCGAACACCTCATGTTCATAGGAGGTGAGCTAGAGCACCCAAATGCCCTCCCCTTACCGGCCAGAAAAAATAGAGCACTGTGGAGTGCTCGCTGCGGCGATGGGGTATATATAGGCAACTCATTTGTCCCAGTTCGTGGCTGGAACCGGGATTAAAGCCCCCCCTTCTGCCACGAACCGGGACAAATGTAGGTGGGCCAGAAGCGAGGCCCATTGGTCCCGGTTCGTGCCAGGAACCGGGACAAATGGGTCCAGACGAATCGGGACCAATGCCCACGAGGCTCCGGCCGGCCTCCTGGGCTCACGAACCGGGACATATGCCCCATGGGTCCTGGTTCGTAACTGAATCGGGACTAATGGGCTGGCCAGGACCTAACCAAAGCCGTGTTTTCTACTAGTGTAGCTCATATATATACAATATGAATTATTTTTAATAGTATTAAATTTTAGCATATAACTCATAGTGTGGAGATATAGCCTCACGTTAGTACGTGACAACCTCACATGATTTTAGAATATGTGCATGACATCTCTTGATCATGAGATATCTTTTCTCTCTCTTTTATTAATAAATTTGGCAAAGCCCTTTGTCATACATACGATCCAGCAAGGGCCCAGGAGGGCCGGCAGGGCGCCATCAGTGCCGCAGCCACAGCCGTCAAGCTGTCTTATCGAGTCTTGTTAGATTAGGAAATAGTTAAGAGATTGAGTTTGCTTTGTTAGGAAGGAAAATCCAAATCCTATAAGGATCTCCGAGGTTGCTTAGGGGCTAAGTCTCTTAGAACTATAAATATAAGGACTGTGCTAACGATCAATCGACTGGTCGTTCGCTCGCTTTCACTGATTTTTTTTCTTTCTCTCAAAAACCTTAGTAAGTTGCTAGTAGTTTTTTCTGGTTTTTCACCGTAGTAAATTGCTAGTGGTTTTTTCTGGTTTTTCGCTACATAATATGAAAATAAAATAAAAGTGCTTGAAAGAGGATTTGAACCCAGGTCTATGTAATACCTATCGAGCCTAATAACCAACTAAGCCACCTTTTGTTGTTGTCTATTGTAGAATGACAATGTTATTTGAACCTTTCTTATTTCTCCCATATCAGAAGAAAAAATAAATTTGGCTTGGTAACTTTGGCAATGACCAGCGTGATAACTATGGTCTGAGCAACATGATAACTATACCATGATAAGGCTGGTAACTACAGTACGAGAAAGTTAAAAGCATGGGGAAGTATGGTAATTTAACATAGAAATTACCGGTGAAATGTTTCAAAAACTTTTTTCCCTTGGATGAAAGACACCATGGTGTTTAAACGTAAAATATTAGTTATCAAGTCTACGATGATACATCATCATGTTATTTACACAGAAATTATTGGATGTATGTTTTTCAACAAAAAAGTTTCAGGTCAAAAGTTACAGTGGCGTTTGTATGGGAGTGATCAATTTTGTATGTTTCTATTACCATGTTATTTACACAGAAATTAGCGGGGCATCACCCGCCCTCGCCACACTCGCCATATTTACCAGGATCAGGTACATAAGTTATCAAGTCTGCGATGTATGAGTTATCATGTTATTTGCACTAGCTAAATACCCATGCGTTGCCACGGATCATCAATTTTACTTGTTGCTCACCATCCTTACTGCACGCCTACACAAATCCAACCTCGCGAGTTGTCTCGCCGCCATCGCGGACACGTGATCACCCCCTTGTAGTCCATCGTTGTTTGACCATATGGTCATAGAATTGCTCTTCCATAGCCCTAAAAACCCATCACTGAAAGAGCCCAATCCATGAGAGATATTGGCCTGACATGCTCTTGCTCAAATCTCATATGGCTTGAGAGATATTGGCGTCCAGAAACAATGCTTGTACACTGCCTCATAACAATAAGTTTAGGCATAAAGATATTTTTACGACACAGAGATAGTTGTATAATCATCTTGTAATCCACAAAGCAAGTGTCCTGGTTTTATTTATTTATTTGAATAGTTTGTATTGGCTTATTTTTATATTAAAACAAATATGACCTTGCGCTTAGCTTCCATTTAAGGTGACACCTTACCCTGTGTATGCCTGCATATCATCATGGGCACAGGATAAAAAGAAAAAAGAAATATTAGCAGTACCGTGCACCTTTAGCATAGATTATTACAGAATCAACAAACAGGCATATATAGTAAACGGCGAGAAGGTATATTAGAGAATTTTCACCACATCAATAGGCCATGCAAGGTCCACAACAAACAAACAATACTCAGGAATAGAAGAACATTTGCTTAATATTCCCTCTGTTTCAAATTATAAGATGTTCTAGTGTTTTTCTGATTCGGATGTATGTCGACGCATTTTAGTGTGCTTGTTCATTCAGTCCACTGTGTATGTAGTCCATATTAAAATATCCAAAACATCTTATAATTTACAACGAAGGTACTATAATTTGTTTTATATTCATAACCACTACTTTTCTTTTACATGCATGTCCATAAAAATTCTTATTAGTGGCAGACAACCCTGGCCAACCAGTTGCTTTATATTTTGAGATACTTGCACACCAAAACAAAGAAGCTTAGAAAAGGCACATGAAATATGTAAGAACAAACTGACATGGTACATGATCATTCAGCCAGCAAGCATATCATCATCAGGAGCCCCTCATTTTACAACCTCATCCATCTCCAGTGCAGCCAACAAAGGAATCATCCATGTAAGTGCCATTAGGGCCTAGTTATTATCAATGAAGAAATTCATGACAGATCTTGGTGACCCAATGAAAGACTAAGCTAACAACAGAGCTCTGGTATATTAGCAAGGCCCTAGAAGGCAACTCCTACACGACCATGTTGGTGCTATCATAGACCCCAACAATTAGTTTCTCACCGTAGGTCCCAGCAAGGATGTGAGCACCGAAGATAGTTTTGATTCCTGCAACATTTAGTTAGAATTGATGCACGAAATAACTAAAATAATGGTAGGCATTCTCAGAAAAACAAAACAAAAACCAATTGTAGACCTAAGATATTTCAGTGCAGACAGAGAACTCCAGAACTAACTTGGAAGGAAAGATAACTACTGTATTAGGATAATTTCAGTTAGGGATGTATGTGCACACATGACAATAACTTCATATATATCTGTCGATAATATGAGTTTTAAGAACACAAGTGAGTTGAACACTGCTGAATGCTGATATGCCACAAGACTCCAAAGTCCAAATGCACTGAAGATAAGAGTCTGGAATGTCAATCATAAAAGCCATAATCTATTTTTATGCACAAAAGGTGAATACAATAGAGAATCTTCTACAAAATGGGCGACCTCCACAATCAAGATAAAACCGATTACTCGATGGTAACATTAGAATTGTTTTACATCTTTACCATAAAATTATGCAACAAACTGTACAACTAAGTGATCCTCCCAATGTTGACAATAATCAACAATTGCTTGAAGTGTTGCAGAAGCAAGGCAATGGCTAGCGACATCTGAGAGTAAGATATCCTACAAGGAACAAGCCGCTAAATCTCAAGAAAGACAACAATCATCGGCAAACTGGAAATGATACTCATAGAGTACTTATAGTTGCCTCGTTGAAGGAACGGGAAGGAAAGGGAGGTGAAGTGTTCGAGCAGAGGAGCCCTGATCCTATGTAGTTGGTATGGATGGCGCAGGTATCTGAGATGATGCCCAAGAGTGAGCTTCTGGCTGTCATTGTCAATTATGTAATAGATATCCTAAAGAAAGATGGGGACTGAACTGAAGCAACTGGAACGGCGGGAGGTTCAGAGGTGGATAATCTAGAGTCGAGGACGAGGTGATCTTGTTGGCGACCCCGTCCGGATCCCCAATGGCCGGGCACTTCCCGCCTCATGCGGTCCTACCACTCCCGCTCCTGTGTTAGGTGGCAGCAAATGCCCTTACGAAAATTGAAGAAGACCATAGCGAACAAACATCAAAAGCTGCTCTCAGTTCTTCTTGACTTCATTACTGTTTTAACTAATGCCTAGAATTCTGTAACAAAAGTATTTACTCCACCTTTCTGTAATGTTGAAGAAGTCTCTGAACCATGCAATATGAGCATCGAAACACAAATAAAAGATGGATATCAAATTATGGATTTTCACAATTAGAACATGTTAAAACCACACAAAATATTTTCTCTAGTTATATATGTTCACCAACAAGAAAAGTACATATAGAAGCAAGTTATATCTGGGGATCAAGAACATATGTAAGCATTTACCACTCGACCTAAATATAATGACGTTCTTTTTCTTCCTGTCCTACTTATATCTCAGTGACTCCACCGGAGTAAAGACCTGCCAAACAAATGTTGAATCTGAGAATTCAGCACGACCACAACTAATCAAATGGAATTGGACCAAATCAATCCAGTGCAGGTTCTTGCGAGGGCAGGAATGTATAGGACCTCCTCAACAAGGAGACTCTGCTCGTCGGTTGCCACACTGTCTTGACTTGGAGCTCGCTGTCGGTTGAGTGCAGCATCTCCACAATGTATGGCGTCACCCTCCTTTGATCGGTGACAGCCATCGACATCCATACAACCGTTAGTGCAAAAGGTTAATCCTATCTTTCTTCTGCCCATACAAGAATCTGCAAACAAGTCAATTTTATTCAAAAATCAGCACCTCACTTTTATTCATACAACAACATCATGTCACTTCATTCATGCAACAACAGCAACACAGAGCAGCATTATGATAAGGATGTAAAAAAAGATGAGAGATAGAGGGGATGACAACCTTGCTGCTGGAGGGGGTGAAAATCAGTGTTTATCCTTGCCTTTTTCGAAGAACATGCGGAGTGCAGAGTGCGGCGTGGGCACCGACACAAAGAGAGGCGGCAGGACGACGTTGACCAATAACTCGAACGAGCTAGCGATTAGCCAGCAGTATTGTTGTCCGCCGCAGCGTCCGCACCGAGGCCGTACTCGCTAGAGATGAGTCCGATGTTCGAGATGGAGTAACAGATCGCATTGAGACGGGAAGAGCCACTGACGCAGGCGAGGGCAAGGGTTGATTCGATGGACTCGACCTCGGTGACGCGGCTGACGGCAGCGTCTATGCATGGGCGGTGCTCGAGTGCTAGGAGCGTGGTCACCGGCGTTGGCGCCTATGCTGGCACGGCAGGGACGTTGATTGTGAGGGAGGAGGAGGAGAAGTCGGGCCACAGTCATGGGAGGAGGCGGGCGCGTGGTGGAGGAGGACCGAGATCGAGATCTGGATAGATATGGGATTGGGAGGAGCGAGGGGGTTGGGCATTGGGCGTGGGAGAGATATGGGATTGGGAGGAGCGAGGGGGTTGGGCATTGGGCGTGGGAGGTGGGTTCCTGATCGTGGCTTTTTTTTCTTTTCTTTTATTGGGCGTGGGTAGAGCAGGATTATGAGGAGGACGGGGTGGTGGGAACGAGGCAATCGCGGGATGGAGGGAACGAGGGCATCGCGAGATGGTTTGAGGTCGAACCATCATGACGTTCGATTCTCCTTTAATAGTAGAGATTAATAGTAGAGATAAGAGTTATCGTGGTATGGTTCAACAACTCCTCCCACCCCTACCCCCACCGACAAAGTTACCAGGACTGGGTACATAATTTATCATGTCTACGATGTGTGATTTATCATGTTATTTGCATAGAAGTTACCGTGGTATGTTTCAACGACTCCCCCACCCCTACCCCCGCGACAAATTTACCAGGACTGGGTACATAATTTATCATGTCTACGATGTATGAGTTATCATGTTATTTGCATAGAAGTTATCAAGACAGTAATGTGTAAACTATCATCATGTTTGCACAGAAGTTATCCAAGGTATATTTCATCAAAACCCCTCCCACCGGCGGAGGGAAAAGTTATCATGTTTGTGATGCGTAAATTATCGGGGGTATATTTCAGCACTCCTTCTCGCCAAAGTTACCAGGACCGGGGTGCATAAGTTATCGGGTCTCTGATGTCTGAGTTACCATGTTGTTCACATCAGAGTAACTGGGGATATTTCATCAACACCACTTCCCTCAAAGTTACCAGGATCGAGGTGCATAAGTTTATCAGGTATGTGATGTGTGAGTTATCATGATATTCACACAAAGGTGACCCGGGATATTTCATCAACGCCTCCCTCCCGATCGCCAAAGTAATCAGTACCGAGTACATAAGTTATCAGGTATGTGATGTGTGAGTTACCATGCTATACACACAAAAATTACCAACGGTATATTTCATCAACCTCCCCCGCCAAAATTACCATGGTGTCATCAACTCGAGATGAGTTGGTAAAATAATCTACTCAAGTGCGGAAAAAGATCGGATATTGCATTCACTTTTGTGCAAACATAGAAAAAGAGACAGGTTAAAAAGCCTATTTGCTTTCATTTTTATGAGAAAGGAACGTAGGTGAGGTGGTTGGTTAGTGGGTTACCTGGTAAAAGGTACAAGGATTGAATCCTGTTGGCACACTATTTTTTTGCCGAGAAAAATTAACGCGAGTTAATTACTCACCACCTGAAAAATCGGGAATCAGAAAGATTAACGCGAGTTAAATACGCACCTGAGAATCGGCGGGAGTCAGAGAGATTAAGGCAAGTTACTTACGCACCACCTGAAAATCAGGAATCAGGGAGATTAACGGAGTTAATTAGGCACCTGAAAATCGGGAGTCGCAGAGAGACATGCGTGCGTGCGATGAATATCCGACGGCTCGCAGGTCGTGTGGATTTGTTGCAGATTTCTTGCCGACTGGAAATTAGCATTCTCATTAAATCAATATGGGTCTTTTATTTGTTCTAATGAATCCAATGGATAAAATCAGTTGGTAATTCCGGACGTCCAGACGTCCGGACCATAGCAAGAGATCTGGACGATCGGACGAAGGTATTGTCACTCGGGCTGGTGTTGCCGTGTGTTGATTTTCTTTTTCAATAAAAAACAAATACATCCAGTCTAATATTTTCCCCAATAGCTGCATGCATGTATATAGGATAAAACTGCTTATGTCACTGAAGATTTCATCAAATTTTAAACTTTAAAATGTTTTGTAGGTCAAACCGTCCCTCCAACTGAAAAACTGTTTTCACATAAAAGATTCGTCGCGACAAAACCTTCAAAACTAGATCCCATGTTGATATGTTCCGACGAATTTATTTTCTGGATCAAAAGTTACAACGCATGTGCTACGTAAGTTATCACGACTGTGACACACAGTTACCAAGCTATTTTCCTAGGAAATACCGAGCATAAAGAGATGATCTTCCAGCTTTACCAAGATGGTCATCCAAGATGGCAGGATTTTAGCGACAGATGCGGACGATTGCCTACATCCTCACATCTCGGTGCAATTTCGCATGCAGTGTTGCGCTGCAATCTCGCATGCACATATCTTTGATTTGCATGGAGTGCACGTCTTATTTGACCCAATTAACAACGAAACTAGTAGGCAAACGACGAGCACCAGCCGAACTATGCATGATGCAAGATTGAACGGCTCTATCAACTTTTACCTGACGCATGGACGACTTGATATGCACTGTCGTCTGCAAGTCGTCCAACATATGTCGTGTGTGTAGCAGCATTCATTAACAATGCATGCATGTAGATAAGTAAGAAGATGATGTCGGCAAAGATTCCATTCAAAATAAATTTCAAAATGTTTTGTAGCTCAAATCGTTGGCTCGATTGAAAAACCGTTTTCACATAAAAGATTTGTTGCAATGAGACCTTCAAAACTAGATCACATGTTCGTATGTTTCAATGACATTTTTTTCGGGTTAAAAGTTACTAGAGTTAGACTAAATAAGTTATCACCTATGTGGTGTGCCAGTTACCATCCTGTTTACATAGAAATTATCCGGGGCATAAAAATGGCTCCTCCAACATTCTCTCCACATGCAAATGCAGTAGAGCACAGAAACCTAATGTCATTGTAAATTCTCGCTATTTTGAAACCGTAAAATGTTCTATAGCTCAAACTATCATTTTTTATTCAAAAATCATTTTCACATAAAAAATCCATCGCAATGAGAACTTCGAAACTTGATCTTATGTTGGCATGTTTTGATCACTTTTTTGGTCAAAAATTACCGTAAAGTTATCATTTATGTTATATGTATACTAACATGTTATTTATGCAGAAGTGATCGGAGATGTGTTTTGAACGACTTCTTTCCTCTGGGTTAAATTTACCGTGGTATTTATACCTAAGTTATCAGCTCTGGATGCATACATTACCGCGCTATTAGCGCAGAAAATAATCGGGGTATGTTTCAATAACTTTTTATTCGGGTCTAAAGTTACCGTGTTGTTTATACCTAAGCTATCAGGTCTATGAAGTGTGAGTTATCATGTTCTTGATAAAAAAAAGTTACCGAAGGTATATTTCATCAACAACCCTCCCCCACATCTCACCACCGCCGCCAAAGTTATTAGGACTGGGGCACATAATTTATCAGGTATGCGATGCGTGAGTTATCATGTTATTCATACGAAAAGTTACCAAAGGGTATATTTCATCAACCACCCTCCTCTCACCCGGTCACCAAAGTTATCAGGACTAGGGCACATAAGTTATCGGGTATGCGATGTGTGAGTTATCATGTTATTCATACAAAAAGTTATCAAGATTATTTTTCATCAACCACCCGCCTCCCACCCGGTCACCAAATTTACCAAGACCGGGGTAAATTAGTTATTCTGCCTACGATGTGTGAGTTACCGTGCTATGCACATAAAAGTTACCGGGGGGGTATATTTCATCACCCGTCCCTCCCGAAAAGTACCAGGACCGGGTGCATAAGTTATCAGGTCTATGATGTGTGAGTTACCATGCTACAAACAAAAAAGTTACCAGAGGTATATTTCATCAACAACCCTCCCCCACCCCTCGCCACCGTCGCCAAATTTATCAGGACTAGGGCACATAAGTTATCAGGTATGCGATATATGAGTTATCATGTTATTCACACAAAAAATTATCAAGGGTATATTTCATCAACCACCTCCTCCTCCCATCCAATCGCCAAATTTGTCAAAACTGCGGTACATTAGTTATTAGGTCTACGATGTGTGAGTTACCGTGCTACGCACATAAAATTTACGAGGGGTATATTTCATCACTTGTCCCTCGCGAAACATACCAGGACTAGGGTGCATAAGTTATTGGGTCTGTGATGTGTGAGTTACCATGCTATTAACAAAAAATTATCGGAGAATATTTGATCACCCCCCCCCCCCGCGCGCCGGCAAAGTTACCAGGAGCAGGGTACATAAAAATATCACATCTGTGATATTACACAACTTATAATGTAGTAGGAAATGATGTACTTCCTTTGTACAAAGTTAGTACAAAGTCGAGTCACTCATCTTAGAGTGGATGAAATACAAGAGAAGGCCGACAAACAACAAAAAAAACCATTTTCCATTTCCTGCCATGGTGTTTAAAAAGGTCACATGGGTACCATTCATAACACAGCAAGTAGTATTAGGCGTGTTGGTTATTGGCATCATACAACCATGCATCAACCGGCCTGGGGTTCGAATCCTATTGTCCACATCATTTTTTACTCGCTGAAACTAACGATTATTACGTGAGAAAAAAAACAGCAGGCATCATCCTTTGGATCTGGAAGAAAAAACGAAAAAAAAACAGCAACGACAGCGACCTTCAGTGATGATCAGTATACGTGAGAAAAAAAAAACAACGTACATCATCCTTCCGATCGGGAAAGGAAAATAAAAAAAAGCAAAACAACAGCGATAGCGACCGTTCGGTGGGAGTAGGAGACAGCGACATTCGAATGACAGCGACAGCGATCGTACGCGCCTGTTGCAAACCACTAGTCAGCAGGAAAATAGCATTATCGTCGACACGCTTATTACATCTGGTACTCGGAGCCACGTTACGATCTACCACATGGAGGACATCCATGCCGCCCTCGCCAGTTGGGAAAAGAAATTCATGAATTTTTTCCCTTATGATCAGAACACTACATATCCAGGTCTCTCCAGCATGAAAAGGAAGAACATCAACCAGGAAATCGTCGATCCGCGCATGGAACAGCTTGCCCTCAAGGAGAAGTTGGCACGCATCCGCGACAATATCATCACCGAAACCGCGGGCATCGAGCAAGCCCACCCCTATAGTGCCGACATCACCACGGTCCAAGCTAGATTAGATCTGGACGATCATTGCTTGCTGTATCGCCGTAGCAAGACTATCCTCCTCGTGGACTTCGTCCATATCTCTTGATGCTCGTCCCGTTTGTGTCCATTGAGGAATATTCATTGTAACACCCCTGGTGTTACGAACTTGTTTAGCACCACGCTTAAGTCTTAATTAAGAGTAGTTAGCAAATAAGCTCATCACGTTTTAAATTTATTTCATGCATAAAATAATAACCAGACATTAGTTGACTCACTTTGGTAATTAAGTATAGATTGATGTCGAAGACTATTGCCGAGTTGATACTATCAGATATGCCGACCTATAATCTGTTTGAATTTGTTGCTACCAATGATTTATCGGTAAGGGACTGTCTAGGTCTCAGTCGACTGACACTTCGTGAAGTCTCAGTCGGCTGACATCACCCCTGACAGATTAGGCCTGCTTAGCATCCCTTCCTGATGGGTTTTAATTCCCCGTGATGGGCTTGTGGTGTGGGCTTGCTTGTTTGTTTGTTTCCTTTTGTTTTTGCTGTCTGTTTGGCCTATTGTACCTGTGACTCTGTCCATGGACGCAACAAACACACAACAAAAAAGCAAAAAAATCCATGTATAGCTAAACGACAGGAAAACTTTTGCTCCTCCCAGTTGTACGTTCTCTCTGTCAGTTAAAACCCTGAAGGAATCCCCAACACAAACTCTACTGACTGAGCATTGAGTGGAATGCTCTTGTTCAAAACAGTTGCTTCTGCTTGTGTGTCCACATTATCAACAATCCACTGCACAAACTATAACACCCTCGATGCGACTATATCTCCCACGTGTCGAAGCACGACTTAGAGGCATAATCGCATTGAAGGAACCTCTGGAGTCCTTGTACTGCTGGAACCATTCTACAGCTTGATCTTTGAGTTGGAAGGAAGTGAACTTGACGAAATCTTCAGGCCTCACGTTGCTGCACTCAAAATGCTTACACAGATCCACAAGCCAATCGTTAGCATCGATTGCCTCAACACAATTGTTGAACGTCTTTGGCCCATTAGCAAAGAACTAGTTCAGTGTAGCAAAGTGATTCTGATTGTTGCCTTGATTCCCTTGGCTGCCTTGATTGCGCTCTGGGAAAATTTGCATGATCAACTGTGTGTTTGCATTGATTGCGGCCATCACAGCTTGCCATGCCTTCGGAGGAGGTGGAGGTGGTGGCGGATCTTGATTTTGATTCTGACTGGTGCTCTTAGCGGGAGCCATCCTGAAGAGGTTGACCACCGTTAGCACATAGACAGATAAGTGAAGCTGAAACCAACGGAATGAAAATTGCAACATAAAGTCTTCACATCCGAACAAAATGAACGAATGCATTCCTCTTGAAGTGGTCACATATCCATAAATTGAGAAGCCACGTTGAATTAAGGTAGATAAATAAATCAACAAGGTACGGCTCAAGAACGAATAATCGGTAAGAAATCCCGATCTCAAACCAATATCCGTGGAAGAAGAACTAGAGCTACAAGAATTCCCACCTATGAAACTCCCGAACCTTTTCGGTTATGCAATCAGGTGTTGGGGATACAGGGGAAGCATAATATCTCACCCAAACCAGCAAATCCTACATCCAGCTGTATCCATCCTTCAACACATAACCAAGAAACCTTCGGAAACCATCTACCTCAACCTTCGAAAAGCATCCGTTATACAAGTTATGGCGATACTCCCGAACTCCCGCCCCAGTACTGGGTGGCGTCGAGGTTATCTCACCAACGAACTGCATAAAAGAGATTTTCGATGTCGCCGTACTAAACTCAGGTATTCCAGAATTGCAACGATAAAATTATGATGACAACACCTCAGAGCTTAACTCCCCGGGACACTTCCACTAAACCCCTGACAGGAGGCACCAAGACAATGTTCTCATCATAAAACCATCGGAACGATTCCAAGATACCCGCGTGATCCTAAAATTTTTTTTAGTGAAATTTGAGAAGAGAAGAGTCAAAAATCTACGTCAGGATGCCTTACCAGAGCGATGAGGAGACTGGGAAGTAAAAAGAATTCCTAAACTCTCCGATATATAATTCCTAAATGACTCAAAACATTTTTCTAGACACAACTCGGCTGCTAAAAACGATCAAGCAATGGGGCTCCTAAGGTCGGGGAAGGCTCTGATTACCAACTTGTAACACCCTCGATGCGACTATATCTCCCATGTGTCGAGGCACGACTTAGAGGCATAATCGCATTGAAGGCATATGTCGCAAGTCAGGCAATCATCACAAACATCCCATGTGATATAGATAATGATAAGGGATAACATAGTTGGCTTACACTCGCCACGTCAATCAAGTACATAAATAACATACATCATCCAAACACTCATGGCCCGACTACGGCGCCAAAATGAAAGATAACCCAACAAGCGACATGGTCCCGATCACCCCCAACAGGGCACCACTACTGATCATCAGGAAAGGAAACATAGTAACGCTGAGAGTCCTCGTCGAACTCCCACTTGAGCTCGTACGCGTCACCTGGAGCGGAATCACCTGGACCTGCATCTGGTGTAATAGTAATCTGTGAGCCACAGGGACTCAGCAATCTCGCACCCTCGCGATCAAGAGTATTTAAGCTTAAATAGGTAGCGGTAGGGTGAATATAAGTGGAGCTGCAGCAAGCGGCTAGCATATGTGGTGGCTAACTTATCCGCAAAAGAGAGCGAGAAGAGGAGGCAAAGCGCGAGCAAGAAACTAGAGAGCAACCTGCGCAAACATTACTCCAACACCGTATCCACTTCCCGGACTCCGCCGAGAAGAGGCCATGACGGTAACACACTCAGTTGATTCATTTTAATTAAGTTAAGGTTCAAGTTATCTACAACCGGACATTAACAAATTCCCATCTGCCCATAACCGCGGGCACGGCTTTCGAAAGTTCAATCCCTGCAGGGGAGTCCCAACTTAGCCCATGACAAGCTCTCACGGTCAACGAAGGAATAGACCTCCTCCCAAGATGTTCCGATCAGACTCGGTATCTCGGTTCTTCAAGACACTTCGACAGGTTAAAACTAATCCAGCAACACCGCCCGAATGTGCCGACAAATCCCGATAGGAGCTGCACATATCTCTTTCTCAGGGCACACTCAGATTGTCCTAGGTACGGGTAGGCCAGCCCAGAGTTGCCCCTGGTGGCCACCGTCAGCTGACAGGTGGACCAACACTCAGAGGAGCACTGGCCCGGGGGGTTTAAATAAGATGACCCTCGGGCTCCGGAAACCCAAGGGAAAAGAGGCTAGGTGGCAAATGGTAAAACCAAGGTTGGGCATTGCTGGAAAAGCTTTAATCAAGGGGAACTATCAAGGGGTTCCCATTATAACCCAACCGCGTAAGGAACGCAAAATCCGGGAACATAACACCGATATGACGGAAACTAGGGCGGCAAGAGTGGAACAAAACACTAGGCGAGAGGCCGAGCCTTCCACCCTTTACCTAGTATATAGATGCATTAAGATAACAAGATAATATGATGATATCCCAACAAGTAAATAAACGTTCCAACAAGGAACGGCCTCCAATCTTCACCTGCAACTAGCAACGCTATAAGAGCGGCTGAGCAAAGCGGTAACATAGCCAATCAATGGTTTGCTAGGACATGGTGGACCTGAATATTACAAAGTAAAACATGGCATGGAGCTACTCAAATAGCTTAACAAAAGTCCCTTAGTGACCTTGAGCCAAAAGGGATCAGAAAATATACTAACAAGCACATGAACATAGCAAAAACATAATCAGTTTTCAGACTTAGTGAAAACTGGCACATGCTGAAACATAACTCAAGTAGGCATGTTTACGAGCTCGATGCACTCACCACGGTGCAAGTCATGGCAAGACAAGCATACATCCATCAAGAAGGCACAAAATGCAAGCTAGACATGGCAAGAACAATGGCATAGCATGCACGGATCAACTACAACATCACCAGCAAAATTGCAAACAAGTTGACAATCTGCCCAGATTCACAACGAAGAAAAAGTAGAGCTCGATTGACTCAAGCTAGGGTGCTCCATAATTGCAAACAAAGAGATGGATGGCTAGAGCACTACAAGATTAACAAAACTCCTTTACTGATCATCCTTAAAAGATGCACGGATCACTAGGAAACAACATGAACATGTGGCATCATGAGATAAACGATCCCAGGACTTAGTGAAATTACTAAGTCCCTGAAAATAGAGTTACCGAGTGCACCACTTTGCAAGCTTGCACTAGTCACCAAACACATCACAAAAATACATGGGTTGCACCTCTGGAAAGATGAAAAAACCCTTAACAAAACATATGTAGAGCATCAGGGCATCTCATGCACACAACAATCATGGCAAAAATGACAAATGTCTAAGATGGAGTAGCAGATCTGACAATTAACTCAAGTAGCCCTCTTCTAACAGCATTTCGGGCATCAAGATTAGCTCAAATGAAAATGATGCAATGGAATGAAATGATGTACTCTCCGAGATGAACATTTTGATATGCTATATGCATGAATCGGAGCTACGGATGCAAAGTTACGAGGCCTCAAACAGGGGCACTTGAATCTGCAATTTTGGGAGTTAGTAAAAAAAACACCACCTAGGGTTACTGTTCACGGATCCCAGATCTAGCTCACATCACTGTTCACGGCGGCACGCACTGTAGCAAGTCGAGGACGAGGTTGCCGGACTTGGCAGGGTCTTCGCCGGAGATCGCGGGGAGGACGGCGGAAGGCTGCGGGGTCCCAGACTTGACGGCACCGGCGGCTTGGAGACCTCGGGCGGCGCGGGCGAGGCCGGAGCCGGCGGCGCGACGAGCTGCGCAGGGCAGCGCGGCGGACTCCAGCCACCGGAGCGGCGGGGCAGACGAGGTGGAGCGGCGGAGGCGGCGGGGCGCTGCGCCGGCTACGGGGAAGAGGAGGCGGGCGGCGGCGCGGCAGATCTGGGCCGCGGGGGCCCCGGATGTGCCTCGCGGGCCTTGGCGGCGGTGGCGGCAGCGCGCAACTTGGTAGCTTGCCACTGGTGCGGTCGGGCGGCGGACGGAGTGTCCGGCGCGTCGGAGGGGATTTTTAGGGTTTCGGAGGTAGGAGGAGATCCGAAAACCCGGGGGAACTTTAAATAGGCAAAGGAAGAGCTAGAGAGTCCAAATGAGGTGCGGTTTTCGGCCACGCGATCGTGATCGAACGCTCTAGATCATGAAGCAGAGTTAGGTGGGTTTTGGGCCAAATTGGAGGGGTGTTGGGCTGCAACACACACGAGGCCTTTTCGGTCCCTCGGTTGACCGTTGGAGTATCAAACGAAGTCCAAATGATACGAAACTTGACAGGCAGTCTACCGGTAGTAAACCAAGGCCACTTGCCAAGTCTCGGTCCAATCCGGAAATGTTTAATCCCCACACACGAAAGAAAGCTAGAAATGACCACCGGAGGAGAACGAAGCGCCGGAATGCAAAACGGACAATGGGGAAAATGCTCGAATGCATGAGACGAACACGTATGCAAATGCAATGCACATGATGGCATGATATGAGATGCATGGCAACGAAAACAACACACGAAGACAAAGACCCGAACCCGAGAAAATAAATATAACTTAACGCCGGAAACGGCAAGAGTTGGAGTACAAATTGGGAAAGTTATATCCGGGGTGTTACAACACTCCACCACTACGAAAGGATCTCGTCCCGAGATCTAGGACTGAAAGAACGCCGGGTACTCAGAAAGGAGGTGATCCTCGCGTTCCCAGGTAGCTTCACGGTCGGAATGGTGTGACCACTTGACTTTGAGAAATTTGATTGACTTGTTGCGAGTCTTGCGTTCAGTCTCTTAAAGAATAGCAACTAGGTGCTCACGATAGGAAAGATCTTCTTGGAGCTCAATGTCCTTAAAGTTGACTGTGCGGTCAGGAGTCTTGAAGCACTTTCGAAGCTGAGAGACATGGAACACGTCATGAACATTTGCAAAGTTTGAAGGAAGCTCGAGTTGATAGGCGAGGTCGCCTCTCTTGCTGACAATTTTGAAAGGTCCCACGTATCTAGGGGCAAGCTTCCCTTTGATACCAAAGCGACGAGTACCTTTCATAGGAGAGACGCGGAGGTAAAGATGATCTCCGATCTCGAAAGCCAAATCACGGTGCTTACTATCATAGTAGCTCTTCTGACGGGATTGGGCTGCTTTGAGGTTATCACGAATGACTTTGCACATTTCTTCTGCTTCTGTGATTAAGTCATTACCTAGCAGCTGACGTTCACCGGTTTCAGACCAGTTGAGAGGGGTACGGCACTTCCTGCCATACAGAATTTCAAATGGGGCCTTGCCCGAACTTGCTTGAAAACTATTGTTGTAGGAGAATTCTGCATAAGGAAGACAATCCTCCCACTACATGCCGAAGGAGATCACACAAGCCCTGAGCATATCTTCAAGAATCTGGTTGACACGCTCGACTTGACCGCTTGTTTGAGGGTGGAAAGCTGTGCTGAAGGGAATGTCCGTGCCCATGGCCTTCTGAAAAGAATCCCAAAACTTGGAGGTAAAGATGCTGCCACGGTCTGAAGAGATCACCTGTGGGATACCGTGCAGAGAGACAACTCAGGAGGTATAGAGTTCCGCCAATTGAGCTGCAGTGATCGACTCTTTGATAGCCAGAAAGTGAGCCACTTTGGTGAGTTTATCGATGACAACGAATATAGCATCATTGCCATGCTTGGACTTTGAAAACCCAGTCACGAAGTCCATTTCAATGTGGTCAAACTTCCATTCTGGAATGGCAAGAGGTTGGAGGAGACCAGCTGGCCTTTGGTGTTCTGCCTTCACTCTTCTGCAGACATCACATTCATTCACGAATTGAGCAATCTTGCGCTTCATTCGAGTCCACCAATAAGCTTGCTTAAGGTCCTGATACATCTTCGTGCTCCCAGGGTGGATGGAGAGGAGAGAATTGTGAGCCTCGTTCATGATCACTTTACGAAGTTCACCTTTGGGTACAACAATTCGATCCTCGAAGAACAGAGTGTCCTTGTCATCAAGGCGGTAGCACTTGTACTTGGGTTGACTCTTGGCAATCCCAATCTTCACCTTTTTCACCATAGCATCAAAAAGCTGGGCTTGGCGAATCTGGTCTTCCAAGGTAGGAGAGACTTGAAGGTTGGCGAGGAAACCTTGAGGAACAATTTGCAGATTAAGTTTGCGGAAAGCTTCACAAAGCTCGGGTTGATATGGCTTAAGAATCAGACTGTTGCAATAAGCTTTCCTGCTCAAAGCGTCAGCAATCACATTGGCCTTGCCTGGAGTATACTCGATACTCGGATTATACTCTTGAATCATTTCGACCCATCGAGTTTGCCTGAGGTTGAGATTAGGCTGAGTGAAGATGTACTTGAGACTCTTGTGATCAGTGAAAATGTCCACTTTTCTTCCCATAGAAGATGTCTCCAAGTCAAAAGAGCATGCACAACTGCCGCCAACTCGAGATCATGAGTGGGGTAGTTCTTCTCATTAGGCTTCAACTGGCGAGATGTATAAGCAACAACTTTCTTCTCTTGCATCAAAACTGCGCCAAGACCTTGGAGAGAGGCATCACAAAAGACCTCGTACGGTTTGGATTCATCAGGCAAAGTCAGAACGGGAGCAGTGATCAATTTCTCTTTCAAGGTGTTGAAAGCAATATCACACTCCGAAGACCAAACGTAATTGACGTGCTTCTGAAGAAGATTTGAGAGAGGCTTCGCGATCTTAGAAAAGTTTTCAACGAATCTTCGGCAATAGCTTGCGAGACCGAGGAAACTGCGGAGTTGCTTCATGTTCTGAGTAGGTTCCCAATTCACAATTGCAGACAGCTTCTCAGGATTCACGGCAATGCCCTTGGCAGAGATGATATGACCAAGATAAAGAACCTCATCGAGCCAAAATTCGCACTTGGAGAACTTGGCGTAGAACTGATGTTCCCTGAGCTTATCGAGTACCAAACGCAAGTGTTTGGCATGATCTTCATTGTTCTTTGAGAAAACCAGAATGACGTCGAGATAGACCAAAACGAAGTCATTGGTGTAGGTGTTGAAGATGAAGTTCATCATGCGAGAGAACATCGGAGGAGCGTTGACAAGGCCAAAAGACATGACAGTGTATTCATATGAACCAAAGCTTGTCCTGAAAGCCGTCTTGGGAATATCTTGCTCATGGATTCGAATCTGATGATAACCCATACGGAGATCAAGCTTGGAGAATACTTGAGCACCTTTGAGTTGTTCGAACAGCTCATTGATGTTGGGAAGTGGGTATTTGTTCTTGATGGTCTTCTTGTTCAATGGACGGTAATCAACACAAAGTCGGTCCGTTCCATCCTTCTTCTTCACAAAAAGAACACCACAACCCCACGGAGAAGAACTAGGCTGGATGAGAACCATTCTCTCTTGCTCATCGAGTTGCTTCTTCAGCTCCTTCAACTCTTCGGGTACGAGCTTGTAAGGACGCTTGCACACAGGTTCCGTGCCAGGCTCAAGATCAATAACGAATTCAACTGGCCGGTGCGGAGGCATTCCTGGGAGCTCTTCTCGAAAGACGTCTTGATATTCACAAACGACTGGAATTTGCGAGATAGCATCCAGTTCACCCTTCTCATTGAGAGAAAACAGACGGATGGTATCATCACGAGCGGCAAAGACAATTACATCCTCAGACGAATGAGTCAATTGAATCTGCCTGGCTGCATAATCAAGCTGAGCCTTGTGCTTAGAAAGCCAATCCATTCCGAGAATAGGTGGTGACCTCCGTCCGTGTTGCGCGGAGAGGACTTGATCATCAGGTCCAACGCCTGTTGTGTAACCAGGAGGAGGAAAGCATAGACCACCTACTTATACGCTGCGTTTTTGCGAGACAGATTTGGGCAGCGATATTCCAGGCCCTGGGCAAGCCAGACTGGGTGCCGACAATGAACGACACTCTCTCGGGATGATGCTTTAGCAAAAGCACCAATGGGACACACAAGAGAATGCTGAATGCTCTACATATTCTAGTCATGTGGGAGATATGGAAGCATCGCAATGCAATTGTGTTCGAGAGAGCTATGCCATCGATGAACTATCACTAGTAGAAAACGGCCATTTGTCCCGGTTCGTAAGGCCCATTTGTCCCGGTTGGGGAACCGGGACTAAAGGGTCGTTATTAAAGTCCTAAACCTTTAGTCCCGGTTCTTACACCAACCGGGACAGATGGGTCTCCACGTGGCCGCTGCTGCTTGCCCTGACAGGGGGGCCTTTTGTCCCGGTTGGTACCACCAACCGGGACTAATAAGCTACCACGCGTCAGCATTTTAGGGGCTAGGGTTTTTGTTTTTTTTTCTGAAAGGGGGGAGTTTCGGGGTTTTGGGGGGTTTTGTATGGTTAATTTTGGGGGGTTTCATATATTGTGTTAGGTAGCTAATTAATTAATAGAGGTAAGTGTCCTCTCTCATCTCCGTGCTTGGTTGACGCTAGCTAGTAAGCAAATGAAGGAAAGCATTAAGTACAGAAGTTCGTCATGAATTGCTTACGCACATCGAATTGTCTTTTAGAGTAGCCCCGTGTTTTTTTGCAAGTCGCATTGTAGATGAACTCGCAAACGTAGTATCCATAGTAATCATTCCCTTGTTCCTGCCACAAGCACTTTACGAGAAATAGCGAGGTCAATCAAACTGATAATGAAGCATTATAAATGGCATTGATGATACTAGCTAGAATCAACAGGATCGAGATGCGCGGAATTAGCTAGCTAGTACTACTTACTTTCGGGTATGTCCATCGCAGCTCCGTCGGCAGTCCCGGAGATTGTGCGGTGAATACTTTCCAAACACTGCGAGACAAAGAAAACAATTACTTGATATCAAGAAATGAACAAAAGGTTGCCGATATGGTGCGATAATGATCGATTAAACTTACTTCTCGAGCATTTTAGTCATGCCCGCATAGGTCTCGGGAGATTTTCTTCTCGAGTCTAAGACGGTTACTAGTCCCTGCTCAAGCTTAATCTCCAGGAGAATATAGTGGAAGCTGCGTACGCATACATAACTCATCAATTACATTACTATAACCTCGAGTAATAAGGGAAACCGAATATGCACAAGACAGTAACACTCACTTGAAGTTGTAAGGAAAGAGTATTTTATTTTTGTTTTGATTTATTACCAATGATTCGGGCAAGTTGGCCTCGGTTGCTTTGGCATCAAATTTAACCGTATATTCATCTATGAGATTTGTGTTAATGAACCCAATATCATAGATTTCTGCTTTTCTACACTCGACGATATTCAATATGCGTAATATAGTGAGGATAATTACAAATAAATGTAATGAAAGAGCTGAGCTATACATATAGAGACTTAATGACAGAAGTAGTACTTACAGACAGTAGCAAGTGACCGTTAGTTTATCGAGGGCCTTTTGATTGAACCACCGGAATAACTCCTCAAATGAAACAGACAACAATTCAATTCCAATGAGGTCGTGCTCCACTTTAACTCTTAGCGTCGAAGTATTCGTCCACCTCCATTATATCAAAATTTGCATTGTCGGGCGGGTAATCTCCAAGATTGGTATAATCGGGCACCATCCTCGAATCATTAGCGACGATATCACTAGACACCTTGAGCAGGGGGCACGATTGGTTCGCTTTGTTCGCCGACCTGGGCAATTTTTTTCCCAGCTCGTCGTTCTGCAAACCTTCGATAACTGATAATACTTCCTGACTACTCCGCTTCGATAAATGACTTTCCAATCATGCGCTCATAGTTGGTTTTCAGCGGAGACGGTGGTGGTTTCTTCAGGGCATCGAGTGTGCGCTTTGCTTTCACCGGATCTACCTTGTCCTCCGGAGGTGGATGTTTCTTTGCTTTCACTGCTTCAAAGAAGTCCCTCACTTCGGCTTCCATGATCTTCTTGTTTTCCTCCACAGACCTCTCGTATGGTAACTTCTCTAGAGGATTTAGAGATGGACCGAAACTTAATTGCCTCCCGCCTCTGGCTGTACTGCTAGATGCCAGAGCAGACGGAGTGGCTGCGGCTGTCTTCTTTGCTTGATTACGAGGCAGAGGAGAACGAGTACGACGCGTCGGAGCAGCCGGAGCGGCGGCGGGTCTCTTCCACCCTTGCTGACGAGGCGGAGAAGGAGGAGGCTGGCCGCTCGGGCGCGCCGGCGCAGGCGGAGAAGGAGGCGAAGTGCCTCCACGCGCTGGAGAAGGAGGCAGAGTGCCCTGATCACTCACTGGAGGAGGAGGCGGAGGAGGAGGCGGAGTTCCCTGACTCATCGGAGGAGGAGCAGGAGGAGGAGGCAGAGTGCCCTGACTCGCCGGAGGAGGAGGAGGAGGAGGCGAAGGAGGAGGTGGAGTGCCCTGACTCGCCGGAGGAGTAGGAGGAGGCGGAGTGCCCTGACTTGCCGAAGGAGGAGGAGGAGGCGGAGGAGGAGGCGGAGTGCCCTGACTCGCCGGAGGAGGAGGAAGAGGCGGAGGCGTCTAGTTCGGAAGGTCGATGAGCTCCTTCTGCCATAGGCATGGAGTCTTCAGAGCTGAATCCAGCCGAGTCTCCCCTTCACCGGTAGGGTGGTCAAACTAGAGGTCCTCAAATCCCACCGTTATTTCGTCCACCGTCACCCTAACATATCAGTCTGAAATTGGACGGCAGTGAAAAGTTGCGTCGGGTTCATGAGGTCGAATAGAGCCGACAGCCGCCTTGACTTTAAAGTTCTGCCATTGCGTCATAAGGTGGCAATTTTGAGACTCCGTGATAGCATCCATGGGGTAGCTAGCAGGAGCCATGAAGACATGCTCCAGCTGAAGCAGCTCGGTGGAAGCCACGCTGCTTCTCCGCTGAGATGGCGGGGTAGCCTCGGCAGGTCGCTTGCTGCGAATTGCTGCTCGTTCTTCTATTGCTTGTACCCTTGCGTGCAGCGCCTGTAGTTGGGTCTGCTCCACTTTCTTCCTCCTCTTTTGGCATTTGTAACCGCCCGCGTCCGGAAACCCAGCCTTCCACGGAACGGAGCCTGGCGTGCCTCGTGTCCGTCCAGGGTGCTTAGGATTCCCGAGGGCCATTGTGAGCTCGTCATTCTCTCTGTCTGGAACGAACATCCCGTCCTGCGCTGCGGCGATATAGTTCTTAAGCTTCGTGACGGGTATTCGCATTTGCTCTTTCGTCCAAACGCACTTCCCTGTTACAGGGTCCAAGCTTCCGCCAACCCTGAAGAACCAAGTCCGGCAACGGTCTGGCCAGTTCAATGTGTCTGGTTCGACCCCTTTATCAAGCAGGTCATTCTCAGCCTTGGCCCACAACAGCCGGGCTTTGAGGTAGCCACCTGACCCCGTGTGATGATGATGCTCCTTCTTCACAGCATTTATCTTGTTTCTCACTAACATCTACATACTCTTCTCCGATGTCTTGTGGGCCTCAAATTCGTCCAAGTGATCTCTGATCTTCTCATACCGGCAGGTGAATTCTTGTGTCTCTTCTTTGTCGACAAACGTTGTTTTCAGCTCATTCATCCACCTCCTGAATAGTTTTGCCATCTTCTTAAGAGCATGAGACTTGATCAATTGCTCTTTAACTGGCTTCTCCGGATCCTCCTGTGGCGGTAGGGTGAAATTTGCCTTCAACCCGGTCCAAAGATCATCTTTCTGCATATCGTTGACATAAGAGATCTCAGGGTCTTCCTTCTTAGGCTTCAACCATTGCTGGATGCTGATCGGGATCTTGTCCCTAAAAAGAACCCCGCACTGAGTAGCTAATGCTTCCTTTGTCCGGATGGGTTCAATCGGTTGGCCATCGCGCATGATTGCTGTGATCGTGAACCTTTCATCCGGGCGCAACTTTTTCTTCGGGCCTCGTTTCTTTAACGAAGTTGTGCTCGATCCGGAGGGCTAGAAAAGGAAGAAAGACGAGGGTTAATATGTGTACATACCAAAAGAATGAATGCATCAATTAGCTAGTCAGTATATATATATATATATACCTGGCCGGACTCTGTTCGGTCACCAGAGCCGTCATCACGGTCTCCTTCTTGCACCGGCATTCGGTCACCGGAGCCATCATAATCATGAATTTCCTCCTCCATTGTTCAATCATTGTAGCATGCTTCTTCAACCTGTCCTTCCAGACCATCATTGTCGTTAAGATATGACATGACATCACCTCCGGCTAAGATTATGTCCCCCAACACCTGTTCTGCTGCCTCGTCTCGTCCGTGCTCCATTGTTTCTGCAAATATTACAACATGGCAATTATTATACAAAGATGACAGCAGGTGGATATATTAGTGGCAAACGTAGACCTAGCTACCTAATCACAACAAGGAATCATATTAGTGGCCTCGACGCTTCTCTAGGGTTTGGGGTGGCCTCGACAACGCTTCTAGGGTTTGGATCAACTTGTGCACATCCATAATGGGGGCGTTCTTGATAAATCTGGACCCTCGACTCCTGGATGACCCCCGACCCTCGACCCCTTCATGTCACTGATACGTCCATTTTTATCATGCTTTTATATCGATATTTATTGCATTATGGGCTGTTATTACACATTATATCACAATACTTATGTCTACTCTCTCTTATTTTACAAGGTTTACATAAGGAGGGAGAATGCCGACAACTGGAATTCTAGGCTGAAAAAGGAGCAAATATTAGAGACCTATTCTGCACAACTCCAAAAGTCCTGAAACTCCATGGAAGTTATTTTTGGAAATAATAAAAAATATTGAGCGAAGAAAATATCAGAGGGGGCCCACACCCTGGCCACGAGGGTGGGGGTGTGCCCTACCCCCTTGGGCGCGCCCCCTGCCTCGTGGGCCCCCTGGTGGCTCTCCGGTGCCCATCTCCTGCTATATGAAGTCTTTCGTTCGAAGAAAAATCATAAGCAAGCTTTTGGGAAGGAACTCCGCTGCCACGAGGCAGAACCTTGGCGGAACCAATCTAGGGCTCCGGCAGAGCTGTTCTGCCGGGGACACTTCCCTCCGGGAGGGAGAAATCATCGCCATCGTCATCACCAACGCTCCTCTGATCGGGAGGGGGCCAATCTCCATCAAAATCTTCACCAGCACCATCTCCTCTAAAACCGTAGTTCATCTCTGGTATCCAATCTTTGTCTCTAAGCCTGGGATTGGTACTTGTAGGTTGCTAGTAGTGTTGATTACTCCTTGTAGTTGATGCTAGTTGGTTTATTTGGTGAAAGATCATATGTTCAGATCCATTATGCATATTAATACCCCTCTTATTATGAACATGAATGTGCTTCGTGAGTAGTTACGTTTGTTCCTGAGGACATGGGAGAGGTCTTGCTATTTGTAGTCATGTGAATTTGGTATTCGTTCGATATTTTGATGAGATGTATGTTGTCTCTCCTCTAGTGGTGTTATGTGAACGTCGACTACATGACACTTCACCATTTTTTGGGCCTAGAGGAAGGCATTAGGAAGTAATAAGTAGATGATGGGATGCTAGAGCGACAGAAGCTTAAACCCTAGTTTATGATTTTCTTCGTAAGGGGCTGATTCGGATCCATATGTTTCATGCTATGGTTAGGTTTACCTTAATACTTCTTTTGTAGTTGCGGATGCTTGCAATAGGAGTTAAACATAAGTGGGATGCTTGTCCAAGTAAGGGCGGCACCCAATCACCGGTCCACCCACATATCAAATTATCAAAGTACCGAGCGCGAACGTGATAAAAACTAGCTTGACGATAATTCCCATGTGTCCTCGGGAGCGCTTTCCTCTATATAAGAAATTGTCCAGGCTTGTCCTTTTCTACAAAAAGGATTGGGCCACCTTGCTACACTTTATTTAGCTTTATTACTTGTTATCCTTACAAATTATCTTATCACAAAACTATCTGTTACCTATAATTTCAGTGCTTGCAGAGAATACCTTGTTGAAAACCGCTTATCATTTCCTTCTGCTCCTCGTTGGGTTCGACACTCTTACTTATCGAAAGGACTACGATAGATTCCCTATACTTGTTGGTCATGAGTCACGTTTGTCTAGCGTCAAAGGATTCAACAAAACCATGTCTTCATCATTAGGCGAAAGTAACAGGTGCATGATGGTACAAAGTTCTGCAAAGATGTTCTCGAACGGAGTCCCAGATAGGATAATTCGCTTTTTCGTACAAAGTTTAGCAAGAGCCTTCTGAATATCGCTATTTGGAAGGCCTTTGCTGAAATTCATACAAAAAGGCGAATTATTCTATCCGAAACTCCGTTCCAAAACAACTTTGCACAACTTCGTATCATCATACCCCAGTTACTTCCGGCTAATGATGAAGCCATGGATTTCTTCAATACTTTGACACTAGGCAGCTTCTCGACCCCTCAGTGACCCTCGAACCTCTACCCTAGTTCCCGACCCTCGCCCCTCGAACCCTCGGTGACCCCCACCCTCATGTCGAAGTTATCGGGGAGGGGGTATCGACCCCCCCCCACCCTCATGTAAGAAGAGGAAAAAAGTCGAAGAAGAAAAAAGAGGAGAAGAAGAAAGGAATAGAGGAGATTCTCCTCCTCTTTTTTTTCTTCTTTTTTTTTCTCTTCTTGTTTTTTTCTCCTCTCCTCTTCTTCTCCTTTCTTCTTCTCCTTCTTCCTCTTCTTATTTTTTTTCTTATTTTCCTTCTTCTTCTTTTTTCAACTATAATGCACTGTAAATCAACTAACCTAAAATGCACTAACCTAAATCAACTAAATCAACATATGAAGAAGGAAATGTTATCGGAGAGGGGGTATATCGACCGCCCCCCCCTCATGTATCCACATACATACATACATCCAAGGATCATCATTTCTCATATATATATATATATATCCATCTATAGCCACACACATATATAAATAGAAAAAATGCTATGAAAAAATGCATATATGAAAAAATACATATATACTTGGTAAATATTCTATGAACATCATTTCTCATATATATATATATATATATATATATCAATGCATAAATCCATGGATCATACTTGCTCATATATCCATAGTCATATATAAAAACTTTCTATATATGAACAAAAAGACATTTTTGACATGCTGAAAAGAGACCTTTGGTCCCGGTTGGTGGCACGAACCGGGACCAAAGGGGGGTATTGGTCCCGGTTGGTGCTACGAACCAGGACCAAAGGGGGGTATTCGTACCGGTTCGTCCCACCAACCGGGACCAAAGGCTGTCATAGCGGTGGTGTGGTGGGAGTTTAGTCCCACCTCGCTAGCTGAGAGAGCTCAGCACCTGTTTATAAGCTGCGTTGCGGCTCAGGTGCTGAGCTCCTCTCTAATATGCAGGCAGTACTTGCCTACCCTTGTCACTGCCATGTTGGGCCTATTGGGCCTGCGGGCCTGCATCCTGGTCCTTGTACAGATGGGTTTCTAGTCCTATGGAGGCCGTGTGGCCCAGTAGGCGGCATTTTTTTAATTTTTTTCCAGTATTTTTTTTGTTTTTTTGAATTATTTATTTTCTTTTAATTTTTACTTTATTTTTTTTATTCTTTTTTCTTTTAGGTCAGAATAATTATAAACTTTCTGTTAGTGCCATTAGTTTCCAAATTAGAATTCTTTGAAATTTGTGTGAATCACTAGTTTGTAAATAACTTCACTATAAAAATATATTTTGAGTGATTCTTTTTCTTGCTATTTAATATTACCGCGTTTTATCAATATATTAAAAAACTGATTTTGTATTTTAGTTTGTATCAAAAAAATTCTTCATGAAAATTATTTTTTCTACTAAAGTTTCTAACAAAAAATTCTTTATGATAATTCTTTCTGCTTTTCATGTTTTCATAATTCTTTCATGCTTTTAGTTGCATAAGTTTTATATAATTTTAGCTTAAAAAATACTAGAGGTTTATAAAAGCTTTTTAGTTGATTCCTTTTGCTATTAGAGTTTTATAAAAACTTTTTAGTTGATTGTTTTTGCTATTGAAGAATATTATAGTTTTGTTTTAGTTGATCATAACATAATATTTTAGTTGATTATTTTAAGTTCATTATTTTTGCTATCAGTTCATTCTTTTGCACTAAATGACCCTGAAATTGAAAATCACTACAAACGAACTCTGAAAAGGTTGAAAGTTGGCACGGTATCATCATTTCACCCGCATAGCATGTGCTAAAAAGTTGAGAGGGTTACGGCGAAAACTAGATGCACTTCATGTACAAAACGGGCAATCTCTTTCGAAGTAGGTTTCGGACGAAAACTCATATGTTACAAAGGGATTTCATTTTTGAACTTATTTGAACTCCAGACTTTTTGTGTGTTCAAAATGCACCATTCAAAGCCACATCATCAATTTTCAACCCTTTTTGACTTCATCTGTTATTTTTCGTGCATTTACTGTTTTTTTGAGCTAAATGACCCTGAAATTGAAAAGCACTACAAATGAACTCTAAAAAGCTTGAAAGTTAGCATGGTATCATCATTTCACCCACAAAGCATGTGCTAAAAAGTTGAGAGGGTGACGGGAAAAACTGGATGCATCTCGTGTACAAAATGGACAATCTCTTTCGAAGTATCAGGGTTTTGGACGAAAACTCATCTGCTACAAAGGGATTTCATTTTTTTGAACTTATTTGAACTCCAGACATTTTATGTGTTCAAAATGCACCATTCAAAGTCACATGGATAGATAAGTGACCAAATTAATAGAAGTTCATCATCAGATTGTGTGTCAAAAACCATTACAGATTCACATGGATAGATAAGTGACCAAATTAATAGAAGTTCATCATCACATTAAAAACAAAGTACATACATAGTTCTCATTGAACAAAATATAGCTCTCCCGAGCATCTAGTTAAACCATACATTGAAACTATGTAAAACCTTTCAATGCAACAACAAATGCGATCATAATCACAACCAAGGTAAAAATTGATCCAACGGCATAATGATACCAAGCCTCGGTATGAATGGCATATTTTCTAATCTTTCTAATCTTCAACCGCATTGCATCCATCTTGATCTTGTGATCATCGACTACATCCGCAACATGCAACTCCAATATCATCTTCTCCTCCTCATTTTTTTTATTTTTTCCTTCAAGTAATTGTTTTCTTCTTCAACTAAATTTAACCTCTCTACAATAGGGTCGATTGGAATTTCTGGTTCAACTACCTCCTACATAAATAAAATCTATGTCACATAGGTCGGCATAATTGTCATAAACAATAAATGAACAAAATAGTTATAAAAAGATATTATATACCACATCTGAATCATAGACAGGACAAGGGCCGATGGGGGCGGATACCAAAACCATCGCACTATATAATAACAAGCAATAATAAAAGTAAAAAAATTAGACAAGTATCTATCTAAAGTAAGAATTCTTTTCTTTCAGAAAGAAGATAAGAACGAGAGGCTCACCACGGTGGTGCCGACGACGAGATCGGCGCGGGCGATCGACGACGGTGAAAACGGGGACGGGACGTGACGGACCGCTAAACCTATGCAAATCTCGGGTGAAATGGAGCTTGCAGGTCGAGCTTCTAGAGGAGAAAGCTTAACTAGTGCAACTCGGGCATTTCATCGGACACCTCATGTGCATCGGAGGTGAGCTAGAGCACCCAAATGCCCTCTCCTCGCCGGCCAGAAAAAACAGAGCACTGTAGAGTGCTCTGTTGCGGCGATGGGGTATATATAGGCAACTCATTTGTCCCGGTTCGTGGCTGGAACCGGGTCTAAAGCTCCCCTTCTGTCCCGGTTCGAGCCACGAACCGGGATCAATGTATGTCGGCCAGGAGCGAGGCCCATTGGTCCCGGTTCGTACCAGGAACCGGGACAAATGTGTCCAGACGAACCGGGACCAATGCCCACGAGGCCCCGGCCGGCTCCTTGGGCTCACGAACCGGGACGTATGCCCCCATGGGTCCCGGTTCGTGACTGAACCGGGACTAATGGGCTGGCCAGGCGCCAACCAAAGCCATGTTTTCTACTAGTGTATGTACTCCATAGGATCACGGAGGAGGGGCGCAATTTGAAACAAACAGGATTACTTAAAAGGAGACCTTAACGGCTTCTTCAACCACGTGGAACGGCGGGCTAGTGCGGCAAGTTACCTTAGCAATAGAAGGTAGGGTGTTCAGGTGGTGATGTTTTGCATGTAAAATCATATAACAATATCGTGGAGGGGCTCTTCACCCCATTCCTTTTCTTAATATATAGTACGCACACTCGTGTTTATTGGAGGAAAACAAAATTGGTGATTTGGTTGTCACCGGCGAATGATGGAGTAACTCAGTTATTAATTTACTTGCTACTATATTGACGAAACATGTTAGCTATGAAGTTAAAACCCGATAGGAAGATGTGTACATGGTATATTGTTGATTGGAGTTTACAGGTTTGGTCCTAGTAGTGATGCTCGTCTTGTTTGTGTCGATTGAGGAATATTCATTGTAACACCCCTGGGGTTACGAACTTGTTTAGCACCACGCTTAAGTCTTAAGAGTAGTTAGCAAATAATCTCATCACATTTTAAATTTATTTCGCGATAAAATAATAACCAGACTTTAGATGTCACTTTGGTAATTAAAAGAAATAAAGTTTATATTGTACATTAATTTATTCGAGGGCTTGATAATGCCTAATAAGAATTCTAACAAACAAATTGGGAATAGGTTGTTATTTGTTATGGCATGAAAAACAATTTCTATAACCAAAAATATAATGTAACCAATGTTTAGTGCTTAAATAAAGTTGTAGTACTACCTCCGTTTCAGTTTACAAGTCCTACGCGTATACCTAGGTTGCCAATTTTATCACCCTAATGTAAACTATATAACACAAAAATTATACCTTTTGAAAGTAGAAACTCCAATGTTTATGTTGGTATATTTTTTGTAATATATGACTTGTATTAGGTTAGTCAAATTGAGGATCTAGGGGTACGCGCACGCCCTGTAAACTGAGAGAGAAGTAGTACCAAATTGCATCGATGGATAGTTGGGAACCTCGGCTTTGGGGTTGTAGAAACGGTTGAAGTTCAGGCGAGACGTGTAGCCGTTTTTGCGTCGCTTTACAAACCCTACTTGGCACGTTCCTGTAGTCGGAGCCTTGGACGCAACGAGCCGCCTGCGCAAGAGCTCCCTCAGCCGTGCATCGCACCACTAACCACCGCTCTGTTGCTGTTTCCTCGACACACTCAGCACACACCGGCACTGTAAGCTCTTTCTTTTTTAGAAGAGGAAATATATTAATATCACACCTTCTACATTGACTAATGCATATGGCTATTGTTTATTACAATCACAAAGCTCCTTAGATGTATCTTAACCTTAGATCCATGTTACACAACAACCGTACTAAATGACATTCTAATTAGGAACTACCTGTAGCAGTACAATTTCCGTAGTAATATAACCTCTCATAATCAATCGCTTGATGGACGCAAAATACCAGGTGAATGGTCCCAATTGTGAAGATAACGTTCTCAGCTGTGCATCGCACCAACCACCGTGTTGTTGACACACTCAGCACACACGGGCACTGTAAGCTCTGAGTATGTTTGTCTCCTAGTCGACTAGTCTCCTTTAATCAAAGATGGAGATCAAAAGAAGTGAAAGGTATTTTTTCTACGCATGTTGGAATCCGCATCTGTAGTGTGTTCCTGTGCTCGCACACAGCCAATACACAAGCAGCCACACATGCACAGAGGCACATGCATGCAAGCGCACGCTGCACCGAGCACGCGAGCTGTCGCGCTTGTCTTCTCCTGCCGTGTTGCATTGTTTGCGTCAGCCACTTCGAGAAAATTATGCATGCCCTGAACGTATTTAGAGGTGTGTCTGTCACCATACATCCATTGCCGGTTCATCTGCGTGCATTATATATAATTAAGTGTGTCTAAAACCATTACAGAATATCATAAATAGATAAGTGACCAAATTAATAGAAGTTCATCATCACATTAAAACCAATGTACATACATAGTTCTCATTGACAAGTAATAATAAAAGTAATAAAATTAGACAAGTATCTATCTAAAGTAACAATTCTTTTCTTTCAGAAAGAAGATAAGAAAAATAGGCTCATCATCGTGGTGCCGGCGACGAGATCGGCGCGGGAGATCGACGGCGGTGAAGACGGGGACATGACGTGACAGACCGCTAAACCTATGCAAATCTCGGGGAAAAATGGAGCTTGGAGGTCGAGTTTCAAGAGGAGAAAGCTTAACTAGTGTGGCTTGGGCATTTCATCGAACACCTCATGTTCATAGGAGGTGAGCTAGAGCACCCAAATGCCCTCCCCTTACCGGCCAGAAAAAATAGAGCACTGTGGAGTGCTCGCTGCGGCGATGGGGTATATATAGGCAACTCATTTGTCCCAGTTCGTGGCTGGAACCGGGATTAAAGCCCCCCCTTCTGCCACGAACCGGGACAAATGTAGGTGGGCCAGAAGCGAGGCCCATTGGTCCCGGTTCGTGCCAGGAACCGGGACAAATGGGTCCAGACGAATCGGGACCAATGCCCACGAGGCTCCGGCCGGCCTCCTGGGCTCACGAACCGGGACATATGCCCCATGGGTCCTGGTTCGTAACTGAATCGGGACTAATGGGCTGGCCAGGACCTAACCAAAGCCGTGTTTTCTACTAGTGTAGCTCATATATATACAATATGAATTATTTTTAATAGTATTAAATTTTAGCATATAACTCATAGTGTGGAGATATAGCCTCACGTTAGTACGTGACAACCTCACATGATTTTAGAATATGTGCATGACACCTCTTGATCATGAGATATCTTTTCTCTCTCTTTTATTAATAAATTTGGCAAAGCCCTTTGTCATACATACGATCCAGCAAGGGCCCAGGAGGGCCGGCAGGGCGCCATCAGTGCCGCAGCCGCAGCCGTCAAGCTGTCTTATCGAGTCTTGTTAGATTAGGAAATAGTTAAGAGATTGAGTTTGCTTTGTTAGGAAGGAAAATCCAAATCCTATAAGGATCTCCGAGGTTGCTTAGGGGCTAAGTCTCTTAGAACTATAAATATAAGGACTGTGCTAACGATCAATCGACTGGTCGTTCGCTCGCTTTCACTGATTTTTTTTCTTTCTCTCAAAAACCTTAGTAAGTTGCTAGTAGTTTTTTCTGGTTTTTCACCGTAGTAAATTGCTAGTGGTTTTTTCTGGTTTTTCGCTACATAATATGAAAATAAAATAAAAGTGCTTGAAAGAGGATTTGAACCCAGGTCTATGTAATACCTATCGAGCCTAATAACCAACTAAGCCACCTTTTGTTGTTGTCTATTGTAGAATGACAATGTTATTTGAACCTTTCTTATTTCTCCCATATCAGAAGAAAAAATAAATTTGGCTTGGTAACTTTGGCAATGACCAGCGTGATAACTATGGTCTGAGCAACATGATAACTATACCATGATAAGGCTGGTAACTACAGTACGAGAAAGTTAAAAGCATGGGGAAGTATGGTAATTTAACATAGAAATTACCGGTGAAATGTTTCAAAAACTTTTTTCCCTTGGATGAAAGACACCATGGTGTTTAAACGTAAAATATTAGTTATCAAGTCTACGATGATACATCATCATGTTATTTACACAGAAATTATTGGATGTATGTTTTTCAACAAAAAAGTTTCAGGTCAAAAGTTACAGTGGCGTTTGTATGGGAGTGATCAATTTTGTATGTTTCTATTACCATGTTATTTGCCGGTTCATCTGCGTGCATTATATATAATTAAGTGTGTCTAAAACCATTACAGAATATCATAAATAGATAAGTGACCAAATTAATAGAAGTTCATCATCACATTAAAACCAATGTACATACATAGTTCTCATTGACAAGTAATAATAAAAGTAATAAAATTAGACAAGTATCTATCTAAAGTAACAATTCTTTTCTTTCAGAAAGAAGATAAGAAAAATAGGCTCATCATGGTGGTGCCGGCGACGAGATCGGCGCGGGAGATCGACGGCGGTGAAGACGGGGACATGACGTGACAGACCGCTAAACCTATGCAAATCTCGGGGAAAAATGGAGCTTGGAGGTCGAGTTTCAAGAGGAGAAAGCTTAACTAGTGTGGCTTGGGCATTTCATCGAACACCTCATGTTCATAGGAGGTGAGCTAGAGCACCCAAATGCCCTCCCCTTACCGGCCAGAAAAAATAGAGCACTGTGGAGTGCTCGCTGCGGCGATGGGGTATATATAGGCAACTCATTTGTCCCAGTTCGTGGCTGGAACCTACGATCTACCACATGGAGGACATCCATGCCGCCCTCGCCAGTTGGGAAAAGAAATTCATGAATTTTTTCCCTTATGATCAGAACACTACATATCCAGGTCTCTCCAGCATGAAAAGGAAGAACATCAACCAGGAAATCGTCGATCCGCGCATGGAACAGCTTGCCCTCAAGGAGAAGTTGGCACGCATCCGCGACAATATCATCACCGAAACCGCGGGCATCGAGCAAGCCCACCCCTATAGTGCCGACATCACCACGGTCCAAGCTAGATTAGATCTGGACGATCATTGCTTGCTGTATCGCCGTAGCAAGACTATCCTCCTCGTGGACTTCGTCCATATCTCTTGATGCTCGTCCCGTTTGTGTCCATTGAGGAATATTCATTGTAACACCCCTGGTGTTACGAACTTGTTTAGCACCACGCTTAAGTCTTAATTAAGAGTAGTTAGCAAATAAGCTCATCACGTTTTAAATTTATTTCATGCATAAAATAATAACCAGACATTAGTTGACTCACTTTGGTAATTAAGTATAGATTGATGTCGAAGACTATTGCCGAGTTGATACTATCAGATATGCCGACCTATAATCTGTTTGAATTTGTTGCTACCAATGATTTATCGGTAAGGGACTGTCTAGGTCTCAGTCGACTGACACTTCGTGAAGTCTCAGTCGGCTGACATCACCCCTGACAGATTAGGCCTGCTTAGCATCCCTTCCTGATGGGTTTTAATTCCCCGTGATGGGCTTGTGGTGTGGGCTTGCTTGTTTGTTTGTTTCCTTTTGTTTTTGCTGTCTGTTTGGCCTATTGTACCTGTGACTCTGTCCATGGACGCAACAAACACACAACAAAAAAGCAAAAAAATCCATGTATAGCTAAACGACAGGAAAACTTTTGCTCCTCCCAGTTGTACGTTCTCTCTGTCAGTTAAAACCCTGAAGGAATCCCCAACACAAACTCTACTGACTGAGCATTGAGTGGAATGCTCTTGTTCAAAACAGTTGCTTCTGCTTGTGTGTCCACATTATCAACAATCCACTGCACAAACTATAACACCCTCGATGCGACTATATCTCCCACGTGTCGAAGCACGACTTAGAGGCATAATCGCATTGAAGGAACCTCTGGAGTCCTTGTACTGCTGGAACCATTCTACAGCTTGATCTTTGAGTTGGAAGGAAGCGAACTTGACGAAATCTTCAGGCCTCACGTTGCTGCACTCAAAATGCTTACACAGATCCACAAGCCAATCGTTAGCATCGGTTGCCTCAACACAATTGTTGAACGTCTTTGGCCCATTAGCAAAGAACTAGTTCAGTGTAGCAAAGTGATTCTGATTGTTGCCTTGATTCCCTTGGCTGCCTTGATTGCGCTCTGGGAAAATTCGCATGATCAACTGTGTGTTTGCATTGATTGCGGCCATCACAGCTTGCCATGCCTTCGGAGGAGGTGGAGGTGGTGGCGGATCTTGATTTTGATTCTGACTGGTGCTCTTAGCGGGAGCCATCCTGAAGAGGTTGACCACCATTAGCACATAGACAGATAAGTGAAGCTGAAACCAACGGAATGAAAATTGCAACATAAAGTCTTCACATCCGAACAAAATGAACGAATGCATTCCTCTTGAAGTGGTCACATATCCATAAATTGAGAAGCCATGTTGAATTAAGGTAGATAAATAAATCAACAAGGTACGGCTCAAGAACGAATAATCGGTAAGAAATCCCGATCTCAAACCAATATCCGTGGAAGAAGAACTAGAGCTACAAGAATTCCCACCTATGAAACTCCCGAACCTTTCCGGTTATGCAATCAGGTGTTGGGAATACAGGGGAAGCATAATATCTCACCCAAACCAGCAAATCCTACATCCAGTTGTATCCATCCTTCAACACATAACCAAGAAACCTTCGGAAACCATCTACCTCAACCTTCGAAAAGCATCCGTTATACAAGTTATGGCGATACTCCCGAACTCCCGCCCCAGTACTGGGTGGCGTCGAGGTTATCTCACCAACGAACTGCATAAAAGAGATTTTCGATGTCGCCGTACTAAACTCAGGTATTCCAGAATTGCAACGATAAAATTATGATGACAACACCTCAGAGCTCAACTCCCCGGGACACTTCCACTAAACCCCTGACAGGAGGCACCAAGACAATGTTCTCATCATAAAACCATCGGAACGATTCCAAGATACCCGCGTGATCCTAAAAATTTTTTTAGTGAAATTTGAGAAGAGAAGAGTCAAAAATCTACGTCAGGATGCCTTACCAGAGCGATGAGGAGACTGGGAAGTAAAAAGAATTCCTAAACTCTCCGATATATAATTCCTAAATGACTCAAAACATTTTTCTAGACACAACTCGGCTGCTAAAAACGATCAAGCGATGGGGCTCCTAAGGTCGGGGAAGGCTCTGATTACCAACTTGTAACACCCTCGATGCGACTATATCTCCCATGTGTCGAGGCACGACTTAGAGGCATAATCGCATTGAAGGCATATGTCGCAAGTCAGGCAATCATCACAAACATCCCATGTGATATAGATAATGATAAGGGATAACATAGTTGGCTTACACTCGCCACGTCAATCAAGTACATAAATAACATACATCATCCAAACACTCATGGCCCGACTACGGCGCCAAAATGAAAGATAACCCAACAAGCGACATGGTCCCGATCACCCCCAACAGGGCACCACTACTGATCATCAGGAAAGGAAACATAGTAACGCTGAGAGTCCTCGTCGAACTCCCACTTGAGCTCGTACGCGTCACCTGGAGCGGAATCACCTGGACCTGCATCTGGTGTAATAGTAATCTGTGAGCCACAGGGACTCAGCAATCTCGCACCCTCGCGATCAAGAGTATTTAAGCTTAAATAGGTAGCGGTAGGGTGAATATAAGTGGAGCTGCAGCAAGCGGCTAGCATATGTGGTGGCTAACTTATCCGCAAAAGAGAGCGAGAAGAGGAGGCAAAGCGCGAGCAAGAAACTAGAGAGCAACCTGCGCAAACATTACTCCAACACCGTATCCACTTCCCGGACTCCGCCGAGAAGAGGCCATGACGGTAACACACTCAGTTGATTCATTTTAATTAAGTTAAGGTTCAAGTTATCTACAACCGGACATTAACAAATTCCCATCTACCCATAACCGCGGGCACGGCTTTCGAAAGTTCAATCCCTGCAGGGGAGTCCCAACTTAGCCCATGACAAGCTCTCACGGTCAACGAAGGAATAGACCTCCTCCCAAGATGTTCCGATCAGACTCGGTATCTCGGTTCTTCAAGACACTTCGACAGGTTAAAACTAATCCAGCAACACCGCCCGAATGTGCCGACAAATCCCGATAGGAGCTGCACATATCTCTTTCTTAGGGCACACTCAGATTGTCCTAGGTACGGGTAGGCCAGCCCAGAGTTGCCCCTGGTGGCCACCGTCAGCTGACAGGTGGACCAACACTCAGAGGAGCACTGGCCCGGGGGGGTTTAAATAAGATGACCCTCGGGCTCCGGAAACCCAAGGGAAAAGAGGCTAGGTGGCAAATGGTAAAACCAAGGTTGGGCATTGCTGGAAAAGCTTTAATCAAGGGGAACTATCAAGGGGTTCCCATTATAACCCAACCGCGTAAGGAACGCAAAATCCGGGAACATAACACCGATATGACGGAAACTAGGGCGGCAAGAGTGGAACAAAACACTAGGCGAGAGGCCGAGCCTTCCACCCTTTACCTAGTATATAGATGCATTAAGATAACAAGATAATATGATGATATCCCAACAAGTAAATAAACGTTCCAACAAGGAACGGCCTCCAATCTTCACCTGCAACTAGCAACGCTATAAGAGCGGCTGAGCAAAGCGGTAACATAGCCAATCAATGGTTTGCTAGGACATGGTGGACCTGAATATTACAAAGTAAAACATGGCATGGAGCTACTCAAATAGCTTAACAAAAGTCCCTTAGTGACCTTGAGCCAAAAGGGATCAGAAAATATACTAACAAGCACATGAACATAGCAAAAACATAATCATTTTTCAGACTTAGTGAAAACTGGCACATGCTGAAACATAACTCAAGTAGGCATGTTTACGAGCTCGATGCACTCACCACGGTGCAAGTCATGGCAAGACAAGCATACATCCATCAAGAAGGCACAAAATGCAAGCTAGACATGGCAAGAACAATGGCATAGCATGCACGGATCAACTACAACATCACCAGCAAAATTGCAAACAAGTTGACAATCTGCCCAGATTCACAACGAAGAAAAAGTAGAGCTCGATTGACTCAAGCTAGGGTGCTCCATAATTGCAAACAAAGAGATGGATGGCTAGAGCACTACAAGATTAACAAAACTCCTTTACTGATCATCCTTAAAAGATGCACGGATCACTAGGAAACAACATGAACATGTGGCATCATGAGATAAACGATCCCAGGACTTAGTGAAATTACTAAGTCCCTGAAAATAGAGTTACCGAGTGCACCACTTTGCAAGCTTGCACTAGTCACCAAACACATCACAAAAATACATGGGTTGCACCTCTGGAAAGATGAAAAAACCCTTAACAAAATATATGTAGAGCATCAGGGCATCTCATGCACACAACAATCATGGCAAAAATGACAAATGTCTAAGATGTAGTAGCAGGTCTGACAATTAACTCAAGTAGCCCTCTTCTAACAGCATTTCGGGCATCAAGATTAGCTCAAATGAAAATGATGCAATGGAATGAAATGATGTACTCTCCGAGATGAACATTTTGATATGCTATATGCATGAATCGGAGCTACGGATGCAAAGTTACGAGGCCTCAAACAGGGGCACTTGAATCTGCAATTTTGGGAGTTAGTAAAAAAAACACCACCTAGGGTTACTGTTCACGGATCCCAGATCTAGCTCACATCACTGTTCACGGCGGCACGCACTGTAGCAAGTCGAGGACGAGGTTGCCGGACTTGGCAGGGTCTTCGCCGGAGATCGCGGGGAGGACGGCGGAAGGCTGCGGGGTCCCAGACTTGACGGCACCGGCGGCTTGGAGACCTCGGGCGGCGCGACGAGCTGCGCGGGGCGGCGCGGCGGACTCCAGCCACCGGAGCGGCGGGGCAGACGAGGTGGAGCGGCGGAGGCGGCGGGGCGCGGCGCCGGCTACGGGGAAGAGGAGGCGGGCGGCGGCGCGGCAGATCTGGGCCGCGGGGGCCCCGGATGTGCCTCGCGGGCCTTGGCGGCGGTGGCGGCAGCGCGCAACGTGGTAGCTTGCCACTGGTGCGGTCGGGCGGCGGACGGAGTGTCCGGCGCGTCGGAGGGGATTTTTAGGGTTTCGGAGGTAGGAGGAGATCCGAAAACCCGGGGGAACTTTAAATAGGCAAAGGAAGAGCTAGGAGAGTCCAAATGAGGTGCGGTTTTCGGCCACGCGATCGTGATCGAACGCTCTAGATCATGAAGCAGAGTTAGGTGGGTTTTGGGCCAAATTGGAGGGGTGTTGGGCTGCAACACACACGAGGCCTTTTCGGTCCCTCGGTTGACCGTTGGAGTATCAAACGAAGTCCAAATGATACGAAACTTGACAGGCAGTCTACCGGTAGTAAACCAAGGCCACTTGCCAAGTCTCGGTCCAATCCGGAAATGTTTAATCCCCACACACGAAAGAAAGCTAGAAATGACCACCGGAGGAGAACGAAGCGCCGGAATGTAAAACGGACAACGGGGAAAATGCTCGAATGCATGAGACGAACACGTATGCAAATGCAATGCACATGATGGCATGATATGAGATGCATGGCAACGAAAACAACACACGAAGACAAAGACCCGAACCCGAGAAAATAAATATAACTTAACGCCGGAAACGGCAAGAGTTGGAGTACAAATTGAGAAAGTTATATCCGGGGTGTTACAACACTCCACCACTACGAAAGGATCTCGTCCCGAGATCTAGGACTGAAAGAACGCCGGGTACTCAGAAAGGAGGTGATCCTCGCGTTCCCAGGTAGCTTCACGGTCGGAATGGTGTGACCACTTGACTTTGAGAAATTTGATTGACTTGTTGTGAGTCTTGCGTTCAGTCTCTTAAAGAATAGCAACTAGGTGCTCATGATAGGAAAGATCTTCTTGGAGCTCAATGTCCTTAAAGTTGACTGTGCGGTCAGGAGTCTTGAAGCACTTTCGAAGCTGAGAGACATGGAACACGTCATGAACATTTGCAAAGTTTGAAGGAAGCTCGAGTTGATAGGCGAGGTCGCCTTTCTTGCTGACAATTTTGAAAGGTCCCACGTATCTAGGGGCAAGCTTCCCTTTGATACCAAAGCGACGAGTACCTTTCATAGGAGAGACGCGGAGGTAAAGATGATCTCCGATCTCGAAAGCCAAATCACGGTGCTTACTATCATAGTAGCTCTTCTGACGGGATTGGGCTGCTTTGAGGTTATCACGAATGACTTTGCACATTTCTTCTGCTTCTGTGATTAAGTCATTACCTAGCAGCTGACGTTCACCGGTTTCAAACCAGTTGAGAGGGGTACGGCACTTCCTGCCATACAGAATTTCAAATGGGGCCTTGCCCGAACTTGCTTGAAAACTATTGTTGTAGGAGAATTCTGCATAAGGAAGACAATCCTCCCACTACATGCCGAAGGAGATCACACAAGCCCTGAGCATATCTTCAAGAATCTGGTTGACACGCTCGACTTGACCGCTTGTTTGAGGGTGGAAAGCTGTGCTGAAGGGAATGTCCGTGCCCATGGCCTTCTGAAAAGAATCCCAAAACTTGGAGGTAAAGATGCTGCCACGGTCTGAAGAGATCACCTGTGGGATACCATGCAGAGAGACAACTCAGGAGGTATAGAGTTCCGCCAATTGAGCTGCAGTGATCGACTCTTTGATAGCCAGAAAGTGAGCCACTTTGGTGAGTTTATCGATGACAACGAATATAGCATCATTGCCATGCTTGGACTTTGAAAACCCAGTCACGAAGTCCATTTCAATGTGGTCAAACTTCCATTCTGGAATGGCAAGAGGTTGGAGGAGACCAGCTGGCCTTTGGTGTTCTGCCTTCACTCTTCTGCAGACATCACATTCATTCACGAATTGAGCAATCTTGCGCTTCATTCGAGTCCACCAATAAGCTTGCTTAAGGTCCTGATACATCTTCGTGCTCCCAGGGTGGATGGAGAGGAGAGAATTGTGAGCCTCGTTCATGATCACTTTACGAAGTTCACCTTTGGGTACAACAATTCGATCCTCGAAGAACAGAGTGTCCTTGTCATCAAGGCGGTAGCACTTGTACTTGGGTTGACTCTTGGCAATCCCAATCTTCACCTTTTTCACCATAGCATCAAAAAGCTGGGCTTGGCGAATGTGGTCTTCCAAGGTAGGAGAGACTTGAAGGTTGGCGAGGAAACCTTGAGGAACAATTTGCAGATTAAGTTTGCGGAAAGCTTCACAAAGCTCGGGTTGATATGGCTTAAGAATCAGACTGTTGCAATAAGCTTTCCTGCTCAAAGCGTCAGCAATCACATTGGCCTTGCCTGGAGTATACTCGATACTCGGATTATACTCTTGAATCATTTCGACCCATCGAGTTTGCCTGAGGTTGAGATTAGGCTGAGTGAAGATGTACTTGAGACTCTTGTGATCAGTGAAAATGTCCACTTTTCTTCCCATAGAAGATGTCTCCAAGTCAAAAGAGCATGCACAACTGCCGCCAACTCGAGATCATGAGTGGGGTAGTTCTTCTCATTAGGCTTCAACTGGCGAGATGTATAAGCAACAACTTTCTTCTCTTGCATCAAAACTGCGCCAAGACCTTGGAGAGAGGCATCACAAAAGACCTCGTACGGTTTGGATTCATCAGGCAAAGTCAGAACGGGAGCAGTGATCAATTTCTCTTTCAAGGTGTTGAAAGCAATATCACACTCCGAAGACCAAACGTAATTGACGTGCTTCTGAAGAAGATTTGAGAGAGGCTTCGCGATCTTAGAAAAGTTTTCAACGAATCTTCGGCAATAGCTTGCGAGACCGAGGAAACTGCGGAGTTGCTTCATGTTCTGAGTAGGTTCCCAATTCACAATTGCAGACAGCTTCTCAGGATTCACGGCAATGCCCTTGGCAGAGATGATATGACCAAGATAAAGAACCTCATCGAGCCAAAATTTGCACTTGGAGAACTTGGCGTAGAACTGATGTTCCCTGAGCTTATCGAGTACCAAACGCAAGTGTTTGGCATGATCTTCATTGTTCTTTGAGAAAACCAGAATGACGTCGAGATAGACCAAAACGAAGTCATTGGTGTAGGTGTTGAAGATGAAGTTCATCATGCGAGAGAACATCGGAGGAGCGTTGACAAGGCCAAAAGACATGACAGTGTATTCATATGAACCAAAGCTTGTCCTGAAAGCCGTCTTGGGAATATCTTGCTCATGGATTCGAATCTGATGATAACCCATACGGAGATCAAGCTTGGAGAATACTTGAGCACCTTTGAGTTGTTCGAACAGCTCATTGATGTTGGGAAGTGGGTATTTGTTCTTGATGGTCTTCTTGTTCAATGGACGGTAATCAACACAAAGTCGGTCCGTTCCATCCTTCTTCTTCACAAAAAGAACACCACAACCCCACGGAGAAGAACTAGGCTGGATGAGAACCATTCTCTCTTGCTCATCGAGTTGCTTCTTCAGCTCCTTCAACTCTTCGGGTACGAGCTTGTAAGGACGCTTGCACACAGGTTCCGTGCCAGGCTCAAGATCAATAACGAATTCAACTGGCCGGTGCGGAGGCATTCCTGGGAGCTCTTCTCGAAAGACGTCTTGATATTCACAAACGACTGGAATTTGCGAGATAGCATCCAGTTCACCCTTCTCATTGAGAGAAAACAGACGGATGGTATCATCACGAGCGGCAAAGACAATTACATCCTCAGACGAATGAGTCAATTGAATCTGCCTGGCTGCATAATCAAGCTGAGCCTTGTGCTTAGAAAGCCAATCCATTCCGAGAATAAGATCAATATCCGAGTCACCAAGAACCGTTGGAGAAGCCAGAAACTTGTAGTCACCCAAAGTGATAGTAACATCCAGAACGATGGAGTTAGCATGCATGCGCTTACCAGGAGAGACAACTGCTAAAGGACTAGGCAAGACTTGTGAAACCAATTCATGCCTATATGTAAACGGTCTCGAGATGAAACAATGCGATGCACCAGTGTCAAAAAGAAATTTAGCTGGAATATCGTTAACAGGAAGGTTACCCATGATCACATCTGATGAGTCCTCTGCCTGAGCTGCATTCATCAAGTTGACCTTAGCGTGCTTGGGGTTTTGCTTGACCACAGCTGTACTTGCCGATCTCACAGGAGGAGGAGGAGGAAGATGCCTCTGGTTGAAACACTTGTTGGCATAGTGACCCTTTTCTTGGCACTTGTTGCACGTGACCTCTGAAAGCGGACGGTGGTACGGAGCACTCGATCTTGGAGGTTGAGACGAAGTCTTGTTCTGAAAGCCAGGGTTGGGTGGGTGGGAAGAACCACTGCCACCTTTGCTCTTCTGCTGATACGGCTGACGGAACGGAGGAGGAGGAAGACAATATTTTTGTTGCTTGGCCACTTGAGTAGAGGAAGAAGGAGTAGCATCTCTGACTCGCTTCTTGGAAGCATCACACCTCAACTGAGCAGCCTCTTGCTTCAGTGCCATGTTGTAGAACTCATCGTATCTCAAGGGCTCAAAGAGGACAAGAGCGAGCTGAATTTCTTCTCTGAGACCACCCCTGAACTGGTATATCATGCTCTTCTCATCAGGTACGTCCTGCTTGGCAAAGCGGGCGAGCTTCTGGAACAACTTGTTGTAGTCATAGACAGACAAAGAGCCTTGCTTCAAGTTGCGGAATTCCTGACGCTTACTTTCAACCACGCTTTGAGGGATGTGATGAGCTCGGAAATCTTGACAGAATTCATCCCAAGTGATCACACGTCCACCTCTGGAGTCCTTGTACTGCTGGAACCATTCTGCAGCTTGATCTTTGAGTTGGAAGGAAGCGAACTTGACGAAATCTTCAGGCCTGACGTTGCTGCACTCAAAATGCTTACACAGATCCACAAGCCAATCGTCAGCATCGGTTGCCTCAACACAATTGCTGAACGTCTTTGGGCCATTAGCAAGGAACTGGTTCACTATAGCAAAGTGATTCTGATTGTTGCCTTGATTCCCTTGGCTGCGTTGATTGCGCTCTTGGAAAATTTGCATGATCAACTGTGTGTTTGCATTGGTTGCGGCCATCACAGCTTGCCATGCCTCTGGAGGAGGTGGAGGTGGTGGCGGATCTTGATTTTGATTCTGACTGGTGCTCTTAGCGGGAGCCATCCTGAAGAGGTTGACCACCGTTAGCACATAGACAGATAAGTGAAGCTGAAACCAACGGAATGAAAATTGCAACATAAAGTCTTCACATCTGAACAAAATGAACGAATGCATTCCTCTTGAAGTGGTCACATATCCATAAATTGAGAAGCCATGTTGAATTAAGGTAGATAAATGAATCAACAAGGTACGGCTCAAGAACGAATAATCGGTAAGAAATCCCGATCTCAAACCAATATCCGTGGAAGAAGAACTAGAGCTACAAGAATTCCCACCTATGAAACTCCCGAACCTTTCCGGTTATGCAATCAGGTTTTGGGGATACAGAGGAAGCATAATATCTCACCCAAACCAGCAAATCCTACATCCAGCTGTATCCATCCTTCAACACATAACCAAGAAACCTTCAGAAACCATCTACCTCAACCTTCGAAAAGCATCCGTTATACAAGTTATGGCGATACTCCCGAACTCCCGCCCCAGTACTGGGTGGCGTCGACGTTATCTCACCAACGAACTGCATAAAAGAGATTTTCGATGTCGCTGTACTAAACTCAGGTATTCCAGAATTGCAACGATAAAATTATGATGACAACACCTCAGAGCTCAACTCCCCGGGACACTTCCACTAAACCCCTGACAGGAGGCACCAAGACAATGTTCTCATCATAAAACCATCGGAACGATTCCAAGATACCCGCGTGATCCTAAAATTTTTTTTTAGTGAAATTTGAGAAGAGAAGAGTCAAAACTCTACGTCAGGATGCCTTACCAGAGCGATGAGGAGACTGGTAAGTAAAAAAAATTCCTAAACACTCCGATATATAATTCCTAAATGACTCAAAACATTTTTCTAGACACAACTCGGCTGCTAAAAACGATCAAGCAATGGGGCTCCTAAGGTCGGGGAAGGCTCTGATTACCAACATGTAACACCCTCGATGCGACTATATCTCCCACGTGTCGAGGCACGACTTAGAGGCATAATCGCATTGAAAGCATATGTTGCAAGTCAGGCAATCATCACAAACATCCCATGTGATATAGATAATGATAAGGGATAACATAGTTGGTTACACTCGCCACGTCAATCGAGTACATAAATAACATACATCATCCAAACACTCATGGCCCGACTACGGCGCCAAAATGAAAGATAACCCAACAAGCGACATGGTCCCGATCACCCCCAACAGGGCACCACTACTGATCATCAGGAAAGGAAACATAGTAACGCTGAGAGTCCTCGTCGAACTCCCACTTGAGCTCGTACGTGTCACCTGGAGCGGAATCACCTGGACCTGCATCTGGTGTAATAGTAATCTGTGAGCCACAGGGACTCAGCAATCTCGCACGCTCGCGATCAAGACTATTTAAGCTTAAATAGGTAGGGGTAGGGTGAATATAAGTGGAGCTGCAGGAAGCGGCTAGCATATGTGGTGGCTAACTTATCCGCAAAAGAGAGCGAGAAGAGGAGGCAAAGAGCGAGCGAGAAACTAGAGAGCAACCTGCGCAAACATTACTCCAACACTCTATCCACTTCCCGGACTCCGCCGAGAAGAGGCCATCACGGTAACACACTCAGTTGATTCATTTTAATTAAGTTAAGGTTCAAGTTATCTACAACCGGACATTAACAAATTCCCATCTGCCCATAACCGCGGGCACGGCTTTCGAAAGTTCAATCCATGCAGGGGAGTCCCAACTTAGCCCATGACAAGCTCTCACGGTCAACAAAGGAATAGACCTCCTCCCAAGACATTCCGATCAGACTCGGTATCTCGGTTCTTCAAGACACATTGACAGGTTAAAACTAATCCAGCAACACCGCCCGAATGTGCCGACAAATCCCGATAGGAGCTGCACATATCTCTTTCTCTGGGCACACTCAGATTGTCCTAGGTACGGGTAGGCCAGCCCAGAGTTGCCCCTGGTGGCCACCGGCAGCTGACAGGTGGACCAACACTCAGAGGAGCACTGGCCCGGGGGGGGGTTTAAATAAGATGACCCTCGGGCTCCAGAAACCCAAGGGAAAAGAGGCTAGGTGGAAAATGGTAAAACCAAGGTTGGGCATTGCTGGAAAAGCTTTAATCAAGGCGAACTATCAAGAGGTTCCCATTATAACCCAACCGCGTAAGGAACGCAAAATCCGGGAACATAACACCGATATGACGGAAACTAGGGCGGCAAGAGTGGAACAAAACACTAGGCGAGAGGCCGAGCCTTCCACCCTTTACCAAGTATATAGATGCATTATGATAACAAGATAATATGATGATATCCCAACAAGTAAATAAACATTCCAACAAGGAACGGCCTCCAATATTCACCTGCAACAAGCAACGCTATAAGAGGGGCTGAGCAAAGCGGTAACATAGCCAATCAATGGTTTGCTAGGACATGGTGGGTTAGAGGTTTGACATGGCAATCTGGGAGGCTGACAAGCAAAAGGTAGGCATCGTAGCATTGGCATAGCAAAAGAGCGAGCAAACTAGCATAGCAAAGATAGTAGTGATTTCGAGGGTACGATCATCTTGCCTGCAAAGCTGTCAGAGTTGACTGAATCCTCGAAAGCAAACTCAACGGGCTCCTCATTAGCGAACTCGTCTCCCGGATCTACCCAAACAAGACAAACAAGCAACAAGGACACAATCAACCACGTGCAAGGATCAATCAATAAGATGCAATGATGATATGCTATGCGGGATGCGATGCGGGATGCAAAATGCAAGATATGACAGGAAATGCATGAATCTGGCCTCAACATGGAAATCCAAGTGTGCCACTGGAAAGATGAGATGAAATCGCTCGAAAATGATATAAAGAACGCCGGAATCGGAGTTACGGTTTGGAAATGGCAAGTGATTCAAAATTGGCACCGGTCTGCGATTTACAGCAAGTAGGCATCTAAATGCAATGAGATGACCATGCTACAACACTCAAACATGGCAACAAAATACATGGCAGGGATGCATTCAAGATGCTTAACAAAAGTCTAGCACTGAGCCACGGCCAATTCATCCATTAACCGGTTCAAACAAGCATGGCAAAAACGCAAATGGTAAACAGATCTCAGACTTAGTGAAATTAACACTTGCCTGAAATTTCAGACCAAGTAGCACTCTTCGGAGCAACAAAATAACATGCTACAGGACCTGAACATTACAAAGTAAAACATAGCATGGAGCTACTCAAATAGCTTAACAAAAGTCCCTTAGTGACCTTGAGCCAAAAGGGATCAGAAAATATACTAACAAGCACATGAACATAGCAAAAACATAATCAGTTTTCAGACTTAGTGAAAACTGGCACATGCTGAAACATAACTCAAGTAGGCATGTTTATGACCTCGATGCACTCACCACGATGCAAGTCATAGCAACACAAGCATACATCCATAAAGAAGGCACAAAATGCAAGCTAGACATGGCAAGAACAATGGCATAGCATGCACGGATCAACTACAACATCACTGGCAAAATTGCAAACAAGTTGACAATCTGCCCAGATTCACAACGAAGCAAAAGTAGAGCTCAATTGACTCAAGCTAGAGTGCTCCATAATTGCAAACAAAGACATGGATGGATAGAGCACTACAAGATTAACAAAACTCCTTTACTGATCATCCTTAAAAGAGGCACGGATCACTAGGAAACAACATGAACATGTGGCATCATGAGATAAACGATCCCAGGACTTGGTGAAATTACTAAGTCCCTGAAAACAGAGTTACCGAGTGCACCACTTTGCAAGCTTGCACTATTCACCACACACATCACAAAAATACATGGGTTGCACCTCTGGAAAGATGACAAAACCCTTAACAAAACATATGTAGAGAATCAGGGCATCTCATGCACACAACAATCATGGCAAAAATGACAAATGTCTAAGATGGAGTAGCAGATCTGACAGTTAACTCAAGTAGCCCTCTTTTAACAGCATTTCGGGCATCAAGATGAGCTCAAATGAAAATGATGCAATTGAGTAAAATGATGTACTCTCCGAGATGAACATTTTGATATGCTATATGCATGAATCGAAGCTACGGATGCAAAGTTACGGGGCCTCGAAGAGGGGCACTTGAATCTGCAATTTCGGGAGTTAGTAAAAAAAACACCACCTAGGGTTACTGTTCACGGATCCCAGATCTAGGTCACATCATTGTTCACGGCGACACGCACTGTAGCAAGTCGAGGACGAGGTCGCCGGACTTGGCAGGGTCTTCGCCGGAGATAGCGGGGAGGACGGCGGAGGGCTGCGGGGTCCCGGACTTGACAGCGCCGGCGGCTTGGACACCTCGGGCGGCGCGGGCGAGGCCGGACCCGGGCGGCGCGGCGGACTCCGACTACCGGAGCGGCGGGGTAGACGAGGTGGAGCGGCGGAGGCGGCGGGGCGCGGCGCCGGCTGCGGGGAAGAGGAGGCGGGCGGCGGCGCGGCAGATCTGGGCCGCGGGGGCCCCGGATGGGCCTCGCGTGCCTCGGCGGCGGCGCGCCACGTGGCAGCTTGCCACTGGTGCGGGCGGGCAGCGGACGGAGTGTCCGGCGCGGGCGAACAATGTCCGGCGCGTTGGAGAGGATTTTTAGGGTTTCGGAGGTAGGAGGAGATCCGAAAATCGGGGGAATTTTAAATAGGCACAGGAAGAGCTAGGAGAGTCCAAATGAGGTGCGGTTTTCGGCCACGCGATCGTGATCGAACGCTCTAGATCATGGAGCAGACTTAGGTGGGTTTTGGGCCGAATTGGAGGGGTGTTGGGCTGCAACACACACGAGGCCTTTTCGGTCCCTCGGTTGACCGTTGGAGTATCAAACGAAGTCCAAATGATACGAAACTTGACAGGCGGTCTACCGGTAGTAAACCAAGGCCGCTTGGCAAGTCTCAGTCCAATCCGGAAATGTTTAATCCCCACACATGAAAGAAAGCTAGAAATGACCACCGGAGGAGAACGAAGCGCCGGAATGCAAAACGGACAACGGGGAAAATGCTCGAATGCATGAGACGAACACGTATGCAAATGCAATGCACATGATGGCATGATATGAGATGCATGACAACGAAAACAACACACGAAGACATAGACCCGAACCCGATAAAATAAATATAACTTGACGCTGGAAACGGCAAGAGTTGGAGTACAAATTGGAAAAGTTATTTCCGGGGTGTTACACAAACCCCCTGGGTACAAGACAGCCGACCAGCTCCAGCAGATAGCCAAAACTACGGTTCCTAACAAGCTGGACCCTGTGGTGGCTCTTGCACATGAGATTGACAATCTCAGAGAAGTATGGCATGCTGCACCGGCTGTAAGCTTTAGTTGCAATCTCATCAATGGTGGCCTTTGTTGTGGTTGGGTCAATCCTTGCTCTCTGCTGCAAAAATATATAGAAGGTAAAAAGGTGTATGAATTTATTTGAGCTAGAAAACTATAAAAAAATGGAACCCCAACTGATGAAAAAAAAAGAAAAAGTAGTGATGTACCTTCTTTTTTCGTTCCAAAAGAGCTTCCCGTCGTTCTTTCCTTTGAGCACTCTTACTCAGTTGGCGGAAGGAAAAACAAAAAAATCCATTAGGTTGGGGGCAAGAAAAAAAAGGCAACAATTCATGCATTATCTATTTTGTAAACAATAAAAACAAGAAAAAAGAAAAGTGAATATTTATAGATAAAGTGATACACACCGAAGTCAGAACTTCTTCATACAGCAAACCCTCTGATGCTTCAGTGTCAGTGATCTCGACATCATAGCCTCTCTCTTCTAAATCAGTATCTTCAACACACTTATCTCTGCCTTCTTCATTTCTATCACTCCCAGGTTTCCCTCCTTCAACTTCAAAAACTGTACCTGTGTGCGGCTGTATTAAAAAAATGCATATGATACATTAGTGTTGCAAGTAACTTCTATCTCTTGGAACATACTCTAGGCCAAAAAATATAAACAGCAAATACAACACACATATGTTCCAGGTAACTTCCTTCTTTGCTCATGCTTACAGAAAAACAAAAGCAGTAGACATTGTAAGCATACAAAGGGTGGTTGCATTTAACATACCACATTGTTTAAGCAATCTCTTGTTAAGTCTTTAGACTCCTTCATATGATCCTGTCTGAAAAAAAATGATGATGAGATTCAAAAAAAACCATGCAAACAAGGGGTTAAATCAAAAACACAGAAAAAAGACCGAGTACATACAGTTTTAAGCTGTTGACCTAACCCTTCTTTCAAGGAGGACTCGGTTTTAGTTTCGATCCCGCGTTCAATCTACATGCAGGCATCCATCACACTACTGATAAAAAAAGAGGCACTAATCTATCTAAATATATATCGCAAAAGTGGATTAACACAGAAACAAAAAAGGAAGACAAAAATACCACTGGATACCCTCTCAAATTTTACTGTGGCAGTGAGCTAAGAAAAAAAGAAAAACTGCACAAAAATCATTCAATAAAGTTATGCATCAGAGAGTGTTGTGTCGATCTTGCATCTAAATTCAGATTAGGGGAAATCAAACACAAAGATTGAGATCATTTCAGTTAGTAGGGCGGGCTTGAGAAAAGATGCTGCTTAGTGAGATGCAGGAGGCCCAAGACAAAAAAATCCATATAAAAAGAATCTGGGAGTGTTTCTTTTACTAGTTACGAGTACATTAACAAATCCCAAACGTGCTTTGCTTTGGGCTTGCTTCATCTTAGCCGGCAGCTTTGGGATGATGATAGTTTCGATGTTGGCAATATTACGAGATGCCCTAATTAGCCGTGATGAATAGCGGCAATCTCCTATCTCCAGAGAGACAGAAGGTAGTTGACTAGAAAAAAGGGTAAAAACTATCAACTACAGTGGGATTAAAAAACACTTGTGAATGATGTTGTTTCCCTTCCTGCACTAGTCTCTGAAGATAACAAAATCACCAAAAGCCTCCAGGGATAATACAAAAATTTGATTAGAAGACATGTAACGTATCTTCAGAAACCAGCGAGAGAAAATGAAAAAGCATGTCTCACCCTCGACTTGAGTGATAGAACGGAGTCTGGCTAGAAACGGCCAGCAAATCAACTATGACATACTATCTCTTCAGTACAAAGACATTTTTAGAGTAAAATAGTACTATGTATAACCCCACACTGGCGCAGCCTGATGTATAACACCACACTGGCCCCAAAAAATCAATTATCTCAGTATGCCGAATGCCTCAGAAAAATTCAAACAAGCATTGGCAATGCTCGGTGCAAGCAGGCAACTGAGCAGACATCAGTAACAACTAAGTACGAGTACATCACAGCAGAATTCAAAAATAGTTACCTTCGAAAAAATACGAGGTCGAGCTAAAACAAAAGCACTAATTCGCTCCCCTCAGATTCGTGATTCGCCCCAATAAAATAGCAGAAAAAAATACTTGTAACTAGTGAGGATGGTTAATCCGTTCACATATTTCTACTTGTAACTAGTAAAAGGAAACACTCCCAGATTTCCTTATGGAAAATGTAAAACATCAATTGTCTATTTTTGGTAGTTCAGACAAACAAAACCAAAAACAGGCACTACAAATGCAACATTTCATGAGTTGGAGACAGGAAGCCAAAAAGCGGGACAGCTTTGGGAAAAATATATGTGGAAAAATTGATGTTGATATGATTAAGAGATGTTGTATTTAGTTGTGACGATCAGCAGCAAAATCTTCCTACCTCGAGAAGACACAGAAGGTAGCTAAAATCCATCAACTACAGTGTCTAAATAACTAACAGTTGCAGATCACTTGCACGGGAGTATTACAGCAAGGCTGACCACTTACAAGCATGTTGCTTAAGAAATTAAGACATATCTACTAACAATGAACTTGCATACTTCTAAAATTCACAACCACAGAATGTCTATTGACAGTGAACAGAATTAGACTGACGCTCTCATGGAGCACAGAAAAATTCAGACGCAGTCCTACCAAGTTCCCCATCCCGATGACCGGGCGCGGCGCTGGCTGGGGTGGCGCCGGAGAATGATGGAGAAGACGGACGCGCTGCCCCTTCCCCCTTCTCGTCGGGCAGCACCACCGGCACCCACCATCTGACGGACCACCACACCAGTTACCCATCCCGCTGCCCGAAAACACACCAAAAATCCCTCTTCCGGACTTGCAATTTCCTCTCGGAATCATGATTCTCAACAATTATGAACCCTAGACTACAGAAAAATTGACACCCGCAGCTCGGTTTCACCTCGATAGGGGAAAAGGGGTCGTAGCTCAGCTCACCTCATCAGCAGGGCATGAGGACTCTGGAGGGGCGCCCGGAACGCCGAGCATCTCCTCACGGGCGTCACCGAGCATCTCGTCGCCGTTCCGACCAAGCAAAAACAGTGTACTTGTGAAAAAAATGTTTGTAAAAGGACATGCAACTAGGCCCCATGTCTCTCGACGCCGCCCCCTTCGACAAAACAAAAGCCCCCCTAGTTGCTACCAATCTAGAAGACATGCAGTTGCGTGCCTACTATGGGACATGCAACTAGGTCCCATGTCTCTCGACGCCGCACCCTCCGACAAAACAAATCCCACCCGCTAGTTGCGAGCAAAACTAGAAGACATGTCATTGCACGCCTAGTGTGGTACATGCAACTGGTCCCCATGCCTCTCGACGCCGCCCCCTTCCGACAAAACAAAGACCCTCCCCCCAGTTGCAACCAAACTAGAAGACATGCAGTTGCGTGCCTAGTGTGGGACATGCAGTTGGCACCTCTCCCCATACAAACAAGAAATTGAAGTCGAGTTGCAACCAAGTTATAAGGCATGCAATTGCGACCAAGTTAGAAGACATGCAGTTTCGTGCCTCCTGTGGGACATGCAACTGGGCCCCATGTCTCTCGATGCCTGCCCATCCGACAAAACAAAGGGTCCCCGCCCCCGAGTTGCAACCAAGTTAAAAGACATGCAGTTGTGTTCCTAGTGTGGGACATGCAACTGGGCCCCATGCCTCTCGACCCCGCACCCCTTCGACAAAACAAAGACACCCCCCCAGTTGCGACCAAACTAGAAGACATGCAGTTGCGTGCCCATTGTGGGACATGCAAACTGGTGCCTCTCCGCATACAAACAAGAAATGGAAGTCGAGTTGCAACCAATTTATAAGGCATGCAGTTACGACCAAACTAAAAGACATGCACCTGCATGCCTAGTGTGGGACATGCAACTGGGCTAGATGCCTCTCGACGCCGCCCCCTCCAACAAAACAAAGGCCCCTCCCCAAGTTGCGACCAAACTAGAAGACATGTAGTTGCGTGCCCATTGTGGGACATGCAGCTGGAGCCTCTCCCCGTACAAACAAGAAATGAAAGTCGAGTTAAAACCAAGTTATAAGGTATGCAGTTGCGACCAAGTTAGCAGACATGTAGTTTCGTGCCTCCTGTGGGACATGCAACTGGGCCCCATGTCTCTCGATGTCAGTCCATCCAACAGAACAAAAGCACCCCCCCGAGTTGCGACCAAGTTAGAAGACATGCAGTTGCGTTCCTAGTGTGGGACATGCAACTGGGCCCCATGTCTCTCGATGCAGCCCCCTCCGATAAAACAAAGACCCCCCCGCAGTTGCGACCAAACTAGAAGGCATGCAACTGAGTGCCCATTGTGGGACATGCAGCTGGTGACTCTCCCCGTACAAACAAGAAATGGAAGTCGAGTTGCAACCAAGTTATAAGGCATGCAGTTGCAACCAAGTTAGACGACATGTAGTTCCGTGCCTCCAGTGGGACATGCAGCTAGGCCCCATGTCTCTCGATGCCGGCCCATCCGGAAAAACAAAAGCCCGCCCAAGTTGCGACCAAGTTAGTAGACATGCAGTTGCATTCCTAGTGTGGGACATGCAACTTGCCCGATCTCTCTCGGCGCTGCTCCCTCTGCCAAAACAAAGGCACCCCCTAGTTGCGGACAAACTAGAAGACATGCAGTTGCGTGCCTGGTGTGGGACATGCAACTGGGCCCCATGCCTCTCAATGCCGCCCACTTCCGACAAAACAATGACCCCACCCTCCAATTGCGACCAAACTAGAAGACATGTAGTTGCGTGCCCATTGTGGGACATGCAACTCGCGCCTCTCCATGTACAAACAAGAAATGGAAGTCGAGTTCCAACCAGGTTATAAGGCATGCAGTTACCAGTTGCTACCAAGTTAGAATACATGCAATGCCGTGCCTCCTGTGGGACATGCAGCTGGGCCCCATGTCTTTCGATGCCGGCCCATCCGACCAAAAAAAAGCCCCCCTCCCCCCCCGAGTTGCGACCAAGTTAGAAGACATGCAACTACGTTCCTAGTGTGGGACATGCAACTTGCCGGATCTCTCTCGACGCCACTCCCTCTGACAAAACAAAGGTCCCCCCTAGTTGCGGCCAAACTAGAAGACATGCAGTGGCGTGCCTGGTGTGGGACATGCAACTGGGCCCCATGTCTCTCGATGCCTGCCCATCCGACAAAACAAAGGGTCCCCCCCCCGAGTTGCAACCAAGTTAAAAGACATGCAGTTGTGTTCCTAGTGTGGGACATGCAACTGGGCCCCATGCCTCTCGACCCCGCACCCCTTCGACAAAACAAAGACACCCCCCCAGTTGCGACCAAACTAGAAGACATGCAGTTGCGTGCCCATTGTGGGACATGCAAACTGGTGCCTCTCCCCATACAAACAAGAAATGGAAGTCGAGTTGCAACCAATTTATAAGGCATGCAGTTACGACCAAACTAAAAGACATGCAGCTGCATGCCTAGTGTGGGACATGCAACTGGGCCCGATGCCTCTCGACGCCGCCCCCTCCAACAAAACAAAGGCCCCTCCCCCAGTTGCGACCAAACTAGAAGACATGTAGTTGCGTGCCCATTGTGGGACATGCAGCTGGTGCCTCTCCCCGTACAAACAAGAAATGAAAGTCGAGTTAAAACCAAGTTATAAGGTATGCAGTTGCGACCAAGTTAGCAGACATGTAGTTTCGTGCCTCCTGTGGGACATGCAACTGGGCCCCATGTCTCTCGATGTCAGTCCATCCAACAGAACAAAAGCACCCCCCCGAGTTGCGACCAAGTTAGAAGACATGCAGTTGCGTTCCTAGTGTGGGACATGCAACTGGGCCCCATGTCTCTCGACGCAGCCCCCTCCGACAAAACAAAGACCCCCCCAGTTGCGACCAAACTAGAAGGCATGCAACTGCGTGCCCATTGTGGGACATGCAGCTGGTGACTCTCCCCGTACAAACAAGAAATGGAAGTCGAGTTGCAACCAAGTTATAAGGCATGCAGTTGCAACCAAGTTAGAAGACATGTAGTTCCGTGCCTCCTGTGGGACATGCAGCTAGGCCCCATGTCTCTCGATGCCGGCCCATCCGGAAAAACAAAAGCCCGCCCGAGTTGCGACCAAGTTAGTAGACATGCAGTTGCGTTCCTAGTGTGGGACATGCAACTTGCCCGATCTCTCTCGGCGCTGCTCCCTCTGCCAAAACAAGGGCACCCCCTAGTTGCGGCCAAACTAGAAGACATGCAGTTGCGTGCCTGGTGTGGGACATGCAACTGGGCCCCATGCCTCTCAATGCGGCCCCCTTCCGACAAAACAATGACCCCACCCCCCAATTGCGACCAAACTAGAAGACATGTAGTTGCGTGCCCATTGCGGGACATGCAACTCGCGCCTCTCCATGTACAAACAAGAAATGGAAGTCGAGTTCCAACCAGGTTATAAGGCATGCAGTTACCAGTTGCTACCAAGTTAGAAGACATGCAATGCCGTGCCTCCTGTGGGACATGCAGCTGGGCCCCATGTCTTTCGATGCCGGCCCATCCGACCAAAAAAAAGCCCCCCCCCCCCCCGAGTTGCGACCAAGTTAGAAGACATGCAACTACGTTCCTAGTGTGGGACATGCAACTTGCCCGATCTCTCTCGACGCCACTCCCTCTGACAAAACAAAGGTCCCCCCTAGTTGCGGCCAAACTAGAAGACATGCAGTGGCGTGCCTGGTGTGGGACATGCAACTGGGCCCCATGCCTCTCGACGCCGCCCCCTTCCGACAAAACAAAGACTCCCCCCAGTTGCGACCAAACTAGAAGACATGAAGTTGCGTGCCCATTGTTGGACATGCAAACTGGTGCCTCTCCCCATACAAACAAGAAATGGAAGTCAGGTTGCAACCAATTTATAAGGCATGCAGTTGCGACCAAACTAAAAGACATGAAGTTGCATGCCTAGTGTGGGACATGCAAATGGGCCCCATGCCTCTCGACGCCGGCCCCTCCGACGAAACAAAGACCCCCCTAGTTGCGACCAAACTAGAAGACATGCAGTTGCTGCCAAACACAATGCGGCCATCATCAGCAGTTTTGTATGAGATTTTTTTTTAATCTCCCACCACCCACACAAATACCGACCAACCCCCTGTTCTTCAAACGGCGTGGCAGTAGCAACTTTCTTGGGTATTTTCTATGCATCATGGAAAAAAACACACAAAAAAGAGACAATTATGTGAGTGTTTTATCAAAACCATGAAACTTTCTTTGGTCTTTGAATCATTTCAAAGAAAAGGGTAAAAAAACAATTTAGATTTTTTACTTGAAAAGCATACTGGAAAAAAAAACTGAGCATGAATACATGTTCAAACATACTTGCAGATACTAAAAACTCCTGCAAAAAAAGTCTTATATTTTTAATTATGCAATTTCCAGCTCAGAAATCATATTACCCCGCCCCTTCTCTTTCCTAGGAATCAGATTTGCATTATGTGTTCAGATATATATACTTGTAGCATACCCATACAAAAGAACTAAAAGAGAAAAAAGGAAAAAAGAGATACATACCATCATGCCCAAACGAATGTCTGTCCTTGTGAGGCGGTGAAAGAAAGGAAACCCGATGAAATCATCACTGAGAGGCAGCGGCCCTTGTAGCTGAAAACCCTCTGTCTCATTAAGCAGAAGCACCATAGTGCGAACAATGCCTTCACCACCATCGCTTGAAGCTTCTCCATCCTCATCATCTGAATATGAATCTTCAATGGGATCACCCTCTTCCATAGGCTGTTCATCTTCGGAGCCGTTGCCCACCTGGATCACACAAATAGCTGCCCTAGGCGAAGGTTCATCCAGGAAGAACACCACCATCTGACCCTTCCCCAGCTTGTTGTCATCATAGAACTTCCTCCAACCTCTCCCATACATAGCGCTCTTTGTACGACCCTTGTAACACTTTACAGTGTATGTCCGTTGGTTTGCCACAAACATCACCCTATCTCCTGTCACATTGTTGAAACGGGCCCTTTCATTGCAAGGCACAACCTGATTTGAACACACACAAAAAACTAAAAAATACAAAAAGTTAGGAGTGAGTTACCCCTGCATTGTTGGACTCCTCCCATGCAAACATGCTGAAACCACTTCCCTTGCTCTCATAGTTGCAATGGTTGAAACAAACTCCACAAACCTCCTGTGCACATCCAAAAAGGAAGCAAAAAATAAAATAAATTAGAATGTATAACTCACTAAAAATAACAGTTTACAGTGCCATTTCTTTGTTCTCAGATATATATATATATATATATATATATATATATATATATATTTCACCATGTATTCATGCAGCTTTATGATTGTGAAAAAGCCCAAAAACTATGCTTACCAGATGGTACAACCAAAAAAATTACATATAAAAAATTACTTCTGCTGTAAAAGACTAGTGGTTCAGTTTTGGGAAAAGAGAGAACGAAAAGTATTGATGTACATGTGGTTACTATTACACTCTTCTGAAATAGGAAATACAAACAAAAAGAAGTTTTCAAATAGCTTCACACAGGGCCCATCAGGTTCCTGAAGTTAAATCCCTGCCCACCCAAATGACAAAATCTTGCTTTTAATACGTTTTTATGACTAAAATTAATTCACAGAATGATGCTAATCCAGGCTAAGATGTTTCATTTTTTGCCACTCGACAGATCAGAAAGTACTCCTGTGAGGTCATGAGTCTAAACTCTGAACTAAAAGTACCTACATAGAAATTGGTGGTGCTACTAGTACTACCTCCAGTAAAAAAATACAAAAAGGTACTAATCACTCTGTTATAGCTACTTGGCTTTACTGCTAGTTCTAATCAGTGCCACATAAGTAACTAGGTTGCCCTTGAAAAATCTAAAAAAAAAGAGAAAGACGGCACCACATACGCTGCTAGCAGATTTGAATCAATCAACTGATCGTTAGTTGACTATCTATGATAGATCCTAGCGGATTTGATCAAGCAAACTTGGTGCTAACTTTGAACATGCATATTTGGATCAGGTGCTCTAACACTGCACAAAAGTGAAAAGTGTACAAAGACATACAATGTTAGGCTCAAGTGCAACAAAAAATCAGCAAAAAATGCAATAAAAAAATACAAGAGGCTATGAAGATATAAAACAGCACTAGCAATATGCCTATACTAACTACCACTGGAAGTGACACTATGAACATAGAAAATGGTAAAATGAAACTATGGTTAGTAAGATGAACATACCAACAAGTCTGAAACTATATTCAGTCGTATGAACGTACCACTGCATGTTTGAAACTATGTTCAGCAAAACGAACATACCACTGAAAGTCTGAAACTATGTTATGTACCACTGAAATTCTAAATCTTAACTATGGACATGGCAATCATCTATCATGAAAATGTACAAAAAAGCTATGAAAGTCTGAAAGTCTGAAACTACTAGTCAACTGAAAGTACTAGTCACTGAAAGTCTGAAACTACTAGTCCACTGAAACTACTAGTCACTGAAAGTCTGAAACTACTAGTCCACTGAAACTACTAGTCACTGAAAATCCTTTATGAACGTATCACTGGAGTCTGAAACTACTGGTCAACTTCCTCCGGTGAAAAAAGATACATCATCCTCTACTTTCACTGGGAATGATTTTGCATTCTATTGACACACAAAAACAAAAATACAAAAATCTTAATGATAGAAACGCTATAAACAAAAACAAAAAATCATGTAGATTACTTTAATCAAACAAGTATCCATGAAAAAAGAAAAAGGGATCTACATTATATGCATACATGCAAACCCTACATATACCACTAAAATTCAGCATGCATCTTGATACACACGAACACAAAAGAAAAATGAAAAAAAAATCTAATAAAAATACAAGTGCTACACACTGGGGGGCGATTCTCAACTTGAAACTACTATGCCGTATTACTTGATACAAAAAAACCTACAGCCCCACTCAGATCTATTGGGGGTGCGTGCAAACAAAAAGAAAAAAACACAAGCAAAGCTTCTGGGACTCACTTGACCAGATGCACCGGCCATCCTTCTCTCTGTCTGGTAGTGCAGGAGCGGTCGGATCTGAAGGTCAAAGAACCCCTCCGGGAACACCAAGCACTTGTACAGATTTGGGAGAGGGAGAAAATGGAGAGAGTGGAAAGGATAGAGATGAAATGACTGCTCGCTCCCCTCCTCATAATTACCCCGGTGCCCGCTCCCCTTCCCTTCCAGCGGCCCGAGAAGAAAAAAAAAACAACGGAAGAAGCCCATCCCGAGACAAACTGCCCAGCCCACAAAATCACAAACGCTCGCCCGCGGCCAAGCTTCGACGTAAAAAAGGAAACGGGCCGGTCCGCGTCTTAGACAGGCCGAAAAAGGACACAAAAGCGACCAACGCGAATCTACAAGCAAGAAACAGATCGGACGGCTAACCAGTCGACTGAGACTTCGTGAAATCTCAGTCGACTGATTTTTAGCAGCGCCGTATCGGTAATGTTGTATTTTTGTTAACAGCTAGCACGTTAAAGCATCTTTTTTAGAAAAGGAAATATATTAATATCACATCTTCTACATCGACTAATGCATATAGCTATTCTTTATTGCAAGCACAAAGCTCCTTAGATGTATCTTAACCTTGGATCGATGTTACACAACAAGCCGTACTAAATGCCATTCTTATTAGGAACTACCTGTAGCAGTACAATTTCCGTAGTAATATAACCTCTCGTAATCAACCGCTTGATAGACGCACAATACCAGGTGAATGGTCCCAGTTGTGAAGATAAAGTTCCCTCAGCCACCTCGCTGTTGACACACTCAGCACACACGGGCACTGTAAGCTCTGAGTATGTTTGTCCCCTAGTCTCCTTTAATCAAAGATGGAGATCAAAGGGAGAGAAAGATATTTCTTCTACGCACGCTGGAGTCCGAATCGTCAAGAGCATATGCTGAGCAGTGCGTTCCTGTGCTCGCACACAGCCAATACACAAGCAGCCAGACACGCACAGAGGCACATGCATGCACGCGCACGCTGCACCGAGCACGCGAGCTGTCGCGCTTGTCCTCTCCTGCCGTGTTGCACGAGCACCTTTTACTTAGAGCACCAGTGACCAACCTCCAGCAGAGCTAAGCACGCCAAATGCATGTGTATTATTGAATCTTTCATGTGAATTTTTTATATGAATTCGTATTTCGAAACGTTGCAGTATCCCTGTCCAATTGATAACTATCATACACGCACTCTAAAATTAATGACCGCATGTATGTTACTATAAATTGACTATTTGCATGGTACAGTCTCTTGACCTACCGAGTTTTTCTTTCTCTGTGTTCTAGTAGACTTAGAGAGAGCAGAGAGGTAGAGAAGGCAACCAGAGAGATTTGAGAAAGAGCGTCTGTGCACGGAGCCGCCATTGTGCGTATAAAAAGAAGAGGAACACTGTATTGTCGGCAGAACGAGTTAGAACTCACCTACCGCGGCCTTGGATTCCAGAAATCACATGTAGAAATCAGCATGCCTAGTGCTGCCGTGTCTGCTGTAATAGACTGAAGCGGGAATCACGCAGTGCTTTAATCAGTGTCGTCTGCGTAGGAATTAGTACACAAGAGACCTTTGTGCCGAGGCAGCGCATGAACGTCCCAGTGCACAAGAGAGCTACCTGGTGCACTGCGTAGGAATCAGTAAGATACCCTAAGAAGGGTAGTTTGAGAACTCTCATATTTTATCGTAATCGTTTGTGGGCGGTTTGAAAGTCGCCATTAAAGATGTCCTAAGAAGTGTAGTTTGAAAACTCTCACATTACATTGCTTGGGAGGGTCTGGGCAACATATTTTATCATAACCTCTCTGGCCTCATGCAAAAGCGTTGAAGTGAAGTGTCTAAGTCAGCTGGTTTTTAAAGAGCAACTTGTACACGAATAGACTGTTGCAGCATATCCAAAAAGGGGGTAACTATGACCGACTGTCCATCACTCACACGTCCATACGCCGGCTCTCTGGTCTGCCATACGCAGCCACAGATGCTCGTGGCGCGCCTGCGCCGGCGCCGGAGTCCGACAACGACGTCCTGGACCAGTTTGCGATGAGGGCGTCGGCGGCCTCCCTGGGGCTGTAGACGTCCCACCACACATGGCGCTCCGGCGTGTCGCATGCCATCTCCTTGCTGACGCACCCCTCCGTCGCCCACAAGGGGCCCAGCCCGCAGCACGCCTCCCTCGTGTTTGAGCTAGCTTGCAGTTCCACCCGGGGCTATAAATAGGACTACGTACGCACCTGGTTTTATCAGCTTCCATAGAAAGACAACTTACACAAGTTGAGTCAAGTACCACGCCGCCACCACTAGCTAGCAAGCAATGGCCACACCCACCGATGAACCCACCATCACCATGGAGACCTGCGGCGACGTCTCCGACGACCCCACCATGGAGACCATCGGTGTCCTCTCCGATGTTCCCATTGTGAGCAAAAGCCTCCCTATAGGCGCCGTCTCCGCCAATTTCAAGGTCATTCGTGGCTTCGGTGGAATCGCGGAGAACGCCAAGGTGAACGTCGACAGGCTGTATCTGCGCCAGATCATGACGGGCTGGGACGCGAATCAGTCGGATGTGATAAAGCCCAATGCCGTAACTGGGCTAGGTAAAACTGCTGTGAACAACTGGGGGATCTATGACGGCCCTGGCCCCAAGGCGAAACTGGTTGCCAAAACGCACGGCATGCACACATTTGCCGGCAAATGGAGCAATTGGTTCACCCTGGTCTTTGTGGTCGAGAGGTACGTAGAGTAACTATTATTGTTTTGTTCCACGGTTTTTGTTTTACATGTAAGGCCAATAATACATGAGAGTCTACCGGGCATGAAACCACTGCTGAGAATGACCTAATTATTATCTAGGAGCAAAAACGATTATATATATTGTGCATGCAGGTTCGAAGCGTCCACTCTTCAGGTTATGGGAGCTAATGATGAGGATGAGGCAGATAATGAGTGGGCCATTGTAGGTGGGACCGGTGAATTCGCGATGGCTCGCGGTATCATCCAGAGAAGAGTATATAGTGTAACAGACAGTACATTAACACATGCGCTTACTATTGAATTCTTCTGCCGCATGAAGGAGGTAAACCTGTAATTAATTTCAGGTCGCCCTCTTTGCATCATATATTCTAGCTCATTGTTGAATTTCTTCTCGTTATCTGATCACTTTGCATTACATATGCAGTAAAATACTTATCATTTCTTTTCTGTTATTTCGAATCGAGCTCATTGTTGGAATATGTTATACACTGGGGACCCCTACTATCATGTCAGTCTCAATTACATAGCCTAGTAGTAGGTCTTGTAAAATCATATTTGGACGGCCATTTTTAGCCTGTAAATACAAACCCCACCAAGGGTCCATTTGTTGCTCCTAGTAGTATTTTTTTGTAAATACAAACCATGGTATTTTCTGTAAATACAAACCCTACCGTGAGACATAAAGAGACCTGGTCTCCCAACTCCCCCTGTAAAAGGGGTTGAGGGAGGAGAGGTTGAGGACTCTTCGTTTTTGCCCTATGACTCTGTTTGGCTCTCTTCTTTATTCCTTCACTCTCTCATTTTGTTGGGCTAAACCAACAATCATGAATCATGATGCATGGTCCTTCATATTCAGGTCGTCCCTGCACCTACAAAGAGAGGAACAGTTGGTGGAAATAAAGGCTCCCTGCTTTGGGAAATGGAAGGCAAATCCCAACGTCTAGAAAATGTAACAATCTACCATGTAGGTGCCGTTGAAGGGTTCCAATTTTCCTACGTTGATGAAGACGGGAAAATCCGCACCACTGGTACTTGGGGTCGAGTACATCTTGATCCTTTGCGCAAGACGGAAGTGAGTAGATTTCATATTTTACCATGCATGTGGGGTGTGGTTGTTTTGCAAATCATGTTAGTTTATGCCTGGCTTCAAACTAACCTAAACTTGGCATTGATTTACCGAAAATATTATCAAGCAGTAAGACTCCAAATATAGGTATATATATATAGTGTAATGAAAATATATATTACCTGCAAAATCGTACTCGCTACGTTTTTTACATGTCGTATTAGTTTTGTTATAAGTCAAACATTTGTATATTTGACTATATAGATTCATAACATATATAAGATTTTTCTTTTAGATTTACTTTGAAAATACTTTTATAGTATATAATTCATATATATGTTGCGAAACTATAAGGATGTTTCGAAAATCATTAGATGGTTATTAATGTTTGACTTAAAGCACTGCGACCTATGAAATAAAAGAACAGAGAGAGTACATATACTTGCTTATTTAGTAGTATGATATAATATAATATGTTTTTATATAAATTAAGATAGTTTGACCTAACATTATTTTAGAATTATATCTTTTTGGGAGGTATGGAGTTTGCAGCTATATATATCTTTTGTTCTGCCCATAGTTTTAAATAGCCGGCTATAGCCCCGCTATAGCCTTGCTACAGCCTTTTCAGCACGGTGCCGCTAAATGGTTTCATGTACAAACATCCCGCTATAGCCTACTATAGCCCGCTATAGCTCCGCTATAGCTGATTTTGAGGTCCGCCGCTATTTGGCATAGCCCGTTATTTAAAACATTGGTTCTGCCACCTAATTAATAAATACTTGATGATACATCGTTTTTCATCTTAACTAATTATGTGCTGTTTTACAGATAAAGTTTGGCCCATCAGAGTTTGTGAAAAAGATCAATGGGGCTCAGAGAGGCGGGGGCTGGCTATCAAAATTTGAGATCGTCACCACCCACAAAACGTATGGTCCTTTTGGAAGTGACATCGGCACTCCACATTTCAGCTATACCGTGCCGGAGGACGAGACCGTGGTGGGCTTCTTCGCAAACACTGATAACGTTTTCGTCACTTCAATTGGTGTTTACACCATCTAAATCATTCAGTATCCGACCCTGCTGCAGCCTGCAGCTACCTGCATGTTCCTTTTAATCATCAGGGTGTTTGATTTCTTCCCGTTTCCGCTGTTCCAGCAATAAGATGGCTAGCTAACAAGGGTGTGCCCCCCTTGTCTATGCCTATTGCATTGTGATCTTTCATAATCAAATCGCTCGTGTAACATCTTTCTTTTTCTCTTTCGCAATGTTCAATGATGTTTCCAGAGATTGTTTACTTCGGAATAAAACAGATAGTATTGATATGATAGTAAAGTAGAATGAGTAATCACGTTCATGTATTTCCATATCCATATAGCATCAGCCAATCCGCGTCTTCCCAAGCGTCCTTGTTGCTGTTTATTAGGTATGGTCGCCCTAACGGTGCTACGCCGTGTGCACCTCTATCACTGTATCACTGCTATTTATGGCGATTGACCCATGGTCTCGTGCTAGTCCACAGCCGCCCTGTTGCCAATACCCGCCAGTCCAGTTATGCTACACTTACATGCAGTTTCTAACAGACTTAGGCTTACGCAGAGGGGTGTCATTAAAAGATTGGATGGAATGGAGCCCCACCCCGGGATTTCAGGGGAGTGGGATGAATTAGTCGCCGCCACCTCCGTCCGTAGGTGTGTTTCCGTGAGTGATGCCCGCCAGTCTCATCTTACGGTTTCTGCTCCAACATTCAGCATCGTGTGTGTCCCACCGTAATAGAACTAGCCCAAAATATGCAGACACGCCAAGTGTCTCACTGTGCGTCTCCTGCACTAAGGTCGGGGCTTCTCTCTACAACTCCAGGCAGCTTCATCTTTCTCTTCTTCTACATGGCTACATCTATGCACGCTGTGTACCACAAGAGATATAGTAGCGCATTGACGTGTCTGGCACACTCAAATAGCTCATATATATATATATATATATAATATGAATTATTTTTAATTGCATTACATTTTAGCACACAACTCATAGTGTGGATATATAGCCTCGAGTGAGTACGTGACAACCTCACATGATTTTAGAATATGTACATGACACCTCTTGATCATGAGATAGCTTTTCTCTCTCTTTTATTAATAAATTTGGAAAAGCCCTTTGTCATACGCACGATCAAGCAAGGGCCCAGGAGGGCCGGCAGGGCGCCGTCAGTGCAGCTGCCGCCGACGTCAAGCTGTCTTATCGAGTCTTATTAGATTACGAAAGAGTTAAGAGATTGAGTTTGCTTTGTTAGGAAGGAGAATACAAATCCTATAAGGATATACGTGGTTGCTTAGAGGCTAAGTCTCCTAGGACTATAAATACAATGGGCCATGTAATTGTTCAATCTTTAAGAAAAAAAAAGTCGAAAGACTCTTGCCCCCCGCTCTCAAGCTCTCTCGCGCGCCGCCTCCTCTCTCTCTCCTCCCTTGCGCCGCCGCCCCTGCCCCGCAAACCCTATTACATTTGGTACTCGGAGCCACATTACGATCAACCACATGGAGGACCTCCACGCCGCCCTCGCCAGTTGGGAAAAGAAATTCATGAATTTTTTTTCCCTTACCATCGGAACGCAACATATCCAGATCTCTCCACCATCAAGAGGGAGAACATCAACCAGGAAATCGCTGATCCTCGCATGGAACAGCTCACCCTCGAGGAGAAGCTAGCACGCGTCTGCGACAACATCATCACCGATACCGCAGGCATCGAGCAAGCCCACCCCTATAGCACCGACATCACCACGGTCCAAGCCACATTGGATCTGGACGCAGTCAACGACGACGATAGTCTTGCTACGGAGATACAGCAAGCAATGATTGCAACCAACAAATCCTCCGTCAACAGCACGATGAAGGAATCCCCTCCATCGTGCACCACAGAAATCATCAAGAAGGCGTCGCACAACTTCCTTAGAGCACCACCAGTACTATAGCTGCTTTTGCTACTTTGCCAAAATCAGACCGTCGACAACGGCTATCCCCCGGTCATCATCTTCAAGCCGGCCTTGGACGATGACAGAAACAGCCCGCAACCACCCAATGTTCACCTCAACAGAAAGATGCATATCCCAAGGAGATCCCAACATCAACACTACTATCAGTCAATTGGGACAAGAGGTAATAAACTATTAAACTACCCGAGATTCCGCCTCATCATCCGACAGGAGATCCCATGGCACGCCGAGATACAACACCACAACCGCCCATGCCGCCGTCTACCGGCGAATGATTTGCTTGTCAGGGGTGAATGATAGAGTTACTCAGCTTGTCACTGCCGTCCACTGCACATTCAAGCCCTCAGCAAAATCATGAGAAATAGAAAATGGGCGATTTCGCCCGGGCGCTACATGAGAATGCTTGGGCGCGGGATGTGGACCCAAAAGTCAACACCGCTACTCTGCATGAATATCTTACATTGTGGACTTGGACTACTGGAATAGAACTTGATCAGACACGACAAGATGAGGTATTGTGCTCCAGGGAGACAAGTGGCACCTTCACCACGAGATCAGCCTATGCAGCCAAGTATTGGGGTAGTGAAGTAGACCCAACGACCGAGTTCACTTGGAAATCTAGATCCCGTTAAATTGCCCTTTTTCGCATGGCTGGCCCTGCAGAATAGGTGGTGACCTCCGTCCGTGTTGCGCGGAGAGGACTTGATCATCGGGTCCAACGCCCGTTGTGTAACCAGGAGGAGGAAAGCATAGACCACCTACTTATACGCTGCGTTTTTGTGAGACAGATTTGGGCAGCGATATTCCAGGCCCTGGGCAAGCCAGACTGGGTGCCGACAACGAACGACACTCTCTCGGGATGATGCTTTAGCAAAAGCACCAATGGGACACACAAGAGAATGCTCAATGCTCTACAGATTCTAGTCATGTGGGAGATATGGAAGCATCGCAATGCAATTGTGTTCGAGAGAGCTATGCCATCGATGAACTATCACTAGTAGAAAACGGCCATTTGTCCCGGTTCGTAAGGCCCATTTGTCCCGGTTGGGGAACCGGGACTAAAGGGTCGTTACTAAAGTCCTAAACCTTTAGTCCCGGTTCTTACACCAACCGGGACAAATGGGTCTCCACGTGGCCGCTGCTGCTTGCCCTGACAGGGGGGCCTTTTGTCCCGGTTGGTACCACCAACCGGGACCAATAAGCTACCACGCGTCAGCATTTTAGGGGCTAGGGTTTTTGTTTTTTTCTGAAAGGGGGGAGTTTCGGGGTTTTGGGGGGTTTTGTATGGTTAATTTTGGGGGGTTTCATATATTGTGTTAGGTAGCTAATTAATTAATAGAGATAAGTGTCATCTCTCATCTCCGTGCTTGGTTGACGCTAGCTAGTAAGGAAATGAAGGAAAGCATTAAGTATAGAAGTTCGTCATGAACATATTCATAAAGAGAGAAGTGATATCGACCTCTCCTTCTCCGAGAGATTGGTCGAACAACAAGTTTTCGTATATCTATCCGACGCTACTGGCTACATATATACAATATTAAGATCTCATACAATATAATCCCCTAATTATATATGAACTCATCTTCCAGATGGTATTCTCCAGCTTTATTGATGACGTGGTCAAGAAAGAATCCCGCCACTTCCTCTTGAATTGCTTTGATGCGATCTTATGGTAGGAGTTCATTCCGCATCTGCCACATCTAATTTAAAGAAGGGGGTCAATACATATATATGAATGAAACTTAACACAAATGATGGTAATATAATGAAATTGTGAATATTATTGCTTACGCACATCGAATTGTCTTTTAGAGTAGCCCCGGGTTTTTTTGCAAGTCGCATTGTAGATGAACTCGCAAACGTAGTATCCATAGTAATCATTCCCTTATTCCTGCCACAAGCACTTTACGAGAAATAGCGAGGTCAATCAAACTGATAATGAAGCATTATAAATGGCATTGATGAAAGTAGCTAGAATCAACGGGATCGAGATGGGCGGAATTAGCTAGCTAGTACTAGTTACTTTCGGGTATGTCCATCGCAGCTCCGTCGGCAGTCCCGGAGATTGTGCGGTGAATACTTTCCAAACACTGCGAGACAAAGAAAACAATTACTTGATATCAAGAAATGAACAAAAAGTTGCCGATATGGTGCGATAATGATCGATTAAACTTACTTCTCGAGCATTTTAGTCATGTCCGCATAGGTCTCGGGAGATTTTCTTCTCGAGTCTAAGCCGGTTACTAGTCCCTGCTCAAGCTTAATCTCCAGGAGAATATAGTGGAAGCTGCGTACGCATGCATAACTCATCAATTACATTACTATAACCTCGAGTAATAAGGGAAACCGAATATGCACAAGACAGTAACACTCACTTGAAGTTGTAAGGAAAGAGTATTTTATTTTTGTTTTGATTTACTACCAACGATTGGGGCAAGTTGGCCTCGGTTGCTTTGGCATCAAATTTAACCGTATATTCATCTATTAGATTTGTGTTAATGAACCCAATATCATAGATTTCTGCTTTTCTACACTCGACGATATTCAATCTGCATAATATAGTGAGGATAATTACAAATAAATGCAATGCAAGAGCTGAGCTATACATATAGAGACTTAATGACAGAAGTAGTACTTATAGACAGTAGCAAGTGACCGTTAATTTATCGAGGGCCTTTTGATTGAACCACCGGAATAACTCCTCAAATGAAACAGACAACAGTTCAATTCCAATGAGGTCATGCTCCTCTTTAACTCTTAGCGTCAAAGTATTCTTGCCCCAGACTCGCTGCATGTTTTCATGTACCAATCATGGAATCTTTGAATCATCGTTGTCAGAATAGTTCCATCTCTGATGAGAGGCTTACCGTACTGGTATTTGTGTTCGTCCACCTCCACTATATCAAAATTTGCATCGTCGGGCGGGTAATCTCCAAGATTGGTATAATCGGGCACCATCCTCGGATCATTAGCAACGATATCGCTAGACACCTTGAGCAGGGGGCACGATTGGTTCGCTTGTTCGCCGACCTGGGCAATTTTTTTCCCAGCTCGTCGTTCTACTAACCTTCTATAACTGATAATACTTCCCGACTACTCCGCTTCGATAAATGACATTCCAATCATGCGCTCATAGTTGGTTTTCGGCGGAGACGGTGGTGGTTTCTTCAGGGCATCGAGTGTGCGCTTTGCTTTCACCGGATCTACCTTGTCCTCCGGAGGTGGATGTTTCTTTGCTTTCACTGCTTCAAAGAAGTCCCTCACTTCGGCTTCCATGATCTTCTTGTTTTCCTCCACAGACCTCTCGTATGGTAACTTCTCTAGAGGCTTTAGAGATGGACCGAAACTTAATTGCCTCCCGCCTCTGGTTGTACTGCTAGATGCCAGAGCAGACGGAGCGGCTGCGGCTGTCTTCTTTGCTTGATTACGAGGCAGAGGAGAACGAGTACGACGCGCCAGAGCAGCCGGAGCGGCGGCGGGTCTCTTCCACCCTTGCTGACGAGGCGGAGAAGGAGGAGGCTGGCCGCTCGGGCGCGCCGGCGCTGGCGGAGAAGGAGGCGAAGTGCCTCCACGCGCTGGAGAAGGAGGCAGAGTGCCCTGATCACTCACTGGAGGAGGAGGCGGAGGAGGAGGCGGAGTTCCCTGACTCGTCGGAGGAGGAGCAGGAGGAGGAGGCGGAGTGCCCTGACTCGCCGGAGGAGGAGGAGAAGGCGAAGGAGGAGGTGGAGTGCCCTGACTCGTCGGAGGAGTAGGAGGAGGCGGAGTGCCGTGACTTGCCGGAGGCGGAGGAGGAGGCGGAGTGCCCTGACTCGCCGGAGGAGGAGGAAGAGGCGGAGGCGTCTAGTTCGGAAGATCGATGAGCTCCTTCTGCCATAGGCATGGAGTCTTCAGAGCTGAATCCAGCCGAGTCTCCCCTTCACCGGTAGGATGGTCAAACTAGAGGTCCTCAAATCCCTCTGTTATTTCGTCCACCATCACCCTAGCATATCAGTCTGAAATAGGACGGTAGTGAAAAGTTGCGTCGGGTTCATGAGGTCGAATAGAGCCGACAGCCGCCTTGACTTTAAAGTTCTGCCATTGCGTCATAAGGTGGCAATTTTGAGACTCCGTGATAGCATCCACGGGGTAGCTAGCAGGAGCCGTGAAGACATGCTCCAGCTGAAGCAGTTCGGTGGAAGCCACGCTGCTTCTCCACTGAGATGGCGGGGTAGCTTCGGCAGGTCGCTTGCTGCGAATTGCTGCTCGTTCCTCTATTGCTTGTACCCTTGCGTGCAGCGCCTGCAGTTGGGTCTGCTCCACTTTCTTCCTCCTCTTCTGGCATTTGTAACCGCCCGCGTCCGGAAACCCAGCCTTCCACGGAACGGAGCCTGGCGTGCCTCGTGTCCGTCCAGGGTGCTTAGGATTCCCGAGGACCATTGTGAGCTCGTCATTCTCTCTGTCTGGAACGAACATCCCGTCCTGCGTTGCGGCGATATAGTACTTAAGCTTCGTGACGGGTATTCGCATTTTCTCTTTCGTCCAAACGCACCTCCCTGTTACAGGGTCCAAGCTTCCGCCAACCTCGAAGAACTAAGTCCGGCAACGGTCTGGCCAGTTCAATGTCTCTGGTTCGACCCCTTTATCAAGCAGGTCATTCTCAGCCTTGGCCCACAACAGCCGGGCTTTGAGGTAGCCACCTGACCCCGTGTGATGATGATGCTCCTTCTTCACAGCATTTATCTTGTTTCTCACTAACATCTACTTACTCTTCTCCGATGTCTTGTGGGCCTCAAATTCGTCCCAGTGATCTCTGATCTTCTCATACCGGCAGGTGAATTCTGGTGTCTCTTCTTTGTCGACAAACATTGTTTTCAGCTCATTCTTCCACCTCCTGAATAGTTTTGCCATCTTCTTAAGAGCATGAGACTTGATCAATTGCTCTTTAACTGGCTTCTCCGGATCCTCCTGTGGCGGTAGGGTGAAATTTGCCTTCAACCCGGTCCAAAGATCATCTTTCTGCATATCGTTGACATAAGAGACCTCAGGGTCTTCCTTCTTAGGCTTCAACCATTGCTGGATGCTGATCGGGATCTTGTCCCTAAAAAGAACCCCGCACTGAGTAGCTAATGCTTCCTTTGTCCAGATGGGTTCAATCGGTTGGCCATCGCGCGTGATTGCTGTGATCGTGAACCTTTCATCCGGGCGCAACTTTTTCTTCGGGCCTCGTTTCTTTACCGAAGTTGTGCTCGATCCGGAGGGCTAGAAAAGGAAGAAAGACGAGAGTTAATATGTGTACATACCAAAAGAATGAATGCATCAATTAGCTAGTCAGTATATATATATATATACCTTGCCGGACTCTGTTCGGTCACCAGAGCCGTCAGCACGGTCTCCTTCTTGCACCGGCATTCAGTCACCGGAGCCATCATAATCATGAATTTCCTCCTCCATTGTTCAATCACTGTAGCATGCTTTTTCAACCTGTCCTTCCAGACCATCATTGTCGTTAAGATACGACATGACATCACCTCCGGCTAAGATTATGTCCCCCAACACCTGTTCTGCTGCCTCGTCTCGTCCGTGCTCCATTGTTTCTGCAAATATTACAACATGGCAATTATTATACAAACATGACAGCAGGTGGATATATTAGTGGCAAACATAGACCTAGCTACCTAATCACAACAAGGAATCATATTAGTGGCCTCGACGCTTCTCTAGGGTTTGGGGTGGCCTCGGCAACGCTTCTAGGGTTTGGATCAACCTGTGCACATCCATAATGGGGGCATTCTTGATAAATCTGGACCCTCGACCCCTGGATGACCCCCGACCCTCGACCCCTTCATGTCACTGATACGTCCATTTTGCATCATGCTTTTATATCGATATTTATTGCATTATGGGCTGTTATTACACATTATGTCACAATACTTATGTCTATTCTCTCTTATTTTACAAGGTTTATATAAGGAGGGATAATGCCGACAGCTGGAATTCTGGGCTGAAAAAGGAGCAAATATTAGAGACCTATTCTGCACAACTCCAAAAGTCCTGAAACTCCACGGAAGTTATTTTTGGAAATAATAAAAAATATTGAGCAAAGAAAATATCAGAGGGGGCCCACACCCTGGCCACGAGGGTGGGGGTGTGCCCTACCCCCTTGGGCGCGCCCCCTGCCTTGTGGGCCCCCTGGTGGCTCTCCGGTGCCCATCTTCTGCTATATGAAGTCTTTCGTCCGAAGAAAAATCATAAGCAAGCTTTTGGGAAGGAACTCCGCCGCGACGAGGCAGAACCTTGGCGGAACCAATCTAGGGCTCCGGCAGAGCTGTTCTGCCGGGGACACTTCCCTCCGGGAGGGAGAAATCATCGCCATCGTCATCACCAATGCTCCTCTGATCGGGAGGGGGCCAATCTCCATCAAAATCTTCACCAGCACCATCTCCTCTAAAACCCTAGTTCATCTCTGGTATCCAATCTTTGTCTCTAAGCCTGGGATTGGTACCTGTAGGTTGCTAGTAGTGTTGATTACTCCTTGTAGTTGATGCTAGTTGGTTTATTTGGTGAAATATCATATGTTCAGATCCATTATGCATATTAATACCCCTCTGATTATGAACATGAATGTGCTTTGTGAGTAGTTACGTTTGTTCCTGAGGACATGGGAGAAGTCTTGCTATTTGTAGTCATGTGAATTTGGTATTCGTTTGATATTTTGATGAGATGTATGTTGTCTCTCCTCTAGTGGTGTTATGTGAACGTCGACTACATGACACTTCACCATTGTTTGGGCCTAGAGGAAGGCATTAGGAAGTAATAAGTAGATGATGGGATGCTAGAGCGACAGAAGCTTAAACCCTAGTTTATGCTTTGCTTCGTAAGGGGCTGATTTGGATCCATATGTTTCATGCTATGGTTAGGTTTACCTTAATACTTCTTTTGTAGTTGCGGATGCTTGCACTAGGAGTTAAACATAAGTGGGATGCTTGTCCAAGTAAGGGCAGCACCCAATCACCGGTCCACCCACATATCAAATTATCAAAGTACCGAGCGCGAACGTGATAAAAACTAGCTTGACGATAATTCCCATGTGTCCTCGGGAGCGCTTTCCTCTATATAAGAAATTGTCCAGGCTTGTCCTTTTCTACAAAAAGGATTGGGCCACCTTGCTGCACTTTATTTAGCTTTATTACTTGTTACCCTTACAAATTATCTTATCACAAAACTATCTGTTACCTATAATTTCAGTGCTTGCAGAGAATACCTTGCTGAAAACCGCTTATCATTTCCTTCTGCTCCTCGTTGGGTTCGACACTCTTACTTATCGAAAGGACTACGATAGATCCCCTATACTTGTTGGTCATCAGTCACGTTTGTCTAGCGTCAAAGGATTCAACAAAACCATGTCTTCATCATTAGGCGAAAGTAACAGGTGCATGATGGTACAAAGTTCTGCAAAGATGTACTCGAACGGAGTCCCAGATAGGATAATTCGCTTTTTCGTACAAAGTTTAGCAAGAGCCTTCTGAATATCGCTATTTGGAAGGCCTTTGCTGAAATTCATACAAAAAGGCGAATTATTCTATCCAAAACTCCGTTCCAAAACAACTTTGCACAACTTCGTATCATCATACCCTAGTTACTTCCGGCAAATGATGAAGCCATGGATTTCTTCAATACTTTGACACTAGGCAGCCTCTCGACCCCTCAGCGACCGTCGAACCCTCGGCGACCCCCACCCTCATGTCGAAGTTATCGGGGAGGGGGTATATCGACCCCCCCCCACCCTCATGTAAGAAGAGGAAAAAAGTCGAAGAAGAAAAAAGAGGAGAAGAAGAAAGGAATAGAGGAGATTCTCCTCCTCTTTTTTTTTCTTCTTTTTTTTTCTCTTCTTATTTTTTTCTCCTCTCCTCTTCTTCTCCTTTCTTCTTCTCCTTCTTCCTCTTCTTATTTTTTTTTCTTATTTTCCTTCTTCTTCTTTTTTCAACTATAATGCACTATAAATCAACTAACCTAAAATGCACTAACCTAAATCAACTAAATCAACATATGAAGAAGGAAATGTTATCGGAGAGGGGGTATATCGACCGCCCCCCCCCTCATGTATCCACATACATACATACATCCATGGATCATCATTTCTCATATATATATATCCATCTATAGCCACACACATATATAAATAGAAAAAATTCTATGAAAAAAATGCATAGATGAAAAAATACATATATACTTGGTAAATATTCTATGAACATCATTTCTCATATATATATATATATATATATATATCAATGCATAAATCCATGGATCATACTTGCTCATATATCCATAGTCATATATAAAAACTTTCTATATATGAACAAAAAGACATTTTTGACATGCTGAAAAGAGACCTTTGGTCTCGGTTGGTGGCACGAACCGGGACCAAAGGGGGGTATTGGTCCCGGTTGGTGCTACGAACCAGGACCAAAGGGGGGTATTCGTACCGGTTCGTCCCACCAACCGGGACCAGAGGCTGTCACAACAGTGGTGTGGTGGGAGTTTAGTCCCACCTCACTAGCTGAGAGAGCTCAGCACCTGTTTATAAGCTGCGTTGCGGCTCAGGTGCTGAGCTCCTCTCTAATATGCAGGCAGTACTTGCCTACCCTTGTCACTGCCATGTTGGGCCTATTGGGCCTGCGGGCCTGCATCCTGGTCCTTGTACAGATGGGTTTCTAGTCGTATGGAGGCCGTGTGGCCAGTAGGCGGCATTTTTTTTAATTTTTTTCCAGTATTTTTTTTGTTTTTATGAATTATTTATTTTCTTTTAATTTTTACTTTATTTTTTATTCTTTTTGCTTTTAGGTCAGAATAATTATAAACTTTCTGTTAGTGCCATTAGTTTCCAAATTAGAATTCTTTGAAATTTGTGTGAATCACTAGTTTGTAAATAACTTCACTATAAAAATATATTTTGAGTGATTCTTTTTCCTTCTATTTAATATTACTGCGTTTTATCAATATATTAAAAACTGATTTTGTATTTTAGTTTGTATCAAAAAAATTCTTTATGAAAATTATTTTTGCTACTAAAGTTTCTAACAAAAAATTCTTTATGATAATTCTTTCTGCTTTTCATGTTTTCATAATTCTTTCATGCTTTTAGGTGCATAAGTTTTATATAATTTTAGTTTAAAAAATACTAGAGGTTTATAAAAGCTTTTTAGTTGATTCCTTTTGCTATTAGAGTTTTATAAAAACTTTTTAGTTGATTGTTTTTGCTAGTGAAGAATATTATAGTTTTGTTTTAGTTGATCATAACATAATATTTTAATTGATTATTTTAAGTTCATTATTTTTGCTATTAGTTCATTCTTTTGCACTAAATGACCCTGAAATTGAAAATCACTACAAACGAACTCTGAAAAGGTTGAAAGTTGGCATGGTATCATCATTTCACACGCATAGCATGTGCTAAAAAGTTGAGAGGGTTACGGCGAAAACTAGATGCACTTCATGTACAAAACGGGCAATCTCTTTCGAAGTAGGTTTCGGACGAAAACTCATATGTTACAAAGGGATTTCATTTTTTGAACTTATTTGAACTCCAGACTTTTTGTGTGTTCAAAATGCACCATTCAAAGCCACATCATCAATTTTCAACCCTTTTTGACTTCATTTGTTATTTTTCGTGCATTTACTGTTTTTTGAGCTAAATGACCCTGAAATTGAAAAGCACTACAAATGAACTCTAAAAAGCTTGAAAGTTAGCATGGTATCATCATTTCACCCACAAAGCATGTGCTAAAAAGTTGAGAGGGTGACGGGAAAAACTGGATGCATCTCGTGTACAAAATGGACAATCTCTTTCGAAGTATCAGGGTTTCGGACGAAAACTCATCTGCTACAAAGGGATTTCATTTTTTGAACTTATTTGAATTCCAGACATTTTATGTGTTCAAAATGCACCATTCAAAGTCACATGGATAGATAAGTGACCAAATTAATAGAAGTTTATCATCACATTATGTGTGTCAAAAACCATTACAGATTCACATGGATAGATAAGTGACCAAATTAATAGAAGTTCATCATCACATTAAAAACAAAGTACATACATAGTTCTCATTGAACAAAATATAGCTCTCCCGAGCATCTAGTTAAACCATACATTGAAACTATGTAAAACCTTTCAATGCAACAACAAATGCGATCATAATCACAACCAAGGTAAAAATTGATCCAACGGCATAATGATACCAAGCCTCGGTATGAATGGCATATTTTCTAATCTTTCTAATCTTCAACCGCATTGCATCCATCTTGATCTTGTGATCATCGACTACATCCGCAACATGCAACTCCAATATCATCTTCTCCTCCTCATTTTTTTTATTTTTCCCTTCAAGTAATTGTTTTCTTCTTCAACTAAATTTAACCTCTCTATAATAGGGTCGGTTGGAATTTCTGGTTCAACTACCTCCTACATAAATAAAATCTATGTCACATAGGTCAGCATATTTGTCATAAACAATAAATGAACAAAATAGTTATAAAAAGATATTATATACCACATCTGAATCATAGACAGGACAAGGGCCGATGGGGGCGGATACCAAAACCATCGCACTATATAATAACAAGCAATAATAAAAGTAAAAAAATTAAACAAGTATCTATCTAAAGTAAGAATTCTTTTCTTTCAGAAAGAAGATAAGAACGAGAGGCTCACCACGGTGGTGCCGACGACGAGATCGGCGTGGGCGATCGACGGCGGTGAAAACGGGGACGGGACGTGACGGACCGCTAAACGTATGCAAATCTCGGGGAAAATGGAGCTTGGAGGTCGAGCTTCGAGAGGAGAAAGCTTAACTAGTGCGACTCGGGCATTTCATCGGACACCTCATGTGCATCGGAGGTGAGCTAGAGCATCCAAATGCCCTCTCCTCGCCGGCCAGAAAAAACAGAGCACTGTAGAGTGCTCTATTGCGGCGATGGGGTACATATAGGCAACTCATTTGTCCCGGTTCGTGGCTAGAACCGGGTCTAAAGCTCCCCTTCTGTCCCGGTTCGAGCCACGAACCGGGATCAATGTATGTCGGCCAGGAGCGAGGCCCATTGGTCCCGGTTCGTACCAGGAACAGGGACAAATGTGTCCAGACAAACCGGGACCAATGCCCACGAGGCCCCGGCCGGCTCCTTGGGCTCACGAACCGGGACGTATGCCCCCATGGGTCCTGGTTCGTGACTGAACCAGGACTAATGGGCTGGCCAGGCCCCAACCAAAGCCCTGTTTTCTACTAGTGCATGTACTCCATAGGATCACGGAGGAGGGGCGCAATTTGAAACAAACGGGATTACTTAAAAGGAGACCTTAACGGCTTCTTCAACCACGTGGAACGACGGGCTAGTGCGGCAAGTTACCTTAGCAATAGAGGGTAGGGTGTTCAGGTGGTGATGTTTTGCATGTAAAATCATATAACAATATCGTGGAGGGGCTCTTCACCCCATTCCTTTTCTTAATATATAGTACGCACACTCGTGTTTATTGGAGGAAAACAAAATTGGTGATTTGGTTGTCACCGGTGAATGATAGAGTAACTCAGTTATTAATTTACTTGCTACTATATTGACGAAACATGTTAGCTATGAAGTTAAAACCCCATAGGAAGATGTGTACATGGTATATTGTTGATTGGAGTTGACAGGTTTGGTCCTAGTAGTGATGCTCGTCCTGTTTGTGTCGATTGAGGAATATTCATTGTAACACCCCTGGGGTTACGAACTTGTTTAGCACCACGCTTAAGTCTTAAGAGTAGTTAGCAAATAAGCTCATCACATTTTAAATTTATTTCGCGATAAAATAATAACCAGACTTTAGATGTCACTTTGGTAATTAAAAGAAATAAAGTTTATATTGTACATTAATTTATTCGAGGGCTTGATAATGCCTAATAAGAATTCTAACAAACAAATTGGGAATAGGTTGTTATTTGTTATGGCATGAAAAACAATTTCTATAACCAAAAATATAATGTAACCAATGTTTAGTGCTTAAATAAAGTTGTAGTACTACCTCCATTTCAGTTTACAAGTCCTACGCGTATACCTGGGTTGCCAATTTTATCACCCTAATGTAAACTATATAACACAAAAATTATACCTTTTGAAAGTAGAAACTCCAAAGTTTATGTTGGTATATTTTTTGTAATATATGACTTGTATTAGGTTAGTCAAATTGAGGATCTAGGGGTACGCGCACGCCCTGTAAACTGAGAGAGAAATAGTACCAAATTGCATCGATGGATAGTTGGGAACCTCGGCTTTGGGGTTGTAGAAACGGTTCAAGTTCAGGCGAGACGTGTAGCCGTTTTTGCGTCGCTTAACAAACCCTACTTGGCACGTTCCTGTAGTCGGAGCCTTGGAAGCAGTGAGCCGCCTGCGCGAGAGCTCCCTCAGCCGTGCATCGCACCACTAACCACCGCGCTGTTGCTGTTTCCTCGACACACTCAGCACACACCGGCACTGCAAGCTCTTTCTTTTTTAGAAAAGGAAATATATTGATATCACACCTTCTACATTGACTAATGCATATGGCTATTGTTTATTACAAGCACAAAGCTCCTTAGATGTATCTTAACCTTAGATCCATGTTACACAACAACCGTACTAAATGACATTCTAATTAGGAACTACCTGTAGCAGTACAATTTCCATAGTAATATAACCTCTCATAATCAATCGCTTGATGGACGCAAAATACCAGGTGAATGGTCCCAGTTGTGAAGATAACGTTCTCAGCTGTGCATCGCACCAACCACCGCGTTGTTGACACACTCAGCACACACGGGCACTGTAAGCTCTCAGAATGTTTGTCTCCTAGTCGACTAGTCTCCTTTAATCAAAGATGGAGATCAAAAAAAGTGAAAGGTATTTTTTCTACGCATGTTGGAATCCGAATCTGTAGTGCGTTCTTGTGCTCGCACACAGCCAATACACAAGCAGCCACACATGCACAGAGGCACATGCATGCAAGCGCACGCTGCACCGAGCACGCGAGCTGTCACGCTTGTCCTCTCCTGCCGTGTTGCATTGTTTGCGTCAGCCACTTCGAGAAAATTATGCATGCCCTGAACGTATTTAGAGATGTGTCTGTCACCATAAATCCATTGCCGGTTCATCTGCATGCATTATATATAATTAAGTGTGTCTAAAACCATTACAGAATATCATAAATAAATAAGTGACCAAATTAATAGAAGTTCATCATCACATTAAAACCAATGTACATACATAGTTCTCATTGACAAGCAATAATAAAAGTAAGAAAATTAGACAAGTATCTATCTAAAGTAAGAATTCTTTTCTTTCAGAAAGAAGATAAGAAAAATAGGCTCATCACGGTGGTGCCGGCGACGAGATCGGCGCGGGAGATCGACAGCGGTGAAGACGGGGACATGACGTGACAGACCGCTAAACCTATGCAAATCTCGGGGAAAAATGGAGGTTGGAGGTCGAGCTTCAAGAGGAGAAAGCTTAACTAGTGTGGCTTGGGCATTTCATCGAACACCTCATGTTCATAGAAGGTGAGCTAGAGCACCCAAATGCCCTCCCCTTACCGGCCAGAAAAAATAGAGCACTGTGGAGTGCTCCGCTGCGGCGATGGGGTATATATAGGCAACTCATTTGTCCCAGTTCTTGGCTGGAACCGGGATTAAAGCCCCCCCTTCTGCCACGAACCGGGACAAATGTAGGTGGGCCATAAGCGAGGCCCATTGGTCCCGGTTCGTGCCAGGAACCGGGACAAATCGGTCCAGACGAACCGGGACCAATGCCCACGAGGCTCCGGCCGGCCTCCTGGGCTCACGAACCGGGACATATGCCCCATGGGTCCTGGTTCGTAACTGAATCGGGACTAATGGGCTGGCCAGGACCGAACCAAAGCCGTGTTTTCTACTAGTGTAGCTCATATATATACAATATGAATTATTTTTTAATAGTATTAAATTTTAGCATATAACTCATAGTGTGGAGATATAGCCTCACGTTAGTACGTGACAACCTCACATGATTTTAGAATATGTGCATGACACCTCTTGATCATGAGATATCTTTTCTCTCTCTTTTATTAATAAATTTGGCAAAGCCCTTTGTCATACATATGATCCAGCAAGGGCCCAGGAGGGCCGGCAGGGCGCCATCAGTGCCGCAGCCGCAGCCGTCAAGCTGTCTTATCGAGTCTTGTTAGATTAGGAAATTGTTAAGAGATTGAGTTTGCTTTGTTAGGAAGGAAAATCCAAATCCTATAAGGATCTCCGAGGTTGCTTAGGGGCTAAGTCTCTTAGAACTATAAATATAAGGACTGTGCTAACGATCAGTCGACTGGTCGTTCGCTCGCTTTCACTGATTTTTTTCTTTCTCTCAAAAACCTTAGTAAATTGCTAGTAGTTTTTTCTGGTTTTTCACCATAGTAAATTGCTAGTGGTTTTTTCTGGTTTTTCGCTACATAATATGAAAAGAAAATAAAAGTGCTTGAAAGAGGATTTGAACCCAAGTCTATGTAATACCTATCGAGCCTAATAACCAACTAAGCCACCTTTTGTTGTTGTCTATTGTAGAATGACAATGTTATTTGAACCTTTCTTATTTCTGCCATATCAGAAGAAAAAATAAAGTTTGGCTTGGTAACTTTGGCAATGACCAGCGTGATAACTATGGTCTGAGCAACATGATAACTATACCATGATAAGGCTGGTAACTACAGTACGAGAAAGTTAAAAGCATGGGGAAGTATGGTAATTTAACATAGAAATTACCGGTGAAATGTTTCAAAAACTTTTTTCCCTTGGATGAAAGACACCATGGTGTTTAAACGTAAAATATTAGTTATCAAGTCTGCGATGATACATCATCATCATGTTATTTACACAGAAATTATTGGATGTATGTTTTTCAACAAAAAAGTTTCAGGTCAAAAGTTACAGTGGCGTTTGTATGGGAGTGATCAATTTTGTATGTTTCTATTACCATGTTATTTACACAGAAATTAGCGGGGCATCACCCCCCTCGCCACACTCGCCATATTTACCAGGATCAGGTACATAAGTTATCAAGTCTGCGATGTGTGAGTTATTATGTTATTTGCACTAGCTAAATACCCGTGCGTTGCCACGGATCATCAATTTTACTTGTTGCTCACCATCCTTACTGCACGCCTACACAAATCCAACCTCTCGAGTTGTCTCGCCGCCATCGCGGACACGTGATCACCCCCTTGTACTCCTTCGTTGTTTGACCATATGGTCATAGAATTGCTCTTCCATAGCCCTAAAAACCCATCACAGAAATAGCCCAATCCATGAGAGATATTGGCCTGACATGCTCTTGCTCAAATCTCATATGGCTTGAGAGATATTGGTGTCCAGAAACAATGCTTGTACACTGCCTCATAACAATAAGTTTAGGCATAAAGATATTTTTACGACACAGAGATAGTTGTATAATCATCTTGTAATCCACAAAGCAAGTGTCGTGGTTTTATTTATTTATTTGAATAGTTTGTATTGGCTTATTTTTATATTACAACAAATATGACCTTGTGCTTAGCTTCCATTTAAGGTGACACCTTACCCTATGTATGCCTGCATATCATCATGGGCACAAGATAAAAAGAAAAAAGAAATATTAGTAGTACCGTGCACCTTTAGCATAGATTATTACAGAATCAACAAACATGCATATATAGTAAACGGCGAGAAGGTATATTAGAGAATTTTCACCACATCAATAGGCCATGCAAGGTCCACAACAAACAAACAATACTCAGGAATAGAAGAACATTTGCTTAATATTCCCTCTGTTTCAAATTATAAGATGTTCTAGTGTTTTTCTGATTCGGATGTATGTCGACGCATTTTAGTGTGCTTGTTCATTCAGTCCATTGTGTATGTAGTCCATATTAAAATATCCAAAACATCTTATAATTTACAACGAAGGTACTACAATTTGTTTTATATTCATAACCACTACTTTTCTTTTACATGCATGTCCATAAAAATTCTTATTAGTGGCAGACAACCCTGGCCAACCAGTTGCTTTATATTTCAAGATACCTGCACACCAAAACAAAGAAGCTTAGAAAAGGCACATGAAATCTGTAAGAACAAACTGACATGGTACATGATCATTCAGCCAGCAAGCATATCATCATCAGGAGCCCCTCATTTTACAACCTCATCCATCTCCAGTGCAGCCAACAAAGGAATCATCCATGTAAGTGCCATTAGGGCCTAGTTATTATCAATGAAGAAATTCATGACAGATCTTGGTGACCCAATGAAAGACTAAGCTAACAACAGAGCTCTGGTATATTAGCAAGGCCCTAGAAGGCAACTCCTGCACGACCATGTTGGTGCTATCATAGACCCCAACAATTAGTTTCTCACCGTAGGTCCCAGCAAGGATGTGACCACCGAAGATAGTTTTGATTCCTGCAACATTTAGTTAGAATTGATGCACGCAATAACTAAAATAATGGTAGGCATTCTCGGAAAAACAAAACAAAAACCAATTGTAGACCTAAGATATTTCAGTGCAGACAGAAAACTCCAGAACTAACTTGGAAGGAAAGATAACTACCGTATTAGGATAATTTCAGTTAGGGATGTATGTGCACACATGACAATAACTTCATATATATCTGTCGATAATATGAGTTTTAAGAACACAAGTGAGTTGAACACTGCTGAATGCTGATATGCCACAAGACTCCAAAGTCCAAATGCACTGAAGATAAGAGTCTGGAATGTCAATCATAAAAGCCATAATCTATTTTTATGCACAAAAGGTGAATACAATAGAGAATCTTCTACAAAATGGGCGACCTCCACAATCAAGATAAAACTGATTACTCGATGGTAACATTAGAATTGTTTTACATCTTTACCATAAAATTGTGCAACAAAATGTACAACTAAGTGATCCTCCCAATGTTGACAATAATCAACAATTGGTTGAAGTGTTGCAGAAGCAAGGCAATGGCTAGCGACATCTGAGAGTAAGATATCCTACAAGGAACAAGCCGCTAAATCTCAAGAAAGACAACAATCATCGGCAAACTGGAAATGATACTCATAGAGTACTTATAGTTGCCTCGTTGAAGGAACGGGAAGGAAAGGGAGGTGAAGTGTTCGAGCAGAGGAGCCCTGATCCTATGTAGTTGGTATGGATGGCGCAGGTATCTGAGATGATGCCCAAGAGTGAGCTTCTGGCTGTCATTGTCAATTATGTAATAGATATCCACAAGAAAGATGGGGACTGAACTGAAGCAACTGGAACGGCGGGAGGTTCAGAGGTGGATAATCTGCAGTCGAGGACGAGGTGATCTTGTTGGCGACCTCGTTCGGATCCCCAATGGCCGGGCACTTCCCGCCTCATGCGGTCCTACCACTCCCGCTCCTGTGTTAGATGGCAGCAAATGCCCTTACGAAAATTGAAGAAGACCATAGCGAACAAACATCAAAAGCTGCTCTTAGTTCTTCTTGACTTCATTACTGTTTTAACTAATGCCTAGAATTCTGTAACAGAAGTATTTACTCCACCTTTCTGTAATGTTGAAGAAGTCTCTGAACCATGCAATATGAGCATCGAAACACAAATAAAAGATGGGTATCAAATTATGGATTTTCACAATTAGAACATGTTAAAACCACACAAAATATTTTCTCTAGTTATGTTCACCAACAAGAAAAGTACATATAGAAGCAACTTATATCTGGGGATCAAGAACATATGTAAGCATTTACCACTCGACCTGAATATAATGACGTTCTTTTTCTTCCTGTCCTACTTATATCTCAGTGACTCCACTGGAGTAAAGACCTGCCAAACAAATGTTGAATCTGAGAATTGAGAACGACCACAACTAATCAAATGGAATTGGACCAAATCAAACCAGTGTAGGTTCTTGCGAGGGCAGGAATGTACAGGACCTCCTCAACAAGGAGACTCTGCTCGTCGGTTGCCACACTGTCTTGACTTGGAGCTCGCTGTCGGTTGAGTGCGGCATCTCCACAATGTATGGCGTCACCCTCCTTTGATCGGTGACGGCCATCGACATCCATACAACCGTTAGTGCAAAAGGTTAATCCTATCTTTCTTCTGCCCATACAAGAATCTGCTAACAAGTCAATTTTATTCAAAAATCAGCACCTCACTTTTATTCATACAACAACATCATGTCACTTCATTCATGCAACAACAGCAACACAGAGCAGCATTATGACAAGGATGTAAAAAAAGATGAGAGATAGAGGGGATGACAACCTTGCTGCTGGAGGGGGTGAAAATCAGTGTTTATCCTTGCCTTTTTCGAAGAACATGCGGAGTACGGAGTGCGGCGTGGGCGCCAACACAAAGAGAGGCGGCAGGACGACGTCGACCAATAACTCGAACGAGCTAGCGATTAGCCAGCACTATTGTTGTCCGCCTCAGCGTCCGCACCGAGGCCGTACTCGCTAGAGATGAGTCTGATGTTCGAGATGGAGTAACAGATCGCATCGAGACGGGCGGAGCCACTGACGCAGGTGAGGGCAAGGGTTGATTCGATGGACTCGACCTCGGTGACGCGGCTGACGACAGCGTCTATGCATGGGCGGTGCTCGAGTGCTAGGAGCGTGGGCGCCGGAGTCGCCGGCGCCGGCGCCTATGCTGGCACGGCGGGGACGTCGATTGTGAGGGAGGAGGAGGAGAAGTCGGGCCACAGTCATGGGAGGAGGCGGGCGCGTGGTGGAGGAGGACCGAGATCGAGATCTGGAGAGATATGGGATTGGGAGGAGCGAGGGGGTTGGGCATTGGGCGTGGGAGAGATATGGGATTGGGAGGAGCGAGGGGGTTGGGCATTGGGCGTGGGAGGTGGGTTCCTGGTCGTGGCTTTTTTTCTTTTCTTTTATCGTCCACGGGTAGAGCAGGATTATGAGGAGGACGGGGTGGAGGGAACGAGGCAATCACGGGATGGAGGGAACGAGGGCATCTCGAGATGGTTTGAGGTCGAACCATCACGACGTTTGATTCTCCTTTAATAGTAGAGATTAATAGTAGAGATAAGAGTTATCGTGGTATGGTTCAACAACTCCTCCCACCCCTACCCCCACCGACAAAGTTACCAGGACTGGGTACATAATTTATCATCTCTACGATGTGTGATTTATCATGTTATTTGCATAGAAGTTACTGTGGTATGTTTCAACGACTCCCCCACCCCTACCCCCGCCGACAAATTTACCAGGACTGGGTACATAATTTATCATGTCTACGATGTATGAGTTATCATGTTATTTGCATAGAAGTTATCAAGACAGTAATGTGTAAACTATCATCATGTTTGCACAGAAGTGATCCAAGGTATATTTCATCAAAACCCCTCCCTCCGGCGGAGGGAAAAGTTATCATGTTTGCGATGCGTAAATTATCGGGGGTATATTTCAGCACTCCTTCTCGCCAAAGTTACCAGGACCGGGGTGCATAAGTTATCGGGTCTCTGATGTCTGAGTTACCATGTTGTTCACATCAGAGTAACTGGGGTATTTCATCAACACCACTTCCCTCAAAGTTACCAGGATCGAGGTGCATAAGTTTATCAGGTATGTGATGTGTGAGTTATCATGATATTCACACAAAGGTGACCTGGGATATTTCATCAACGCCTCCCTCCCGATCGCCAAAGTAATCAGTACCGAGTACATAAGTTATCAGGTATGTGATGTGTGAGTTACCATGCTATACACACAAAAATTACCAACGGTATATTTCATCAACCTCCCCCGCCAAAATTACCATGGTGTCATCAACTCGAGACGAGTTGGTAAAATAATCTACTCAAGTGCGGAAAAAGATCGGATATTGCATTCACTTTTGTGCAAACATAGAAAAAGAGACAGGTTAAAAAGCCTATTTGCTTTCATTTTTATGAGAAAGGAACGTAGGTGAGGTGGTTGGTTAGTGGGTTACGTGGTAAAAGGTACAAGGATTGAATCCTGTTGGCACACTATTTTTTTGCCGAGAAAAATTAACGCGAGTTAATTACTCACCACCTGAAAAATCGGGAATCAGAGAGATTAACGCGAGTTAAAAAAGCACCTGAGAATCGGCGGGAGTTAGAGAGATTAAGGCAAGTTACTTACGCACCACCTGAAAATCAGGAATCAGGGAGATTGACGGAGTTAAATAGGCACCTGAAAATCGGGAGTCGCAGAGAGACATGCGTGCGTGCGATGAATATCCGACGGCTCGCAGGTCGTGTGGATTTGTTGCAGATTTCCTGCCGACTGGAAATTAGCATTCTCGTTAAATCAATATGGGTGGTTGGTTAGTGGGTTACCTGGTAAAAGGTACAAGGATCGAATCCTGTTGGCACACTATTTTTTTGCCGAGAAAAATTAACGCGAGTTAATTACTCACCACCTGAAAAATCGGGAATCAGAGAGATTAACGCGAGTTAAAAACGCACCTGAGAATCGGCGGGAGTTAGAGAGATTAAGGCAAGTTACTTACGCACCACCTGAAAATCAGGAATCAGGGAGATTGACGCAGTTAAATAGGCACCGGAAAATCGGGAGTCACAGAGAGACATGCGTGCGTGCGATGAATATCCGACGGCTCGCAGGTCGTGTGGATTTGTTGCAGATTTCCTGCCGACTGGAAATTAGCATTCTCGTTAAATCAATATGGGTGGTTGGTTAGTGGGTTACCTGGTAAAAGGTACAAGGATCGAATCCTGTTGGCACACTATTTTTTTGCCGAGAAAAATTAACGCGAGTTAATTACTCACCACCTGAAAAATCGGGAATCAAAGAGATTAACGCGAGTTAAAAACGCACCTGAGAATCGGCGGGAGTTAGAGAGATTAAGGCAAGTTACTTACGCACCACCTGAAAATCAGGAATCGGGGAGATTGACGCAGTTAAATAGGCACCTGAAAATCGGGAGTCACAGAGAGACATGCGTGCGTGCGATGAATATCCGACGGCTCGCAGGTCGTGTGGATTTGTTGCAGATTTCCTGCCGACTGGAAATTAGCATTCTCGTTAAATCAATATGGGTCTTTTATTTGTTCTAATGAATCCAATGGATAAAATCAGTTGGTAATTCCGGACGTCGAGATGTCCGGACCATAGCAAGAGATCCGGACGATCGGACGAAGGTATTGTTGCTCGGGCTGGTGTGGCCGTGTGTTGATTTTCTTTTTTAATAAAAAACAAATACATCCAGTCTAATATTTTCCCCAATAGCTGCATGCATGTATATAGGACAAAACTGCTTATGTCACTGAAGATTTCATCAAATTTTAAACTTTAAAATGTTTTGTAGGTCAAACCGTCCCTCCAACTGAAAAACTGTTTTCACATAAAAGATTCGTCGCGACAAAACCTTCAAAACTAGATCCCATGTTGATATGTTCCGACGAATTTATTTTATGGATCAAAAGTTACAACGCATGTGCTACGTAAGTTATCACGACTGTGACACATAGTTACCAAGCTATTTTCCTAGGAAATACCGAGCATAAAGAGATGATCTTCCAGCTTTACCAAGATGGTCATCCAAGATGGCAGGATTTTAGCGACAGATGCGGACGATTGCCTACATCCTCACATCTCGGTGCAATTTCGCATGCAGTGTTGCGCTGCAATCTCGCATGCACATATCTTTGATTTGCATGGAGTGCACGTCTTATTTGACCCAATTAACAACGAAACTACTAGGCAGACGACGAGCGCCAGCCGAACTATGCACGATGCAAGATTGAACGGCTCTATCAACTTTTACCTGACGCATGGACGAATTGATATGCACTGTCGTCTGCAAGTCGTCCAACATATGTCGTGTGTGTAGCAGCATTCATTAACAATGCATGCATGTAGATAAGTAAGAAGATGATGTCGGCAAAGATTCCATTCAAAATAAACTTCAAAATGTTTTGTAGCTCAAATCGTTGGCTCGATTGAAAAACCGTTTTCACATAAAAGATTCGTTGCAATGAGACCTTCAAAACTAGATCACATGTTCGTATGTTTCAATGACATTTTTTCGGGTTAAAAGTTACTAGAGTTAGACTAAATAAGTTATCACCTATGTGGTACGCCAGTTACCATCCTGTTTACATAGAAATTATCCGGGGCATAAAAATGGCTCCTCCAACATTCTCTCCACATGCAAATGCAGTAGAGCACACACACCTAATGTCATTGTAAATTCTCGCTATTTTGAAACCGTAAAATGTTCTATAGCTCAAACTATCGTTTTTTATTCAAAAATCATTTTCACATAAAAAATCCATCGCAATGAGAACTTCGAAACTTGATCTTATGTTGGCATGTTTTGATCACTTTTTTGGTCAAAAATTACCCTAAAGTTATCATTTATGTTATATGTAGACTAACATGTTATTTATGCAGAAGTGAACGACTTCTTTCCTCTGGGTTAAATTTACCGTGGTATTTATACCTAAGTTATCAGCTCTGGATGCATACATTACCGCGCTATTAGCGCAGAAAATAATCGGGGTATGTTTCAATAACTTTTTATTCGGGTCTAAAGTTACCGTGTTGTTTATACCTAAGCTATCAGGTCTATGAAGTGTGAGTTATCATGTTATTGATAAAATAAGTTACCGAAGGTATATTTCATCAACAACCCTCCCCCACATCTCACCACCGCCGCCAAAGTTATCAGGACTGGGGCACATAAGTTATCAGGTATGCGATGTGTGACTTATCATGTTATTCATACGAAAAGTTACCAAAGGGTATATTTCATCAACCACCCTCCTCTCACCCGGTCACCAAAGTTATCAGGACTAGGGAACATAAGTTATCGGGTACGCGATGTGTAAGTTATCATGTTATTCAAACAAAAAGTTATCAAGATTATTTTTCATCAACCACCCGCCTCCCACCCGGTCACCAAATTTACCAAGACCGGGGTAAATTAGTTATTCTGCCTACGATGTGTGAGTTACCGTGCTATGCACATAAAAGTTACCGGGGGGTATATTTCATCACCCGTCCCTCCTGAAAAGTACCAGGACCGGGTGCATAAGTTATCAGGTCTATGATGTGTGAGTTACCATGCTACAAACAAAAAAGTTACCAGAGGTATATTTCATCAACAACCCTCCCCCACCCCTCGCCACCGTCGCCAAATTTATCAGGACTAGGGCACATAAGTTATCAGGTATGCGATATGTGAGTTATCATGTTATTCACACAAAAAATTATCAAGGGTATATTTCATCAACCACCTCCTCCTCCCATCCAGTCGCCAAGTTTGTCAAAACTGCGGTACATTAGTTATTAGGTCTACGATGTGTGAGTTACCGTGCTACGCACATAAAATTTACGAGGGGTATATTTCATCACTTGTCCCTCGCGAAGCATACCAGGACTAGGGTGCATAAGTTATTGGGTCTGTGATGTGTGAGTTACCATGCTATTAACAAAAAATTACCGGAGAATATTTGATCAACCCCCCCCCCCCCCCCGCGCCGGCAAAGTTACCAGGAGCAGGGTACATAAAAATATCACATCTGTGATATTACACAACTTATAATGTAGTAGGAAATGATGTACTCCCTTTGTACAAAGTTAGTACAAAGTCGAGTCACTCATCTTAGAGTGAATGAAATACAAGAGAAGGCCGACAAACAACAAAAAAACCGTTTTCCATTTCCTGCCATGGTGTTTAAAAAGGTCACATGGGTACCATTCATAACACAGCAAGTAGTATTAGGCGTGTTGGTTATTGGCATCATACAACCATGCATCAACCGGCCTGGGATTCGAATCCTATTGTCCACATCATTTTTTACTCGCTGAAAGTAACGATTATTACGAGAGAAAAAAACAACGGGCATCATCCTTTGGATCTGGAAGAAAAAACGAAAAAAAACAGCAACGACAGCGACCTTCAGTGATGATCAGTATACGTGAGAAAAAAAAACAACGTACATCATCCTTCCGATCGGGAAAGGAAAAAAAAGCAAAACAACAGCGATAGCGACCGTTCGGTGGGAGTAGGAGACAGCGACATTCGGATGACAGCGACAGCGATCGTACGCGCCTGTTGCAAACCACTAGTCGGCAGGAAAATAGCATTGTCGTCGACACGCTTATTACATTTGGTACTCGGAGCCACGTTACGATCTACCACATGGAGGACATCCATGCCGCCCTCGCCAGTTGGGAAAAGAAATTTATGAATTTTTTCCATTACGATCAGAACACTACATATCCAGGTCTCTCCAGCATGAAAAGGAAGAACATCAACCAGGAAATCGTCGATCTGCGCATGGAACGGCTTGCCCTCAAGGAGAAGCTGGCACGCATCCGCGACAATATCATCACCGAAACCGCGGGCATCGAGCAAGCCCACCCCTATAGTGCCGACATCACCACGGTCCAAGCTAGATTAGATCTGGACGATCATTGCTTGCTGTATCGCCGTAGCAAGACTATCCTCCTCGTGGACTTCGTCCATATCTCTTGATGGTCGTCCCGTTTGTGTCCATTGAGGAATATTCATTGTAACACCCCTGGTGTTACGAACTTGTTTAGCACCACGCTTAAGTCTTAATTAAGAGTAGTTAGCAAATAAGCTCATCACGTTTTAAATTTATTTCATGCATAAAATAATAACCAGACTTTAGTTGACTCACTTTGGTAATTAAGTATAGATCGATGTCGAAGACTATTGCCGAGTTGATACTATCAGATATGCCGACCTATAATCTGTTTGAATTTGTTGCTACCAATGATTTATCGGTAAGGGACTATCTAGGTCTCAGTCGACTGACACTTCGTGAAGTCGTAGTCGGCTGACGTCACCCCTGACAGATTAGGCCTGCTTAGCATCCCTTCCTGATGGGTTTTAATTCCCCATGATGGGCTTGTGGTGTGGGCTTGCTTGTTTGTTTCTTTCCTTTTGTTTTTGCTGTCTGTTTGGCCCGTTGTACCTGTGACTCTGTCCATGGATGCAACAAACACACAACAAAAAAGCAAAAAAATCCATGTATAGCTAAACGACAGGAAAACTTTTGCTCCTCCCAGTTGTACGTTCTCTCTGTCAGTTAAAACCCTGAAGGAATCCCCAACACAAACTCTACTGACTGAGCATTGAGTGGAATGCTCTTGTTCAAAACAGTTGCTTCTGCCTGTATGTCCACATTATCAACAATCCACTACACAAACCGTAATACCCTCGATGCGACTATATCTCCCACGTGTCGAGGCACGACTTAGAGGCATAATCGCATTGAAGGAACCTCTAGAGTCCTTGTACTACTGGAACCATTCTGCAGCTTGATCTTTGAGTTGGAAGGAAGTGAACTTGACGAAATCTTCAGGCCTGATGTTGCTGCACTCAAAATGCTTACACAGATCCACAAGCCAATCGTCAGCATCGGTTGCCTCAACACAATTGCTGAACGTCTTTGCGCCATTAGCAAGGAACTGGTTCAGTGTAGCAAAGTGATTCTGATTGTTTCCTTGATTCCCTTGGCTGCCTTGATTGCGCTCTTGGAAAATTTGCATGATCAACTGTGTGTTTGCATTGGTTGCGGCCATCACAGCTTGCCATGCCTCCGGAGGAGGTGGAGGTGGTGGCGGATCTTGATTTTGATTCTGACTGGTGCTCTTAGCGGGAGCCATCCTGAAGAGGTTGACCACCGTTAGCACATAGACAGATAAGTGAAGCTGAAACCAACGGAATGAAAATTGCAACATAAAGTCTTCACATCCGAACAAAATGAACGAATGCATTCCTCTTGAAGTGGTCACATATCCCTAAATTGAGAAGCCACGTTGAATTAAGGCAGATAAATAAATCAACAAGGTACGGCTCAAGAACGAATAATCGGTAAGAAATCCTGATCTCAAACCAATATCCGTGGAAGAAGAACTAGAGCTACAAGAATTGCCACCTATGAAACTCACGAACCTTTCCGGTTATGCAATCAGGTGTTGGGGATACATGGGAAGCATAATATCTCACCCAAACCAGCAAATCCTACATCCAGCTGTATCCATCCTTCAACACATAACCAAGAAACCTTCGGAAACCATCTACCTCAGCCTTCGAAAAGCATCCGTTATACAAGTTATGGCGATACTCCCGAACTCCCGCCCCAGTACTGGGTGGCGTCGACGTTATCTCACCAACGAACTGCATAAAAGAGATTTTCGATGTCGGCGTACTAAACTCAGGTATTCCAGAATTGCAACGATAAAATTATGATGACAACACCTCAGAGCTCAACTCCCCGGGACACTTTCACTAAACCCCTGACAGGAGGCACCAAGACAATGTTCTCATCATAAAACCATCGGAACGATTCCAAGATACCCGCGTGATCCTAATTTTTTTAGTGAAATTTGAGAAGAGAAGGGTCAAAACTCTACGTCAGGATGCCTTACCAGAGCGATGAGGAGACTGGGAAGTAAAAAGAATTCCTAAACTCTCCGATATATAATTCCTAAATGACTCAAAACATTTTTCTAGACACAACTCGGCTGCTAAAAACGATCAAGCAATGGGGCTCCTAAGGTCGGGGAAGGCTCTGATTACCAACTTGTAACACCCTCGATGCGACTATATCTCCCACGTCTCGAGGCACGACTTAGAGGCATAATCGCATTGAAGGCATATGTCGCAAGTCAGGCAATCATCACAAACATCCCATGTGATATAGATAATGATAAGGGATAACATAGTTGGCTTACACTCGCCCCGTCAATCAAGTACATAAATAACATACATCATCCAAACACTCATGGCCCGACTACGGCGCCAAAATGAAAGATAACCCAACAAGCGACATGGTCTCGATCACCCCCAACAGGGCACCACTACAGATCATCAGGAAAGGAAACATAGTAACGCTGAGAGTCCTCGTCGAACTCCCACTTGAGCTCGTACGCGTCACCTGGAGCGGAATCACCTGGACCTGCATCTGGTGTAATAGTAATCTGTGAGCCACAGGGACTCAGCAATCTCGCACCCTCGCGATCAAGACTATTTAAGCTTAAATAGGTAGGGGTAGGGTGAATATAAGTGGAGCTGCAGCAAGCGGCTAGCATATGTGGTGGCTAACTTATCCGCAATAGTGAGCGAGAAGAGGAGGCAAAGCGCGAGCGAGAAACTAGAGAGCAACCTGCGCAAACATTACTCCAACACCGTATCCACTTCCCGGACTCCGCCGAGAAGAGGCCATCACGGTAACACACTCAGTTGATTCATTTTAATTAAGTTAAGGTTCAAGTTATCTACAACCGGACATTAACAAATTCCCATCTGCCCATAACCGTGGGCACGGCTTTCGAAAGATCAATCCCTGCAGGGGAGTCCCAACTTAGCCCATGACAAGCTCTCACGGTCAACGAAGGAATAGACCTCCTCCCAAGACGTTCCGATCAGACTCGGTATCTCGGTTCTTCAAGATACTTTGACAGGTTAAAACTAATCCAGCAACACCGCCTGAATGTGCCGACAAATCCCAATAGGAGCTGCACATATCTCTTTCTCAGGGCACACTCAGATTGTCCTAGGTACGGGTAGGCCAGCCCAGAGTTGCCCCTGGTGGCCACCGGCAGCTGACAGGTGGACCAACACTCAGAGGAGCACTGGCCCGGGGGGGTTTAAATAAGATGACCCTCGGGCTCCGGAAACCCAAGGGAAAAGAGGCAAGGTGGCAAATGGTAAAACCAAAGTTGGGCATTGCTGGAAAAGCTTTAATCAAGGCGAACTATCAAGGGGTTCCCATTATAACCCAACCGCGTAAGGAACGCAAAATCCGAGAACATAACACCGATATGACAGAAACTAGGGAGGCAAGAGTAGAACAAAACACTAGGCGAGAGGCCGAGCCTTCCACCCTTTACCAAGTATATAGATGCATTAAGATAACAAGATAATATGATGATATCCCAACAAGTAAATAAACGTTCCAACAAGGAACGGCCTACAATCTTCACCTGCAACTAGCAACGCTATAAGAGGGGCTGAGCAAAGCGGTAACATAGCCAATCAATGGTTTGCTAGGACATGGTGGGTTAGAGGTTTGACATGGAAATCTGGGAGGCTGACAAGAAAAAGGTAGGCATCGTAGCATTGGCATAGCAAAAGAGCGAGCAAACTAGCATAGCAAAGATAGTAGTGATTTCGAGGGTATGATCATCTTGCCTGCAAAGCTGTCGGAGTTGACTGAATCCTCGAAAGCAAACTCAACGGGCTCCTCGTTAGCGAACTCGTCTCCCGGCTCTACCCAAACAAGACAAACAAGCAAGAAGGACACAATCAACCACGTGCAAGGATCAATCAATAAGATGCAATGATGATATGCTATGCGGGATGCGATGCGGGATGCAAAATGCAAGGTATGACAGGAAATGCATGAACCTGGCCTCTACATGGAAATCCAAGTGTGCCACTGGAAATATGAGATGAAATCGCTTGAAAACGATATAAAGAACGCCGGAATCGGAGTTACGGTTTGGAAATGGCAAGCGATTCAAAATTGGCACCGGTCTGCGATTTACAGCAAGTAGGCATCTAAATGCAATGAGATGACCATGCTACAGGACTCAAACATGGCAACAAAATACATGGCAGGGATGCATTCAAGATTCTTAACAAAAGTCTAGCACTGAGCCACGGCCAATTCATCCATTAACCGGTTCAAACAAGCATGGCAAAAACGCAAATGGTAAACAGATCTCAGGCTTAGTGAAATTAACACTTGTCTGAAATTTCAGACCAAGTAGCACTCTTCGGAGCAACAAAATAACATGCTACAGGACCTGAACATTACAAAGTAAAACATGGCATGGAGCTACTCAAATAGCTTAACAAAAGTCCCTTAGTGACCTTGAGCCAAAAGCGATAACAAATTTACTAACAAGCACATGAACATAGCAAAAACATAATCAGTTTTCAGACTTAGTGAAAACTGGCACATGCTGAAACATAACTCAAGTAGGCATGTTTACGAGCTCGATGCACTCACCACGGTGCAAGTCATGGCAAGACAAGCATACATCCATCAAGAAGGCACAAAATTCAAGCTAGACATGGCAAGAACAATGGCATAGCATGCACGGATCAACTACAACATCACCAACAAAATTGCAAACAAGTTGACAATCTGCCCAGATTCACAACGAAGCAAAAGTAGAGCTCGATTGACTCAAGCTAGTGTGCTCCATAATTGCAAACAAAGACATGGATGGATAGAGCACTACAAGATTAACAAAACTCCTTTACTGATCATCCTTAAAAGAGGCACGGATCACTAGGAAACAACATGAACATGTGGCATCATGAGATAAACGATCCCAGGACTTAGTGAAATTACTAAGTCCCTGAAAACAGAGTTACCGAGTGCACCACTTTGCAAGCTTGCACTAGTCACCAAACACATCCCAAAAATACATGGGTTGCACCTCTGGAAAGATGACAAAACCCTTAACAAAACATATGTAGAGCATCAGGGCATCTAATGCACACAACAATCATGGCAAAAATGACAAATGTCTAAGATGGAGTAGCAGATCTGACAGTTAACTCAAGTAGCCCTCTTCTAACAACATTTCGGGCGTCAAGATTAGCTCAAATGAAAATGATGCAATGGAATGAAATGATGTACTCTCCGAGATCAACATTTTGATATGCTATATGCATGAATCGGAGCTACGGATGCAAAGTTACGGGGCCTCGAACGGGGGCACTTGAATCTGCAATTTCGGGAGTTAGTAAAAAAAAACACCACCTAGGGTTACTGTTCACGGATCCCAGATCTAGCTCACATCACTGTTCACGGCGGCACGCACTGTAGCAAGTCGAGGAAGAGGTCACCGGACTTGGCAGGGTCTTCGCCGGAGATCGCGGGGAGGACGGCGGAGGGCTGCGGGGTCCCAGACTTGACGGCGCCGGCGGCTTGGAGACCTCAGGCGGCGCGGGCGAGGCCGGACCCGGGCGGCGCGACGAGCTGCGCGGGGCGGCGCGGCGGACTCCGGCCACCGGAGCGGCAGGGCAGACGAGGTGGAGCGGCGGAGGCGGCGGGGCGCGGCGCCGGCTGCAGGGAAGAGGAGGTGGGCGGCGGCGCGGCAGATCTGGGCCGCGGGGGCCCCGGATGGGCCTCGCGGGCCTTGGCGGCGATAGCGGCGGTGCGCCACATGGTAGCTTGCCAATGGTGCGGGCGGGCGGCGGACGGAGTGTCCGGCGCGGGCGGACAATGTTCGGCGCGTCGGAGGGGATTTTTAGGGTTTCGGAGGTAGGAGGAGATCCGAGAATCGGGGGAACTTTAAATAGGCACAGGAAGAGCTAGGAGAGTCCAAATGAGGTGTGGTTTTCGGCCACGCGATCGTGATCGAACGCTCTAGATCATGAAGCAGAGTTAGGTGGGTTTTGGGCCAAATTGGAGGGTGTTGGGCTGCAACACACACGAGGCCTTTTCGGTCCCTCGGTTGACCGTTGGAGTATCAAACGAAGTCCAAATGATACGAAACTTGACAGGCGGCCTACCGGTAGTAAACCAAGGCCGCTTGGCAAGTCTCGGTCCAATCCGGAAATGTTTCATCCCCACACACGAAAGAAAGCTAGAAATGACCACCGGAGGAGAACGAAGCGCCGGAATGCAAAACGGACAACGGGGAAGATGCTCGAATGCATGAGACGAACACGTATGCAAATGCAATGCACATGATGGCATGATATGAGGTGCATGACAACGAAAAGAACACACGAAGACAAAGACCCGAACCCGAGAAAATAAATATAACTTAACACCGGAAACGACAAGAGTTGGAGTACAAATTGGGAAAGTTATATCCGGGGTGTTACAACACTCCACCACTACGAAAGGATCTCGTCCCGAGATCTAGGACTGAAAGAACGCCGGGTACTCAGAGAGGAGGTGATCCTCACGTTCCCAGGTAGCTTCACGGTCGGAAATGGTGTGACCACTTGACTTTGAGAAATTTGATTGACTTGTTGCGAGTCTTGCGTTCAGTCTCTTCAAGAATAGCAACTGGGTGCTCACGATAGGAAAGATATTCTTAGAGCTCAATGTCCTTGAAGTTGACTGTGCGGTCAGGAGTCTTGAAGCACTTTCGAAGCTAAGAGACATGGAACACGTCATGAACATTTGCAAAGTTTGAAGGAAGCTCGAGTTGATAGGCGAGGTCGCCTCTCTTGCTGACAATCTTGAAAGGTCCCACGTATCTAGGGGCAAGCTTCCCTTTGATACCGAAGCGACGAGTACCTTTCATAGGAGAGACGCGGAGGTAAACATGATCTCCGATCTCGAAAGCCAAATCACGGTGCTTACTATCATAGTAGCTCTTCTGACAGGATTGGGCTGCTTTGAGGTTATCACGAATGACTTTGCACATTTCTTCTGCTTCTGTGATTAAGTCATTACCCAGCAGCTGACGTTCACCGGTTTTAGACCAGTTGAGAGGGGTACGACACTTCCTGCCATACAGAATTTCAAGTGGGGCCTTGCCCAAACTTGCTTGAAAACTGTTGTTGTAGGAGAATTCAGCATAAGGAAGACAATCCTCCCACTACATGCCGAAGGAGATCACACAAGCCCTGAGCATATCTTCAAGAATCTGGTTGACACGCTCGACTTGACCGCTTGTTTGAGGGTGGAAAGCTGTGCTGAAGCGAATGTTCGTGCCCATGGCCTTCTGAAAAGAATCCCAAAACTTGGAGGTAAAGATGCTGCCACGGTCTGAAGAGATCACCTGTGGGATACCGTGCAGAGAGACAATTCAGGAGGTATAGAGTTCCGCCAATTGAGCTGCAGTGATCGACTCTTTGATAGGCAGAAAGTGAGCCACTTTGGTGAGTTTATCGATGACAACGAATATAGCATCATTGCCACGCTTGGACTTTGGAAACCCAGTCACGAAGTCCATTTCAATGTGGTCAAACTTCCATTCTGGAATGGCAAGAGGTTGGAGGAGACCAGCTGGCCTTTGGTGTTCTGCCTTCACTCTTCTGCAGACATCACATTCATTCATGAATTGAGCAATCTCGCGCTTCATTCGAGTCCACCAATAAGCTTGCTTAAGGTCCTGATACATCTTCGTGCTCCCAGGGTGGATGGAGAGGAGAGAATTGTGAGCCTCGTTCATGATCACTTTACGAAGTTCACCTTTGGGTACAACAATTCGATCCTCGAAGAAGAGAGTGTCCTTGTCATCAAGGCGGTAGCACTTATACTTGGGTTGACTCTTGGCAATCCCAATCTTCACCTTTTTCACCATAGCATCAAGAAGCTGGGCTTGGCGAATCTGGTCTTCCAAGGTAGGAGAGACTTGAAGGTTGGCGAGGAAACCTTGAGGAACAATTTGCAGATTAAGTTTGCGGAAAGCTTCACAAAGCTCTGGTTGATATGGCTTAAGAATCAGACTGTTGCAATAAGCTTTCCTGCTCAAAGCGTCAGCAATCACATTGGCCTTGCCTGGAGTATACTCGATACTCGGATTATACTCTTGAATCATTTCGACCCATCGAGTTTGCCTGAGGTTGAGATTAGGCTGAGTGAAGATGTACTTGAGACTCTTGTGATCAGTGAAAATATCCACTTTTCATCCCATAGAAGATGTCTCCAAGTCAAAAGAGCATGCACAACTGCCGCCAACTCGATATCATGAGTGGGGTAGTTCTTCTCATTAGGCTTCAACTTGCGAGATGTATAAGCAACAACTTTCTTCTCTTGCATCAAAACTGCGCCAAGACCTTGGAGAGAGGCATCACAAAAGACCTCGTACGGTTTGGATTCATCAGGCGGAGTCAGAACTGGAGCAGTGATCAATTTCTCTCTCAAGGTGTTGAAAGCAATATCACACTTCGAAGACCAAACGTACTTGCCGTGCTTCTGAAGAAGATTTGAGAGAGGCTTCGCGATCTTAGAAAAGTTTTCAACGAATCTTCGGCAATAGCTTGCGAGACTAAGGAAACTGCGGAGTTGCTTCACGTTCTGAGTAGGTTCCCAATTCACAATTGCAGACACCTTCTCAGGATTCACGGCAATGCCCTTGGCAGAGATGATATGACCAAGATAAAGAACCTCATCGAGCCAAAATTCGCACTTGGAGAACTTGGCGTAGAACTGATGTTCCTGAGCTTATCGAGTACCAAACGCAAGTGTTTGGCATGATCTTCATTGTTCTTCGAGAAAGCCAGAATGTCGTCGAGAGAGACCAAAAGGAAGTCATTGGTGTAGGCGTTGAAGATGAAGTTCATCATGCGAGAGAACGTCGGAGGAGCTTTGACGAGGCCAAAAGACATGACAGTGTATTCATATGAACCAAAGCTTGTCCTGAAAGCCATCTTGGGAATATCTTGCTCATGGATTCGAATCTGATGATAACCCATGCGGAGATCAAGCTTGGAGAATACTTGAGCACCTTTGAGTTGTTCGAACAGCTCATTGATGTTGGGAAGTGGGTATTTGTTCTTGATGGTCTTCTTGTTCAATGGACGGTAATCAACACAAAGTCGGTTCGTCCCATCCTTCTTCTTCACAAAAAGAACACCACAACCCCATGGAGAAGAACTAGGCCGGATGAGACCCATTCTCTCTTGCTCATCGAGTTGCTTCTTCAGCTCCTTCAACTCTTCGGGTACGAGCTTGTAAGGACGCTTGCACACAGGTTCCGTGCCAGGCTCAAGATCAATAACGAATTCAACTGGCCGGTGCGGAGGCATTCCTGGGAGCTCTTCTGGAAAGACATCTTGATATTCACAAACGACTAGAATTTGCGAGATAGCATCCAGTTCACCCTTCTCATTGAGAGAAAACAGACGGATGGTATCATCACGAGTGGCAAAGACAATTACGTCCTCAGACGAATGAGTCAATTGAATCTGCCTGGCTGCACAATCAAGCTGAGCCTTGTGCTTAGAAAGCCAATCCATTCCGAGAATAAGATCAATATCCGAGTCACCAAGAACCGTTGGAGAAGCCAGAAACTTGTAGTCACCCAAAGTGATAGTAACATCCGGAACGATGGAGTTAGCATGCATGCGCTTACCAGGAGAGACAACTGCTAAAGGACTAGGCAAGACTTGTGAAACCAATTCATGCCTAGATGTAAACGGTCTCGAGATGAAACAATGCAATGCACCAGTGTCAAAAAGAAATTTAGCTGGAATATCGTTAATAGGAAGGTTACCCATGATCACATCTGATGAGTCCTCTGCCTGAGCTGCATTCATCAAGTTGACCTTGGCGTGCTTGGGGTTATGCTTGACCACAGCTGTACTTGCCGATCTCACAGGAGGAGCAGGAGGAAGACGCCTCTGGTTGAAACACTTGTTGGCATAGTGACCCTTTTCTTGGAACTTGTTGCACGTGACCTCTGAAAGCGGACGGTGGTACGGAGCACTCGATCTTGGAGGTTGAGACGAAGTCTTGTTCTGAAAGCCAGGGTTGGGTGGGTGGGAAGAACCACTGCCACCTTTGCTCTTCTGCTGATACGGCTGACGGAACGGAGGAGGAGGAAGCCAATACTTTTGTTGCTTGGCCACTTGAGTAGAGGAAGAAGGAGTAGCATCTCTGACTCGCTTCTTGGAAGCATCACACCTCAACTGAGCAGCCTCTTGCATCAGTGCCATGTTGTAGAACTCATCGTATCTCAAGGGCTCAAAGAGGACAAGAGCGAGCAGAATTTCTTCTCTGAGACCACCCCTGAACTGATTTATCATGCTCTTCTCATCAGGTACGTCCTGATTGGCAAAGCGGGCGAGCTTCTGGAACAACTTGTTGTAGTCATAGACAGACAAAGAGCCTTGCTTCAAGTTGCGGAATTCCTGATGCTTACTTTCAACCACGCTTTGAGGGATGTGATGAGCTCGGAAATCTTGACGGAATTCATCCCAAGTGATCACACATCCACCTCTGGAGTCCTTGTACTGCTGGAACCATTCTGCAGCTTGATCTTTGAGTTGGAAGGAAGCGAACTTGATGAAATCTTCAGGCCTGACGTTGCTGCACTCAAAATGCTTACACAGATCCACAAGCCAATCTTCAGCATCGGTTGCCTCAACACAATTGCTGAACGTCTTTGGCCCATTAGCAAGGAACTGGTTCAGTGTAGGAAAGTGATTCGGATTGTTGCCTTGATTCCCTTGGCTGCCTTGCTTGCGCTCTTGGAAAATTTGCATGATCAACTGTGTGTTTGCATTGGTTGCGGCCATCACAGCTTGCCATGCCTCCGGAGGAGGTGGAGGTGGTGGCGGATCTTGATTTTGATTCTGACTGGTGCTCTTAGCGGGAGCCATCCTGAAGAGGTTGACCACCGTTAGCACATAGACAGATAAGTGAAGCTGAAACCAACGGAATGAAAATTACAACATAAAGTCTTCACATCCGAACAAAATGAACCAATGCATTCCTCTTGAGGTGGTCACATATCCATAAATTGAGAAGCCACATTGAATTAAGGTAGATAAACAAATCAACAAGGTACGGCTCAAGGACGAATAATCGGTAAGAAATCCCGTTCTCAAACCAATATCCGTGGAAGAAGAACTAGAGCTACAAGAATTCCCACCTATGAAACTACCGAACCTTTCCGGTTATGCAATTAGGTGTTGGGGATACAGGGGAAGCATAATATCTCACCCAAACCAGCAAATCCTACATCCAGTTGTATCCATCCTTCAACACATAACCAAGAAACCTTCGGAAACCATCTACCTCAACCTTCAAAAAGCATCCGTTATACAAGTTATGGCGATACTCCCGAACTCCCGCCCCAGTACTGGGTGGCGTCGAGGTTATCTCACCAACGAACTGCATAAAAGAGATTTTCGATGTCGGCGTACTAAACTCAGGTATTCCAGAATTGCAACGATAAAATTATGATGACAACACCTCAGAGCTCAACTCCCCGGGACACTTCCACTAAACCCCTGACAGGAGGCACCAAGACAATGTTCTCATCATAAAACCATCGGAACGATTCCAAGATACCCGCGTGATCCTAAATTTTTTTTAGTGAAATTTGAGAAGAGAAGGGTCAAAACTCTACGTCAGGATGCCTTACCAGAGCGATGAGGAGACTGGGAAGTAAAAAGAATTACTAAACTCTCCGATATATAATTCCTAAATGACTCAAAACATTTTTCTAGACACAACTCGGCTGCTAAAAACGATCAAGCAATGGGGCTCCTAAGGTCGGGGAAGGCTCTGATTACCAACTTGTAACTCCCTCGATGCGACTATATCTCCCACGTGTCGAGGCACGACTTAGAGGCATAATCGCATTGAAGGCATATGTCGCAAGTCAGGCAATCATCACAAACATCCCATGTGATATAGATAATGATAAGGGATAACATAGTTGGCTTACACTCGCCACGTCAATCAAGTACATAAATAACATACATCATCCAAACACTCATTGCCCGACCACGGCGCCAAAATGAAAGATAACCCAACAAGCGACATGGTCCCGATCACCCCCAACAGGGCACCACTACTGATCATCAGGAAAGGAAACATAGTAACGCTGAGAGTCCTCGTCGAACTCCCACTTGAGCTTGTACGCGTCACCTGGAGCGGAATCACCTGGACCTGCATCTGGTGTAATAGTAATCTGTGAGCCACAGGGACTCAGCAATCTCGCACCCTCGCGATCAAGACTATTTAAGCTTAAATAGGTAGGGGTAGGGTGAATATAAGTGGAGCTGCAGCAAGCGGCTAGCATATGTGGTGGCTAACTTATCCGCAAAAGAGAGCGAGAAGAGGAGGCAAAGCGCGAGCAAGAAACTAGAGAGCAACCTGCGCAAACATTACTCCAACACCGTATCCATTTCCCAGACTCCGCCGAGAAGAGGCCATCACGGTAACACACTCAGTTGATTCATATTAATTAAGTTAAGGTTCAAGTTATCTACAACCGGACATTAACAAATTCCCATCTGCCCATAACTGCGGGCACGGCTTTCAAAAGTTCAATCCCTGTAGGGGAGTCCCAACTTAGCCCATGACAAGCTCTCACGGTCAACGAAGGAATATACCTCCTCCCAAGACGTTCCGATCAGACTCGGTATCTCGGTTCTTCAAGACACTTTGACAGGTTAAAACTAATCCAGCAACACCGCCCGAATGTGCCGACAAATCCCGATAGGAGCTGCACATATCTCTTTCTCAGGGCACACTCAGATTGTCCTAGGTACGGGTAGGCCAGCCCAGAGTTGCCCCTGGTGGCCACCGGCAGCTGACAGGTGGACCAACACTCAGAGGAGCACTGGCCCGGGGGGGTTTAAATAAGATGACCCTCGGGCTCCGGAAACCCAAGGGAAAAGAGGCTATGTGGCAAATGGTAAAACCAAAGTTGGGCATTGCTGGAAAAGCTTTAATCAAGGCGAACTATCAAGGGGTTCCCATTATAACCCAACCGCGTAAGGAACGCAAAATCCGAGAACATAACACCGATATGACAGAAACTAGGGCGGCAAGAGTAGAACAAAACACTAGGCGAGAGGCCGAGCCTTCCACCCTTTACCAAGTATATAGATGCATTAAGATAACAAGATAATATGATGATATCCCAACAAGTAAATAAACGTTCCAACAAGGAACGGCCTACAATCTTCACCTGCAACTAGCAACGCTATAAGAGGGGCTGAGCAAAGCGGTAACATAGCCAATCAATGGTTTGCTAGGACATGGTGGGTTAGAGGTTTGACATGGAAATCTGGGAGGCTGACAAGAAAAGGGTAGGCATCATAGCATTGGCATAGCAAAAGAGCGAGCAAACTAGCATAGCAAAGATAGTAGTGATTTCGAGGGTATAATCATCTTGCCTGCAAAGCTGTCAGAGTTGACTGAATCCTCGAAATCAAACTCAACGGGATCCTCGTTAGCGAACTCGTCTCCCGGCTCTACCCAAAGAAGACAAACAAGCAACAAGGACAAAATCAACCACGTGCAAGGATCAATCAATAAGATGCATGTATGATATGCTATGCGGGATGCGATGCGGGATGCAAAATGCAAGATATGACAGGAAATGCATGAACCTGGCCTCAACATGGAAATCTAAGTGTGCCACTGGAAAGATGAGATGAAATCACTTGAAAACGATATAAAGAACGCCGGAATCGGAGTTACGGTTTGGAAATGGCAAGCGATTCAAAATTGGCACCGGTCTGCGATTTACAGCAAGTAGGCATCTAAATGCAATGAGATGACCATGCTACAGGACTCAAACATGGCAAAAAAATACATGGCAGGGATGCATTCAAGATGCTTAACAAAAGTCTAGCACTGAGCCACGGCCAATTCATCCATTAACCGGTTCAAACAAGCATGGCAAAAACGCAAATCGTAAACAGATCTCAGACTTAGTGAAATTAACACTTGTCTGAAATTTCAGACCAAGTAGCACTCTTCGGCGCAACAAAATAACATGCTACAGGACCTGAACATTACAAATTAAAACATGGCATGGAGCTACTCAAATAGCTTAACAAAAGTCCCTTACTGACCTTGAGCCAAAAGGGATCAGAAAATATACTAACAAGCACATGAAGATAGCAAAAACATAATCAGTTTTCAGACTTAGTGAAAACTGGCACATGCTGAAACATAACTCAAGTAGGCATGTTTACGAGCTCGATGCACTCACCACGGTGCAAGTCATGGCAAGACAAGCATACATCCATCAAGAAGGCACAAAATGCAAGCTAGACATGGCAAGAACAATGGCATAGCATGCACGGATCAACTACAACATCACCAGCAAAATTGCAAACAAGTTGACAATCTGCCCAGATTCACAACGAAGAAAAAGTAGAGCTCGATTGACTCAAGCTAGGTTGCTCCATAATTGCAAACAAAGAGATGGATGGCTAGAGCACTACAAGATTAACAAAACTCCTTTACTGATCTTCCTTAAAAGAGGCACGGATCACTAGGAAACAACATGAACATGTGGCATCATGAGATAAACGATCCCAGGACTTGGTGAAATTACTAAGTCCCTGAAAACAGAGTTACCGAGTGCACCACTTTGCAATCTTGCACTAGTCACCAAACACATCACAAAAATACATGGGTTGCACCTCTGGGAAGATGACAAAACCCTTAACAAAACATATGTAGAGCATCAGGGCATCTCATGCACACAACAATCATGGCAAAAATGACAAATGTCTAAGATGGAGTAGCAGATCTGACAATTAACTCAAGTAGCCCTCTTCTAGCAGCATTTCGGGCATCAAGATGAGCTCAAATGAAAATGATGCAATGGAATGAAATGATGTACTCTCCGAGATGAACATTTTGATATGCTATATGCATGAATCGGAGCTACGGATGCAAAGTTACGGGGCCTCGAACAGGGGCACTTGAATCTGCAATTTCGGGAGTTAGTAAAAAAAACACCACCTAGGGTTACTGTTCACGGATCCCAGATCTGGCTCACATCACTGTTCACGGCGGCACGCACTGTAGCAAGTCGAGGACGAGGTCGCCGGACTTGGCAGGGTCTTCGCCGGAGATCGCGGGGAGGACGGGGGAGGGCTGCGGGGTCCCGGACTTGACGGCGCCGGCGGCTTGGAGACCTCGGGCGGCGCGGGCGAGGCCGGACCCGGGCGGCGCGACGAGCTGCACGGGGCAGCGTGGCAAACTACGGCCACCGGAGCGGCGGGGCAGACAAGGTGGAGCGGCGGAGGCGGCGGGGCGCGGCGCCGGCTGCGGGGAAGAGGAGGCGGGCGGCGGCGCGGTAGATCTGGGCCGCGGGGGCCCCGGATGGGACTCGCGGGCCTTGGCGGCGGTGGCGGCGGCGCGCCATGTGGCAGCTTTCCACTGGTGCGGGCGGGCGGCGGACGGAGTGTCCGGCGCGGGCGGACAATGTCCGGCGCGTCGGAGGGGGATCCGAAAATCGGGGGAACTTTAAATAGGCACAGGAAGAGCTAGGAGAGTCCAAATGAGGTGCGGTTTTCGGCCACGCGATCGTGATCGATCGCTCTAGATCATGAAGTAGAGATAGGTGGGTTTTGGGCCAAATTGGAGGGGTGTTGGGCTGCAACACACACGAGGCCTTTTCGGTCCCTCGGTTGACCATTGGAGTATCAAACGAAGTCCAAATGATACGAAACTTGACAGGCGGTCTACCGGTAGTAAACCAAGGCCGCTTGGCAAGTCTCGGTCCAATCCGGAAATCTTTAATCCCCACACACGAAAGAAAGCTAGAAATGACCACCGGAGGTGAACGAAGCACCGGAATGCAAAACGGACAACGGGGAAAATGCTCGAATGCATGAGACGAACGCGTATGCAAATGCAATGCACATGATGGCATGATATGAGATGCATGACAACGAAAACAACACACGAAGACAAAGACCCGAACCCGAGAAAATAAATATAACATAACGCCGGAAACGGCAAGGGTTGGAGTACAAATTGGGAAAGTTATATCCGGGGTGTTACAACACTCCACCACTACGAATGGATCTCGTCCCGAGATCTATGACTGAAAGAACGCCGGGTACTCAGAAAGGAGGTGATCCTCGCGTTCCCAGGTAGCTTCACCATCGGAATGGTGTGACCACTTGACTTTGAGAAATTTGATTGACTTGTTGCGAGTCTTGCGTTCAGTCTCTTCAAGAATAGCAACTGGGTGCTCACGATAGGAAAGATCTTCTTGGAGCTCAATGTCCTTGAAGTTGACTGTGTGGTCAGGAGTCTTGAAGCACTTTCGAAGCTGAGAGACATGGAACACGTCATGAACATTTGCAAAGTTTGAAGGAAGCTCGAGTTGATAGGCGAGGTCGCCTCTCTTGCTGACAATTTTGAAAGGTCCCACGTATCTAGGGGTAAGCTTCCCTTTGATACCGAAGCGACGAGTACTTTTCATAGGAGAGACGCGGAGGTAAACATGATCTCCAATCTCGAAAGCCAAATCACGGTGCTTACTATCATAGTAGCTCTTCTGACGGGATTGGGCTGTTTTGAGGTTATCACGAATGACTTTGCACATTTCTTCTGCTTCTGTCATTAAGTCATTACCCAGCAGCTGACGTTCACCGGTTTCAGACCAGTTGAGAGGGGTACAACACTTCCTGCCATACAGAATTTCAAATGGGGCCTTACCCGAACTTGCTTGAAAACTGTTGTTGTAGGAGAATTCAGCATAAGGAAGACAATCCTCCCACTACATGCCGAAGGAGATCACACAAGCCCTGAGCATATCTTCAAGAATCTGGTTGACACGCTCGACTTGACCGCTTGTTTGAGGGTGGAAAGCTGTGCTGAAGCGAATGTTCGTGCCCATGGCCTTCTGAAAAGAATCCCAAAACTTGGAAGTAAAGATGCTGCCACGGTCTGAAGAGATCACCTGTGGGATACCGTGCAGAGAGACAATTCAGGAGGTATAGAGTTCCGCCAATTGAGCTGCAGTGATCGACTCTTTGATAGGCAGAAAGTGAGCCACTTTGGTGAGTTTATCGATGACAACGAATATAGCATCATTGCCACGCTTGGACTTTGGAAACCCAGTCACGAAGTCCATTTCAATGTGGTCAAACTTCCATTCTGGAATGGCAAGAGGTTGGAGGAGACCAGCTGGCCTTTGGTGTTCTTCCTTCACACTTCTGCAGACATCACATTCATTCACGAATTGAACAATCTCGCGCTTCATTCGAGTCCACCAATAAGCTTGCTTAAGGTCCTGATACATCTTCGTGCTCCCAGGGTGGATGGAGAGGAGAGAATTGTGAGCCTCGTTCATGATCACTTTACGAAGTTCACCTTTGGGTACAACAATTCGATCCTCGAAGAAGAGAGTGTCCTTGTCATCAAGGCGGTAGCACTTGTACTTGGGTTGACTCTTGGCAATCCCAATCTTCACCTTTTTCACCATAGCATCAAGAAGCTGGGCTTGGCGAATCTGGTCTTCCAAGGTAGGAGAGACTTGAAGGTTGGCGAGGAAACCTTGAGGAACAATTTGCAGATTATGTTTGCGGAAAGCTTCACAAAGCTTGGGTTGATATGGCTTAAGAATCAGACTGTTGCAATAAGCTTTCCTGCTCAAAGCGTCAGCAATCACATTGGCCTTGCCTGGAGTATACTCGATACTCGGATTATACTCTTGAATCATTTCGACCCATCGAGTTTGCCTGAGGTTGAGATTAGGCTGAGGGAAGATGTACTTGAGACTCTTGTGATCAGTGAAAATGTCCACTTTTCTTCCCATAGAAGATGTCTCCAAGTCAAAAGAGCATGCACAACTGCCGCCAACTCGAGATCATGAGTGGGGTAGTTCTTCTCATTAGGCTTCAACTGGCGAGATGTATAAGCAACAACTTCCTTCTCTTGCATCAAAACTGCGCCAAGACCTTGGAGAGAGGCATCACAAAAGACCTCGTACGGTTTGGATTCATCAGGCAGAGTCAGAACTGGAGCAGTGATCAATTTCTCTTTCAAGGTGTTGAAAGCAATATCACACTCCGAAGACCAAACGTACTTGACGTGCTTCTGAAGAAGATTTGAGAGAGGCTTCGCGATCTTAGAAAAGTTTTCAACGAATCTTCGGCAATAGCTTGCGAGACCGAGGAAACTGCGGAGTTGCTTCACGTTCTGAGTAGGTTCCCAATTCACAATTGCAGACAGCTTCTCAGGATTCACGGCAATGCCCTTGGCAGAGATGATATGACCAAGATAAAGAACCTCATCGAGCCAAAATTCGCACTTGGAGAACTTGGCGTAGAACTGATGTTCCCTGAGCTTATCGAGTACCAAACGCAAGTGTTTGGCATGATCTTCATTGTTCTTCGAGAAAACCAGAATGACGTCGAGATAGACCAAAACAAAGTCATTGGTGTAGGTGTTGAAGATGAAGTTCATCATGCGAGAGAACGTCGGAGGAGCGTTGACAAGGCCAAAAGACATGACAGTGTATTCATATGAACCAAAGCTTGTCCTGAAAGCCGTCTTGGGAATATCTTGCTCATGGATTCGAATCTGATGATAACCCATACGGAGATCAAGCTTGGAGAATACTTGAGCACCTTTGAGTTGTTCGAACAGCTCATTGATGTTGGGAAGTGGGTATTTGTTCTTGATGGTCTTCTTGTTCAATGGACGGTAATCAACACAAAGTCGGTCCGTTCCATCCTTCTTCTTCACAAAAAGAACACCACAACCCCACGGAGAAGAACTAGGCTGGATGAGACCCATTCTCTCGTGCTCATCGAGTTGCTTCTTCAGCTCCTTCAACTCTTCGGGTACGAGCTTGTAAGGACGCTTGCACACAGGTTCCGTGACAGGCTCAAGATCAATAACGAATTCAACTGGCCGGTGCGGAGGCATTCCTGGGAGCTCTTCTGGAAAGACGTCTTGATGTTCACAAACGACTAGAATTTGCGAGATAGCATCCAGTTCACCCTTCTCATTGAGAGAAAACAGACGGATGGTATCATCACGAGCGGCAAAGACAATTACATCCTCAGACGAATGAGTCAATTGAATCTGCCTGGCTGCACAATCAAGCTGAGCCTTGTGCTTAGAAAGCCAATCCATTCCGAGAATAAGATCAATATCCGAGTCACCAAGAACCGTTGGAGAAGCCAGAAACTTGTAGTCACCCAAAGTGATAGTAACATCCGGAACGATGGAGTTAGCATGCATGCGCTTACCAGGAGAGACAACTGCTAAAGGACTAGGCAAGACTTGTGAAACCAATTCATGCCTAGATGTAAACGGTCTCGAGATGAAACAATGCGATGCACCAGTGTCAAAAAGAACTTTAGCTGGAATATCGTTAACAGGAAGGTTACCCATGATCACATCTGATGAGTCCTCTACCTGAGCTGGATTCATCAAGTTGACCTTGGCATGATTGGGGTTATGCTTGACCACAGCTGTACTTGCCGATCTCACAGGAGGAGGAGGAAGACGCCTCTGGTTGAAACACTTGTTGGCATAGTGACCCTTTTCTTGGCACTTGTTGCACGTGACCTCTGAAAGCGGACGGTGGTACGGAGCACTCGATCTTGGAGGTTGAGACGAAGTCTTGTTCTGAAAGCCAGGGTTGGGTGGGTGGGAAGAACCACTGCCACCTTTGCTCTTCTGCTGATACGGCTGACGGAACGGAGGAGGAGGAAGCCAATACTTCTGTTGCTTGGCCACTTGAGTAGAGGAAGAAGGAGTAGCATCTCTGACTCGCTTCTTGGAAGCATCACACCTCAACTGAGCAGCCTCTTGCTTCAGTGCCATGTTGTAGAACTCATCGTATCTCAAGGGCTCAAAGAGACAAGAGCGAGCTGAATTTCTTCTCTAAGACCACCCCTTAACTGGTATATCATGCTCTTCTCATCAGGTACGTCCTACTTGGCAAAGTGGGCGCGGGCGAGGCCGGACCCGGGCGGCGCGGCGGACTCCGGCCACCGGAGCGGCGGGGCAGACGAGGTGGAGCGGCGGAGGCGGCTGGGCGTGGCGCTGGCTGCGGGGAAGAGGAGGCGGCTGGCGGCGCGGCAGATCTGGGCCGCGGGGGCCCCGGATGGGCCTCACGGGCCTCGGCGGCAGCGGCGGCGGCGCGCCACGTGGCAGCTTGCCACTGGTGCGGGCGGGCGGCAGACGGAGTGTCCGGCGCGGGCGAACAATGTCCGGCGCGTCGAAGGGGATTTTTAGGGTTTCGGAGGTAGGAGGAGATCCGAAAATCGGGGGAACTTTAAATAGGCACAGGAAGAGCTAGGGGAGTCCAAATGAGGTGCGGTTTTCGGCCACGCGATCGTGATCGAACGCTCTAGTTCATGGAGCAGAGTTAGGTGGGTTTTGGGCCAAATTGGAGGGGTGTTGGGCTGCAACACACACGAGGCCTTTTCGGTCCCTCGGTTGACCGTTGGAGTATCAAACGAAGTCCAAATGATACGAAACTGGACAGGCGGTCTACTGATAGTAAACCAAGGCCTCTTGGCAAGTCTCGGTCCAATCCGGAAATGTTTAATCTCCACACACGAAAGAAAGCTAAAAATGACCACCGGAGGAGAACGAAGCGCCGGAATGCAAAACGGACAACGGGGGAAATGCTCGAATGCATGAGACGAACACATATGCAAATGCAATGCACATGATGGCATGATATGAGATGCATGACAACGAAAATAACACACAAAGACAAAGACCCGAACCCGAGAAAATAAATATAACTTAACGCCGGAAACGGCAAGGGTTGGAGTACAAATTGGAAAAGTTATATCCGGGATGTTACACAAACCCCCTGGGTACAAGACAGCCAACCAGCTCCAGCAGATAGCCAAAACAACGGTTCCTAACAAGCTGGACCCTGTGGTGGCTCTTGCACATGAGATTGACAATCTCAGAGAAGTATGGCATGCTGCACCGGCTGTAAGCTTTAGTTGCAATCTCATCAATGGTGGCCTTTGTTGTGGTTGGGTCAATCCTTGCTCTCTGCTGCAAAAATATATAGAAGGTAAAAAGGTGTATGAATTTATTTGAGCTGGGAAACTATAAAACAATGGAACCCCAACTGATGAAAAAAAAGAAAAAGTAGTGATGTACCTTCTTTTTTCGTTTCAAAAGAGCTTCCCGTCGTTCTTTCCTTTGAGCACTCTTACTCAGCTGGCGGAAGGAAAAACAAAAAAAATCCATTAGGTTGGGGGCAAGAAAAAAAGGCAACAATTCATGCATTATCTATTTTTTAAACAATAAAAACAAGAAAAAAGAAAAGTGAATATTTATAGATAAAGTGATACACACCGAAGTCAGAACTTCTTCATACAGCAAACCCTCTGATGCTTCAGTGTCAGTGATCTCGACATCATAGCCTCTCTCTTCTAAATCAGTATCTTCAACACACTTATCTCTGCCTTCTTCATTTCTATCACTCCCAGGTTTCCCTCCTTCAACTTCAAAAACTGTACCTGTGTGCGGCTGTATTAAAAAAATGCATATGATACATTAGTGTTGCAAGTAACTTCTATCTCTTGGAACATACTCTAGGCCAAAAAATATAAACAGCAAATACAACACACATATGTTCCAGGTAACTTCCTTCTTTGCTCATGCTTACAGAAAAACAAAAGCAGTAGACATTGTAAGCATACAAAGGGTGGTTGCATTTAACATACCACATTGTTTAAGCAATCTCTTGTTAAGTCTTTCGACTCCTTCATCTGATCCTGTCTGAAAAAAAATGATGATGAGATTCAAAAAAAACTGTGCAAACAAGAAGGGGTTAATTCAAAAACACAGAAAAAAGACCGAGTACATACAGTTTTAAGCTGTTGACCAAACCCTTCTTTCAAGGAGGACTCGGTTTTAGTTTCGATCCCGCGTTCAATCTACATGCAGGCATCCATCACACTACTGATAAAAAAAGAGGCACTAATCTATCTAAATATATATCGCAAATGTGGATTAACACAGAAACAAAAAAGGAAGACAAAAATACCACTGGATACCCTCTCAAATTTTACTGTGGCAGTGAGCTAAGAAAAAAAGAAAAACTGCACAAAAATCATTCAATAAAGTTATGCATCAGAGAGTGTTGTGTCGATCTTGAATCTAAATTCAGATTAGGGGAAATCAAACACAAAGATTGAGATCATTTCAGTTAGTAGGGCGGGCTTGAGAAAAGATGCTGCTTAGTGAGATGCAGGAGGCCCAAGACAAAAAAATCCATATAAAAAGAATCTGGGAGTGTTTCTTTTACTAGTTACGAGTACATTAACAAATCCCAAACGTGCTTTGCTTTGGGCTTGCTTCATCTTAGCCGGCAGCTTTGGGATGATGATAGTTTCGATGTTGGCAATATTACGAGATGCCCTAATTAGCCGTGATGAATAGCGGCAATCTCCTATCTCCAGAGAGACAGAAGGTAGTTGACTAGAAAAAAGGGTAAAAACTATCAACTACAGTGGGATTAAAAAACACTTGTGAATGATGTTGTTTCCCTTCCTGCACTAGTCTCTGAAGATAACAAAATCACCAAAAGCCTCCAGGGATAATACAAAAATTTGATTAGAAGACATGTAACGTATCTTGAGAAACCAGCGAGAGAAAATGAAAAAGCATGTCTCACCCTCGACTTGAGTGATAGAACGCAGTCTGGCTAGAAACGGCCAGCAAATCAACTATGACATACTATCTCTTCAGTACAAAGACATTTTTAGAGTAAAATAGTACTATGTATATATAACCCCACACTGGCGCAGCCTGATGTATAACACCACACTGGCCCCAAAAAATCAATTATCTCAGTATGCCGAATGCCTCAGAAAAATCCAAACAAGCATTGGCAATGCTCGGCGCAAGCAGGCAACTGAGCAGACATCAGTAACAACTAAGTACGAGTACATCACAGCAGAATTCAAAAATAGTTACCTTCGAAAAAATACGAGGTCGAGCTAAAACAAAAGCACTAATTCGCTCCCCTCAGATTCGTGATTCGCCCCAATAAAAAAGCAGAAAAAAATACTTGTAACTAGTGAGGATGGTTAATCCGTTCACATATTTCTACTTGTAACTAGTAAAAGGAAACACTCCCAGATTTCCTTATGGAAAATGTAAAACATCAATTGTCTATTTTTGGTAGTTCAGACAAACAAAACCAAAAACAGGCACTACAAATGCAACATTTCATGAGTTGGAGACAGGAAGCCAAAAAGCGGGACAGCTTTGGGAAAAATATATGTGGAAAAATTGATGTTGATATGATTAAGAGATGCTGTATTTAGTTGTGACGATCAGCAGCAAAATCTTCCTACCTCGAGAAGACACAGAAGGTAGCTAAAATCCATCAACTACAGTGTTTAAATAACTAACAGTTGCAGATCACTTGCACGGGAGTATTACAGCAAGGCTGACCACTTACAAGCATGTTGCTTAAGAAATTAAGACATATCTACTAACAATGAACTTGCATACTTCTAAAATTCACAACCACAGAATGTCTATTGACAGTGAACAGAATTAGACTGACACTCTCATGGAGCACAGAAAAATTCAGACGTAGTCCTACCAAGTTCCCCATCCCGCTGACCGGGCGCGGCGCTGGCTGGGGTGGCGCCGGAGAATGATGGAGAAGACGGACGCGCTGCCCCTTCCCCCTCCTCGTCGGGCAGCGCCACCGGCACCCACCATCTGACGGACCACCATGCCAGTTACCCATCCCGCTGCCCGAAAACACACCAAAAATCCCTCTTCCGGACTTGCAATTTCATCTCGGAATCGTGATTCTCAACAATTATGAACCCTAGACTACAGAAAAATTGACACCCGCAGCTCGGTTTCACCTCGATAGGGGAAAAGGGGTCGTAGCTCAGCTCACCTCATCAGCAGGGCACGAGGACTCTGGAGGGGCGCCCGGATCGCCGAGCATCTCCTCACGGGCGTCACCGAGCATCTCGTCGCCGTTCCGACCAAGCAAAAACAGTGTACTTGTGAAAAAAATGTTTGTAAAAGGACATGCAACTAGGCCCCATGTCTCTCGACGCCGCCCCCTTCGACAAAACAAAAGCCCCCCTAGTTGCTACCAATCTAGAAGACATGCAGTTGCGTGCCTACTATGGGACATGCAACTAGGTCCCATGTCTCTCGACGCCGCACCCTCCGGCAAAACAAATCCCACCCGCTAGTTGCGAGCAAAACTAGAAGACATGTCATTGCACGCGTAGTGTGGTACATGCAACTAGAAGACATGCATTTGCGTGCCTAGTGTGGGACATGAAGTTGGCACCTCTCCCCATACAAACAAGAAATTGAAGTCGAGTTGCAACCAAGTTATAAGGCATGCAATTGCGACCAAGTTAGAAGACATGCAGTTTCGTGCCTCCTGTGGGACATGCAACTGGGCCCCATGTCTCTCGATGCCTGCCCATCCGACAAAACAAAAGGTCCCCCCCCCCCCCGAGTTGCAACCAAGTTAAAAGACATGCAGTTGTGTTCCTAGTGTGGGACATGCAACTGGGCCCCATGCCTCTCGACCCCGCACCCCTTCGACAAAACAAAGACACCCCCCCCCAGTTGCGACCAAACTAGAAGACATGCAGTTGCGTGCCCATTGTGGGCCATGCAAACTGGTGCCTCTCCCCATACAAACAAAAAATGGAAGTCGAGTTGCAACCAATTTATAAGGCATGCAGTTACGACCAAACTAAAAGACATGCAGCTGCATGCCTAGTGTGGGACATGCAACTGGGCCCCATGCCTCTCGATGCCGCCCCCTCCAACAAAACAAAGGCCCCTCCCCCAGTTGCGACCAAACAAGAAGACATGTAGTTGCGTGCCCATTGTGGGACATGCAGCTGGTGCCTCTCCCTGTACAAACAAGAAATGAAAGTCGAGTTAAAACCAAGTTATAAGGTTTGCAGTTGCGACCAAGTTAGCAGACATGTAGTTTCGTGCCTCCTGTGGGACATGCAACTGGGCCCCATGTCTCTCGATGTCAGTCCATCCAACAAAACAAAAGCACCCCCCCCCCCCCCGAGTTGCGACCAAGTTAGAAGACATGCAGTTGCGTTCCTAGTGTGGGACATGCTACTGGGCCCCATGTCTCTCGACGCAGCCCCCTCCGACAAAACAAATACCCCCCCCCCCAGTTGCGACCAAACTAGAAGGCATGCAACTGCGTGCCCATTATGGGACATGCAGCTGGTGACTCTCCCCGTACAAACAAGAAATGGAAGTCGAGTTGCAACCAACTTATAAGGCATGCAGTTGCAACCAAGTTAGAAGACATGTAGTTCCGTGCCTCCTGTGGGACATGCAGCTGGGCCCCATGTCTTTCGATGCCGGCCCATCCGACCAAATAAAAGCCCCCCCCCCCCCAGTTGGGACCAAGTTAGAAGACATGCAACTACGTTCCTAGTGTGGGACATGCAACTTGCCCGATCTCTCTCGACGCCACTCCCTCCGACAAAACAAAGGTCCCCCCTAGTTGCGGCTAAACTAGAAGACATGCAGTGGCGTGCCTGGTGTGGGACATGCAACTGGGCCCCATGCCTCTCGACGCTGCCCCCTTCCGACAAAACAAAGACTCCCCCCAGTTGCGACCAAACTAGAAGACATGAAGTTGCGTGCGCATTGTTGGACATGCAAACTGGTGCCTCTCCCATACAAACAAGAAATGGAAGTCGGGTTGCAACCAATTTATAAGGCATGCAGTTGCGACCAAACTAAAAGACATGAAGTTGCATGCCTAGTGTGGGACATGCAAATGGGCCCCATGCCTCTCGACGCCGGCCCCTCCGACGAAACAAAGACCCCCCTAGTTGCGACCAAACTAGAAGACATGCAGTTGCTGCCAAACACAATGCGGCCATCATCAGCAGTTTTGTATGAGATTTTTTTTGAATCTCCCACCACCCACACAAATACCGACCAACCCCCTGTTCTTCAAACGGCGTGGCAGTAGCAACTTTCTTGGGTATTTTCTATGCATCATGGAAAAAACACACAAAAAAGAGACAATTATGTGAGTGTTTTATCAAAACCATGAAACTTTCTTTGGTCTTTGAATCATTTCAAAGAAAAGGGTAAAAAACAATTTAGATTTTTTACTTGAAAAGCATACTGAAAAAAATTGAGCATGAATACATGTTCAAACATACTTGCAGATACTAAAAACTCCTGCAAAAAAGTCTTATATTTTTAATTATGCAATTTCCAGCTCAGAAATCATATTACCCCGCCCCTTCTCTTTCCTAGGAATAAGATTTGCATTATGTGTTTAGATATATATACTTGTAGCATACCCATAAAAAAGAACTAAAAGAGAAAAAAGGAAAAAAGAGATACATACCATCATGCCCAAACGAATGTCTATCCTTGTGAGGCGGTGAAAGAAAGGAAACCCGATGAAATCATCACTGAGAGGCAGCGGCCCTTGTAGCTGAAAACCCTCTGTCTCATTAAGCAGAAGCACCATAGTGCGAACAATGCCTTCACCACCATCGCTTGAAGCTTCTCCATCCTCATCATCTGAATATGAATCTTCAATGGGATCACCCTCTTCCATAGGTTGTTCATCTTCGGAGCCGTTGCCCACCTGGATCACACAAATAGCTGCCCTAGGCGAAGGTTCATCCAGGAAGAACACCACCATCTGACCCTTCCCCAGCTTGTTGTCATCATAGAACTTCCTCGAACCTCTCCCATACATAGCGCTCTTTGTACGACCCTTGTAACACTTTACAGTGTATGTCCGTTGGTTTGCCACAAACATCACCCTCTCTCCTGTCACATTGTTGAAACGGGCCCTTTCATTGCAAGGCACAACCTGATTTGAACACACACAAAAAACTAAAAAATACAAAAAGTTAGGAGTGACGTCACGACAAAAGTTATGAGTATTATGATGACATTAGTACAAAAAGTTAGGAGTGAGTTACCCCTGCATTGTTGGACTCCTCCCATGCAAACATGCTGAAACCACTTCCCTTGCTCTCATAGTTGCAATGGTTGAAACAAACTCCACAAACCTCCTGTGCACATCCAAAAAGGAAGCAAAAAATAAAATAAATTAGAATGTATAACTCACTAAAAATAACTCACTAAACAAACTCCACCATGTATTCATGCAGCTTTATGATTGTGAAAAAGCCCAAAAACTATGCTTACCAGATGGTACAACCAAAAAAATTACATATAAAAAATTACTTCTGCTGTAAAAGACTAGTGGTTCAGTTTTGGGAAAAGAGAGAACGAAAAGTATTGATGTACATGTGGTTACTATTACACTCTTCTGAAATAGGAAATACAAACAAAAAGAAGTTTTCAAATAGCTTCACACAGGGCCCATCAGGTTCCTAAAGTTAAATCCCTGCCCACCCAAATGACAAAATCTTGCTTTTTAATACGTTTTTATGACTAAAATTAATTCACAGAATGATGCTAATCCAGGCTAAGATGTTTCATTTTTTGCCACTCGACAGATCAGAAAGTACTCCTGTGAGGTCATGAGTCTAAACTCTGAACTAAAAGTACCTACATAGAAATTGGTGGTGCTACTAGTACTACCTCCAGTAAAAAAAAATACAAAAAGGTACTAATCACTCTGTTATAGCTACTTGGCTTTACTGCTAGTTCTAATCAGTGCCACATAAGTAACTAGGTTGCCCTTGAAAAATCTAAAAAAAAAAGAGAAAGACGGCACCACATACGCTGCTAGCGGATTTGAATCAATCAACTGATCGTTAGTTGACTATCTATGATAGATCCTAGTGGATTTGATCAAGCAAACTTGGTGCTAACTTTGCACGTGCATATTTGGATCAGGTGCTCTAACACTGCACAAAAGTGAAAAGTGTACAAAGACATACAATGTTAGGCTCAAGTGCTACAAAAAATCAGCAAAAAATGCAATAAAAAAATACAAGAGGCTATGAAGATATAAAACAGCACTAGCAATATGCCTATACTAACTACCACTGGAAGTGACACTATGAACATAGAAAATGGTAAAATGAAACTATGGTTAGTAAGATGAACATACCAACAAGTCTGAAACTATATTCAGTCGTATGAACGTACCACTGCAAGTTTGAAACTATGTTCAGCAAAACAAACATACCACTGAAAGTCTGAAACTATGTTATGTACCACTGAAATTCTAAATCTTAACTATGGACATGGCAATCATCTATCATGAAAATGTACAAAAAAGCTATGAAAGTCTGAAAGTCTGAAACTACTAGTCAACTGAAACTACTAGTCACTGAAAGTCTGAAACTACTAGTCCACTGAAACTACTAGTCACTGAAAGTCTGAAACTACTAGTCCACTGAAACTACTAGTCACTGAAAATCCTTTATGAACGTATCACTGGAGTCTGAAACTACTGGTCAACTTCCTCCGGTGAAAAAAGATACATCATCCTCTACTTTCACTGGGAATGATTTTGCATTCTATTGACAAACAAAAACAAAAATACAAAAATCTTAATGATAGAAACGCTATAAACAAAAACAAAAAATCATGTAGATTACTTTAATCAAACAAGTATCCATGAAAAAAGAAAAAGGGATCTACATTATATGCATACATGCAAACCCTACATATACCACTAAAATTCAGCATGCATCTTGATACACACGAACACAAAAGAAAAATGAAAAAAAAATCTAATAAAAATACAAGTGCTACACACTGGGGGGCGATTCTCAACTTGAAACTACTATGCCGTATTACTTGATACAAAAAAACCTACAGCCCCACTCAGATCTATTGGGGGTGCGTGCAAACAAAAAGAAAAAAACACAAGCAAAGCTTCTGGGACTCACTTGACCAGATGCACCGGCCATCCTTCTCTCTGTCTGGTAGTGCAGGAGCGGTCGGATCTGAAGGTCAAAGAACCCCTCCGGGAACACCAAGCACTTGTACAGATTTGGGAGAGGGAGAAAATGGAGAGAGTGGAAAGGATAGAGATGAAATGACTGCTCGCTCCCCTCCTCATAATTACCCCGGTGCCCGCTCCCCTTCCCTTCCAGCGGCCCGAGAAGAAAAAAAAAACAACGGAAGAAGCCCATCCCGAGACAAACTGCCCAGCCCACAAAATCACAAACGCTCGCCCGCGGCCAAGCTTCGACGTAAAAAAGGAAACGGGCCGGTCCGCGTCTTAGACAGGCCGAAAAAGGACACAAAAGCGACCAACGCGAATCTACAAGCAAGAAACAGATCGGACGGCTAACCAGTCGACTGAGACTTCGTGAAATCTCAGTCGACTAATTTTTAGCAGCGCCGTATCGGTAATGTTGTATTTTTGTTAACAGCTAGCACGTTAAAGCATCTTTTTTAGAAAAGGAAATATATTAATATCACATCTTCTACATCGACTAATGCATATAGCTATTCTTTATTGCAAGCACAAAGCTCCTTAGATGTATCTTAACCTTGGATCGATGTTACACAACAAGCCGTACTAAATGTCATTCTTATTAGGAACTACCTGTAGCAGTACAATTTTCGTAGTAATATAACCTCTCGTAATCAACCGCTTGATAGACGCACAATACCAGGTGAATGGTCCCAGTTGTGAAGATAAAGTTCCCTCAGCCACCTCGCTGTTGACACACTCAGCACACACGGGCACTGTAAGCTCTGAGTATGTTTGTCTCCTAGTCTCCTTTAATCAAAGATGGAGATCAAAGGGAGAGAAAGATATTTCTTCTACGCACGTTGGAGTCCGAATCGTCAAGAGCATATGCTGAGCAGTGCGTTCCTGTGCTCGCACACAGCCAATACACAAGCAGCCAGACACGCACAGAGGCACATGCATGCACGCGCACGCTGCACCGAGCACGCGAGCTGTCGCGCTTGTCCTCTCCTGCCGTGTTGCACGAGCACCTTTTACTTAGAGCACCAGTGACCAACCTCCAGCAGAGCTAAGCACGCCAAATGCATGTGTATTATTGAATCTTTCATGTGAATTTTTTATATGAATCCGTATTTCGAAACGTTGCAGTATCCCTGTCCAATTGATAACTATCATACACGCACTCTAAAATTAATGACCGCATGTATGTTACTATAAATTGACTATTTGCATGGTACAGTCTCTTGACCTACCGAGTTTTTCTTTCTGTGTGTTCTAGTAGACTTAGAGAGAGCAGAGAGGTAGAGAAGGCAACCAGAGAGATTTGAGAAAGAGCGTCTGTGCACGGAGCCGCCATTGTGCGTATAAAAAGAAGAGGAACATTGTATTGTCGGCAGAACGAGTTAGAACTCACCTACCGCGGCCTTGGATTCCAGAAATCACATGTAGAAATCAGCATGCCTAGTGCTGCCGTGTCTGCTGTAATAGACTGAAGCGGGAATCACGCAGTGCTTTAATCAGTGTCGTCTGCGTAGGAATTAGTACACAAGAGACCTTTGTGCCGAGGCAGCGCATGAACGTCCCAGTGCACAAGAGAGCTACCTGGTGCACTGCGTAGGAATCAGTAAGATACCCTAAGAAGGGTAGTTTGAGAACTCTCATATTTTATCGTAATCGTTTGTGGGCGGTTTGAAAGTCGCCATTAAAGATGTCCTAAGAAGTGTAGTTTGAAAACTCTCACATTACATTGCTTGGGAGGGTCTGGGCAACATATTTTATCATAACCTCTCTGGCCTCATGCAAAAGCGTTGAAGTGAAGTGTCTAAGTCAGCTGGTTTTTAAAGAGCAACTTGTACACGAATAGACTGTTGCAGCATATCCAAAAAGGGGGTAACTATGACCGACTGTCCATCACTCACACGTCCATACGCCGGCTCTCTGGTCTGCCATACGCAGCCACAGATGCTCGTGGCGCGCCTGCGCCGGCGCCGGAGTCCGACAACGACGTCCTGGACCAGTTTGCGATGAGGGCGTCGGCGGCCTCCCTGGGGCTGTAGACGTCCCACCACACATGGCGCTCCGGCGTGTCGCACGCCATCTCCTTGCTGACGCACCCCCTCCGTCGCCCACAAGGGGCCCAGCCCGCAGCACGCCTCCCTCGTGTTTGAGCTAGCTTGCAGTTCCACCCGGGGCTATAAATAGGACTACGTACGCACCTGGTTTTATCAGCTTCCATAGAAAGACAACTTACACAAGTTGAGTCAAGTACCGCGCCGCCACCACTAGCTAGCAAGCAATGGCCACACCCACCGATGAACCCACCATCACCATGGAGACCTGCGGCGACGTCTCCGACGACCCCACCATGGAGACCATCGGTGTCCTCTCCGATGTTCCCATTGTGAGCAAAAGCCTCCCTATAGGCGCCGTCTCCGCCAATTTCAAGGTCATTCGTGGCTTCGGTGGAATCGCGGAGAACGCCAAGGTGAACGTCGACAGGCTGTATCTGCGCCAGATCATGACGGGCTGGGACGCGAATCAGTCGGATGTGATAAAGCCCAATGCCGTAACTGGGCTAGGTAAAACTGCTGTGAACAACTGGGGGATCTATGACGGCCCTGGCCCCAAGGCGAAACTGGTTGCCAAAACGCACGGCATGCACACATTTGCCGGCAAATGGAGCAATTGGTTCACCCTGGTGTTTGTGGTCGAGAGGTACGTAGAGTAACTATTATTGTTTTGTTCCACGGTTTTTGTTTTACATGTAAGGCCAATAATACATGAGAGTCTACCGGGCATGAAACCACTGCTGAGAATGACCTAATTATTATCTAGGAGCAAAAACGATTATATATATTGTGCATGCAGGTTCGAAGCGTCCACTCTTCAGGTTATGGGAGCTAATGATGAGGATGAGGCAGATAATGAGTGGGCCATTGTAGGTGGGACCGGTGAATTCGCGATGGCTCGCGGTATCATCCAGAGAAGAGTATATAGTGTAACAGACAGTACATTAACACATGCGCTTACTATTGAATTCTTCTGCCGCATGAAGGAGGTAAACCTGTAATTAATTTCAGGTCGCCCTCTTTGCATCATATATTCTAGCTCATTGTTGAATTTCTTCTCGTTATCTGATCACTTTGCATTACATATGCAGTAAAATACTTATCATTTCTTTTCTGTTATTTCGAATCGAGCTCATTGTTGGAATATGTTATACACTGGGGACCCCTACTATCATGTCAGTCTCAATTACATAGCCTAGTAGTAGGTCTTGTAAAATCATATTTGGACGGCCATTTTTAGCCTGTAAATACAAACCCCACCAAGGGTCCATTTGTTGCTCCTAGTAGTATTTTTTTGTAAATACAAACCATGGTATTTTCTGTAAATACAAACCCTACCGTGAGACATAAAGAGACCTGGTCTCCCAACTCCCCCTGTAAAAGGGGTTGAGGGAGGAGAGGTTGAGGACTCTTCGTTTTTGCCCTATGACTCTGTTTGGCTCTCTTCTTTATTCCTTCACTCTCTCATTTTGTTGGGCTAAACCAACAATCATGAATCATGATGCATGGTCCTTCATATTCAGGTCGTCCCTGCACCTACAAAGAGAGGAACAGTTGGTGGAAATAAAGGCTCCCTGCTTTGGGAAATGGAAGGCAAATCCCAACGTCTAGAAAATGTAACAATCTACCATGTAGGTGCCGTTGAAGGGTTCCAATTTTCCTACGTTGATGAAGACGGGAAAATCCGCACCACTGGTACTTGGGGTCGAGTACATCTTGATCCTTTGCGCAAGACGGAAGTGAGTAGATTTCATATTTTACCATGCATGTGGGGTGTGGTTGTTTTGCAAATCATGTTAGTTTATGCCTGGCTTCAAACTAACCTAAACTTGGCATTGATTTACCGAAAATATTATCAAGCAGTAAGACTCCAAATATAGGTATATATATATAGTGTAATGAAAATATATATTACCTGCAAAATCGTACTCGCTACGTTTTTTACATGTCGTATTAGTTTTGTTATAAGTCAAACATTTGTATATTTGACTATATAGATTCATAACATATATAAGATTTTTCTTTTAGATTTACTTTGAAAATACTTTTATAGTATATAATTCATATATATGTTGCGAAACTATAAGGATGTTTCGAAAATCATTAGATGGTTATTAATGTTTGACTTAAAGCACTGCGACCTATGAAATAAAAGAACAGAGAGAGTACATATACTTGCTTATTTAGTAGTATGATATAATATAATATGTTTTTATATAAATTAAGATAGTTTGACCTAACATTATTTTAGAATTATATCTTTTTGGGAGGTATGGAGTTTGCAGCTATATATATCTTTTGTTCTGCCCATAGTTTTAAATAGCCGGCTATAGCCCCGCTATAGCCTTGCTATAGCCTTTTCAGCACGGTGCCGCTAAATGGTTTCATGTACAAACATCCCGCTATAGCCTACTATAGCCCGCTATAGCTGATTTTGAGGTCCGCCGCTATTTGGCATAGCCCGTTATTTAAAACATTGGTTCTGCCACCTAATTAATAAATACTTGATGATACATCGTTTTTCATCTTAACTAATTATGTGCTGTTTTACAGATAAAGTTTGGTCCATCAGAGTTTGTGAAAAAGATCAATGGGGCTCAGAGAGGCGGGGGCTGGCTATCAAAATTTGAGATCGTCACCACCCACAAAACGTATGGTCCTTTTGGAAGTGACATCGGCACTCCACATTTCAGCTATACCGTGCCGGAGGACGAGACCGTGGTGGGCTTCTTCGCAAACACTGATAACGTTTTCGTCACATCAATTGGTGTTTACACCATCTAAATCATTCAGTATCCGACCCTGCTGCAGCCTGCAGCTACCTGCATGTTCCTTTTAATCATCAGGGTGTTTGATTTCTTCCCGTTTCCGCTGTTCCAGCAATAAGATGGCTAGCTAACAAGGGTGTGTCCCCCTTGTCTATGCCTATTGCATTGTGATCTTTCATAATCAAATCGGTCGTGTAACATCTTTTTATTTCTCTTTCGCAATGTTCAATGATGTTTCCAGAGATTGTTTACTTCGGAATAAAACAGATCGTATTGATATGATAGTAAAGTAGAATGAGTAATCACGTTCATGTATTTCCATATCCATATAGCATCAGCCAATCCGCGTCTTCCCAAGCGTCCTTGTTGCTGTTTATTAGGTATGGTCGCCCTAACGGTGCTACGCCGTGTGCACCTCTATCACTGTATCACTGCTATTTATGGCGATTGACCCATGGTCTCGTGCTAGTCCACAGCCGCCCTGTTGCCAATACCCGCCAGTCCAGTTATGCTACACTTACATGCAGTTTTTAACAGACTTAGGCTTACGGAGAGGGGTGTCATTAAAAGATTGGATGGAATGGAGCCCCACCCCAGGATTTCAGGGGAGTGGGATGAATTAGTCGCCGCCACCTCCGTCCGTAGGTGTGTTTCCGTGAGTGATGCCCGCCAGTCTCATCTTACGGTTTCTGCTCCAACATTCAGCATCGTGTGTGTCCCACCGTAATAGAACTAGCCCAAAATATGCAGACACGCCAAGTGTCTCACTGTGCGTCCCCTGCACTAAGGTCGGGGCTTCTCTCTACAACTCCAGGCAGCTTCATCTTTCTCTTCTTCTACATGGCTACATCTATGCACGCTGTGTACCACAAGAGATATAGTAGCGCATTGACGTGTCTGGCACACTCAAATAGCTCATATATATATAATATGAATTATTTTTAATAGCATTACATTTTAGCACACAACTCATAGTGTGGATATATAGCCTCGAGTGAGTACGTGACAACCTCACATGATTTTAGAATATGTACATGACACCTCTTGATCATGAGATAGCTTTTCTCTCTCTCTTATTAATAAATTTGGCAAAGCCCTTTGTCATACGCACGATCAAGCAAGGGCCCAGGAGGGCCGGCAGGGCGCCGTCAGTGCAGCTGCCGCCGACGTCAAGCTGTCTTATCGAGTCTTATTAGATTACGAAAGAGTTAAGAGATTGAGTTTGCTTTGTTAGGAAGGAGAATACAAATCCTATAAGGATATACGTGGTTGCTTAGAGGCTAAGTCTCCTAGGACTATAAATACAATGGGCCATGTAATTGTTCAATCTTTAAGAAAAAAAGAAGTCGAAAGACTCTTGCCCCCCGCTCTCAAGCTCTCTCGCGCGCCGCCTCCTCTCTCTCTCCTCCCTTGCGCCGCCGCCCCTGCCCCGCAAACCCTATTACATTTGGTGCTCGGAGCCACGTTACGATCAACTACATGGAGGACCTCCACGCCGCCCTCGCCAGTTGGGAAAAGAAATTCATGAATTTTTTTTCCCTTACCATCGGAACGCAACATATCCAGATCTCTCCACCATCAAGAGGGAGAACATCAACCAGGAAATCGCCGATCCTCGCATGGAACAGCTCACCCTCGAGGAGAAGCTAGCACGCGTCTGCGACAACATCATCACCGACACCGCAGGCATCGAGCAAGCCCACCCCTATAGCACCGACATCACCACGGTCCAAGCCAGATTGGATCTGGACGCAGTCAACGACGACGATAGTCTTGCTACGGAGATACAGCAAGCAATGATTGCAACCAACAAATCCTCCGTCAACAGCACGATGAAGGAATCCCCTCCATCGTGCACCACAGAAATCATCAAGAAGGCGTCGCACAACTTCCTTAGAGCACCACCAGTACTATAGCTGCTTTTGCTACTTTGCTCAAATCAGACCGTCGACAACGGCTATCCCCCGGTCATCATCTTCAAGCCGGCCTTGGACGATGACAGAAACAGCCCGCAACCACCCAATGTTCACCTCAACAGAAAGATGCATATCCCAAGGAGATCCCAACATCAACACTACTATCAGTCAATTGGGACAAGAGGTAATAAACTATTACACTACCCGAGATTCCGCCTCATCATCCGACAGGAGATCCCATGGCACGCCGAGATACAACACCACAACCGCCCATGCCGCCGTCTACCGGTGAATGATTTGCTTGTCAGGGGTGAATGATAGAGTTACTCAGCTTGTCACTGCCGTCCACTGCACATTCAAGCCCTCAGCAAAATCATGAGAAATAGAAAATGGGTGATTTCGCCCGGGCGCTACATGAGAATGCTTGGGCGCAGGATGTGGACCCAAAAGTCAACACCGCTACTCTGCATGAATATCTTACATTGTGGACTTGGACTACTGGAATAGAACTTGATCAGACACGACAAGATGAGGTATTGTGCTCCAGGGAGACAAGTGGCACCTTCACCACGAGATCAGCCTATGCAGCAAAGTATTGGGGTAGTGAAGTAGACCCAACGGCCGAGTTCACTTGGAAAGCTAGATCCCGTTAAATTGCCGTTTTTCGCATGGCTGGCCCTGCAGAATAGGTGGTGACCTCCGTCCGTGTTGCGCGGAGAGGACTTGATCATCGGGTCCAACGCCCGTTGTGTAACCAGGAGGAGGAAAGCATAGACCACCTACTTATATGCTGCGTTTTTGCGAGACAGATTTGGGCAGCGATATTCCAGGCCCTGGGCAAGCCAGACTGGGTGCCGACAACGAACGACACTCTCTCGGGATGATGCTTTAGCAAAAGCACCAATGGGACACACAAGAGAATGCTCAATGCTCTACATATTCTAGTCATGTGGGAGATATGGAAGCATCGCAATGCAATTGTGTTCAAGAGAGCTATGCCATCGATGAACTATCACTAGTAGAAAACGGCCATTTGTCCCGGTTCGTAAGGCCCATTTGTCCCGGTTGGGGAACCGGGACTAAAGGGTCGTTACTAAAGTCCTAAACCTTTATTCCCGGTTCTTACACCAACCGGGACAGATGGGTCTCCACGTGGCCGCTGCTGCTTGCCCTGACAGGGGGGCCTTTTGTCCCGGTTGGTACCACCAACTGGGACCAATAAGCTACCACGCGTCAGCATTTTAGGGGCTAGGGTTTTTGTTTTTTTTCTGAAAGGGGGGAGTTTCGGGGTTTTGGGGGGTTTTGTATGGTTAATTTTGGGGGGTTTCATATATTGTGTTAGGTAGCTAATTAATTAATAGAGATAAGTGTCATCTCTCATCTCCGTGCTTGGTTGACGCTAGCTAGTAAGCAAATGAAGGAAAGCATTAAGTACAGAAGTTCGTCATGAACATATTCATAAAGAGAGAAGTGATATCGACCTCTCCTTCTCCGAGAGATTGGTCGAACAACAAGTTTTCGTATATCTATCCGACGCTACTGGCTACATATATACAATATTAAGATCTCATACAATATAATCCCCTAATTATATATGAACTCATCTTCCAGATGGTATTCTCCGGCTTTATTGATGACGTGGTCAAGAAAGAATCCCGCCACTTCCTCTTGAATTGCTTTGATGCGATCTTATGGTAGGAGTTCATTACGCATCTGCCACATCTAATTTAAAGAAGGGAGTCAATACATATATATGAATGAAACTTAACACAAATGATGGTAATATAATGAAATTGTGAATATTATTGCTTACGCACATCGATTTGTCTTTTAGAGTAGCCCCGGGTTTTTTTGCAAGTCGCATTGTAGATGAACTCGCAAACGTAGTATCCATAATAATCATTCCCTTATTCCTGCCACAAGCACTTTATGAGAAATAGCGAGGTCAATCAAACTGATAATGAAGCATTATAAATGGCATTGATGAAAGTAGCTAGAATCAACGGGATCGAGATGCGCGGAATTAGCTAGCTAGTACTAGTTACTTTCGGGTATGTCCATCCCAGCTCCGTCGGCAGTCCCGGAGATTGTGCGGTGAATACTTTCCAAACACTGCGAGACAAAGAAAACAATTACTTGATATCAAGAAATGAACAAAAAGTTGCTGATATGGTGCGATAATGATCGATTAAACTTACTTCTCGAGCATTTTAGTCATGTCCGCATAGGTCTCGGGAGATTTTCTTCTCGAGTCTAAGCCAGTTACTAGTCCCTGCTCAAGCTTAATCTCCAGGAGAATATAGTGGAAGCTGCGTACGCATGCATAACTCATCAATTACATTACTATAACCTCGAGTAATAAGGGAAACCGAATATGAACAAGACAGTAACACTCACTTGAAGTTGTAAGGAAAGAGTATTTTATTTTTGTTTTGATTTACTACCAACGATTGGGGCAAGTTGGCCTCGGTTGCTTTGGCATCAAATTTAACCGTATATTCATCTATTAGATTTGTGTTAATGAACCCAATATCATAGATTTCTGCTTTTCTACACTCGACGATATTCAATCTTCAAAATATAGTGAGGATAATTACAAATAAATGCAATGAAAGAGCTGAGCTATACATATAGAGACTTAATGACAGAAGTAGTACTTACAGACAGTGGCAAGTGACCGTTAATTTATCGAGGGCCTTTTGATTGAACCACCGGAATAACTCCTCAAATGAAACAAACAACAGTTCAATTCCAATGAGGTCGTGCTCCTCTTTAACTCTTAGCGTCAAAGTATTCTTCCCCCAGACTCGCTGCATGTTTTCATGTACCAATCATGGAATCTTCGAATCATCGTTGTCAGAATAGTTCCATCTCTGATGAGAGGCTTCCCGTACTGGTATTTGTGTTCGTCCACCTCCACTATATCAAAATTTGCATCGTCGGGCGGGTAATCTCCAAGATTGGTATAATCGGGCACCATCCTCGGATCATTAGCAACGATATCGCTAGACACCTTGAGCAGGGGGCACGATTGGTTCGCTTGTTCGCCGACCTGGGCAATTTTTTTCCCAGCTCGTCGTTCTACTCACCTTCGATATCTGATAATACTTCCCGACTACTCCGCTTCGATAAATGACTTTCCAATCATGAGCTCATAGTTGGTTTTCGGCGGAGACGGTGGTGGTTTCTTCAGGGCATCGAGTGTGCGCTTTGCTTTCACCGGATCTACCTTGTCCTCCGGAGGTGGATGTTTCTTTGCTTTCACTGCTTCAAAGAAGTCCCTCACTTCGGCTTCCATGATCTTCTTGTTTTCCTCCACAGACCTCTCGTATGGTAACTTCTCTAGAGGCTTTAGAGATGGACCGAAACTTAATTGCCTCCCACCTCTGGTTGTACTGCTAGATGCCAGAGCAGACGGAGCGGCTGCGGCTGTCTTCTTTGCTTGATTACGAGGCAGAGGAGAACGAGTACGACGCGCCGGAGCAGCCGGAGCGGCGGCGGGTCTCTTCCACCCTTGCTGACGAGGCGGAGAAGGAGGAGGCTGGCCGCTCGGGCGCACCGGCGCAGGCGGAGAAGGAGGCGAAGTGCCTCCACGCGCTGGAGAAGGAGGCAGAGTGCCCTGATCACTCACTGGAGGAGGAGGCGGAGGAGGAGGCGGAGTTTCCTGACTCGTCGGAGGAGGAGCAGGAGGAGGAGGCGGAGTGCCCTGACTCGCCGGAGGAGGAGGAGGAGGCGAAGGAGGAGGTGGAGTGCCCTGACTTGTCGGAGGAGTAGGAGGAGGCGGAGTGCCTTGACTTGCCGGAGGCGGAGGAGGAGGCGGAGTGCCCTGACTCGCCGGAGGAGGAGGAAGAGGCGGAGGCGTCTAGTTCGGAAGGTCGATGAGCTCCTTCTGCCATAGGCATGGAGTCTTCAGAGCTGAATCCAGCCGAGTCTCCCCTTCACCGGTAGGATGGTCAAACTAGAGGTCCTCAAATCCCTCCGTTATTTCGTCCACCATCACCCTAGCATATCAGTCTAAAATTGGACGGTAGTGAAAAGTTGCGTCGGGTTCATGAGGTCGAATAGAGCCGACAACCGCCTTGACTTTAAAGTTCTGCCATTGTGTCATAAGGTGGCAATTTTGAGACTCCGTGATAGCATCCACGGGGTAGCTAGCAGGAGCCGTGAAGACATGCTCCAGCTGAAGCAGTTCGGTGGAAGCCACGCTGCTTCTCCACTGAGATGGCGGGGTAGCTTCGGCAGGTCGCTTGCTGCGAATTGCTGCTCGTTCCTCTATTGCTTGTACCCTTGCGTGCAGCGCCTGCAGTTGGGTCTGCTCCACTTTCTTCCTCCTCTTCTGGCATTTGTAACCGCCCGCGTCCAGAAACCCAGCCTTCCACGGAATGGAGCCTGGCGTGCCTCGTGTCCGTCCAGGGTGCTTAGGATTCCCGAGGACCATTGTGAGCTCGTCATTCTCTCTGTCTGGAATGAACATCCCGTCCTGCGCTGCGGCGATATAGTACTTAAGCTTCGTGACGGGTATTCGCATTTGCTCTTTCGTCCAAACGCACTTCCCTGTTACAGGGTCCAAGCTTCCGCCAACCCCGAAGAACTAAGTCCGGCAACGGTCTGGCCAGTTCAATGTCTCTGGTTCGACCCCTTTATCAAGCAGGTCATTCTCATCCTTGGCCCACAACAGCCGGGCTTTGAGGTAGCCACCTGACCCCGTGTGATGATGATGCTCCTTCTTCACAGCATTTATCTTGTTTCTCACTAACATCTACTTACTCTTCTCCGATGTCTTGTGGGCCTCAAATTCGTCCCAGTGATCTCTGATCTTCTCATACCGGCAGGTGAATTCTGGTGTCTCTTCTTTGTCGACAAACGTTGTTTTCAGCTCATTCTTCCACCTCCTGAATAGTTTTGCCATCTTCGTAAGAGCATGAGACTTGATCAATTGCTCTTTAACTGGCTTCTCCGGATCCTCCTGTGGCGGTAGGGTGAAATTTGCCTTCAACCCGGTCCAAAGATCATCTTTCTGCATATCGTTGACATAAGAGACCTCAGGGTCTTCCTTCTTAGGCTTCAACCATTGCTGGATGCTGATCGGGATCTTGTCCCTAAAAAGAACCCCGCACTGAGTAGCTAATGCTTCCTTTGTCCAGATGGGTTCAATCGGTTGGCCATCGCGCGTGATTGCTGTGATCGTGAACCTTTCATCCGGGCGCAACTTTTTCTTCGGGCCTCGTTTCTTTACCGAAGTTGTGCTCGATCCGGAGGGCTAGAAAAGGAAGAAAGACGAGAGTTAATATGTGTACATACCAAAAGAATGAATGCATCAATTAGCTAGTCAGTATATATATATACCTTGCCGGACTCTGTTCGGTCACCAGAGCCGTCATCACGGTCTCCTTCTTGCACCGGCATTCAGTCACCGGAGCCATCATAATCATGAATTTCCTCCTCCATTGTTCAATCACTGTAGCATGCTTTTTCAACCTGTCCTTCCAGACCATCATTGTCGTTAAGATACGACATGACATCACCTCCGGCTAAGATTATGCCCCCAACACCTGTTCTGCTGCCTCGTCTCGTCCGTGCTCCATTGTTTCTGCAAATATTACAACATGGCAATTATTATACAAACATGACAGCAGGTGGATATATTAGTGGCAAACATAGACCTAGCTACCTAATGATAACAAGGAATCATATTAGTGGCCTCGACGCTTCTCTAGGGTTTGGGGTGGCCTCGGCAACGCTTCTAGGGTTTGGATCAACCTGTGCACATCCATAATGGGGGCATTCTTGATAAATCTGGACCCTCGACCCCTGGATGACCCCCGACCCTCGACCCCTTCATGTCACTGATACGTCCATTTTGCATCATGCTTTTATATCGATATTTATTGCATTATGGGCTGTTATTACACATTATGTCACAATACTTATGTCTATTCTCTCTTATTTTACAAGGTTTATATAAGGAGGGATAATGCCGACAGCTGGAATTCTGGGCTGAAAAAGGAGCAAATATTAGAGACCTATTCTGCACAACTCCAAAAGTCTTGAAACTCCACGGAAGTTATTTTTGGAAATAATAAAAAATATTGAGCGAAGAAAATATCAGAGGGGGCCCACACCCTGGCCACGAGGGTGGGGGTGTGCCCTACCCCCTTGGGCGCGCCCCCTGCCTCGTGGGCCCCCTGGTGGCTCTCCGGTGCCCATCTTCTGCTATATGAAGTCTTTCGTCCGAAGAAAAATCATAAGCAAGCTTTTGGGAAGGAACTCCGCCGCCACGAGGCAGAACCTTGGCGGAACCAATCTAGGGCTCCGGCAGAGCTGTTCTGCCGGGGACACTTCCCTCCGGGAGGGAGAAATCATCGCCATCGTCATCACCAACGCTCCTCTGATCGGGAGGGGGCCAATCTCCATCAAAATCTTCACCAGCACCATCTCCTCTAAAACCCTAGTTCATCTCTGGTATCCAATCTTTGTCTCTAAGCCTGGGATTGGTACCTGTAGGTTGCTAGTAGTGTTGATTACTCCTTGTAGTTGATGCTAGTTGGTTTATTTGGTGAAATATCATATGTTCAGATCCATTATGCATATTAATACCCCTCTGATTATGAACATGAATGTGCTTTGTGAGTAGTTACGTTTGTTCCTGAGGACATGGGAGAAGTCTTGCTATTTTTAGTCATGTGAATTTGGTATTCGTTTGATATTTTGATGAGATGTATGTTGTCTCTCCTCTAGTGGTGTTATGTGAACGTCGACTACATGACACTTCACCATTGTTTGGGCCTAGAGGAAGGCATTAGGAAGTAATAAGTAGATGATGGGATGCTAGAGCGACAGAAGCTTAAACCCTAGTTTATGCTTTGCTTCGTAAGGGGCTGATTTGGATCCATATGTTTCATGCTATGGTTAGGTTTACCTTAATACTTCTTTTGTAGTTGCGGATGCTTGCAATAGGAGTTAAACATAAGTGGGATGCTTGTCCAAGTAAGGGCAGCACCCAATCACCGGTCCACCCACATATCAAATTATCAAAGTACCGAGCGCGAACGTGATAAAAACTAGCTTGACAATAATTCCCATGTGTCCTCGGGAGCGCTTTCCTCTATATAAGAAATTGTCCAGGCTTGTCCTTTTCTACAAAAAGGATTGGGCCACCTTGCTGCACTTTATTTAGCTTTATTACTTGTTACCCTTACAAATTATCTTATCACAAAACTACCTGTTACCTATAATTTCAGTGCTTGCAGAGAATACCTTGCTGAAAACCGCTTATCATTTCCTTCTGCTCCTCGTTGGGTTCGACACTCTTACTTATCAAAAGGACTACGATAGATCCCCGATACTTGTTGGTCATCAGTCACGTTTGTCTAGCGTCAAAGGATTCAACAAAACCATGTCTTCATCATTAGGCGAAAGTAACAGGTGCATGATGGTACAAAGTTCTGCAAAGATGTACTCGAACGGAGTCCCAGATAGGATAATTTGCTTTTTCATACAAAGTTTAGCAAGAGCCTTCTGAATATCGCTATTTGGAAGGCCTTTGCTGAAATTCATACAAAAAGGCAAATTATTCTATCCAAAACTCCGTTCCAAAACAACTTTGCACAACTTCGTATCATCACACCCCAGTTACTTCCGGCTAATGATGAAGCCATGGATTTCTTCAATACTTTGACACTAGGCAGCCTCTCGACCCCTCAGCGACCCTCGAACCCTCGGCGACCCCCACCCTCATGTCGAAGCTATCGGGGAGGGGGTATGTCGACCCCCCCCACCCTCATGTAAGAAGAGGAAAAAAGTCGAAGAAGAAAAAAGAGGAGAGGAAGAAAGGAATAGAGGAGATTCTCCTCCTCTTTTTTTTCTTCTTTTTTTTCTCTTCTTATTTTTTTCTCCTCTCCTCTTCTTCTCCTTTCTTCTTCTCCTTCTTCCTCTTCTTATTTTTTTTCTTATTTTCCTTCTTCTTCTTTTTTCAACTATAATGCACTATAAATCAACTAACCTAAAATGCACTAACCTAAATCAACATATGAAGAAGGAAATGTTATCGGAGAGGGGGTATATCGACCGCCCCCCCTCATGTATCCACATACATACATACATCCATGGATCATCATTTCTCATATATATATATCCATCTATAGCCACACACATATATAAATAGAAAAAATTCTATGAAAAAAATGCATAGATGATAAAATACATATATACTTGGTAAATATTCTATGAACATCATTTCTCATATATATATATATATATGGATCATACTTGCTCATATATCCATAGTCATATATAAAAACTTTCTATATATGAACAAAAAGACATTTTTGACATGCTGAAAAGAGACCTTTGGTCCCGGTTGGTGGCACGAACCGGGACCAAAGGGGGGTATTGGTCCCGGTTGGTGCTACGAACCAGGACCAAAGGGGGGTATTCGTACCGGTTCGTCCCACCAACCGGGACCAGAGGCTGTCACAGCAGTGGTGTGGTGGGAGTTTAGTCCCACCTCACTAGCTGAGAGAGCTCAGCACCTGTTTATAATATGCGTTGCGGCTCAGGTGCTGAGCTCCTCTCTAATATGCAGGCAGTACTTGCCTACCCTTGTCACTGCCATGTTGGGCTTATTGGGCCTGCGGGCCTGCATCCTGGTCCTTGTACAGATGGGTTTCTAGTCGTATGGAGGCCTTGTGGCCCAGTAGGCGGCATTTTTTTTAATTTTTTTCCAGTATTTTTTTGTTTTTCTGAATTATTTATTTTCTTTTAATTTTTACTTTATTTTTTTATTCTTTTTGCTTTTAGGTCAGAATAATTATAAACTTTCTGTTAGTGCCATTAGTTTCCAAATTAGAATTCTTTGAAATTTGTGTGAATCACTAGTTTGTAAATAACTTCACTATAAAAATATATTTTGAGTGATTCTTTTTCCTGCTATTTAATATTACTGCGTTTTATCAATATATTAAAAACTGATTTTGTATTTTAGTTTGTATCAAAAAAATTCTTTATGAAAATTATTTTTGCTACTAAAGTTTCTAACAAAAAATTCTTTATGATAATTCTTTCTGATTTTCATGTTTTCATAATTCTTTCATGCTTTTAGTTGCATAAGTTTTATATAATTTTAGTTTAAAAAATACTAGAGGTTTATAAAAGCTTTTTAGTTGATTCCTTTTGCTATTAGAGTTTTATAAAAACTTTTTAGTTGAATGTTTTTGCTAGTGAAGAATATTATAGTTTTGTTTTAGTTGATCATAACATAATATTTTAATTGATTATTTTAAGTTCATTATTTTTGCTATTAGTTCATTCTTTTGCACTAAATGACCCTGAAATTGAAAATCACTACAAACAAACTCTGAAAAGGTTGAAAGTTGGCATGGTATCATCATTTCACCCGCATAGCATGTGCTAAAAAGTTGAGAGGGTTACGGCAAAAACTAGATGCACTTCATGTACAAAACGGGCAATTTCTTTCGAAGTAGGTTTCGGACGAAAACTCATATGTTACAAAGGGATTTCATTTTTTGAACTTATTTGAACTTCAGAATTTTTGTGTGTTCAAAATGCACCATTCAAAGCCACATCATCAATTTTCAACCCTTTTTGACTTCATTTGTTATTTTTCGTGCATTTACTGTTTTTTTGAGCTAAATGACCCTGAAATTGAAAAGCACTACAAATGAACTCTAAAAAGCTTGAAAGTTAGCATGGTATCATCATTTCACCCACAAAGCATGTGCTAAAAAGTTGAGAGGGTGACGGGAAAAACTGGATGCATCTCGTGTACAAAATGGACAATCTCTTTCGAAGTATCAGGGTTTCGGACGAAAACTCATCTGCTACAAAGGGATTTCATTTTTTGAACCTATTTGAATTCCAAACATTTTATGTGTTCAAAATGCACCATTCAAAGTCACATGGATAGATAAGTGACCAAATTAATAGAAGTTTATCATCACATTATGTGTGTCAAAAACCATTACAGATTCACATGGATAGATAAGTGACCAAATTAATAGAAGTTCATCATCACATTAAAAACAAAGTACATACATAGTTCTCATTGAACAAAATATAGCTCTCCCGAGCATCTAGTTAAACCATATATTAAAACTATGTAAAACCTTTCAATGCAACAACAAATGCGATCATAATCACAACCAAGGTAAAAATTGATCCAACGGCATAATGATACCAAGCCTCGGTATGAATGGCATATTTTCTAATCTTTCTAATCTTCAACCGCATTGCATCCATCTTGATCTTGTGATCATCGACTACATCCGCAACATGCAACTCCAATATCATCTTCTCCTCCTCATTTTTTTTATTTTTCCTTTCAAGTAATTGTTTTCTTCTTCAACTAAATTTAACCTCTCTACAATAGGGTCGGTTGGAATTTCTGGTTCAACTACCTCCTACATAAATAAAATCTATGTCACATAGCTCAGCATATTTGTCATAAAGAATAAATGAACAAAATAGTTATAAAAAGATATTATATACCACATCTGAATCATAGACAGGACAAGGGCCGATGGGGGCGGATACCAAAACCATCGCACTATATAATAACAAGCAATAATAAAATTAAAAAAATTAGACAAGTATCTATCTAAAGTAAGAATTCTTTTCTTTCAGAAAGAAGATAAGAACGAGAGGCTCACCACGGTGGTGCCGACGACGAGATCGGCGCGGGCGATCGACGGCGGTGAAAACGGGGACGGGACGTGACGGACCGCTAAACGTATGCAAATATTGGGGAAAATGGAGCTTGGAGGTCGAGCTTCGAGAGGAGAAAGCTTAACTAGTGCGACTCGGGCATTTCATCGGACACCTCATGTGCATCGGAGGTGAGCTAGAGCACCCAAATGCCCTCTCCTCGCCGGCCAGAAAAAACAGAGCATTGTAGAGTGCTCTATTGCGGCGATGGGGTACATATAGGCAACTCATTTGTCCCGGTTCGTGGCTGGAACCGGGTCTAATGCTCCCCTTCTGTCCCGGTTCGAGCCACGAACCGGGATCAATGTATGTCAGCCAGGAGCGAGGCCCATTGGTCCCGGTTCGTACCAGGAACAGGGACAAATGTGTCCAGACGAACCGGGACCAATGCCCACGAGGCCCCGGCCGGCTCCTTGGGCTCACGAACCGGGACGTATGCCCCCATGGGTCCCGGTTCGTGACTGAACCAGGACTAATGGGCTGGCCAGGCCCCAACCAAAGCCCTGTTTTCTACTAGTGTATGTACTCCATAGGATCACGGAGGAGGGGCGCAATTTGAAACAAACGGGATTACTTAAAAGGAGACCTTAACGGCTTCTTCAACCACGTGGAACGACGGGCTAGTGCGGCAAGTTACCTTAGCAATAGAGGGTAGGGTGTTCAGGTGGTGATGTTTTGCATGTAAAATCATATAACAATATCGTGGAGGGGCTCTTCACCCCATTCCTTTTCTTAATATATAGTACGCACACTCGTGTTTATTGGAGGAAAACAAAATTGGTGATTTGGTTGTCACCGGCGAATGATAGAGTAACTCAGTTATTAATTTACTTGCTACTATATTGACGAAACATGTTAGCTATGAAGTTAAAACCCGATAGGAAGATGTGTACATGGTATATTGTTGATTGGAGTTGACAGGTTTGGTCCTAGTAGTGATGCTCGTCCTGTTTGTGTCGATTGAGGAATATTCATTGTAACACCCCTGGGGTTACGAACTTGTTTAGCACCACGCTTAAGTCTTAAGAGTAGTTAGCAAATAAGCTCATCACATTTTAAATTTATTTCGCGATAAAATAATAACCAGATTTTAGATGTCACTTTTGTAATTAAAAGAAATAAAGTTTATATTGTACATTAACTTATTCGAGGGCTTGATAATGCCTAATAAGAATTCTAACAAACAAATTGGGAATAGGTTGTTATTTGTTATGGCATGAAAAACAATTTCTATAACCAAAAATATAATGTAACCAATGTTTAGTGCTTAAATAAAGTTTTAGTACTACCTCCGTTTCAGTTTACAAGTCCTACGCGTATACCTAGGTTGCCAATTTTATCACCCTAATGTAAACTATATAACACAAAAATTATACCTTTTGAAAGTAGAAACTCCAAAGTTTATGTTGGTATATTTTTTGTAATATATGACTTGTATTAGGTTAGTCAAATTGAGGATCTAGGGGTACGCGCACGCCCTGTAAACTGAGAGAGAAATAGTACCAAATTGCATCGATGGATAGTTGGGAACCTCGGCTTTGGGGTTGTAGAAACGGTTGAAGTTCAGGCGAGACGTGTAGCTGTTTTTGCGTCGCTTTACAAACCCTACTTGGCACGTTCCTGTAGTCGGAGCCTTGGAAGCAGCGAGCCGCCTGCGCGAGAGCTCCCTCAGCCGTGCATCGCACCACTAACCACCGCGCTGTTGCTGTTTCCTCGACACACTCAGCACACACCGGCACTGCAAGCTCTTTCTTTTTTAGAAAAGGAAATATATTGATATCACACCTTCTACATTGACTAATGCATATGGCTATTGTTTATTACAAGCACAAAGCTCCTTAGATGTATCTTAACCTTAGATCCATGTTACACAACAACCGTACTAAATGACATTCTAATTAGGAACTACCTGTAGCAGTACAATTTCCATAGTAATATAACCTCTCATAATCAATCGCTTGATGGACGCAAAATACCAGGTGAATGGTCCCAGTTGTGAAGATAACGTTCTCAGCTGTGCATCGCACCAACCACCGCGTTGTTGACACACTCAGCACACACGGGCACTGTAAGCTCTCAGTATGTTTGTCTCCTAGTCGACTAGTCTCCTTTAATCAAAGATGGAGATCAAAAGAAGTGAAAGGTATTTTTTCTACGCATGTTGGAATCCGAATCTGTAGTGCGTTCCTGTGCTCGCACATAGCCAATACAGAAGCAGCCACACATGCACAGAGGCACATGCATGCAAGCGCACGCTGCACCGAGCACGTGAGCTGTCGCGCTTGTCCTCTCCTGCCGTGTTGCATTGTTTGCATCAGCCACTTCGAGAAAATTATGCATGCCCTGAACGTATTTAGAGGTGTGTCTGTCACCATAAATCCATTGCCGGTTCATCTGCATGCATTATATATAATTAAGTGTGTCTAAAACTATTACAGAATATCATAAATAAATAAGTGACCAAATTAATAGAAGTTCATCATCACATTAAAACCAATGTACATACATAGTTCTCATTGACAAGCAATAATAAAAGTAAGAAAATTAGACAAGTATCTATCTAAAGTAAGAATTCTTTTCTTTCAGAAAGAAGATAAGAAAAATTGGCTCATCACGGTGGTGCCGGCGACGAGATCGGCGCGGGAGATCGACGGCGGTGAAGACGGGGACATGACCTGACAGACCGCTAAACCTATGCAAATCTCGGGGAAAAATGGAGCTTGGAGGTCGAGCTTCAAGAGGAGAAAGCTTAACTAGTGTGGCTTGGGCATTTCATCGAACACCTCATGTTCATAGGAGGTGAGCTAGAGCACCCAAATGCCCTCCCCTTACCGGCCAGAAAAAATAGAGCACTGTGGAGTGCTCCGCTGCGGCGATGGGGTATATATAGGCAACTCATTTGTCCCAGTTTGTGGCTGGAACCGGGATTAAAGCCCCACCTTCTGCCACGAACCGGGACAAATGTAGGTGGGCCAGAAGCGAGGCCCATTGGTCCCGGTTCGTGCCAGGAACCGGGACAAATCGGTCCAGACGAACCGGGACCAATGCCCACGAGGCTCCGGCCGGCCTCCTGGGCTCACGAACCGGGACATATGCCCCATGGGTCCTGGTTCGTAACTGAATCGGGACTAATGGGCTGGCCAGGACCGAACCAAAGCCGTGTTTTCTACTAGTGTAGCTCATATATATACAATATGAATTATTTTTTAATAGTATTAAATTTTAGCATATAACTCATAGTGTGGAGATATAGCCTCACGTTAGTACGTGACAACCTCACATGATTTTAGAATATGTGCATGACACCTCTTGATCATGAGATATCTTTTCTCTCTCTTTTATTAATAAATTTGGCAAAGCCCTTTGTCATACATACGATCCAGCAAGGGCCCAGGAGGGCCGGCAGGGAGCCATTAGTGCCGCAGCCGCAGCCGTCAAGCTGTCTTATCGAGTCTTGTTAGATTAGGAAATAGTTAAGAGATTGAGTTTGCTTTGTTAGGAAGGAAAATCCAAATCCTGTAAGGATCTCCGAGGTTGCTTAGGGGCTAAGTCTCTTAGAACTATAAATATAAGGACTGTGCTAACGATCAGTCGACTGGTCGTTCGCTCGCTTTCACTGATTTTTTTCTTTCTCTCAAAAACCTTAGTAAATTGCTAGTAGTTTTTTCTGGTTTTTCACCATAGTAAATTGCTAGTGTTTTTTTCTGGTTTTTCGCTACATAATATGAAAAGAAAATAAAAGTGCTTGAAAGAGGATTTGAACCCAAGTCTATGTAATACCTATCGAGCCTAATAACCAACTAAGCCACCTTTTGTTGTTGTCTATTGTAGAATGACAATGTTATTTGAACCTTTCTTATTTCTGCCATATCAGAAGAAAAAATAAAGTTTGGCTTGGTAACTTTGGCAATGACCAGCGTGATAACTATGGTCTGAGCAACATGATAACTATACCATGATAAGGCTGGTAACTACAGTACGAGAAAGTTAAAAGCATGGGGAAGTATGGTAATTTAACATAGAAATTACCGGTGAAATGTTTCAAAAACTTTTTTCCCTTGGATGAAAGACACCATGGTGTTTAAACGTAAAATATTAGTTATCAAGTCTGCGATGATACATCATCATGTTATTTACACAGAAATTATTGGATGTATGTTTTTCAACAAAAAAGTTTCAGGTCAAAAGTTACAGTGGCGTTTGTATGGGAGTGATCAATTTTGTATGTTTCTATTACCATGTTATTTACACAGAAATTAGCGGGGCATCACCCCCCTCGCCACACTCGCCATATTTACCAGGATCAGGTACATAAGTTATCAAGTCTGCGATGTGTTTGTTATCATGTTATTTGCACTAGCTAAATACCCGTGCGTTGCCATGGATCATCAATTTTACTTGTTGCTCACCATCCTTACTACACGCCTACACAAATCCAACCTCGCAAGTTGTCTCGCCGCCATCGCGGACACGTGATCACCCCCTTGTACTCCTTCGTTGTTTGACCATATGGTCATAGAATTGCTCTTCCATAGCCCTAAAAACCCATCACTGAAATAGCCCAATCCATGAGAGATATTGGCCTGACATGCTCTTGCTCAAATCTCATATGGCTTGAGAGATATTGGCGTCCAGAAACAATGCTTGTACACTGCCTCATAACAATAAGTTTAGGCATAAAGATATTTTTACGACACAGAGATAGTTGTATAATCATCTTGTAATCCACAAAGCAAGTGTCCTGGTTTTATTTATTTATTTGAATAGTTTGTATTGGCTTATTTTTATATTACAACAAATATGACCTTGTGCTTAGCTTCCATTTAAGGTGACACCTTACCCTATGTATGCCTGCATATCATCATGGGCACAAGATAAAAAGAAAAAAGAAATATTAGCAGTACCGTGCACCTTTAGCATAGATTATTACAGAATCAACAAACATGCATATATAGTAAACGGCGAGAAGGTATATTAGAGAATTTTCACCACATCAATAGGCCATGCAAGGTCCACAACAAACAAACAATACTCAGGAATAGAAGAACATTTGCTTAATATTCCCTCTGTTTCAAATTATAAGATGTTCTAGTGTTTTTCTGATTTGGATGTATGTCGACGCATTTTAGTGTGCTTGTTCATTCAGTCCACTGTGTATGTAGTCCATATTAAAATATCCAAAACATCTTATAATTTACAACGAAGGTACTATAATTTTTTTTATATTCATAACCACTACTTTTCTTTTACATGGATGTCCATAAAAATTCTTATTAGTGGCAGACAACCCTGGCCAACCAGTTGCTTTATATTTCAAGATACTTGCACACCAAAACAAAGAAGCTTAGAAAAGGCACATGAAATCTGTAAGAACAAACTGACATGGTACATGATCATTCAGCCAGCAAGCATATCATCATCAGGAGCCCCTCATTTTACAACCTCATCCATCTCCAGTGCAGCCAACAAAGGAATCATCCATGTAAGTGCCATTAGGGCCTAGTTATTATCAATGAAGAAATTCATGACAGATCTTGGTGACCCAATGAAAGACTAAGCTAACAACAGAGCTCTGGTATATTAGCAAGGCCCTAGAAGGCAACTCCTGCACGACCATGTCGGTGCTATCATAGACCCCAACAATTAGTTTCTCACCGTAGGTCCCAGCAAGGATGTGACCACCGAAGATAGTTTTGATTCCTACAACATTTAGTTAGAATTGATGCACGCAATAACTAAAATAATGGTAGGCATTCTCGGAAAAACAAAAAAAACAATTGTAGACCTAAGATATTTCAGTGCAGACAGAAAACTCCAGAACTAACTTGGAAGGAAAGATAACTACCGTATTAGGATAATTTCAGTTAGGGATGTATGTGCACACATGACAATAACTTCATATATATCTGTCGATAATATGAGTTTTAAGAACACAAGTGAGTTGAACACTGCTGAATGCTGATATGCCACAAGACTCCAAAGTCCAAATGCACTGAAGATAAGAGTCTGGAATGTCAATCATAAAAGCCATAATCTATTTTTATGCACAAAAGGTGAATACAATAGAGAATCTTCTACAAAATGGGCGACCTCCACAATCAAGATAAAACTGATTACTCGATGGTAACATTAGAATTGTTTTACATCTTTACCATAAAATTGTGCAACAAACTGTACAACTAAGTGATCCTCCCAATGTTGACAATAATCAACAATTGGTTGAAGTGTTGCAGAAGCAAGGCAATGGCTAGCGACATCTGAGAGTAAGATATCCTACAAGGAACAAGCTGCTAAATCTCAAGAAAGACAACAATCATCGGCAAACTGGAAATGATACTCATAGAGTACTTATAGTTGCCTCGTTGAAGGAACGGGAAGGAAAGGGAGGTGAAGTGTTCGAGCAGAGGAGCCCTGATCCTATGTAGTTGGTATGGATGGCGCAGGTATCTGAGATGATGCCCAAGAGTGAGCTTCTGGCTGTCATTGTCAATTATGTAATAGATATCCACAAGAAAGATGGGGACTGAACTGAAGCAACTGGAACGGCGGGAGGTTCAGAGGTGGATAATCTACAGTCGAGGACGAGGTGATCTTGTTGGCGACCTCGTTCGGATCCCCAATGGCCGGGCACTTCCCGCCTCATGCGGTCCTACCACTCCCGCTCCTGTGTTAGATGGCAGCAAATGCCCTTACGAAATTGAAGAAGACCATAGCGAACAAACATCAAAAGCTGCTCTTAGTTCTTCTTGACGTCATTACTGTTTTAACTAATGCCTAGAATTCTGTAACAAAAGTATTTACTCCACCTTTCTGTAATGTTGAAGAAGTCTCTGAACCATGCAATATGAGCATCGAAACACAAATAAAAGATGGGTATCAAATTATGGATTTTCACAATTAGAACATGTTAAAACCACACAAAATATTTTCTCTAGTTATGTTCACCAACAAGAAAAGTACATATAGAAGCAAGTTATATCTGGGGATCAAGAACATATGTAAGCATTTACCACTCGACCTGAATATAATGACGTTCTTTTTCTTCCTGTCCTACTTATATCTCAGTGACTCCACTGGAGTAAAGACCTGCCAAACAAATGTTGAATCTGAGAATTCAGCACGACCACAACTAATCAAATGGAATTGGACCAAATCAAACCAGTGCAGGTTCTTGCGAGGGCAGGAATGTACAGGACCTCCTCAACAAGGAGACTCTGCTCGTCGGTTGCCACACTGTCTTGACTTGGAGCTCGCTGTCGGTTGAGTGCGGAATCTCCACAATGTATGGCGTCACCCTCCTTTGATCGGTGACGGCCATCGACATCCATACAACCGTTAGTGCAAAAGGTTAATCCTATCTTTCTTCTGCCCATACAAGAATCTGCAAACAAGTCAATTTTATTCAAAAATCAGCACCTCACTTTTATTCATACAACAACATCATGTCACTTCATTCATGCAACAACAGCAACACAGAGCAGCATTATGACAAGGATGTAAAAAAAGATGAGAGATAGAGGGGATGTCAACCTTGCTGCTGGAGGGGGTGAAAATCAGTGTTTATCCTTGCCTTTTTCGAAGAACATGCGGAGTGCAGAGTGCGGCGTGGGCGCCAACACAAAGAGAGGCGGCAGGACGACGTCGACCAATAACTCGAACGAGCTAGCGATTAGCCAGCACTATTGTTGTCCGCCGCAACGTCCGCACCGAGGTCGTACTCGCTAGAGATGAGTCTGATGTTCTAGGAGCGTGGGCGCCGGAGTCACTAACGCAGGAGAGGGCAAGGGTTGATTCGATGGACTCGACCTCGGTGACGCGGCTGACGACAGCGTCTATGCATGGGCGGTGCTCGAGTGCTAGGAGCGTGGGCGCCGGAGTCGCCGGCGTCGGCGCCTATGCTGGCACGGCGGGGACGTCGATTGTGAGGGAGGAGGAGGAGAAGTCGGGCCACAGTCATGGGAGAAGGCGGGCGCGTGGTGGAGGAGGACCGAGATCGAGATCTGGAGAGATATGGGATTGGGAGGAGCGAGGGGGTTGGGCATTGGGCGTGGGAGAGATATGGGATTGGGAGGAGCGAGGGGGTTGGGCATTGGGCGTGGGAGGTGGGTTCCTGGTCGTGGCTTTTTTCTTTTCTTTTATCATGCGCGGGTAGAGCAGGATTATGAGGAGGACGGGGTGGAGGGAACGAGGCAATCACGGGATCGAGGGAACGAGGGCATCGCGAGACGGTTTGAGGTCGAACCATCACGACGTTTGATTCTCCTTTAATAGTAGAGATTAATAGTAGAGATAAGAGTTATCGTGGTATGGTTCAACAACTCCTCCCACCCCTACCCCCACCGACAAAGTTACCAGGACTGGGTACATAATTTATCATGTCTACGATGTGTGATTTATCATGTTATTTGCATAGAAGTTACCGTGGTATGTTTCAACGACTCCCCCACCCCTACCCCCGCCGACAAATTTACCAGGACTGGGTACATAATTTATCATGTCTACGATGTATGAGTTATCATTTTATTTGCATAGAAGTTATCAAGGCAGTAATGTGTAAACTATCATCATGTTTGCACAGAAGTGATCCAAGGTATATTTCATCAAAACCCCTCCCTCCGGCGGAGGGAAAAGTTATCATGTTTGCGATTTGTAAATTATCGGGGGTATATTTCAGCACTCCTTCTCGCCAAAGTTACCAGGACCGGGGTGCATAAGTTATCGGGTCTCTGATGTCTGAGTTACCATGTTGTTCACATTAGAGTAACTGGGGATATTTCATCAACACCACTTCCCTCAAAGTTACCAGGATCGAGGTGCATAAGTTTATCAGGTATGTGATGTGTGAGTTATCATGATATTCACACAAAGGTGACCCGGGATATTTCATCAACGCCTCCCTCCCGATCGCCAAAGTAATCAGTACCGAGTACATAAGTTATCAGGTATGTGATGTGTGAGTTACCATGCTATACACACAAAAATTACCAATGGTATATTTCATCAACCTCCCCTGCCAAAATTACCATGGTGTCATCAACTCGAGACGAGTTGGTAAAATAATCTACTCAAGTGCGGAAAAAGATCGGATATTGCATTCACTTTTGTGCAAACATAGAAAAAGAGACAGGTTAAAAAGCCTATTTGCTTTCATTTTTATGAGAAAGGAACGTAGGTGAGGTGGTTGGTTAGTGGGTTACCTGGTAAAAGGTATAAGGATCGAATCCTGTTGGCACACTATTTTTTTGCCAAGAAAAATTAACGCGAGTTAATTACTCACCACCTAACAAATCGGGAATCAGAGAGATTAACGCGAGTTAAAAACGCACCTGAGAATCGGCGGGAGTTAGAGAGATTAAGGCAAGTTACTTACGCACCACCTGAAAATCAGGAATCAGGGAGATTGACGGAGTTAAATAGGCACCTGAAAATCGAGAGTCACAGAGAGACATGCGTGCGTGCGATGAATATCCGACGGCTCGCAGGTCGTGTGGATTTGTTGCAGATTTCCTGCCGACTGGAAATTAGCATTCTCGTTAAATCAATATGGGTCTTTTATTTGTTCTAATGAATCCAATGGATAAAATCAGTTGGTAATTCCGGACGTCCAGACGTCCGGACCATAGCAAGAGATCCGGACGATCGGACGAAGGTATTGTCGCTCGGGCTGGTGTTGCCGTGTGTTGATTTTCTTTTTTAATAAAAAACAAATACATCCAGTCTAATATTTTCCCCAATAGCTGCATGCACGTATATAGGACAAAACTGCTTATGTCACTGAAGATTTCATCAAATTTTAAACTTTAAAATGTTTTGTAGGTCAAACCGTCCCTCCAACTGAAAAACTGTTTTCACATAAAAGATTCGTCGCGACAAAACCTTCAAAACTAGATCCCATGTTGATATGTTCCGGCGAATTTATTTTCTGGATCAAAAGTTACAACGCATGTGCTACGTAAGTTATCATGACTGTGACACACAGTTACCAAGCTAGTTTCCTAGGAAATACCGAGCATAAAAAGATGATCTTCCAGCTTTACCAAGATGGTCATCCAAGATGGCAGGATTTTAGCGACAGATGCGGACGATTGCCTACATCCTCACATCTCGGTGCAATTTCGCATGCAGTGTTGCGCTGCAATCTCGCATGCACATATCTTTGATTTGCATGGAGTGCACGTCTTATTTGACCCAATTAACAACGAAACTACTAGGCAAACGACGAGCGCCAGCCGAACTATGCACGATGCAAGATTGAACGGCTCTATCAACTTTTACCTGACGCATGGACGAATTGATATGCACTGTCGTCTGCAAGTCGTCCAACATATGTCGTGTGTGTAGCAGCATTCATTAACAATGCATGCATGTAGATAAGTAAGAAGATGATGTCGGCAAAGATTCCATTCAAAATAAACTTCAAAATGTTTTGTAGCTCAAATCGTTGGCTCGATTGAAAAACCGTTTTCACATCAAAGATTCGTTGCAATGAGACCTTCAAAACTAGATCACATGTTCGTATGTTTCAATGACATTTTTTCGGGTTAAAAGTTACTAGAGTTAGACTAAATAAGTTATCACCTATGTGGTACGCCAGTTACCATCCTGTTTACATAGAAATTATCCGGGGCATAAAAATGGCTCCTCCAACATTCTCTCCACATGCAAATGCAGTAGAGCACAGACACCTAATGTCATTGTAAATTCTCGCTATTTTGAAACCGTAAAATGTTCTATAGCTCAAACTATCGTTTTTTATTCAAAAATCATTTTCACATAAAAAATCCATCGCAATGAGAACTTCGAAACTTGATCTTATGTTGGCATGTTTTGATCACTTTTTTGGTCAAAAATTACCGTAAAGTTATCATTTATGTTATATGTATACTAACATGTTATTTATGCAGAAGTGACCGGAGATGTGTTTTGAACGACTTCTTTCCTCTGGGTTAAATTTACCGTGGTATTTATACCTAAGTTATCAGCTCTGGATGCATACATTACCGCGCTATTAGCGCAGAAAATAATCGGGGTATGTTTCAATAACTTTTTATTCGGGTCTAAAGTTACCGTGTTGTTTATACCTAAGCTATCAGGTCTATGAAGTGTGAGTTATCATGTTATTGATAAAATAAGTTACCGAAGGTATATTTCATCAACAACCCTCCCCCACATCTCACCACCGCCGCCAAAGTTATCAGGACTGGGGCACATAAGTTATCAGGTATGCGATGTGTGACTTATCATGTTATTCATACAAAAAGTTACCAAAGGGTATATTTCATCAACCACCCTCCTCTCACCCAGTCACCAAAGTTATCAGGACTAGGGAACATAAGTTATCGGGTACGCGATGTGTGAGTTATCATGTTATTCATACAAAAGGTTATCAAGATTATTTTTCATCAACCACCCGCCTCCCACCCGGTCACCAAATTTACCAAGACCGGGGTAAATTAGTTATTCTGCCTACGATGTGTGAGTTACCGTGCTATGCACATAAAAGTTACCGGGGGGGGTATATTTCATCACCCGTCCCTCCTGAAAAGTACCAGGACCGGGTGCATAAGTTATCAGGTCTATGATGTGTGAGTTACCATGCTACAAACAAAAAAGTTACCAGAGGTATATTTCATCAACAACCCTCCCCCACCCCTCGCCACCGTCGCCAAATTTATCAGGACTAGGGCACATAAGTTATCAGGTATGCGATATGTGAGTTATCATGTTATTCACACAAAAAATTATCAAGGGTATATTTCATCAACCACCTCCTCCTCCCATCCAGTCGCCAAATTTGTCAAAACTGCGGTACATTAGTTATTAGGTCTACGATGTGTGAGTTACCGTGCTACGCACATAAAATTTACGAGGGGTATATTTCATCACTTGTCCCTCGTGAAGCATACCAGGACTAGGGTGCATAAGTTATTGGGTCTGTGATGTGTGAGTTACCATGCTATTAACAAAAAATTACCGGAGAATATTTGATCACCCCCCCCCCCGCGCCGGCAAAGTTACCAGGAGCAGGGTACATAAAAATATCACATCTGTGATATTACACAACTTATAATGTAGTAGGAAATGATGTACTCCCTTTGTACAAAGTTAGTACAAAGTCGAGTCACTCATCTTAGAGTGGATGAAATACAAGAGAAGGCCGACAAACAACAAAAAAACCGTTTTCCATTTCCTGCCATGGTGTTTAAAAAGGTCACATGGGTACCATTCATAACACAGCAAGTAGTATTAGGGGTGTTGGTTATTGGCATCATACAACCATGCATCAACCGGCCTGGGATTCGAATCCTATTGTCCACATCATTTTTTTCTCGCTGAAACTAACGATTATTACGTGAGAAAAAAACAGCAGGCATCATCCTTTGGATCTGGAAGAAAAAACGAAAAAAAAACAGCAACGACAGCGACCTTCAGTGATGATCAGTATACGTGAGAAAAAAACAACGTACATCATCCTTCCGATCGGGAAAGGAAAAAAAAAGCAAAACAACAGCGATAGCGACCGTTCGGTGGGAGTAGGAGACAGCGACATTCGGATGACAGCGACAGCGATCGTACGCGCCTGTTGCAAACCACTAGTTGGCAGGAAAATAGCATTGTCGTCGACACGCTTATTACATCTGGTACTCGGAGCCACGTTACGATCTACCACATGGAGGACATCCATGCCGCCCTCGCCAGTTGGGAAAAGAAATTTATGAATTTTTTCCCTTACGATCAGAACACTACATATCCAGGTCTCTCCAGCATGAAAAGGAAGAACATCAACCAGGAAATCGTCGATCCGCGCATGGAACGGCTTGCCCTCAAGGAGAAGCTGGCACGCATCCGCGACAATATCATCACCGAAACCGCGGGCATCGAGCAAGCCCACCCCTATAGTGCCGACATCACCACGGTCCAAGCTAGATTAGATCTGGACGATCATTGCTTGCTGTATCGCCGTAGCAAGACTATCCTCCTCGTGGACTTCGTCCATATCTCTTGATGCTCGTCCCGTTTGTGTCCATTGAGGAATATTCATTGTAACACCCCTGGTGTTACGAACTTGTTTAGCACCACGCTTAAGTCTTAATTAAGAGTACTTAGCAAATAAGCTCATCACGTTTTAAATTTATTTCATGCATAAAATAATAACCAGACTTTAGTTGACTCACTTTGGTAATTAAGTATAGATCGATGTCGAAGACTATTGCCGAGTTGATACTATCAGATATGCCGACCTATAATCTGTTTGAATTTGTTGCTACCAATGATTTATCGGTAAGGGACTGTCTAGGTCTCAGTCGACTGACACTTCGTGAAGTCTTAGTCGGCTGACGTCACCCCTGACAGATTAGGCCTGCTTAGCATCCCTTCCTGATGGGTTTTAATTCCCCATGATGGGCTTGTGGTGTGGGCTTGCTTGTTTGTTTCTTTCCTTTTGTTTTTGCTGTCTGTTTGGCCCGTTGTACCTGTGACTCTGTCCATGGATGCAACAAACACACAACAAAAAAGCAAAAAAATCCATGTATAGCTAAACGACAGGAAAACTTTTGCTCCTCCCAGTTGTACGTTCTCTTTGTCAGTTAAAATCCTGAAGGAATCCCCAACACAAACTCTACTGACTGAGCATTGAGTGGAATGCTCTTGTTCAAAACAGTTGCTTCTGCTTGTGTGTCCACATTATCAACAATCCACTACACAAACCGTAACACCCTCGATGCGACTATATCTCCCACGTGTCGAGGCACGACTTAGAGGCATAATCGCATTGAAGGAACCTCTAGAGTCCTTGTACTACTGGAACCATTCTGCAGCTTGATCTTTGAGTTGGAAGGAAGTGAACTTGATGAAATCTTCAGGCCTGACGTTGCTGCACTCAAAATGATTACACAGATCCACAAGCCAATCGTCAGCATCGGTTGCCTCAACACAATTGCTGAACGTCTTTGGGCCATTAGCAAGGAACTGGTTCAGTGTAGCAAAGTGATTCTGATTGTTGCCTTGATTCCCTTGGCTGCCTTGATTGCGCTCTTGGAAAATTTGCATGATCAACTATGTGTTTGCATTGGTTGCGGCCATCACAGCTTGCCATGCCTCCGGAGGAGGTGGAGGTGGTGGCGAATCTTGATTTTGATTCTGACTGGTGCTTTTAGCGGGAGCCATCCTGAAGAGGTTGACCACCGTTAGCACATAGACAGATAAGTGAAGCTGAAACCAACGGAATGAAAATTGCAACATAAAGTCTTCACATCTGAACAAAATGAACGAATGCATTCCTCTTGAAGTGGTCACATATCCATAAATTGAGAAGCCACGTTGAATTAAGGTAGATAAATAAATCAACAAGGTACGGCTCAAGAACGAATAATCGGTAAGAAATCCTGATCTCAAACCAACATCCGTGGAAGAAGAACTAGAGCTACAAGAATTCCCACCTATGAAACTCCCGAACCTTTCCGGTTATGCAATCAGGTGTTGGGGATACAGGGGAAGCATAATATCTCACCCAAACCAGCAAATCCTACATCCAGCTGTATCCATCCTTCAACACATAACCAAGAAACCTTCGGAAACCATCTACCTCAACCTTCGAAAAGCATCCGTTATACAAGTTATGGCGATACTCCCGAACTCCCGCCCCTGTACTGGGTGGCGTCGAGGTTATCTCAGCAACGAACTGCATAAAAGAGATTTTCGATGTCGGCGTACTAAACTCAGGTATTCCAGAATTGCAACGATAAAATTATGATGACAACACCTCAGAGCTCAACTCCCTGGGACACTTCTAGTAAACCCCTGACAGGAGGCACCAAGACAATGTTCTCATCATAAAACCATCGGAACGATTCCAAGATACCCGCGTGATCCTATTTTTTTTAGTGAAATTTGAGAAGAGAAGGGTCAAAACTCTACGTCAGGATGCCTTACCAGAGCGATGAGGAGACTGGGAAGTAAAAAAGAATTCCTAAACTCTCCGATATATAATTCCTAAATGACTCAAAACATTTTTCTAGACACAACTCGGCTGCTAAAAACGATCAAGCAATGGGGCTCCTAAGGTCGGGGAAGGCTCTGATTACCAACTTGTAACACCCTCGATGCGACTATATCTCCCACGTGTCGAGGCACGACTTAGAGGCATAATCGCATTGAAGGCATATGTCGCAAGTCAGGCAATCATCACAAACATCCCATGTGATATAGATAATGATAAGGGATAACATAGTTGGCTTACACTCGCCACGTCAATCAAGTACATAAATAACATACATCATCCAAACACTCAAGGCCCGACTACGGCGCCAAAATGAAAGATAACCCAACAAGCGACATGGTCCCGATCACCCCCAACAGGGCACCACTACTGATCATCAGGAAAGGAAACATAGTAACGCTGAGAGTCCTCGTCGAACTCCCACTTGAGCTCGTACGCGTCACCTGGAGCGGAATCACCTGGACCTGCATCTGGTGTAATAGTAATCTGTGAGCCACAGGGACTCAGCAATCTCGCACCCTCGCGATCAAGACTATTTAAGCTTAAATAGGTAGGGGTAGGGTGAATATAAGTGGAGCTGCAGCAAGCGGCTAGCATATGTAGTGGCTAACTTATCCGCAAAAGAGAGCGAGAAGAGGAGGCAAAGCGCGAGCGAGAAACTAGAGAGCAACCTGCGCAAACATTACTCCAACTCCGTATCCACTTCCCGGACTCCGCCGAGAAGAGGCCATCACGGTAACACACTCAGTTGATTCATTTTAATTAAGTTAAGGTTCAAATTATCTACAACCGGACATTAACAAATTCCCATCTGCCCATAACCGTGGGCACGGCTTTCGAAAGATCAATCCCTGCAGGGGAGTCCCAACTTAGCCCATGACAAGCTCTCACGGTCAAGGAAGGAATAGACCTCCTCCCAAGACGTTCCGATCAGACTCGGTATCTCGGTTCTTCAAGACACTTTGACAGGTTAAAACTAATCCAGCAACACCGCCCGAATGTGCCGACAAATCCCGATAGGAGCTACACATATCTCTTTCTCAGGGCACACTCAGATTGTCCTAGGTACGGGTAGGCCAGCCCAGAGTTGCCCCTGGTGGCCACCGGCAGCTGACAGGTGGACCAACACTCAGAGGAGCACTGGCCCGGGGGGGTTTAAATAAGATGACCCTCGGGCTCCGGAAACCCAAGGGAAAAGAGGCTAGGTGGCAAATGGTAAAACCAAGGTTGGGCATTGCTGGAAAAGCTTTAATCAAGGCGAACTATCAAGGGGTTCCCATTATAACCCAACCGCGTAAGGAACGCAAAATCCGGGAACATAACACCGATATGACAGAAACTTGGGCGGCAAGAGTAGAACAAAACACTAGGCGAGAGGCCGAGCCTTCCACCCTTTACCAAGTATATAGATGCATTAAGATAACAAGATAATATGATGATATCCCAACAAGTAAATAAACGTTCCAACAAGAAACGGCCTACAATCTTCACCTGCAACTAGCAACGCTATAAGAGGGGCTGAGCAAAGCGGTAACATAGCCAATCAATGGTTTGCTAGGACATGGTGGGTTAGAGGTTTGACATGGAAATCTGGGAGGCTGACAAGCAAAAGGTAGGCATCGTAGCATTGGCATAGCAAAAGAGCAAGCAAACTAGCATAGCAAAGATAGTAGTGATTTCGAGGGTATGGTCATCTTGCCTGCAAAGCTGTCAGAGTTGACTGAATCCTCGAAAGCAAACTCAACGGGCTCCTCGTTAGCGAACTCGTCTCCCGGCTCTACCCAAACAAGACAAACAAGCAATAAGGACACAATCAACCACGTGCAAGGATCAATCAATAAGATGCAATGATGAGATGCTATGCGGGATGCGATGCGGGATGCAAAATGCAAGGTATGACAGGAAATGCATGAACCTGGCCTCTACATGGAAATCCAAGTGTGCCACTGGAAATATGAGATGAAATCGCTTGAAAATGATATAAAGAACACCGGAATCAGAGTTACGGTTTGGAAATGGCAAGCGATTCAAAATTGGCACCGGTCTGCGATTTACAGCAAGTAGGCATCTAAATGCAATGAGATGACCATGCTACAGGACTCAAACATGGCAACAAAATACATGGCAGGGATGCATTCAAGATGTTTAACAAAAGTCTAGCACTGAGCCACGGCCAATTCATCCATTAACCGGTTCAAACAAGCATGGCAAAAATGCAAATGGTAAACAGATCTCAGACTTAGTGAAATTAACACTTGTCTGAAATTTCAGACCAAGTAGCACTCTTCGGAGCAACAAAATAACATGCTACAGGACCTGAACATTACAAAGTAAAATATGGCATGGAGCTACTCAAATAGCTTAACAAAAGTCCCTTAGTGACCTTGAGCCAAAAGCGATAACAAAATATACTAACAAGCACATGAACATAGCAAAAACATAATCAGTTTTCAGACTTAGTGAAAACTGGCACATGCTGAAACATAACTCAAGTAGGCATGTTTACGAGCTCGATGCACTCACCACGGTGCAAGTCATGGAAAGACAAGCATACATCCATCAAGAAGGCACAAAATGCAAGCTAGACATGGCAAGAACGATGGCATAGCATGCACGGATCAACTACAACATCACCGGCAATATTGCAAACAAGTTCACAATCTGCCCAGATTCACAACGAAGCAAAAGTAGAGCTCGATTGACTCAAGCTGGTGTGCTCCATAATTGCAAACAAAGACATGGATGGATAGAGCACTACAAGATTAACAAAACTCCTTTACTGATCATCCTTAAAAGAGGCATGGATCACTAGGAAACAACATGAACATGTGGCATCATGAGATAAACGATCCCAGGACTTGGTGAAATTACTAAGTCCCTGAAAACAGAGTTACCGAGTGCACCACTTTGCAAGCTTGCACTAGTCACCAAACACATCCCAAAAATACATGGGTAGCACCTCTGGAAAGATGACAAAACCCTTAACAAAACATATGTAGAGCATCAGGGCATCTCATGCACACAACAATCATGGCAAAAATGACAAATGTCTAAGATGGAGTAGCAGATCTGACAGTTAACTCAAGTAGCCCTCTTCTAACAACATTTCGGGCGTCAAGATTAGCTCAAATGAAAATGATGCAGTGGAATGAAATGATGTACTCTCCGAGATCAACATTTTGATATGCTATATGCATGAATCGGAGCTACGGATGCAAAGTTACGGGGCCTCGAACAGGGGCACTTGAATCTGCAATTTCGGGAGTTAGTAAAAAAAACACCACCTAGGGTTACTGTTCACGGATCCCAGATCTAGCTCACATAACTGTTCACGGCGGCACGCACTGTAGCAAGTCGAGGACGAGGTCGCCGGACTTGGCAGGGTCTTCGCCGGAGATCGCGGGGAGGACGGCGGAGGGCTGCGGGGTCCCAGACTTGACGGCGCCGGCGGCTTGGAGACCTCGGGCGGCGCGGGCGAGGCCGGACCCGGGCGGCGCGACGAGCTGCGCGGGGCGGCGCGGCGGACTCCGGCCACCGGAGCGGCGGGGCAGACGAGGTGGAGCGGCGGAGGCGGCGGGGCGCGGCGCCGGCTGCGGGGAAGAGGAGGCGGGCGGCGGCGCGGCAGATCTGGGCCGCGGGGGCCCCGGATGGGCCTCGCGGGCCTTGGCGGCGGTGGCGGCGGCGCGCCACGTGGTAGCTTGCCACTGGTGCGGGCGGGCGGCGGACGGAGTGTCTGGCGCGGGCGGACAATGTCCGGCGCGTCGGAGGGGGTTTTTAGGGTTTCGAGGTAGGAGGAGATCCGAAAATCGGGGGAACTTTAAATAGGCACAGGAAGAGCTAGGAGAGTCCAAATGAGGTGTGGTTTTCAGCCACGCGATCGTGATCGAATGCTCTAGATCATGAAGAAGAGTTAGGTGGGTTTTGGGCCAAATTGGAGGGGTGTTGGGCTGCAACACACACGAGGCCTTTTCAGTCCCTCGGTTGACCGTTGGAGTATCAAACGAAGTCCAAATGATACGAAACTTGACAGGCGGTCTACCGGTAGTAAACCAAGGCCGCTTGGCAAGTCTCGGTCCAATCCGGAAATGTTTCATCCCCACACACGAAAGAAAGCTAGAAATGACCACCGGAGGAGAACGAAGCGCCGGAATGCAAAACGGACAATGGGGAAGATGCTCGAATGCATGAGACGAACACGTATGCAAATGCAATGCACATGATGGAATGATATGAGGTGCATGACAACGAAAACAACACACGAAGACAAAGACCCGAACCCGAGAAAATAAATATAACTTAACACCGGAAACGACAAGAGTTGGAGTACAAATTGGGAAAGTTATATCCGGGGTGTTACAACACTCCACCACTACGAAAGGATCTCGTCCCGAGATCTAGGACTGAAAGAACGCCGGGTACTCAGAAAGGAGGTGATCCTCGCGTTCCCAGGTAGCTTCACGGTCGGAAATGGTGTGACCACTTGACTTTGCGAAATTTGATTGACTTGTTGCGAGTCTTGCGTTCAGTCTCTTCAAGAATAGCAACTGGGTGCTCACGATAGGAAAGATCTTCTTAGAGCTCAATGTCCTTGAAGTTGACTGTGCGGTCAGGAGTCTTGAAGCACTTTCGAAGCTGAGAGACATGGAACACGTCATGAACATTTGCAAAGTTTGAAGGAAGCTCGAGTTGATAGGCGAGGTCGCCTCTCTTGCTGACAATCTTGAAAGGTCCCACGTATCTAGGGGCAAACTTCCTTTTGATACTGAAGCGACGAGTACCTTTCATAGGAGAGACGCGGAGGTAAACATGATCTCCGATCTCGAAAGCCAAATCACGGTGCTTACTATCATAGTAGCTCTTCTGACGGGATTGGGCTGCTTTGAGGTTATCACGAATGACTTTGCACATTTCTTCTGCTTCTATGATTAAGTCATTACCCAGTAGCTGACGTTCACTGGTTTTAGACCAGTTGAGAGGGGTACGGCACTTCCTACCATACAGAATTTCAAATGGGGCCTTGCCCAAACTTGCTTGAAAACTGTTGTTGTAGGAGAATTCAGCATAAGGAAGACAATCCTCCCACTACATGCTGAAGGAGATCACACAAGCCCTGAGCATATCTTCAAGAATCTGGTTGACACGCTCGACTTGACCGCTTGTTTGAGGGTGGAAAGCTGTGCTGAAGCGAATGTTCGTGCCCATGGCCTTCTGAAAAGAATCCCAAAACTTGGAGGTAAAGATGCTGCCACGGTCTGAAGAGATCACCTGTGGGATACCGTGCAGAGAGACAATTCACGAGGTATAGAGTTCCGCCAATTGAGCTGCAGTGATCGACTCTTTGATAGGCAGAAAGTGAGCCACTTTGGTGAGTTTATCGATGACAACGAATATAGCATCATTGCCACGCTTGGACTTTGGAAACCCAGTCACGAAGTCCATTTCAATGTGGTCAAACTTCCATTCTGGAATGGCAAGAGGTTGGAGGAGACCAGCTGGCCTTTGGTGTTCTGCCTTCACTCTTCTGCAGACATCACATTCATTCATGAATTGAGCAATCTCGCGCTTCATTCGAGTCCACCAATAAGCTTGCTTAAGGTCCTGATACATCTTCGTGCTCCCAGGGTGGATGGAGAGGAGAGAATTGTGAGCCTCGTTCATGATCACTTTACGATGTTCACCTTTGGGTACAACAATTCGATCCTCAAAGAAGAGAGTGTCCTTGTCATCAAGGCGGTAGCACTTATACTTGGGTTGACTCTTGGCAATCCCAATCTTCACCTTTTTCACCATAGCATCAAGAAGATGGGCTTGGCGAATCTGGTCTTCCAAGGTAGGAGAGACTTGAAGGTTGGCGAGGAAACCTTGAGGAACAATTTGCAGATTAAGTTTGCGGAAAGCTTCACAAAGCTCGGGTTGATATGGCTTAAGAATCAGACTGTTGCAATAAGCTTTCATGCTCAAAGCGTCAGCAATCACATTGGCCTTGCCTGGAGTAAGCTCGATACTCGGATTATACTCTTGAATCATTTCGACCCATCGAGTTTGCCTGAGGTTGAGATTAGGCTGAGTGAAGATGTACTTGAGACTCTTGTGATCAGTGAAAATATCCACTTTTCTTCCCATAGAAGATGTCTCCATGTCAAAAGAGCATGCACAACTGCCGCCAACTCGATATCATGAGTGGGGTAGTTCTCCTCATTAGGCTTCAACTGGCGAGATGTATAAGCAACAACTTTCTTCTCTTGCATCAAAACTGCGCCAAGACCTTGGAGAGAGGCATCACAAAAGACCTCGTACGGTTTGGATTCATCAGGCGGAGTCAGAACTGGAGCAGTGATCAATTTCTCTTTCAAGGTGTTGAAAGCAATATCACACTCCGAAGACCAAACGTACTTGACGTGCTTCTGAAGAAGATTTGAGAGAGGCTTCGCGATCTTAGAAAAGTTTTCAACGAATCTTCGGCAATAGCTTGCGAGACCGAGGAAACTGCGGAGTTGCTTCACGTTCTGAGTAGGTTCCCAATTCACAATTGCAGACACCTTCTCAGGATTCACGGCAATGCCCTTGGCAGAGATGATATGACCAAGATAAAGAACCTCATCGAGCCAAAATTCGCACTTGGAGAACTTGGCGTAGAACTGATGTTCCTGAGCTTATCGAGTACCAAATGCAAGTGTTTGGCATGATCTTCATTGTTCTTCGAGAAAACCAGAATGTCGTCGAGAGAGACCAAAAGGAAGTCATTGGTGTAGGCGTTGAAGATGAAGTTCATCATGCGAGAGAACGTCGGAGGAGCTTTGACGAGGCCAAAAGACATGACAGTGTATTCATATGAACCAAAGCTTGTCCTGAAAGCCGTCTTGGGAATATCTTGCTCATGGATTCGAATCTGATGATAACCCATACGGAGATCAAGCTTGGAGAATACTTGAGCACCTTTGAGTTGTTCGAACAGCTCATTGATGATGGGAAGTGGGTATTTGTTCTTGATGGTCTTCTTGTTCAATGGACGGTAATCAACACAATGTCGGTTCGTCCCATCCTTCTTCTTCACAAAAAGAACACCACAACCCCATGGAGAAGAACTAGGCCGGATGAGACCCATTCTCTCTTGCTCATCGAGTTGCTTCTTCAGCTCCTTCAACTCTTCGGGTACGAGCTTGTAAGGACGCTTGCACACAGGTTCCGTGCCAGGCTCAAGATCAATAACGAATTCAACTGGCCGGTGCGGAGGCATTCCTGGGAGCTCTTCTGGAAAGACATCTTGATATTCACAAACGACTGGAATTTGCGAGATAGCATCCAGTTCACCCTTCTCATTGAGAGAAAACAGACGTATGGTATCATCACGAGTGGCAAAGACAATTACATCCTCAGACGAATGAGTCAATTGAATCTGCCTGGCTGCACAATCAAGCTGAGCCTTGTGCTTAGAAAGCCAATCCATTCCGAGAATAAGATCAATATCCGAGTCACCAAGAACCGTTGGAGAAGCCAGAAACTTGTAGTCACCCAAAGTGATAGTAACATCCGGAACGATGGAGTTAGCATGCATGCGCTTACCAGGAGAGACAACTGCTAAAGGACTAGGCAAGACTTGTGAAACCAATTCATGCCTAGATGTAAACGGTCTCGAGATGAAACAATGCGATGCACCAGTGTCAAAAAGAAATTTAGCTGGAATATCGTTAACAGGAAGGTTAACCATGATTACATCTGATGAGTCCTCTGCCTGAGCTGCATTCATCAAGTTGACCTTGGCATGCTTGGGGTTATGCTTGACCACAGCTGTACTTGCCGATCTCACAGGAGGAGGAGGAGGAAGACGCCTCTGGTTGAAACACTTGTTGGCATAGTGACCCTTTTCTTGGAACTTGTTGCACATGACCTCTGAAAGCGGACGGTGGTACGGAGCACTCGATCTTGGAGGTTGAGACGAAGTCTTGTTCTGAAAGCTAGGGTTGGGTGGGTGGGAAGAACCACTGCCACCTTTTCTCTTCTGCTGATACGGCTGACGGAACGGAGGAGGAGGAAGCCAATACTTTTGTTGCTTGGCCACTTGAGTAGAGGAAGAAGGAGTAGCATCTCTGACTCGCTTCTTGGAAGCATCACACCTCAACTGAGCAGCCTCTTGCTTCAGTGCCATGTTGTAGAACTCATCGTATCTCAAGGGCTCAAAGAGGACAAGAGCGAGCTGAATTTCTTCTCTGAGACCACCCCTGAACTGGTATATCATGCTCTTCTCATCAGGTACGTCCTGATTGGCAAAGCGGGCGAGCTTCTGGAACAACTTGTTGTAGTCATAGACAGACAAAGAGCATTGCTTCAAGTTGCGGAATTCCTGACGCTTACTTTCAACCACGCTTTGACGGATGTGATGAGCTCGGAAATCTTGACGGAATTCATCCCAAGTGATCACACGTCCACCTCTGGAGTCCTTGTACAGCTGGAACCATTCTGCAGCTTGATCTTTGAGTTGGAAGGAAGCGAACTTGACGAAATCTTCAGGCCTGACGTTGCTGCACTCAAAATGCTTACACAGATCCACAAGCCAATCGTCAGCATTGGTTGCCTCAACACAATTGCTGAATATCTTTGGCCCATTAGCAAGGAACTGGTTCAGTGTAGGAAAGTGATTCTGCTTGTTGCCTTGATTCCCTTGGCTGCCTTGATTGCGCTCTTGGAAAATTTGCATGATCAACTATGTGTTTGCATTGGTTGCGACCATCACAGCTTGCCATGCCTCCGGAGGAGGTGGAGGTGGTGGCGGATCTTGATTTTGATTCTGACTGGTGCTCTTAGCGGGAGCCATCCTAAAGAGGTTGACCACCGTTAGCACATAGACAGATAAGTGAAGCTGAAACCAACGGAATGAAAATTGCAACATAAAGTCTTCACATCCGAACAAAATGAACGAATGCATTCCTCTTGAAGTGGTCACATATCCATAAATTTAGAAGCCACATTGAATTAAGGTAGATAAATAAATCAACAAGGTACGGCTCAAGGACGAATAATCGGTAAGAAATCCCGTTCTCAAACCAATATCCGTGGAAGAAGAACTAGAGCTACAAGAATTCCCACCTATGAAACTACCGAACCTTTCCGGTTATGCAATTAGGTGTTGGGGATATAGGGGAAGCATAATATCTCACCCAAACCAGCAAATCCTACATCCAGTTGTATCCATCCTTCAACACATAACCAAGAAACCTTCGGAAACCATCTACCTCAACCTTCGAAAAGCATCCGTTATACAAGTTATGGCAATACTCCCGAACTCCCGCCCTAGTACTGGGTGGCGTCGAGGTTATCTCACCAACGAACTGCATAAAAGAGATTTTCGATGTCGGCGTACTAAACTCAGGTATTCCAGAATTGCAACGATAAAATTATGATGACAACACCTCAGAGCTCAACTCCCCGGGACACTTCCACTAAACCCCTGACAGGAGGCACCAAGACAATGTTCTCATCATAAAACCATCGGAACGATTCCAAGATACCCGCGTGATCCTAAATTTTTTTTAGTGAAATTTGAGAAGAGAAGGGTCAAAACTCTACGTCAGGATGCCTTACCAGAGCGATGAGGAGAATGGGAAGTAAAAAGAATTACTAAACTCTCCGATATATAATTCCTAAATGACTCAAAACATTTTTCTAGACACAACTCGGCTGCTAAAAACAATCAAGCAATGGGGCTCCTAAGGTCGGGGAAGGCTCTGATTACCAACTTGTAACACCCTCGATGCGACTATATCTCCCACGTGTCGAGGCACGACTTAGAGGCATAATCGCATTGAAGGCATATGTCGCAAGTCAGGCAATCATCACAAACATCCCATGTGATATAGATAATGATAAGGGATAACATAGTTGGCTTACACTCGCCACGTCAATCAAGTACATAAATAACATACATCATCCAAACACTCATGGCCCGACTATGGCGCCAAAATGAAAGATAACCCAACAAGCGACATGGTCCCGATCACCCCCAACAGGGCACCACTACTGATCATCAGGAAAGGAAACATAGTAACGCTGAGAGTCCTCGTCGAACTCCCACTTGAGCTCGTACGCGTCACCTGGAGCGGAATCACCTGGACCTGCATCTGGTGTAATAGTAATCTGTGAGTCACAGGGACTCAGCAATCTCGCACCCTCGCGATCAAGACTATTTAAGCTTAAATAGGTAGGGGTAGGGTGAATATAAGTGGAGCTGCAGCAAGCGGCTAGCATATGTGGTGGCTAACTTATCCGCAAAAGAGAGCGAGAAGAGGAGGCAAAGCGCGAGCGAGAAACTAGAGAGCAACCTGCGCAAACATTACTCCAACACCGTATCCACTTCCCGGACTCCGCCGAGAAGAGGCCATCACGGTAACACACTCAGTTGATTCATTTTAATTAAGTTAAGGTTCAAGTTATCTACAACCAGACATTAACAAATTCCCATCTGCCCATAACTGCGGGCACGGCTTTCGAAAGTTCAATCCCTGTAGGGGAGTCCCAACTTAGCCCATGACAAGCTCTCACGGTCAACGAAGGAATATACCTCCTCCCAAGACGTTCCGATCAGACTCGGTATCTCGGTTCTTCAAGACACTTTGACAGGTTAAAACTAATCCAGCAACACCGCCCGAATGTGCCGACAAATCCCGATAGGAGCTGCACATATCTCTTTCTCAGGGCACACTCAGATTGTCCTAGGTACGGGTAGGCCAGCCCAGAGTTGCCCCTGGTGGCCACCGGCAGCTGACAGGTGGACCAACACTCAGAGGAGCACTGGCCCCGGGGGGGGGTTTAAATAAGATGAACCTCGGGCTCCGGAAACCCAAGGGAAAAGAGGCTAGGTGGCAAATGGTAAAACCAAGGTTGGGCATTGCTGGAAAAGCTTTAATCAATGCGAACTATCAAGGGGTTCCCATTATAACCCAACCGCGTAAGGAACACAAAATCCGGGAACATAACACCGATATGACGGAAACTAGGGCGGCAAGAGTGGAACAAAACACTAGGAGAGAGGCCGAGCCTTCCACCCTTTACCAAGTATATAGATAAATTAAGATAACAAGATAATATGATGATATCCCAACAAGTAAATAAACGTTCCAACAAGGAACGGCCTCCAATCTTCACCTGCAACTAGCAACGCTATAAGAGGGGCTGAGCAAAGCGGTAACATAGCCAATCAATGGTTTGCTAGGACATGGTGGGTTAGAGGTTTGACATGGTAATCTGGGAGGCTGACAAGCAAAAGGTAGGCATCGTAGCATTGGCATAGCAAAAGAGCGAGCAAACTAGCATAGCAAAGATAGTAGTGATTTCGAGGGTATGATCATCTTGCCTGCAAAGCTGTCAGAGTTGACTGAATCCTCGAAATCAAACTCAACGGGCTCCTTGTTAGCGAACTCGTCTCCCGGCTCTACCCAAACAAGACAAACAAGCAACAAGGACACAATCAACCACGTGCAAGGATCAATCAATAAGATGCATGTATGATATGCTATGCGGGATGCGATGCGGGATGCAAAATGCAAGATATGACAGGAAATGCATGAACCTGGCCTCAACATGGAAATCTAAGTGTGTCACTGGAAATATGAGATGAAATCACTTGAAAACGATCTAAAGAACGCCGGAATCGGAGTTACGGTTTGGAAATGGCTAGCGATTCAAAATTGGCACCGGTCTGCGATTTACAGCAAGTAGGCATCTAAATGCAATGAGATGACCATGCTACAGCACTCAAACATGGCAACAAAATACATGGCAGGGATGCATTCAAGATGCTTAACAAAAGTCTAGCACTGAGCCACGGCCAATTCATCCATTAACCGGTTCAAACAAGCATGGCAAAAACGCAAATGGTAAACAGATCTCAGACTTAGTGAAATTAACACTTCTCTGAAATTTCAGACCAAGTAGCACTCTTCGGAGCAACAAAATAACATGCTACAGGACCTGAACATTACAAATTAAAACATGGCATGGAGCTACTCAAATAGATTAACAAAAGTCCCTTAGTGACCTTGAGCCAAAAGGGATCAGAAAATATACTAACAAGCACATGAACATAGCTGAAACATAACTCAAGTAGGCATGTTTACGAGACCGATGCACTCATCACGGTGCAAGTCATGGCAAGACAAGCATACAGCCATCAAGAAGGCACAAAATTCAAGCTAGACATGGCAAGAACAATGGCATAGCATGCACGGATCAACTACAACATCACCGGCAAAATTGCAAACAAGTTGACAATCTGCCCAGATTCACAACGAAGCAAAAGTAGAGCTCGATTGACTCAAGCTAGGGTGCTCCATAATTGCAAACAAAGACATGGATGGATAGAGCGCTACAAGGTTAACAAAACTCCTTTACTGATCATCCTTAAAAGAGGCACGGATCAATAGGAAACAACATGAACATGTGGCATCATGAGATAAACGATCCCAGGACTTAGTGAAATTACTAAGTCCTTGAAAACAGAGTTACCGAGTGCACCACTTTGCAAGCTTGCACTAGTCACCAAACACATCCCAAAAATACATGGGTAGCACCTCTGGAAAGATGACAAAACCCTTAACAAAACATATGTAGAGCATCAGGGCATCTCATGCACACAACAATCATGGCAAAAATGACAAATGTCTAAGATGGAGTAGCAGATCTGACAATTAACTCAAGTAGCCCTCTTCTAACAGCATTTCGGGTATCAAGATGAGCTCAAATTAAAATGATGCAATGGAATGAAATGATGTTCTCTCCGAGATGAACATTTTGATATGCTATATGCATGAATCGGAACTACGGATGCAAAGTTACGGGGCCTCGAACAGGGGCACTTGAATCTGCAATTTCGGGAGTTAGTAAAAAAAACACCACCTAGGGTTACTGTTCACGGATCCCAGATCTGGCTCACATCACTGTTCATGGCGGCACGCACTGTAGCAAGTCGAGGACGAGGTCGCCGGACTTGGCAGGGTCTTCGCCGGAGATCGCGGGGAGGACGGGGGAGGGCTGCGGGATCCCGGACTTGACGGCGCCGGCGGCTTGGAGACCTCGGGCGGCGCGGGCGAGGCCGGACCCGGGCGGCGCAACGAGTTGCGCGGGGCGGGGCGGCGGACTCCGGCCACCGGAGCGGGCGGGCAGACGAGGTGGAGCGGCGGAGGCGGCGGGGCGCGGCGCCGGCTGCGGGGAAGAGGAGGCGGGCGGCGGCGCGGTAGATCTGGGTCGCGGGGGCCCCGGATGGGCCTCGCGGGCCTTGGCGGCGGTGGCGGCGGCGCGCCACGTGGCAGCTTGCCACTGGTGCGGGCGGGCGGCGGACGGAGTGTCCGGCGCGGGCGGACAATGTCCGGCGCGTCGGAGGGGATTTTTAGGGTTTCGGAGGTAGGAGGAGATCCGAAAATTGGGGGAACTTTAAATAGGCACAGGAAGAGCTAGGAGAGTCCAAATGAGGTGCGGTTTTCGGCCACGCGATCGTGATCGAATGCTCTAGATCATGAAGCAGAGATAGGTGGGTTTTGGGCCAAATTGGAGGGGTGTTGGGCTGCAACACACACGAGGCCTTTTCGGTCCCTCGGTTGACCATTGGAGTATCAAACAAAGTCCAAATGATACGAAACTTCACAGGCGGTCTACCGGTAGTAAACCAAGGCCTCTTGGCAAGTCTCGCTCCAATCCAGAAATGTTTAATCCCCACACACGAAAGAAAGCTAGAAATGACCACCGGAGGTGAACGAAGCACCGGAATGCAAAACGGACAACGGGGAAAATGCTCGAATGCATGAGACGAACACGTATGCAAATGCAATGCACATGATGGCATGATGTGAGATGCATGACAACGAAAACAACACACGAAGACAAAGACCCGAACCCGAGAAAATAAATATAACATAACGCCGGAAACGGCAAGAGTTGGAGTACAAATTGGGAATGTTATATCCGGGGTGTTACAACACTCCACCACTACGAAAGGATCTCGTCCCGAGATCTATGACTGAAAGAACGCTGGGTACTCAGAAAGGAGGTGATCCTCGCGTTCCCAGGTAGCTTCACCGTCGGAATGGTGTGACCACTTGACTTTGAGAAATTTGATTGACTTGTTGCGAGTCTTGCGTTCAGTCTCTTCAAGAATAGCAACTGGGTGCTCACGATAGGAAAGATCTTCTTGGAGCTCAATGTCCTTGAAGTTGACTGTGCAGTCAGGAGTCTTGAAGCACTTTCGAAGCTGAGAGACATGGAACACGTCATGAACATTTGCAAACTTTGAAGGAAGCTCGAGTTGATAGGCGAGGTCGCCTCTCTTGCTGACAATTTTGAAAGGTCCCACGTATCTAGGGGTAAGCTTCCCTTTGATACCGAAGCGATGAGTACTTTTCATAGGAGAGACGCGGAGGTAAACATGATCTCCGATCTCGAAAGCCAAATCACGGTGCTTACTATCATAGTAGCTCTTCTGACGGGATTGGGCTGCTTTGAGGTTATCACGAATGACTTTGCACATTTCTTCTGTTTCTGTGATTAAGTCATTACCCAGCAGCTGACGTTCACCGGTTTCAGACCAGTTGAGAGGGGTACAGCACTTCCTGCCATACAGAATTTCAAATGGGGCCTTACCCGAACTTGCTTGAAAACTGTTGTTGTAGGAGAATTCAGCATAAGGAAGACAATCCTCCCACTACATGCCGAAGGAGATCACACAAGCCCTAAGCATATCTTCAAGAATCTGGTTGACACGCTCGACTTGACCTCTTGTTTGAGGGTGGAAAGCTGTGCTGAAGCGAATGTTCGTGCCCATGGCCTTCTGAAAAGAATCCCAAAACTTGGAGGTAAAGATGCTGCCACGGTCTGAAGAGATCACCTGTGGGATACCGTGCAGAGAGACAATTCAGGAGGTATAGAGTTCCGCCAATTGAGCTGCAGTGATCGACTCTTTGATAGGCAGAAAGTGAGCCACTTTGGTGAGTTTATCGATGACAACGAATATAGCATCATTGCCACGCTTGGACTTTGGAAACCCAGTCACGAAGTCCATTTCAATGTGGTCAAACTTCCATTCTGGAATGGCAAGAGGTTGGAGGAGACCAGCTGGCCTTTGGTGTTCTGCCTTCACTCTTCTGCAGACATCACATTCATTCACGAATTGAGCAATCTCGCGCTTCATTCGAGTCCACCAATAAGCTTGCTTAAGGTCCTGATACATCTTCGTGCTCCCAGGGTGGATGGAGAGGAGAGAATTGTGAGCCTCGTTCATGATCACTTTACGAAGTTCACCTTTGGGTACAACAATTCGATCCTCGAAGAAGAGAGTGTCCTTGTCATCAAGGCGGTAGCACTTGTACTTGGGTTGACTCTTGGCAATCCCAATCTTCACCTTTTTCACCATAGCATCAAGAAGCTGGGTTTGGCGAATCTGGTCTTCCAAGGTAGGAGAGACTTGAAGGTTGGCGAGGAAACCTTGAGGAACAATTTGTAGATTAAGTTTGCGGAAATCGTCACAAAGCTCGGGTTGATATGGCTTAAGAATCAGACTGTTGCAATAAGCTTTCCTGCTCAAAGCGTCAGCAATCACATTGGCCTTGCCTGGAGTAAGCTCGATACTCGGATTATACTCTTGAATCATTTCGACCCATCGAGTTTGCCTGAGGTTGAGATTAGGCTGAGTGAAGATGTACTTGAGACTCTTGTGATCAGTGAAAATGTCCACTTTTCTTCCCAATAGAAGATGTCTCCAAGTCAAAAGAGCATGCACAACTGCCGCCAACTCGAGATCATGAGTGGGGTAGTTCTTCTCATTAGTCTTCAACTGGCGAGATGTATAAGCAACAACTTTCTTCTCTTGCATCAAAACTGCGCCAAGACCTTGGAGAGAGGCATCACAAAAGACCTCGTACGGTTTGGATTCATCAGGCGGAGTCAGAACTGGAGCAGTGATCAATTTCTCTTTCAAGGTGTTGAAAGCAATATCACACTCCGAAGACCAAACGTACTTGACGTGCTTCTGAAGAAGATTTGAGAGAGGCTTCGCGATCTTAGAAAAGTTTTCAACGAATCTTCGGCAATAGCTTGCGAGACCGAGGAAACTGCGGAGTTGCTTCACGTTTTGAGTAGGTTCCCAATTCACAATTGTAGACACCTTCTCAGGATTCACGGCAATGCCCTTGGCAGAGATGATATGACCAAGATAAAGAACCTCATCGAGCCAAAATTCGCACTTGGAGAACTTGGCGTAGAACTGATGTTCCCTGAGCTTATCGAGTACCAAAGGCAAGTGTTTGGCATGATCTTCCTTGTTCTTCGAGAAAACCAGAATGTCGTCGAGATAGACCAAAACGAAGTCATTGGTGTAGGCGTTGAAGATGAAGTTCATCATGCGAGAGAACGTCGGAGGAGCGTTGACGAGGCCAAAAGACATGACAGTGTATTCATATGAACCAAAGCTTGTCCTGAAAGCCGTCTTGGGAATATCTTGCTCACGGATTCGAATCTGATGATAACCCATACAGAGATCAAGCTTGGAGAATACTTGAGCACCTTTGAGTTGTTCGAACAGCTCATTGATGTTGGGAAGTGGGTATTTGTTCTTGATGGTCTTCTTGTTCAATGGACGGTAATCAACACAAAGTCGGTCTGTTCCATCCTTCTTCTTCACAAAAAGAACACCACAACCCCACGGAGAAGAACTAGGCCGGATGAGACCCATTCTATCTTGCTAATAGAGTTGCTTCTTCAGCTCCTTCAACTCTTCAGGTCTGAGCTTGTAAGGACGCTTGCACACAGGTTCCGTGCCGGGCTCAAGATCAATAACGAATTCAACTGGCCGTGCGGAGCATTCCTGGGAGCTCTTCTAGAAAGACATCTTGATATTCACAAATGACTGGAATTTGCGAGATAGCATCCAGTTCACCCTTCTCATTGAGAGAAAACAGACGGATGGTGTCATCACGAGCGGCAAAGACAATTACATCCTCAGATGAATGAGTCAATTGAATCTGCCTGGCTGCACAATCAAGCTGAGCCTTGTGCTTAGAAAGCCAATCCATTCCAAGAATAAGATCAATATCCGAGTCACCAAGAACCGTTGGAGAAGCCAGAAACTTGTAGTCACCCAAAGTGATAGTAACATCCGGAACGATGGAGTTAGCATGCATGCGCTTACCAGGAGAGACAACTGCTAAAGGACTAGGCAAGACTTGTGAAACCAATTCATGCCTAGATGTAAACGGTCTCGAGATGAAACAATGCGATGCACCAGTGTCAAAAAGAACTTTAGCTGGAATATCGTTAACAGGAAGGTTACCCATGATCACATCTGACGAGTCCTCTGCCTGAGCTGCATTCATCAAGTTGACCTTGGCATGCTTGGGGTTATGCTTGACCACAGCTGTACTTGCCGATCTCACAGGAGGAGGAGGAAGACGCCTCTGGTTGAAACACTTGTTGGCATAGTGACCCTTTTCTTGGCACTTGTTGCACGTGACCTCTGAAAGCGGACGGTGGTACGGAGCACTCGATCTTGGAGGTTGAGACGAAGTCTTGTTCTGAAAGCCAGGGTTGGGTGGGTGGGAAGAACCACTGCCACCTTTGCTCTTCTGCTGATACGGCTGACGGAACGGAGGAGGAGGAAGCCAATACTTCTGTTGCTTGGCCACTTGAGTAGAGGAAGAAGGAGTAGCATCTCTGACTCGCTTCTTGGAAGCATCACACCTCAACTGAGCAGCCTCTTGCTTCAGTGCCATGTTGTAGAACTCATCGTATCTCAAGGGCTCAAAGAGGACAAGAGCGAGCTGAATTTCTTCTCTGAGACCACCCCTGAACTGGTATATCATGCTCTTCTCATCAGGTACGTCCTTCTTGGCAAAGTGGATGAGCTTCTGGAACAACTTGTTGTAGTCATAGACAGACAAAGAGCCTTGCTTCAAGTTGCGGAATTCTTGACGCTTACTTTCAAGCACACTTTGAGGGATGTGATGAGCTCGGAAATCTTGACGGAATTCATCCCAAGTGATCACACGTCCACCTCTGGAGTCCTTGTACTGCTGGAACCATTCTGCAGCTTGATCTTTGAGTTGGAAGGAAGCGAACTTGATGAAATCTTCAGGCCTGACGTTGCTGCACTCAAAATGCTTACACAGATCCACAAGCCAATCGTCAGCATCGGTTGCCTCAACACAATTGCTGAACGTCTTTGGCCCATTAGCAAGGAACTAGTTCAGTGTAGCAAAGTGATTCTGATTGTTGCCTTGATTCCCTTGGCTGCCTTGATTGCGCTCTAGGAAAATTTGCATGATCAACTGTGTATTTGCATTGGTTGCGTCCATCACAGCTTGCCATGCCTCCGGAGGAGGTGGAGGTGGTAGCGGATCTTGATTTTGATTCTGACTGGTGCTCTTAGCGGGAGCCATCCTGAAGAGGTTGACCACCGTTAGCACATAGACAGATAAGTGAAGCTGAAACCAACGGAATGAAAATTGCAACATAAAGTCATCACATCCGAACAAAATGAACGAATGCATTCCTCTTGAAGTGGTCACATATCCATAAATTGAGAAGCCACGTTGAATTAAGGTAGATAAATAAATCAACAAGTTACGGCTCAAGAACGAATAATCGGTAAGAAATCCCGATCTCAAACCAATATCCGTGGAAGAAGAACTAGAGCTACAAGAATTCCCACCTATGAAACTCCCGAACCTTTCCGGTTATGCAATCAGGTGTTGGGGATACAGGGGAAGCATAATATCTCACCCAAACCAGCAAATCCTACATCCAGCTGTATCCATCCTTCAACACATAACCAAGAAACCTTCGGAAACCATCTACCTCAACCTTCGAAAAGCATCTGTTATACAAGTTATGGCGATACTCCCGAACTCCTGCCCCAGTACTGGGTGGCGTCGAGGTTATCTCACCAACGAACTGCATAAAAGAGATTTTCGATGTCGGCGTACTAAACTTAGGTATTCCAGAATTGCAACGATAAAATTATGATGACAACACCTCAGAGCTCAACTCCCCGGGACACTTCCAGTAAACCCCTGACAGGAGGCACCAAGACAATGTTCTCATCATAAAACCATCGGCACGATTCCAAGATACCCGCGTGATCCTAAATTTTTTTAGTGAAATTTGAGAAGAGAAGGGTCAAAACTCTACGTCAGGATGCCTTACCAGAGCGATGAGGAGACTGGGAAGTAAAAAGAATTACTAAACTCTCCGATATATAATTCCTAAATGACTCAAAACATTTTTCTAGACACAACTCGGCTGCTAAAAACGATCAAGCAATGGGGCTCCTAAGGTCGGGGAAGGCTCTGATTACCAACTTGTAACACCCTAGATGCGACTATATCTCCCACGTGTCGAGGCACGACTTAGAGGCATAATCGCATTGAAGGCATATGTCGCAAGTCAGGCAATCATCACAAACATCCCATGTGATATAGATAATGATAAGGGATAACATAGTTGGCTTACACTCGCCACGTCAATCAAGTACATAAATAACATACATCATCCAAACACTCATGGCCCGACTACGGCGCCAAAATGAAAGATAACCCAACAAGCGACATGGTCCCGATCACCCCCAACAGGGCACCACTACTGATCATCAGGAAAGGAAACATAGTAACGCTGAGAGTCCTCGTCGAACTCCCACTTGAGCTCGTACGCGTCACCTGGAGCGGAATCACCTGGACCTGCATCTGGTGTAATAGTAATCTGTGAGCCACAAGGACTCAGCAATTTCGCACCCTCGCGGTCAAGACTATTTAAGCTTAAATAGGTAGGGGTAGGGTGAATATAAGTGGAGCTGCAGCAAGCGGCTAGCATATGTGGTGGCTAACTTATCCGCAAAAGAGAGCGAGAAGAGGAGGCAAAGCGCGAGCGAGAAACTAGAGAGCAACCTGCGCAAACATTACTCCAACACCGTATCCACTTCCCGGACTCCGCCGAGAAGAGGCCATCACGGTAACACACTCAGTTGATTCATTTTAATTAAGTTAAGGTTCAAGTTATCTACAACCGGACATTAACAAATTCCCATCTGCCCATAACTGCGGGCACGGCTTTCGAAAGTTCAATCCCTGTAGGGGAGTCCCAACTTAGCCCATGACAAGCTCTCACGGTCAACGAAGGAATATACCTCCTCCCAAGACGTTCCGATCAGACTCGGTATCTCGGTTCTTCAAGACACTTTGACAGGTTAAAACTAATCCAGCAACACCGCCCGAATGTGCCGACAAATCCCGATAGGAGCTGCACATATCTCTTTCTCAGGGCACACTCAGATTGTCCTAGGTACGGGTAGGCCAGCCCAGAGTTGCCCCTGGTGGCCACCGGCAGCTGACAGGTGGACCAACACTCAGAGGAGCACTGGCCCGGGGTGGTTTAAATAAGATGACCCTCGGGCTCCGGAAACCCAAGGGAAAAGAGGCTATGTGGCAAATGGTAAAACCAAGGTTGGGCATTGCTGGAAAAGCTTTAATCAAGGCGAACTATCAAGGGGTTCCCATTATAACCCAACCGCGTAAGGAACGCAAAATCCGGGAACATAACACCGATATGACGGAAACTAGGGCGGCAAGAGTGGAACAAAACACTAGGAGAGAGGCCGAGCCTTCCACCCTTTACCAAGTATATAGATGCATTAAGATAACAAGATAATATGATGATATCCCAACAAGTAAATAAACGTTCCAACAAGGAACGGCCTCCAATCTTCACCTGCAACTAGCAACGCTATAAGAGGGGCTGAGCAAAGCGGTAACATAGCCAATCAATGGTTTGCTAGGACATGGTGGGTTAGAGGTTTGACATGGCAATCTGGGAGGCTGACAAGCAAAAGGTAGGCGTCGTAGCATTGGCATAGCAAAAGAGCGAGCAAACTAGCATAGCAAAGATAGTAGTCATTTGGAGGGTATGATCATCTTGCCTGCAAAGCTGTCAGAGTTAACTGAATCCTCGAAAGCAAACTCAACGGACTCCTCGTTAGCGAAATCGTCTCCCGGATCTACCCAAATAAGACAAACAAGCAACAAGGACACAATCAACCACGTGCAAGGATCAATCAATAAGATGCAATGATGATATGCTATGCGGGATGCGATGTGGGATGCAAAATGCAAGATATGACAGGAAATGCATGAACCTGGCCTCAACATGGAAATCCAAGTGTTCCACTGGAAAGATGAGATGAAATCGCTTGAAAACGATATAAAGAACGCCGGAATCGGAGTTACGGTTTGGAAATGGCAAGCGATTCAAAATTGGCACCGGTCTGCGATTTACAGCAAGTAGGCATCTAAATGCAATGAGATGACCATGCTACAGCACTCAAACATGGCAACAAAATACATGGCAGGGATTCATTCAAGATGCTTAACAAAAGTCTAGCACTGAGCCACGGCCAATTCATCCATTAACCGGTTCAAACAAGCATGGCAAAAACGCAAATGGTAAACAGATCTCAGACTTAGTGAAATTAACACTTCTCTGAAATTTCAGACCAAGTAGCACTCTTCGGAGCAACAAAATAACATGCTACAGGACCTGAACATTACAAATTAAAACATGGCATGGAGCTACTCAAATAGATTAACAAAAGTCCCTTAGTGACCTTGAGCCAAAAGGGATCAGAAAATATACTAACAAGCACATGAACATAGCTGAAACATAACTCAAGTAGGCATGTTTACGAGACCGATGCACTCATCACGGTGCAAGTCATGGCAAGACAAGCATACAGCCATCAAGAAGGCACAAAATTCAAGCTAGACATGGCAAGAACAATGGCATAGCATGCACGGATCAACTACAACATCACCGGCAAAATTGCAAACAAGTTCACAATCTGCCCAGATTCACAACGAAGCAAAAGTAGAGCTCGATTGACTCAAGCTAGAGTGCTCCATAATTGTAAACAAAGACATGGATGGATAGAGCACTACAAGATTAACAAAACTCCTTTACTGATCATCCTTAAAAGAGGCACGGATCAATAGGAAACAACATGAACATGTGGCATCATGAGATAAACGATCCCAGGACTTGGTGAAATTACTAAGTCCCTGAAAACAGAGTTACCGAGTGCACCACTTTGCAATCTTGCACTAGTCACCAAACACATCACAAAAATACATGGGTTGCACCTCTGGAAAGATGACAAAACCCTTAACAAAACATATGTAGAGCATCAGGGCATCTCATGCACACAACAATCATGGCAAAAATGACAAATGTCTAAGATGGAGTAGCAGATCTGACAATTAACTCAAGTAGCCCTCTTCTATCAGCATTTCGGGCATCAAGATGAGCTCAAATAAAAATGATGCAATGGAATGAAATGATGCACTCTCCGAGATGAACATTTTGATATGCTATATGCATGAATCGAAGCTACGGATGCAAAGTTACGGGGCCTCGAACAGAGGCACTTGAATCTGCAATTTCGGGAGTTAGTAAAAAAACACCACCTAGGGTTACTGTTCACGGATCCCAGATCTGGCTCACATCACTATTCACGGCGGCACGCACTGTAGCTAGTCGAGGATGAGGTCGCCGGACTTGGCAGGGTCTTCACCGGAGATCGCGGGGAGGACGGCGGAGGGCTGCGGGGTCCCGGACTTGACGGCACCGGCGGCTTGGAGACCTCGGGCGGCGCGGGCGAGGCCGGACCCGGGCGGCGCGGCGGACTCTGGCCACCGGAGCGGCGGGGTAGACGAGGTGGAGCGGCGGAGGCGGCGGGGCGTGGCGCTGGCTGCGGGGAAGAGGAGGCGGGCGGCGGCGCGGCAGATCTGGGCCGCGGGGGCCCCGGATGGGCCTCGCGGGCCTCGGCGGCGGTGGCGGCGGCGCGCCACGTGGCAGCTTGCCACTGGTGTGGGCGGGCGGCGGACGGAGTGTCCAGCGCGGGCGAACAATGTCCGGCGCGTCGGAGGGGATTTTTAGGGTTTCGGAGGTAGGAGGAGATCCGAAAATCGGGGGAACTTTAAATAGGCACAGGAAGAGCTAGGAGAGTCCAAATGAGGTGCGGTTTTCGGCCACGCGATCATGATCGAACGCTCTAGATCATGGAAGAGAGTTAGGTGGGTTTTGGGCCAAATTGGAGGGGTGTTGGGCTGCAACACACACGAGGCCTTTTCGGTCCCTCGGTTGACCGTTGGAGTATCAAACGAAGTCCAAATGATACGAAACTTGACAGGCGGTCTACCGATAGTAAACCAAGGCCTCTTGGCAAGTCTCGGTACAATCCGGAAATGTTTAATCTCCACACACGAAAGAAAGCTAGAAATGACCACCGGAAGAGAACGAAGCGCCGGAATGCAAAACGGACAACGGGGAAAATGCTCGAATGCATGAGACGAACACATATGCAAATGCAATGTACATGATGGCATGATATGAGATGCATGACAACGAAAACAACACACAAAGACAAAGACCCGAACCCGAGAAAATAAATATAACTTAACGCCGGAAACGGCAAGAGTTGGAGTACAAATTGGAAAAGTTATATCCGGGATGTTACACAAACCCCCTGGGTACAAGACAGCCGACCAGCTCCAGCAGATAGCCAAAACAACGGTTCCTAACAAGCTGGACCCTGTGGTGGCTCTTGCACATGAGATTGACAATCTCAGAGAAGTATGGCATGCTGCACCGGCTGTAAGCTTTAGTTGCAATCTCATCAATGGTGGCCTTTGTTGTGGTTGGGTCAATCCTTGCTCTCTGCTGCAAAAATATATAGAAGGTAAAAAGGTGTATGAATTTATTTGAGCTGGAAAACTATAAAAAATGGAACCCCAACTGATGAAAAAAAAAAGAAAAAGTAGTGATGTACCTTCTTTTTTCGTTTCAAAAGAGCTTCCCGTCGTTCTTTCCTTTGAGCACTCTTACTCAGCTGGCGGAAGGAAAAACAAAAAAAAATCCATTAGGTTGGGGGCAAGAAAAAAAGGCAACAATTCATGCATTATCTATTTTTTAAACAATAAAAACAAGAAAAAAGAAAAGTGAATATTTATAGATAAAGTGATACACACCGAAGTCAGAACTTCTTCATACAGCAAACCCTTTGATGCTTCAGTGTCAGTGATCTCGACATCATAGCCTCTCTCTTCTAAATCAGTATCTTCAACACACTTATCTCTGCCTTCTTCATTTCTATCACTCCCAGGTTTCCCTCCTTCAACTTCAAAAACTGTACCTGTGTGCGGCTGTATTAAAAAAATGCATATGATACATTAGTGTTGCAAGTAACTTCTATCTCTTGGAACATACTCTAGGCCAAAAAATATAAACAGCAAATACAACACACATATGTTCCAGGTAACTTCCTTCTTTGCTCATGCTTACAGAAAAACAAAAGCAGTAGACATTGTAAGCATACAAAGGGTGGTTGCATTTAACATACCACATTGTTTAAGCAATCTCTTGTTAAGTCTTTCGACTCCTTCATATGATCCTGTCTGAAAAAAAATGATGATGAGATTCAAAAAAAACTGTGCAAACAAGAAGGGGTTAAATCAAAAACACAGAAAAAAGACCGAGTACATACAGTTTTAAGCTGTTGACCTAACCCTTCTTTCAAGGAGGACTCAGTTTTAGTTTCGATCCCGCGTTCAATCTACATGCACGCATCCATCACACTACTGATAAAAAAAGAGGCACTAATCTATCTAAATATATATCGCAAAAGTGGATTAACACAGAAACAAAAAAGGAAGACAAAAATACCACTGGATACCCTCTCAAATTTTACTGTGGCAGTGAGCTAAGAAAAAAAGAAAAACTGCACAAAAATCATTCAATAAAGTTATGCATCAGAGAGTGTTGTGTCGATCTTGAATCTAAATTCAGATTAGGGGAAATCAAACACAAAGATTGAGATCATTTCAGTTAGTAGGGCGGGCTTGAGAAAAGATGCTGCTTAGTGAGATGCAGGAGGCCCAAGACAAAAAAATCCATATAAAAAGAATCTGGGAGTGTTTCTGTACGAGTACATTAACAAATCCCAAACGTGCTTTGCTTTGGGCTTGCTTCATCTTAGCCGGCAGCTTTGGGATGATGATAGTTTCGATGTTGGCAATATTACGAGATGCCCTAATTAGCCGTGATGAATAGCGGCAATCTCCTATCTCCAGAGAGACAGAAGGTAGTTGACTAGAAAAAAGGGTAAAAACTATCAACTACAGTGGGATTAAAAAACACTTGTGAATGATGTTGTTTCCCTTCCTGCACTAGTCTCTGAAGATAACAAAATCACCAAAAGCCTCCAGGGATAATACAAAAATTTGATTAGAAGACATGTAACGTATCTTCAGAAACCAGCGAGAGAAAATGAAAAAGCATGTCTCACCCTCGACTTGAGTGATAGAACGCAGTCTGGCTAGAAACGGCCAGCAAATCAACTATGACATACTATCTCTTCAGTACAAAGACATTTTTAGAGTAAAATAGTACTATGTATATATAACCCCACACTGGCGCAGCCTGATGTATAACACCACACTGGCCCCAAAAAATCAATTATCTCAGTATGCCGAATGCCTCAGAAAAATCCAAACAAGCATTGGCAATGCTCGGTGCAAGCAGGCAACTGAGCAGACATCAGTAACAACTAAGTACGAGTACATCACAGCAGAATTCAAAAATAGTTACCTTCGAAAAAATACGAGGTCGAGCTAAAACAAAAGCACTAATTCGCTCCCCTCAGATTCGTGATTCGCCCCAATAAAAAAGCAGAGAAAAATACTTGTAACTAGTGAGGATGGTTAATCCGTTCACATATTTCTACTTGTAACTAGTAAAAGGAAACACTCCCAGATTTCCTTATGGAAAATGTAAAACATCAATTGTCTATTTTTGGTAGTTCAGACAAACAAAACCAAAAACAGGCACTACAAATGCAACATTTCATGAGTTGGAGACAGGAAGCCAAAAAGCGGGACAGCTTTGGGAAAATATATGTGGAAAAATTGATGTTGATATGATTAAGAGATGCTGTATTTAGTTGTGACGATCAGCAGCAAAATCTTCCTACCTCGAGAAGACACACAAGGTAGCTAAAATCCATCAACTACAGTGTTTAAATAACTAACAGTTGCAGATCACTTGCACGGGAGTATTATAGCAAGGCTGACCACTTACAAGCATGTTGCTTAAGAAATTAAGACATATCTACTAACAATGAACTTGCATACTTCTAAAATTCACAACCACAGAATGTCTATTGACAGTGAACAGAATTAGACTGACGCTCTCATGGAGCACAGAAAAATTCAGACGTAGTCCTACCAAGTTCCCCATCCCGCTGACCGGGCGCGGCGCTGGCTGGGGTGGCGCCGGAGAATGATGGAGAAGACGGACGCGCTGCCCCTTCCCCCTTCTCGTCGGGCAGCACCACCGGCACCCACCATCTGACGGACCACCACGCCAGTTACCCATCCCGCTGCCCGAAAACACACCAAAAATCCCTCTTCCGGACTTGCAATTTCATCTCGGAATCGTGATTCTCAACAATTATGAACCCTAGACTACAGAAAAATTGACACCCGCAGCTCGGTTTCACCTCGATAGGGGAAAAGGGGTCGTAGCTCAGCTCACCTCATCAGCAGGGCACGAGGACTCTGGAGGGGCGCCCGGATCGCCGAGCATCTCCTCACGGGCGTCACCGAGCATCTCGTCGCCGTTCCGACCAAGCAAAAACAGTGTACTTGTGAAAAAAATGTTTGTAAAAGGACATGCAACTAGGCCCCATGTCTCTCGACGCCGCCCCCTTCGACAAAACAAAAGCCCCCCTAGTTGCTACCAATCTAGAAGACATGCAGTTGCGTGCCTACTATGGGACATGCAACTAGGTCCCATGTCTCTCGACGCCGCACCCTCCGACAAAACAAATCCCACCCGCTAGTTGCGAGCAAAACTAGAAGACATGTCATTGCACGCCTAGTGTGGTACATGCAACTGGTCCCCATGCCTCTCGACGCCGCCCCCTTTCGACAAAACAAAGACCCCTCCCCCCCAGTTGCAACCAAACTAGAAGACATGCAGTTGCGTGCCTAGTGTGGGACATGCAGTTGGCACCTCTCCCCATACAAACAAGAAATTGAAGTCGAGTTGCAACCAAGTTATAAGGCATGCAATTGCGACCAAGTTAGAAGACATGCAGTTTTGTGCCTCCTGTGGGACATGCAACTGGGCCCCATGTCTCTCGATGCCTACCCATCCGACAAAACAAAAGGTCCCCCCCCCCCCCCCCGAGTTGCAACCAAGTTAAAAGACATGCAGTTGTGTTCCTAGTGTGGGACATGCAACTGGGCCCCATGCCTCTCGACCCCGCACCCCTTCGACAAAACAAAGACACCCCCCCCCAGTTGCGACCAAACTAGAAGACATGCAGTTACGTGCCCATTGTCGGACATGCAAACTGGTGCCTCTCCCCATACAAACAAGAAATGGAAGTCGAGTTGCAACCAATTTATAAGGCATGCAGTTACGACCAAACTAAAAGACATGCAGCTGCATGCCTAGTGTGGGACATGCAACTGGGCCCCATGCCTCTCGACGCCGCTCCCTCCAACAAAACAAAGGCCCCTCCCCCAGCTGCGACCAAACAAGAAGACATGTAGTTGCGTGCCCATTGTGGGACATGCAGCTGGTGCCTCTCCCCGTACAAACAAGAAATGAAAGTCGAGTTAAAACCAAGTTATAAGGTATGCAGTTGCGACCAAGTTAGCAGACATGTAGTTTCATGCCTCCTGTGGGACATGCAACTGGGCCCCATGTCTCTCGATGTCAGTCCATCCAACAAAACAAAAGCACCCCCCCCCCCCCGAGTTGCGACCAAGTTAGAAGACATGCAGTTGCGTTCCTAGTGTGGGACATGCAACTGGGCCCCATGTCTCTCGACGCAGCCCCCTCCGACAAAACAAAGACCCCCCCAGTTGCGACCAAACTAGAAGGCATGCAACTGCGTGCCCATTATGGGACATGCAGCTGGTGACTCTCCCCGTACAAACAAGAAATGGAAGTCGAGTTGCAACCAAGTTATAAGGCATGCAGTTGCAACCAAGTTAGAAGACATGTAGTTCCGTGCCTCCTGTGGGACATGCAGCTGGGCCCCATGTCTTTCGATGCCGGCCCATCCGACCAAAAAAAAGCCCCCCCCCCCCAGTTGCGACCAAGTTAGAAGACATGCAACTACGTTCCTAGTGTGGGACATGCAACTTGCCCGATCTCTCTCGACGCCACTCCCTCCGACAAAACAAAGGTCCCCCCTAGTTGCGGCTAAACTAGAAGACATGCAGTGGCGTGCCTGGTGTGGGACATGCAACTAGGCCCCATGCCTCTCGACGCCGCCCCCTTCCGACAAAACAAAGACTCCCCCCAGTTGCGACCAAACTAGAAGACATGAAGTTGCATGCCCATTGTTGGACATGCAAACTGGTGCCTCTCCCCATACAAACAAGAAATGGAAGTCGGGTTGCAACCAATTTATAAGGCATGCAGTTGCGACCAAACTAAAAGACATGAAGTTGCATGCCTAGTGTGGGACATGCAAATGGGCCCCATGCCTCTCGACGCCGGCCCCTTCGACGAAACAAAGACCCCCCTAGTTGCGACCAAACTAGAAGACATGCAGTTGCTGCCAAACACAATGCGGCCATCATCAGCAGTTTTGTATGAGATTTTTTTTGAATCTCCCACCACCCACACAAATACCGACCAACCCCCTGTTCTTCAGACGGCGTGGCAGTAGCAACTTTCTTGGGTATTTTCTATGCATCATGGAAAAAAACACACAAAAAAGAGACAATTATGTGAGTGTTTTATCAAAACCATGAAACTTTCTTTGGTCTTTGAATCATTTCAAAGAAAAGGGTAAAAAACAATTTAGATTTTTTACTTGAAAAGCATACTGAAAAAAAACTGAGCATGAATACATGTTCAAACATACTTGCAGATACTAAAAACTCCTGCAAAAAAGTCTTATATTTTTAATTATGCAATTTCCAGCTCAGAAATCATATTACCCCGCCCCTTCTCTTTCCTAGGAATCAGATTTGCATTATGTGTTCAGATATATATACTTGTAGCATACCCATACAAAAGAACTAAAAGAGAAAAAAGGAAAAAAGAGATACATACCATCATGCCCAAACGAATGTCTTTCCTTGTGAGGCGGTGAAAGAAAGGAAACCCGATGAAATCATCACTGAGAGGCAGCGGCCCTTGTAGCTGAAAACCCTCTGTCTCATTAAGCAGAAGCACCATAGTGCGAACAATGCCTTCACCACCATCGCTTGAAGCTTCTCCATCCTCATCATCTGAATATGAATCTTCAATGGGATCACCCTCTTCCATAGGCTGTTCATCTTCGGAGCCGTTGCCCACCTGGATCACACAAATAGCTGCCCTAGGCGAAGGTTCATCCAGGAAGAACACCACCATCTGACCCTTCCCCAGCTTGTTGTCATCATAGAACTTCCTCCAACCTCTCCCATACATAGCGCTCTTTGTACGACCCTTGTAACACTTTACAGTGTATGTCCGTTGGTTTGCCACAAACATCACCCTCTCTCCTGTCACATTGTTGAAACGGGCCCTTTCATTGCAAGGCACAACCTGATTTGAACACACACAAAAAACTAAAAAATACAAAAAGTTAGGAGTGACGTCACGACAAAAGTTATGAGTATTATGATGACATTAGTACAAAAAGTTAGGAGTGAGTTACCCCTGCATTGTTGGACTCCTCCCATGCAAACATGCTGAAACCACTTCCCTTGCTCTCATAGTTGCAATGGTTGAAACAAACTCCACAAACCTCCTGTGCACATCCAAAAAGGAAGCAAAAAATAAAATAAATTAGAATGTATAACTCACTAAAAATAACTCACTAAACAAACTCCACCATGTATTCATGCAGCTTTATGATTGTGAAAAAGCCCAAAAACTATGCTTACCAGATGGTACAACCAAAAAAATTACATATAAAAAATTACTTCTGCTGTAAAAGACTAGTGGTTCAGTTTTGGGAAAAGAGAGAACGAAAAGTATTGATGTACATGTGGTTACTATTACACTCTTCTGAAATAGGAAATACAAACAAAAAGAAGTTTTCAAATAGCTTCACACAGGGCCCATCAGGTTCCTAAAGTTAAATCCCTGCCCACCCAAATGACAAAATCTTGCTTTTTAATACGTTTTTATGACTAAAATTAATTCACAGAATGATGCTAATCCAGGCTAAGATGTTTCATTTTTTGCCACTCGACAGATCAGAAAGTACTCCTGTGAAGTCATGAGTATAAACTCTGAACTAAAAGTACCTACATAGAAATTGGTGGTGCTACTAGTACTACCTCCAGTAAAAAAAATACAAAAAGGTACTAATCACTCTGTTATAGCGACTTGGCTTTACTGCTAGTTCTAATCAGTGCCACATAAGTAACTAGGTTGCCCTTGAAAAATCTAAAAAAAAAAAGAGAAAGACGGCACCACATACGCTGCTAGCGGATTTGAATCAATCAACTGATCGTTAGTTGACTATCTATGATAGATCCTAGTGGATTTGATCAAGCAAACTTGGTGCTAACTTTGCACGTGCATATTTGGATTAGGTGCTCTAACACTGCACAAAAGTGAAAAGTGTACAAAGACATACAATGTTAGGCTCAAGTGCTACAAAAAATCAGCAAAAAATGCAATAAAAAAATACAAGAGGCTATGAAGATATAAAACAGCACTAGCAATATGCCTATACTAACTACCACTGGAAGTGACACTATGAACATAGAAAATGGTAAAATGAAACTATGGTTAGTAAGATGAACATACCAACAAGTCTGAAACTATATTCAGTCGTATGAACGTACCACTGCAAGTTTGAAACTATGTTCAGCAAAACGAACATACCACTGAAAGTCTGAAACTATGTTATGTACCACTGAAATTCTAAATCTTAACTATGGACATGGCAATCATCTATCATGAAAATGTACAAAAAAGCTATGAAAGTCTGAAAGTCTGAAACTACTAGTCAACTGAAACTACTAGTCACTGAAAGTCTGAAACTACTAGTCCACTGAAACTACTAGTCACTGAAAGTCTGAAACTACTAGTCCACTGAAACTACTAGTCACTGAAAATCCTTTATGAACGTATCACTGGAGTCTGAAACTACTGGTCAACTTCCTCCGGTGAAAAAAGATACATCATCCTCTACTTTCACTGGGAATGATTTTGCATTCTATTGACACACAAAAACAAAAATACAAAAATCTTAATGATAGAAACGCTATAAACAAAAACAAAAAATCATGTAGATTACTTTAATCAAACAAGTATCCATGAAAAAAGAAAAAGGGATCTACATTATATGCATACATGCAAACCCTACATATACCACTAAAATTCAGCATGCATCTTGATACACACGAACACAAAAGAAAAATGAAAAAAAAATCTAATAAAAATACAAGTGCTACACACTGGGGGGCGATTCTCAACTTGAAACTACTATGCCGTATTACTTGATACAAAAAAACCTACAGCCCCACTCAGATCTATTGGGGGTGCGTGCAAACAAAAAGAAAAAAACACAAGCAAAGCTTCTGGGACTCACTTGACCAGATGCACCGGCCATCCTTCTCTCTGTCTGGTAGTGCAGGAGCGGTCGGATCTGAAGGTCAAAGAACCCCTCCGGGAACACCAAGCACTTGTACAGATTTGGGAGAGGGAGAAAATGGAGAGAGTGGAAAGGATAGAGATGAAATGACTGCTCGCTCCCCTCCTCATAATTACCCCGGTGCCCGCTCCCCTTCCCTTCCAGCGGCCCGAGAAGAAAAAAAAAACAACGGAAGAAGCCCATCCCGAGACAAACTGCCCAGCCCACAAAACCACAAACGCTCGCCCGCGGCCAAGCTTCGACGTAAAAAAGGAAACGGGCCGGTCCGCGTCTTAGACAGGCCGAAAAAGGACACAAAAACGACCAACGCGAATCTACAAGCAAGAAACAGATCGGACGGCTAACCAGTCGACTGAGACTTTGTGAAATCTCAGTCGACTGATTTTTAGCAGCGCCGTATCGGTAATGTTGTATTTTTGTTAACAGCTAGCACGTTAAAGCATCTTTTTTAGAAAAGGAAATATATTAATATCACATCTTCTACATCGACTAATGCATATAGCTATTCTTTATTAAAAGCACAAAGCTCCTTAGATGTATCTTAACCTTGGATCGATGTTACACAACAAGCCGTACTAAATGCCATTCTTATTAGGAACTACCTGTAGCAGTACAATTTCCATAGTAATATAATCTCTCGTAATCAACCGCTTGATAGACGCACAATACCAGGTGAATGGTCCCAGTTGTGAAGATAAAGTTCCCTCAGCCACCTCGCTGTTGACACACTCAGCACACACGGGCACTGTAAGCTCTGAGTATGTTTGTCTCCTAGTCTCCTTTAATCAAAGATGGAGATCAAAGGGAGAGAAAGATATTTCTTCTACGCACGTTGGAGTCCGAATCGTCAAGAGCATATGCTGAGCAGTGCGTTCCTGTGCTCGCACACAGCCAATACACAAGCAGCCAGACACGCACAGAGGCACATGCATGCACGCGCACGCTGCACCGAGCATGCGAGCTGTCGCGCTTGTCCTCTCCTGCCGTGTTGCATGAGCACCTTTTACTTAGAGCACCAGTGACCAACCTCCAGCAGAGCTAAGCACGCCAAATGCATGTGTATTATTGAATCTTTCATGTGAATTTTTTATATGAATTCGTATTTCGAAACGTTGCAGTATCCCTGTCCAATTGATAACTATCATACACGCACTCTAAAATTAATGGCCACATGTATGTTACTATAAATTGACTATTTGCATGGTACAGTCTCTTGACCTACCGAGTTTTTCTTTCTGTGTGTTCTAGTAGACTTAGAGAGAGCAGAGAGGTAGAGAAGGCAACCAAAGAGATTTGAGAAAGAGCGTAGAGCCGCCATTGTGCGTATAAAAAGAAGAGGAACACCGTATTGTTGGCAGAACGAGTTAGAACTCACCTACCGCGGCCTTGGATTCCAGAAATCACATGTAGAAATCAGCATGCCTAGTGCTGCCGTGTCTGCTGTAATAGACTGAAGCAGGAATCACGCAGTGCTTTAATCAGTGTCGTCTGCGTAGGAATTAGTACACAAGAGACCTTTGTGCCGAGGCAGCGCATGAACGTCCCAGTGCACAAGAGAGCTACCTGGTGCACTGCGTAGGAATCAGTAAGATACCCTAAGAAGGGTAGTTTGAGAACTCTCATATTTTATCGTAATCGTTTGTGGGCGGTTTGAAAGTTTCCATTAAAGATGTCCTAAGAAGTGTAGTTTGAAAACTCTCATATTACATTGCTTGGGAGGGTCTGGGCAACATATTTTATCATAACCTCTCTGGCCTCATGCAAAAGCGTTGAAGTGAAGTGTCTAAGTCAGCTGGTTTTTAAAGAGCAACTTGTACACGAATAGACTGTTGCAGCATATCCAAAAGGGGGTAACTATGACCGACTGTCCATCACTCACACGTCCATACGCCGGCTCTCTGGTCTGCCATACGCAGCCACAGATGCTCGTGGCGCGCCTGCGCCGGCGCCGGAGTCCGACAACGACGTCCTGGACCAGTTTGCGATGAGGGCGTCGGCGGCCTCCCTGGGGCTGTAGACGTCCCACCACACATGGCGCTCCGGCGTGTCGCATGCCATCTCCTTGCTGACGCACCCCTCCGTCGCCCACAAGGGGCCCAGCCCGCAGCACGCCTCCCTCGTGTTTGAGCTAGCTTGCAGTTCCACCCGGGGCTATAAATAGGACTACGTACGCACCTGGTTTTATCAGCTTCCATAGAAAGACAACTTACACAAGTTGAGTCAAGTACCACGCCGCCACCACTAGCTAGCAAGCAATGGCCACACCCACCGATGAACCCACCATCACCATGGAGACCTGCGGCGACGTCTCCGACGACCCCACCATGGAGACCATCGGTGTCCTCTCCGATGTTCCCATTGTGAGCAAAAGCCTCCCTATAGGCGCCGTCTCCGCCAATTTCAAGGTCACTCGTGGCTTCGGTGGAATCGCGGAGAACGCCAAGGTGAACGTCGATAGGCTGTATCTGCGCCAGATCATGACGGGCTGGGACGCGAATCAGTCGGATGTGATAAAGCCCAATGCCGTAACTGGGCTAGGTAAAACTGCTGTGAACAACTGGGGGATCTATGACGGCCCTGGCCCCAAGGCGAAACTGGTTGCCAAAACGCACGGCATGCACACATTTGCCGGCAAATGGAGCAATTGGTTCACCCTGGTCTTTGTGGTCGAGAGGTACGTAGAGTAACTATTATTGTTTTGTTCCACGGTTTTTGTTTTACATGTAAGGCCAATAATACATGAGAGTCTACCGGGCATGAAACCACTGCTGAGAATGACCTAATTATTATCTAGGAGCAAAAACGATTATATATATTGTGCATGCAGGTTCGAAGCGTCCACTCTTCAGGTTATGGGAGCTAATGATGAGGATGAGGCAGATAATGAGTGGGCCATTGTAGGTGGGACCGGTGAATTCGCGATGGCTCGCGGTATCATCCAGAGAAGAGTATATAGTGTAACAGACAGTACATTAACACATGCGCTTACTATTGAATTCTTCTGCCGCATGAAGGAGGTAAACCTGTAATTAATTTCAGGTCGCCCTCTTTGCATCATATATTCTAGCTCATTGTTGAATTTCTTCTCGTTATCTGATCACTTTGCATTACATATGCAGTAAAATACTTATCATTTCTTTTCTGTTATTTCGAATCGAGCTCATTGTTGGAATATGTTATACACTGGGGACCCCTACTATCATGTCAGTCTCAATTACATAGCCTAGTAGTAGGTCTTGTAAAATCATATTTGGACGGCCATTTTTAGCCTGTAAATACAAACCCCACCAAGGGTCCATTTGTTGCTCCTAGTAGTATTTTTTTGTAAATACAAACCATGGTATTTTCTGTAAATACAAACCCTACCGTGAGACATAAAGAGACCTGGTCTCCCAACTCCCCCTGTAAAAGGGGTTGAGGGAGGAGAGGTTGAGGACTCTTCGTTTTTGCCCTATGACTCTGTTTGGCTCTCTTCTTTATTCCTTCACTCTCTCATTTTGTTGGGCTAAACCAACAATCATGAATCATGATGCATGGTCCTTCATATTCAGGTCGTCCCTGCACCTACAAAGAGAGGAACAGTTGGTGGAAATAAAGGCTCCCTGCTTTGGGAAATGGAAGGCAAATCCCAACGTCTAGAAAATGTAACAATCTACCATGTAGGTGCCGTTGAAGGGTTCCAATTTTCCTACGTTGATGAAGACGGGAAAATCCGCACCACTGGTACTTGGGGTCGAGTACATCTTGATCCTTTGCGCAAGACGGAAGTGAGTAGATTTCATATTTTACCATGCATGTGGGGTGTGGTTGTTTTGCAAATCATGTTAGTTTATGCCTGGCTTCAAACTAACCTAAACTTGGCATTGATTTACCGAAAATATTATCAAGCAGTAAGACTCCAAATATAGGTATATATATATAGTGTAATGAAAATATATATTACCTGCAAAATCGTACTCGCTACGTTTTTTACATGTCGTATTAGTTTTGTTATAAGTCAAACATTTGTATATTTGACTATATAGATTCATAACATATATAAGATTTTTCTTTTAGATTTACTTTGAAAATACTTTTATAGTATATAATTCATATATATGTTGCGAAACTATAAGGATGTTTCGAAAATCATTAGATGGTTATTAATGTTTGACTTAAAGCACTGCGACCTATGAAATAAAAGAACAGAGAGAGTACATATACTTGCTTATTTAGTAGTATGATATAATATAATATGTTTTTATATAAATTAAGATAGTTTGACCTAACATTATTTTAGAATTATATCTTTTTGGGAGGTATGGAGTTTGCAGCTATATATATCTTTTGTTCTGCCCATAGTTTTAAATAGCCGGCTATAGCCCCGCCACAGCCTTGCTATAGCCTTTTCAGCACGGTGCCGCTAAATGGTTTCATGTACAAACATCCCGCTATAGCCTACTATAGCCCGCTATAGCTCCGCTATAGCTGATTTTGAGGTCCGCTGCTATTTGGCATAGCCCGTTATTTAAAACATTGGTTCTGCCACCTAATTAATAAATACTTGATGATACATCGTTTTTCATCTTAACTAATTATGTGCTGTTTTACAGATAAAGTTTGGCCCATCAGAGTTTGTGAAAAAGATCAATGGGGTTCAGAGAGGCGGGGGCTGGCTATCAAAATTTGAGATCGTCACCACCCACAAAACGTATGGTCCTTTTGGAAGTGACATCGGCACTCCACATTTCAGCTATACCGTGCCGGAGGACGAGACCGTGGTGGGCTTCTTCGCAAACACTGATAACGTTTTCGTCACTTCAATTGGTGTTTACACCATCTAAATCATTCAGTATCCGACCCTGCTGCAGCCTGCAGCTACCTGCATGTTCCTTTTAATCATCAGGGTGTTTGATTTCTTCCCGTTTCCGCTGTTCCAGCAATAAGATGGCTAGCTAACAAGGGTGTGTCCCCCTTGTCTATGCCTATTGCATTGTGATCTTTCATAATCAAATCGGTCGTGTAACATCTTTCTTTTTCTCTTTCGCAATGTTCAATGATGTTTCCAGAGATTGTTTACTTCGGAATAAAACAGATCGTATTGATATGATAGTAAAGTAGAATGAGTAATCACGTTCATGTATTTCCATATCCATATAGCATCAGCCAATCCGCGTCTTCCCAAGCGTCCTTGTTGCTGTTTATTAGGTATGGTCGCCCTAACGGTGCTACGCCGTGTGCACCTCTATCACTGTATCACTGCTATTTATGGCGATTGACCCATGGTCTCGTGCTAGTCCACAGCCGCCCTGTTGCCAATACCCGCCAGTCCAGTTATGCTACACTTACATGCAGTTTTTAACAGACTTAGGCTTACGGAGAGGGGTGTCATTAAAAGATTGCATGGAATGGAGCCCCACCCCGGGATTTCAGGGGAGTGGGATGAATTAGTCGCCGCCACCTCCGTCCGTAGGTGTGTTTCCGTGAGTGATGCCCGCCAGTCTCATCTTACGGTTTCTGCTCCAACATTCAGCATTGTGTGTGTCCCACCGTAATAGAACTAGCCCAAAATATGCAGACACGCCAAGTGTCTCACTGTGCGTCTCCTGCACTAAGGTCGGGGCTTCTCTCTACAACTCCAGGCAGCTTCATCTTTCTCTTCTTCTACATGGCTACATCTATGCACGCTGTGTACCACAAGAGATATAGTAGCGCATTGACGTGTCTGGCACACTCAAATAGCTCATATATATATATATATATATATATATATATATATATATATATATATATATATATATAATATGAATTATTTTTAATAGCATTACATTTTAGCACACAACTCATAGTGTGGATATATAGCCTCGAGTGAGTACGTGACAACCTCACATGATTTTAGAATATGTACATGACACCTCTTGATCATGAGATAGCTTTTCTCTCTCTTTTATTAATAAATTTGGCAAAGCCCTTTGTCATACGCACGATCAAGCAAGGGCCCAGGAGGGCCGGCAGGGCGCCGTCAGTGCCGCTGCCGCCGACGTCAAGCTGTCTTATCGAGTCTTATTAGATTACGAAAGAGTTAAGAGATTGAGTTTGCTTTGTTAGGAAGGAGAATACAAATCCTATAAGGATATACGTGGTTGCTTAGGGGCTAAGTCTCCTAGGACTATAAATACAATGGGCCATGTAATTGTTCAATCTTTAAGAAAAAAAGAAGTCGAAACACTCTTGCCCCTCGCTCTCAAGCTCTCTCGCGCGCCGCCTCCTCTCTCTCTCTCTCCTCCCTTGCGCCACCGCCCCTGCCCCGCAAACCCTATTACATTTGGTACTCGGAGCCACGTTAGGATCAACCACATGGAGGACCTCCACGCCGCCCTCGCCAGTTGGGAAAAGAAATTCATGAATTTTTTCCCTTACCATCGGAACGCAACATATCCAGATCTCTCCACCATCAAAAGGGAGAACATCAACCAGGAAATCGCCAATCCTCGCATGGAACGACTCACCCTCGAGCAGAAGCTAGCATAAGTCTACGACAACATCATCACCGACACCGCGGGCATCAGCAAGCCCACCCCTATAGCACCGACATCACCATGGTCCAAGCCAGATTGGATGTGGACGCAGTCAACGACGACGATAATCTTGCTACCGAGATATAGCAAGCAATGATCGCAGCTAACAAATCCTCCGTCAACACCACGATGAAGGAATCCCCTTCATCGGGCGCCACATAAATCATCAAGAAGGCGCCGCAACCACACAACGTTCATCTCAACAGAAAGATGCATATCCCAAGGAGATCCCAACATCAACACAATCATTCAATTGGGACAAGAGGTAACAACTATTACACTACCCGAGATTCCGCCTCATCATCGGACAGGAGATCCCATGCCACGCCGACATGCAACACCACAACCGCCCAAGCCGCCGTCTACCGGCGAATGATTTTCTTGTCAGGGGTGAATGATAGAGTTACTTAGCTTGTCACTGCCATCTACTGCACGTTCAAACCCTCAGCAAAATCATGAGAAATAGAAAATGGGTGATTTCGCCCGGGCGCTACATGAGAATGCTTAGGCGCGGGATGTGGACCCAGAAGTCAACACAGCTACTCTGCATGAATATCTTACATTGTGGACTTGGACTACTGGAATAGAACTTGATCAGACACGACAAGATGAGGTATTGTGGTCCTGGGAGACAAGTGGCACCTTCACCACGAGATCAGCCTATGCAGCCAAGTATTGGGGTCGTGATGTAGACCCAATGGCCGAGTTCACTTGGAAAGCTAGATCCCGCTACATTGCCGTTTTTTCGCATGGCTGGCCCTGCAGAATAGGTGGTGACCTCCAACCGTGTTGCGCGGAGAGGACTTGATCATCAGGACCAACGTCCGTTGTGTAACCAGGAGGAGGAAAGCATAGACCACCTACTTATACGCTGCGTTTTTGCGAGACAGATTTGGGCAGCGATATTCCAGGCCCTGGGCAAGCCAGACTGGGTGCCGACAACGAACGACACTCTCTCGGGATGATGCGTTAGCAAAAGCACCAATGGGATACACAAGAGAATGCTCAATGCTCTACGTATTCTAGTCATGTGGGAGATATGGAAGCATCACAACGCAATTGTGCTCGAGGGGGCTATGCCATCGACGAACTATGTACTCCATAGGATCACGGAGGAGGGGCGCAATTGGAAACAAGCGGAATTACTTAAAGGATACCTTACCGGCTTCTTCAACGACGTGGAACGATGGGCTAGTGCGGCAAGTTAGCTTAGCAGTAGAGGGTAGGGTGTTCAGGTGGTGATGATGTGCATGTAAAATCATGTAACAATATCGTGGAGGGGCTCTTCACCCCACTCCCTTTTTTTTAAATCGAATACGCACACTCGTGCGTGTTCAAGTAAAAGAAAATTGGTGATTTGGTTGTCACCGGCGAATGATAGAGTAACTCAGTTATTACTTTACTTGATACTATATTGATGAAACATGTTAGCTATGAAGTTAAGACCGGGTAGGAAGATGTGTACGTAGTATATTGTTGATCGGAGTTGACAGGTTTGGTCCTCCCGTTTGTGTCCATTGAGGAATATTCATTGTAACACCCCTGGTGTTACGAACTAGATAGCAACACGCATTTTAAATAAGCTCATCGCATCTTAAATTTATTTCATGCATAAAATAATAACCAGACTTTAGTTGACTCACTTTGGTAATTAAGTACAGACCGATGTCGAAGACTATTTCTGAGTTATACTATCAGATATGCCGACCTATAATCTATTTGAATTTGTTGCGACCAATGATTTATCGGTAATGTTATATTTTTGTTAACAGCTACCACGTTAAAGCTCTTTCTTTTTTAGAAAAGGAAATATATTATATCACACCTTCTACATCGACTATTGTATATAGCTATTCTTTATTACAAGCACAAAGCTCCTTAGATGTATGTTAACCTTGGATCGATATTACACAACAACCCGTACAAAATGCCATTCTTATTAGAAACTGCCTGTAGCAGTACAATTTCTGTAGCAATATAACCTCTCGTAATCAACCGCCTAATGGACGCACAATACCAGCTGAATGGTCCCAGTTGTGAAGATAACGTTCCCTCAGCCGTGCATCGCACCAACCACCGCGCTGTTGACACACTCAGCACACACGGGCACTGTAAGCTCTTTGTATGTTTGTCTCCTAGTCTCCTTTAATCAAAGATGGTGATCAAAGGGAGAGAAAGATATTTTTTCTACGCACGTTGGAATCCGAATCTGCAGTGCGTTCCTGTGCCCGCACACAGCCAATACACAAGCAGAATACGCACAGAGAATATTACTTTTAATATTTATGAAATATTAGTATTTCAATAGCTGGTCTACCAACATAGTACTACTTTTGCCAGTCTAATGGGTCCGGAGTACTACTTTTTTGTCAGACAAAGACGTGCATACATCAGTCTTTTCTCTCTCCCTTGCAAACAAATCCATAGACTTTATTTCATCTTAGTGAATTAAAAACATTCTTATCTTTTAAACCATAATTTCGTATTTGAAATAATTTATATATTTGAACTCTTGACGACAAGACCTTTAAAACTAGACCGATCTTGGATACATTTCAAACACATTTAAATTTCAACATTTCACATTTCATATGTGAAACTAACATATTTCACTTGAAAAAACTGAAACAAGTCAATAACATATTTCAGAATTGTGAAATAATAAGTACAGAAAATGAAATTATAATATACGATTGTGAAACTGGTTATTTGAAAATGTGAACAATGTATTTCAGCTTCTGTGCTTATTATTTCACAATTCATAAGTAAAATTTCACTTTTCACTGTCTTCTTTCGCAAAAATAATATATCAATTGCACATTTCACAATTCGAAACCTACTTTTCACTTTTCACTGGCTTGTTTCACAAAAAACAAATATTTCAATTGCACATAACTCAAAAACTTTTTCGTTGTGTTCAAATAAATTGTTTCAAAGTTTCAAATATCCATAATGATACATTATAATTCACTGTATATGTGCTTACTGTTTCACAATTAAGAACCAACATTTCACTTTCCACTGGCTTGTTTCACAAAAATAACACCTATTTCAATTGTACATTTCTCAAATAACCTATTTCACTCTTTTGAAATAAATTCTTTCATATTTCAAATAATCAATTTCACAATGATACATTAGAATTTCACATTCCATGGTTACTATTTCACAATTCAGAGCCTACATTTCATTTTTCACAGCCTTGTTTCATAAAAAATATATTTCAATTGTACATTTATCAAATAAACTATTTCACTCTTTTATAAAAAAATTGTTTCACAATTTTGAACAATCAGTTTCACAATGATACATTATAATTTAACTTTCTTTGGTTGCTAGTTCACAATTCAGAAGCTACATTTCACTTTTCGCTGGATTGTTTCACAAAAATCACATCAATTTCAGCTGCATATTTTTGAGATAACATATTTCACTCATTTAAAAGTAAACGGTTACACATTTCCGAATAATCAGTTTCACAATTTTACATTTCAGTTAAATATGATCTTTAGGAATTTTTGTGATTAATCAGTGATAGTGTTAACTCTAAAAATTTCACATCAGTATGATAGTATTATTATGTGTCCACTGTAATTTTTGAGCTCAAGAATAATTATTTTGCTAGGGAAGCTTATGAACCCTAGTTTAGGAATATGTATTGAATCAATAAATGAAATAAGCAACACCTTGGGTTTGTATAACTAAAATACCCGTTCGGAAGTAGTGCCTTATCTGACAACTCGAATACGTAATTTAGAACATTAGAGCAGATTCGATAGTTTGAGAGGCGTAACCGTATTTTAGTTGCCGCAATTGTTGTTTATTATTTACACCTCGGTCTTGCATCCCATTTATCATTATAGGAGCAACCAGTGGCGACTACACAAAAATGGAGGGGGGGGCTGGGCTGCCTGGATCATGCAAACATGTGTATGGCCGGGCTGACAACTGGCACGCGTGGGCCTTGAAAGTAGTAGTGAAAGCTAATTTTACAGTGTTGGAGGGGGGCTCAAGCCTGTTAAAGCCCCCTAGTAGATTCTCCCCCGGGAGCAACGATGGATTGTGGCGTCGTCCGGGAGTAGCAGAAAGATGGTGCCTTGATGACCATGTCTCTCCAATGGAATGCTAACTTTTGCTTATATCTGATAAGTCCATTTAGCATCATGTTTTCCTACTGTTATTTATAGTATTTTCAATCAATATAACACTTTGTGGAGTAATTCTAATGCATTACTCTCATAATATGCAAAGTTTACACAAAGAGGGAGAATGACGGCAGCTGGAATTCTGGACCTGAAAAAGGTATGTCAGAGATACCTATTTTGCATATCTCGAAATGAGCTAAAATTTTACGAAGATTTATTTTGGAATAAACTGGAGCAAAGAAGTACTAGAGGGAGCCACCCCGGTGCCCACAAGGCACCAGGGCACGCCTACCCCCTCCCCCCCGGGGTGCCCTGGTGGGTGGTGGGGCCCCTGGCCAGCCCCCGGTGCCCATCTTTTGGTATGTCATCCCATTTGCCCTAGAAAAAAATCAAGAGAGGATTTTCGGGACGAAGCGCCGCCATCTCGAGGCGGAACTTGGGCAGGCACACGAACCGCATAAATCGAGTATCCTGGAGCCTTCTAGGCGAGAAGGCTTGTCTCTGTCGACAACACATGGTCGTGCAGTGTCCTAAGATCCCCTGATATGCCCTCTAGGGGTTTTGGCGGTAGGATCAGCTCGCCCACGACATGGAACCTCGCCGCACCTTTGACTGGTACACCGATCCGCAAAATCAGTCGGTGGAGCCGACTGGCTGCTAGAAGCTTTGGCGGCAGCTAAGCTTTTCTTCGGCGGTCTCTTCCTCCGCTTCTTCTTGGGTTGAGCTAGTGAGCCTTCCAGGCCCTACCTGACCCCCGACCAATGTGTTCGTGCTATGCATTGCACGACTCTCGGCTACTTGACCATGGTTTGACGCGGCATTTGGAGGCGTCTCCTGTGAGGATTGCATGATGAGAGACTTCTTGCGACCAACCCTAGGACGTTCCTGCTCCGGCACATCATCCAACTCCTCATCCACATGCTCATAGCCCGAGTATTGCTGACTCATCATCTGTCTGTCGTCATAGGCACCGGTATTGAGGAACCGCAGAGGGTCCTCCTCCTCCTCTATCTCATCATCCATTCCTTGTTCCACGGGGGCGACAACCCACGCTACAGCTAAGTTAGCTATAGCACGGGTCCAAACCAGCGCTACTGCTATTCCTGTGATTTTTCTTTTCATTTCTCCTTCTGCCTTTTCTTTTCATTTTCTTTTCCTTATTTCCTTTCTCCTTTTTCTTTTTATTTTCATTTTCTTTTCTAATCCTTTAATTTTCTTCTTTCCTTTCTCATTTTTCTACTCCTTTCCATTTTCTTTTCTTTTCCGAAAGGCGACCGAGCCGGGAAGAAGGGGATCTAATACGATGTATATGACTCAGGCGACCGTCTATATTACACTTCTTTTTACCGATAACGATCAAGTGCGTGCACAAAGTAAATACAGATATAAAAGATGGTTTCTCGGCATCGATGCTTTCGTTTCTGAGTGAGCTTCTTTGCCTTCTTGTTCGCTGTCGAATAATTGAGCCCCTCATTGTGACTTTTCAGATCCTAGCCTAACAGAACATATGATTTCATGCACCGAGCTGAATGCAAAACAATGGATGTTCTTCAAGCATGATACAGTGTCACAGGAGGATTTTACAAGGATGATTGTCACCCTTTGGACCATCTTAGCACGGCGTAAGGCTATAAATGACAGTATCTTCCAACGTCCCGAGCAAATTCGTTGTTTTGTTGATTCTTATCTCGCTGAGCTAGGTATGGTACAAACCAAAATTAATGTTGACGGTGCCTTCTCCCGGGATGGGACTGTTGGCGTGGCGACTGCTTTTCTGTCGAGATGAACAGGGATAATACTTGGGAGCCTCAGCTATTGTGGTGCACAATGTTTCAGACCCAACATGCATGGAGGCGTTGGCATGCAGGGAGGGCCTTTCCTTAGCTGCAGATTTGAACATGGGAAGTGTTCAGTTGGCTATGGACTGCCAGTGTTCAATCAACGATATTCAGTCAGGCTCGAGTGCACCTTATGGGGCAATTATACATGATATTCAAACAAGGAAATCTTCTTTTAAAAGCTGTTTTTTTCTTGTACGAAAGTAGGAGTTGTAACTTTGAGGCACAAGCCTTCAAAGCACGCTAAGTCGTTAGGTGTGGGTCGTCACATATGGCTCGATCTACTGTATGATCCAGTTACCATACCTGTAAACATCCTGCCTCAAAAAAAAAACTGAGATACCGCTGGCGCATCGTCTCGGGCTCTGGGTAGTTGCCATTCGATTCAACACCGGCGCCCCCATGTTTCGTTCTGCTCAGCGCCGTGGTGCGGCCGGCTTCGGCCTTGGTGTGCTTTGTGGAAAATCGTCTGACACTAACTCGTTTTTCTACCAATTGTGAGGAAAGAAAATACTTTAGTTCAGCCTGATGATTATTTTGAAACATCAGCCGCATCCATAGCGAGCCACGCGTCGGTGCCCCCATATAGCTTAGTCAACACGACCCGAGACGACCCAGCCCATCCTTATCCTCTAGCCGTCTAGGGTGTTGCTTTCCCACCACTCATTGTTGTTCGCCCAAATCCAATACAACCATGGAAGCTCTCTTGCGCTCTCTCTGGCGGTCGATGCCTTGAAGATGCAGGCGGAGGACATAACTGCTGCCAGGAGGAGGCGGCGGCGCTGCAAATCCCACATGGTGCTGCAAGCAGTGGCCATGGAACACTGGCGATGCAAGGTCCCTTGGTTGCTGCAAGCGGACAGCAGCCACCATGTGCTGTGAGCGGCGACTACCCCATGCCCTCTCCCACTCTGACTGGCGGAGCTGTTGCTACTGCGACTGGCACCTTTGCGTTGCGACGGCTGCTGGACGGCAACGCTGACATGATGCTGCGAAACGGGGGGCCAATGGTTCTCATGGTGTGGTTGGCGACACAAGGCCCTGCTGGGATCCGTGGTAGCGGCGCCGGTGCTGCAGATGACGGCTGTGTCGCAAGGCGTCCGCACATGCTGCAATCAGGGCCAAAGGGGAGGAGTTGCACAACATTGACCAACTCATCCCGGGGACAGAGGCGAGGAGCTGCTATAGGCTGGCCGGCGGGGTTTTAGTAGCCGGTCATGTTGAACCCAATGGCGTAGCCAGGATTGGCCGATGCCCCGGGCCAAAAATGAAGGGCCAAACTTTTTCTGAAAAACTACCACGGTTTTAAGGCATACCAATAGTAGCGCTCATTTGTAAATGATAAGAATCTGAAGATAATATCTAATAGTGCTTCATCTGATAATGTAACACATAACAAAAAACAATATAAAGGATAAATAATAGAAAAGAGGGTACCCAATCAAAGGGTTGTTTGATTTTAGCTTCCCACGATTACATCTTCAATAATAACAGATGATTCACCTTCAAGTATAAAATTTGTTGGTATGCAAGTCAGTGCATAGAAAGCAAGTAAAAAAATTGCTAATGGATGCAAAATATGAAACATTACCTCTAGGATGAGGTAAAATGCCTTTGCGTGTGCGATAACCCTAAAATCGCTCAATGATCTTTGACTCTTCAATACTAACAAATACATCTCGCTCAATGTAACATACCATTCTGTGATTCAACCAATCATCACCCATCCTGTTCCTCATGACGATCTTGATAATGCTCATTGCTGAGAAGGCCCTTTCCACTGTTGTGGTTGCAACAGGTAAAATTAATGCTAACTCAACAAGGTTGTAAACCAATGGAAAAGTTGTGTGCATATTACTCAAAACCATCTTCATGGCAAGATGACCAAGGTCATTACAATTCATCAAATGTGGATCAACTCTTGCTTCATGAATGAATGATTCCAATTAATTTCTAAGGACAAAACTAACTTCATATGCAGAGAAGTCAGCAGCATACATACTAGTAAGGTCAACAAGCTTGTCTTCATCATAATTGGCAAAACAATTCTTTCTATCAAGACCAGCAATTCATCTTAACAATTGAGTAGATCTTTCAGTAAAGCGGTTGTTTAATTACACAATAATTTGATCATGCACCACGCTGAATATTTCATTTCTGAAATGATGGTGGTAAGTTACCAATTGGCCACCCCAAGTTCTTGAACGACCATTAGCAGTTCTTGTATCTTCCATATTTGGCACTACAATATTGTATTTGAGACAAAAGTCAGTTACCTCTTGGAAGAGCTCATCCCAACCATTCTGCCTTATCTCTTGCATTTTGTCCATTGTGGTTTTTATAAATCCCATGGCATGAACAATATGCTGTTTTTTCTGTTGCAAGCACTGTGATAGATCATTAGCCTTGCCCAATAATCTAATCATAAGATGCAACGTGAGAACAAATTCAAATGTTTTCATGTGGTTTATCAACCCACCAGCTGAGGTTCTTTGTGCAACATTATCAGCATCATTGTACAAATTTTCAAATACCGTCAGAACTGGTTTCCACATAGAAATAAGGAGTGTGGTTTTCTGTAGCTCAGGCTACACGGTACCCCTTATCTTTGCCATCCATTTATGCATCAAGATCCGTGCAAACACATTTGTCTTTTTTGTTTCTCTCAAACGACACAACATATGAACTTCAAAATTTGCAGAACAACAATACATTCTAACTACAATATAGGAAAAAAACTTTCAGATTTTTTCATGTATTTTAAATACTTGAAATAATATTTTTATTCAAAGAAAATCTCATTTTGTATATTTATATCAGACCAAAAAATCTGAAAGTTTTTTCACACATTGATGTTCTAATGTTTGTTCGGTCTGCAAAGTTTGAAGTTCATATGTTGTTTCATTTTCGAGAAACAAAAAAAAAGAAATCTTGTTGTTGTTAGTTAGTTGGAGAGTATGGATCTCAAAGCAAGGCTGGAGGGTTGAGGATAAGAGGTTCCATGTAGCCTGAGCTACAAAGAAACTTTGTGTAGAAATAAGTCGACACAAGGTCCTATGATGTGACCCCCACCGTGTATCACCGGGTCTTGCAAGGTTAGTAAATTGGTTTTTTTTCTTTCCCCCAAGGAAGTTCCCCGGCCTCCACTTGGCGCACAAATTCATCATGTTGCTCTTGGGCTAACTGATCATGTCTTTTACATGAAGCATTAACAATTTTGGCAACCATGCTAGTGTATACAAAAAAATCTCTTACTGATGAACAACACTTTGCATATCAACAAAAACTAATTGCAATTGATGGGCAAAGCAGTGTATATAATGAGCATACGGATTTTCCTCCAAGATCAATCTGTGCAACCCATGAAATTCCCCCCTCATATTTGATGCCCCATCATAACCTTGCCCTCTCAAATTAGACATAGACAAGCCCTGAGTAGCAAATATACCATCCAAAACTACCTTGAGTGAAGTTGCTTGCGTGTCAGGAACATGCTTGATTGCAATAAACCTCTCAATCACCTCCCCTTGGCTGCTGAGATGCCTACATAAGACACAATTGCATGATTAATTTATAACAACTTTGAGAAAATATGTGCACAACAAGACACATATACAATACATACGACGGCCTGACCTCAAACACATAGCCATTTGCTCCTTGATAGATGCATCTCTAGACTCATCAACAAGTAAGGAAAATTTACTATCTCCAATTTCATCAACAATGGTTTTGGTGGTCTCTTCTGCACAAGTCCAATCGTATCTCAGGTGAAGTTAGCTTATGGTTCGCTCTTGCATCCCCAGTCAGTCCTCGTTCTAGTGGAGTCATCATGTCCACGAAAAGCAAGACCTTGGAGCAGCAAAAATTTGATAACACCCAATATAATCAAGATACGAGCTTTGTATTCTTCTTCGTCCTTCTGAGTACCTCGATCAAACACATGTGGCAGATTTTGCCTCTGATTTTTCAAAGCCTCACAGTGTTGTCTAGCCTTATTATGAGCACTATCATGTTTACGAACATGTTCATAAAGAATTTTAGGTCCATCCTTCCAATTCTTAAACCCATTCCTAGTGAATGCTTGAACACCATAGTTGTCAACTCTTGGTTCCTTAAATAGAAAGCAATAAAAGCAAAAGGTTGCATTTTTATCAATGCTATATTCCAACCAGCCGCGATGATTTTTGTACCAAGAATCATGAAAGCTTCTAAACCCTTTTCCTACCCATTTCCATTCATATTTATGATCAGTTGGTTGGCAAGGGCCCTTGGTAATGTACTCCCTTCTAGCAAGATCTCTAATGTCGGGATCCAAATTATCAATAGGTATTCTCTTACCAGGATCTGGCTCAATATCACCGGGCTTAAGTTGAGTTGTAACACGAGGAACATCATCACTTGCTCGAGTTGAAGGGCCAGTTTCTATTACTATGGAATCAGTGCTTTGTGGTTGAAAAAAGAGAAAAGTATACTTTTCGTCCCTTAACTTTTGACGAAGTCTAGATTTAGTCCCTCAACTGCAAAACCGGACAACTTGCATCCTCAACTATTGACACCGGACAAATTTAGTCCCTAGTCTCGGCTGACCCGGTATCGTTGCTGACTCAGGGTGGTTTTGACCGGTCTATCTCTCTCCTTCCTTCTTCCTTCTCACATTGGCTTACTGAAACATTTCATCAAACACCTTGCACGCATTGCCTGTGCCAACCACGACCAAACAGCGGTGGCTAGCTACTCCCGCTGGTGCTCACGTTGCTCGTGCAGGTGCACTACGCAGTGGACGGCTGCTGGTCGACGCCCTGTGCGCCGGTGTGCTGCTTCGCTTAGGCCAAAAGAAAGCCACGGTTGGGGCCAGTGCAGCTCAGTATCAACATCTCCGTCATGCTCTGCTCCATGTTGCTCGCAAACTCGCAACTCGCCAGGGAGCAGTGCAGCTCGGCATCGTCTCAGCTGCTGCGGTCCTCGCCGATGGAGCCCTCGCCGCAGCAACTGGGCGATATGGTTGTTTGGCTCGGCACGCGGCGTCCGAGGAAAATGCCCGTTGTCCACCAGTCATTGTCGCCTGATTTGATCGGGACTCCTTCATCAACCACGTCCCCATCTAGCTCCGTTGCACCACACAGCTTCATGCATGGCATTGTGGCACCATGCTATGTGCACAGGTATACACCAATGCACAAATGTGGATGGCTGCTTGCACGTCCTGCGTTGGCCTGCTGGCTCACCAATCCGCGTACACCAACACCGTCCACGAGTCAGAGACGCGTACGCGACGCACCAGCCAAGCAGCATATCTACAGCAGGTTCTCCTGGCTTCCTGCATGGTGGCACGCCATGTGCAGCAGGAGTACGCTCTGGCCGATGCGCGTTCGTGACGCCGTGTGCAACAGAATGATCGCTGTCGTCTACACACCCTGACTTCACGAGCGAGCGAATTGACCGTCCGAGATCACGGGAGTTCACACGCACGCCGGCGCGCCAGCTTGTCCGCCACCAGCCGCACCACGCCCACCGCCGTCGCCTTGGAGAGGCTGTACTGGAGCTCCGCGATCCCGCCCAGCATGCCCGTGGTGCTGCCTCATCGCGCTGCTACTATGCGCCAGATGGAGATGGCGGACACGCTCAGCTTCTCCTCGTCGCCGCCCCTGCACTGGGTTCCACGTGCTCCCAGGCAGTGGAGAAGAGGAAGTCGAGGACGAGCACGAGGTAGCGCCACCGCGCGCGTAGCTTGCCTGCATCCTCCGTGGCCTCGTGGGACACAGTGCATGTGTTCGATGAAATACCTCAATAAGCCAATATGAGAAGGAAGAAGATAGGAAAGAGAAATACTGCCACAAGGACGAAGACCGGTCAAACTATGCTGATACCGGGTTTGCGTAGACAATGGACTGAACTTGTCCGGTTTCAAAAGTTTGGGGTGCAAGTTGTCCGGTTTTAGAGTTGAGGGACTAAATCTAGACTTCGCGAGGAATTGAGGGACGAAAAATATACTTTTCTTTTGAAAAAAAGATGTCATTGTCCTGGTTCTTTTGTTCATCTTGTCTTCGGTCTTCCTGTTAATTGGAACAAATATTAGGAATCATTGCTTTATGGTAATTTGAAGCATCAAGTTCAGAGAGCAAAAACATCTAATTTGAAGCTTTAATTTTAGATATCCCCAAATACATCTTGTTAATTTGAAGATTTAAGTTCAGAGAACAAATATTAGGAAGCACTGGGCAGAGGGGAAATACCTAGCCGGCTGGCCCGACGGTGGCGGCCTGGCGGTTGGCCGGAGGCAGGGCGAGGTCACCGGACGAGCGATCAGTGCAGCGTCGCTGGACCTGGATGGCTGGACGAGAGGCCGGGCTATGTCGCGGGACGACCGGACGAGCGGTGGGATGCGGCAGGGCAGACGAGGTCGCCGGACAAGCAGATGGACGGGGTCGCCTCCTCGCCGGACGAGCAGATGGACGGGGTGGCTGGGCGACGGATGGCGGCTGGCCTTTGCTCGGCTTCTCTCCTGCTCGAACAGCTGGATGCGTAGCCGCGTAGGGTTCCCTCCTGGTTCGATCTGGTCTCCAGGGGGGCAAGTGTTGGGCTGGGCCGCGCCTACGCCCCGGGCCAATCCTGAAATTTTCTAAAATATAGGCTTATTTGTTTTCCGCACGCTCCGAGCCATGGCCCTGGTAGCTTGGGGCCCAGCAACGCCTTTGGTTGAACCCACACCCCATCGTTGTAGACACCGTTGCTACAGCCTGTCGGGAGCACTGTCGGAGTTCGCACTGTCGAGGTTGTAATGGAGCGCCACCGGCGCTGCGATGGTGTCCGCGGTGAGTGGCCAACGGGGGCTCTGCAACTCCGTCGATGTTGCCTTGAAGCTGCAATGGAGCAAGGCCCGGCCGCTGGAAGTATAGCCGGCGCGGAAATGAAGCCTCGCCGGAGTTGCAATGGAGCTTGTCGGACGCGTCGGTTGCTGCGTTGGAGCTCTGCTGGGGCTGCAATGGTGTTTCGTCGGATACGTCAGTGATGTATTGGAGCTACGTCAGGCTGCAATGGAGCTGCACCGGACACCGTCGGCGCTGTGTTAGAGCTTCGCCGGAGATCGTCGAGGCGCCATGAGAGCCGGGAGCTACAGTGGAGCTTTGCCGGGGTACAACAGCGTTGCGTTGAAGCTGTCACGCGGTTACTCCTGCTGTGTCGTTGCTGCGATCCAACGGCTCCTAGCATGCTGATTGGACGGCTGGCTAGGCGAGAAATCATCAGGCTAATTTGTAGCAGCCGCCATTTAGGAATAGAAAAAAATGAGACTAATCCAAAGGCTAACCCTCGTTGGTAATTTTTTATAGGAGAAACTCCTCAAGCACCATGGGTTCAAGCCGGGACTTGAACTCGGGTGGGCTGGCAGCAACCTCGGCTGCCCAGCCAACGGGTCAACGCCCCATCCTCACCATTGAGGAATAGCAAAACCGGATATGGGACTTATTTTTTTTTTCATTGACAATATAACCATCCAAATAGAGTTCTTTTGAAGAGAAAGGTTGTTTCGTGGAAATAATTTGGGTGAGACTCCTACTAAACAAAATCTGCTAACGGATTGCAGCCCAAGTAAGGACTCTCTTTGGTTTGTTGCATTGGATCTGGATCTTTTTTTTAGTACATCGGTTGGAGTAGCCATATAAGACACGGGCGCATGCCGTGTTGATTCGCCGTATACAAACCGAAAGTACGATCTGCAAAGTTGCCCTAGGCGATCCTCTCCTGTCCTTGGTCAACCCCGGGCGGCCGCATCATGTCCACGTCGGGCCTCTTGTCTGCCATGCGCGGCGCCGGCCGCCAGCACATCACCGTTTCCACCCTCCGCACGGCACCGGCAGCCGGCTCTCACGTCTTCCGGATCGAGGAGTTCACGCGACTCAGGGAGAAGACGGCCAATGGCGTCGCCGTCTTGTCAAGCCCGTTTGCCGTCGGCGGCCACGAGTGGCGTATCAGGTGCTTCCCGAACGGCAGAATCAAAGATTCGGTGGGCCATGTCTCCCTCCACCTCCAGCACGACAGCCACGCCAAGACTGGCGACGTCACGGCGACGTACAAGATGAGCATACTCGACAAGTCCTGGGAGCCGTCGTGCACCCAAATAATGGAGAATCACCGCTTCGAGACAGACGATGGTTACTGGGGCTGGAGAAAGTTCATGAAACACAAAGATCTTGACCTTGACAGAGAGAAGTACCTCAAGGATGACTGCCTCTCCGTCCTCTGCGATGTCACAGTCGACGATGAGGTTGCGGCGCCCGAGCAACTCAATCCGGAACCAGCGCCTATGGAGCCTCCTCATGGATTACATCTCGCGGAAGCAGCGGACGTGATGATCCACCTCGGCGACGGGCAGAGGATCGGAGCGCACCGGTGGGTGCTGGAGGCCCGATCCCCCGTATTTGAGTCTGAAATCGCGCTCGCCCCGACAACCGGCGAGAACATTGCTGAACTACGCGTCGACGGCATGGACGCCGACGTGTGCAAGGCGCTGCTCAGGTTCATCTACACCGACTCACCGCCGGCGCAGCTCGAGGAGGCACCGGCAACGACCGTGGAGCAGCTGCTCATGGCGGCGGACAGGTACGAACTGAAGAAGTTGAGGGCCGCCTGCGAGGAGGCGCTGTGCAAGAAGATCGACGTGAGCTCCGTGGCCACCGCCCTGGCGCTGGACGAGCGGTACGGCTGCCCGGCACTGAGGAAGGCGTGCATGCGCGTCCTCTCTTCTCCCGATAACCTAGAAGCTGTGGCGGCGTCATCTGATGGTTTGGAGAAGCTCAAGACACTCAGCCTCTCTGTCCTGCTGGATCTATTCGACAAGAACATGCCGTTGCGTGAGCAGCAACGGATGCTCCGGACTATCAGACTCGTGTCGGATCAGTCTGATAAAGGGTGGTGAAGGGTTTAGAAGGCCCCCATTCCATTTTCTTTCATCATATATCATCTCTGTAAGAAAAGGGAAATATGCTACAGAAGGCACATGTGCGTAGCGTCTAGCGTCTGGTCTCCCTTCTAATGATTTCATGGTCTGTCGCTCTACTCTTTTCCCATTATTTAGGGTTGTCAGCGTAGTAGTTACTCCAGTTCCTTGTATTGGTCTGTTTGCTGCGATTTGGGTGGTTGTCGTTTGTGTTTTGGCCGTGCTGTGTTGCCCTGCTTTATATATATAACACGAGACAAAATACACGCCAAACAATACATACAAGGTACCAAAGAGTCCCCTCAAAGCAGATCCTACCCGCACAATAATAAAAATCATAAAACGACTACGCTACCGAGAACCACTGAAAGGCCCCAAGACAACGCCACGCCCGTTTCTTTTCTTTGAATAGTCAGATGGCAAGGCAACAAAAATTATATTGTAATGAATATTTATTTGCAATTGAAATGGAAAACATATATTTATGTGGCTTCAGGCCCCTTTTTGTTATCTAGCCCCAGCCACCCGAAATGTTAGGACCGGGCCTATGTGATGGTTTCAAGCAATTGAAGACGGTATGCCCCTCGGCCTGTTGGAGCTCCTCGTGAAGAAGGTGTCGCGACATAAGCCTAATCTCGCGGAAGTGACGATCCACCTCGGCGACGGGCAGATGATGGTGGCACACCGGTGGGTGCTCAAGGCTCCGGTCACCCATCCTCAAACTGGATCTAGCCCTCGCCTCGAACAATGCCACCGCTGACCATCTACTCCTGCTAGAGAATGACAAGGACGCCGATGTGTTCAAAGCACTGCTCCAGTTCATCTACACCGAGCGCAGCTCGAGATGGCACTGCCATAGAATGTGGAGCGTCTCACAGCAGCGGACAGGTTTGAGCTGGAGAAGCTGAAGCTCCTCTGCGAGGAGGCGCTGTGCAGGAAAATTGACGCCAGCTCCATGGCGGCGTGCAAGCAGTTCCTCTGGAAAAACGTGCTGACAAATGCGCAACCAATTAGAGCATCTCCAACAGCCGCCCAATGCGCGGCGCCCAAAAAACGGGTTTACAGCGCGTAAGTAGATTTTTTTAGGACGCTAGAAGACGTTTGCTCCAACAAACGCTGCAAAATATGCTGTGCGCGCGAGTCCAACGGTCCCAATCAAGCGGTCCCATCTACAGCAGCCCAGAGTTTGCAGCGCGCGCGACCGGACGCACTAAATATGCTGCGCGCGGCCTTTTTGATGCGCGCGCTGCATTAGTTATAGCGCGTGCGCGCTTTTTGTGCGGCTGCTGGAGATTCCAAACCGAGTCCGCGCGCGCAAAATGCAATTTTTATACCGCGCGGCACTCATATAGCGCTTCTGTTAGAGATGCTCTTAGTACCAATGTATTATGAATTTACCAGCTAGCTAGTGCGTTACTCCAATCATAAAAAAAATATGAATTTATAATACTCAACTAAGAGATTTATCTCCTTCGGATATCAGATAACAGGGCTTGCTTCATAAGCTAAGCAATTGAATAATAGCACACTGTTTGCAGTTTTGTTGATTGAACTGAAGGTATAATTGTGATCGTTTAACCTTTAGCTATCTCCATCTTCTTCAAATTCCACTGTGTAATCATCTTCGGAGACTACCTCTATCAAAATATAAGATGTATTTTGACACTATGGCAATGTCAAAAAACATCTTATATTTCGATACCCAGGGAGTATTTCAGATATGAGATACAAATACGCCAACTGTGGTTGTCTCAGGACTTTTAGTTAATTCCTGATCAACTAAAAGCCAAACTGTGCCTCTTGGCAAAACAAAGTGACTTAACAGCCAAACTGTGCCGAGAGCCAGATCTCTCAGGCAAACAGAAATTTCCAAAAGCATTTTCCAAAATAAAGTGACTTAACAGCCTCTGGTTCCGTCAGCTCTTTGCCGAGAGGCACGCTCGGCAAAACTGCCACAGCCAACTGACAGTTGCTCCCAGCGCATGCCACTTTGCCGAGATCCGCACTCGGCAAAGATTCATTCCTAGTTCTGTTTCTTCTGCTTTTCCCTCGGATCACTGCAGCAAAAACAGATACACAATACACAAACTTGCATTTGAAGTCATAAAGTCTAACAACAAACTCACATAACCAATATATAAATAGTTCACACAAGCTTTATTTGAAATCACAAAGTAGCTCTTTGGTACACGTGCCTACTCACTAAACAACAAAGCAGTCAATGACGTCTGCATGTGACCACGTGATAAAAGCAACAGCACAATTATGACAAACTGAGAGAGAATTATCAAGTTCTTCCATCCATTGAACCCGATAAGCCGTTTCTGGCTTGCACCATTGCCTAAGCCTAATTCAGATTTTTCTTATGGTTAAGTACATACTGATTGTAATGATACTCTGTCTTCTCGAGTCGTGGGAGCTGCCTTCATAGCAAAGCACTTGTTCATTGCATTCAGACAATGAATCGTAGACTCCTGGACACCTACCTCTATACACCGCATACCACTTTATCTACAAAGAAAGAGAAAAGGAGGCAGAGACGAAATGCAAGGTTAAAATATCACATAATACTTAATCTATGTAAGCATTCGTCACTCATATAATCAAAAGCATCGCAAGTGGCAATCCAAGTCCATATCAGCAGCTACATGAGTATATCACTAAATCAATGCCAAACTATCTAGGTGGGCTACTCCGAGATGTAGTCAGTGAAACCAGTGATCGTGGAGTCAGAGCACGTGGGGGCATCCCCCACAATGGAGGAACAAACGTCGTCGAGAGTGAAGGTCGGTGGACTCAATGGCATCGGGTCGTCACACTCCTTAAGTGGTGGGGCTTTCCTCTCCATAGATGGCGGATTCTTCTTGACCAGATCCTCAAAATACTTTATTAGGATCAGATGCGGGTTCTTTTCAATGAGCGCCATCAAGTGGTCCTCGATGCGCTTCTCCTTGACCACGGAGTCGACCCTAATGAAAGTTGTGTCGCCGAAGGAAGCCATAGCCGTGAAATCGATCGGTGCTAACACCTTTCATCCTACAATGAAAAATAGCATAAGGATCAAATATCAAAGATTACATCTAAGAAAATTAATTATGATGGACACTCTCTCACGGATATTTCGACTTCCGGTGATGGTCGAGCTGGGTGAGTACATCATGCATGACAAATGTATATCACAGGACGAACTCGCACAGATCGACCGCAATCGGCAAAATTCAATTTTCTTTCTCCAAGAACAACTCTCATCTCTCTCACGTATATATGATGGACACTCTCTGGTGGTGGTATATATGGTGGACACTCTCTCACAGGTATTTCGACTTTTGATGATGTTCAAGCTAGGCGAGTCCATCGTGCGTGACAAATGTATATCACAGGAATAACTCGCCCAGATTGATTGCCATCGACAAATTCTATTTTATTCCTCCAAGAACAACTCTCATCGACACTCCTTCACGTATATATGGTGGACACTCTGTCTGGTGGTTGTATATATGGTGGACACTCTCTCACGGATATTTTGACTTTCGGTGATGGTTGAGCTGGGTGAGCCCATCATGCGTTATCAAGATATAACAGGAAGAGCTCACCCAGATCAACCGTCATCGTCAAAAGTCAATTTTCTTCCTCCAAGAACAACTCTCATCAACTGTCGGTGATGGTCGCTCTTCCTCTATTCCTCCTACTTTGAAAAGATCACAGAGGAGGAATAGAGGAAGCACGACCCCCTACGACAACAATCGGTACCATTCCTCTGAAAACATCCCGCATCTGTCAAATATGGTCGTCACTCGCTCAAGATAAGAACTAGTACATAAAAACTACTACAAAAAACTACTATGAAAACTACTAGTCCCACTACAAGATAAAACTAATACATAAAAACTAATGCAAAAAATTACTACATAGCATCCATACAAAAAACAAAAACAAGTAGATGCAAACAACAACAAAATCCATGCATACATCCACACATAGCATCCATGCATACAACATCACCAAAAATTATCTACATAGCATCCATCCATCTATCAATCCATACATCTAGTCATCCATCTATCTATGCATCCATCTATTTATGCATCTATGTATGCATCCAAATATTCATCCATCCATACATACATACATCCACACATGGAGAGGGGGGAGCTCACCAAGTAGACCGAAGGGAGGAGCTCGGTGTGGGGGCGCGGGGTGGGGGCACCGGCCAGTCGGGGGGGGGGGCAGCCACGAGGTGCGAGGGTCGCGGGGTAGGGGACGCCGCCAGGTCGGGGGGCACGGCGTGGGGACCGTCGACCGATCGGGGGACGACCCAGATCGAGCAAGGACTTGGTTCTTCGGGGTTGGAGGAACTTTGGACCCAGAATCAGGGAAGTGTGTTTGGACGAATGATCAACTTGCAATACCCATGACGAAGCTTGAGGATGCAATCAAGGCAGCGCAAGAAGGGACGTTCATTCCCGACAGAGAGAAGGACGAGCTGACAGAGGCCCTCGGGAATCATGTACACCCTGGACGGACATGAGGCACATCAGGCTCCGTTCTGTGGGTGCATGGGTTTCCCGACAGCGGTGGTTATAGAAGCCAATAGAAAAAGAAGAAAGTCGAAGGAAGCGAAATGCATAAGATCAATGCAAGATTAGCGAAACTAGAGGAACTTGAGAGCCAGTGAGCTACCGGCCAACCATCTCAGCGGCACGAAGATCCTTCCTTTGACACTGCCCCGAAGCTACCCCACCATCTCAGCGGAGAAGCAGTTTGGCTTCCACGGAGCTCATTCAGCCTGATTTCACGGCTCCTCGCTACCCCGTGGATAGTATCACGGAGACTGAACATTGTGTGCTAATGGCGAAATGCCAGAAACTGACCTTGAAGGCTGCAGTTGGCTCTGTTTTACCTCCTCAAGCTGAGGGAACTTTCCATTGCCGTCCGATTCCACATGGCTATGCTATTGTCACGGTGGATGAAATAATGGAGGGATTTGAGGGGCTGGAGCTTGACTACCCTATAGGTGAAGGGGATGTTCTTCTGGAAAGTGCATTAAGGAGTACCTGTCTATGGATAAAGGAGAACATGAAGCTTCCAAACTAGATGCCGCCTCAGCAGACTCAGCCGGAGGAGGCCCCTCAGCAGACTCCTCATAGTCCAGCTCAGCCGTCTCAGCTGCCTGAGACGTCTCTGGCGCGTGAGCTGTCTCCGCCGCTCAGCCTACCGTCTCCGGCGGCGGAGGCCCGTCAGTAGAGTCCTCTTCCGCCTCAGCTGTCTCCAGCGCGTCAGCGGACTCCACCTCCTCCTCCGCCTCCTCCGGCACGTCAGCAGACTCCGCCGCCTCCGCAACGGTCGAAGAGAGCCGCGCTGCTTCGGCGGCTAGCAGTAAAAAAGGCGGGAAGAAATTCAAAACTGGTCCAAGCCTCAGGGCTCCTCCAAAGTTACAATATGAGAGGACTGACGAGGAAAACAAGGAAATCGTGGATGCCAAAGTGAGAGATCATTTTGAAAGGAAACCTCCACCTCCAAAGGAGAAAATGGATCCAGTGAAAGCGAAGCGCTGTCTTGATGCCCTTAGGCGACCACCACCACCTCCGCTGCAATCACACTATGACCGATGTATTGAAAATACATATGATGAAGCGCAGCGGTCGGGACGTATTAAGAGTGCTGCAAGACGAAGTGGGAAAACAATTCCCCAGCTCGGAGAACAGGAGAGCAATCATGCCCCCCGCTCATGGTGTCTACCGATATCGCTAATCATCCGGGGCTAGTGCCCGGTACCACTCTTGGTGATTACGTGGGCGATGATGTACAGTTTGAAACGGCTGAGGTAGTAGAGATATTAAGATACGAGCACGGGAAGCCTCTGGTCAAACCTGATCAGGTCCGGCTCCTACCAACAATGATGTGAAGATTGCATGAGTGGTACTTGGAAACCTGCAGGAAGGATGGACCGACAGTATGATGCTATGAATTAAAACTTAGCACGACTTCATTGGAGTCGACCTGCTACCTATTGAATTTGTGGAATTATTTCAGTTATTCAATCAAGAGGACCTCGACAAACAACTCATGACTTGTTACTGTCTGTAAGTATTATTTCTGTAATTAAGTCTCTAGCTCAGCTCGTGCATTGCATGTATATATAATTCTCCTCACTATATTATGCAGATTGAAGATCATCGAATGCAAAATAGGACAAGTCTATGACATTGGGTTCATTAGCCCAAATACCGTAAATCAATGGGCGGTACAAACCAGAGCCAAAGATACCGAGGATAACTTGCTAAAAGCGTTCCTTCGACATCAAAACAAAAGGGAAATACTCTTTCCTTCAACTTCAAGTGAGTGCTACTGCCTTGTGCATATTCAGTTTTGCTTACTAAAGGTTAAGTGTAATTGATGAGTTGTGCGTGCGCATGTTCCACTTTATTTTGCTATCCATTAAGCTTTACGAGGCAGTAGTAACTGTCTTAGACTTAAGACGTAAAGAGCAAATGGAGTGGTCGGACATGAGTGAAATGCTCCAGAGGTAAGTTCAATCATTATCGTACCATATCGGCAACTTATATTTGTTTCTTGATATCAAGTAATCGTTTTCTTTGCCGGGCAGGGTTTGGAAAAAGTTCACCGGAATGGTCCCTGGTCTGAAGAAGGAGCTGCGATTTACACTCCCCAAAGTAAGTAGTACTAGCTAGTTGCGCGCATCTCTCATTCATTCTAGTTTCATCAATACCATTATCATGTTTGCTTATCAGTTTGATTGAACTCTATTCTCACAAAGTGCTTGTGGTAAGCACCCGAGAATAATTTATGTGGATACTACGTTTGCGAGTTCATTCGCAACTCGACCGTTGAGCGGGGCATAACTAAAGAACAATTAGAAGTACGTAAACAATATTCACAATTTTATTTTATTACCATCAATTGTGTTGAGTTTCACTTATATATATTGACCCCCCTTATATATATGATCGGTTGTGTTTCACTTATATATATTGACCCCCCTTCTTTAAATTAGATCTGGGAAGATGCGGGATGAACTCCTACCACATGATCGCATACGAGTAATTCAAGAGAATTGGAGGGATTTTTTGTTGACCACATCATACCTGCAAACGAAAAATACCATATCAAATTGCAAATGGATCTTACGTAGATGATGTTAGGAATTGTAAGAGATGTCATATTGTATATATGTAGTAGCATCAGATAGATATACGAAAACTTGTTGTTCGGCCAAGCACGGAGAAAGAGAGGTCACTTCTCTCTATATATGTTGATGATGATCTTGTGTAATTAATGGTTCCTTCATTTTCTTACTAGCTTGCGTTGAGTTCTCTCTATATGTAGTAGCTAGCGTCGACCAAGCACGGAGAAAGAGATGTCACCTCTCTCTATATGTAGTAGCTAGCTAACACAATGTGAAACACATAAACCCTCCAAAACCCATAAACCCTGTTCGCACATGAACACGTCACCATGTACCCTCGACGCCGGGGGTGATGTACCGCAACTCACATCGAAGGAGATCTGACCGGCAGCGCGATACGCAGGACAACCGGCAGATACTTTTGTAGACCCGAAGCCCCGCTTGCCCGGGAGGGACCCCGTCAGGGCTCGCGGCGGCTATGGACTGCTCTAGGTCGATTCGCTCGCCCCCAGAGCCTCGTGGATCCGCAGCCCTCCAGCATGAAGAAACTAGCGAAGAACGAGAAGAAAGATACAAGGGAGAGATAAAAAGAAGATGAACACGAAAAAGTAGTAGATTGATTTGTTCGATTGGTGTTGTTCAATCGGCCGTCACTCTTAACGTATATAAGAGGTGGCTGGACTTCCCGTACAAGAAAAGGATTCATTTAGACTTTCCTTACAAGAAAATTATATCAATTCATGTCCTACAGTTTCAGTTTCAGCCCAACTCAGATTCATTCTGAATCTGTCTCATACTTCTGTCCTGCTTCTTGCGCGCGGGCCGTAGAAATCACATACTAACTCGGATGGAGTCGATTTCAACATCAAACTTGTCCGCCTCGGCGATCTGCATAAGACAATGAGGGCCACTTCTCCTTTTATGGCCATCTTGATGACTTTCAGGGCCTATCTTTGAATGTGGGTCGGATTTAATTATGCAGTTTTCTGAACTGTCCGAGTCTTGTAACAATTTTGCAGGCCGTATACTATCTCCGATGATGATGACTCCAAAAGTAAAGTTGACCGTTTCGACAATATGCACAACTTCCGTGTAGAACTCCTTTCTATACGAGGCCATCTGAATAACCTTTCGAGTCCATCTCCAACTTCTGATCGGATTGACTTTGATAGTCTCCACCCTGGCAAGCTTTCCACTCCGGCAAGCTTTTACGCCGGCAAACTTTCACACGGGCAAGCTTCCACGCCGGCAAGGTCTCCACCACGGCAAGCTTTCCACGCCGGCAAGCTTCATTCAGCCGACAAAGGCCGAATAACCCACGCGACCCATCAGACACCACCTAGGTGGGTGTCTGGTCCCTCGCGTCACTTTTTCACTCAGGACCGGTCCGTGAAGTGTTGCCTCTAACGTTTGCATACAAACTCGGATTGGGACAATTTTTATATGAAAATTGATCGGTTCGACGAGACGAAGACAATTCGTGTAGATCATTGTTTCATATGAGATCGTCTTGGGGCTTAATCGGCCAAAGTGTACTCTAAATATAAGATCTTGGTACTTTGAGCATAGTTTTGGCCTTTGAGATGAAATTGGACGGCGATAGCCCAAACTTCAAAGATGTTCATATCAAAAATACGGAACTCCTTAATGTGGATCACTTCTTCATTTGAGGCCATATTAAATAGTTTCTTGACCATGCCAAAATCGGGTGTCAACACATGCCCTCCTGTTTTTCAGCAAAGTTTGTGTGCCGAAAAATAATTGCACATAGCTTGCTCTAAGGAAGATCTCACCACTCCATCGGCTATTTATATGCTTAGGCCGATAATCTCATATCGGCCAGATGCTCAGACTACCTATCACCTGGGTAGGGCCTTTCCAAATATTTGTTGTCTTGATAACACAAGCGCCTCCATGGATATGTCCCGTGGTGCAACCTGCCTGATCTCTCAACTCGGATACTGCAAATAAGGAGAATAGGTTTCTTCTAGCTGGCCACCCGGTGCACTAGATCATTGTTAGTGGCCGACTCAATAGTCAAGACGTCCTCACAAGTATTGGTAAAACCGAGCATCGGCTTTTAGGTATGAGATAAACCGTGAAGAACGCCATCAGCCAGATGCCAGCTTTGCCAACACGATGCACTCTCAGGGCGATATGAAAATATCGGCCGTGCGTCCTCATCTTAAAGGACCTCGAGAACCCGTCCACCAAAGTGTGAATAACCGAAATAAATCAGATGTTTCGGCTGGGGATAAATTACAGAGCATCGGCTTTGATGGTACGATTGAAGAACATGGACGATGTGCCATTTGGAGTCTCCTATCTTGAGATGAAAACTGTCGACTCCGCCTGCCGGCTTCACACTTGTCCTCTTTTACTCTTGCCGGCTTCGCAATAGGAGATGTGGTGCCACTTCTGACTCGAGGATTTCCCTTGGGAACCCAAGCCATGTTCCTCTTCTCCAGCTCTTTGGCCCTAAGCCAATTCAGCTTTTTCTCTTGCGAATATGGTAAGCCGAGTGGGCATCCCGGCTGTGTCTTTGGTTTATGCACTGGCAAGTTCTTCCTGGCTTTGGGCACCTCCAGCTTGGCCCTTCCAAACTCGGCGATTGGATCCTTGAAAGTTACCTGCTTCATTTTCTTGTCCTTAGTAGCCAACATAGACTCGACTGTCTTTTTGTCATCTGGAGTTGGATCTGAAATAGCACACTTGCGGCCATCCTTTTTCACTCGGTACACTTGCTTGACCACGTCCATCTTCTTCACTGAGCTCCGGACCAATTCTTTTTGGTCGAGTCGGTCTTTAACATGTGGTTGTTGAACAAACGATGATCCTCTTGGAGCTGCATAATTTTGTTGAGGTGGTTTAGAATATGATGGATAGTGTGCCCTTGATTTATACTTGTCCCATGATTGATATGAATAATAGTCGGTAGGGGGAGATATCAATGACATCGGCATTGGTGGCCCAAAAGGATGATATGGAGTCTGCTTTCTCAACTTCTTCCGTCACCAATTCCGGTCTTCAGATTTATGCCTTGGGGGTGACTTCGATGCTTTTGTTCCACTCGGCCGACAAGCACTCTTTGCCTCACTTATATTCTGATATTTTTCTAATAACTGCGCGAAAGTGACTTTCGGCTTTTTACCTTTGTGCTTACCATTGCCTTTGCTTTGTTTAGATGTGTGTGCATTAGCCTTTGAATTTTCTCGTTGCCCCGAGCGCTAGATGTCGCTATTGTAGTTTTGATAGAGTTCTCGTCTTCAATTTTTATTGATGCACTTTTTAACCATATCCTTGCTCGAAGACTTGACCCCGTCATCATTGGTGTGTACCTGTTGACTTTAGATGAATCGACTTGAGATAGCTGAGTCAACATTTGATTGCCATCAAGACCAATCTGATACGACTGGCCATATGCTCGTGCTTCAACAAACTCCAATCGTCTTCTGTTGACTGATTATGCGCCTCGATGGATCATGTTGCAGTCTTTGACATTTTGCTCGAACGAACATTGCATTCGCTCTTGTCTTGATGGCTCGACATCATGATCAATTATAATAATAGGATTAGTCAGCGATGTACTGATGATATGATCACGTATGCCCGGATTGAAGGTAAATTGTTTGTTCATTAACCGATAATGTGATACCGGCTTTGGAACTAAATAACCGAGTGGTGTCGCCTTAACGTCATCTGACTCGGCTATGCATCGATTTTCTTTCTCATTTTCCGATGCTCTTGAATCGACTATCCTAGAGAACTTTGAACCTAGCTTTATATTTCTGCAACCAAAATAATTACAGAATATACGTCTCATCTGAGACCAAATGTTAGCCAGGCATGCAACAAACAAAGTTGTCCATATGAATATAAAGTTCAGTTGGCATGACGGGAACAATTTTGGTTGCGATAAGTTGTCACTATTAGCCTCTATGAATGATACCATGTGTTTACTAGCATGATTAGTGACAAGATCATTTCTAACAAACAGATTACTCATTTCGATTGGTCTTTCAAAAATAATTAGAATCCTACTAACGGGTGCATCAATATGATTTTGACCGAATCGTAAATTGAATAAACTGTCTGCTAGGTGTACCTTTGTGAAGACATTGGAAGAAGGGAGATGGTTGCACCACTGGAACAATACCTTGCTCCACTTTTGAATAATTCTCCAACACCTCTTCCCCCTCTTCTGGATCTCGTGTCTCATCACTCGGATTGCCTGAGTAGATTTCACTCGGATTGCCTGAGTATATTTCAGCCGGATTGCCTTAGTGGATTTCACTCGGACGCTCTTTGTTAGTTGAACTTTGCTCGGCTGCATTTTCTTGTTCTTGATGTTCATCATTAACCGAACTGTGTTCGGCCATATTACTTTGTTCTTGATGCTCATCAATATCTTTAGCACGAAACTCATAGGGTAGCATGTAAGCTCCCTTACATCCAGAAAAATCAAGCACAACCAATTTGCTGCGTTTGTCGTTCCTTTGCTCAGTGAAGTTTGCATCTTCTATTTTGGTACATTCGGTAATAACTTGCTTGATGCACTCGGCATTAGCTGCCTCAGTGCTCAATCTGGTTTCAATCGAATCCACTGTATTAGCTGAGTGAATCCTTTTTTGCTGATTTTCTTGCCAAGCTTCTTTTTTATTTTGCCTCAAAAGTGCAGAACGGCCAACATGGTTGCTACATGGAGGAAGGCACTTGATGTACTCTTGCAAATCTTCCTCTCTACGCTTCTTCTTGACTGCTTCATAAGCCTATCGATATTTTGCTGGTAATTCCTAAAGAGTTGGCGTAGTAAAGCTGTCGACACTATTGCTTGTGAGCTTTGGCTTGACCTTGTCCAGATGGGCCACATATTTTTCTTTAAACTCAGCCTTGCTTGGATCGTCTTGCCCCCCAACACTTTTAGGATCTTTCGGCAATGAATTGATGTTGCCAAAATTTTGCGATTGTATAGGGGGTGTATAACATGCTGCAATGATAGGTGAAGGCATGTGCATAGTTGTTGAATATTTTCTCTCGCCAATTAGATCAACCAGCAACACTTCGTCTTCTTTCAAAACCCTAGCTCTTATTGTCTCATAATCAGGAACCAATCCCTTTTCGTGCTGCTCAAGGTAAATAGCACTAATCTTCTTATTTTGGGCTAAACTTTTTAATGCAGCGAGAGCCACCTCATCTCCTACATTATTAGACACATATGCTCCTGCAGAATCTCCATTCATTCGGCCATAACCGCGAAGGCGAGCTGAGTCATGAATATTTTTAGTTTCATATGCCACTGAACAATTAATCTCACGAGGTGTAGTATATGATGTTTGAGGATACCTAGCCAAATAACTATAGGAAGCATGGCGGATTCCCCCGTCCATCGGCATGTTTGGGGATGAACCCGCATACTGTGAGTCGGCTGCTGATGGATAAAACTATGAGACGCCCCCCTGCACATGAGGTGTCATATATTGACCACTCGAACAAATCGTGTTGTTCACGGGCATATTGAAAGATGTTGCCGATGCACGAAAGGTCAGATTCATAAGTTGCATGTCGCGATTCTGTAAATTCCAAGTTTCTTCAATGGAATAACTAGTCCGTCTTTGCTCGTTAGGGCTAGCCGACATGACATGTCCCTTGAAAGATCTAGCAACATCAACATAATGGTTATTTGCATCTACGTAAGGAGATTGATCATACATGTTACCATTCTAGATTGCAGTTGCTTGATGACGATGTCGTAGCAAGAACAGGCTGTAGACTGTCAAAGCTTCGTCCCCAGCGGAGTCGCCAAAAAGTGTGTTCGCACAACACGTCACCGTGTACTCTCGACGCCGGGGGTGATGCACCGCAGCTCACGTCGAAGGAGATCTTACCGGCAGCGCGATACGCAGGACAACCGGTAGATACTTTTGTAGACCCGAAGCCCCGCTTGCCCGCGAGGGACCCCGTCAGGGCTCGCGGCGGCTATGGACTGCTCCAGGTCGATTCGCTTGCCCCTAGAGCCTCGTGGATCCGCAGCCCTCCAGCATGAAGAAACTAGCAAAGAACGAGAAGAAAGATACAAGGGAGAGATAAAAAGGAGATGAACACGAAAAAGTAGTAGATTGATTTGTTCGATTGGTGTTGTTCAATCGGCCGTCACTCCTAACATATATAAGAGGCGGCTGTACTTCCCGTACAAGCAAAGGATTCATCTAGACATTCCTTACAAGAAAATTATATCAATTCACGTCCTACAGTTCCAGTTTCAGCCCAACTCGGATTCATCCTGAATCTGTTCCATACATCTGTCCTGCTTCTTGCACGGGCCGTAGAAATCACATACTTACTCGGATGGAGTCGAGGTCAACACCAAACTTGTCCGCCTCGACGATCTGCATAAGACAACACGGGCCACTTCTCTTTTTCTGGCCATCTTTGTGACTTTCAGGGCCTATCTTTAAATGTGGGTCGGATTTAATTATGCAGTTTTCTGAACTGTCCGAGTCTTGTAACAATTCTGCAGGCAGGCCGTATCTTATCTCCTATGATGATGACTCCAAAAGCAAAGTTGACCATTTCGACGATACACACAACTTTCATGTAGAACACCTTTCTATACGAGGCCATATGAATAACCTTTCGAGTCCATCTTCAACTTCTGATCGGATTGACTTTGACAGTCTCCACCCCGGCAAGCTTTCCACTCTGGCAAGGTTTCTACCCCGGCAAGCTTTCACACCGGCAAGCTTCCACGCCGGCAAGCTTTTCACGCTGGCAAGGTCTCCACCCCGGCAAGCTTTCCATGCTGGCAAGGTATCCATCCCGGCAAGCTTCATTCAGCCGGCAAAGGACGAATAACCCACGAGACCCATTAGACACCACCTAGGTGGGTGTCTGGTCCCTCGCGTCACTTTTTCACTCAAAACCGGTCCGCGAAGTGTTGCCTCTAACTTTTTCATACAAACTCGGATTGGGACAATTTTTATATCAAAATCGATCGGTTCGACGAGACGAAGACAATTCGTGTAGATCATTTTTTTCATATGCGATCGTCTTGGGGGCTTAATCGGCCAAACTATACTCTGAATATAAGATCTTGGTACGTTGAGCATAGTTTCGGCCTTTGAGATGAAATCGGACGGCGATGGCCCAAATTTCAAAGATGTTCATATCAACAATACGGAACTCCTTAATGTAGATCACTTCTTCATTTGAGGCCATCTTAAATAAGTTCTTGACCGTGCCAAAATCGGGTGTCAACAAACTCCCACTCCCCTTTAAAAAAACAGCGTCTGGGAGGTACTGACGCGTGGATGCCTTCTAGTGCCGGTTGGTGTTACCAACCAGGACTAAAGGTCCTCCTGCCTGGGTGCCCCACAGTGGCCATGTGGAACCCCTTTTGTCCCGGTTCGTAAGCCAACCGGAACTAAAAGTAATGGGCATTAGTCCTGATCGTTTTGTCCTGGTTGTAGAACCCGGACTAAAGGCCCTCTAGAACCGGGACAAATGCCCTGTTTTTTTACTAGTCTCTCCCTATAATAATAAAGTACGGATTGACTTTGTCGGGTTTACCGTCACAACACGCTTTCTTCTCATGTCATAATACATTTTTATAATTTGTATAGACAAAATCGTAATATAAACGAGGTGGTACTATATTTTGTCTGTTTTTTGTCCGTCCGTGGTCCGTATTATCTTCTATGTATCTGAGGTGGTACTAATTTTGGTTGTACACATCGTGTCATATGTTTTTTCAAGCAGACAAAGCCGGCCCATGTGTTCGTTGCCACCGCACGTGTTCCAGCCCATCGCTTCGCAAGTTTATTATTGATACAAGGACCATGTAGCTCCGTTCAAATTCTTTCTCCAATTAAATAATCCCACCTCACTTCTTTGCATTTGATCCCACCAGTTCATATACGTACTACCTGAAGAATCAACAAGCGGCACATAAAATCAGGAAGGAAACGAATCAAGAAGGGAATTAACTCCGCTTCATAGTCATATGGAACCGACCCGACTCATATGGGTCTCTTCCCCTGAACAAAATCCGAGCGCACACAAAAACGTCGGGTCGCAGCAGCGGCACAACCCAGTCGACCCTGCATCGCTGGGCTCCTGCTTCGCCAATCGTCGGGCCGGCGGCTCATACCGGGTGACTGGCGAAGGAAGCGTGGCAGCCACATGACCCACCGACGTTTGGCTGTTTTATGGCCAGATTTTTCAATAATTTTCTAACGGAAAAAAGGAAGCACGATGCGTGTAGGTGCGTGGTCTCTAATTAAAGATTATGCAAATCCGGTACTTCAAACACCCGCGGACGCGACCGGACGTATCCGCAGACAGTGACCAATCACGTCTCAAATTAGACACTCTGCATCCAAATCTCTCATATTTCACTCCTAGATCCATATAAAGCATGCAAAAAAAAACCTACGTACTACATACTACGTAGTACCCTATCTAATCTTCATCGTCGGAGATTTGCACGACGACAATGCCGAGCGTCGGCTGGACGGGCGGGTAGGAGGGCTCTATCTCATCCTCCTCCTGCTCGACCTCATCCATGTAGGCGAGCATCAGCGCCTCGTCCGCGGCCTCCACCTCCTGTCGGCGAAGGCATCTAGCCTCCGCAGTCAACTCCGAGCGAAGGGAATCGAGGATGGCCTGCTGCTCCGCCTGTAGATCCACATCGCCAGCGTCCCCGACATCCTCCTCCTCGAACTCCTAAAGATCGAGTCCATGTTATAAAATCTAGGGGAGCCTTATCACCTGAACATCATCTACCACCAAATAGCATAATCACCAATGACCAGTAGGCCAGTAGGCCAGTAGGCTGATATATGAAGCAACGTGCGATAACTAAAAAATATGTTGGTCAATTCCTTCACACCAAAATAAAGGATAGTGACTTAAGTTGAATGAGTTTGATTCTGCTACAAACTGACAGTTTTGGCATTTGGCTAAAGGCTTCAAACTACCAATATTCCTCACAATGTTACAAACACCTATGCAGACTTTGAGACATGAATTATTCGACGTTATGCATGTTGTAGATGTATAAGATAATTAACTGGCACTCTCCAAGGAAAAGAAAAGAAACCATACTAGTTGAGAACAAATGATTTAGTTTCAACAGACAGAATATAGATTGGAGAGTATCTATTCATGCCAAGTTCACCGATTTCACCTTGCAAAGCTTCCATGGCAATAGCTGCTTGAGCAGCATTGGTGAAATCAACAAAACAGAGGACGATTGGGTCACCACCAGGCTGTTAGAAGCGAAGAGTTAGAAGAATAAATGAAAATCAAATGTGAGGCAAGACCTGACAAACGCCCAACAGCTCACTTACATGTCTTGGTTCTTTGTTTACAAGTCTCACCTCCTGAAAGCCAACAAATGGTCGAAAGATATCTGGGTGGAAAAGTGAAGGACCAACAGCTAAAAACATGAAGGCATGTTATGAAGGACAACAAGTGCAGAGAGTTACAGAAAAGGTGTAGGTTTTAAGGATACGAGAAACTTCCCGGCGTTCACAGTCAGGAGGGATGCCTTCAATGAACAAGGTGTTTGAGGCATCTGGGGGAAGGGGAGGCTCTGGCATTCCACCACCAAAACCAACATTCCTGCCATTCATACCCCCAGCAGCCATCCCCGGACGATCATCACCTTGGTAGCCACCAGCACTGGCTCCCGCGGTAGGCCTGATAGATCCACCAGCAGGTCCAGCGCCATAGGACTGAATTTGCTGAAGATAAGAAAAAAAAATTAGCTGAGAGTGTTGTTTAGAAAATGATTAATCAGGGAAAAGGATGACGTATACCCCAGTACGCAGAAAACGCTCATAGGAAGCATTAAGAGCCTGTGTATCTCTCACGGCAGCATATCCTGGCCTTTCCTCATCACGAGGGTAATAGCCCGCCATCTCAGGAGCACCAGGTCCATCTACAAAGGGGAGGAAAGCTAGCAGTAAATACAGGTCACAAGACATACTTTTGCAGAGCTTTTCCCAGAACATTTATAGTTTTATAGCAACCATAGAATTAGAGACGGTGCTCTCTGCCTCTCTCAAGAAGTCCGTTTAATGTGCTGGATTCGGATATTGGTTGAGAAGATAGGCCAAAATCACTATTTTGACCTTGTCGGGATGCTTTTCCCAGAACATTTATAGGTTTATAGCAACCATAGAATTAGAGACAGTGCTGACTGCCTCTCTCAAGCCGTCCGTTTAATGTACTGGATTCAGATATTGGTTGAGAAGATAGGCCAAAATCACTATTTTGACCATGTCAGATTTTTTAGCATGATCTGAACCCTTCCAGATTTTTTAGAACGATCTGACCCTTTTGGTAATGCCAAGCCTTGTGGCGTTTCTGCCCCACCTAGACACACCAAACCGGGCAGCGTTTCTTCCCTAAAAAGATAACTGCCCACGGGCACATATTGCTGGAAACGCCACAAGCAATGGCGTTTCTTCTTGGGGCAGCAACGCCACAGGCCACAGCATTTCCAGTAATGCGCTGTGGTTTGTCGACCACGTCGTGACCAGGCCAAAAACGCTCGGCGGTTTGCCGTTTCTATATGTGGTCCAGGAACGCCGGAAGCCATGGCGTTTTGTGCTAACGTTATCTGGCAAGGTCAAAACAGTGATTTTGGCCGAGAAGATATACTGAAATCAGCTTGGCATGGATAACTCTAATCAACGAAAGTGTTGGCTCACAGTACAGCTTGCAGTCATCACAACTAATAAACGACGACTAGAACCAAGCAATCAAAAGTTCATAACAAAACCTGCACTTTTGACCCAACTTCATCCTGAATCAAAACCAAGCATGCAGAATCCCAGTCTGCACTCACGCAGCAGCGCCTCTAAAAGTCGACCAGGCTTAACGCGTGAATCCACCTGGACGGCACCAATTTCAGCACCATTACACCGAGAGATGGCGCAAAATTACCATGGGAGGCACCGCTTTCAGGGGTCGAAGGCGTACTAAAATCTAGGCCCCTTGACGCAAACTTTCCCACAAAATACGCTTGATTTCGCATCAGTGACAGTCGGCGTGGAGCTCAGGCAACCGAGCGCGGCTCGAATGGGGGCAGCGAGCGTCGCGCCTGCTCCGGGGCGGCGTGGGCTAGGGCGGAGCGGATCAATTCGACCAGACGAGACGCGGCAGCGCTAAAACCCTAGGCATCTGAATCCGGAGGGGCGGGAGAACGAACATCTTTATAGCTAGTCGTGAGAAGGTTCAAAGCCTCATCCTTAGATTTCAAAGATACACATGGAAGTATCTAGTGGAGTTAACAATTAACGTCATGAAATATTTCTTTCCACCTTTTGTCAAAACACCATTCGTTTCACATAAATTTGAATGTATGATTTCTAGTCGTGCAAGATTTCTCATTTATGCAGTCGTGTGTGACTTACGAGGTTGCTTACATTGCACACAAACTTGACACTTAGATCCCTTGACAATGGTGAAACTAGGGATTAAGTTCAATTTGGCTAGTCGCGAGATGCAACCAAAGTTAACATGACAGAGACGTGAATGCCACACATTTGATTCACTATTGTTGCAAACATAATTAACAATTTTATTGCAAACACCTGACAAGGATAAACGGAACAGGCCTCCCGACTCATAGCCTTTACCAACAAAGGTCCCATACTTGGATATTAAAAAAATATTCGACTCAAAGACAAGCTTGTAGCCATCTCTACACAGAAAATATCCGAAAAAAAAAATTTATTGACGGAGAGGACATAATGCACGTTCTTCAGCCGCACGGTTTTCCTTGAAGTAAACTTCAGATCAACCGTGTCAACACCACAAACAGAAGCACTTGAACCGTTGCCCATCAGCACGGTGGAAGTCCCTGCGGTCTGATAAGACGAAAACATGGAAATATCACCGCATACATGCAAATTAGCACTCGTGTCAATCAACCAATCAGGAGAATGATGTAGGGTAACGCGACAGACAACAAAAAATTTCCGACCTACGCACCAGCCCAGGACCACTATGGAGACTGCATACATGGTTTGATCTTTTTCGTTACCGACTCGTAGCGCAGCGGTAACTAGAGTCGATGACGATCGGCGGTGCAGATCCCCGCAGCTAGGATTTAGAACCTCCCAACCGCGAGGATGTATACCCTCATCTGCTCCTCAGACAGCCCTCCGGGAGGCGGTCGAACAGCCCCTCGGACGGTGTCGCGGACAGCCCTTCGGGAGGACCTTCGAAACTCGAACGGTCACTCGGACAGCCCTTCGGGAGGATCTTCGAAACTCGGACGGTCACACGGACAGCCCTTCGGGAGGCACTCCCGAACTAAGACCGAAACTACGATCTCTCTACAGAGTTGCACACATACGGTGTCATCTATCCGGCAGGGCTTCGCCGTCCAGAACTAGTTCCTGCCGGAACCCAGACAGCCTTACGGCTCTACGAAACTCTTTTCGTGGGAGGGAGAGAAGAAGCCAGATAATTCATGGCATGTTTATGAGAGCAAGGGATGAGGTTTGGGCTGCCCACTCCTCTATTTATAGGAAAGCCAAGGGGTAGGGATGGCTCACAAAAACCCAAAATGCCCATGCAAATGTCACACATGAAGGGCATAATGGGAGGGAAGTGGAGCTCCATGGAGCCCCACACATGTGGCCGGCCAACCCCCTTGGGGCCCCCATGAGGAGCATGCTTGGCCCCCAAGCCCTTCCAGAAGCCTTTTGGAAATATCCCAAAAGGTGACTCACCATAAAATATCCCAAAAAGCACTTTCACTATTCACGACGACATTTTTCAGCGTCTGTTCGAACTAAAAATATTTATGTGGGCTTAGAACATTTCCAGTACCCACCATAATGATTTTCAACGCGTTCTGGAACAATTCTAGTTTAGTGATTTTCATCTGCGAAAAGCATCTAAACCGGTTCCAGCAGCTCCGGAACATTTCCGTTTTTTTTGAAAATTCCAAAAAGTTTCCAGAATGATTCTGGCACCCTCCAAGAATTATCAGGCATGTGCCGAAACCATTTTGACTTAATGGCATACCCCGAAAAAACTTTTTCGGTTTCACCAAAACTCATCCGGTGACCTCTCTCTGCGGAACTTTTCCGCTGTCCGAAACTTTTCGGTGTCCAAAACTTTTTCGATGATTTTCCCTCAGACTCCCTGTCTAGTATTCAGCAGATAGATGACCCTTAAGCGTGTGACCCTATAGGTTCGGTGAAGTATAGACATGACCTGGAACCTCTTCCGATCAATGATCAACATCGGAGCCGTGGATATTGACCCCTATACCCACACGAATGAATATTTGAGTTAACCTCCAGTTGCAGTGAGCTATTCATGTTGCTTCGCGATATGTCACAAACACCCGAGGTGAGATTTATTGCATCCCCATGGACGAACAATTTGTCCACCATGCAAGTTACCTCGTTACCGGTTTTGTTCTCGTTTCTCGTTTCCGTGTTGCGGCATCCCAGTGATCAAATCACACTGTGTCTGGCCAGACGATGATGGATACCGTAATACCGAGAGGGCCCGAGAATATCTCTCCGTCGTCGGAGGAGCAAATCCCAATCTTGAGCTATCAAGTTACTTGACACACTTTTCCATGAACCCGTAAGCCGCCGTAATAGCCACCCATTTACGGATGACGTTTAACAAACCCCAAAGTTCATGAAGCAAGCATGAAGAAACTCGATACTCTCATGGTCTAAGGAATCATGAAAACGTTAACCATCTCTGTGTTATGTACCATTAACTTGTGACGAATGAATCTCTTAGCATAACATCAATCCGGGTCGATTCAACACAAATGTTCTCTTAACATTGTGCCCTCAAGGTTGCTGGCATAGACATGCCCATGATCAGGAAAACGAAACCATCATGCAATACTTGAGCTAGTCTTAGAGGCCAGACTAGGAATACATTCACCGTTTACTATTCCACACGTGCATATGAGTCTTCCTCCGAGCCTCGTGGTTATTGCAGACTCGAGAACCATAGCAGTTATAGCATGGAACATAAACATAATTATGAACATGGAGATAAGTAATAGCATTTATTATTGCCTCTAGGGCATATCTCCTATAGACTCCCACTTGCACTAGAGTCAGTAATCTAGTTAATGCTAATGCACTTTACACCTATGGCATACTGGTGTAAAAAATGCTTCGCATGTGGTATAGCCTGATGTCCATCGAATCTGTCAATTTCAGCTCCGTGTGTATCTCTGCATATCCTCGCGTTTTCACGCTTTCACAAAATTCTTATTTTGTGCAGACTTGGCATTGTATATATGTGAATCATTGGTCGAAACCTGATTCCTCTAACTAAGTTATGGAGCAACTATCTGCAATAGTGTCCCATTGACCAAAGCCTTCTGGGAACTATACTAAGTTCATGAATGAACTATATGATTCAACGTCTTTGTCTTTGTCGCTTCTAAAGCGGCAACATACTTTGCCTCTGTTATAGAATTCGCCACAGTAACTTGTTTGGAACAATTTCCAACTAACTGCACCACCATATTGTGTGTTACACAAAACCCTCAATTTAAATCGAAATTCGCATGGAGAAATGATGAAGATTGTTTCGATGTAACCTTTTACAATGAACTCTTCATGATCTCCACTTGCGAGAAAACATGTCACTAGTGCTACTTTAGTACTCAATGATCATTTTTCACTGTTGTCCCATGATCAGTACTTTTGATCACTTTGGTATCTATACTCGCAACAGCTTGGGAGTATTGGATATATCTGGTTGTTTTTACATACCATAGAATACATGATTAATCCAAAACACGAAGGTGTGTGAAATCTCCATCATGTATTTTACTCATCAGTGTTTTGGGAAACCGAGTCTTGTAAAAACTCTTTCCATGTGACTTAGTCAAGAATCACTCCTTGGCGTTTTAAATGCTAAATAGGTTTTAGCACTTTGTCAATATGTATTCATTGCTTAGCCATATTAGGTAAATCTATCTCCATAGATCATCATGCCTAATATTGAGGCTATTTAGCCTAAGCACTTCATAAAAAACAATTTCAAATGAAGTCCTAATTCGTGTCAAGAAATTTATTTCCAATTAACAATGTGTCAAGCACACAAGGTTTTTAGAAATATTATTACGCTCCCACTTACTTTCTTGAATTACAAGCATCTTCGTTACTCATTGATGAAGTCAGAACCCTTTGACCATTTCATCAAAGCACGAAGATTCAAACTCCATTTTGCTCTCTTCTGTCCATCGCTGGAACTCTGAAGTTTGCAGCCTTACTACCATCCTATGGATAGACAAAATGCCTTGGACTGTAACACATGCAAGTCCTTGGTTTCATTTCCATCAGATGGAAATCCTATTGTCATCCATGTTTCATATCTCATGATTGAAATATTTATTAATTGCTAGTTCAACCCGAACCGACTTTAAGCATCGCTACGATGAAAACAACCTCATCGTAGTCAACTCTTGAACTTGTTATTTCAACAAGTCGAGCTTTATGGATAAATTTTTTTTATCCATATCAGTTTTAAGTTCCATAAATATTCGTTAGACTCTAAGTCTTACGAAAGGTGTATCAAGGTTTTAATCTTGAATCACTTATATGGAAACTGACTCGGGTTGTATTGGCATTTAGCCAATTCCTGAGTCAGGGCCCATCAACGCTTCCTTGTGTATCGTAGGTATAATGTTCTCTAACAACAATATCTCGTTTGCACACCTGAGAGGTTTGCACAAGCCTTGCCTACGTGGTTCAGCTGCAAGTTCGACCGAAGTTCATACGTTTTATTGTAGAGGCTTCCGTATCAGTCGCAGTAGGAAACTCTGGAATTACTTCCAAGGTCTCTTTCCTTTGATCTGATGATGAAGATACTATTTATCTCGTCGAGTTGCACTATTCTCACACTCACCCTTTTGAAAGAACCATTCTCTTTAAAAGCACACCGTTTCGCGGCAAAACTATTTGCCTCGGTATAGTGAGGGAGGAATACCCAACATTTTGGTATAATCTACAAAGTAGCACTTGTCTGATTTGGAATAGGTTTGTAACCTTTTACACAAGCCCCATATTCCAAATGTTAAGAAAAGATATAACATGGTTGGGCGTACCATACCATGGCTTCATTTCAACAGACCCGATGTAGCTCTTTTCAGTGTAAAAGCCACAGTCTCTAAAGCATCACTTTAAAAGGGATAATGGCAAATTTATTTGTCTTCTTTGACCTTACCATGTCATAAATGGTTAGATTACATCTCCACGGACTTTTCACTTGCAGTGGTGTTCCGGGAGGTGCAAGTTATGAAAACCCTTTCACAGAGAACCCGGGCCGACATGACTAGTCGTGAACCCAAAGTGGCACTAACTTACGGGGACAGGCATACGTAAACCAGCATCGAGCATGTCGGTCAGCAGCGTGCGAATCCGGGCTGTAGCACTGGGCTAACAGGACTCCGGTGAACCGGGCTGTAGCAGGCTAGGCAGGACTCCAGATGTCATCGCGTGACATTTCCCCGAAGGGACAGACACAGGAACGATGTGAATCACATGCCGGCCAGTCAAGTGTTCCGAAGCAGTAGTGCTGGGCTAGCAGGACTCCGGTGAACTGGGCTGTAGCGGACTACTATGGCTCATGGAAGCACAAGACTACATTTCCCCATAAGAGAGGCTACCAAGGATAAACAACTAGGTTGTCGGATCCCACACATACCAAGCATTTCAATCGTACACACAATATGCTCGATATGTGTAAATACAACATGGCATCACAACAAGACTCTACGACTCAAAATATTTATTCATTAGGCTCCGAGGAGCGAGATATTACAAACATGGGTCTCAGGACCCAACATTCAGAGCATACAAGCAACAAGCACATGCGGAAGCTTAACATGTCTGAGTATAGACATCTACCAATGAAAAAGGCTAAGAAGCCTGACTATCTACCAGATCCTGCCGAGGGCACAAGATTGTAGCTAAGGTAACAAGATAAACGTCGAATTCCACACGGAACTACTAGCGATACTGAAGTCTCTCTGCAAAAACATAAACTAAGCAAATGTGAGTACAAATGTACCCAGCAAGAGTTACATCAGAACTAACTACATATGCATCATTATCAACAAAGGGATGGTGGGGTTTAACTGCAGCAAGCCAGCTTTGACTCAGTGGCTAACCTGAACTACTACTGCAAGCAACTCTTTTGAGGTGGCGCACATGAGCCCACATATTCACCAATCAATACACCACTATGGATCCGCTCCCGTCTACCTACGAGAACGCCATCCATAGCACTCACGCTTATCTTGCGCATTTTAGAGTATCCACTTCCACTTGTCTATGAACTGTTATAGGCAACCCAGAAGTCCTTTACCGTGGACGCGGCTATTCAAATAGATCATTTATAACCCTGCAGGGGTGTACTTCTTCACACATGTTTCCACCACTTAGCGTCTGCACACGACATGTGCTCGGCAGACTTCAAGCGAAAGCCGACGTGGGTGTAGACCACGACCTGACTAACCACACAAGTCTCTAGTCCAGGTTTATCGCCTATTCGGGTTCCATCTGCGAGGAGATCCGGCCGGAGTTTCGCCCCCAAACGATGTGTGCAGGGTTCCCGAGACACCAAACGGGCGCCCGGTACACCGTGCCACGGTGTATCTACCGCATCATAGCCCACCCCTAGGGTCAGCGCTATGCACGACCTCCAACACATATCCTACAAACACCAGAAACTAGTTGCAACTCCTGGACAGAGGACAGGGTGGTTAATAAGTCGAGCGGGGTCATATTTCAGGGCCCAACGTGTGGTAGTAGTTGTTTCATGGATCACAAACACAGAACTCAGTTCCTGAGGACGGTTTCAATGAGACAACCCACCATGTACTCCTACATGGCCTCTCACCGCTACCTTTACCAAATCGTATTCACACACTTAGCTCACACATAGTAGGACATGTTCATCACCATTCCAATTCATCCCCGATGAATCAGACCTGACTCAACTCTAAGCAGTAGCAGGCATGACAAACACGCATGAATGAGTAGGCACATCAGGGCTCAAACAACTCCTACTCATACTAGTGGGTTTCATCTATTTACTGTGGCCATGACAGGTCATGCAGAGGAAAGGGGTTCAACTACCGCAGCATGTAACAGTTGAATCGTTGTTGTCCTAATGCAGTAAAAGAGAGCAGGAGCGAGAGAGTGGGATTGTATCATAATGAACAAGGGGTTTATGCTTGCCTGGCACTTCTGAAGATAGCATTGAGTCTTCATCAGTGTCAACGATCACAACGTCGGAACAACGTCTACCGAGGGGGAACAACACCGGCAACAGAGAAAGAAACACAATCAATGCAATGCACAATATGATGCATGATCATGACATGGTAAAATGAGTGTGTTGGGCTAATGCAACTACAACCAGATGGGTTTGAGCTATTTTGAACCAAAGATTCAAAGTTCAACTCATTTGTGAACTTAAATAGTGCTTTATCATGTTTTGCACTAAACAGCATGTTAACTTGTTTAAACATGCATGAAACCAGTACAGATGGATAGATTGGGTTTTTCTGATCATTTTTCATATATAATTTATTTCATTTGGAGTTACGTTTGATTTTCTATGATTTTTGGAAGTTTAGGCAATTTTCTGGATTTTCTGAATTGTTTTAAATACAGAAAATTATTAACTATGTCAGCATTGCATCACTATGACGTCAGCAGGTCAACTGGGTAGGCCAGGTCAAACCTGACCTGTGGGACCCATACGTCAGTGTCTTAGGCTGGTTTGGGTGGATGACAAGTGGGACTGGTCAACGTTGACTTGACCAAAGTCAAAGATGACACGTGGGGTCCACAGGGTTAGCACTAATCTAAACAGGTAATTTACACTAAACTAATCTATTTTAGTTAATCGGTTAGTTGGGCGGTGGGGCCTAGTTTTCATTGACTCCAGGGGGTAATCAGTAGGGTGCTTAGGCCCTAATGATGGTGCCACGTTAGCGGCTGCCGGGGTTAGTCACCGGTGACCAAACAGAGCGGCGGAGGTGCTCGGAACGGCGCCACAGGCGTCGGCTGGGAGCGTGGCTTGGTCCTACGGCCAGCTGGAGGAGTGCCGCGTCCAACGGTGCAGGTGGTTGAGCGTGCGGTGGCCGGGAACGACGTCGGCGAACGTTTGGGCAGCGGCCGGAGCTCGGGCGTCGGTCGTTTTGCTTCTGCGGCGTGCTAGCGGGCGAACAGAGGCACTAGCGAGGCACTGCGGAGTGCGGGAGTGCGTTAGGTACCAGCGGTGACCAAAGGGTCACCGGAGTGACGCCGGCGTCGAGCTCGTGTGGTGGAGCGGCTCGACTCCGGTAGAGGAGGCGGCTAGAGGGTGCGTACGAGCGCGGGGAGTAGGGGAGAAGATGGCGGAGCTCACAACGGGGTCGGAGACGGTCTCAGCGAGCTCGGGGAGGCGGAGACGGCGGCGATCCTCGGTGGCCGAGGAGGGGAACGGCATAGCTGGTGGCATCCAGGGCTTCTGGCGCCTTCCGTCTTGGTGAGGAGGAAGAGGGGGACGAGGCGGGGCTTCTTGGCGTGTCGGCGAGGCGAGGGGAGCACGGTGGCCGTGGCAAACGGCATCGTTGGCGATGCCAGCGCTCGGCTGTGGGGAGGAGAGCGAGACAGATGAGGGGGAAAGCTCGGGGGAGAGTGAGGGAGGTCCAGGGGGTGCGTGGCGTCTCCCAGAGGCGTCCAGGCGCCGAGGGGGAGCGGCAAGCAGGAGGTCGCCGGGGCGCGTGGCCGCGCGCACGGGGCACACGCTCGGCGTCCTTCTGTCGCGAGGAAGACGACAGGGGGGGAGGCTAGTGAGTTGGGCCGCACAGTGCTGGACCAGCATGAGGGAGCTGGGCCGGTTGGTGGGCGCCAGGTAAGATGCACACGTAACCTCTCTCTCTCCTTTTATTTCTGTTTTCTATTTTCTGTCTGTTTGTTTTGATTTAGTAGGGGTACTAAACAAATTTATTTGCTTCTGTAAATTATTGTATGGACTAGAGATATTATTCTAGAGCCCCACAATAATTTCCAAAATTATTGGGCATGTATTTCTTTTATAACAAAAATAAAGCCAATTCAAATACATTATGATTTAATTCAAATGCCCAAAATAAATATTTCTGTGACTCCAAAAATATTGGTTTGAATTTTACCTCGTACCAATATTTTCACAGAGTAACAGGAACATTTCCTTGGACCCATTTGATGAGAATTAAATGTTGATTATTTTTGAACTGGTTTCTAAGGGTTTCAACAAACCTCAATTCAACTTTCAGAAATTTTGGCCATGATGCATGAGTGCATATGCAACTATTCCACTCAGGTATTATAGGGCTGTGACACATCCTTTCCTCACTTGGGACAATGCTCTAAAAAATGATGATCATCACACTTTTATTTACTTACAACTCAACAATTACAACTCAATACTTAGAACAACATATGACTCTATGTGAATGCCTCCGGCGGTGTACCGGGATATGCAATGAATCAAGAGTGACATGTATGAAAGAATTATGAACGATGGCTTTGCCACAAATACAATGTCAACTAGATGATCATGCAAAGCAATATGACAGTGATGGAGCGTGTCATAGTAAACGGAATGGTGGAAAGTTGCATGGCAATATATCTCGGAATGGCTATGGAAATGCCATGATAGGTAGGTATGGTGGCTGTTTTGAGGAAGGTATATGGTGGGTGTATGATACCGGCGAAAGGTGCGCGGTATTAGAGAGGCTAGCAACGGTGGAAGGGTGAGAGTGCGTATGATCCATGGACTCAACATTAGCCATAAAGAACTCATATACTTATTGCAAAATCTACAAGTTATCAAAGCAAAGTATTACGCGCATGCTCCTAGGGGGATAGATTGGTAGGAAAAGACCATCGCTCGTCCTCGACCGCCACTCATAAGGAAGACAGTCAATAAATACATCATGCTCCGACTTCTTAACATAACGGTTCACCATACGTGCATGCTACGGCAATCACAAATTTTAACACAAGTATTTCTCAAATTCATAACTAATCAACTAGCACGACTCTAATATCACCATCTCCATATCTCAAAACAATTGTCAAGTTTCAAACTTCTCATAGTATTCAACACACTCATAAGAAAAATTTATTTATTAATCCTGAATGCCTCAAATAATTAAAGAAAATTACCATGCAGTTTTGTAGGACTCTCAAAATAATCTAAGTGAAGCATGATAGAACAATGGTTTCTATAAAACAAATCTACCAACGTGCTCTAAAAGATATAAGGGAAGCACTAGAGAAAAAACTATATAACTCAAAAGATATAAGTGAAGCGCATAGAGTATTCTAACAATCTCTGAATCATGAGTGTCTCTCTCAAAAAGGTGTGTGCAGCAAGGACGATTGTGGAAAACTAACAAATAAAGACTCAAATAATACAAGACGCTCCAAGCAAAACACATATCATGTGGTAAATAAAAATATAGCTCCAAGTAAAGTTACCGATAGAAGTAGACGAAAGAGGGGATGCCTTCCGGGGCATCCCCAAGATTTGGCTTTGAGGTGTCCTTAGATCATCTTGGGGGTGCTATGGTCATCCCCAAGCTTAGGCTCTTGCCACTCCTTATTCCATAATCCATCAAATCTTTACCCAAAACTTGAAAACTTCACAACACAAAACTTAAAGCAGAAAATCTCGTGAGCTCCGTTAGCGAAAGAAAACAAAACACCACTTCTAGGTACTGTAATGAACTCATTCTTTATTTATATTGGTGTTAAACCTACTGTATTCCAACTTCTCTATGGTTTATAAACTATTCTACTAGCCATAGATTCATCAAAATAAGCAAACAACACAAGAAAAACAGAATCTGTCAAAAACAGAACAGTCTGTAGTAATCTGTAGCTAGCGCAAGATATGGAACCCCAAAAATTCTAAAATAAACTTATGGACGTGAGGAATTTATCTATTAATCATCTTCAAAAATAATTAACTAAATAGCACTTTCCAAATAAAAATGACAGCAGTTCTCGTGAGCGCTAAAGTTTCTGTTTTTTACAGCAAGATTAAAAAGACTTTCCCCAAGTCTTCCCAACGGTTCTACTTGGTACGAACACTAATTAAACACAAAAAAACACAACCAAAACAGAGGCTAGATAAATTATTTATTGAATAACAGCAAGTAAAAATATTGGGTTGTCTCCCAACAAGCGCTTTTCTTTAAAGCCTCTAGCTAGGCATTGATAATTTTAATGATGCTCACATGAAAGACAAGAATTGAAGCACAACTAGAGCATCATGAAACACTTGACAAACACATCTAAGTCCAACATACTTCCTATGAATAGGCATCTTATAGGCAAACAAATTATCATATCAAGGAAAAACTAGCATATGCAAGGAATCGAAAAGAAACAATAGCAATATCAACATAACGAGAGGTAATTTAGTAACATGAAAATTTCTACAATCATATTTTCCTCTCTCATAATAATTACATGTGGGATCATAAGAAAATTCAACAAAATAGCTATCACAAAGAATATTTTCAACACGATCCACATGCATGCAAAGTTGACACTCTTCCAAAATAGTGGGATTAACATTAACTAAAGTCATGACCTCTCCAAACCCACTTTTATCAAAAATTTCATAAGATTGAAATTTCTCCAGATATGTGGGATCTAAAGTTGACACTCTTCCAAACCCACTTTCAATAATATTGCAAACACTATTATCAATATCATATTCATCATGGGGCTTAAATAAATTTTCAAGATCAAAAGAAGAATCACCTCAATCATGATCATTGCAACAAGTAGTAGACATAGCAAAACTAGCATCCCCAAGCTTAGGGTTTTGCATATTATTAGCACAATTGACATCAAGAGAATTTATAGTAAAATCATTGCAATCATGCTTTTCATTCAAAGAGCTATTGTGAATCACTTCATAAAGTACTTCATCGCAATTTTCAGATTCACGAATGTCAAGCAAAACTTCATAAAGATAATCTAGTGCACAAAACTCACTAACAATTGATTCATCATAATTGGATCGCTTAAAAAGATTAGCAAGTGGATGAGGATCCATAGATCTTAGGTTCTCTGTTTAGTAATAAATAAACAACTTTTCCAACCAAACGAGCAAACGAGCCAAGTAAGACATTAAAGCAAATGGAAAAGAGGGCGAATAAAACGGCAAGGGTGACAGAAATCCTTCTTGCTACCTCTTGAGCACTGCGTTGGTTTTCCCTTGAAGAGGAAAGGGTGATGCAGTAAAGCAGCGTAAGTATTTCCCTCAGTTTTTGAGAACCAAGGTATCAATCCAGTAGGAGGCCACGTGCGAGTCCCTCGCACCTACACAAACAAATAAATCCTCGCAACCAACGCGATAAGGGGTTGTCAATCCCTACACGGTCACTTACGAGAGTGAGATCTGATAGATATGATAAGATAATATTTTTGGTATTTTTATGATAAAGATGCAAAGTAAAATAGAAATCAATAAAAATAACTAAGTATTGGAAGATTGATATAATGGAGAATAGACCCGGGGGCCATAGGTTTCACTAGTGGCTTCTCTCGTGAGCATAAGTATTTACGGTGGGTGAACAAATTACTTTTGAGCAATTGACAGAATTGAGCATAGTTATGAGAATATCTAGGTATGATCATGTATATAGGCATCACGTCCGAGACAAGTAGACCGACTCCTGCCTGCATCTACTACTATTACTCCACACATCGACCACTATCCAACATGCATCTAGAGTATTAAGTTCATAAGAACAGAGTAACACTTTAAGCAAGATGACATGATGTAGAGGGATAAACTCATGCAATATGATATAAACCCCATCTTGTTATCCTCGATGGCAACAATACAATACGTGCCTTGCTGCCCCTACTGTCACTGGGAAAGGACACCGCAAGATTGAACCCAAAGCTAAGCACTTCTCCCATTGCAAGAAAGATCAATCTAGTAGGCCAAACCAAACTGATAATTCGAAGAGACTTGCAAAGATAACCAGTCATACATAAAAGAATTCAGAGAAGATTCAAATATTGTTCATAGATAAACTTGATCATAAACCCACAGTTCATCGGTCTCAACAAACACACTGCAAAAGAAGATTACATCGAATAGATCTCCACAAGAGAGGGGGAGAACATTGTATTGAGATCTAAAAAGAGAGAAGAAGCCATCTAGATAATAACTATGGACCCGTAGGTCTGAAGTAAACTACTCACACTTCATCGGAGGGGCTATGGTGTTGATGTAGAAGCCCTCCATGATCGATGCCCCCTCCGGTGGAGCTCCGGAACAAGCCCCAAGATGGGATCTCGTGGATACAGAAAGTTACGGTGGTGGAATTAGGGTTTTGGCTCCGTATCTGGTAGTTTGGGGGTACGTAGGTATATATAGGAGGAAGGAGTACGTCGGTGGAGCAACAGGGGGCCCACAAGGGTGGAGGGCGCGCCTGGGGTGTAGGCGCGCCCCCCCTACCTCGTGGCCTCCCTGTTCGTTGCTTGACATAGGGTCCAAGTCTCCTGGATCATGTTCGCTCCGAAAATCATGTTCCCGAAGGTTTCATTCCGTTTGGACTCCGTTTGATATTATTTTCTTGCAAAACCCTAAAATAGGCAAAAACAACAATTCTGGGCTGGGCCTCCGGTTAATAGGTTAGTCCCAAAATGATATAAAAGTGTATAATAAAGCCCAATAATGTTTAAAACAGGATATAATATAGCATGGAACAATCAAAAGTTATAGATACGTTGGAGATGTATCAGTCTCCTCTTCTCATGCTCATACAAGTGGTAGAAGAGCTCACCTTATAAAGAGGTGCAACTCTCTCTCTCTCAACTTATGAGGTGGGACTAAACTTTACCCTCACTCACTCCACTCACATGTGTGCATAAGAGAATTTCAGAATTTTAGTTGGGCTTTGGGCCAAAAGCCCACTAGCAAATTCCAACAATCCCCCACAAAGTCTCATTGGCACATCTCACCATTTGGTTCCAAAACATTGTTTATATACCGGTGCTTAGTGGAGACTGTGAAGTTGAACTTCCACTTAGAGATTTATGCTACACTAGATCACAACTTGAATAGTGGACTATGCCTTGAACTACAAGTTTTCTGCAAGACTAGTTTCACACAAATTCTTGACCGATACTGGGCTGCCGCGAGGCTTCCCCGCGGGTGGAGCGTATACGTTGTACTCCAGGGCCTTTTCATGAATTTATTAGAGAACACCCAATTCTCACAGACTGCGACGTTAATAGTTAAATTCATATAGGTGTGTTCCTCAGAAGACGTTCTGCATGACAACATCTCTACTTACCCGAATAAGCCACTTGGAACATATTAAGATAAGTATCAACCTGCCATGCAGATCAGGAGAGTATTGCATCTTCACGGAGTGGGATAGTTAATATAGGGATATTCTCCTCCCAGCTGACCAATAGCTTGTCTCCCACTTCTACTTCACGGGATCTCCGATCACATAGAGTGGGTTACCACTATGGACAACTCAAGCGGCATCTCCGTCGATGCATTATCTATCACGTTACGTGATAGACCCTTTGTGAAGGGATCTGACAAATTTTTCTACGTTTGGATATAATCCAACGTAATAACTCCTGAGTTCCTCAATTTTCTGACAGATTTTAGTCTCCTCTTCACATGCCTTGAGGACTTCATATTGTCCTTAGAACTGTTTATCTTGACGATCACAATTTGATTATCACAGTTCATCAGGATAGGGGGTATTGGTTTTTCAACCATAGGTAAGTCCATCAAGAGCTCACGAAGCCACTCTGCTTCAATAGTGGCAGTGCCTAATGTCGTGAGTTCTGCTTCCATAGTTGACCTCGTTAGATGGTTGCTTACAAGACTTCCAAGAAACAGCGCCACCACCAAGTCTAAAAACATAACCACTTGTGGCCTTAATCTCATCAGCATCAGATATCCAGTTTGAGTCACTATAACCCTCCAGTACCCTTGGATACCTGGTGTAGTGAATCCCATAGCTCGCAGTGCCTTTCAAATAGCGCATAACTCTCTCAAGCGCATGCCAATTATCATCTCCCGGTTTTGACACAAACCGACTCAGCTTGCTCATAGCAAACGAGATGTCAGGCCACGTGGCACTCGCCAAATACATAAGCGAGCCAATAATCTGAGAATACCTCAGTTGATCTCTAGCAATCCGTCGATTCCTTCGAAGCAATGCTACCTCTTGAGCACTGCGTTGGTTTTCCCTAGAAGAGGAAACGGTGATGCAGTAAAGTAGCGTAAGTATTTCCCTCAGTTTTTGAGAACCAAGGTATCAATCCAGTAGGAGATCACGCACGAGTCCCTTGCACCTACACAGACAAATAAGAACCTCGCAACCAACATGATAAGGGGTTGTAAATCCCTCAACGGTCACTTACGAGAGTGAGATCTGATAGATATGGTAAGATAATATTTTTGGTATTTTTATGATAAATAGAAATAAAGACGCAACGTAAAATAAAAGGCAAAAGAAATAACAAAGTGTTGGAAGATTGATATGATGGAAAATAGAGCCGGGGGCCATAGGTTTCACTAGTGGCTTCTCTCGAGAGCATAAGTATTATGGTGGGTGAACAAATTACTTTTGAGCAATTGATAGAATTGAGCATAGTTATGAGAATATCTAGGTATGATCATGTATATAGGCATCACGGCCGTGACAAGTAGACAGACTCCTTCCTGCATCTACTACTATTACTCCACACATCGACCGCTATCTAGCATGCATCTAGAGTATTAAGTTCATAAGAACAGAGTAACGCTTTAAGCAAGATGACATGATGTAGAGGGATAAACTCATGCAATATGATATAAACCCCATCTTGTTATCCTCGATGGCAACAATACAATACGTGCCTTGCTGCCCCTGCTGTCACTGGGAAAGGACACCGCAAGATTGAACCCAAAGCTAAGCACTTCTCCCATTGCAAGAAAGATCAATCTAGTAGGCCAAACCAAACTGATAATTCAAAGAGACTTGCAAAGATAACCAATCATACATAAAATAAATCAGAGGAGATTCAAATATTGTTCATAGATAAACCTGATCATAAACCCACAATTCATCGGTCTCAACAAACACACCGCAATAGAAGACTACATCGAATAGATCTCCACGAGAATCATGGAGAACTTTGTATTGAGATCCAAAGAGGGAGAAGAAGCCATCTAGCTAATAACTATAGACCCGAAGGTCTGAGGTAAAATACTCACACATCATCGGAGAGGCTATGGTGTTGATGTAGAAGCCCTCCGTGATCAATGCCCCCTCCGGCGGAGCACCGGAAAAGGCCCCAAGATGGGATCTCACAGATACAGAAGGTTGCGGTGGTGGAATTAGGTTTTTGGGTCTATATCTGATATTTTGGGGGTACGTAGGTATATATAGGAGGAAGAAGTACGTCGGTGGAGCAACATGAGCCCCACGAGGGTGGAGGGCGCGCCCCCTGCCTCGTGCTCTCCTAGTTGATTTTTTGACGTGGACTCCAAGTCCTATGGATCACGTTTGTTCCGAAAATCACGTTCCCGAAGGTTTCATTCCGTTTGGACTCCGTTTGATATTCTTTTCTGTGAAACACTAAAATAGGCAAAAAACAGCAATTTGTGCTGGGCCTCCAGTCAATAGATTAGTCCCAAAAAATAATATAAAAGTCTATAATAAATCCCATTAACTTCCAAAACAGAATATAATATAGCATGGAACAATCAAAAATTATAGATACGTTGGAGACGTATCAAGCAACACACTAGCATCATATGGAGTTGGATAAGGCGTGCAGTCGCTATACCCAAAACGATTCAAGACCTTTTCCACATAGTGAGACTGAAGCAGTGTGATCCCACCATTCTCATCTCTCTACAGCTTGATGTTTATGTTGGTGAAGGTAGCAGAATTTTAAAATTTTCTACGCATCACCAAGATCAATCTATGGAGTCTTCTAGCAATGAGAGGAAAGGAGTGCATCTACATACCCTTGTAGATCGCGAGCGGAAGCGTTCAAGAGAACGGGGTTGATGGAGCCGTACTCGTCGTGATCCAAATCACTGATGACTTAGCGCCGAACGGACGGCACCTCCGCGTTCAACACACATACGGTTGGGAAGACGTATCCTCCTTATTGATCCAGCAAGGGGAAGGAGAGGTTGATGGAGATCCAGCAGCACGGCGGCGTAGTGGTGGAAGCAGCGGTGATCTCGGCAGGGCTTCGCCAAGCTCCAACGAGAGAGAGAGAGAGGTGTTACGAGGGGAGAGGGAGGGGCCAGGGACTTGGTGCGGCTGCCCTCCCTCCCCCCCACTATATATAGGGCCCCTAGGGGGCGCCGGCCCTAGAGATTGGATCTCAAGGGGGGCGGCGGCCAAGGGGGTGGCTTGCCCCCCAAGCCAAGTGGGGCGCCCCCCACCCCTAGGGTTTCCAACCCTAGGCGCAGTGGGAGGCCCAAGGGGGGCGCACCAGCCCACCAGGGGCTGGTTCCCTTCCCCACTTCAGCCCATGGGGCCATCCGGGATAGGTGGACCCACCCGGTGGACCCCCGGGACCTTCCGGTGGTCCCGGTACAATACCGGTGACCCCCGAAACTTTCCCAATGGCCGAAACTAGACTTCCTATATATAATTCTTCACCTGCGGACCATTCCGGAACTCCTCGTGACGTCCAAGATCTCATTCGGGACTCCAAACAACTTTCGGGTTACCGCATACTAATATCTCTTCAACCCTAGCGTCACCGAACCTTAAGTGTGTAGACCCTACGGGTTCGGAAGACACGTAGACATGACCGAGACGACTCTCCGGTCAATAACCAACAGCGGGATCTGGATACCCATGTTGGCTCCCACATGTTCCACGATGATCTCATCAGATGAACCACGATGTCAAGGATTCAATCAATCCCGTATACAATTCCATTTGTCAATCGGTACGTTACTCGCCCGAGACTCGATCGTCGGTATCCCAATACCTCGTTCAATCTCGTTACCGGCAAGTTACTTTACTCGTACCGTAATGCATGATCCCGTGATCAACCACCTGGCCACATTGAGCTCATTATGATGATGCATTACCGAGTGGGCCCAGAGATACCTCTCCGTCATACGGAGTGACAAATCCCAGTCTCGATTCGTGCCAACCCAACAGACACTTTTGGAGATACCCGTAGTGCACCTTTATAGTCACCCAGTTACGTTGTGACGTTTGGCACACCCAAAGCACTCCTACGGTATCCGGGAGTTGCACAACCTCATGGTCTAAGGAAATGATACTTGACATTCGGAAAAGCTCTAGCAAACGAACTACACGATCTTTGAGCTATGCTTAGGATTGGGTCTTGTCCATCACATCATTCTCCTAATGATGTGATCCCGTTATCAATGGCATCTAATGTCAATAGTCAGGAAACCATGACCATCTTTTCATCAACGAGCTAGTCAACTAGAGGCTCACTAGGGACGTGTTGTGGTCTATGTATTCACACATGTATTACGATTTCCGGATAACACAATTATAGCATGAACAATAGACAATTATCATGAACAAGGAAATATAATAATAACCATTTTATTATTGCCTCTAGGGCATATTTCCAATAGTCTCCCACTTGCACTAGAGTCAATAATCTATTTACATTGTGATGAATCGAACACCCATTGAGTTCTGGTGTTGATCATGTTTTGCTCTAGGGAGAGGTTTAGTCAACGGACCTGCCACATTCAGGTCCGTATGTACTTTACAAATATCTATGTCTCCATTTTGAACACTTTCATGAATGGAGTTGAAGCGACGCTTGATATGCCTGGTCTTCCTGTGAAACATGGGCTCCTTGGCAAGGGCAATAGCTCCAGTGTTGTCACAGAAGAGAGTCATCGGGCCCGACGCATTGGGAATGATTCCTAGGTCGGTAATGAACTCCTTCAGCCAGATTGCTTCTTGTGCTGCCTCCGAGGCTGCCATGTACTCCGCTTCACATGTAGATCCCGCCACAACGCTTTGCTCGCAACTGCACCAGCTTATTGCCCCACCATTCAAAATATACACGTATCCGGTTTGTGACTTAGAGTCATCCAGATCTGTGTCGAAGCTAGCATCGACGTAACCCTTTACGATGAGCTCTTCGTCACCTCCATAAACGAGAAACATATCCTTAGTCCTCTTCAGGTACTTCAGGATATTCTTGACCGCTGTCCAGTGTTCCATGCCGGGATTACTCTGGTACCTTCCTACCAAACTTACAGCAAGGTTTACATCAGGTCTGGTACACAGCATGGCATACATAATAGACCCTATGGCCGAGGCATAGGGGACGACACTCATCTTTCCTCTATCTTCTACCGTGGTCGGGCATTGAGCCGTGCTCAATTGCATACCTTGCAATACAGGCAAGAACCCGTTCTTGGACTGAGCCATATTGAACTTCTTCAATATCTTGTCAAGGTACGTACTTTGTGAAAGACCAATGAGGCGTCTCGATCTATCTCTATAGATTTTGATGCCTATTATATAAGCAGCTTCTCCAAGGTCCTTCATTGAAAAACACTTGTTCAAGTAGGCCTTTATGCTTCCAAGAATTCTATATCATTTCCCATCAACAGTATGTCATCCACATATAATATGAGAAATGCTACGGAGCTCTCACTCACTTTCTTGTAAACACAGGCTTCTCCATAAGTCTGTGTAAACCCAAACGCTTTGATCATCTCATCAAATCGAATGTTCCAACTCCGAGATGCTTGCACCAGCCCATAGATTGAGCGTTGGAGCTTGCACACCTTGTTAGCATTCTTAGGATCGACAAAACCTTCCGGCTGCATCATATACAATTCTTCCTTAAGAAAGCCGTTAAGGAATGTCGTTTTGACGTCCATTTGCCATATCTCATAATCATAGAATGCGGGAATTGCTAACATGATTCGGACGGACTTCAGCTTCGCTATGGGTGAGAAAGTCTCATCGTAGTCAACCCCTTGAACTTGTCGATAACCCTTAGCGACGAGTCGAGCCTTGTAGATGGTCACATTACCATCTGCGTCTGTCTTCTTTTTAAAGATCCATTTATTTTCTATGGCTCGCCGATCATCGGGCAAGTCAGTCAAAGTCCATACTTCGTTTTCATACATGGATCCTATCTCGGATATCATGGCTTTGAGCCATTTGTCGGAATATGGGCCCGCCATCGCTTCCTCATAGTTCGAAGGTTCACCGTTGTCTAACAACATGATTTCCAAGACAGGGTTGCCGTACCACTCTGGTGCGGAACGTGTCCTTGTGGACCTACGAAGTTCAGTAGCAACTTGATCTGAAGTTTCATGATCATCATCATTAACTTCCTCTCTAGTCGGTGCAGGCACCTCAGGAACATTTTCTTGAGCTGTGCCACTCTCCGGTTCAAGAGGCAATACTTCATCAAGTTCTACTTTCCTCCCACTTACTTCTTTCGAGAGAAACTCTTTCTCTAGAAAGGATCCATTCTTGGCAACAAAGTTCTTGCCTTCGGATCTGAGGTAGAAGGTATACCCAATAGTTTCTTTAGTGTATCCTATGAAGACGCATTTTTCCGATTTGGGTTCGAGCTTTTCAGGTTGAAGTTTCTTCACATAAGCATCGCATCCCCAAACTTTTAGAAACGACAGCTTAGGTTTCTTCCCAAACCAAAATTCATACGGTGTCGTCTCAACGGATTTCGATGAAGCCCTATTTAAAGTGAATGCGGCAGTCTCTAAAGCATAGCCCCAAAATGACAGCGGTAGATCGGTAAGAGACACCATAGATCGCACCATATCCAATAGAGTGCGATTACAACGTTCAGACACACTATTACGCTGAGGTGTTCCGGGCGGCGTGAGTTGTGAAACTATTCCACATTTCCTTAAGTGCGTGCCAAATTCGTGACTCAAGTATTCTCCCCCACGATCTGATCGCAAGAACTTGATTTTCCTGTCACGTTGATTCTCAACCTCACTCTGAAATTCCTTGAACTTTTCAAAGGTCTCAGACTTGTGTTTCATTAATTAGACATACCCATATCTACTCAAGTCATCAGTGAGGGTGAGAACATAAAGATAGCCACCGCGAGCCTCAACATTCATTAGACCGCACACATCAGTATGTATGATTTCTAATAAGTTGGTTGCTCGCTCCATTGTTCCTGAGAACGGAGTCTTGGTCATTTTACCCATGAGGCATGGTTCGCACGTGTCAAATGATTTGTAATCAAGAGACTCCAAAAGTCCATCTGCATGGAGCTTCTTTATGCGTTTGACACCTATGTGACCAAGGCGGCAGTGCCACAAGTATGTGGGACTATCATTATCAACCTTACATCTTTTGGTATTCACACTATGAATATGTGTAACATTACGCTCGAGATTCATTAAGAATAAACCATTCACCAGTGGGGCATGACCATAAAACATATCTCTCATATAAATAGAACAACCATTATTCTTGGATTTAAATGAGTAGCCATCTCGAATTAAACGAGATCCTGATACAATGTTCATCCTCAAAGCTGGCACTAAATAACAATTATTGAGGTTTAAAACTAATCCCGTAGGTAAATGTAGAGGTAGCGTGCCGACGGCAATCACATCGACCTTGGAACCATTCCCGACGCGCATCGTCACCTCGTCCTTTGCCAGTCTTCGCTTATTCCGCAGCTCCTGCTTTGAGTTACAAATGTGAGCAACTGCACCGGTATCAAATACCCAGGAGCTACTACGAGTACTGGTAAGGTACACATCAATTACATGTATATCACATATACCTTTAGTGTTGCCGGCCTTCTTTTCCGATAAGTATTTGGGGCAGTTCCGCTTCCAGTGACCACTTCCCTTGCAATAAAAACACTCAGTCTCGGGCTTGGGTCCATTCTTTGGCTTCTACCCGGCAGCTTGCTTACAGGGCACGGCAACCCCCTTGTCGTCCTTCTTGAAGTTATTCTTACCCTTGCCTTTCTTAAACTTAGTGGTTTTATTCACCATCAACACTTGATGTTCCTTCTTGATCTCCACCTTCGCTGATTTCAGCATTGAATATACCTCAGGAATGGTCTTTTCCATCCCCTGCATATTGAAGTTCATCACAAAGCTCTTGTAGCTCGGCGGAAGCGACTGAAGGATTCTGTCAATGACCGCGTCATCCGGGAGATTAACTCCCAGCTGAGTCAAGCGGTTGTGCAACCCAGACATTTTGAGTATGTGCTCACTGACAGAACTATTTTCCTCCATCTTACAACTGAAGAACTTGTCAGAGACTTCATATCTATCGACCCGGGCATGAGCTTGGAAAACCATTTTCAGCTCTTCGAACATCTCATATTCTCCGTGTTGCTCAAAACGCTTTTGGAGCCCCGGTTCTAAGCTGTAAAGCATGCCACACTGAACGAGGGAGTAATCATCAGCACGTGACTGCCAAGCGTTCATAACGTCTTGGTTCTCTGGGATGGGTGTGTCACCTAGCGGTGCTTCTAGGACATAATCTTTCTTGGCAGCTATGAGGATGATCCTCAGGTTCTGGACCCAGTCTGTATAGTTGCTGACATCATCTTTCAGCTTGGTTTTCTCTAGGAACACGTTGAAGTTGAGGGCAACATTAGCGTGGGCCATTTGATCTACAGGACACATTGTAAAGATTTTAGACTAAGTTCATGATAATTAAGTTCATCTAATCAAATTATTCAATGAACTCCCACTCAGATAGACATCCCTCCAGTCATCTAAGTGAAACATGATCCGACTCAACTAGGTCGTGTCCGATCATCACGTGAGACGGACTAGTCAACATCGGTGAACATCTTCATGTTGATCGTATCTTCTATACGACTCATGCTCGACCTTTCGGTCTTCCGTGTTCCGAGGCCATGTCTGTAAATGCTAGGCTCGTCAAGTCAACCTAAGTGTATCGCGTGTGTAAATCTGGCTTACACCTGTTGTATTCGAACGTTAGAATCTATCACACCCGATCATCACGTGGTGCTTCGAAACAACGAACCTTCACAACGGTGCACAGTTAGGGGGAACAATTTCTTGAAATTATGTGAGGGATCATCTTATTTAAGCTACCGTCGTTCTAAGCAAATAAGATGTAAAAACATGATAAACATCACATGCAATCAAATAGTGACATGATATGGCCAATATCATTTGCTCCTTTTGATCTCCATCTTCGGGGCGCCATGATCATCGTCACCGGCATGACACCATGATCTCCATCATCATGATCCCCATCATTGTGTCTTCATGAAGTTGTCTCGTCATCTAGTACTTCTACTACTATGGCTAACGGTTTAACAATAAAGTAAAGTAATTACATGACGTTTATGTTGACACGCAGGTCATAAATAAATTAAGACAACTCCTATGGCTCCTGCCGGTTGTCATACTCATCGACATGCAAGTCGTGATTCCTATTACAAGAACATGATCAATCTCATACATCACATATATCATTCATCACATCCTTTTGGCCATATCACATCACACGGCATATGCTGCAAAAACAAGTTAGACGTCCTCTAATTGTTGTTGCAAGTTTTTACGTGGCTGCTATAGGTTTCTTAGCAAGAACGTCTCTTACCTACGCCAAAACCACAACGTGATATGCCAATTTCTATTTACCCTTCATAAGGACCCTTTTCATCGAATTCGATCCGACTAAAGTGGGAGAGACAGACACCCACTAGCCACCTTATGCAACTAGTGCATGTCAGTCGGTGGAACCAGTCTCACGTAAGCGTACATGTAAGGTCGGTCCGGGCCGCTTCATCCCACGATGCCGCCGAATCAAGATAAGACCTGGCTCTAATACCACTGGTGGTGAACGTAGCAGAATTTTAAAATTTTCTATGCATCACCAAGATCAATCTATGGAGTCTTCTAGCAACGAGAGGAAAGGAGTGCATCTACATACCCTTGTAGATCGCGAGCGGAAGCGTTCAAGAGAACGGGGTTGATGGAGTCGTACTCGTCGTGATCCAAATCACCGATGACTTAGCGCCGAACGGATGGCACCTCCGCGTTTAACACACGTACGGTTGAGAAGACGTCTCCTCCTTGTTGATCCAGCAAGGGGAAGGAGAGGTTGATGGAGATCCAGCAGCACGACGGCGTGGTGGTGGAAGCAGCGGTGATCTCGGCAGGGCTTCGCCAAGCTCCAACGAGAGAGAGAGAGGTGTTACGAGGGGAGAGGGAGGGGCCAGGGACTTGGTGCGGCTGCCCTCCCTCCCCCCACTATATATAGGGCCCCTAGGGGGGCGCCGGCCCTAGAGATTGGATCTCAAGGGGGGGCGGCGGCCAGGGGGGGTGGCTTGCCCCCCAAGCCAAGTGGGGCGCCCCCCACCCCTCGGGTTTCCAACCCTAGGCGCAGGGGGAGGCCCAAGGGGGGCGCACTAGCCCACCAGGGGCAGGTTCCCTTCCCCACTTCAGCCCATGGGGCCCTCTGGGATAGCTGGCCCCACCCGGTGGACCCCCCGGGACCCTTCCGGTGGTCCCGGTACAATACCGGTGACCCCCGAAACTTTCCCAATGGCCGAAACTGGACTTCCTATATATAATTATTCACCTCCGGACCATTCCGGAACTCCTCGTGACGTCCGGGATCTCATCCGGGACTCCGAACAACTTTCGGGTTACCGCATACTAATATCTCTTCAACCCTAGCGTCACCGAACCTTAAGTGTGTAGACCCTACGGGTTCGGTAGACACGTAGACATGACCGAGACGACTCTCCGGTCAATAACCAACAGAGGGATCTGGATACCCATGTTGGCTCCCACATGTTCCATGATGATCTCATCGGATGAACCACGATGTCAAGGATTCAATCAATCTCGTATACAATTCCCTTTGTCAATCGGTACGTTACTCGCCCGAGACTCGATCATCGGTATCCAAATACCTCGTTCAATCTCGTTACCGGCAAGTTACTTTACTCGTACCGTAATTCATGATCCCGTGATCAACCACCTGGCCACATTGAGCTCATTATGATGATGCATTACCGAGTGGGCCCAGAGATACCTCTCCGTCATACGGAGTGACAAATCCCAGTCTCGATTCGTGCCAACCCAACAGACACTTTTGGAGATACCCGTAGTGCACCTTTATAGTCACCCAGTTACGTTGTGACGTTTGGCACACCCAAAGCACTCCTACGGTATCCGGGAGTTGCACAACCTCATGGTCTAAGGAAATGATACTTGACATTCAGAAAAGCTCTAGCAAACGAACTACACGATCTTTGAGCTATGCTTAGGATTGGGTCTTGTCCATCACATCATTCTCCTAATGATGTGATACCGTTATCAATGACCTCTAATGGCAATAGTCAGGAAACCATGACTATCTTTTGATCAACGAGCTAGTCAACTAGAGGCTCACTAGGGACGTGTTGTGGTCTATGTATTCACACATGTATTACGATTTTCGGATAACACAATTATAGCATGAACAATAGACAATTATCATGAACAAGGAAATATAATAATAACCATTTTATTATTGCCTCTAAGGCATATTTCCAACAGTTTAAGATAACATCGGCTACTCCTAGATCCTTCATCTCAAAACAGCGAGATAAGAAATCCTTAACCTCCTTGATTAAATAAAGTTTGGTTCCAAAGATCAGTATGTCATCGACATACAGACAAAGAATAACTTCTTTGCCCCCACCATGGCGATAGTGCACGCACTTGTCACCATTTTTTACTACAAAGCCGGCAATAGTTAATGTTCTTTCGAACTTCTCATGCCACTCCTTAGGAGCTTGTTTAAGGCCATATAAAGACTTTAATAACTTGCACACCTTTCCTTCCTGACCAGGTACTACAAAACCATCTGGCTGATCCATGTAAATTTCCTCCTTCAACTCTCCATTGAGGAAAGCCGTCTTAACGTCCATTTGATGAATGAGAAGACCATGTGAGGCAGCCAGTGATAGTAGCACCCGAATTGTGGTCAGTCTAGCCACGGGTGAGTAAGTATCAAAGAATTCTTCACCTTCTTTCTAGGTATAACCCTTGGCCACAAGTCGTGCCTTGTACTTTTCAATCGTATCATCAGGTCTAAGCTTCTTCTTGAACACCCACTTACATCCTACAGGTTGCACCCATAAGGACGGTCAGTGATCTCCCAGGTACCGTTAGCTAAGATGGAATCCATCTCGCTATGAACAACTTCCTTCCAGTAGTCAGCATCAGTAGATGCATAGGCTTCTGAAATAGTCCTGGGTGTGTCATCCACAAGGTACACAATGAAATCGTTACCAAAAGACTTTGCAGTCCTCTGTCTCTTACTCCTCACAGGAGTTCCATTGTCACCCTCAATAGGATTCTCAATGTGTTCCATCGCAATGGTGGGTTCAGGAATTACAGCGAATTCCTCACTTGATGGAGTAGGTATCTCCTGATTTGATGAACTCGACATATCCTTCATAGGAAATATGTCCTCAAAGAAAGTTGCATCATTCGACTCCATAATCATACCAACATGCATGTCGGATACCTCAGATTTTATTATCAAAAATCTATATCCAATGCTATGAAAAGCATAGCCCAGAAGAACACAATCCACGGTTTTTGGTCCAAGCTTGTGCTTCGTGGGAATTGGTATTTTGAATTTCGCCAAACAACCCCAAGTACATAGGTAAGAGAGTTTAAATTTTTTCCTTTCCCATTCCTCAAATGGAGTCATGGTCTTATGCTTTCTAGGAACTCGGTTAACGACATGACATGCAGTCATTAGCGCCTCCCCCCACCATTCCTTGGAGAGACCCGATGTGTCTAACATGGTGTTAACCATATCAGTTAGAGTTCGGTTCTTTCTTTCGGCTACCCCATTTAACTGAGGTGAGTAGGGAGGCGTCCTCTCATGGATTATACCATGTTCCGCACAAAACATATCAAATTCATTGGAAAAATACTCTCCACCACGATCGGACCTAAGCCATTTAATTTTTCGATCAAGTTGGTTCTCTGCCTCAGCTTTATAGTTTTTAAAGAAAGTTAAACCTCATCTTTTGATTTCATAAGATACACATAACAATATCTAATGGAGTCATCAATCAACGTCATGAAGTATCTCTTTCCACCTTTTGTCAACACGCCATTCATCTCACAAAGATCAGAATGTATAAGCTCTAGTGGCGCCAAGTCTCTTGCCTTTGCAGTCTTATGGGACTTGTGAGGTTGCTTAGCTTGCACACATACTTGGCACTTAGAGCCTTTGACAGATTCATATTGGCTAGACGCGTCATGCAACCAAAGTTAACGTGACAAAGTCGTGAATGCCAAATATCAGACTCATTATTGTGGCAAACATTATTAATAACTTTAGTGCAAATATCTGACAAAAACAGGCGGAACAAGCCTCCGCTCTCATAGCCTTTTCCAACAAATTGTCCATACTTAGAAATTACAACTTTATTGGACTCGAAAACCAACTTAAAACCATCTCGACATAAACGGGAACCGCTAATGAGATTTTTATTGATGGACGGCACATGATGAACGTTCTTCAGACGCACGGTCTTCCCCGAAGTAAACTTCAGATCGACCGTACCAACACCTTGAACGATGGCATGTGACCCGTTCCCCATCAGCATGGGAGAAGTCCATGTGGTCTGGTAAGAATAAAACATGGAGGCGTCAGCATAAACATGTACATTGGCACCGGTGTCAATTAACCAATCAGGGGATTGAAATATTGAAAGGATGGTAGGAAAGATACCGTACCCTGATTCCTTCATATCAGTATCACCGATGACAACATTAGCGGACTTGCCGCTCTTCTCATGTTCGCGCTCCTCAAAGCGGTTAGGACACTTCGGAGCCCAGTGATTAGGATCACCGCAAACATGGCAAAGTCCCTTCTCCTTCTTATGAGAATTCTTCTTGAAGTTGGTAGAATGTGATGGCTTGTTCTTTGTATCAAACTTGCCTTTGCCGTGAGTTTTGTTCTTGTTGTTTTTGAACTTGTTGGGCTGGAAATTCTTCTTTTGTACCATGTGGGCATTAGAAGCTCCCTCAGCAACTCGAGCACGTGTGTCCTTTGCTCTCGCCTTCTCTTCAACATCAAGAGTACCAATGAGATTCGCAACGGAAAACTCTTGTCTCTTGTGTTTCAGGAAAGTAGCAAAATTGTTCCACAAAGGTGGAAGCTTGGCAATGATTCCTCCGGCAACAAATTTGTCCGGCAACACACGCTTGAAGTACTCAAGTTCTTTTGCGAGTGACTGTATCTCATGAGCCTGCTGTACAATAGAGCGCTCATCAGTCATCTTGTAGTCATAGAATTGCTCCATGACGTATAACTCGTTGCCGGCGTCCGAGGCACCAAATTTGGCCTCGAGCGCAGCCCACATGTCCTTGCCGTTTTCAAACAACATAGACGAATCCATAATGGAATCATCCAGAACACTCAGAAGAGCGCCTTTAAAGAGAGTATCCATCTTCTCAAAAGCTTCCAGTTGTGCTGGATTAAGATCGCCCTCAGGCTTGCCCTTGGTGGCGTCATAGCAGCCCATGGTCTGAAACCAGTAGACTGCTCTGGTGCGCCACCTCTTATATTGCGCCCCCTTAAAGGCAGGTGGCTTCAGAAGCGCAGCAAAACCACTCGGAGTAAATTGCCAATAATCAGGTTTTTGGATTGTTGGAAATATGAGCAAATTACTATGAGATTTAATCCGAATAAATAGAAGATAAATCATGACTACAGTAGCAGAGATTAAACTAATCATGCGAACTAGCATAGCAGATGAACAGATCACATCTAGGGCACATACTAGAAACATGAACTCAACCACGATCTCGAACAGGAAGGATAGAATCACATACGGTGCAGCGGGAGCAGCACCGCCGGCGTTGACGTTGTCGCCCATGTCGTCGAGGATGATGTTGCCGAGGTTGGGGAAGAAGTCGTCGTTCGCGAAGTCGTCGCTGCCAGCAGTCGCGCGAGTGCGCTCCTCAAAAACCTGATCGCCCCTCTCCCGTACAGGATTACGAGAGGCGGGGTTCCGGAGGCCTTCTGTCCCTTCTCCCGGTGCACGCCGAAAGGAGGGATGGAGAAGACTTGCTTGGCGGCGCAATGATCTGGAACGGTGGTGAGAAACCATACGAAGCGGCGGCGGCTAGGGTAGACGTCTGCCTGACTATATAGTGCGGGCCGGGTAGGTCATGGGAGTAAACCCCACGTCCGAGTCGTCATGATCCAAAAGAATCGGAAACGATTCAGTAATTAACGCGTCCATTAATTATTAATTAATGACTCATTATTTTTTCCCGAGCAGCAAAAATATAGACAACGTGCATAGTTCTGTCCTCGGCTCGGCTCAATCCCGCAACCCGCGGCGCGTCGTGACGAGGCATGACGTGGCGAGGCGAGCGAGGAGGAGGAGCGCGTGTAGGTCTCCTCTTATCATGCGCATACAAGTGGTAGAAGAGCTCACCTTATAAAGAGGTGCAACTCTCTCTCTCTCTCTCAACTTATGAGGTGGGACTAAACTTTAGCCTCACTCACTCCACTCACATTTGTGCATAAATGGGCCAAGAGAATTTCAGAATTTTAGTTGGGCTTTGGACCAAAAGCCCACTAGCAAATTCCAACAGGAACATCCAATCTGGCGGCAATGGTGATGTCCGCCGAAGTTAGATCGATCTAGATCTGCAGCAGGTGGTGCGGAGCTGTCGATGGTTTCCTTGTGGACTGGCAATTCCGTGGTCATTCACGTCTCAGATGATCCGTTCACTGCGTAGATGCATGACGGTATTTGTGTCCTTCCCTCTGTATGATTTGTTGTTGCGGATGAGGATGACGGAGGTGGTGGCCGCGTGCGGTGGTGTTGTCTGGTTCTGATTAGCCATTGGCCACTACTTGTGAGGACGGTGCGGGTACTCTGGATTGTCCCGAACATGGGATTTTGGCAGTGCCAGCGACCATCCTTCCTCATCGTTGACTTCGTTGTGTGGTGGTGAGCAATTTTGTCGTGGCTTGACCATCTGCTCGCCCTGCATGGCCATCACTCGGACTATGCGCGTAAGCAGCGGCTAGGATTGTGGCAAGTGGAGGTGGCATCATATAATGACTTCGGTTGGGTGGTACTTCTCAAGTACCCAGTCTCGAGCTCCGGGGTGAAAACCCTAAGTCTGACCCTTCTTAGTTATACTTGGCAATGGCGGCGTCTTTTGTGTCGTTACCTTGATGTAGGCATTGCCTGGAGTTGACCGTGATCTTTAGGGTGAAAACCCACAATCTGACCTTCCTTGGTTGGATCAGGCGACGGCGGCATTTGCATGTCGTTCCCTTCATGGAGGTGTCGTCTTTGAAGAACCTTTCTCGTAGCCTATGTGTTGTCAAAAGTTGGTTGGTACAGATGGTTGCTGAGGTGCATCATCGATCGCTGTTTTGATCGCTTCAGGATATTTTTTTTCTTTCTTCTTTTTCTTTATACGTCTAGGCATTAGTTTCGGTCTTATTTGACTTTGCTATTTGTTGGCGTGATTTTGTGTGTGTGCGTGTGTTGGCTGTGTGCATCTTAGCTATGCAGAGGCCGGGTGTATACTCCTGATGATTGTATCCCTCGATGCTTTATTATGGGTCAATGAAAAACACCTTTTATCGGAAAAAAAGAAATTAGTTTTTTAAAGCTATGCAGTTGAACATTAGCACATTGTTTGCAGTTCGGTTTTAATTGTGACGTTGAATCTTTAGCTATCTCCATGTACTTCAGATTCCTCTCCGTGATCATCTGCGGAGACTATTTCAAGACTATCGTTTTATGAAACTTCAGTTAATCCTTGGTCAACCGCTTATCTTTAGAGACCATATTCCATTCTCAGTTACTCCCTCCGTTCGGAATTACTTGTCTCGAAAATGGATGTATCTAGAACTAAAATATGTCTAAATACATCCATTTCTACGACAAGTAATTTCGAACGGAGGGAGTACAAACAAAGACTATTTCAAGACTATTGCAATAGCTGAGATGCTCCTTACTGATTTGAAAGAGGGGGCGGAGTGATCTATATTATGGCAACTCACTCTGTTCGCCTCAATGCACATGGTATAATCATGCGATTCTTGCATTATTTTCTTGGACAACGTTATGGTTGACTGGTCATGCTTGTATCGTTACTCGTCATGACTTGCACAATTTGGCCGCATCACACTTATCACGTGGTTTACTTATATGGACATTGCTCACCACTGTATATATGCCTTGCTATAAATCTAGACCATTTGATATACTTTCGTTTGCTCTATGTTGTTGGTTGTCATGTCATGAGGTGCTACACTCTAGGCTATGTTTTTTATGTATTCTTGCGGATCAGCTGAGATTTTAGAAGAAACTGTGCCGACTCATGGACCATTTGCAAGGTCTATGCTCCTGTTTTTATGTTAAAGTAGAAGATGCCCCGCGCGTTGCACCTGAAATTTGTGGTATGCATATGCAAAGTTTAGAGGACAACGATTTACCATGTAACTAAAATATAAGCACACAATCTCTGATGTGCATATATAGGATAATTATGTTCAGGAGGATGCACATAAGCTAAGCAACACGTCTGATAAAAAGGATGTTTCATGCAGGAAAAATCATGTCAACATTCTCTTACAATGCTTAAATGTTAGCATCACAACATGCATGCCAAACATTATCAGGAATGGTTAATTAATCTCAGGTTAATTGACGAGTTGCTAACGGAAATGTCACTGTACAAGACGTTGGACCATGAGCTTTTCGTGGACTTGATCGTGGCCTAAGCCTAGGCCCACAACTCCCTACCAGACCGCATATATATTCAACGTGTTGGCCAGTGCAGCCAACACACTTACTCCCTCCTAGCACAACCCTAACCGCCATCCACTGGTCGTCTCGTTGTGCTATCTCCAGCGATCCCATCCCGCCGGCCGCGTGGAAGGCCGGACGGGAGAGCGGGCCTCCGGAATCCCATCCTTCAAGCAGTGGCGTAGCTACAACAAAATACTTGGGCGGGCCAGTACAAAGAAGGCTTGCTATTTTTACTAGCACGACTCAGTATACCCATCAATGTCCATTAAACATGCTACAGGATGGGCGGGCCATAGCCTATTTTGCTAACATGTAGCTCCGCCGGTGCCTTCGAGATCATTGTAACAGCCAGAGACCGACACGCTTCAAATGCCTTCCATGTTTTCATCATAGTCGCGTTTATTATTTGTTTGTTGCATTCATCATTGCACCATTCGCATTGCATCGGCACTCCGTTCTTGTCATTTTTTCTTTCAAAACATGCATCTGTTCGTAGTTGCCGATTCTCCCCGTTCTTGTCGTTGACTGTTTCAAGATCAACCACACTTGCATGCATCCATGGCATCGTTAAATAATTATTTCCCAAGTGAGAATAAAGCATTCTCGAAATGGGTTGAAAGTTGGCATGCGGTCTTATTATATTCTAGGTAGACCACCTGTCAAAATTTCATCGCATTTGGAAGTCGTTTGATACCCCATCCGTTATACTATAGCGGCACTATAGCCGGTTTAATCGTCAGATGTTTTGGCAAATAAACTTGTTGTCAGGCCTCTCATTTCCCTCTCACCTCAGCCCATGGCCTCTCTACACAGCCACAGTCTGCCCTCCTAAGACGAGCTAACCCTCTCTCTCGCTAATCCTAAGGCCCATCCAAGCATCTCTAATTTTCAGCTCACCTAAATCTCTAATTAGAATAGTGCGACTAGGCGAGCACCCACGAGTGGAACGACGCCGCTCAGAGGAGGATGGACGAGGCTGGGTGCAGAGCTGCAGATCATAAACGAGTTGCATCTTACTATGTCCAACAAAACCGCCTGAAAAACCACTCTAATTGGTGTTAGGGGTGATTTTCACCTGGTTTAGGAAAGATTAGGGGGTTAAATAGCTGGTTTTAGACCTTAGGAGGTAAACTGGGCAGTCTGTGAAACCCCAGGGGGTTATGTGGACTTCTTTCGCTTCCAAACTGTACTAATTGCGAGGCTCATCAGGAAGTCAAAAATAAATTATGCCGGTGAATTGTGTCGAGGTGAACAAAGGTGGTTGTGTTTAATCAGAAGGCTACCTATACTTCAAGCCTTGATCGACGGCTAGAATTAATTGGGGTGACGTGGCTTAAGGAGAAGCTAAAGAATTACTTGTAGTGGGGAGCTCCTATTTAGATAGTACTAGCACAAATGCCCGTGTATTGCAACGGAAGAAAAGTTGATGTGTATTCAATTATGTGCAAAACACATATGTTGTTCATGAAAATCGTGTGTGCAAAAAATCTCATATGTTGCAATGCATATTATAAAATAAATTTGAGAGTTTATTTGGTACTCGATAGTTTACCTGCCGTCGTGTACAATTCGCTTTGCTCCCTCACCTTTACTTTGGTGTGAAACTTCTGGCATGCAATATTGATCTTTGAAAATAGAAAATGATACGATTTATATTTACATGTGACACTGACCTATAAAGTTTTCACCGTATTGTCAATCAAATATAAGCCACATACATATATGACACAAGCAATTGACAAATAAAATTATTACTGTATTTGGATCAAAATCTACTACCTTTGCTTCCCAAGAAAAAACTTCCTTCTAAATGCATAATTACCACTGCACACGATTCTCAATATGAGGAAATCTTTGTATAAATCTATGCAAAGCCAAATCACTAAAGTTACTCACCAAGATACACGATGCAATTTCAAAGCAGCAAATGAATATAAATTTGTAGAACTTGCTTAATGGAAGATAATCAGATGCCCCAACATTTTTTCGACTGCTATGAAACTCGGTCCTTATATGTCTTTCATATTCCATAACAAGGGTCCTTCTAGTTATGTATCTGTCTTTTGGTGAACAACTAGCATAAATGCCCGTGCATTGCAACGGAAAAGCATACCAGTTCCTATGGAGCATGGTTGATGAGGTCGAGGAACTATGTCAGATGACAACGGTTGCTCATGACAAAATAAAAAGATGCATGATTTGAGGATCAAAACATGAAACTTAGAGCATGGGTTATGATCCGGAGTAAAAGAATTATGGAAACTTTCGAGCCTGTGTGTTACAATGGTAGAGAAAAATTGGCCCGTACTAAGATTTATTGAGAATTATTTACATCCACAATTCATGGAAAATTTAGCCTTATCAAGATATGTAGAACACATGAATGAAATGTTTTCAACAATCATTTTGTTATTTGATTTTGAGGGATTTTATTTTGTAAAAACAGATCAAAAAAATTAGACGTATATTATGAGAACTTTAAATATATAAGTCTTTAAATTAAAATTCTCATATTTGTAGTTCAAACCTTAATTTTAACCTAATTGGTGTCTATATTTTTAGAAATAAAAATATGAACTAAAAACTAATGATATATATATATATGTATATATATTTGTTGTAGGCTTTCTTTCAATTTGTTGGCTGTCTACCATCCCGGTAAGTGTTCATACCACCGCATGTCATGTATTTGTTTTGACAGAAATATTTCACATGTGTGATCATTTCTCCTTTTTCTTTATTGCGGTTTTTTTTGTCAATTTTGTCACCTAAGTTTCATATTATTCGAGTCTTGCTTAGTCCGCGTGAAAATGAATGAGCGTCTATGTGCTAGACAGAAATCAAGTGAGGTGATCCTAAAATAGTCAATTTGAGGCAATAGAAATCAATTAGGAGACTCATAGTGCGTGCGTTGTGCTTTTCTGGTATTGGTTTTTTTCTTTTGGATGTTTGTCTGCTGCTGATTATGTAAGAAATCAGATTGTGTTTGATACACATGCATGTGGCAGAGTTGTATATACATATTTTCTTAGTGAAGTATATGCATCTATTAATGGTGTGCGTCTCCGGAGGTCAACTTATATGTTGTTTGCTTTTTCAACTAATCTGTTATCTGTATGTGTTATTTTCAAAACAAAACAAAAATTTACATTTTTTTAGACTAACTTCATGTCAGGTTTCATCCACTAATCTCAGCAGGGCCCTCACAAAGAAAATGTAGGCTCATGCACGGACTACACTACTTGCATGCAACAAGAAAAACTGCTAATGAACAACCATGTGCATGTTCATGGCTAACATCCGTGCGGCTCCCCCACACAAAAAACATTCGCGCGGCTCATTGCACTTCAAACAGCACTCCGCCCACTGGCCCGCCAGCGCTCGTGCATGTCGCCCACCTTGCCACAACACCCGTGCACATCACCTACATTGCCGTTGCACCCGTGCACGTCACCGCCGGTGGTGATTGGCTGGTTTGCTCGATCCGTCCCGGGCTTCGTCGTCGCCCGTCGGTACCTGAAAACATGACCGGCTGGTCGGTCCTGTCCTGTCTGGACTACCGGCAGCCAGTCCAAAAGGTGGCTCGGTGAGGGACCGGAACGGTCCGGACAGTGTCCACCCTACACCGGCTTCATAAAGTGAAGAGCGTGCGTCTTGACTCCAAGCTCCGTGTCTTCATCTTCATCGGCATCCGGCATGATGAAGCGGACAGCAAGCAGCGACGCGGCGTCATGGTGTCGAGCTCCTCATCCTTGTCTTCGGCAGCTTCCGCGTGGTGAAGTGTTTCGTTCGAGGTTCAAGTTGGTGAAGCAACTCCAGCGTAACCGTGCATGGCCGGGCATCGTCGGCCGAAGTCATGGCATGTGCACGTAGCAGGTAGTGGGCAGCATCATTGGCGCACTCTGGACGGCTATGTTGGAGAGCTTGACGTGGACATGACGACCCTACGACGATGGCACCGATGGTTTGCTGCATCTTTACGATTTCCGGGGTCTTATGTGACAGCTCCATCCATCATCATCGTGTTGTGCTTGCACCGTCAGCTGAGTGGTCCGCCGGGTACACGTGCGCCTCTGACGAGCCCGATGGCCTACTCTCCAGCCTTTACGTTTATGTGTTGCTCGCTCCTGGCCGCCCCCTTGGAGCACTTGGTCGTGCTCTTTTGTCTCCAGGTGCTCACGTCAGATGCAACCGCCTCTGGTTGTTCTTACCTTGATGCATTTTGTGCCCTTTCTCTTAACCTTTCCTTACTGCGTACTTGAATTGTGTGTTTTGTGTGTGTGTGCTTGTGTGTAGGTCGGACTCTCATAAACTGTTAAAAAAGGAATCTTCATAGACGAATACGTGTTGGGTTGTGTACGTGCCTTATATCTGAAGTAACATAATGTAGATCTATTTTTAAATCTCAACCGTCTATCTTTAGCATTAAAACAAAATCAACAGATATAAAGGGATGACCTATGGAGAACTATGAAATCTTCTGTCGGGTGGTAGGTGCGACATATGCCAACGGGTGGCTTATCATTGTGGGAGCCAGTAAGACATCGCCGGTGCCTCGAAGCGGGATGAGGCGAAGACATGCACGCCGGCGAATCTTACCCAGCTTCGGGGCTCTCCGTGGAGATAACACCCCTACTGCTGCTCTGCGGGGTCTCCGCATGATCACTAGATGAACGAGTGGCTACAAGATGCTCCTCGAGCTGCTTGGCGAGAAGAAGAAGAAGAAGAAGGGCACGGCTAGCTCTCCTCTCCTCTCTATGTGGTGTCTAAAACTAGCTCAGATCAACCCTTTGCATGGGTGCCCCGGGGGGTTTATATAGGCCCGCCTTCCGGGGGTACAATGGTAATCCGGCTGGGTGTGGGCCCTAGCCGTCTGTGACTACGCTCGCTGGCTTCTGCGCCGGCTGCTGGGGCCCGCCGGCTGGTGGGCCCCGCCGGCTGCCGGCTCCTTGGTCGACAGGCAGGCCCCACTGTCAAGGGCCTTGTCGGCGGCTGGTCACTGTTGCCTCAAACCTGGTGACGAGGGCTTCGCCGAGGTAAGCGTGGCTACAGTGCCGCCGCCCGGCGGGCGATCGCTGTAGCCACTCCTCGTCTTGTCCCCTTAATGGGGCGTCTCCTTCGAGGGAGGAAGCAAGCCGGCTGTGGGGAGCCGGCCCCGTCTTGGGCCGACTGGGGGAGGCCTGGCCGCCTTCGGGTGTCTCTCTGCCTGAAGGGGCCCACCGCCCGTGGGCCGCGCTGACAGCCCGTCGTGGGTGGCATCAGGGTCAACATGGCAATAGTGCCGCGCCGGACGGGCCATGGCCGTCCCGTACGGCGCACTGTGCCAGGCGTGCTCCGGGACTCGGGGATGGCAGGCTTTACTGTAGCCACGCCCCGTCACATCGCCGTTATGTGGATGCAGACTTCGAGGGTGCGATCTTGACCGCTTTGTGGGAGTCGGCTTTTTGCGGCCGGCTTCTTGGAGCCAGCCCTCCCGCGGCTTTCTTCATGAGGGCTAAAGCCGGGCCGCCTTCCGATAGTCGGCCTGGGAGACAGCCGGCAAGGGGAAGGCGGCCCCACATCTTGGATTCTTGAGGGCCGGATCGGCTCGTAATTTTTTCAGAAGGGCCAGGGGGAGCCGGCTAGGCTACCCGTGGTCATTTACTCTGACAGTAGTCCCCGAAGCTGATCGAGCTTTGAGGCTGACAAAGGGACGAGAAGCTTGGTCAGCTTCCTATCCTGAGGAGCCGGCTTTGCTTATGCACGCCGTCTTCGGAAAGCTCTGTTTCTTGTAGGCGGGAACGTGGGTCGGCTTGCGAGCTAACCGCGCACCATCCCGCGGGCCACGTGGCAAGGAAAACCTGCCAACGCACGCGCGCGATGGGACGCCGCCGTAGGCCCGGGCCCGCCACTCCTGGGCCTCGGCCCGAGCGCAGATCTTCTGCGGCCCACAACGGACCGCTCGCCTTCCTGCGGCGGTTTTATTACGCCATCAGGGCACAATAATCGCGGGACGTGGGGGAGTGGGCGCTGTTGATCCCACGTTCCCCCACACCACGCCTCCTCGGCTCCGCCGCGCGGGTCTATAAGTAGGGGGAGGAGGGGGAGCGGCAGAGGCTCGCACACTCTCCCTCGCTCCGCCCCTTCTCACATTCCTTCTTCTTCCCTTCGCCACCGCAGCGACCCATTGCCGCGCCGCTCCGCCGTCGGACCTCTCGGTTCCTTTGGTCCCGCCGTAGAGGGGTCGTGCGCGTCTCCGCCGTCGCATCGTCTTGTTCCTCGCCGCGTCGTTCCCATGGCGTTGTCGAGCTCGTGGGATGGCTCCAACGTCCATGAGGACCATGTTGAGTTCCTCCGCCGGACGCGGCGTCTGCCGGGCGAGAACTACGTGCGGGTTCGTCGTGCGCTGGCGAGGGAGATTTCGTCGGCACCGGCGGAGGGCGAGTGGGTAATCTTCCGCTCGCACTGCCTGCGCGGCTTCGGCCTCCCGGCGAGCAGATTCCTTCGTGCTTTTCTTGAATTTTACCACCTCCGGCCGCATCACCTCACGCCCAACGCGGTGATGCTGCTGTCGGCTTTCGTCACCTTGTGCGAGGGCTTTCTTGGGGTTCTCCCCACTCTCGAGCTCTGGGGAGAATTCTTCCAGAGCAAGCTCGGTACCGTTGTCGCGGGCGTGCCCGCCCCCTGCGGAGCCTTCATTGCCATGAGGCGGACGGGCGAGAACAATCCGTTCCCGCCCATCCCGCTGATCCAGTCGGTGAAGCTCTGGCAGAAGTCCTATTTTTACGTGAAGAACGTCGCCCAGCAAGGCGACTTCATCAACCTGCTGGCTTACGTAGCCGGCCCGCCGGCTGGGAGGCAACCCTCGTGGAGCTACCGGGCCAGGTCGTTGTCTCAGGCCGGGAACACAGCCGTCTCCCGGCTCCGGGTGATGATCCAATCGGAGGGCCTGACCGGAGCCGACCTGGTGGCCGCCTTCGTGGAGCGCCGAGTACTTCCGCTCCAAGGCCGGCCTCACATGATTTGCCAGATGAGCGACCGCTTCGACCCGTGCCGGCTGAGCACCAGGGAGATGCCTCATGCCGAGGTGTCTTACATGGTGAACTACATCTCCAACTGCAAGCTCGTCGAGGATTGGCGATACGGCAAGGGGCCGTATTCTCGCGCCAACCCTCCGCCTGCCGTAAGTTTTTCTTTTTTTCTTCCTTTTTGTAGCCGGCCTCATGATGGCCGACTTCTGATCAATTGGTTTGTCCTTAGCAGAACCATCTTCTTCCGCCGACGGCCGGGGCCGCAGGGGTGGAGCGCCAGCTCCTCCCCGACCGCACGGTGGACGACGTCGATGATCTGGACCTGGGAGCAGCCGCCATGGAAGATGCCATCGTGGGGGAAGGCGACGAGGCAGGAGGCGCGGGGCTCGGGGCCGGCCTCAAGGACTGGGCGGACGATGACGAGGTCGAAGCCGCCCCGCACCGCCAGCCGGCGCTTGATCATCAAGGCGCGGGCCCGTCTGCCGCACCGGCTGCCCGTGGCGGCGCGCAGAAACGCCGGGCCGCGTCGACCTTCTACGGCAGCCGGCCGAAGAAATCCAAGGGTTCCACGGCGGGGACCAAGCGGGATGAGGCGGCCGTGAAGGCAGCCCGCTTCCGCAAGGCGGTGAAACAGCCGCAGGCGATCTCAGCGTAAGTCGTCAAACGTCTTGCATTTTTATTGTTGTCCTCTTCGATTGAGGCTCTTCTAAACCTTTCTTTGCTTGCCGGGCAGGGCACCGCTTTCCCTCGAGCGAGGTCCTGGTGGCTCCGTAGTCGGGCCGACTGGAGGGTCCTCAGGCTCCCGCCGCGTGGATCCCCGCGCCGACCTCATGGAGGCCACGGAGCGGAACGCACAGGAGGTGCGGGAGGCAGCGGAGCGAAGGACCGCCCAGGCGGCGAAGGAGCAGGCCGACGCGGCGGCCAAGGCCCGGGCGGAGGCGGCAGCCGCGAAGACGGAGGCAGAGGCCTCGCACAACCAGCCTCCGCTGCTCGTCATTCCCCTCCACGCCGTGGCCCCCGACATCCCCGTGCCCCCGTCGGAGGGGGTTGACCAAGACCCGCCGGTGATGGAGAGGAGGGAGGACCACGTGGTCTTCGTGGAGGAGGCGCCGCAGACGGCGCCGACTGGAGCGGGCCAAAGCGGCCAACCAGCCGCGGCGCCAGAGCAGCCGGCCGGGGGCGAGCCGGAGGTGGGGGCCGGCCTCGAGGTGCAGCCAGCATTTCGCCGGCACGCAGGGGGAGCTACCTCCGCGCCGGAACCGCACCGAGCTGCGGGCGCCAGCCAGACGGCGGAGGCCCTGGAGGCGGCCAGCGCCAGCACGTCCGAGTGGACGCCTAGCGGGGGGACGGCCGAGCTGAACACGGCGGCCCAGGAGGTCCGGAGCCGGCTTCAAGCCCAGGCCGCTTCGCTGCAGCGATATACCCAAGAGTTCCTCGCGACGCGGGCCGTCATCCGGGTGAGCCCTCTGGCCTTGGTTGTTTTGCTTTTTTGATTTCTTCCGTGGGGGCGCGTCAGCGCACCCGCTGGGTGTAGTCCCCGAGTTCCGAGTCGGCTGCTGAGCAGGCGGCTTGGAACTTACTAGGTCCTGACAACTATCTTATTCTTGCATCCTGTCTGATCTTCCAGGAATACCATAACCTCCGCGTTGCTGCCTTCAACTCCCAGGCTCAGGAGCTGGGCCGGAAAACCGAGGACCTGACCAACAGCCGGAGTGCGTGCTTTGTCTCGTTCATCTCCTGTGGGGGCGCGTCAGTGCACCCACTGGGTGTAGTCCCCGAGATTCGGGCCGACTGCTGAGCAGTCGGGTCGGATCTTCCCTAACGACTTCTTCCTTATTGATTTTTCCTTTGTCTTCATGCTTGCAGGAGCCAATGCCGACTTGAGGGGGCAGCTCAGCGGGGCCCAGCCGCCCTTCGCGCCAAGGAAGCCGAGTACAATGCCTTGGTCCTGGAGCGTGACCGCCTGGCCAAGAAGTTGGCCGACCAGGAGGAGAGCCACAAGGCAGCCCTGAAGAAGGCGCAGGACAGCGAGGACGCCCTCAAAGCTGAGTTCGAGACCGAAGCGGCGGGCTGGGCTGAGGCAAAACAAGCGCTGAGCGAGGGCTTCGGCCGGATTGAGGATCTGATCGATGGTAAGCCGCCTTCCTCACTCCTTGCTTGCCCCTTGCCCCCTGATTTGTGTTCTGACTTGTGTTGCTTTTTGTTCTTTGTGCAGACTACTTCCCTAGCTACTCCGTCTTTGCCACCCAGACCATCGAGGCCCACCGCGAGGCGCGCCGGCAGGCGGGGGATGAAATCGCGGCGGACGCGAGCCGGACGCTTGAGGAGCAACTCTTGGCGGTTCAAGTCCGGCTGCAGCCGGCTCACCGCATGCTCCGCCGCCTCCAGCGCGCCGGGGCGCAGGTGTTGGCTGCCCTCTGGCCAGGCGAAATGATTCCCCGCACCCCGAGTCGGACTGCCGACTGGCTGGAGGTTGCGGTTGGCCGCTTCGAGGCCTGGAAGGCATCGGCGGCCTGGCTTGGAGCTGGGCGGGCGCTGGAGTTCATCCGAGCCTGGTATCCCGGGCTGAACCTGGACTGGCTGCACACCTGGCGGCTGGAGGCCGACGAGGAGATGGAGGAGGTGCGGCCGGCTATCGCTCAGCGTGCCTCGACGATCGCCGAGTGTACTGACATCAGCGTCTTTGCTCCTGAGATAAATGACGACGGCGTTGCCCAGCCGGAGGAATGGTTCGGGCTGGACCCGGCAGCGGGTGAGGACTCGGCGGAGGAGATCGCTTCCAGCGATGAAGGTGAAGACGACGAAGGGGAGGAAGGCGAAGACGTCGAGCCGGCCGGTGAAGCGGCCAGCCAGCCCCAGACTGACCGCGCCTCCAGCAACGAGGCGCGTGCTAGCGCGCCCTCTGCGGGAGGTGGTGATCATGCCGAGGTTCGCCAGCCGGCCACTCCTCCAGCCAGCACAGCCGTCTCTACCGACCTGCCCGACTCGCCAGTCGCTCCCTTGGCTTAATCTGCCGTCCTTGCTTTTCCTGCTTGTTACTCTTTGAACAATTTTTATTAAACTTGTGCAGTTCCACCCACTGGGGGTGTATTCAAACTATGTTGAATGCTGGCCTTTCGAAGGCCTTTTGTGTAAATATGATCGTGTGTGTGTTTGGCTTCCATTCGCGTATGCTTTTTATCTTTAAGTTGTTTCCTTTGTCGCCTTCCCCTAGCTGCTGTCTTCCCAACCGGCAGCTGCTCTGCAGCCTGCGGCTAAGGAAGAACTTGGCTATATTTATTTATTTTATTTTATTTTTTGGGGGGGAAGGCAAGTACTCGAGCTTTCTTAGATTGAAGCGAGGTGAATGGAAGTCGGCCGGCCGACTACTCTGGTAGTCGGTCGGTGGTGGGAGAAAAACCAGCTTTTGTTATATTAGTCCGTTAGTCCCTAGCCGTTTTTCGTGTGGGCGTCCTTTCCTGCCTTTAACTCTTGCCAGCCGGACAGCCGGTTCTTCGAACTGCGACTTTTGGCAAGAGAAGGCTTGGGTGCCGGCACACTACTTGTCTGACCGCGGGTAAGACTTCTAATATAACTCAAGGCGGCCAGTCCTCGGGCCGACTAGTCGAACCCGGTGCCAGACGAAAAAAGTAATGTAATGACATGATCATAAGCATGATACTCTTCTTTTATAGATAAAAGATGGCAGTCCCCGAGCTCTCCTCGGGGGGCCTATTGTCTCGTACTTAGTACAAAAGTTAGCATGATACATACTGCATTTCAACTGTAAAATCTTCGGAGGAGGTTGGCGTTCCATGGTCGTTCCGACTCTTTGCCGGAGTCGTCTCTCTTTCGTGCCTTCGGCTTCTGTGCGTCGATCAGGTAGTAGGAGTCATTTCCCAGCGCTCTGCTGATGACGAAGGGGCCTTCCCAAGGGGCCGAGAGCTTGTGTTGGCCGGCTGTTCGCTGGATCAGCCGGAGCACGAGGTCGCCTTCTTGGAAAGATCTTGGTCTGACCTTCCGGCTGTGGTAGCGGCGCAAGCCCTGCTGGTAGATGGAGGACCGGCTGAGGGCTAACAGTCGGCCTTCTTCCAGCAGGTCGACGCCGTCTTCTCGTGCTTCCTTGGCCTCCGCCTCTGTGTACATGGTTACCCGAGGCGAGTCGAACTCGATGTCGGTTGGGATGACCTCCTCGGCACCATACACGAGGAAGAAAGGAGTGAAGCCGGTTGACTTGTTTGGGGTAGTGCGCAGACTCCAGAGGACGGTCGGCAGCTCATCGAGCCAACAGCCGGCCGAACATTCCAGTGGTACGACCAGTCGGGGCTTGATGCCAGAAAGGATGAGGCCGTTGGCTCGCTCGACTGGGCCGTTTGATTGCGGGTGGGCAACGGATGCTAAGTCCAACCGGATGCCCTGCGTCGCGCAGAAATGTGCCAATGCTCCCTTGGCGAAATTCGTGCCGTTGTCGGTGATGATGCTGTGTGGCACGCCGTAGCGAGTTTTTATATCTGCGATGAATGTCACGGCAGTCGGCCCATTCAGCTTCTTGATCAGCTTTGCCTCAATCCATTTGGTGAATTTGTCCCCGGCGACAAGCAGGTGTGTCATGCCGCCGCGCGCCGTCTTGAATGGGCCCACCATGTCCAGTCCCTAAACAGCGAAGGGCCAAGTGAGGGGAATGGTCTTGAGTGCCGAAGCCGGCATGTGTTGCTTGGAGCTGAAGACTTGGCACCCTTTGCAATGTTTAAGTAACTCCTTGGCATCATCCAAAGCAGTCGGCCAAAAGAACCCATGGTGGAAAGCTTTGGCGACGAGTGATCTTAAGGCCGCATGGTGGCCGCATTCTCCTTGGTGGATGTCTCTGAGGATTGCAATGCCCTTCTCTTGCTCGACGCATCGCTGGAAGACTCCAGTGGCACTGCGCCTGACGAGCTCTCTGTTAATGATTGTGTATGCTCCGGCTCGGCGTTGAACTTGTCTTGCCTCTGTTTCGTCAGCCGGCAGATCTTGGTTTATTAGGAAGTTGAGGATGGACTGAGCCCATGATGGAGCTGCGACTTCTTCTATTGCCAACACGGCTACTGCGACCAGGGCGGGCGGGCTGGGTGGTGAAATGCTGGAGTCGGCCGCCGCCTGTTGTGTTGGTGCAGTCCCCGGGCCGACTACCGCAGTCCCCGAGCCGGGTGTAGCAGTCCCCGGGTCGGGCATAACTACGGAAGTCTCCGAGCCGCCTACTGACGTCCCCGGGCCGACTATCGAAGTCCCTGGGTCACCTGCTTGGTTCTTCGAGCCGGACCCGGCCGCGTCGGGGTCAGGCGGCACGAAGATGGAATCGGACTCTGGAGATGGCTTGACAGACGGCTTGAGGAGGCGTTGCAGAGAGACACCGGTTGGTATTGCCTGCCGAGTGGAGCCTATTCGAGCCAGGGTATCAGCTAGCTCGTTGTCGGCTCGCGGTACGTGGAGGAACTCGCATCCTTCAAAGTACCCGCTGATCTGCTGAACGAGGAATCGGTAGCTTGCCATATTTGCGTCCTTAGCGTCCCAGTCGCCGGATGATTGCTGGACTACCAAGTTCGAGTCGCCGTAACATAGGATCCGGCATATGCCGAGCTCTTTGGCAAGCCGGAGCCCGTGTATGAGCGCCTCGTACTCGGCCACGTTGTTGGAGGCGGCAAAGTGAATTTGCAGCGTGTATCTGAGCTTGTCGCCTTTGGGAGAGGTGAGGATGACGCCGGCTCCCAAGCCAGTGCGCATCTTGGACCCGTCGAAGTGCATGCGCCAATGAGTGGAGTCGGGAGCTGGCGGTAGGTACTGGGTCTCGGCCCAGTCGACGAGGAAGTCGGCCAACGCTTGGGACTTGATGGCGGTGCGAGGCTGGTAGAAGATCGTGTAGGGGGCCAGCTCGATGGCCCATTTCGCCACCCGTCCGGATGCATCCCGGCTGCCTATGATCTCGGCAAGCAGGGCGGTGCATACGATCGTGATGGGGTGCTCTTGGAAGTAGGGCTTCAGCTTCTTGGCGGCGAAGTACACGCCATGGCACATCTTCTGGTAGTGCGGGTAGTTCTGCTTCGAGGTAGACAGCACCTCACTCAAATAGTACACCGGCCTCTGGACCGGCTGGGCTCGGCCCTCTTCTGGGCGCTAGACTACGATGACGATGCTGACCACCCGGCTGGTTGCAGCAACGTAGAGGAGCATGGGCTCTTTCTCAGTCGGCGCCGTCAGGACAGGCGGCGTGGCCAGCATCTTCTTCAACTCGTGAAAAGCTTGGTCGGCTTGGTCGTTCCACTCGAAGTGAGTGGTCTTCTTCATGAGGCGGTAGAGGGGGAGGGCTTTCTCTCCGAGCCGGCTGATGAAGCGGTTCAGGGAGGCCAAGCACCCGGTGAACTTTTGGACGTCTCGAAGTTTGGTGGGAATCGCCATTCTCTCAATGGCCTTGATCTTTATTGGGTTGCATTCGATGCCGCGTTCAGAGACCAGGAAGCCTAGGAGCTGGCCGGCTGGCACTCCGAACACGCACTTCTCGGGGTTGAGCTTGATCTGGAACCGGCGCAGGTTCTCAAATGTTTCCTTGAGGTCCTCCAGCAAGGTGTCGCGCTTCTCCGTCTTCACCACAATGTCGTCTACGTAGACGTGGGCATTTCTGCCGAGCTGCTTGAGGAGGCACTTCTGCATGCAACGCTGAAAAGTGGCACCGGCATTTCTTAAGCCGAATGTCATAGTCAGGTAGCAGAAAGCTCCAAATGGCGTGATGAAGGCGGTCTTCAGGCGGTCAGCCGGATCTAGCTTTATCTGGTGGTATCCTGAGTAAGCATCCAGGAAACTCAACAGCTCGCATCCGGCCGTGGAGTCTATCACTTGATCAATCCTTGGCAGGGCAAAGGGATCTTTGGGGCAGGCCTTGTTGAGGCTCGTGTAGTCTATGCACATGCGCCACCTGTTGTTCTTCTTTAGCACGAGGACCGGGTTGGCGAGCCACTCTGGAAAGAAAACCTCCATAATGAAGCTGGCTGCCAAAAGCCGGGCTATCTCCTCTCCCACAATCCTTCTTTTCTCCTCCGACAGTCGGCGGAGGGGTTGTTTGACTGGTTTTGCGCCTTCTCGGACGTGTAGCTTGTGCTCGGCGAATTCCTTCGAAACACCCGGCATATCCTTAGGGGACCATGCAAAGATATCCCGATTCTCACAGAGGAAGTCGGCGAGCTCGCCTTCCTATTTGCTGTTTAGGTTTGCCCCGATGACGCAAACCTTTCTGGGTGCTCGGGGTCAAGAGGTATCTTCTTCGTCTCCTTGGCCGGCTGGAAAGATCCTTCGGCATCACACTCCTTGGGATCGGGGGGCAGGGCCGGGTGTTTGCCGGCCATGGCCACGACTCGGTCCAACATCTTCTTTTCTTTGGCAATCACAAGGGACTCGGCCAGCCGGCTGCTGGCTGCAGCGTACTCGGAAGATTTCTTGTAATCGCCGGCTACGGTGAGGATGCCCTTGGCGCTCGGCATCTTCATCTTGAGGTAAGCATAGTGGGGAACAGCCATGAACCTGGCCAAGGCAGGACGGCCAAGCAGTGCATGGTAGGGGCTCTCCAGGTCCACCACTTCAAACCAGATTGCTTCTCGGCGGAAATGATCCTTGTCCCCAAAGAGAACATCAATCTTGATCTTGCTAATGGGGGCGCAGGACAGGCCAGGTACAATGCCATGGAACACAGTCCGAGTAGGCATGAGTTGCTTCGTCTTGACGTTCAGCTTCTCCAGGGTGTCACGGTATAGGATATTGATGCTGCTCCCGCCGTCTATCAGCACTCGGGAGAAACGGGCGGCGCGTCTGTCTGTTGCAAGGGTGGCATCCAAAACCAACGCATAAGAGCCGGGATATGGCATCATCTCTGGGTGGTCGGCCCGGCTCCAGCTGATAGGCTTTTCTGACCAGTGCATGTGCTCGGCGGGGTTGGTAGCGACCACGTTGACTTCTTGGTGCTCTCGGCGTCTGCTACGCCGGCCTTCGGGCTGGCTTGTAAAGACGACATAGGCGGCATGCTCGTCGGGGAACTCATCGTGCATAGCTCCGACTGCTGGCCGAGCGGTCGGCAGCTGCGGAGCCGGAGGCGGCGCGAGCCCTTCACCTTTGGAGATTCGGGTGAGCCAGTGGCACTTCCGAGTTGTGTGGTTGGACGGCTTCGCGCCGCTGTGGAACTTGCACGGGGTGTCGAGAGTTTGCTCGTAGGAGAAAGCCGGCTGCCAAGCCGGCCTGCCGCCCTTCTGCTTCTTGGGTGCGGGCCGCCCTTCGGGCTGCTTGTCCTCGACTGTGGCCACCTGCCGGCTGGTGGAGAGCGGCACGGGGCCCTTGCGCTTGTGGTCGTTCTGGTACGGGCGTCAGCCGGAGTCCCCAGCCGACGTCTTGGGCGCCGGGTTGATTACCTTCCCGGACGCATCTACCCGGAGTTCAGTCTTCATTGAGGAGTCGCCGGTGGCGTACTTGTCCGCTATGACCAGAAGCTCGTCGAGGGTAGTTGGCTCGTCGCAGAGGAGCTTGTGCTTAAGGAGGGTGCCTTCTCGGCATCCGGCGGTGAAGTATTCTATGGCTTGCACCTCGTGCACCCCTTCGCAAGAGTTGCGGAGCTCGGCCCAACGCGTGAGGTAGTCGCGAGTGGATTCGGCGGGGCCTTGTACGCACAAGGAGAGCTGTCTGGGCTTGGGGGCCCGCTTGTAGGTGCTGGTGAAGTTGCGGACGAAGGCCTCCGTGAAGTCTAGCCAGCTGTTGATGCTGTAGGGCCTGAGGCTATTAAGCCAGGTCCGCGCCGTGCCTTGCAGCATGAGGGGCACGTACTTCACGGCAATGCGCCTGTTGCCGTTTTCTATGCGAACCGCTGTGGAGTAGTCGATCAACCAATCTTCCGGCTTCACGGAGCCATTGTACTTGGGCGTGTCTCTTGGGAGCGAGAACCCTTTGGGAAAAGGCTCGTCGCGGATGCGGGGGCCGAAGCAAGGCGGGCCGACATCATCTTCTTCTTCTAGCGCCAGGGATCGCGCTAGGCGGTCGATCCGATGGCGGGCGTCGTTCTCGCCGACTCCTTCGCGGCGACCTAGTCGACCGCTGAGAGTCGGATGGGCGACAGGCAGTGGGGTGGGATATCTCTCCCCGCGAGGCGGAGGCGGAGGCGGGTCGCCCCGCCACTCCACGGCCCGAGGACGGCCTTCTGCGTCTCGCTCGATGGAGGTCCGGGTTCGGCTTCGGCTGGCAGCCGGCTCCTTCTCGTGTAGCGCGCGGGTTTTACCCGCAGTCGGCGTCCGGGACGTCACGCCGTGCTCTCGGCGCGGGGGAGGGCTTTCCGCGTGGGCGTCGGCTTCGTGCCGCTGTGCGGCTGCATCGATTAGTTGCTGGATGCGTCTGGTCATGTGGGGGAGTTCTTCGGCCCCCAGTCCGTCTAGCTCGTCTACGGCCGCCTGGGCGGCGCGCAGGTTCTCGAGTGGAGTGGCGTAGACTGGGCGGTCGACTCCTAGCGTGTCGGCGAGGGCAGCGCTGCGCTGTTTGACAACGCCGGCTCGGCTTGGCCCGCCTGGGGGCGGCGTGCCAAAGGTGGCGCGGTCGGCTTCGCGCTGGTGGGCCTCGGTGAGGCGTCTCATGGAAGTCAACTTCCGGCCCTCCGCGAGGAGGGCGAGGCGGCGAGCCTCCAGTGCTTCAGCGTCGGCATCGGCCGGGAGGGGGATGGACACGTCGTGGACCGCTGCATGCGGGGCGTCGAGGACGTTCTCGCCAGAAGCGCCGCCGTGACCGATGACCATCACCTCGGTGGTGGCGCCGTCGCAGCCATCGGCCTGGGGAAGAGGGTCGTTGTAGATCGCGACGTCGGTGGGGAAAGCGTCGAGCGAGGCCGTGTCGGAGTCGACAGGCATCGGATCGGTGGAGCCAACAGACTCCAAGTCCACAGCAAGCTCGCCGGAGACGTGGAGCTGGCCGAGGAGGTTGACGAGGTGGTCGGTGCCCGCGTTAGAGGCGAGCTCGTCGGAGATGAGGGTCTCGTCAAGGAGATCGCCGAGGCCGCTCGCTGCGCAGACGTTGGCGACGCCTTGCAGCGCATCATGGCAAGCGCCATCGGGCGTGCCGGGCTGGCTACGCTCGCTAGGGAGGAAGAGGGTTCCCGTCCAGAATAGGTCTCCGGACGATGGTGCACCTGGCCCCATGGTGGGCGCCAAATATCGGGTGGTAGGTGCGACATATGCCAACGGGTGGCTTATCATTGTGGGAGCCAGTAAGACGTCGCCGGTGCCTGGAAGCGGGATGAGGCGAAGACATGCACGCCGGCGAATCTTACCCAGCTTCGGGGCTCTCCGTGGAGATAACACCCCTACTGCTGCTCTGCGGGGTCTCCGCATGATCACTAGATGAACGAGTGGCTACAAGATGCTCCTCGAGCTGCTTGGCGAGAAGAAGAAGAAGGGCACGGCTAGCTCTCCTCTCCTCTCTATGTGGTGTCTAAAACTAGCTCAGATCAACCCTTTGCATGGGTGCCCCGGGGGTTTATATAGGCCCGCCCCCCGGGGGTACAATGGTAATCCGGCTGGGCGTGGGTCCTAGCCGTCTATGACTACGCTCGCTGGCTTCTGCGCCGGCTGCTGGGCCCCGCCGGCTGCCGGCTCCTTGGTTGACAGGCAGGCCCCACTGTCAAGGGCCTTGTCGGCGGCTGGTCACTGTTGCCTCAAACCTGGTGACGAGGGTTTCGCCGAGGTAAGCGTGGCTACAGTGCCGCCGCCCGGCGGGCGATCGCTGTAGCCATGCCTCGTCTTGTCCCCTTAATGGGGCGTCTCCTTCGAGAGAGGAAGCAAGCCGGCTGTGGGGAGCCGGCCCCGTCTTGGGCCGACTGGGGGAGGCCTGGCCGCCTTCGGGTGTCTCTCTGCCTGAAGGGGCCCACCGCCCGTGGGCCGCGCTGACAGCCCGTCGTGGGTGGCATCAGGGTCAACATGGCAACAGTGTCGCGCCGGATGGGCCATGGCCGCCCCGTACGGCGCACTGTGCCAGGCGTGCTCCGGGATTCGGGGGTGGCAGGCTTTCCTGTAGCCACGCCCCGTCACATCGTCGTTATGTGGATACAGACTTCGAGGGTGCGATCTTGACCGCTTTGTGGGAGTCAGCTTCTTGCGGCCGGCTTCTTGGAGCCGGCCCTCCCGCGGCTTTCTTCATGAGGGCTAAAGCCGGGCCGCCTTCCGATAGTCGGCCTGGGAGACAGCCGGCAAGGGGAAGGCGGCCCCACGTCTTGGATTCTTGAGGGCTGGGTCGACTCGTAATTTTTTCAAAAAGGCCAGGGGTAGCCGGCTAGGCTACCCGTGGTCATTTACTCCGACATCTTCCGTCCTTTAATATTATTATTAGGTATAGATAGTAGATAAAACACGAGACAAGATACACGCCGAACAATACAAGGTACCAAGGAATCCTTCAAAGTAGATCTACCCGGAGAAAAAGATCATAAACGACTATGCTAACGAGAAAAAGCATAGAAAAGGCTGAAAGACAACGCCACACCCGTTTTTTTTTCATAGTCGAGATGACGAGGAAACATAAAATATAGTGTAATGAATATTTATTTGCAGTTGAAATGAAAAAACATACATTTATGTGGCTTTAGGGTCCTTTTTGTTATCTTGCCCCAGGCCCTTCAAATGGGACCAGGCCTATTTGATGGTTTCAAGTAGTTGAAGACAGTGTGCCCCTCTGCCTGTTGGAGCTCCTCATGAAGGAGATGCCGCGACATAAGCCTAGTCTCGCGGAAGTAGTGGACGTGACGATCCACCTCGGTGATGGACAGACGATCGTGGGTGCACGAGGCCCGGTCGCCCATCCTAAGGCAGATCTTACCCTCGCCTCAAACAACGCCATCACTGACCATCTACTCCTGCTCGTAGTTATGCAGAGGCCGGGTGTGTGCTTATTGTATTTGTATCCTCTTGATGCTTCATTATGAGCTAATAAAATCCGCCCTTTATCAAAAAAAATCTACTCCTGCTCGTGAATGACATGGACGCCGACGTGTTCAAAGCACTCCTCCAGTTCATCTAGACCGAGTCACCACCGCCGCAGCTCGAGACGGCACTGCGAGAGAATGTGGAGCGGCTGCTCACAACACCGGACAGGTTTGAGCTGGAGAAGCTGAAGCTCCTCTGCGAGAACGCGTTGTGCAGGCAAATTGACGCCAGCTCCGTGGCTGCGTGCATGCAGTTCCTCATGAAGAACACACCGACACATGGACAACCAATTAGTACCAATGTATTATGAATTTACCAGGTAGCTAGTATGTTACTCCAATCATAAAATTTTATGAATTTATTAGACTCAACTAAGAGATTTGTCTCCTTCGAAGATCAGATAACAGGGCTTTGCTTTTTAAGCTAAACAATTGAACAATAGAACACTGTTTGTAGTTCTGTTGACTGAACTGAAGGACCATCACCGAAGTCTTTCTTCGTGGACCATCTTTTTTTACTTCCGTATGACACACCATTGAGAACAATGGACAAGGAACTATACAAAACTAGGTTCAAGCCTTCTAAGAAGGCATTATCGTATACACAACCTCTGATTCTAGCTTGTCCAACTTTTGTACTCAAGAAAAAGAAAATGAAGAGCAAAGAAACGACAAACTTTGGATTTTATTTTGTTTGGTTTCATTGATCAAGTAATAATAGTATTGTGGTAAGCGCTTATAATTTGTGTAGCTCAGTCAATAGATTAATCAAACAAACAATCGATGGGAAAAAAGTTAGCAAACTTTGCTAGCTCATGGTGATTTCTATTGATGTCAATTTCTCTTTCGCGAGTGAAACATAAAGTCTGAGGCAACCCATCCGATACAAGGTGCTGAGAAGAACATCTTACTTAGACCACAATTAGTTACAAACGAACATCAAGTAAAGAAACACACACACACACACACACACACACACACACACACCTTGAGAATACCAAAATCTTCAAACACAAGAGCGCGCCTTGACCAAGGTTGAAGCGAATACAATACCTAGATTTGGGAATGGCAAACGACTTGAAAAATATGCCTTCTTCTCTTCAAAGCAAGATGGACCTCGTCATGGTGCCATCCGTCTATCACTGAAGAGACCCCCTTGCCCTGGCTCGAAGTGTACCTAACCAATAGATGATAGAGAACTCACCCTAGAGCATGAGCGTCAACTCGAAACTAGACCACGAAGCAGATGTGCATGTCGTGATTTGTTATCATCATGTATGTATTGCTTAGTTAATGCATGGCAATGGCAAACAAGCAGTACATTTTCTGTTGAAATGAAGGTTTTGTAGTCCCTAGCTCATCACGGATAACTCATCCACTTTAGTTCCTCTGCATAATCATATTTATCAATTATTTCATTTACTCTTAGAAAGAACCATATGCTAATGATTAGTGGAGGTACACCGTCGATTTAGGGAGTCTTACTGAATTTCTGGAGTTGTTTTACGTTTTTGTGAGGGAATTTTCTCGACTCGCTAATCTATATTATTCCAGTTCAGGTATCCTCTCGGTGCTCACATCAGCCGTGTGATACAACATATCACGACTCCCTTCATGCCCTTCTTGCATAATGATAAATTTTCTAGACAACATAATGATCGACCCACTGGTCATGCTTGTATTGCTGTTCCTCATGAGGCATGAGTTACACCATTCAGTGGCATCACGCTTACCCTGTGCTTTACTTAGACGTTCTGGTGGCCATTGCTCACCACTATATATACATTGTTATATCTAAACCATTTGATATCAGTCCTTCCTATGTTGGTTGTCAGGCCATGAGGTGCTACATATTCCACGATGAGCTTTTTTTTATGACTTGCTGACAAGCTGAGATTTTAGAAGAAACTGGTAGGAGATGTGGGCCATCCTCTCCCCGCTTGTCGGAGTGTTGCAGATTTCATAAGATTTCGACTTTCAACCATGCAGCTGCAAACCAGAGCAGCAAGACTAGATTGGCCAATTTTACATGAGTTCAATGGCCACCGCCCTGGCGCAATTCAAGCGGCACCGGTGCTCGGTGCCGAGATAGGCGTGGATGTAATTCGTCTCGTCACCGGGTAGCCTGAACGTGGTCGAGGCCTCGTCTGATGGTTTAATAAAGTAGATGAAGACAATTTGCCCCTCTGCCCTGTCATGTAAATCCCCCTCGTGTACTTCTCGACTATTGCTCAAAAAGGAAGAAAGAGCCATCAATTAGTTATATTTTTTGCTACTCTGCAGTATGTTTAAAATCTTTTATTCCTCCCTGTGTATCATACGAACAATAAACCGCCATTAATCAAATTCATACTATATGTAGTCAATAGTCCGCGCGCGTTTCTGAACAATTTGCCACGAGTGCTCGAGAGCAAACTGGAACAAAGGAGGGCAGTCACCGCAGCGACCCTGGTGAAAAATAACAGAACACAGGACTGATGAGGCGTGCTGGTTTACCGAACAGCAAGAAGCTATACATATTTCATTTTATCTCATTGCATAGGACAAAATTACTGTTCTGACCTATAGGGCTAACTAAATCCCGATTTGACCTCGTTTCAAAATAAATTTCGTTTCTGACCTTTTTCGGTGATGCCAAGATCCCTGGCGTCTGGGTTACGAAGCAGACGCCAGGGACCCTGGCGTCTGGCCCCTGGCCCGCACTGCCCGCGTGCCCGTTGACCTGCTGACGTGGCAAAGGGGCCAGACGCCAGGGACCCTGGCGTCTGGCCCTGGTAACAGAATAACCCTTGGGGAAAGTGTGTGGGACCCATCCCACACACTTTCCCCAATCCACAACCCGAGCTTGAAGAACACTTGGAGTTCTCACACTCTCTCCTACCCCTCAAGCTCCCCCTCAAATCCTCTCCAAAAGGTACATCCCTTAGGTGGATCTTTCCATCACTTTGTTGCTCTTGTTAATCTCCCCCAAATCATCCAATTATTTTTTGTCAAATCTTGTTATTTTGGTTGCATTTTATACATGTTGGTGGAACCCTAGTTCATGTTTTCTCCCTTATGTTAGTGTGAATGGCTTGGTTAACTCTGATAATATAGTGCTATGCATGGTGTGTAGTAGGAATATATGCTTGTTGAGTAGAAAGATTGGGGGTTAGGGTTAGTTAGTGATTAGGGTTAACTTTGCTTAGTGTGTGTTAATTAGTGATACTTTTGTGGACATCACCAATAATTTAGTCTTGATATGATTTGGATAGAATTAGATGTATTTGGATAAACACACCAATTCTCATTGAAGTCTTAAATCCATTCATGTTATTTTTAGATGGAGAGACTTGTTAATGTTCATTACATGGACAAGGAGGCATTCTTGAGTAACAATGCCGACACGGGTGAGGAACCATTGGTTTTTGATACAAGCCCTAGCTATGAGGATGTTGTTGCAAAAGTGAGACAAGTCTTAGAGTGGATGGACACCAATGTTGATGTTAAGTTAATAGGAAGGTATGATGTTGGAGTTGGAGCCAAATCTCGCTTGAAAAGTATGCCTATCACCTCGGATTTGCATTGGGATGTATACAAGGAAAAAGTATCCCAATCGGAAGACAAGTCACTTGAATTGTTTGCCACCAAGGTTGAATCTCCTCGGTTTACCATTGATTTGAACCGGCATGTCTCTTCCCCAATGGATGACATGAGCGAGAGGACAATGGTGCCACTTGTTGAGCATAGGGTTGTGGTTGATGCCCCCAATGTTTATCCCCCACCACATCCCCGTGTACCATCTATCAAAGAAAATGAGGTTGAGTTGTATGCCCCCAATGCTTCTAGCCAACCACCAACTAGCCAAGCAAATGAAGTTGAGGTGATTGCTAGTGACGAAGTAATTCAAGAGGATGAAGATGTTTATGATGATGACGAAGAGCAAGAGGAAGGGTTTCATGGTAATGATGTTGGTGACTTGGATGCGTACATAGCACAAAAGGACATGGATCGTGACTTGCCTTTTAGGCGTCAATATGCGTATGACTCGGATGACGAGGGTCCAGTTGAACAGTTGGACGAGGATGGATTCACAAAGGAGGAGAACCAAATCCACTTTGAGCTGACGGGCTTACAAAAAAGAACTCACTTGTTTAAAGATCTCAGCCTTGCCCATAAAGCTGTTGTTGACGGTGGAATGAGAATGACGGCGATTGAGCCAACACCATGCCCGGATCCAGGAGAACCAAGGGTGGAGAATGAGGACGAGAATGCTTATTTGAAGAAAGGATTGAAGTTTCTGAGCTTGCCTATGCTGAAGTTTTGGTTGGCTGACTATGCCATTCGAAACCATAGGCCAATTTATGTTGAGCACTCCGACATGAAGTTGCGTTACACCGTGGTGTGTGAGCAAAAGGAATGCACATGGAAGGTTCGTGCAAGAAAGCTTAAAGAAACCGAAGAATGGGTGTTGAAAAGTTGTGATACCACTCATAGATGCAAACCTCCATCGAAACGACTTAGAAAGACATACCGTCAACTCACATCTGAGTATCTCAGATACAAATGGATGAAAGACATAGCCTTTGATCCCACTGTGAAAGTGAGGTTTCTCATGCGGACGGTGAAAAAACAATTTGGTTATGAAGTCAAGTATGGGAAGGCATGGAAGGCAAAGGCAAATGCTATTAGGATGTTGTATGGTGGTTATGAAGAAGCATACAACCAGCTCCCAAGGTTGTTGGCCGCGATTGCACATAGGAACCCGGGCATGTTTCATGTGGTCGAGGATCACGAGGGAGTGTTCCACCGTGCCTTCTGGAGTTATGGACAATGTGTGGAGGCGTTTCAGCATTGTCGTCCTGTCTTGTCTATAGATGGCACGTTCTTGACCGGTAAATATAAGGGCACACTAATGGTAGCAATGGCGCACTCATCAAACGACAACGTGTTGCCGTGTGCATTTGCTTTGGTGCCTTCCGAGCACCAAGACAACTGGGAGTGGTTCATGGGTCATGTTAGGCACAACGTGATTGGGGCTAGGGAGGTATGCATCATATCGGACCGGCATCATGGCATACTCAAGGCAATGGACATTGTTATTCCAGGATTTCCAAAGCTTCACCACAGATGGTGCATGAGGCATTTCGTGGCCAACTTTTACCGGGCATGTAAGAGCAAGGAGCTCAGCAAAGACCTTACCCATGTATGTGTGGCCTTCACCACCCAAGGTTTCGATGCTCGGTACAACAAACTCTTTGCAGCGGTGAACGAAGGGGGAAAAGAGTTCTTAACTAGGAATTTAAGCGAGAAGCACAAGTGGGCACGCGCTCATGACGATGGTGGTTGGCGATATGGCGACATGACGAGCAATCTCGTAGAATGTTTCAACAATGTGTTGAAGGGTGCTCGTGCATTGCTAGTGACTGCAATAGTGGAGTACACCTTCTTCAAGCTTAATGAGTACTTTCAGAGGCATTCTGAAGAGACTGCAAAATGGATAGGTGAAAAAAAGGATTATCCGGAAAAGGTTGATGAATGGTTGCAGTTACAAGCAAGCAAGTCTTCACGGCAACAAGTTATCATATTCGATAGACTTGAAATGATCTATCAAATTGATGAGCTAGGTGGCACAACATGAGACGGTAGACAATATGGTGGTGCTGCATTTGAGGTGAAACTGAAGACTCAGTGGTGCCAGTGCGAGAGGCCTAGTAAGTATCATTGGCCATGCTCGCATTTGATAACGGCGGCGAAGGCGAGAAACATACATGTTAATGATGGAAAAACCGTGAGGATGCAAGAGTTCCATGTGGAAGCTACTAGGTTGACATGGGCGCCAAGATTTCACCCTTTCTTGGACCAATCACAGTGGCCTGAGTACCATGGCCCTCATATTAGGCCAGACCCTCTTCTGAAGGTGGAGACGAAGGGTAGAAGGAGAACTAAGAGGTTCAGGGGTGATATGGATGACCTGGCTGGATACACTGGCATGAAACAATTTGGTAGCGGTCATTTCATGGAGGCTCCTGACACTATCAACTGTGGGGTGTGCGGTGAAGGGGGACACAATGAGCGGACATGCAAGAATAAGAAAACCAAAAAAAGAAAAACAAGTCGTGGAGGCGGCACCAATGGTGAACGAGGTGGAAGAGGTGACGGTGGTGGTGGTCGAGGAAGCACAAGTGTCAGAGGTGGTAGTGGTGGTCGTAGAGGGAGCACAAGTGCTAGAGGTGCTAGTGTTCGTAGAGGGAGTACAAGTGCTAGAGGTGGTGGTCGAGCTAGCACAAGTGCTAGAGGTGGTGGTCGAGCAGGCACAAGTGCTAGAGGTGGTGGTCGAGCAGGCACAAGTGCTAGAGGTGGTGGTCGAGCAGGCACAAGTGCTAGAGGTGGTGGCCGAGCAGGCACAAGTGCTAGAGGTGGTGGTGGTCCGAGAGGAAGCACAAGTGCTAGAGGTGGTGGTGGTCATAGAGGAATGGTTGATAATGGATCGGCCTTCGGTTATTTGCTTAATCCAGATGGTTGATCTAATAATAATGGTATATTATTTGTTCATACAATTCCTAGCATTTATTCATTTACTGTATTTACGCATTTACTCTCTTTATGTCTTGTGCTAACAATTGTTCTTTTTGTAGGCATGGCTTCATCCGGTTCCAGGACGAGGCCGGCGTGCGCGGACCAAGAGGACATGCCGAAGACGTGGATGGAGGCCAGTTTGGACAAGGAGAAGGAGAAGGATGTGCCCACACCATCATGTTGGTGTGGTGATGTTTGCAAGCTGAAGGTGTCCACTGACCGCAACAAGTCATGGACAGAAGGTAGAAGGTTTTTCGTGTGTCCCAACTATGCACATGATCGTCGAAGGCCAACTAACGCATATGACATACCACCGGTATGTTAGGTGTACATACAAAAAACATCAACAAGTTGTCACTCATATGTCTAACAAAAACATGGTTTATGTGTAGTCCCCTCCTCCACTTTGCAAGTACTTCACTTGGATAGATCACGAGGTACCAAAAGATGTCCAAGAGGACCAACGTCGAGATTGGTTACGGAGGCAGCGCCTATTCGAGGAGTCCTATGCACGGGGATTGGAGCGGGAGCGTCGTGAGAAGGAGGCTCGTGAGCGCAAGAAGCGTGAGGAAGAGAGGACACGCAAAGAGAAGGAAGCTCGTCAAGAAGAGAGGGCAAGAAAACTTGCAAGGGCTCGCGATGCACAAGAGGAGGACGAGGCACGTGACAAGAAGGGAAAGTGGCCCCGTACTACTCAGTAGACAAATGGAAAAGGCAGCGACATCGATGATGGACTTTCGAGACTTTGTGTGTGATGAACTTGTCATTCGAGACCTTGCGTGATCATGAACTATTTATGTCATTCGACACATCGTGTGTGATGAACTTGTAATTCGAGACTATTTGAGATTATGTGCAAACTATGTTCGTCATTCGAGAGTAGTTAGTATGCTTTGTTCATATTTTTGGTTGAGACTAGCATGCTTTGTTCATATTTAACAGTGTGTGCAATAAGTTGCTAAGAAAAAACATTAACAACAGACACTAGTGTGTGTGCAATAAGTTGCTAAGAAAAAACATTAACAACAGACACTAGTGTGTGTGCAAAAACACCAGGTCCACACCCAGACGCCAAGGTCCATGGCGTCTGGGTCCTTATCCAGTTTGGTCCTTGGTGTCTGGCTCATTTTGGTCACACCCCAGACACCAGGGACCATGGCGGCTGGCTCATTTTGGTCACGCAGAAGACCATACAAATGCCTGATGTGTCTAATGGACACCCCAGACGCCAAGGACCGTGGTGTCTGGCTCATTTTGCTCACGCAGGAGACCAGAGAAATGCCTGATGTGTCTGATGGACACCCCAGACGCCAGGGACCATGGCGTCTGGCTCCCACAACCAGACGCCAAGGACCGTGGCATCTGGCTCATTTTGCTCACGCAGGAGACCAGACAAATTCCTGATGTGTCTGATGGACACCCAGACGCCAAGGTCCATGGCGTCTGGGTCCCTAGCATTTTTGCAGTTATCTGTCTGATGGATAAGATTCGAGTGGATAAGATTCTTTGGGCCCACCTCTACCCCTCTCATCCATTCATCTCCACCTCTACCCCTCTCATTTCATTCATATCCACCCACTCTCACCTCTAGCCCTGCCAACGTCACTCCCTCATCCAGCACCCTAACCCCCCTCAAATCCAATCGACCCCCAGACGCCAGAGACTGTGGCGTCTGGTCACCTGACTTGAAGCCAGACGCCAAGGACCCTGGCGTCTGGTCCCCTGGCTTAAACCAGACGCCAAGGACCCTGGCGTCTGGGCCCCTGTAATCTTGAACTTGCTGTTTGATACAAGAAGATAACACATATATATTCATATGACAGGTTCATACAACACAGATTATAGCTCATTTCACAGAACTTTCACCACGACAAATTCTTGCATACAAACGAGAACAAGTTCACGGATTTTTCATCACGACAAATTCAAGCATAGATAAGACACCAAGTGCATACATAAGACACCAAATTCAAGACAACCTAAGAAGTTTTTACCACAACACCAAGTTCATGCATACAAACGCCACCTAGTTCATTCACTTCCAAACAAGAAGCTCGCTTCCTCCTTCCTCTCTTCGCAATGGTTGCAAGTGTAGGCTCCTCCTCTTCGCTAGCCTCTTCCTCCTCTTCGTTGTATGCCTCCTCCTCCTCTTCGTTGTATGCCTCCTCCTCCGCCTCAATGTTGGTCTTATATCTTTGCATTCCTCTTGGGATAAGCTGATGAGGATACTCCGGACTATGGAATTGTGTGTTCCATGTCTTCTTTCTACCTTTCTTGCCTGGTGTCTTAGCTATGGCTTTGCCTTTCCTAGAGCGAGCATTGCCTTGTGTCGGTTGTGTAACCTGTGATGGTTGTGGAGCATCAACATCATACTCATGATCCTCTTGATGTGTTGCATCATACTCATGCTCCTCATGATGTGTTGGCTCCTCTTGATGTGCTGGCTCCTCTTCATGGAACTCCTTCGTGTCCTCATCGTTCTGGAGATAACGCCGTCTATTAGCTGTGGCGGCGCGGCTACCAGGTGCATACACGTCAGTGGACTGAGCACCATGGCAAGAAAGCATTGCTGCCATCTTATGAAACCGCTTCTTGAACTTCTGCAACAACACAAAATATGCTATGATATGAGATGCAAATAAATAATCCGTGAAAAGAAACTTTTATAATATATTGGTCACACCTCCATCGTGCTCCTAAGAGTCCTCTCAGATAATGCACCACCAGGTGGATGACTCAGTGCAACATTGGCATCGTTGACGCACAGAAGCAACTCTCTGCCCTGCAATTCATGAACACACCAAACTTATGTATTTGAAAGAAGACAACGTGATGCAAGTATGTTAGAGTAATAGGTCAAACAGACTACCATTTCGTCATGCATCGGTGCGTAGTCAACATGAGCCCCTCTGGTGTCTCTCACACCCGTGTTGAAGGTATGATAACCTTCTGCAGTCTCCAGTTCTTCAGACACCAACTCCGACCACTCCTCGTGAGTCCAACCTGGCTTCAGCTTTAACCGGTAACGATCCGCATACCACACTTGATACTTCTGATACGCTAACTGATTGTGAGGTCTATTCTCTGATTGCACTAGTGTGTCTCTTTGATTCCAAATTTCTATCCATGCACGGTGTTTGTTTGCCCAATCCGATATATCCTGATTGTTCCTTCGATCGAACCTACAAATGATGCACGGGACAAAGCATTAGCAAACATTGACTTATTCAATGCTCTACTACATACTCAAGGCATGCTTGCTTACCGATGCAGAGATAGCATTTCCTCCTTGCTCTCCTCAATTGGAATACCTTGTCTTCTTCCAAATTGTCTTGTCACACGGTCTACAAAGTGCCACTCGACTGCGAAGAAGCATATCATTGGGCACCTCGCCCGCCAAAGATGGCTATCACGCGTGCACATCTCATTAAGATCAAAGTCACGATCTTCCACATAAGGCAACCAATATACCTGCAAAACAAAGAGATACATTGTTAGCTACATAAGTTTTATTCTTGACTAAATTTTATCTCATCGAACTTCTCAAAACCTGCTCAGCAGTCAAGGTGTCCAGCTCGTTCATATAGCACTTGTATCGCACATGCGAGCTTCCTGTGTAGACTGTCACTTGTTCCCAATAGTAAGCAAGCGTAGGGCGCCGATATGGATCATCATCATGCAACCCGTCATGATTACCCCGTGGGTTTGCCATGAGGGGGTTCTTTAAATCAGGCCGTCCAACCGGGATCCACTCCCACATCCACACGGATAGGCTCCAAACAAACCCAGACAATGAGGATGTATCTCCCTTTCTCCGACACGCCAAGTCAAGCTGCAATCAAACAAACATGTTAGATATGGAGGCGCATGACAAATGCAAGATAAATGGTTGCAAATATCTCTTACCTGACAATACAAATATGCTAGTGCGGCCGAACCCCAGCTATACTGGGTATCCCAGTTATTGAGTAGCTCCAAGAACATCCAGAGGGCTGAGTTCCCGGTTGCATCTGAGAAGACTACCTTGGTTAGTACATACCAAAGATAGGCCCGCGCGTACTGCTGCACAACCACGTCATTGGCATCCTGAGGGCACGGATTGGTGTTTCCTCTGACCATTTTTAGCCAAGAATGCCTCACTTTCGCGGTATCGGCCTTGCCTTCCTGAGGGCCCTCGGGCTGAACGCCAATTAAATCGGCAGTCCGTTCTCGCCAATTACCCACGCTGACACGACCGGTAACAGCTTGTCCGTTGATAGGAAGGCCGCTTATCATAGCCATGTCCTGTAGGGTCATCGTCATCTCCCCACATGGAAGGTGGAACGAGTGAGTCTCCGGCCTCCAACGATCCACAAGTGCGGTCAGCGCCGCGTGGTTCACCAGCGGAGCGCGTCGCTTAAACTGCAAAACGAATGGGAGAAGACCCAATCTCCGAATGTAAGGCTCATACCGCGGGTCGTAATCAAAGTCATCAGCGGAATGACCCCTCATGCGCATAGCAACTACAACCTGCAAATAAAGTGATGTTTTAATAATCAATACAAGAACACAAATGAGAAACAACGAAAATTGACCCACTCTTGCTTCTTACCTGTCCATTCTCAATGGCACGAGCACGATGCTCCTTATCCCACTCATCGATTAATCCGTCATACCAAGGTCCATCACCATCCGCCATCCTACAAAACAAATCACAAACATCTATGAATACATGAACAATATCAAACAATTTCCTTCTCCAAGTTTATGCCATATGAAAACACCATTCTTCTCAAAAATAACCACATCATTTCTTTCTTCTACATATGCACACATATCATCTAGAGTACCAAATTTCACCATCAAATAAATTTCATAATCATCATCCGCCATTCTATTGAACAAATCATGTCACACACAATAATCAAATTTCATCATCTCTTTTGCAAAAAAAAAATTGCCATCTATATATTCAACTATATTGTCATACCACTTCACACATATAATATTTTTTCTAAATATATTTGCTTGCCAAAGTTGTCTTCTCATATTCAAACAAAGATTATGCCATCTATATATTCAACATATAGCTAATTTACTAGCACATGCATACATCATCTATAATTCAAAAAAAATCACAAACTATGTCTATTGGTGGACAACTACAAACATCTACCAACTACACTACCTACCAAATCATCTATCAACTACAAACTATTTCCTAAAACAAAGAAACCATCTACTAATCTAACATCACCTAATGTGAAATAATGCATCCAACAAGAGAGGGGAAAAGCAAAACAAGTTGGAGGGAATGGGGGAGAATACCTCAAAGAAGCTTGGGGGCCTCAGATCCACAAATTTGGGTGGAGGATGAAGTAGATCAAGGGGGGATTGGTGCGAGGGAGAAGAGGGGCGAAGGAGATAACCCCCTCTGTTCGTGCGCCGCAGGGAGAAGAACAAATGGGTGGGTGAGCTGGCCCCGCGGCGTTATCCAGTTACCAGGGCCAGACGCCAGGGTTCCTGGCGTCTGTCCCGTTTGCCACATCAGCAGGTCAACGGGCAGGCGGGCAGTGCGGGCCAGGGGCCAGACGCCAGGGCCCCTGGCGTCTGCTTCGTAACCCAGACGTCTGGGATCTTGGCGTCACCAAAAAAGGTCAGAAACGAAATTTGTTTCGAAACGAGGTCAAATCGGGATTTAGTTAGCCTTATAGGTCAGAACAGTAATTTTGTCCCATTGCATACACATTCAATGATATTTTTCCAATTCTTTGATCCTCGAAACATAATGGATAAATGCTGCCAATAATGAATAAAACTGTGTGCCCATAGTGCAAACTAGAGAAGCTGCCACCTGAAAAGAAGAAATAACAGCAGAAACTGTTGTCGAAGGACAAGGAAATTAACAGCTGGGCGATAATGCAGCACACTAGAGCAGATTATGTGGAGCAACACGCTTTAACCAGCAAAACCGTTTGTACAACACAATTCCACATGATTCAGACATAGCCTGAGGTTGCCGCGGTCGTTTTCCTCTTCCACATTTAAACAGTTCATTTCATCCAAGGTTGTAATGATTTCAGAACGGTAGAGGGAGCAAAAGCTATCAATACACTATGTGGACGAATAAATATATATCTAGAACAACAACCGAAATATCATGGTCGCACTTCCACACGTTATCGGACCTACGAGGTGATAAAAAATAAATTAGCTGGCATTGTCACCCCGCCAAGAGCTTGTGGTCAAGCGAATTCAGCAAACATCGCCGTCGAGACGATTGAATCATCGACCCAACTTAACGCCTAATACCACCGCTGCCGCCGCCACCACCACCACCACCAGGTCCTCCTGCTTGCCCCCTTGGACCCTTAAAACGAGCAAACTGCAGCCGCAGTTGAGGTGAACTGCGGTCATGTTCATCAAACTTATAGCCTGCAAAATCAACAAAACAGATTAGCCTCATATTTGCGGTATTTTATTATTAAGTGACAATGCTGCGTGCAAGAGCTAAGCATCTAGACAGCAAAACAGCAAAACAGAACAAGCGTTTCAGCTAATAAATGAATAATATTCCATTCATGATATGCCTAACCAATTCGAAGCAGGTGCCTAGCAGACAACACCTTGCCGCAGAATAACCACTAGATCATGGTATGCCTAAATTAGTTTGCTGTTCATTGAAAATGCTTTCTGTACTACGATGCTGTTCGCTTCTGCAAGGCGTCAGCAAACTCTTTTCATGAGTGCGTTTCATACATTGCCCTTGACTAGCTTGATTCTATCTAGCCGGAGAAATTAACAATGAGCGACTGGTCACCAACCGTCTCTCTGGGACAAGTGCAGCAGAATAGCGCAGCAAGCATCACTAATGGGTAGTGTTCATATCAGGGCATAATATACCTTGCTAAATGGGTGGCAAAATGACAGACAGGATGCAATCCATGAGTACGAGCAAGGCACAACACAATCTTGTATTAACAATAGACGGTAAATATCAATAGCATTTTCTACTATATAGATTGTTCAGGCACAAGCCTAGTCTCAAGTCCAGGTTATAAAACCTAGGGGGGGCATTATCACCTGAACATCATCTATCACCAAGTAGCATAATCACCAATGACCAGTAGGTGCTATGTGAAGCAACGGGCGATGACAAAAAAGATGTTGGGCAATTACTTCACACCAAAATAAAGGATATATAGTGACTTAAGTTGAATGAGTTTGATTCTACCAACACAAGCTGACAATATTGGCTTTTGGCTAAAGGATTCAAACAACCACAATTCCTCACAATGTTACAAACACCTATGCGAATTTTGGGACATGAATTATTCGAATTTATGTGTATGGTAGAACTATGAGATAATTGGCACTCCAAGGAAAAGAAAAGAAATCATAATACCTCTGTAAAGAAATCATACTAGTGATCTAAATGATCTTAGATTTCTTTAGAGGGAGTACTAGTTAAGAGCAAACAGAATTTAGTTTGATGAGTATCTATTCATGCCAAGTTCGCCGATTTCACCTTGCAAAGCTTCCATGGCAATAGCTGCTTGAGCAGCATTAGTGAAATCAACAAAACAGAGGACGATTGGATCGCCGCCAGGCTGTCAGAAGCGAAGAGTTAGAAAAATAAATGAAAATCAAATGTGAGGCAAGACCTGACAAACGCCCAATAGCTCACTTACATGTCTTGGTTCTTTGTTTACAAGCCTCACCTCCTGAAAACCAACAAATGGTCGAAAGATATCTGGGTGGAAAAGTGAAGGACCCACAGCTAAAAAATGAAGGCATATTACGAAGGACAACAAGTGCAGAGAGTTACAGAAAAGGTGTAGGTTTTAAGGATACGAGAAACTTCTCGACGTTCACAATCAGGAGGGATGCCCTCAATAAACAAGGTGTTTGAGGCATCTGGGGGAAGGGGAGGCTCTGGCATTCCACCACCAAAACCAACATTCCTGCCATTCATGCCCCCAGCAGCCATCCCCGGACGATCATCAGCTTGGTAGCCACCAGCACTGGCTCCCGCGGTAGGCCTGACAGATCCACCAGCAGGTCCAGCGCCATAGGACTGAATTTGCTGAAGATAAGAAAACAATTAGCTGAGAGTATTGTTTACAAAATGAGTAATCAGGAAAAAGGATGACATATACCCCAGTACGCAGAAAACGCTCATAGGAAGCATTAAGAGCCTGTGTATCTCTCACGGCAGCATATCCTGGCCTTTCTTCATCACGAGGGTAATAGCCAGCCATTTCAGGAGCACCAGGTCCATCTACAAAGGGGAGGAAAGCTAGCAGTAAATACAGGTCACAAGACATATTTTTGCAGACCTTTTCCCAGAACATTCATAGTTTTATAGCATCCACATAATTAGAGACAGTGTTCTCTGCCTCTCCCAAGCCGTCCGTTTATTGTGCTGGATTCGGATATTGGTTGAGAAGATAGGCCAAAATCACTATTTTGACCTTGTCGGGATGCTTTTCCCAGAACATTTATAGGTTTATAGCAACCATAGAATTAGAGACAGTGCTGACTGCCTCTGTCAAGCCGTCTGTTTAATGTACTGGATTCGGATATTGGTTGAGAAGATAGGCCAAAATCACTATTTTGACCTTGTCAGGATATTTTAGCATGATCTGAACCCATCCAGATTTTCTAGCACGATCTGACCCTTTTGGTAACGCCAAGCCTTGTGGCGTTTCTGCCCCACCTAGACACACCAAACCGGCCAGCGTTTCTTCCCTAAATAGACAAGTGGCCACAGGCACACATTGCTGGAAACACCACAAGCAATGGCGTTTCTTCTTGGGGCAGCAATGCCACAGGCCACGGCGTTTCCAGTAACGCGCTGTGGTTTGGCGTTTCTGCCCTGCCACGTAGGAGGTGAAATGCTACTCGGCCAGGTCGTGACCAGGCCAGAAACGCCCGGCGGTTTGCCATTTCTATATGTGGGCCAGAAACGCTGGAAGCCACAGCATTTTGTGTAAGTTTTCTGGCAAGGTCAAAACAGTGAATTTGGCCGAGAAGATATACTGAAACCAGTGTGGCATGGACAACTCTAATCAACAGAAGTGTTGGCTCACAGTACAGCTTGCCGTCATCACAGTAATAAACAACGACTAGAACCAAGCAATCAAATCAAAAGTTCACAACAAAATCTGCACTTTTCACCCAACTTCATCCTAAATCGAAACGCAAGCATGCAAAATCCCAGTCTGCACTCGCACAGCAGCGCCTTTAAAAGTCGACGAGGCTTAGCGCATGAATCCACCTGGACAGTACCGATTTCAGCACCATTAAACCAAGAGATCGCGCAAATTTACCCGCTTTTTCAAGGGCCGAAGGCCTGAAATCTACGCCCCTGGATGCAAAATTCCCGCAAAATACGCTTGATTTCGCGGCAGTGACAGTCGGCGCAGAGCTCAGGCAACCGAACGCGACTCGAACGGAGGCAGCGAGCGCCGCGCCTGCTCCGGGACGGCGTCGGCCCGGGCGCAGGCCAGGGCGAAGCGGATCGATTCGACCAGACGCGGCGGCGCTAAAACCCTAGGCATCCGAATCCGGAGGGGCGGGAGAAGGAACGGATCGGGTAGACGGGAGGGTGCGGGGGAGGAAGAGGGAGGGGAGCGAACCGGCGGAGTAGTCGCCGGGGCGGGGGCGCTTGAGGGGCTGCTGCCCGGCGGCGGCCAGCGACGACTGCGGGGCCCCGGCGGAGGGGGGCGGCATGTGCTGCTGCTGCTGCTGGCGCTGAAGGTCGGCGTACCTCCAGTACGCGTCCGCCATGGCTGCCGCGCCGGCCGGCCGAAGGTTCTGGATGCCGCCGGAGGGAGAGAGTGGTGGGGGGGAGCCCGGCGAGCGTGTCGAGCTCTGTTTTTTTCGGACGAGTAGGCGGCTGGATCACACCGTCGGCTCCACGAGCGCAGTAGTCTCGAATGAAAAGTGGGCCGAGCCAGCCTAAAACATAAGCCCAGTATCTCAGAACTGGTAAAAATTTGGGTACCGTTCGACATGAGTGATGAGCTATCACAAAACTTTGCCTCAAAAAAAAAAGATATCACAAAAATGATGAACAATAAAAATACAATGAGGAAAACAATGAACATCGCGCCAAGGCTCCCCCGAAGGCAAAGAAGCCCGTCGGGAAGTGGTCACCGCAAGATGCATCGGTCCTGGCTACGGCTCGCGTGAGAAAGAAGGCGTCGGCTGCACTGATGGCGTTCCCACCCTCGCGCCACCGGCTCCTCCAGCATCGCCTATGGTCCATTCTCCCCCCCTCCCGCCGCCGTCCAAGGTCAAGCTAGTGTCTCCCATCGCCACCACCGCTAGGACCACCAACTTGTTCGGTGAAATGACTGGAGATAGATTTTTTTTCAGTTTTCACTAAATTTCATGTGCTCTTTTTTTCAGTTTTCACACTTGATGTATGTAGTGTGGATGATGAAACTTCTTTTGCAATACATCTATGTTGAACCGGAATTTCCATCACAAGATTTCCCATCTCAACAATGTGCATCATAAGATCAAATTCTTGACATGGAAGATGAGGGCTTTGTTGTTCCAACTCAATACGGAAGAGTGCCAAAGAAGACAAGATGTTGTGTGACGCATTGAAGAATATTGGTCTTGTTTCATCATCGGGTTGAGCAACGAAATTCAAGTTGTTGGGAGTATATCTATGAGTACATCAAGCCACACAATGCTAGTGGAATCCATCGATCATTGATCAATTTTTCCTTCATCTCTCGTACGTGTTGGTGTCCCTCTTGTTGTCTGTAGGTCAGCGTTGCAAAGGAAAGAAGAAAGGTGAAGGGAAAGACAACACATTTGGTTTGCACCATTGTTGGATGGAGATTTGCAATGACGAGAGGTGGAAAGACCTCCAATGCAATGAAAATCAAAAATAAGAAGAAGTGACGCAACTCGGTTGGACATGCTTTACAAGTTGACAACGATGATGATGCATCAAGTGTCAAGGAGGGAAAAGAAGTCCCACTCCCAACTTGGTTGCTACCAAGAGGGCCAGTGTGAAGGACATATGCCCTAGAGGCAATAATAAAGTTATTATTTATTTCCTTATATCATGATAAATGTTTATTATTCATGCTAGAATTGTATTAACCGGAAACATAATACATGTGTGAATACATAGACAAACAGAGTGTCACTAGTATGCCTCTATTTGACTAGCTTGTTGATCAAAGATAGTTATGTTTCCTAACCATAGACATGAGTTGTCATTTGATTAACGCGATCACATCATTAGGAGAATGATGTGATTGACTTGACCCATTCCGTTAGCATAACACTTGATCGTTTAGTTTGTTGCTATTGCTTTCTTCATGACTTATACATGTTCCTATGACTATGAAATTATGCAACTCCCGTTTACCGGAGGAACACTTTGTGTGCCACCAAACATCACAATGTAACTGGGTGATTATAAAGGTGCTCTATAGGTGTCTCCTAAGGTACTTGTTGGGTTGGCGTATTTCGAGAATAGGATTTGTCACTCCGATTGTCGGAGAGGTATCTCTGGGCCCACTCGGTAATGCACATCACTATAAGCCTTGCAAGCATTGCCACTAATGAGTTAGTTGCGGGATGATGTATTACGGAACGAGTAAAGAGACTTGCCGGTAACGAGATTGAACTAGGTATTGAGATACCGACGATCGAATCTCGGGCAAGTAACATACCGATGACAAAGGGAACAACGTATGTTGTTATGCGGTCTGACCGATAAAGATCTTCATAGAATATGTAGGAGCCAATATGGGCATCCAGGTCCCGCTATTGGTTATTGACAAGAGAGGTGTCTCGGTCATGTCTACATAGTTCTCGAACCCGTAGGGTCCGCACGCTTAACGTTCGTTGACGATATAGTACTATGAGTTATGTATGTTGATGACCGAATGTTGTTCGGAGTTTTGGATGAGATCACAGATATGACGAGGAACTCCGGAATGGTCCTGAAGTAAAGATTGATATATGGATAGTAGTGTTTGATCTCCGGAAGGGTTCCGGAATTCACCGGAAGGGGTTCCGGATGTTTCCCGAAATGTTTGGGCACGAGAACACTTTATCTGGGCCAAAGGGGAAAGCCCACGAGGCTTTTGGAAAGTGCAAAAGGAAGTTTTGAGGAGACCAGAGGCTAGACGCCAGGAACCCTGGCGTCTAGGGGCTAGACGCCGGGAACCCTGGCGTCTAGCCCTGGAGTCCGAGAAGGACTCTTGCCTTTCGGGTCAAACCGACTTTGAGGAGGCTTTTACTCCAAGTTTCGACCCCAGGGCTCAACATATAAATAGAGGGGTAGGGCTAGCACCAAAGACACATCAAGAAACACCAAGCCGTGTGCCGGTAACCCCGTCCCCTCTAGTTTATCCTCCGTCATAGTTTCCGTAGTGCTTAGGCGAAGCCCTGCGAAGATTGTTCTTCACCAACACCGTCACCACGCTATCGTGTTGCCGGAACTCATCTACTACTTCGCCCCTCTTGCTGGATCGAGAAGGCGAGGACGTCACCGAGCCGAACGTGTGAAGAACTCGGAGGTGCCGTGCTTTCGGTACTTGGATCGGTCGTACGTGAAGGCGTACGACTACATCAACCGCGTTGATATAACGCTTCCGCGAACGGTCTACGAGGGTACGTAGACAACACTCTCCCCTCTCGTTGCTATGCATCACCATGATCTTGCGTGTGCGTAGGAAATTTTTTGAAATTACTACGTTCCCCAACACAGTGGGAGCAAGAAAGGCAAGGAAAAGTTGAAGAAGGGAGGAGACAAAGACTACAAGGAATGTGCAGACTTGCTCAGACACATGAGAAGTGGGAATAACATCGTCAGAGTTTGAAGGAACTGAGGGAGTCCTGGATTAGGGGGTGTCCGGATGGCCGGACTATACCTTCAGCCGGACTCCTGGACTATGAAGATACAAGATTGAAGACTTTGTGTCCAGAAGGGACTTTCCTTGGCATGGAAGGCAAGCTTGGCGATACGGATATGTAGATCTCCTACCATTGTAACCGACTTTGTGTAACCCTAACCCTCTCCGGTGTCTATATAAACCGGAGGGTTTTAGTCCGTAGGACAAAATACAGAACAACAATCATACCATAGGCTAGTTTCTAGGGTTTAGCCTCTCTGATCTCGTGGTAGATCTACTCTTGTACTACCCATATCATCAATATTAATCAAGCAGGACGTAGGGTTTTACCTCCATCAAGAGGGCCCGAACCTGGGTAAAACTTCATGTCCCTCGCCTCCTGTTACCATCCGGCCTAGACGCACAGTTCGGGACCCCCTACCCGAGATCCGCCGGTTTTGACACCGACATTGGTGCTTCCATTGAGAGTTCCTCTGCGTCATCGCCGTCAGGCTTGATGGCTCCTACGATCATCAATAGCGATGCAGTCCAGGGTGAGACCTTCCTCCCCGGACAGATCTTCGTCTTTGGCGGCTTCGCACTGCGGGCCAATTCACTTGGCCATCTGGAGCAGATCGAAAGCTGCGCCCTGGCCGTCAGGTCAGATTTGGAAGTTTAAACTACACGGCTGACATCCGCGGGGACTTGATCTTCGACGGATTCGAGCCACTGCCGAGCGCGCCGCACTGTCACGACGAGCATGATCTAGCTCTGCCGCCGAATAGTGCCCTGGAGGCTGCACCCGTATCGGCTTCGACCCTTAATTCGGAGCCAACTACGCTGATCGAGGACGGGTGGTTGGAAGCCGCCTCGGGGGTTGCAATCCCAACGGAAATCGAGCCGAACACCAGCCCCGCACTCCGCGAGACTCGTGACTCCAAGGAGCCGGACTCCGAACCCTCCGTGCCCCTGCCGATCGAATCCGATTGGGCGCCAATCATGGAGTTTACTACCGCGGACATCTTTCAGCACTCGCCTTTCGGCGATATTCTGAAGACACTAAAGTCTCTCTCTTTATCAGGAGAGCCCTGGCTGGACTACGGCCAGCAAGGTTGGGATACTGACGATAAAGAAATTCAAAGCCCACCCACCACCCACTTTGTAGCCACTGTCGACGATTTAACCGACATGCTCGACTTCGACTCCGAAGACATCGACGGTATGGATGCCGATGAAGGAGACGATGAAGAACCAGCGCCTATTAGGCCCTGGAAAGCCACCTCGTCATATGACGTATACATGGTGGATGCACCAAAAGATGACGACGAGGAGCGAAAGGACGCACCGAAGGCTTGTTCCCTCGAGAAGCAGTCAAAGCGGCGACGCAAGCGCCGCCCCAAATCCCGTCTCGACAGAAATAACGATCACACAGACCCAGCGCTGGAGCAGGGCGAACCACTGCCGGACAACGGCAATCCGGATAATCAAACCGAACAAACAAATTCTATCAAGGATAATGGTCCGAACGACATAACGCCGGACAGGCACCCGGAGCAGCAGAATGCCCGTCAAAGGCTTGTTGCCACCGCGAGGAGTCTTAAAAAGCAGAAGCAAAGGCTCAAGGTTGCGCAAGACACACTCCAAATCAGATGGAGTAAAATACTCAACACAGCAGCGAGGTACGGCGACAATCGCCCCTCCAAGAGCTACCCAAAGCGAAAACTGCTAGCTGAATTCGATGAGGAGGCCTCAGACCCCCCACAACCAAATATCAAAGCAGCCACCTGGCCGGATAGACGACCCCTCTACCAACACATAGCGGCATACAACGCCACTCACAATACAACACGCGACCCATGCGAGGGCTTGCACCCAAAGGACGGCGCAACAAGATCCATCTATGGACCACGCAAGCGCGCCCCAGCATACAATGCAACACAACAAACATCCGAACAACGCGGTACACCCAGCTACAGGGGCGCCGCACACCCTCTATGTTTCACCGATGAGGTGCTGGACCATGAATTTCCAGAGGGATTCAAACCCGTAAACATAGTGACATACGACGGAACCACAGGCCCTGGGGTCTGGATTGAGGACTACATCCTTCATATCCATATGGCTCGAGGAGACGATCTCCACGCCATTAAGTACTTACCCCTCAAGCTCAAAGGGCCAGCTCGTCACTGGCTTAAAGGCCTCCCCGAAAGCTCCATTGGAAGTTGGGAAGAGCTCGAAGACGCCTTTCGGGCAAATTTTCAAGGGACTTATGTCCGACCTCCGGATGCGGACGATTTGAGTCATATAACTCAACAGCCCGGAGAGTCAGCCCGAAAGCTTTGGAACGGGTTTCTTACTAAAAAGAACCAGATTGTCGACTGTCCGGACGCCGAAGCCTTGGCATCTTTTAAGCATAGCGTCCGTGACGAATGGCTCGCCAGACACCTCAACCAAAACAAGCCGAGAACGATGGCCACATTAACAAGCCTCATGACCCGCTTTTGCGCGGGCGAGGACAGCTGGCTAGCCAGATGCAGCACCAGTGACCCTAGTACATCTGAAGTTAGAGATGGAAACGGGAAATCACAGCGCAGCAACAATAACAAACGCAAGAATAAAGAAGACATCACGAAGAGCACGGCAGTACACGCCAGATTCAAAAGCTCTCGGCCAGTTCAAAAGCCGCCCTCTAAAGGCACCAGGGATGAACTGTCCAGCCTCAACAAAATTCTGGACCAGGTATGTCAGATCCATAGTACCCCTGGTAAACCCGCTAATCATACCCACAGAGAATGTTGGGTCTTCAAGCAGTCCGGCAAGCTCAACGCCGTACACAAGGGGGAGGATATACACCAAGTGAAGACGAGGACGAGCCTCCCAAGCAAGACAATGGGGAACGAAAGAAATTTCCACCAGAAGTCAAAACAGTAAACGCGTTACACGTGATCAAGGGAAAAAACAACACGGCACTCCAAGGAAAACATACCCAAGTGCCTGTCACCACGAAGTCCTGCCACTTGTCGTCTCAACCGATCACTTTCGACCATCGCGATTACTCAGCAAGTATCCGACACGCAGGATGGGATGCCCTGGTATTAGACCCAGTAATTGACGGATATCACTTCACACGAGTCTTGATGGACGGTGGCAGCAATCTAAACCTAATATATCAGGATACAATCCGCGAGATGGGGCTAGACCCAACAAAAATTCGCCACAGCAATACTACCTTTAAAGGAGTAACGCCAGGCCCAGGGGCTCATTGTACGGGCTCCCTCCTACTACAAGTTATATTCGGCTCCCCCGATAACTTCCGTCGCGAGCATTTAACCTTCCACGTCGCTCCGTTCCAAAGTGGCTATCAAGCACTGCTCGGACGCGAAGCTTTCGCTCGCTTTAATGCAATACCACACTACGCCTCCCTCACACTCAAGATGCCCGGTCCACGCGGCATCATTTCAGTGAATGGAAATATCAAGCGATCTCTGCGCGCCGAAGAGAGTGCGGCTGCCTTGGCAGCCGCACACTAAAGGCGCCCGGACCAATGAAAGCATCCAATAGGTCGTCAAGACCTCAGACACAACTAATCAAGTCCGGCGCCGCTATTTATACCGAATAGACGGTCACACCCCTATTTGTCAATACAAGGGGCTCAACGCGCGCAGACAAGTGGCAATTTCTTCTCATCTTGAATTATACATGGTTTCTTTAAAATTTATCTTTTTGCACGACAACTTTTTCACCTAAATTCCTCTCTTTTACAGACGATCATCGTGCTACACCCGTCCAGGAAACGGCACAACGGAGACACAGGCGCAGACGTGCAGCAGGGACCCGCTCCAAGGATTCTTTTTAGATTAAGACCCTGCGTAAACCTTTTTTACTGTCTCTTGTTGATACATATCCACCGTTGAGAAGGATGCTGACGTCTTGGCATGTGGCCACGCCAGAACAATGCACGTACCTGGACACAAGAGGCTTCTTACAAAGGCCATTATTTAGGCCCAGTTTATACCATAAAGACCGAATACCTTAGGGAGTGTCCGGCGTCGCGAGTTTGGCCGTATATGCATCAGCTCCGAATCATTGTCTTTGGTCAAATGTTGGGTTTGCTCGGCTCCTGTGTTTTGGTGCCTTACGTTCCGCTTTACCGGCTAAGGTAGCACCAGGAGAACTACTGCGATTGTGCCCTGGTTCATCCGGACGAGCACCTCGGTAGAGAAAGCTGAAAACTGACTGTCATGATATAGCGTGAGACTGGTCAACTACTCGATGACCTATTAGAATGTTAGAATTCCTCCGCCTTAACGAAGGGCCGTTTTCCGGCCAGGCATGTACGCACCCCGGGATCGGGAGAGTGCGGAGCCACCAGGGGCTATCTAGTAGCCCCACTGTCAAACTCCTATGGCTAAGTGAAAGTGCTAAAGCATTATAGTCTGGTTGCCTCGCTCGCTCCGCTATCACCTCCTTAATAGGACCAAGACGTTGGGTTAAGTGTGAACGTGTGTTTTTGCGAGCACCTCCGCATTATATGCGTGGGGGTTGAAGCCGAAGACTGCAATCTTTCAGGTTATACACATGTATACATAAACGGCCGCCCAGGAGGCATCATATTACTTTCAAGCAAAAGTATAAAAATAGCCTTATAAAAATTTATACAAGCATTTCGCTTACAATGAGATTACATATCACTCAAACATAATATTTTTTGAGCACTGGGTCTCTATCAAACGAGCACCCTCAAGAACTTCTTCAAAGTAGTGCTCAGCAGCCATTCGACCTATGGCCGAATCCCGCGCTGCAACAGTGGTAGCATCCATCTCCGCCCAGTATGCTTTAACACGGGCAAAGGCCATCCGTGAGCCCTCTATGCACGCCGACCTCTTCATCGCATTAATGCGCGGCACCACGTCAAGGAACTGCTGCACCAAGCTGAAATAGCTGTTCGGTTTTGGCTTTTTCGGCCATAGTTGATCCACAACAGACCTCATGGCGAGTCCGGACAACCTATTCAGTTCGGCCCATTCGGCTAATTGGTCAGTCAATGAAAGCGGATGCGTGGGAGAATGGAATTTTCTCCAAAACAGCTGGTCTACTTCACGGTCCGTCTGACCCTGGAAGTACTTGGCCGCATCGGCAGCGCTCGCCGCCAAATCCATATACACATCCTTCGAACTCCACAGCCGATCCAGAGGGGCATACCCTGGATCTCCGAACTTCCTCCGCGGCATAAAGGATTTCCCAGCTACAATATCCCCGGCTTCCCGCAGCTCCTCCTTCTTTGCCCTCATAGCAGAGCGGAGGTCTTTTCTCGTCGCAGCAGCCTTCTCAAGGTCCGATGCCTTCACTTGGTTTTCCTTTTCAATAACCCGGCAATGGTCGGCGACGGCTTTTAATTCTATGGCCATATTGGCCATCTTATCTCGGCTCTCGCCATGCGCGGTCTTCTCGGCTTGCAACTCTTCGGCCGCCTTCAAAGCAGCCGCATTACCCAACCTCGCTTGTTCCTTGGCTCGGGCAAGTTCTGCCCGCAAGGCTTCAACAGCGGCAGCTCCATCTGTAGTCACAACATATTAAAGATACTGGCATCATGCTTCTCTTCCTATGTTGCGTTTACTAGATAATGACACTTACCCTGTGCCTCGTCAAGCCTTTTGTTAACAAGCTCGATGTCGACGTCTGTCGCATCCAACTGCCATTCTAAATGGGCAAACTCGCTAGTCCGGCTAGCCACCGGAGCTTCCATCACCTGCACATAGAGGCAGTATGATTATTACCTGGGAATATGATCCTCTGTTCGTCGTCTTTTCCGACGAACACCAGAGTCTCAGGGGCTACTATCTACACAGGGCACACCTAGCATGTGCAGGACTATCATACATTCTTTTACGTACCTCAAAGCCTGTCAGTAGACTCATAAAAGCTTCATGCAATCCGCTTTCGGCAGACGAGATTCTCTTCATCACCGTATTCATCAGCACACGGTGTTCATCTGAGATGGCCGCTCGCCCCACCAACTCCCTCAGAACATCCGATCGCACACTAGACGGTGCCGGACTCTTTTGTCTGCTCTCTTCGGGAGCCAGACACTTGGAGCTTCGGGGGTCAATGGGATTATCTTCTGGCCTCACCGGACTCGGAGAGGCCCTCCGCGACGACACTTCGGGGTCGCCCGCTTCCGGAGCGGAGGAGTCCGGAGGAGGCGTTTCGCTCTCCATCATCTCTAGAAGAAGATTCCCCGAAGACGAGCTCATTTGAGAGGGGCTAAGGCCCGAACTGCAAAGATATATGCGGTGGTTATTTTCTCAGAAGAAAAAGATGGCATATCTGTACTATTAAAGTATTTCGGGTCACTTACGACTCGCGGGAGAATTGATCCCCCCGCGGACTTTGTGCGGCAACAGCACCCCCCAAGGTAGGACCCTCTGCGGGAGACTTCTTCTCCCGTTTGGAAGCTTCGGCTTCTGAATCCCCGGGCGCAGCCCTTTTCCTCTTCTGGTCGTCTTCCTTCATGGAGACGCTCGCTCCCTCGGTTAGAATGGGCAGCGTTGGGGGCCGCGTCCGCCCGTATTATCCTCCACAGTATCTTCCTTCAAGGGCTCCGGGCAAGGTGCGGTCTGGAGCATCTTTTCCAATACCAGATTTTCCAAACCCTCAGGGAGGGGGGCCGAACACCGAACCAACTTCTCCTTTGTTAGCCAGTCCTGGTCAAAAAGCGAACTCTCAGAAATAACTTCGTAACAAAGGAGAGATAGTATGTTCGGCCGGAAGATTCCTTACCTGTTCGGCGGCGCGGTTACTACTCAGGCCCACGTCCTCGGTGATTTCCGGACACTCTACCTGAGGTCCGAAGAATGACTTGTACATCTCGTCGTGCGTCAGGCCGAGAAAATTTTGAATGACACGCGGTCCCTCGGGATTGAACTCCCACAAGCGAAGGGGCCGGCGTTTGCAAGGCTGGACTTGACGAACCAGCATAACTTGTATTAACGCAACCAAACTGAAATCTCCATTGAAGAGATCTCGAATGCGGCCTTGCAGTATAGGCACGTCCTTGGCTAGACCCCAGCTCAGACCTCTGCTGATCCATGACATCAGTTGTGGTGGAGGGCCCGAGCGGAAAATAGGGGCGGCCGCCCACTTGGCACTTCTAGGAGCCGTGATGTAGAACCACTCCTGTTGCCACAATTCAGACACCTCTGGGATGGAACCTCTATGCCACGGAGCTCCCATCATCTTGTGTATTGAGGCACCTCCACATGTTGCATGTTGCCCCTCGATCACCTTCGGCTTTACTTCAAAGGTCTTGAGCCACAGGCCAAAGTGAGGGGTAACCCGGAGGAAGGCCTCACACACGACAATAAATGTCGTGATATGAAGAAAGGAGTCCGGAGCTAGATCATGGAAATCTAGCCCGTAATAAAACATCAAGTCCCTGACGAAAGGATCCAGAGCAAGGCCTAGACCTCGGAGGAAGTGGGAGACGAACACGACGCTCTCGTTGGGTTCGGGGGAGGGGACGGCCTGCCCTCGGGGAGGAAGCCGATGCAAAATCTTGGCGGTCAGATATCTGGCCTCCCTCAACTTTTTGATGTCTTCTTCCGTGACGGAGGAAGGCACCCATCAGCCTTGAAGGCTAGATTCGGACATGACTGAAGGTTCGGAGTACCTGACCTGAACTTTGGGCGTTTGAGCTTGAGGTGGGGGAAGGATTCGATTGAGCACGGGAGGGAAAAATAAAAGCCTTGTCCCTTTATAAAGAGGGTGAATATCAAGCATCCTCTCCGTGTCCGTTTGGACTTGCCTATAATCTAGGAGTCCTAGAAGCGGTTGGGTTACCCACGCCCGTATTGATGAGAATCCTGGAATAGGGGGACATGATCTTTGCTTTAACAAGACGTGCCAAGGAAACCGCCTCGCATGACGTGCTGAGGTGGGATAATAAAACGACTTGGATAAAGTCTTGGTCGTGGTGTGTCACACTACGGAATACGTCAGCAGATTAGATTTGTGTAAATATTATTCTCTCTATGGCAATATGTGGAAACTTATTTTGCAAAGCCGGACACTATCTTTGTGTTCAAAATCTTCTATGAAGTACTTGGAGGAGGAACCCGCCTTGCAATGCCGAAGACAATCTGCGCGCCGGACTCATCGTCATTGAAGCCTGGTTTAGGGGCTACTGAGGGAGTCCTGGATTAGAGGGTGTCCGGATGGCCGGACTATACCTTCAGCCGGACTCCTGGACTATGAAGATACAAGATTGAAGACTTCGTCTCGTGTCTGGAAGGGACTTTCCTTGGCGTGGAAGGCAAGCTTGGCGATACGGATATGTAGATCTCCTACCATTGTAACCGACTTTGTGTAACCCTAACCCTCTCCGATGTCTATATAAACCGGAGGGTTTTAGTCCGTAGGACAACATACAGAACAACAATCATACCATAGGCTAGTTTCTAGGGTTTAGCCTCTCTGATCTCGTGGTAGATCTACTCTTGTACTACCCATATCATCAATATTAATCAAGCAGGGCGTAGGATTTTACCTCCATCAAGAGGGCCCGAACCTGGGTAAAACTTCGTGTCCCTCGCCTCCTGTTACCATCCGGCCTAGACGCACAGTTCGGAACCCCCTATCCGAGATCCGCCGGTTTTGACACCGACAGGAACCAACACCACATATGGAGGAAAACATGGATCATCTCCCAACAAGTCTGTGCTAAGCACCAGGCAGCGACACAAAGAGTGCAAGAACTAGGAATGAGGATAAGGGATATACTCAACTGGATAACTCAGCAACGGTATGACCAAGAATGTGTAACGAGAATTCTTATTGAGACATAGAGGATAAAATGCATAGATAAGGACCAGCCGACATAGTCATCTTCCCCAACTCCAACAGAGAAGAGGAGAACGATGGCTCTGGCCGCATCCAGGAGCCTATTAACCTGAGAGGCTTCGAACCACACCTCCATGGAGCAGCCATTGAGGAAAATGATGCCCAAGCTGAGGAGGAAGATGAATGTGAGATGATGGTGCCTCCGCACTGAAAGTCTCCTCCAAGATCTACCTATCAATAATCCAAAAGTCATTAGGGACACAAAGTCATATAATATATAGACATGGCAGAGCAGAGGGGTAACCCCTCTCCTCCTCTCCGACATGCCAATAGATCTATAATACATGGCAGCTCACATGCGAGAGACAGGTTGAAGCATCGGTTGGTCGCCTGGTTGGGGTAGTTCCCTTTTCTAAACTACGGGAACATTTATTTCCTTTATCTTTCCTTCTTTTTTCCTTTTTCAACACATGTCTATATTTTTGATACACATTGCACATTTTTGTGTACATCACGAATATTTTTCAAATACATGCTTAACACTTTTTCAAATACGTCTTTTTGATTTTCATTTTTTTCATACACATTGTACATTTTTTGTATACATTTAAAACATTGATTTATAAACGTTTAACATTTTTCAAACAAATGTTTTTGAAAAAAACCAAATACATCTTAAACAAATTTTCAAATACAACCATTTTTTTCAAATGTTCTAAAACATTTTTTATACCATGCCAACATTTCGGCAGATTGTGGAAACATTTTTAAAAAATGTCAAGGACATATTTTCGTAACACGTGAACATTTTTTTTAAATACAACATGATTTTATTTTATGCATATTACAAATCATTTTTAAATTACACAAATATTATCTTTACATTGCATATTCATTTAAAAAAATGTCGCATACATTTTTGAAACAAGTGTTTTTACTCATGTTTTACACTGCATTATTTTCTTTTCAAACTCAGGTTTTTATTTTTATTTTATTTAATAATATGTTTTGGTATATATGTATTTACAATATTTTTGGATATAATAAAAACTAAAAAACAACTCAAATGAGAAGTGCCACACGTCAGCTACGTTTCACGCCGGCCCTGATGTTTTCGATGGCAATTTCTAGTCATGCAAGGATGTCAATTTCCAGTGGCACATAGCAAGTTTCTGTCAAAAATAAACTGAAGCACAAAAGTTGGCATGCTTGTCTAAAGTTGACATCCTCACGTCACTAAACTTTTCGTAAAGGGGTTTGGAGTTGTCATGTGCTCGTGCCACGTGTCATGTACTTACCAGGGTCCAAAAACAAATTAAAAACAGGAAAATAAAACGAACTAACAGAGAAGTTACCTGGGCCGGCCATTTATAGTGACGGCCAGAAAGGAGGAGAGTCCTGGGCACGTCTATGTCTCGCTTCAAGCGAGACACTAGTATGTCTCGCTGATGGCAGCCGCCCGATTGGACCGTCCCAGTGCGGACTCAGGCCTTTAGCGCTTGTGTATATTTTTTTTCCTATCTTACATTCTTTTTTTATTTTTGGTAATATTTGGAAATATTCTGAGTACGTCCATCATAAAATTCACTTTATATACAAAAGTTGAAAAATGTTAACCATGCACGTTAATCATGCATTAAAAATATTAAATGTGTATAGAAAAAAAGTTTCTGACGGATACGAAACATATACAATGCCTATGGAAAAAAGCAGAAAGCAAAAATATATTTATTTATTATACATTTTATTCATGCATTTACAAAATGTTAAATGTGTATAGAAAAAGGTTTCCAATGTATACACAAAATGTACAATGTGCACGGGAAAAAGTAGATATAAAAAATATCAATGTAAAAAAACATAATCATGTATTCGGACAATGTTAAACGTGTATATAAATAATGTTCTTGAAGTATACAAAAAGTGTATAATGTGTATGGAAAACGTGGACATCAAAAAATATATGTTCAAAAAAGTTAATCATGAATTTGAAAAATGTTAAACATGTACTCCCTCCGTTCCTAAATATTAGTCTTTTTGGAGATTCTAATGCGGACTATATACAGAGCAAAATGAGTGAATCAACACTCTAAAATATATCTATATACATCCGTATGTAGCCCGTATTGAAATCTCTAAAGGGTCTTATAATTAGAAACGAAGGGACTATGTATAAATGTTCCTTATATATATGGAAATATGAAATGTTTAATGAAAAAGTATACATTAAAATATATGTTTAGAAAATGTAATCATATATTTTTTAAATGTTAAATGTGTATATAAAACTGCTCTGCATGTATACATAAAATGTGCAATGTGTAGTGAAAAAGTAGATATTAAACATATAAGTTGTCAAAACTGTTAATCACATATTTAGAAAATGTTAAACATGTATATAAAAATTGTTCCGGGTGTATATGAAAGTTGTATGAAAAAACAAAGAAACAATATTAACCGAAAAGGAAAGAATAAAAGCAAGGAATACTAAAAAGAAAAGCAAAAAATTGATTAAGACGGTGAAAGAAATGATGAAAAATGATTAAAATGTATAACACCATGATATAAAACGAGCGAGCGAGTGACAGTGTTAACGGCCCCGCCCTTACGCACGAGCCCTACAGGCGAAACGGATGCTAGTCTCGCTATAAGCAAGATATAGCATTCACACACAATCTCTTCCAGAGGACTAGACGGGGAGCAACTATTTGAGGAGCGCTTGTTCGGGAGCCTCCCCAGGGGTCACTTGGGGTGCGCTGAGAGCACGCCCTCCGGATTTTTTCTATTTTTCTGCAAGCGTTCTCGGGTTTTTAGATGTTTTTTCGGTTTTTTGTTGTTCAGTTGTGCACGGGGTTCCTAAGTTTTTCAACAACAAAATTGTGCGAAAAACCGCACTTTTTTTTTGCTTCTGCGAGAGGCATAATTTTGCTTCCGCGAGAGGCACGGTCGTACCTCTCGGAAATGGAAAAATGTGTTTTTTTGGTTTTTTTTCTTCCGTGAGAGGCACGGGGGCACGACCGTGCCTCTCGAAAACGAAAAACATGTGCTTTTTTTCTTCAGCAAGAGGCCTGGTTTTTCCTCCGCGAGAAGTACAATTTTGCTCCTGCGAGAGGCACGACCGTACCTCTCGGAAATGGGTTTCCGAAAGGGAAAGAAAACCTGCTCTCAGTGTGGTTTTTTCCATCTGTTTTTTTTGTTAAAAAAGTTCGTCAAAAAATCAATATGAGATCTAGTTTTGAAAATCTCGACGCGAGGAATCCAACAATGAAAACGGTTTAAAATTTGAACACATGGTTTATGAGATAAAACATTTTAAATGAACGGATATACGAAAAAGAGAACTTCAAGGTTACGATAAATGACGCACACGCAGCATATGCTACTTGTCATAATTTGTGAAGATGAAAGTGATCTTTGGAAGAAATACTTCTCAACTACTCCCTCCGGTTCATAATGCAGTGCCTATAAATTTTTTGAGAAGTCGAACTTTGCAAACTTTGACCAAATTTATAGAGAAAAATATTTATATCTACAATAGCAAAAATATATAATGTGAAACTACATCTTATGATAAATCTAGTGATATATGTTTCGCACTCTATATAAAAATATTTTTCTTGATCAAAGTTTGTGAGGCTGCCTCTGTTTATGGCCGTCTCACGTTCTCTCTTGCAAGTTGCAGCTGCCCTGCCCTGCCCGGCCGCCTTTCGCTTGCGACGACGACGGCGACTTCCAAGCTCAGCCATTCCGTGGCCAGGGAGGAACGGCCAAACGAGTGGCTCCGAAACCAAGACCAGCTGACCTATGCGGCTATGCATGCACCTACACCTAGTGCTCTCTGCTCTACTCACTCAACTTGCTCAAAATATTGATATTCATTTCATAGTGATCACCAACTGCAACCCAACATGCTGCTGACCTATGCTGACCTATAGTAGTACGTATAATAAATCCAACGCCATATAGGAGTAGTACTTTGGCATATGTCCAGAGGCTGACAGACCTTCACCACATGTAGCAGGTCAACGGCCGAAAGGCAGAAGCTAGTGTACGTTGCGGCCACTAGCTTTAGCTGGTTTTAGAAGAGAAAAAGAAGGCGATGATCCGGCTTAGTCCGTCCGTCTAGTTAACCAGCGTGGAATTAGCGACTACTGTCACTCCTGCCCAAGCAAACCACTACCAGCCCCACGCTCTGTTTCTCGACCGAGAGGGAGATGCAAATTACTAGTAGCAGTTAAGGGCATCTGCAACATTGCCCCGCAAATTTGTTTCGGCATATGTCCACATACACTGATTCTGGAGGCCGTCATCTAACGTTACTTGCATACATTTCATCAACTATTTGAACTAGTCGGATAAAATTCATGCAAGCCGGCCAGAGTTTATCAAAATTCGGATAGAAAATAGCATTCTTATTCGAATAGAAGGTGGCATCCGAAATTAAGTTAAATGGCATTTCACCAAGCACCTGTCCGGCGTGGTGTCATGAAGGGCGTCGCAGGGGGGCGGAGTGTACCTGGGTACAAACGGCTCCAGGGTGGACAACGTCGTCGTAAAGGTGAGCAGACACGTCGGTGCTGGTTGCACACGTCCGGCAATGCCTCTATGGCGGCCGTACAATGACAACGGCGAAGGTGGAGGGTGCGGATACAAAGTAAGGGGGAGAAATGGCGAAGTGGAAGGAAATGGGACAGGGAGGGGATTGGGTGGGCCAGGGATGTCGCAGTCCTACGTGTATGCTGTCCGGACTCCCGCAACCCCACCCCTCCCCCCACTTTATTTACATTTTTCGGGAGAAAGCACGTCCGAACCACCGAGCGGACCAATACAGACCTGCGTTGGATGACACAACACGTCCGGACCGTGTGGTCCGGACGATTGCGGGCGTTTTAAGGGTTGGTGTTGGAGATGCCTCAAGTTAAGCTCCCGTATCCATCGGTGGCGTCTTTATACTGACGAAAGGTGCATATATAGCCGGGCTTCTTCGACTCAAGGGATTTCCATAGAATTTTGGAGGAATCAAATTTGTAAGTTTTTTTTCCTACACTAGTCGTTCGATTCAGTCATTTGTATTATATTCCATAGAAATTTAATACCTACTCAAACTTACTGGAAAAAGTTCTCTTTTGATGCAATCAAACAAACTCGAAACCTTAGGATTTCAGTGAACATGACATTTCAATCATTCATTTTTTTTATCCCTGCATTTTTACAATCATGCAAGTAAAGAGGACCTAAATGTGTTACTCCCTCCGCTTCAAAATACTTATCGTGATTTTAGTTCTAAGACCACGACAAGTATTTTCAAACGATGAGTGTATAAGCCAACCAACCAGGTGAACTAGAACAATTCAAACAAACCCATCCCTAATTGACTAAGCCTAGAATCTTGACACGATAAATCACTATACAAGAGGGTCGAGACAAGAAAGACTTAACCTCCAGAACAAATTACCCCCAAAGACATAGCAGTAGTACATTATACATATACTAAACCTGGCCAGGTTTAGTTTACCACGTTTTTTTGAATTTTTTCTATCATAACAAATCGTCCAATGGGTGTGCAACACGTGTAATAGTGGGGGATCTGGCTGGGTACGTACCTGGGTGAGCGGAGCGCATGTCGCTGGAAATCATTAAAAAATACAACCGCCTTTGACGATTGGGTGTCCATGTTCAGTTTCGTATTGGTTGCATGGGGGAGACCAATTTGCCTATCGTCTGTTTTGGATTTTTCCGCATGCGCCGCTGCCTACTTCCTTTTTTTATCTTTGCTTTCTGCCACGTATGCTTGCCTGGGTTGGCTGCCGTTTGCATCTTCTCCACTTTTTGCGCTGGCGGTTGCCGCTTCGGTGGAAGTCTCTGCGTATTTCTGCGCTGGCGGTTGCCGCTCTGCTGAAAGCCTCTGGGTATTTCTCCGCCGCCTTTGCTTCCCGTTTCCGATTTGAATTCTTCTGTACTGTCATCCCCTATAAATACAGGTGCCCTTGTGCCTCCGCTGCTCATTGCGTTCGCTTCCGGTTTTCTTCTTCTTCTTTCAGCAGTAGTGCCGCTTCTCTGTTCGGCGATGGCTGGGCCTGCTGCGGTTCGATCCGGCCAACGCCGTCGGGGCCGTCCTCCTGGGATTCGGGCGGCCCTTATTGTCCGTGTGCGCCGCGCTGCCGGCCGCGTTTCTTCCGTGGATTCGTCGTCGACGATGGCATTCGCTGGTGGGTGTGGCCAGGCAGCTGTAGTTGATTCGGGTTGCCGCCTCCGGTCTGCTACTCGCCGGCCGTTTCGTTCTTCTCGGCCTGGTTAGTTCTTTTGCCTTTCTCTGGTTGTGCTTCCTTTTGTACTGATTTTGTGCTCCTTCGTCTAGGTTGTCGTTGTCTTAATTGGTTGATGCATGTTGTATGTGTTCATCGATTGGATTCATGTCAAGATGTTAATGTGGACGTTGATAGTCGTCGTCGGGAGATTTCATTAGGGAATCGACCTGTAGATTGTACCATTGGTGAGTGTATTCAATTCTTTTTACATGTATGTGAATGCCTGTGCGTGCCTATGATTGCTTTCTTGCGTTTCTTCTTGGTGGTTTAACTGTTGTGGTTACTGAATCGTTGCTTTTTTTTTTTTGTCTGTAGGTTCTGTTGTCAGTGTGTGTTCTTCTTCAGCGGTCGACGGGTTCGCTTCTGCTGTTCGGTCTGTCAGTGGGCGATCTTGTTGGCTTTCTGCTCTATCGGTCTACTTATTTTATATTTGTGCTGCTGTTGCGTCTAGCCGTTCAATCTTATGCTCATTTTCAGGACTCTAATGTGGTCCGTCTAATGTTTGCTTCAGACAGTTTATCTGCCGAAGCTGTCGACGGTTTGAATGTTTGTCCTTCCGGTTTTTCTGCTGGTGGTTATCCTCATGCCTCTTTGGTTGGTGGTACGTCTTCCTGCTGTCGTCTAAGAGTGGTGCCCTTGCGTGCTGCTGGTGCCTTCGGTCGACCATTGTTGTTGGTTCTTCTTCTTCGTCTGATGGCTTTGTTTCTGCTGGTCGGCTCTCTGTTGTGCGAACTGGTGAGTTCTTGATTGTTTTCTCTGCTTATTTTCTGTACATGTTTTGGTCTTTCTTGGCTAGCGCTTATGCGACCTCCTACTGGTTGTACGTGGCACTATTGGCCTAATTGTTGTGCAGAAACCACTAGCGTGTAGGCCTTAGCGCACGAGACTCCCGCATGTGCGACCAAACGATGAAGGATAAGTCGAATGGAAACACACGGGGGCATGCATTGCACGTATGCACTGGAACGGCAATTCACCGATGCATGCAGTGCATGCATGCAATTCTATGAATATACATAGCGGCATGCAGTGCAGCGCGTGCACCCGGATGAATATACTCGCGGCCTGCAGTGCACACGTGCACCCCGATGAATATACCCGCGGCATGCAGTGGACGCGTGCACCTCGAAGAATATACTTGCGGCATGCAGTGCACGCGTGCACCCTGATGAATATACTCGTGGCATGGGGTCCAGCTGATGTGTCCGTTTCTTTTTCTATTTAGTTGTTTAATTATACGAGTTTCGTTCGGGCGTGCAGATGGTTGATGCATCTATTAGGGGTCTTTTGGGAATCACTTGATGCCAGAGCTTTAGATGGTCGTGTTTTTCTGCTTGATGAAGGTTTGCTGGGGTTCAATTGTGTACTTCCTGCTTGGGTATACGACCACGTCCCAAGGCCGGCCCGCTGGAGGATCATCTGAACATCAAGACTACTAGGCCGACAGCAGCATCAGTTTAGCCTAATTACATGTCTCTTTATTTTTTATTAAGTTTAGTATCCACTTTCAGAGAAGTGTTTTTCTTGTTTGTCTCCTAGAAAAATAGAGCTTCTAAGCCCGTCCTTTATTTGTCTGCTTCGCAGCAATATGTATCCCTCTTTTACTTAATAACAATAATATTTCCATTCCCATATGTGAGCACACTATGTTGTACGATATGACATCCTTGCAATTTTTTTCATCATTTGCATGCATGCTACTGGAAACAAAATGAGTCATACGAGACCACCGCTTTGAACTAGCTAGCAGGGTTGCAGGCTGACCCGGCTGCTTTCTGTACACAGCCTGGGCATGCAACCGTCCATCTTTCCCTCTATCTCCACGTAGAACCGAGTGTGACACCTACTGGAATGGAGTGCAGAAAATACTTGCCATTTGGCAGCCTCAACGAAACACAACGGTGACTCATTCATCTATACATGCTCTATATATTACCAGTTGGACACTCTCGACCAATATCAACTGAGTACACCGCAATGGACGAAGCTTATCATCCCCAGAGAGCGTCCTCCATGGCAAAGCAAGTTAAGAAGAAGGGTAAACATCCGGCACTGAATTCTAATCATGGAAGCGGAAGTACCTCGGTAAGCTCTTGGCCTCACCTAGCTTTTTCTCTCTGTTTGCTCCTTACAAGTAAGCAATTTATTATATTACGACCTCTTCCATGCAGGATGAGAATCTTATAGTGTATATTCCAAGACGACCAATGCTTGAAACAGTGAGTTAAACAATTGGCCTAAAAGTACAAGGGTACACCTGTTGGTACGTTCATGAAGGTATGATACAAGCGTCCGTACTAATTGCTCTACCACGTCAGAAAGATAGCTTCAGAGAATCGTCCATTACATATGAAGGAGAAGCAGCTAATACAGAAGATGAAGCAATGGAAAAATCAGCTCAGGTGGCCTTAGAATGCATCTGTGCAGACTATAATATTTCTATCAATGATCATAATTACTATGTTCTTGAAGTCACAAAGGAAAGGCTATTTACAGCAAGAGAGAAGGCTCAAACAAAACAATGGCAATTCAATATGGCCCGCCAGCAAGTAAACACACAGCAAAACGAGTTTGCAAGACAGACAATGATTTTGGCAAAGATATGCAATGGCTTCTTTGATATATTACCATTTCGTATGTATCCCCAGACAGCGACGATCCCATTATCACATATACAGGCACGCACCCTTCCGTCGGACGTATGCAAGAACTTGCAAAATCACTTTATCATTATACCACAGGCACCAATCCTGCAGGAGGATATACTAGGATGATCTAATCCACTAGCAGCTACTTCTAGCTTATCTATGCAATGTGTTTGTGTCTTTATATACAGTTCTCTGTCCGCAGCAAACTGTATGTAGTTTGAATAATTTGTTTGTCTGAAGAGTGTGCCACTTTTAATTTGTATCTTTGTATCTCTGCGTTTGCAAAATTTCAATATATTCGTATGCTCGGTTTGTTTACTATCTCTATATGTCATTTTGACATCAAATGAGTATGCATTGTTCCACTTTTAGATCAATAGATTGCACATCTGCGAGAGATCATCGAGCGCGGCGTGCCACGCGGGTTAGGCCAGTATAGAACAATAACGAACAAACATCAAAATTTGGTGGTACCAGTACTATTCATCCAGCTGACCTATACTCCCAGCTAGTGCTCGGTCGCTCAAGTAGTGCTCACCAACTCTAACCCAACCCACTGTAGCAGGTCAACGGCCCAAAAGAAGAAGCTAACGTACGCACGGTTTGGTTATGCATCTCTGCTTTCAGTTCACCTAAAAAAAATCTCTGCTTTCAGAAAATGATGGGAATAATCTATTTCTAACCTAAAAATAATCCATCTACCTAACCGGCATGGGGTTAGCGACGGGACGAGCGGCCGGGTTGTTTATTTATTTTCGCCATCATTTGCAAGTCCCTCCCCCATCTATCCTATCCATGACGTGGCTTGATTAGTTATGGACATGCTCAACGGCTCCAGGAGCAGTGACTGAATCCAGCAAAGACGCCAGTCAGCACGTTTAATTAGTCACCATGTGTACGTGTCCATATAATTGGGGTGTAAGCCTGGATCCATTTATGTATTAGTCTATCTTTAACATTTTATCATTCATTGTGATAGCGAGGAAGACAACGATGATAATGAAAAAGACAACGAAGAAGAAGAAGTGGTGTGATTGTGGAGGTCATGGCTTAGCTGCTGGTCGGTGGTGAGGGCTCCATGGCAACTAGCGATTTGAGCGTGTGGCGGGAGTGTGGTGCGTCGGTTGATATGGCGATCGACTGCCCCAAGACCTGGAGCCGGGGAGTTCTTGCCTGGGGCCGACGGTGGTAAAGGAGTCCTTGGCGTTGTTGCTGAATATTAGTTGAGCTACAGGCCCATTTAATAATTTCAGAAAATTCCTAAGGGCCCATGCTGTCAATTGAGTGGTGGAAAGTTTAGTCCCACATGGCTAGTTGAGAGAGATGTCCTCCTCCGCCGCCCGCCTCGGCACGACGCGCGCGCGCCGCGGGAATGAGCCGAGCTGATGCAACGTCTGATGAGCACTGACTCCGATCATGCGGTTGCCGAGAAGCGACTGACCTACTGGAGGGTATAACACATTTACACCGCTCTTATTTACTTTTATGTGTGCAGTACTAGTGGTTTGCATAGATGTTTCTACTATCTGCCTAGTACGTGCGTACATCATCAAAATTCAGTATGTCATTAGCACTGCCTATGTCATGTTCATGATTTATTATTGGATTAAATTAATCGAACAATTGCTTAATTTCTCAACAATCCAAAAACCTAATATGTGTAGGCAATTTTCGATCCATGGTTTTGCTGCTGCACTGAAACCAGCCCCATTTACGGGGACGTACTTTAAGCGTTGGCAGACCAAAACTGTCTTATGGCTCACGGTCATGAACGTGTTCTGGGTCGCCGGTGTTACTCCCACAGGAACGATCGCTCCTGAATAGGAGAAGGCGTTCAGGGAGGCCACCGTCGTCTTTGTTGGATGCGTTCTGAGCGTGATCGGAGATAAGCTGGTTGATGCATACTTACATATGCGGGTTGCCAAGGACTTGTGGGAGGCGCTCGAATCTAAATTCGGCGCAACGAATGCTGGAAGTGAGATGTATATTATGGAGAAGTTCCACGATTACAAAATGGTCGAAAACCGTTCTGTATTGGAACAGGCTCATGAGATACAGTGCATTGCTAAGGAGCTTGAGCTTCTCAAGTGTGTGCTGCCAGGCAAATTTGTTGCGGGTTGCATTATCGCTAAGTTACCCAATTCCTGGAGGAACTTTGCCACTACTCTAAAACATCAGAGGCGTGAATTCTCAGTTGAGGATGTCATTGGCCATCTGAGTGTGGAGCAGAATTCGAGGGCAAAGGACTCGCACGGAAAAGGGACCGAAGGGACCTCTGTCGCCAGTGTGGTGCAGAAGAACTTCCACCCCCACAAGCCCAAGGGGAAGACTGGTGTCCAACAGAATACCGAGTTTAAGAAGAAGGGCAAGAAGACCTTCAAGAAAGATAAGAAGAAGGGTGGTTGTTTCACTTATGGTTCAGATGAACATTGGGCTGCCAAGTGCCCAAACAAGTTTAAGAAGCCAGGACAGGACTCCAAAACTGCCAACATGATTGTGAGCAACGATGAGAGTGGGCCATCCAGGTACAGTAATTTGTTTACTGTATTTTTAGTTCACTACTAGGAAAAGGCCTACTAGTGGCGCACCAATTTTGCCTACTAATGGCGCACTACTGGTGCGCCACTAGTATTTTTTACTAATGGCGCACCATGGTGCGCCATTAGTATAGGTCACGGTGCGCCATTAGTATTTTTGAATTTTGAAGGTGGGAAAATAGTAGTGGCGCACCGTCTAACCCCCACCGTGCGCCATTGCTATTTTTGAATTTTGAATTTAGATCTGGATCGTGATTTTTTTTTGCCCATTTTTTGCTCTTTTTTTTGCTCGTTTTTTGGCACGATATTATTTCAAATTTTGTTCCTGTTTTTGGATCTTGTACGTTCTTTTGCCATGTTCTTTTGCCGGAGAGGAGTTCACCGGAGACGAGGAGGAGGAGGTCACCGGAGAGGCGCTCGCCTACATCGCCGGAGAGGAGGAGGAGGTCGCCTGAGAGGAGTTCACCGGAGCATCGGAGAGGAGGAAGGAGAAACCATGAGGGGATAGGAGGAGAGGAGGGAGGAGGAGCTCACTGGAGAGGAGGGAGGAGGAGCTCACCGGAGAGGAGGGAGGAGGAGCTCACCGGAGAGGAGGGAGGAGAAACCGTGAGGGAAGGGGAGGGGAGGAAAGGAAGGAGGAGGAGGTCGCCGGAGAGGAGGAGGAGATCGCCGGAGAGGAGGAGGGTAGTATGGTGGAGGAGAGAAGAGAAGATGGAATGAAAGAGAGGGGGAGATGGAGTGGAGGAGAGGTGGAGTGGAGGAGAAGAATGAAGAGGTAAGGAGGAGAGGACCACGCCCAGCCATATATACGGCATAGTAATGGTGCACCGCGGGCAGGTGTGCCATTACTAATTTTTTTTATTTTTTGTTTATTTTGAATTTTGAAGGCGGGAAGATACTAATGGCGCACCATGGGCAGGTGCGCTATTAGTAACTTTTTATTTTTATTTTTTGACTTATTTTGAATTTTGAAGGCGGGAAGATAGTAATGGCGCACCATGGGCAGGTGCGCCATTAGTAAGTTTGAATTTTTTTTTGAATTTTTTTGCCTCTCCAGATCTTAAAAGCCCCGTATCTTTTTTTCTGTTAGGTTTTTGAGGATTTTGAAAATGTTTAATGGTTCGGATGTAACTTTTCGAGTAGATGATTTTTCATATAAAAAACTTTTTCATCCGAGTTCGTACACAAAAGTTATGCCCATTTTACAAATTCTCGAGAGATTTCGCAAATAAAGTCGAAATTCATATTTGTAATTTTCACAACAACTAGACCACATATCACATGGTAAACTTTTTTTTTGGCATTTCCATCATTTTTATATATTTTTTAAATTGAAAAGGCGGTTCACCGCGGGGGGGGGGGGGGGTGCATTCGGTGGAAGTGATGGCCAAGTTACTAATGGCGCACCGTGGGATGGTGCGCCATAATGGCGCACCACTCCCACGGTGCGCCATTAGTAGTCTAAAAAATAAAAATAAAAAAAATTATGTGTGCAACATAATTACTAATGGCGCACCACTCCCACGGTGCGCCATTAGTAGTTATGAAAAAAAAAATTAAAATTTTTTTTTACTAATGGCGCACCGTGGATGTGGTGCGCCATTAGTATTTGCACACTAATGGCGCATCAACACATTGTGCGCCATTAGTATTTAGTAATGGCGCACCACATGTACAGTGCACCATTAGTGTCCATATTGGCTATAGCTATTTTTGTAGTAGTGGTTTGTCAGTCTATCGATTGGTGGATTGACACATGTGCAAATATTCATGTGTGTGCGGACATTTTATTGTTTTCTTCTTATCAGGCCATAGGGAACGGGTCCGTACTGATGAGGAACGGCGCGAGTGCTTCTATTCATGGTGTTGGCACGGTCGATCTGAAGTTTACTACGGGAAGGATCGTGCAACTGAAGAACGTGCAGCATGTCCCCGCCATCAAGAAGAATCTCGTTAGTGGTTCCCTTCTATATAGAGAAGGGTTTAAATTGGTATTCGAGTCTAATAAAGTAGTTGTTACGAAACATGGACTGTTTGTTGGAAAAGGTTATGAATGCGGAGGTCTGTTCTGTTTTTCCCTTGCTGATTTTTGTAATAAAGTCGTGAACAATATTCACTCGAGTGTTAATGAAACAGAAGTTTGGCATTCACGTCTATGTCACATTAGTTTTGGTAGTATGACGTGGTTAGCAAAATTGAAGTTAATCCCAAGTTTCACTTTAGCCAAAGGTTCTAAGTGCCATTCGTGTGTGCAAGCAAAGCAACCTCGCAAGCCCCATAAGGCTGCGGAGGAGAGACATTTGGCGTCGTTAGAACTCATATATTCTGATCTTTGTGAGATGAATGGTGTATTGACTAAAGGTAGAAAAAGATACTTCATGACACTGATAGATGATTCTACTAGATATTGATGTTTATATATTTTAAACACTAAAGATGAGGCTCTATACACTACTTTAAAATCTATAAGGCGGAAGTTGAGAATCAACTTGAAAAAAATAAAACGAGTTCGGTCAGATTGTGGTGGAGAGTATTTCTCTAATGAGTTTGATTTTTCTGTGCAGAACACGAAATTATTCATGAGAGGACGCCTCCCTATTCACCTCAGTCAAATGGGGTTGCCGAGCAGAAAAACCGTACTATAACTGATTTGGTTAACGCCATGTTAGATACATCAGGTTTATCCAAGGCATGGTGGGGGGAGCCTATATTGAAGGCATGTCATGTCCTGAATAAAGTTCCGACAAAGGATAATGAGATCATTCCCTATGAGAAATGGGCGAAGAGAAGGACAACACTTTTGTACTTGCGTACTTGGGATTGTTTGGCAAAAGTCAATGTGCCGATCCCCAAAAAGCTTAAGCTTGGACCCAAGACTGTGGACTGCGTTAATTTGGGCTATGCTAAGAACACCGTTAGCTATAGATTTCTAGTAGTGAAGTCTGAGGTACCTGACCAGAAGGTTGGTACAATTATGGAGTCTAAGGATGCTACATTCTTTGAGGATATTTTTCCTATGAGAGATATGCAAAACACTTCTAGACAGGAATCTGAGGAGACTCCTGAGCCTGCCATTCCTATGGATTATTATGAACAAACACATGATGAAAATCCTGAGGAGGATGACGAGGAAACCCTTGGTAGGGGCAAGAGACAAAGGACTGCAAAGACCTTTGGTGATGATTTCATCGTGTACCTCGTGGATGATACTCCCACTTCTATTTCATAAGCGTATGCCTCTCCAGAAGCTGACTACTGGAAGGATGCGGTCCGTAGAGAGATGGATTCCATCATGGCTAACGGGACATGGGAGATCACTAAGCGTCCCTATGGTTGCAAACCATTAGGATGTAAGTGGGTGTTCAAAAAGAAGCTTAGGCCCAATGGTACGATTGAAAAATACAAGGCTAGGCTTGTGGCCAAGGGTTATGACCAGAAAGAAGAGGAAGATTTTTTCGACACTTATTCACCTGTGGCTAGACTGACCACCATTCGAGTATTACTCTCGTTGGCGGCCTCGCATGGTCTTCTCGTCCACCAGATGGATGTTAAGATAATTTTTCTAAATGGAGAGCTAAACGAGGAAATCTACATGCAACAGCCAGATGGCTTTGTGATAGATGGTCAGGAAAGAAAGGTGTGTAAGTTGCTGAAATCTTTATATGGCCTGAAGCAAGCACCTAAGCAATGGCATGATAAGTTTAATACAACTCTGACATCTGTTGGTTTCGTTGTTAATGAGGCTGACAAATGTGTATACTATCGCCATGGTGGGGGCGAAGGAGTTATACTGTGCTTGTATGTTGATGACATACTGATATTCGGGACCAACCTCAAAGTCATTGAGGAGGTCAAGTCGTTTCTGTCTCAGAACTTTGAGATGAAAGACCTTGGTGTGGCTGATGTTATCTTGAACATCAAGCTACTGAGAGATAATGAGGGTGGGATTACACTTCTACAATCCCACTATGTTGAGAAGGTGTTGAGTCATTTTGGATATTCGGACTGCACACCATCTCAAACACCACATGATCCTAGCGTGTTGATTCGAAAGTCCAAAGGCATGGCTATAGATCAATTGAGATACTCTCAAATCATTGGTTCACTGATGTACCTAGCGAGCGCAACAAGGCCTGACATCGCGTTTGCCGTGAGCAAACTAAGCCGGTTTGTTTCCAAACCGGGTGATGTACATTGGCATGTTGTTGAAAGAGTTATGCGCTATCTGAAGGGTACTATGAACTATGGACTTCACTATATCGGATACCCGTCGGTACTTGAAGGGTATAGTGACGCGAATTGGATCTCTGATGCTGATGAGATGAAGGCCACAACTGGGTATATGTTTACTCTTGGAGGTGGCGTTGTTTCCTGAAAGTCTTGCAAGCAAACGATCTTAACGAGATCGACAATGGAAGCAAAATTAACAGCATTAGACACATCTGGTGTCGAAGCAGGATGGCTTCGAGATCTTTTGATGGACTTGCTAGTGGTTGATACACCGGTTCCGGCTATCCTTATGAACTCTGACAATCTGACTGTCATCACTAAGGTGAAGAGTTCAAAGGACAACATGAAGTCCAACAAACACATAAGAATGAGATTAAAAGCTGTCAGAAAATTAAGAAACTCCAGAGTGATAGCGTTGGAATATGTCCAAACGGCTAAGAATCTGGCAGATCCCTTTACAAAAGGGCTATCCCGCGTGGTGATAGATAATGCATTGAGGGAGATGAGTATGAGACCCACATGAGTTGCCATGGTAGTGATCCAACCTATGTGATCAGAGATCCCGTGAAGTAGGACCTGGGAAAACAAGCTAGTGGTTAATTGAGGAGAGTATTTTAGCTAACCCACTCCGTTGGAGATGCACAACTCTCGGTAACTGTATGGCAGGTCGACTTTTGTCTTAATGTGTTCCAAGGCTTGTAAAAGCAAGATGCTATCCTACAGAGCAATCTTTGGAGGAACACACCTATATGAGCCTGACTACTGGTCATACTCTATGAGATTAGGGTGATCTCTAGTAAGTTCATGAACAGGCCAGGAGTGACCAATATGCTCCACCCGAGGGGTCAGCCTTCGGCAGCCTAGTACTGTTAAGACACTTGGTGAAACTTCTTCACGCCAAATTGACAATTCAAGGCCTAGTCCATTGTTCAGTTGTGGAGGAGTGTAGCTATTTGTTCTACGTGGATATTCAACCTTAACGGGTCTCCACTGAAAATACTGGTATATCAAAATAGAGTTTGGAACAGAGGACAACACCATAGGCCTTTGGCATCTGGTGGGGGATTGCTGAATATTAGTTGGGCTACAGGCCCACTTAACAATTTCAGAAAATCCCTAAGGGCCCATGCTGTCAATTGAATGGTGGGAAGTTTAGTCCCACATGGCTAGTTGAGAGAGATGTACACCAACTTATATGGTGAGCTCTTCTCCCACTAGTATGAGTTGGTGTGAAGGAAGGAGAGGTGTTCCACACGCGCGATCCTCCTCCGCCGCTCGCCTCGCCTCGTCACGATGCGCGCGCGCGCCGCGGGTTGCGGGTTGCGGGAATGAGCCGAGCCGATGCAATGTTTTGCCGGTCAAAATTAGGGAGTCCATTACAGACACAAAATGAATGTGAGACGTCATATTCATTGCGGAAATTAAAATGTCCATAATAAATACGTTTTTATTGTGGAGATGGAAACGTCTGTAATTAAACGCGTCTTTATGAAGATGGAACGTCTGTAATTAAATGGTTTTATTGCTGGACCGTTCTCCTACCCGACTGGCTATATATATGAGGCATCGCAACTCAGCTCCATGCGCTTCACACCTCCACTGCTCCCTGATCGTTCCTTTCACTACTGCTGCCCTCGGTGATCCCATCCCGTCTACCGCGTACACGGCTGACGGAAGAGCAGGCCTCCGCAACCCCGCTTCTCTAGATCCTGTACGGGAGAGAGGCGATTAGGTTTTTTGGGAGCGTCTCCTACGCGACTGCTCGCCTTGGTTCAACTACTTCATCTACGTCGACTACTTCTGCGTCACCTTCGTCTTCACCATGAGCACTGACTCCGATCATGCGGCTGCTGCGGACAAGAGGATCGCAGACGAGGCCGACGCCTCCGCTGCTGCTATGGTAGACTGGCCTACTGGAGGGTATAACACAGTTACACAGCTCCTGTTTACTCTCATGTGTGCAGTACTAGTGGTTTGCATAGATGTTTCTACTATCTGCCTAGTACGTGCGTACATCATCAAAATTCAATATGTCATTAGCACTGCCTATATCATGTTCATGATTTATTATTGGATTAAATTAGTCAAACAATTGTTTAATTTTTCAACAGTTGTTCCCTTCATGAAGGCCGCTACAACCTTTCTTCATCCTAGGTGAAAACCCCCTAATCTAGTTCGGATCAAGGAGCGACGGTGCTTCGGAGTCCTGCTCGGCATGAAGGCAACATCTTGGAGTCCACAATCTCTTGGTTGTTCTCGATAGTTTGTTGGTGGTGATGACGAGGTCCTGTGGAGTTCGGGTTTGCTTCAAATAGAGTTCTCACCTTGACCCAAGGGAGTATCGTCAACATGTCCTCTTGAGCTTTTGGCGGGCTCCTGCCTGCCGTGAATGGTGCTCCCAATCATCCCGGAAGGTTCCCTGATGGAGTAGCTTGATGGCGGGGTGACATTCCCTCGCAAATTCAGGATGAGCTTACTTATCTTGCCAAGGGCTTGGGTTTGTGTTTTGGTTCTACTTAGAACAAGTACAATAAGGTGATGTAAGCAGCCTGTAAAAATTTAAATATAATATTTTTATTATGTTGGAGGAGAGACAAAAGAAGCGGATTTTGTGTGGCCGGATCTTGTGTATGCATGCACACATGTGTTAGTTTGTCTTGGAAGCTAGTTCAGCACTTTGCATCTTTCGCCATAGAAGGCGTCATTAATTATTTAATCCAAGGCTTGGGCCTTTCTCCCCTTTAAAGGCCAAGAAGGTCTATGTGTTCTCTCCGTGAAACGGTTGTTGGAATGTGCAGAGTAGAGCACATGTGCTTATGTTGATGGCGATTAACGGTCGGCATCACAAAAGTTCAAAACACCAAAACACAGACAACTTTTGATTTAAACTTACAGATATTAAAACTGCATGCCCATCATGCATCCCTGATTAACTCCATGGCTAGAGTCTAGACGCAGACACTACTAATAAACAATAATTTACTTGCTCAGACAGTAAAAACAAGACAAGGGCATACTTCCAAACCTAATTACCTCCAAAGAGACATACCGAAAATAGTTATATTTTTTGAACTTTGACATATACTTGTAGTTACAACAGCGACAAGACAACATCAAACGAAATCCAAACCATATGATTAGCAAATATGTACAATCATATATAGGGGGTCTATTAGTGCTACAATATACTAGCAGTACTAGTGTTGTTGGCTGACAGTCAACAAGTTTTCTATTAGAGGACAACTGAAATATTTAATTATCCAATTCTTTTCGAGCAATGCATTTGGCAATCTGTATTTTACAACTACAACCCATTCATTTTGAAAACTGCAACACTGATTATGCTGGAACATATATCTATATCTATAAAAATAAACCTAAATTTGGAGTATGGATATCTTTTTAAGTTGAGATGAATTTGTGTTTCAAATAATTACAAAAAAATGCAGTTACAGAGGTAACTGCACATAATTTCAGAAAGTCACACGCTTGTGGTTCTCGATGCCCTTAGAAAAACCATCAGCGTGTAATAAGTTATATACTCCCTTCGTAAACTAATATAAGAGCGTTTAGAATACTAAAATAGTGATCTAAACGCTCTTATATTAGTTTGCAGAGGAGTACTATCTGTTAAACTTGTGTTTCAAATTTGTTACTTTTTATTCATGTTATCATACATTCCTACTTTTGATTTTCTGAATTTGAATGAAAATGTGTCTTCTAAAAGTCTACATTTGCATAATCATACTTTTTAGTTTTTTTGACTGACTTATGCAAAGCATTTTCTAATGTATGCTTTATTGCAGACTAAACGTCCTTCTGCTATCGATTCCTTTCATGAAATCACAACCAACTGATAGGGCAAGACGATAGCCCTCTTCTTGGACTACGACGGAACACTATCGCCAATAGTAGATAATCCTGATGAGGCATACATGTCCAGCGAGGTAAGTATAATGGAAAGAAAAATTCTTGCATGTTACTTGATATTTGTAGATCTTTCTTATCCCTGATCCATATAATTAGATGTGCGAAGTTGTTCAAGAAATTGCCTCCTTGTGCCCCACTTCAGTCGTCAGTGGAAGGGCCCGCGACAAGGTATTACCGACTAATGGGTACCTAGTAGCCTTTTAATTTGGATGTTCTATACATTTGTAATTCACGACTCACTTGTTTTGCTATTCATCTGCAGGCAGAAAATTTCATAATGATCGAAAACCTGCACTATGCAGGGAGCCACGGAGCAGAAATCAAACTCGTAAGCCATTATTAAATTTAGCAATGCCTATATGTAGTTTATCCTTTCTCTTTGACGCGCTCAAAATTTACGTAAATATTTAACATGCAGAGTGACGAAACAGAAGCCCACGAGCCTGCCACCGAGTACGTACCTGTTATAAATCAGGTATAAAATATAACAAACTATAATAATACGTATATCTATTATTCAATTTTTAAAACTGCAACACCGATTATATGGGGGGGGGGGGGCAATGGCCCCCTCAACTATATACGATTATCTGTTGGAACACTCTATTCTTCAAGGCTCCAAATGGTGAGTTAAGCATGAGACGCGTAATTGATTAAAATGACACCATATCTTACTCTGATCAAAAGGGTGGTTCCTTCTGGCGGCTAGATGTTATCAAGCTTTTCAACAACTATTTTTCTGCTTCCTACTGTTCTGTCCATAAGTAAAACTCAGTTCTGCCTAGCCCTTGCCTTAGTCAGCTCTTCCCCATGCTCCATTCGTTTGCCAACGATGATACTATCTCTAATGTTTGCTTTATTGCAGGCTAAACGTCCTTCTGCTATCGATTCCTTTCACGAAATCACAACCAACTGGCAGGGCAAGACGATAGCCCTCTTCTTGGACTATGACGGAACACTATCGCCAATAGTAGATAATCTTGATGAGGCATACATGTCCAGCGAGGTAAGTATAATGAAAAGAAAAGTTCTTGCATGTTACTTGATATTTGTAGATCTTTCTTATCCCTGATCCATATAATCAGATGCATGAAGTTGTTCAAGAAATTGCCTTCTTGTGGCCCACTTCAGTCATTAGTGGAAGGGCCCGCGATAAGGTATTACCGACTAATGGGTATCTAGCAGCCTTTTAATTTGGATGTTCTATACATTTGTAATCAGCGACTCACTTGTTTTGCTATTCATCTGTTGGCAGAAAATTTCATAATGATCGAAAACCCGCACTATGCAGGGAGCTACGGAGCAGAAATCAAACTCGTAAGCCATTATTAAATTTAGCAATGCATACATGTAGTTTATTCTTTCCCTTTGACGCGCTCAGAATTTATGTAAATGTTTAACCTGCAGGGTGACGAAACAGAAACCCACGAGCCTACCAGCGAGTACGCACCTGTTATAAATCAGGTATAAAATATAATGAACTATAATAATCTGTATATCTATTATTCATTTTTTTAAACTGCAACACCGATTATGCGCGGGGGGGGGGGGGGGGGGGGGCAATGGCCCCCTCAGCTATATACTGTTATCCGTTGGAACAATATCGATTCTTCAAGGCTTCAAGCTTTATAACAACTATTTTTCTGCCTCCTACTGTTCTGTCCATAAGTAAAACTCAGTTCTGCCTAGCCCTTGCCTTAGTCAACTCTTCCCCATGCTCCATTCTTTTGTGAAAAACTACCTGCAAACCACATGTTGCGGTTCAAAGAAACCCTTTTTAAATGGTTGTCCTCAAATAATTACAAAAAAATTAGGCGAGGTTTTGTGCGGTTTGCAAAGAAGCCCTTGAGGTGAGATGAACTTGTGTTTCAAATAATTACACAAAAATGTAGTTACACAGGTTCTCGAAGACATCTGCTAGAAGGAAATGTTGCGTGAGAAGTGACGTATTCCAAGAGCCATCGACATTCAAGAGATCTGCCACCCATTTTAGTCTGCATCGACGTTTTTGTGTGATCGGCCTAAAGGAGGGTTCCCTTGGGATCCAAGGATCCCACCATATGTGTATGTTTTCATCAGTACCAACACGCCAGATGCACCCCTGCTTAGCTAGCTCTGACCCATATTCAATGGCTGCCCATGTCGACGAACCATTCCCTGTGAAGACTGTGTCAATAATGGACCCAGACGGATAGTACTTAGCTCATAGGACCTGTGCACATAGGCTCTCCGGAAACTACGTGCAAGCAAGGCCCTGATTGAACAACCTCAAATTTTTGCACATGCTCCTACAAATTTAGCATCCAGCTCATGTATGTACTCGCTCAAGTCCTTTTTACTCAGCGTATAAGATTTGTCTTAAGTCAAACTCCGTAAAGTTTGACCTTGTTTGTATGAAAAAATATCAACATCTATAATATTAAAATACTAAAGTTATACATTATGAAAATTAAATTCATGACGCAACTAATTATATTGGTTTCGTATTAGAATGTTGTTATCTTTTCAATAAAGTTGGTCAAACTTTACTAAATTTGACTTTAGACGAAACTTATATGTGGAGTAAAATGGACCAGAGGGAGTATATATACTCCAATAAATGTGAATATACCATCGGATCAATAAAACTGTACAATAGTGGATTTTAGAGCTTACCCAGGTCCCAATGAACATGACAAGAATTTGGGGATTTGGGGGCTTTGATCTGAACTCCGACCAATGTGTAAAATTGGGGAAATGATCTGATGATTCATACTATGAAATAAACAAGATGTTGGTAGTTACCACACGTGGGGCACGAATGCAAGAGCCCCCTGCCGAGGAAATTCGACATCGACATATTCTCGTCCTCTGTATATCCTAGCCATTCACCGCACAAAACATACAAGCTTTAATTACAACAACACTGCGTTTGGATGCCTCCATTGGAGCCCAGGAAATGGATTTTGTAATCATCTAGCGTCAATACAGACGTTTGGCTGGACGCTGAATTCATCTACTACCCTATATAGTAGAATGCCCGTGCGTTGCTACGGGTTACAATACATATAATATTGCATTTAAATGCCTTCATTGAAGCCCAATAAATTGAATTGGTAATCATCTGATCTCAGTACGGATGTTTGGCTGTACACTAAATTCGTATTGGAAACCCATGGCCAATTCCATGCCGTTTTGGCTCCAATGCAAAGCTTGTTCCCACCATTCGGACGGATAGCACTCCGTTTTCTTCCTAATTGTTCATCTCCCGCAACCCCTTTGTACCTCAGCGCCCAGGAAAAGAAAGAAAGATATAGCAACAATCGAAGAAGTACAAACTGAACGATACATGATGGTGAGGTAGCTCTCTTCCAAAGTCGATCTGGAGATATCCGGCACACTCACAACACGCGCGATTATGCTACCAACAACAAGTATCAAAGAAGTAAACACCCTCACACTACAACCTAGCACACCTAAACTCCTCGACAACGCCCCCAAGAGGGATAACCACTACAAAAAAACACTTCCGTGATGATACATGTTTGTCACGGTAGGTCACGTTTTCTGTCATGCATGTACATCCATGGCGATTTCATGACAGAATCAAGATAGTCATACACGTGCTGTCGTAGAAGTGTTCCATGACATTATCAAAATTATCATCACGGAAGTGTCCACTTCCATGATGATAAATGCCGCGTCATGGAAGTGCTTTCGTTAAGGGTGACCGACACGTGGCATCCACCGTAACGGGTCGCCATTAATCTATCAGGTCCAGTTTTGGATTCGATAACCTGCTAACAGCCACGACCAATGCCAATTTTTCACGTGTAAAATTCTCATTGGCTGACGGAATCACGTGTCAGCTCCGCGTTGGCACATGTGTCACTCATCCAATGGGCGAGATGTGCCTATGATATGTTGACACGTGGACCGGCCCAAAAGTGACCCATAAAGATTAAATGGGCCGGCCCAACTAAAGGCCCACAAAATTTTGCAAACCATAATGGGCCAGCCCAGCTAAAGGCCCATAAGATTTTGCAGACCATAATGGGCCGGCCCAGCTAAAGGCCCAACATTCTCAGTTAAGGCCCGTACGGCTGGTGTCAAATTAGCCCGTCAACGGCCCGTCCTAAACTTTTCATCATGACAGCCCATGGTCACTTCTGGCCCGTTAACAGTCCGGTAAGTATTTGGGCCAAATTACGGCCCGGTGTGTTTCCGGCCTGTTAAAGGTCCTACTTCATTTGGGCCCATTTATAGGCCATTGAAACTTTCTGCCTATAAATGACCGTGAAAGATTTGGGTCATATTCGGCCATGTCTGACATTCAGCCTGTTAGAGGCCACTATAGATTTGGGCCACTTTTAGCCTGTTGTGATTTTGGCCTGTTAACATTGGACGAAAGCCTTGGCCATATGTGACCCAATGTCACATCGGGCCTATTAACGACCCATATAAAACTGACACTAATCAAGCCCGATCGAACTTTCGGCCTATTAAAGGCCCGTGTCGTAGGTTGACGCATTTACGACCCGTCTAAATTTCGGCATGTGAACGATCTGCATTGTAAATGGGCCACCATTTCGTCCTGTTAATGACCAGTGGGTTATTTGGCACAATTAGGGCCCAATATCACTTTCGGCCTATTAAGGGCCCATGTTTTTTATGGGCTCAAGATATTTAGACCTGTAAATGGCCTATTGTTACTGAGGGCCCAAATTATGTTTAGGTCTGTTAAAGGCTCGCTATGGGCACATGCCTATCAGAAAAAATTGAAAGCTTATGCTGATTTAGACCCAGATATTTTTAGTGGGCTACATGCAAATTACGGTCCATAATCGTTTTTAGCCCAATTGGAATGGGCCTGCCGAATGTTGGCATGTTGGGATCCTACGAAGTTTTCGGCCGAATACATTACTAATATAATCCTACACTATACAAAATAGGGTCGTAATTACTACAGCCTTTGGCAGCATCATAAATATTGTATCACAACAACAAAAAAATTCCAACCATATAACAAAAGGCCTGTCGGCATAAAGTTTGCAGCCCTTGCAGATAAAAGCACCATCAGATGTATAGAAACACATATCATTTGACCTGAGTGCTAATGTTTCAGGCTGTAGAATCTGATGGAGTAGCATGATCTTCCCCTTTTTTTGGCCATTGCTCTTGAACAACGAAGCAAATGTCTGATAGTCTGGTTTCAAAACCATTCATATCTTGACGACATTTGTCAACCACTATTCTTGTTTCCGAAATGATGTCCATTAGGGATTGGACTTATGTGGAGCACAGATATATCACTCTGTCTAGCCGGAAGATTTTGTTCAGTAGGCGATTTGAACGAGGTTACCTTGACAACCAACCTAAAATTACGTAGGAAGGTGCTTTTTGCACTGTTAGCGGAGAGATACTAACGCACTGCAACAAGAGGTGACATTATGCCTGCGGTAGCCTTGTCACCTTCAGGTGGTTGTGGCTGTTGAATTATTTGTTCCATAGTTTGCTGAAAGTTGAAAGTTGTAGATTAGTGTACCAGATAAGTTACTAATGAGATAAAAACAAACAAAGTAGGTTTCACGTTTATACATAAATTATTTTGGTGAACTATTGTAATACATTAACATGTATTGTAGTGCCAACTACATAATAAAATCACTTTCAGAACATATATCCATGTATCATGCCTACTGTATTGTCTATTTCCTCACATTCGTTGATATCTAAAGATAAAGAGACATGGTTTAAAGTAGGATGAACATAGTATGACATCATTCATATCATGGGCAAACAGATATAAAACAAATAGGCTATTATATCATTGTGTGCGCACGTGAACATCACAACTATATTATAGATCAAGACCAAAAGAATATTCTTCATCTCTTTTAAACCATGTAAGGTGAAATGATACGTTAAGACAACTGTGTATAAAAGTGAATAGAATAACTGACAATGGTTGCAAACCAAGCAGTTAAATGAACACATCACAGTACCAATCAGTTCAAAGGCAGGAGGAGTAAGGACTTACAACAGCAGCTTGAATCGGTGTGCTCATGCCCTTCATCTTGCTGGTGTGGCAATCCTTGAAGTTTTGCACTGCATTCGGTTCAGGTTCTTTTTAGTCTGCACGGGCTTTCCTCTGTATTTGGAACAAGTCAATATAGATACGATAATATGACACAGAAAAAAGAAGGAACTAGCAGCTATTTATAAGAGCCTCGCAGTGTGCAATATAGCTACGAGATCTTGTTGTCTGTTGGAAGTTCACTTTAGAGCGGTTGGTCTTGTTCTTCAAACAGTTGACCTATAAGAAGATACACTTGTAAGGCACATACATAAATACAAGTTCAATATGTGGCCTGATCAAATATATATACCCTACCTGATACTTTGGATCAGACCAGTGTTTAACAAGGGCTGTCCAATCTTCTTTTGTAATATATTCCAATGGAGATGTTTGGGCGATTTCATTGTTGTTAGCCTTGCCTTCAAAGTGAGATTTTCTAAGGTGGCACCGATACTATCGCAGAGCAGACTGAAAAACATGAGTGCATGCTTGTTTAGTTGCATCAACTTTCGGATCCGATTTGAACCTCATCTGTTGAAAAAAGAATGTGAGTCTTATTAGGAGGAAGTTAGAAAGTATGGGATAGAGCAAGACAATATTACAAATTGCGATGAATAACATTACTTACGGATAAATGGTCAAGGAAGGTGTTAAACTGGGTATTGTCTTTCTCATTCCTGTATTGGATCCATGTTGGGAGGATACATGCATGACACCTAACGGCAACGGGTGCCTCTGATACTAACTTGGCTGGCTCTGTAGCATCACGTGGCCTTTTTAAACCTGCCTCAAAATGGATCTCCATTCTTTCTCCTTTAGATTTTGTTAATCTGTCAAGCATTGTCCCTGATGTCTGTTTCCGCTTGTGTCGTGGTGCTAGTTCAACAACGAATATGGAAAGTGTTAGTGCACATCAAACTGTGAGAGTACATATAAAGGAGCATGCAACTGCAACTTGACCCAGCCAGGTACCGTCTTGGTGTTGATGCTCATGAGGTTCATCTGATCTTGCCAAATCCTGTTGTGTCAGCAGTGCTTCGGAAGTAGTGTTAGGTGTGAAGGCAGCTTGGGAACTGGCCAGTTCCGGAGCAAACGAACGAGTAACTCGTTGAGATGCTGGTATAGTTGAAGCGGATGCTACAGCTGCTGGAGCAGATGATACTGTGTTTGTAGATTTAGCCGGTGGACTTGGACCTTCTACTGCATTATAAGTACCAGCAGAATCTCGAGGGCAGATCCTTTTCCATTTCACCCGACGAGTAACACCATTCCCTACTATATTCTTTTCCTTACTCTTTTTTGACTTTGCCATGTCAAGCCATACCCACAACACAAAAGAATAAAATCGCTTTTCAGAACTCATTGATGCATGATATAGACAAGCAATACTTTGGTGTAAGGCAACAATATGAGGATGGAATATGTAAGAAAAACAGGATGGCGTGGCATATTCACATCTATGATATGTAGACTAAGTAGAAGGATTTTCAAGAAAATAGAAGTAATGCAAGCTAGACACCATATGAAAGATGCGACCAATATCACCCTACCAAGTTAGTGTCTTGTCATAAGTGGCATTTCGAAAAATTAGAAGCAGTACAACATAGAAATCAATGCAAGATGCAACCACTATCAAATTGCCATGTTAAAAGCGTCCAATCATGAGTGACTGATGCGGGATACACAACAGCAGTACTTTGATGTAAGAACATGGTATGATAAATAGATACAGTGTATTCTAGACACAGAAAGGCATGTCATATGCACATGTATAACGTATAAACTCAGCAGGTGCAATTTAATCAAAATAGAAAAAATACAAGATAGACAACATATGCAACATGAAACCAATTATTACACTGTCAACTTAGAGCAAGCACTTGCGATGGTGGAGTACGGGAGATGAACTCATCATGTAGACTTGGGATTTCAACTTCATTAGCAGTAGCAGTGGCAAATCTAGAGAATCTCTGTTTGCGTCGGCCCGGAGGACCACCAACATCCCCTAACTTACTCTTTTCCTTCCTATTTTCTGATATTGCCTTATGAAGTCAAAACCACAAGAAGATGAATAAAATTAGCTCTGCATAAATGGTTGATGCATGATACAGACGAACACTACTTTGATGTAAGGCAAGCGCAGGATAGGAGGATGGAATATATACAAAAAAAGACAGCATTGCATATTCACACGTATGATAGGAGGATGGAATATGTATGAATAACAGTAAGCAGAAGACATTTCAACAAAATTAGAAGAAATGAAAGCTAGGCACCATATGATCATGCACCCAATATCACTCTATCAGGTAAAAAATGTCTCGTCGTAAGTGCCATTTCAAGAAATTGGAAGCAGTACAATCTAGAAGACAATGCAAGATGCAACCAATGTCACACTCCCAAGTTAAATGTGTCTTATGGGTAAGTGATCATTGCAGTTATAAGTTGTAAACTAAGCAGATGCAATTCAACAAAATCAAAAACAATACAAACTAGACATCATACAGAACACGCAACCACATATAACAGTTCCAAGTTATAGCAAGCACCTGTGATGGTGGAGTAGGGGAGATGTGCTCATCATCTACACGTATGTTCTAGAAACAGGATCACGTGTCATATTCACAAACATTATGTGTAAAGTAAGCAGATGCAATTCAACAAAGTTAGAAGAAATACAAGCTAGACATCATACGCAACATGCAACCACATATAAAAGTGCCAAGTTAGAGCAAGCACCTGTGATGGTGGAGTAGGGGAGATGTGCTCAACATCTACATAGCTATGTTGACTGTCCAGCCTTGTGTTGTCTTACAAATCTTGTCAGGAGGGTGGCGGAGTAGAATCTGTATAGACCCTCTGTTTGAGTTGCTTTGAAGGACCACCGTATCATCCACTGTCGGGCTAATTTCCTTCAACTGTATTGATTTTGCATTGTGAAGTCAAACAGATAAGAAAAAGAAATAAAATTCGCTCTTCAGAGCATGATACGGACGAACACTACTCGAATGAAAGGCAAACACATGATACGAGGATGTAATATGTATGAAAAACAGGACAACGTGACATATTCACACCTATGATGTGGTAACTAAGCAGAAGGCATTTCAACAAATTTGAAGCACTGCAAGCTAGACACCATATGAATGATGCAACCAATATCACTCTATCAAGTTCAAACTATCCGGCGTTTCAACAAATTAGAAGCAGCACATGCTAGAAATCATATGCAAGACACAACCAATTGTTGGGGAACATAGTAATTTCAAAAAATTCCTACGCACACGCAAGATCGTGGTGATGCATAGCAACGAGAGGGGAGAGTGTGTCCACGTACCCTCGTAGACCGAAAGCGGAAGCGTTAGCACAACGCGGTTGATGTAGTCGTACGTCTTCACGATCCGACCGATCAAGTACCAAACGTACGGCACCTCTGAGTTCAGCACACGTTCAGCCCGATGACGTCCCTCGAACTCCGATCCAGCCAAGGGTTGAGGGAGAGTTTTGTCAGCACGACGGCATGGTGACGATGATGATATTCTACCGACGCAGGGCTTCGCCTAAGCACCGCTACAGTATTATCGAGGTGGACTATGGTGGAGGGGGGCACCGCACACGGCTAAAAGATCAAACGATCAATTGTTGTGTCTAGAGGTGCCTCCCTACCACCGTATATAAAGGAGCAAGGGGGGAGAGGCGGCCGGCCAAGGAGGGCGCGCCAAGAGGGGAGTCCTACTCCCACCGGGAGTAGGACTCCTCCTTTCCTTGTTGGAATAGGAGAAAGGAAGAAAAAATAAGGAAGGAAGGGGGCGCCCCCCTCCCTAGTCCAATTCGGACCAGTCCATGGGGAGGGGTGCGGCCACCCTTTGAGGCCTTTTTCTCCTTTCTCGTATGGCCCATTAAGGCCCAATACGAATTCCCGCAACTCTCCGGTACCCCGAAAAATACCCGAATCACTCGGAACCTTTCCGATGTCCAAATATACTCGTCCAATATATCAATCTTTACGTCTCGACCATTTCGAGACTCCTCGTCATGTCCCCGATCTCATCCGGGACTCCGAACTACCTTCGGTACATCAAAACACATAAACTCATAATATAACCGTCATCGAACTTTAAGCGTGCGGACCCTACGGGTTCGAGAACAATGTAGACATGATGGAGACACGTCTCCGGTCAATAACCAATAGCGGAACCTGGATGCTCATATTGGCTCCCACATATTCTACGAAGATCTTTATCGGTCAAACCGCATAACAACATACGTTGTTCCCTTTGTCATCGGTATGTTACTTGCCCGAGATTCAATCGTCGGTATCTCAATACCTAGTTCAATCTCGTTACCGGCAAGTCTCTTTACTAGTTCCATAATACATCATCCCGCAACTAACTCATTTGTTACAATGCTTGAAAGGCTTATAGTGATATCCATTACTGAGTGGGCCCAGAGATACCTCTTCGACAATCGGAGTGACAAATCCTAATCTCGAAATACGCCAACCCAACAAGTACCTTTGGAAGCACCTGTAGAGCACCTTTATAATCACCCAGTTACGTTGTGACGTTTGGTAGCACACAAAGTGTTCCTCCGGTAAACGGGAGTTGCATAATCTCATAGTCATAGGAACATGTATAAGTCATGAAGAAAGCAGTAGCAACATACTAAACGATTGAGTGCTAAGCTAACAGAATGGGTCAAGTCAATCACATCATTCTCCTAATGATGTGACCCCGTTAATCAAATGACAACTCTTTGTCCATGGCTAGGAAACATAACCATCTTTGATCAACGAGCTAGTCAAGTAGAGGCATACTAGTGACACTATGTTTGTCTATGTATTCACACATGTATTATGTTTTTGGTTAATACAATTCTAGCATGAATAATAAACATTTATCATGAAATAAGGAAATAAATAATAACTTTATTATTGCCTTTAGGGCATATTTCCTTCAGTCTCCCACTTGCACTAGAGTCAATAATCTAGTTCACATCGTCATGTGATTTAACACCAATAGTTCACATCGCTATGTGACTAACACCCAAAGGGTTTACTAGAGTCAATAATCTAGTTTACATCACTATGTGATTAACACCCAAAAAGTACTAAGGTGTGATCATGTTTTGCTTATGAGAGAAGTTTAGTCAATGGGTCTGCCACATTCAGATCCGTATGTATTTTGCAAATTTCTATGTCTACAATGCTCTGCATGGAGCTACTTTAGCTAATTGCTCCCACTTTCAATATGTATCCAGATTAAGACTTAGAGTCATCTGGATCAGTTTCAAAACTTGCATCGACATAACCCTTTACGACGAACTTTTTGTCACCTCCATAATTGAGAAACATATCCTTATTCCACTAAAGATAATTTTGACCACTGTCCAGTGATCTACTCCTAGATCACAACTGCACTTCCTTGCTAATCTCAGTGTAGGGTATACAATAGATCTGGCACACAGCATGGCATACTTTATAGAACCTATGGCTGAGGCATAGGAAATGACTTTCATTCTCTTTCTATCTTCTACCATGGTCGGGCTTTGAGTCTTACTCAATTTCAAACCTTGTAACACATGCAAGAACTCTTTCTTTGACTGTTCGACTTTGAACTACTTCAAAATCTTGTCAAGGTATGTACTCATTGAAAAAACTTATCAAGTGTCTTGATCTATCTCTATAGATCTTTATGCTCAATATGTAAGCAGCTTCATTTAGGTCTTTCTTTGAAAAACTCCTTTCAAACACTCATTTATGCTTTGCAGAATAATTCTACATTATTTCCGATCAACAATATGTCATTCACATATACTTATCAGAAATGTTGTAGTTCTCCCACTCACTTTCTTATAAATACGGGCTTCACCGTAAGTCTGTATAAAACTATATGCTTTGATCAACTCATCAAAGCGTATATTCCAACTTCGAGATGCTTGCACCAGTCCATAGATGGATCGCTGGAGCTTACATATTTTGTTAGCACCTTTAGGATTGGCAAAACCTTCTGGTTGCATCATATACAACTCTTCTTTAATAAATCCATTAAGGAATGCAGTTTTGTTTATTCATTTGCCAGATTTCATAAAATGCGGCAATTGCTAACATGATTCGGACAGACTTAAGTATAGATACGAGTGAGAAACTCTCATCGTAGTCAATACCTTGAACTTGTCGAAAACCTTTTGCGACAATTCTAGCTTTGTAGATAGTAACACTACTATCAGCGTTCGTCTTCCTCTTGAAGATCCATTTAATCTCAATGGCTCGCCGATCATCGGGAAAGTCAATCAAAGTCCATACTTTGTTCTCATACATGGATCCCATCTCAGATATCATGGCCTCAAGCCATTTCGCGGAATCTGGGCTCATCATCGCTTCCTCATAGTTCGTAGGTTCGTCATGGTCAAGTAACATGACCTCCAGAACAGAATTACCGTACTACTCCGGTGCGGACCTTACTCTGGTTGACCTACTAGGTTCGGTAGTAACTTGATCTGAAGTTACATGATCATCATCATTAGCTTCCTTACTAATTGGTGCAGTAGTCACAGGAACAAATTTCTGTGATGAACTACTTTCCAATAAGGGTGAAGGTACAGTTACCTCATCAAGTTCTACTTTCCTCCCACTCATTTCTTTCGAGAAAAACTCCTTCTCTAGAAAGGATCCATTCTTAGCAACGAATGTCTTGCCTTTGGATCTGCGATAGAAGGTGTACCCAACTGTCTCCTTTGGGTATCCTATGAAGATACATTTCTCCGATTTGGGTTTGAGCTTATCAGGATGAAACTTTTTCACATAAGTATCACAACCCCAAACTTTTAAGACACGACAACTTTGGTTTCTTGCCAAACCACAGTTCATACGGTGTCATCTTAACGGATTTAGATGGTGCCCTTTTTAACGTGAATGCAGCTGTCTCTAATGCATAACCCCAAAACGATAGTGGTAGATCGGTAAGAGACATCATAGATCGCACCATATCTAATAAAGTATGGTTATGACGTTCGGACAAACCATTACACTGTGGTGTTCAAGGTGGCGTGAGTAGTGAAACTATTTCACATTGTTTTAACTGAAGGCCAAACTCGTAACTCAAATATTTTACCTCTGCGATCATATCGTAGAAACTTTTATTTTCTTATTACGATGATTCTCCACTTCACTCTGACATTCTTTGAACTTTTCAAATATTTCAGACTTGTGTTTCATCAAGTAGATATACCCATATCTGCTCAAATCATCTGTGAAGGTCAGAAAATAATGATACCTGCCGCGAGCCTCAACACTCATCGGACTGCATACATCAGTATGTATTATTTCCAATAAGTTAGTTGCTCGCTCCATTGTTCCGGAGAACGGAGTTTTAGTCATCTTACCCATGAGGCATGGTTCGCAAGCATCAAGTGATTCATAATCAAGTGATTCCAAAAGTCCATCAGCATGGAGTTTCTTCATGCGCTTTACACTAATATGACCTAAATGGCAGTGCCACAAATAAGTTGTACTATCATTATTAACTTTGCATCTTTTGGCTTTCAATATCATGAATATGTGTATCACTATGATCGAGATCCAACAAACCATTTTCATTGGGTGTATGACCATAGAGGGTTTTATTCATGTAAACAGAACAACAATTATTCTATAACTTAAATGAATAACCGTATTGCAATAAACATGATCAAATCATATTCATGCTCAACGCAAACACCAAATAACATTTATTTTGGTTTCAACACTAATCCTGAAAGTATGGGGAGTGTGCGATGATGATCATATCAATCTTGGAACCACTTCCAACACACATCGTCACCTCGCCCTTAACTAGTTTCTCTTCATTTTGCAACTCCCGTTTCGAGTTACTACTCTTAGCAACTGAACCAGTATTAAATACCGAGGGGTTGCTATAAACACTAATAAAGTACACATCAATAACATGTATATCAAATATAACTTTGTTCACTTTTCCATCCTTCTTATCCACCAAATACTTGGGGCAGTTCCGCTTTCAGTGACCAATCCCTTTGCAGTAGAAGCACTCAGTTTCAAGCATAGGTCCAGACCTGGGCTTTTTCACTTGAGCAGCAACTTGCTTGCCGTTCTTCTTGAAGTTTCCCTTTCTTCCCTTTGCCCCTTTACTTGAAACTAGTGGTCTTGTTAACCATCAACACTTGATGCTCTTTCTTGATTTCTACCTTCATCGATTTCAGCATCGCGAAGAGCTCAAGAATTACTTTCGTCATCCCTTGCATATTATAGTTCATCACGAAGTTCTAGTAACTTGGTGATAGTGACTAGAGAATTCTGTCAATTACTATCTTATCTGGAAGATTAACTCCCACTTGATTCAAGCAATTGTAGTACCCAGACAATCTGAGCACATGCTCACTGGTTGAGCTATTCTCCTCCATCTTGTAGGCAAAGTACTGTCAGAGGTCTCATACCTCTCGACACGGGCATGAGTATGAAATACCAATTTCAACTCTTGGAACATCTTATATGCTCCGTGGCGTTCAAAACATTTTTGAAGTCCCGGTTCTAAGCCGTAAAGCATGGTGCACTTAAATATCAAGTAGTCATCATACCGAGCTTTTGTCAAAACGTTCATAACGTCTGCATCTGCTCCTGCAATAGGTGTCACCTAGCGGTGCATCAAGGACATAATTCTTCTGTGCGGCAATGAGGATAAACCTCAGATCACGGATCCAATCCGCATCATTGCTACTAACATCTTTCAACTTAGTTTTCTCTAGGAACATATCAAAATATAAACGGGGAGCAACATTGCGAGCAATTGATCTACAACATAGATATGCTAATACTACCAGGACTAAGTTCATGATAAATTAAAGTTCAATTAATCATATTACTTAAGAACTCCCACTTAGATAGACATCTCTCTAATCATCTAAGTGATCACGTGATCCAAATCAACTAAACCATAACCGATCATCACGTGAAATGGAGTAGTTTTCAATGGTGAACATCACTATGTTGATCATATCTACTATATGATTCACGCTCGACCTTTCGGTCTCAGTGTTCCGAGGCCATATCTGCATATGCTAGACTCGTCAAGTTTAACCCGAGTATTCTGCGTGTGCAAAACTGACTTGCACCCGTTGTAGATGGACGTAGAGCTTATCACACCCGATCATCATGTGGTGTCTGGGCACGACGAACTTTGGCAACGGTGCATACTCAGGGAGAACACTTTTATCTTGAAATTTAGTGAGAGATTATCTTATAATGCTACCGTCAATCAAAGCAAGATAAGATGCATAAAAGATAAACATCACATGCAATCAATATAAGTGATATGATATGGCCATCATCATCTTGTGCTTGTGATCTCCATCTCCGAAGCACCTTCATGATCACCAACGTCACTGGCGCGACACCTTCATCTCCATCGTAGCATCGTTGTCGTCTCGCCAATCTTATGCTTCTACGACTATCGCTACCGCTTAGTGATAAAGTAAAGCATTACATGGCGATTGCATTGCATACAATAAAGCGACAACCATATGGCTCCTGCCAGTTGCCGATAACTCGGTTACAAAACATGATCATCTCATACAATAAAATTTAGCATCATGTCTTGACCATATCACATCACAACATGCCCTGCAAAAACAAGTTAGACGTCCTCTACTTTGTAGTTGCAAGTTTTACGTGGCTGCTACTGGGCTTAGCAAGAACCGTTCTTACCTACGCATCAAAACCACAACGATAGTTTATCAAGTTGGTGATGTTTTAACCTTCGCAAAGACCGGGCGTAGCCACACTCAGTTCAACTAAAGTTGGAGAAACCGACACCCGCCAGCCACCTGTGTGCAAAGCACGTCGGTAGAACCAGTCTCGCGTAAGCGTACGCGTAATGTCGGTCCGGGCCGCTTCATCCAACAATACCGCCGAACCAAAGTATGGCATGCTGGTAAGCAGTATGACTTGTATCGCCCACAACTCACTTGTGTTCTACTCGCCCTCAACATGGCCTGCTCGGGACTCCCCATCGGCAGCGGCCTTGTCTTCTGTAATACTTCACTGATGCGTCCGCCAAGTAGAGGCTAGAGGCCAGAGGACGTGACATATGAGGCAGTAGAGCACGAAGGTGCTGCCCTCCCCGCTGTCGTTTGCGCGAGCACGGCAATGGCGTGCTTAATGAGAGAGGTGAGCATCCAGAATGACGGAGGAGATGTAGACCTCGTCGGTTTTGCTGCAGACATAAAGCAGGAGCAGCATGCTCCACGAACGACTCCCCCCAGCCAATGCGCTGGAAGAAGCCAAACTCGTCAACGTGTGTTACGTATCACCCGCCCAGCATCTGGTGCACGGCAACCATTGCAAGCAATCGTCGTTGCTGGAGCTTGTCTTTCTCACCCCGATCTCTGTCGAGCCCTTGACATCGCTGGTTGTGTCCTCTAACGGACGACAATTACATGTACGAGGATCGTCTCTTCCTATACTCTGCGCTCAGCCTCGTCGTCGTCTAGCCTGGGCCGAGGTCGCCAGGCTCCACGGCAACCACATGGCGTCATGGAGTACTCCTCCTCCCCGCAGCAACCACGGCATGGCAACGTAGGCTCTACATCATGTGGTACTATGTCCCGCTTGCCTCGGCCATGGATTCCTTTCGGTAGATTCGGCGACGCTATTTCCTAATGTTCAATTCGGCGAAGCTATTTCCTCCTGTTCGAGTCGGCAATGCTATTCCCTTATGTTCTCGCATTGCGATGTGAGGAGGAAATCGATGAGATTAACTGTACCTTTATAGCCAGCGCAAAGAAAACTTACCTTTATAGCGTCTTGTCCTTCTTACGACAGGGGATTAGTTTTCTATTTGTATACGATATGACTTCTGTTTGACAGTTGGAGCTACGTGCGATTGAAACAAACAATTAACAGAAGGCAAACCAGACCTTTCAGTCGCTAGCGCTTGCTATTTTCCTTTATAGTTTTTTTAGGGACTCGATAGATTTTTCTGCATAGATAGATAGAATAAACGTATAGAAAAGAGAAGAATAAACGTAAAGGAAAGAGGAGAGAAGAGAAAAGATATGCTTTTAAATCTCAACCGTCAAATTTTATGGTTAACATAAAATCAACAGATATAAAAAGGCTGACGTATGGAGAACTATGAAAGGTTCCATCCTTTAATATTAGGTATAGATATAGATAGGACCCTTCATTCATGCATGACATTTGTCGAGTGGACAGAGCTTTCCTTTGATTGATTCAAAGCCAAGCTGGTTCCGACCTGCTCCGCTCCTCCTCCACCCTCCTGCGTCACTCCTGCGAGCGACCGCGGGGGGGGGGGGGGGGGGGGGGCATTATCAGGTGAAAACCCCATATTCGGTGGAAGCATGGAAACTTTAGCACATGCTATTGGATCTTGTATGTATGGACTAGATTCATCCATAACCACTACATGCAGTTTTGCAGAAAAACGCCCACTCCAAGCAATGCTATTCTACACACAACCCCCTAATATTTACAAGTATTACAACTATCTTCCTCGTCACATGTCCCCATGTATTTGTGTTGGCTGCGGCTGTGCTTATCAAGTATGGGCCCCATGTCACAGCTAGCTCCATTCGACAGACCACAACAAAAACTGAACTAAGACAGAAATTTGTAAATCATGTGCTAGTATAATTAGAACCATGTCCAACAAATTCTGCCCAAAAATATTGAAGTATGCCCAGTTCCTTGCAAATTTAAGTGGAACACAAACGTACAGTACAACAGCTACAACCATTGCCCAAATCAATGACCAAAATCATTGCCCAGTTCAAGAACACCTGCACTTCACATAGCACATTCCAGTAATTGAAACCTTTGCCTAGAATAGATTTAAAGTAAAGCATCAATCTGATTCAGTCACTTAAAATAATTCCTCACTCCAATACAGTTACAAAATAGACACATCATTAACAGTGATGGAAAACCTACACCTTTATACATCAGTTGTTGAGCACATAGCTCCAATACACTACCTAATAACTTGCAGAAGTCCGGCGCCAATAGCCAAGAACATACCAATGCAATACTATTAGTTCTAATAACTTGCAGAAGTCCGTAGGGCCACCAAGCAACCTAAAACAAAAAAATTTAATTGGTCAAGCAGTAGGAAAAATCGCAAGGGGTTTAACATGCTGGAATATAAGAAATTGTAAGCATGTACATGTTAATTAGTTAATAGTTATACAAAGCACCTGCACAGAAAGGTGCACTACACATTTTTTTTGTGGTGTGGTAAATACAATTTCTGGACTTGGTCTAGTGTGGATGGCTGATTCTGCATCGGCCTGGGCATCGCAAATAGCCAAAGGTGGAGCCTTGCTCACTTTACTGTGGCATTCCATAGTTACTGCACAAGGAGAAGATATACAATTTGTAAGTGGATAGCACATTCTCATAGGAGCCAGTCAATATGCGTCTTCTGGAATATGATAGAATAGAATAAACTGTTAGAAAGAACATTCAAGTTTATCAGTACCTAATATCAGCTCACTTCACCAATCAATTGCAATATAAATTAAAACTGGCGGCTAAAATCATTTCTATAATTTTGCTATGCTCAAACAATTTCAACTCATTTCTTGTTCCCATCGTACTACACACAAGTCTACAAGAAGTAATGGTTTCCTTAATTTAACAACTATACACTAATAAATATGCCTAGAACCACCATTATGGTGTACAGTATTCAATATTGTCAAATTAGAATGATAGGATCTCCCTGTTGCTGCATTAATATAAAACTTATTTACCAAATGAATTAGACTTTACCAACTTCTTGAGGACCAAAATCTGGACCCTAGACTTAGGGGCAATCAGCAGTTGAAGCCATTGAATTTGTGGTCCGCATACCAACTACATTTGCAAACCTGGTAGGCCCTAACCAAGATCCCCTCTAGCCGCCTCAGTATTTAGGCCCCATTTGGAAAATGTGAAAACTGGCACGACTCTGTCCCGGCAGCGAACCATCATCCTGTGATTGCAGTATTTTAAGACCGATTCGCACACAGGTTCCGTAAGCAAAAGAGTGATGTTTGACCAGGCAATAGCGAACAATGTAATAGAAATCTTCATACCTTCAGACCTAAATCCAATACCAATCCGGTGGAGAATGCTCAGAGGAGTATTGGCGCGTAGGGCCAGTCGTCGGAGAGGAGAGAAGGCCGGAGAAGAATTATCGGCGCCGGTCGCCGGTCGCCCGCCCTGCGCGGAACGAGGGCGTCATGCTGGGTTGGCACGGTGGGCCGGCCACCGGAGAGGAGAGAAGGAATTAGCTGCGGCCGCCGGTCGTCGGTCCTCCGCAGAACGAGTGCTTCATGCTGCGCGAAGCCACCATCTCCTAACCCGAGTTATTGATGAAGAAAACTGAATCAGGATAGTTCCATGGGAAAGGCACGGGATGGCTCATCTAGTCATCTTCCATAGGGATGTTGTCCCGAGGTACAGGAAGGTTATGGGGTTCTATTTGCAATTCGTCCATCTTCTCATCTCACATCGCACAGTCCTTATCCAACGGCACAGGATTAGGTTTCCATGCTTCCACTAAATATATGGTTTCCATCAGATATGTACTTCCGCCGGGGGGGGGGGGGGGAACCCTAGTCGCCTCCCCTCGGTCCCGCTCCTTCCCTCCTCGCCGTCGGCAAGCAAAGCTGGCGGCGGCGGGGGCCCTCCATCCTTTCGCCCTGCGGTGGCTGCCGCGGGCCGACGGCGAGCGTGTGGCGGCGGCGTCCTGGGCTGGGGCGGCCGCTGGGTCTGGCTCGGCCAGATATGCGGCTCAGCGGCCTTGGACAGCGCGGGCCATTGATATGTCTCCAACGTATCTATAATTTATGAAGTATTCATGCTGTTATTTTATCATTCTTAGATGTTTTACAACCATTTTATAGCAACTTTATGTCATTTTTGGGACTAACCTATTGACCCAGTGCCCAGTGCCCGTTGCTGTTTTTTTGCTTGTTTTTTTACATCGCAGAAAATCAATATCAAACGGAGTCCAAACACCGCGAAACTTTACAGAGATTTTTTTTGGACCAGAAGGAACCCAATGGGCCAGAGGTGCACCTGGCGGGTGCCCCGAGGGGGGCACAACTCACCAGGGCGCGCCAAGGCCCCCTGGCGCGCCCAGGTGGGTTGTGCCCACCTCGGTGGTCTCCCGCACCGCATCTCTGCACTATAAATTTCCAAATATTCCGAAACCCTTCAGGGTTAACCTAGATCAGAAGTTCCGCCGCCGCAGGGCTTCGTAGCCACCGAAAACCAATCTAGACCCGTTCCGGCACCCTGCCGGAGAAGGGAATCATCTCCGGTGGCCATCTTCATCATCCCGGCGGCCACCACGATGAGGAGGGAGTATTCCACCCTCGGGGCTGAGGATTTGTACCAGTCGCTATGTGTTTAATCTATCTCTCTCTCATGATCTATATCATGGGCTTTGTTAATATAGTCGGATCATATGATGTTTCTCCCCTCTATACTCTTGTTGTGATGAATTGAATCTTCACCCTTTGAAGTTTTGTCATGTCGGATTGAATGTTCAGATTTGAGAACACATGATATATGTCTTGCAATATGAATACTTGAGGTGACAATTGGGGTATCTTATCGATTCACTTGATATATGTTATGTCATTCAACTCACAGATTCCCACGGTGATATTGGGGTAATCTATGCATAGGGGTTGATGCACATTTTTATTATCTTTTCTCCGACAAAAACTTTGGGGTCTCTTTATGGTTCTTTGTGTGGATTGAGTATTATGAATATGAATATGCTTTGGTGTTATTCTAGTACGGACTCTACGATAGATCGAATGGAAAAATAGCTTTGCGTCATTTTAGTACGAACTCTTGAATAGATCGAACAGAAAGAATAGCTTTGGGCTAGTTTCGTACCCTACAAACAATTCCTATATTTTGTTCTCCGCTAATAGGAACTCGGGAGTGATTCTTCGTTACACTTTGAGGGATAATCATATGATCCAACTATGTTAGTATTGTTGGGAGATTGCACTAGCGAAAGTACGGACCCTATTCCTTGTTTTTAAGCATTGAAATACCGTTTTTGTGCTCGTTTACTATTTGCTACCTTCCTGTTTTTATTTATCCAGATTATAAAAATATATTTCTACCATCTGTATTACACTTTTATCACCATCTCTTCGCCGAACTAGTGCACCTATACAATTTGCCATTGTATTGGGTGTGTTGGGGACACAAGAGATTTCTTGTATTTGGTTGCATGGTCGTTTGAGAGAGACCATCTTCATCCTACACCTCCCACGGATTGATAAACCTTAGGTCGTCCACTTGAGGGAAAATTGCTACTGTCCTAAAAAAACTCTGCGCTTGGAGGCCCAACACGTATCTACAAGAATAAAGTTGTGTAGTAGACATCAAGCTCTTTTCTGGCGCCGTTGCCGGGAGGGTGAGTGCTTGAAGGTATATCTTTAGATCTTGCAATTGAATATTTTAGTTTCCTGTTTTATCACTAGTTTGGTTTATAAAAGAAAACTACATAAAAAATGGAATTGAGGTTGCATCTTATTATTGATCATCTTTATAATATCTTTCTTGAAAATGATGGTTCGGAAAATTGTGCTCAATTGTTAGAGGAAGAAGTCAATAAAATGTTTGGCACAAAATATTTTAATGATGAGCATGATTGCAATGTTGTTAGTATGGATTCTTTGAATATCCATGATGCTAATGATATGCAAAGCCATAAACTTGGGGATGCTATATTTGATGAATATGATATTTTTAGTCCCCCGTGTTTTGATGAGAAAATTTATTATGATGATTGCATGCCTCCTATTTATGATGATTATATTGATGAAAGTGGATTTGGAGAGGTCGCGACTTTTTTTGATGATGAATCCACTATTTTGGAGGAGGTTGCAATTGGTTGTGACAACAAAGTTCCTATATATGATGATTATGGTGATGAATTTTATGCTATAAAGAATAATGATAACAATGAATCTTGTCATCATGATTTTAATTTTCAGTCTCATGATAGTTATTTTGTTGAGTTTGCTCCCACTACTATTGATGAGAAGAAATCTGCTTATGTGGAGAGTAACAAAATTTCTATGCTTGTGCATCATGAAAAGAATGATTTATGTGATGGCTATATTGTTGAATTCATTCATGATGCTACTGAAAATTATTATGAGGGAGGAACTTATGCTTGTAGGAATTGCAATAATATCATGTTTCCTTTCTATGTGTTGAAAATATTGAAGTTTTGCTTGTTTTGCCTTCCTATGCTAGTTGATTGTTGTTCCCATAAATTGTTTGCTCACAAAATCTCTATGCATAGGAAGTGGGTTAGACTTAAATGTGCTAGTCATATGCTTCATGATGCTTTCTTTATGTTTCAATTCTTATCTTTTATGCGAGCATCATTGAAATCATCATGCCTAGCTTAAAAGGCATTAAAGGTAAGTGCTTGTTGGGAGACAACCCAACACTTTTGCCTACTGTTTTTGTGTGTTCACATGATTATGCTACTGTATTTATCATGTTTTATTGCTTTTGTTTCAATAAAGTGCCAAGTAAAGCCTTTGGAATGGTCTATGGTGATAGTTGATTTGATCTTGCTGAAAAATAGAAACTTTTGCGCTCAGGAAAATAATTCTCATTTTTAACAGGAGTATGATAAAATGCTGATTCTTTTTGCACAATATTAATAGACAAATTTCCCAGGATTTCCTATGTTTTCAGAATTTTTGGAGTAGCAGAAGTATGGTTGGTGTACAGATTACTACAGACTATTCTGTTTTTGACAGATTCTATTTTCAATGCATAGTTTGCTTGTTTTCTAGTTTCCATGACTTATATTGCTCAATATAAATTGTCGAAATGATATGCTACAGTAGGCATTGTGTGAGAACAATTATGAATCTTGTATTTGACAGTACCAAAAGTGAAATGGTTTGCTCTTTATCATACTAACCTATCTCACAAAGTTCTTTTAAGTTTTGTGTGATTGAAGTTTTCAAGTTTTGGTGAGATGTCGATATGAGGAGAATAAATATTGACAAGACCCTAAGCATGGGGATGCCCAGGGCACCCCAAGGTAATATTAAAGGAAGACCTAAGCAACTAAGCTTGGGGATGCCCCGGAAGGCATCCCCACTTTCGTCTCCAACAATATTGGTAACCTTACTTGGAGCTATGTTTTCATTCGTCACATGATATGTGTTTTGCTTGGAGCGTCAGTTTATTTTGTTAGGATTTTCTTGCTGTTATTGTTGGGGAACGCAGTAATTTCAAAAAATTTCCTACGCACACGCAAGATCATGGTGATGCAGAGCAACAAGAGGGGAGAGTGTGATCTACGTACCCTTGTAGATCGCAACGGAAGCGTTGACACAACGTAGAGGAAGTAGTCGTACGTCTTCTTCCCGATCCGACCGATCCAAGCACCGTTACTTCGGCACCTCCGAGTTCTTAGCACACGTACAGCTCGATGACGCTCCCCGGGCTCCGATCCAGCAAAGCTTCGGGGATGAGTTCCGTCAGCACAACGGCGTGATGATGATGATGATGTTCCACCGACGCAGGGCTTCGCCTAAGCACTACAACGATATGACCGAGGTGAAATATGGTGGCAGGGGGCACCGCACACGGCTAAGGAACGATCACGAGGATCAACTTGTGTGTTCTAGGGTGCCCCCTGCCTCCGTATATAAAGGATCCAAGGGGGGGGTGGTGCGCCGGCCTAGAGGAGGGCGCAGGAGGAGTCCTACTCCTACTAGGAGTAGGACTCCCCTCCCCGTTCCTTGTCCAACTAGGAGAGGTGGAGGGAGAATAGGAAAGGGGGGGCGCCGCCCCTCCCTCCTTGTCCAATTCGAACTAGGGGGAGAGGGGGCGCGCGGCCTGCCCTGGCAGCCCCTTCCTCTTCTCCACATTAGGCCCATAAGGCCCATTAACCCCCCGGGGGGTTCCGGTAACCCCTTCGGCACTCCGGTTTTATCCGAAACTTCTCCGGAACCCTTCCGGTGTCCGAATATAGTCATCCAATATATCAATCTTTATGTCTCGACCATTCTGAGACTCCTCGTCATGTCCGTGATCACATCCGGGACTCCGAACTAACTTCGGTACATCAAAATGCATAAACTCATAATAACTGTCATCGTAACTTTAAGCGTGCGGACCCTACGGTTCGGGAACAATGTAGACATGACCGAGACACGTCTCCGGTCAATAACCAATAGCGGGACCTGGATGGCCATATTGGCTCCTACATATTCTACGAAGATCTTTATCGGTCAGACCGCATAACAACATACGTTGTTCCTTTTGTCATCGATATGTTACTTGCTCGAGATTCGACCGTCGGTATCCAATACCTAGTTCAATCTCGTTACCGGCAAGTCTCTTTACTCGTTCCATAATACATCATCTCACAACTAACATATTAGTTGTAGTGCTTGCAAGGATTATGTGATGTGCATTACCGAGAGGGCCCAGAGATACCTCTCCGACAATCGGAGTGACAAATCCTAATCTCGAAATACGCCAACCCAACATGTACCTTTGGAGACACCTGTAATGCTCCTTTATAATCACCCAGTTACGTTGTGACGTTTGGTAGCACCCAAAGTGTTCCTCCGGCAAACGGGAGTTGCATAATCTCATAGTCATAGGAACATGTATAAGTCATGAAGAAAGAAATAGCAACATACTAAACGATCGGATGCTAAGCTAATGGAATGGGTCATGTCAATCAGATCATTCAACTTATGATGTGACCTCGTTAATCAAATAACAACTCTTTGTTCATGGTTAGGAAACATAACCATCTTTGATTAACGAGCTAGTCAAGTAGAGGCATACTAGTGACACTCTGTTTGTCTATGTATTCACACATGTATTATGTTTCCGGTTAATACAATTCTAGCATGAATAATAAACATTTATCATGATATAAGGAAATAAATAATAACTTTATTATTGCCTCTAGGGCATATTTCCTTCAGTCTCCCACTTGCACTAGAGTCAATAATCTAGATTACACAGTAATGATTCTAACACCCATGGAGTCTTGGTGCTGATCATGTTTTGCTCGTGGAAGAGGCTTAGTCAACGGGTCTGCCACATTCAGATCCGTATGTATCTTGCAAATCTCTATGTCTCCCACCCGGACTAGATCCCGGATGGAATTGAAGCGTCTCTTGATGTGCTTGGTTCTCTTGTGAAATCTGGATTCCTTTGCCAAGGCAATTGCACCAGTATTGTCACAAAAGATTTTCATTGGACCCGATGCACTAGGTATGACACCTAGATCGGATATGAACTCCTTCATCCAGAATCCTTCATTTGCTGCTTCCGAAGCAGCTATGTACTCTGCTTCACATGTAGATCCCGCTACGACGCTTTGTTTAGAACTGCACCAACTGACAGCTCCACCGTTTAATGTAAACACGTATCCGGTTTGCGATTTAGAATCGTCCGGATCAGTGTCAAAGCTTGCATCAACGTAACCTTTTACGATGAGCTCTTTGTCACCTCCATATATGAGAAACATATCCTTAGTCCTTTTCAGGTATTTCAGGATGTTCTTGACCGCTGTCCAGTGATCCACTCCTGGATTACTTTGGTACCTCCCTGCTAAACTTATGGCAAGGCACACATCAGGTCTGGTACACAGCATTGCATACATGATAGAGCCTATGGCTGAAGCATAGGGAACATCTTTCATTTTCTCTCTATCTTCTGCAGTGGTCGGGCATTGAGTCTAACTCAACTTCACACCTTGTAATACAGGCAAGAACCCTTTCTTTGCTTGATCCATTTTGAACTTTTTCAAAATCTTGTCAAGGTATGTGCTTTGTGAAAGTCCAATTAAGCGTCTTGATCTATCTCTATAGATCTTTATGCCTAATATGTAAGCAGCTTCACCGAGGTCTTTCATTGAAAAACTTTTATTCAAGTATCCCTTTATGCTATCCAGAAATTCTATATCATTTCCAATCAGTAATATGTCATCCACATATAATATCAGAAATGCTACAGAGCTCCCACTCACTTTCTTGTAAATACAGGCTTCTCCAAAAGTCTGTATAAAACCAAATGCTTTGATCACACTATCAAAGCGTTTATTCCAACTCCGAGAGGCTTGCACCAGTCCATAAATGGATCGCTGAAGCTTGCACACTTTGTTAGCTCCCTTTGGATCGACAAAACCTTCTGGTTGCATCATATACAATCCATTCAGGAATGCAGTTTTGACATCCATCTGCCAAATTTCATAATCATAAAATGCGGCAATTGCTAACATGATTCGGACAGACTTAAGCATCGCTACGGGTGAGAAGGTCTCATCGTAGTCAATCCCTTGAACTTGCCGAAAACCTTTTGCGACAAGTCGAGCTTTGTAGACAGTAATATTACCGTCAGCGTCAGTCTTCTTCTTGAAGATCCATTTATTCTCAATTGCTTGCCGATCATCGGGCAAGTCAACCAAAGTCCATACTTTGTTCTCATACATGGATCCCATCTCAGATTTCATGGCTTCAAGCCATTTTGCGGAATCTGGGCTCACCATCGCTTCTTCATAGTTCGTAGGTTCATCATGATCTAGTAGCATGACTTCTAGAACAGGATTACCATACCACTCTGGTGCGGATCTCATTCTGGTTGATCTACGAGGTTCAGTAGTATCTTGATCTAAAGTTTCATGATCATCATCATTAGCTTCCTCTCTAATTGGTGTAGGTGTCACTGAAACAGTTTTCTGTGATGCACTACTTTCCAATAAGGGAGTAGGTACAGTTACCTCGTCAAGTTCTACTTTCCTCCCACTCACTTCTTTCGAGAGAAACTCCTTCTCCAGAAAGTTTCCGAATTTAGCAACAAAAGTCCTGCCTTCGGATCTGTGATAGAAGGTGTATCCAATAGTTTCCTTTGGATATCCTATGAAGACACATTTCTCCGATTTGGGTTCGAGCTTATCAGGTTGAAGCTTTTTCACATTAGCATCACAGCCCCAAACTTTCAGAAACGACAACTTTAGTTTCTTGCCAAACCACAGTTCATAAGGCGTCGTCTCAACGAATTTTGATGGTGCCCTATTTAACGTGAATGTGGCCGTCTCTAGAGCGTATCCCCAAAACGATAGCGGTAAATTAGTAAGAGACATCATAGATCGCACCATATCTAGTAAAGTACGATTACGACGTTCGGACACACCATTACGCTGTGGTGTTCCGGGTGGCGTGAGCTGCGAAACTATTCCGCATTGTTTCAAATGTACACCAAAATCGTAACTCAAATATTCTCCTCCACGATCAGATCGTAGAAACTTTATTTTCGTGTTACGATGATTTTCCACTTCACTCTGAAATTCTTTGAACTTTTCAAATGTTTCAGACTTATGTTTCATTAAGTAGATATACCCGTATCTGCTTAAATCATCTGTGAAGGTGAGAAAATAACGATATCCGCCACGAGCTTCAATATTCATCGGACCACATACATCTGTATGTATGATTTCCAACAAATCTGTTGCTCTCTCCATAGTACCGGAGAACGGTGTTTTAGTCATCTTGCCCATGAGGCACGGTTCGCAAGTACCAAGCGATTCATAATCAAGTGGTTCCAAAAGCCCATCAGTATGGAGTTTCTTCATGCGCTTTACACCGATATGACCTAAACGGCAGTGCCACAAATAAGTTGCACTATCATTATCAACTCTGCATCTTTTGGCTTCAACATTATGAACATGTGTATCACTACTCTCGAGATTCAATAAGAATAGACCACTCTTCAAGGGTGCATGACCATAAAAGATATTACTCATATAAATAGAACAACCATTATTCTCTGATTTAAATGAATAACCGTTTCGCATTAAACAAGATCCAGATATTATGTTCATGCTCAACGCTGGCACCAAATAACAATTATTTAGGTCTAATACTAACCCCGAAGGTAGATGTAGAGGTAGCGTGCCGACCGCGATCACATCGACTTTGGAACCGTTTCCCACGCGCATCGTCACCTCGTCCTTAGCCAATCTTCGCTTAATCCATAGTCCCTGTTTCGAGTTGCAAATATTAGCAACAGAACCAGTATCAAATACCCAGGTGCTACTGCGAGCATTGGTAAGGTACACATCAATAACATGTATATCACATATACCTTTGTTCACCTTGCCATCCTTCTTATCCGCCAAATACTTGGGGCAGTTCCGCTTCCAGTGACCAGTCTGCTTGCAGTAGAAGCACTCAGTTTCAGGCTTAGGTCCAGACTTGGGTTTCTTCTCTTGAGCAGCAACTTGCTTGTCGTTCTTCTTGAAGTTCCCCTTCTTCTTCCCTTTGCCCTTTTTCTTGAAACTAGTGGTCTTATTGACCATCAACACTTGATGCTCCTTCTTGATTTCTACCTCCGCAGCTTACAGCATTGCGAAGAGCTCGGGAATAGTCTTGTTCATCCCTTGCATATTATAGTTCATCACGAAGCTCTTATAGCTTGGTGGCAGTGATTGGAGAATTCTGTCAATGACGCAATCATCTGGAAGATTAACTCCCAATTGAATCAAGTGATTATTATACCCAGACATTTTGAGTATATGCTCACTGACAGAACTGTTCTCCTCCATCTTGCAGCTATAGAACTTATTGGAGACTTCATATCTCTCAATCCGGGCATTTGCTTGAAATATTAACTTCAACTCCTGGAACATCTCATATGCTCCATGACGTTCAAAATGTCGTTGAAGTCCCGATTCTAAGCCGTAAAGCATGGCACACTGAACTATCGAGTAGTCATCAGCTTTGCTCTGCCAGACGTTCATAACATCTGGTGTTGCTCCAGCAGCAGGCCTGGCACCCAGCGGTGCTTCCAGGACGTAATTCTTCTGTGCAGCAATGAGGATAATCCTCAAGTTACGGACCCAGTCCGTGTAATTGCTACCATCATCTTTCAACTTTGCTTTCTCAAGGAACGCATGAAAATTCAACGGAACAACAACACGAGCCATCTATCTACAATCAACATAAACAAGCAAGATATTATCAGGGACTAAGTTCATGATAAATTTAAGTTCAATTAATCATATTATTTAAGAACTCCCACTTAGATAGACATCCCTCTAATCCTCTAAGTGATCACGTGATCCAAATCAACTAAACCATGTCCGATCATCACGTGAGATGGAGTAGTTTTATTGGTGAACATCACTATGTTGATCATATCTACTATATGATTCACGCTCGACCTTTCGGTCTCCGTGTTCCGAGGCCATATCTGTATATGCTTGGCTCGTCAAGTATAACCTGAGTATTCCGCGTGTGCAACTATTTTGCACCCGTTGTATTTGAACGTAGAGCCTATCACACCCGATCATCACGTGGTGTCTCAGCACGAAGAACTTTCGCAACGGTGCATACTCAGGGAGAACACTTCTTGATAATTTAGTGAGAGATCATCTTATAATGCTACCGCCAATCAAAGCAAGATAAGATGCATAAAAGATAAACATCACATGCAATCAATATAAGTGATATGATATGGCCATCATCATCTTGTGCCTGTGATCTCCATCTCCGAAGCACCGTCATGATCACCATCGTCACCGGCGCGACACCTTGATCTCCATCGTAGCATCGTTGTCGTCTCGCCGATCTTATGCTTCCACGACTATCACTATCGCTTAGTAATAAAGTAAAGCATTACATCATGATTGCATTGCATACAATAAAGCGACAACCATATGGCTCCTGCCAGTTGCCGATAACTCGGTTACAAAACATGATCATCTCATACAATAAAATTTAGCATCATGTCTTGGCCATATCACATCACAACATGCCCTGCAAAAACAAGTTAGACATCCTCTACTTTGTTGTTGCAAGTTTTACGTGGCTGCTACGGGCTTAAGTAAGAACCAATCTCACCTACGCATCAAAACCACAACGATAGTTTGTCAATTTGACTCCGTTTTAACCTTCGCAAGGACCGGGCGTAGCCACACTTGGTTCAACTAAAGTTGGAGAGACTGTCGCCCGCAAGCCACCTATGTGCAAAGCACATCGGGAGAACCGGTCTCGCGTAAGCATACGCGTAATGTCGGTCCGGGTCGTCTCGTCCAACAATACCGCCGAACCAAAGTATGACATGCTGGTAGGCAGTATGACTTATATCGCCCACAACTCACTTGTGTTCTACTCGTGCATATAACATCAAACCATAAAACCTAGGCTCGGATGCCACTGTTGGGGAACACAGTAATTTCAAAAAATTTCCTACGCACACGCAAGATCATGGTGATGCAGAGCAACGAGAGGGGATAGTGTGATCTACGTACCCTTGTAGATCGCAACGGAAGCGTTGACACAATGTAGAGGAAGTAGTCGTACGTCTTCTTCCCGATCCGACCGATCCAAGCACCGTTACTCCGGCACCTCCGAGTTCTTAGCACACGTACAGCTCAATGACGCTCCCCGGGCTCCGATCCAGCAAAGCTTCGGGGATGAGTTCCGTCAGCACAACGGCGTGGTGACGATGATGATGTTCCACCGACGCAGGGCTTCGCCTAAGCACTACAACGATATGACCGAGGTGGAATATGGTGGCAGGGGGCACCTCACACGGCTAAGGAACGATCACGAGGATCAACTTGTGTGTTCTAGGGTGCCCCCTGCCTCCGTATATAAAGGATCCAAGGGGGGTGGTGCGCCGGCCTAGAGGAGGGCGCAGGAGGAGTCCTACTCCTACTGGGAGTAGGACTCCCCTCCCCGTTCCTTGTCCAACTAGGAGAGGTGGAGGGAGAATAGGAAAGGGGGGCGCCGCCCCTCCCTCCTTGTCCAATTCGGACTAGGGGGAGAGGGGGCGCGCGGCCTGCCCTGGCAGCCCCTTCCTCTTCTCCACATTAGGCCCATAAGGCCCATTAACCCCCCGGGGGGTTCCGGTAACCCCTCCGGCACTCCGGTTTTATCCGAAACTTCTCCGGAACCCTTCCGGTGTCCGAATATAGTCATCCAGTATATCAATCTTTATGTCTCGACCATTCCGAGACTCCTCGTCATGTCCGTGATCACATCCTGGACTCCGAACTAACTTCAGTACATCAAAATGCATAAACTCATAATAACTGTCATCGTAACTTTAAGCGTGCGGACCCTACGGTTCTAGAACAATGTAGACATGACCGAGACACGTCTCCGGTCAATAACCAATAGCGGGACCTGGATGCCCATATTGGCTCCTACATATTCTACGAAGATCTTTATCGGTCAGACCGCATAACAACATACGTTGTTCCTTTTGTCATCGGTATGTTACTTGCCCGAGATTCGACCGTCGGTATCCAATACCTAGTTCAATCTCGTTACCGGCAAGTCTCTTTACTCGTTCCGTAATACATCATCTCACAACTAACATATTAGTTGTAATGCTTGCAAGGCTTATGTGATGTGCATTACCGAGAGGGCCCAGAGATACCTCTCCGACAATCGGAGTGACAAATCCTAATCTCGAAATACGCCAACCCAACATGTACCTTTGGAGACACCTGTAATGCTCCTTTATAATCACCCAGTTACGTTGTGACGTTTGGTAGCACCCAAAGTGTTCCTCCGGCAAACGGGAGTTGCATAATCTCATAGTCATAGGAACATGTATAAGTCATGAAGAAAGAAATAGCAACATACTAAACGATCGGATGCTAAGCTAATGGAATGGGTCATGTCAATCAGATCATTCAACTAATGATGTGACCTCGTTAATCAAATAACAACTCTTTGTTCATGGTTAGGAAACATAACCATCTTTGATTAACGAGCTAGTCAAGTAGAGGCATACTAGTGACACTCTGTTTGTCTATGTATTCACACATGTATTATGTTTCCGGTTAATACAATTCTAGCATGAATAATAAACATTTATCATGATATAAGGAAATAAATAATAACTTGATTATTACCTCTAGGGCATATTTCCTTCAGTTATTTATAATAATGTTTTGCACCTTATATTTCAATAAAAGTGGCATTGATAGCCTTTACCATACTTATTTTGCAAGTATACATGTTGCTGTTTGAAAACAGAAAGTTTACCACTGTTGCAAAAATTCCCTAGAAGAGTCAGACTGTGATAAAATGTTGAATTTTTTTGCAAAATGAGCTCTGATAAATTACCTACAGTGTGGTAAATTTTCATAATTTTTGGAGTTAAAGAAGTATTGATACTCTTGCATTCTTTACAGACTGTACTGTTTTGGCAGATTGCTGTTATGTTTGCATTGGTTGCATGTGTTTGCTTGTTTAATGATTCTATTTTAGGATAGGAGTATTAAATATGCAGAGGAATTTAGTATGCAATGTTGAATAATAATTTTATTGATTTGCTACAGTATAGAATGATAAGGTTTTTGCATTGGTTTATACTAACTTATCTCATGAGTTCTTGTTGAGTTTTGAGTGGATGAAGCTTTTGAGATTTAGGAAAACTGTGATATAAAAGGAATTAAGGAGACACAAAAGCTCAAGCTTGGGGATGCCCAAGGCATCCCAAGCTAATATTTCAAGAAGTTTCTGTGGGAGATATGCCCTAGAGGCAGTAATATCAGTTATTTTGTATCTCCTGGTTTGTAATGAAGGTTTATGTTCCATGCTATAACTACAATGATTCTCGAGTATGCAAAAAAAACGAGGCTTGGAGGGAAACTCATGTGCACGTGTGAGATAATAAATGGTAAAATGTATTCCTAGTCAAGCCTCCATGACTGGCTCAAGTATTGCATGATGATCATGTTTTCCTGATCATGGGCATGACTATGCCAGAAATTTTGAGGGCACAATTGTTAGTAGAACACTTGTGTTGAATCGACCCAATTTGATGTTATGCTATGAGATACATTCGTCACAAGTTAATGGTTAATAACACAGAGAAGTTAATGTTTGCATAATTCCTTAGACCATGAGAGTATCGAGTTCCTTCATACTTGCTTTGTGAACTTTGGGGTTTGTTAAACGTCATCCGTAACTGGGTGGCTATTACGGTGGCTTACGGTTTCACAGAAAAGTATGGCAAGTAACGAGATAGCTCGAGATTGGGATTTGCTCCTCCGACGATGGAGAGATATACCCGGCCCCTCTCGGTGTAACGGTATCCATCATCGTCTGGCCAGACACATTGTGATTTGATCACTGGGATACCAGAACACGGAAACGAGAAAAGAGAACAAAACAGGTAACGAGGTAACTTGCATGGTGGACAAATTCTTGATCCACGGGAATGCAATAAATCTCACCTCAGGTGTTTGTGACATATTGCGAAGCAACAGGAATAGCTCACGGCAACTCGAGGTTCACTCGAATATTCATTCGTGTGGGTATAGGGTCAATATGGGTATCCACGGCTCCGATGTTGATCATTGATCGGAAGAGGTTCCAGGTCATGCCTATACTTCACCGAACCTATAGGGTCACACGCTTAAGGGTCATCTATCTGCTGAATACTAGACACGGAGTCTCAGAGGAAATCATCGAAAAAGTTTCGGACAACGGAAAAGTTTCGGACAGTGATACGTCTCCAACGCATCTATAATTTTTGATTGCTCCATGCTATATTATCTACTGTTTTAGACATTATTGGGCTTTATTTTCTACTTTTATATTATTTTTGGGACTAACCTATTAACCGGAGGCCCATCCCAGAATTGATGTTTTTGCCTGTTTTAGGGTTTCGAAGAAAAGGAATATCAAACGGAGTCCAAACGGAATGAAACCTTCGGAAACGTGATTTTCTCATCAGATAAGATCCAGGAGACTTGGACCCTCCGACAACAAAGCCACGAGGTGCTCACGAGGGTAGGGGGCGCCCCCCCTAGGGCGCGCCCCTGCCTCGTGGGCCCCTCGAAGCTCCACCGACGTACTTCTTCCTCCTATATATATCCACGTACCCCCAAACGATCGGGGACGGAGCCAAAAACCTAATTCCACTGCCGCAACTTTCTGTATCCATGAGATCCCATCTTGGGGCCTGTTCCGGAGCTCCGCCAGAGGGGGCATCGATCACGGAGGGCTTCTACAAAACTCGGTCTACTTGTCTCGGACGTGATGCCTATATACATGATCATACCTAGATATTCTCATAACTATGCTCAATTCTGTCAATTGCTCAACAGTAATTTGTTCACCCACCATAGAATACTTATGCTCTTGAGAGAATCCACTAGTGAAACCTATGGCCCCCGGGTCTCTTTCTCATCATATCAATCTCCATCACTTTACTATTGCTTTGCTTTTACTTTGATTTTACTTTATTTACTTTTCATCTCTATACCAAAAATACCAAAATATTATTTATTATCTCTATCAGATCTCACTTTCGTAAGTGACCGTGAAGGGATTGACAACCCCTAAGCGCGTTGGTTGCGTTGAGCTATTGTTTTTGTGTAGGTACGAGGGACTCGAGCGTAGCCTCCTACTGGATTGATACCTTGGTTCTCAAAAACTGAGGGAAATACTTATGCTACTTTGCTACATCATCCCTTCCTCTTCGAGAAAATCCAACGCAGTGCTCAAGAAGTAGCAAGAAGAATTTCTGGCGCCGTTGCCGGGTAGTCTGCGCAAAAGTCAACATACCAAGTACCCATCACAATCCATATCTCCTGCATTACATTATTTGCCATTTGCCTCTCGTTTTCCTCTCCCCCCAATTCACCCTTGCCATTTTATTCGCTCTCTCTCTATCCTCCCTGTCTATTTGCCTCTTTTGCCTGTTTGCTTTTTGTTTGCTCGTGTTTTAGTTTGCTTGTTTGTCACGATGGCTCAAGATAATACTAAATTGTGTGACTTCACCAATATCAATAATAATGATTTCCTTAGCACTCCAATTGCTCCTCTTACCGATGCTGAATCTTGTGAAATTAATACTGCTTTGTTGAATCTTGTCATGAAAGATCCGTTCTCCGGCCTTCCTAGTGAAGATGCCGCTACCCATCTTAATAGCTTCGTTGATTTGTGTGACATGCAAAAGAAGAAAGATGTCGATAATGATATTGTTAAATTGAATCTATTTCCTTTTTCTCTTAGAGATCGTGCTAAAGCTTGGTTTTCGTCTTTGCCTACAAATAGTATTGATTCATGGAACAAGTGCAAAGATGCTTTTATCTCTAAGTATTTTCCTCCCGCTAAGATCATCTCTCTTAGAAACGATATTATGAATTTTAAACAACATGATCATGAACATGTTGCACAAGCTTGGGAGAGAATGAAATTAATGATATGTATGTAATTGCCCTACTCATGGTTTGAATTTGTGGATGATTATACAAAATTTCTGTGCCAGATTGAATTTTGCTTCTAGAAATCTTTTAGATTCGGCCGCGGGAGGCACTTTTATGGAAATCACTTTAGGAGAATCCACTAAACTCCTAGATAATATTATGGTTAATTATTCTCAATGGCATACTGAAAGATCTACTAAAAAGGTGCATGCGATAGAAGAAATTAATGTTTTGAGTGGAAAGATGGATGAACTTATGAAATTATTTGCTAATAAGAGTGTTTCTTTTGATCCTAATGATGTGCCCTTGTCTACTTTGATTGAGAATAATAATGAATCTATGGATGTGAATTTTGTTGGTAGGAACAATTTTGGTAACAACGCGTATAGAGGAAATTTCAATCCTAGGCCTTATCCTAGTAATCCCTCTAATAATTATGGTAATTCCTACAACAATTCTTATGGAAATTATAATAAGATGCCCTCTGATTTTGAATCTAATATTAAAGAATTTATTTCTTCACAAAAGAATTTTAATGCTATGATTGAAGAAAAATTGCTTAAGATTGATGATTTGGCTAGGAACGTTGATAGAGTTGCTCTTGATGTTGATTCTTTGAAACTTAGATCTATTCCACCTAAGCATGATATCAATGAGTCTCTCAAAGCCATGAGAATTTCCATTTACGAATGCAAAGAAAGAACCGCTAGGATGCGTGCTAAGAAAGATGCCTTTATAAAAGCGTGTTCTTCTAGTTCCTATGAAAATAATGATGAAGATCTAAAAGTTATTGATGTGTCCCCTATTAAATCTTTGTTTTTCAATATGAATATTGATAATGATGGGACTGAATATGATCCACCTTTACCTAGAAGGCGTTCTAAGAATTCGGAATTTGTTGATCTTGATGCTAAATTTGATAAAAGTGGGATTGAAGAAATTGAAATCCTAGATGTTGCTAAACCCACTATTATGGATTTCAAGGAATTTAACTATGAAAATTGCTATTTGATTGATTGTATTTCCTTGTTGCAATCCGTGCTAAAATCTCCTCACGCTTATAGTCAAAATAAAGCGTTTACTAAACATATCGTTGATGCCTTGATGCAATCTTATGAAGAAAAACTTGAATTGGAAGTTTCTATCCCTAGAAAACTTTATGAAACATATACAATGCCAATGGAAAAAGGTAGAAAGCAAAAAAAAAATTCTTTATTATGCATGCTTTTAAAAAAATATGCTGATGATACCATCTTGTTCATCCAGGAGTCTGTGGAGTATGCAAAAAATTTGAAATGGATCCTGACCTGTTTTGAAAAGCCTTCTGGCTTAAAGATCAACTTCCATAATAGTGATTTGCATACCATTCATGTTTCTGAGCAAATGTCTAGAGAATTTGCCCAAATTTTTTGCTGCCAATTTGGTGACTTTCCCTTCAAGTATCTTGGTGTGCCTCTGCACTTTAAAAAGCTGAGAAGGGAGGATCTGCAACCTATCATTGATAGGATTATTAAAAACATTGCTAGTTGTCTAGGCAGGCTTTTATCTTATAGAGGCAAACTGATCCTACTGACTACTTGTATTGCTAGCATTCCCTCATATCTCATGGCTATGATGAAATTCCCCAAGTGGGCTATTGACATGATTACTTTCCAAATGTCTAATTTCTTTTGGGGCAATGTGGGTGAGGTGCACAAATATCATCTAGCTAAATGGGGCCTTGTGGCTAGAAGGAAGGAATTTGGTGGCCTAGGTGTCCCTAATCTTTGGGAGTTCAATATGGCTCTCCTGGCCTCATGGGGCAAAAGATTCTATGATGGGAGAGAGGGAGATTGGAAAAAACTTCTCTGCTTTAAATATGCTACTGATAAGCCTAATATTTTTTATGCTAAACCTGCCTTGGGATCTCCTTTTTGGAAAAGCATCTCCTGGGCTTTTGCTGCTGCCAGAAATTTTTGGAGATGGAATCCTGGGAATGGGAATAACATTGCGTTTTGGCATGATAATTGGGTGGGGGATGCTCCTTGAAAACTGCCTTTTGGGATTTATTTGATATATGTCATCAACAGGATGCTACTTTATCCCAGGTGTGGGATGGGGTGCAGCTGTGTCTCACCTTCAGGAGATGTGTAGATGAGGATATGGTACACAAATGGGACTTGTTAGTTGACTTGGTTAAACAAACTACCCTTTCTAATCAACCAGACAGCCCTGTCTGGGCCCTAGAATCAAATGGTCAATATTCTGTTAAGTCGTTTTATAAGCTGATTAACTTTGGTGGGATACCTTCTGAGATCAAAGATTTTATTTGGAAAATAAAAGTCCCTCCAAATGTCCATGTCTTCTTATGGCTGATGTACAACAACAAAAGCATGACTAGAGATAATTTGGCCAAAAGAAGACATGTAGAGGATAAAACTTGTGTTTTCTGTACCGAACCTGAATCTATTCAACACCTCTTGTTTGATTGCATTATTGCATCTAATATCTGGGTTGTGGTTGCCGAAGCGCTTGACATTACCCCTCTTGTTTCTTTTACATCCTTGACTTCTTTCTGGAAGAAGAAAAAAACAATGTGAAGCTATCAATATTGTTACATCTGCTACCTTGTGGTGCTTATGGTGTTTGCGCAATGGTTTTGTTTTCCAGGGGAAAAGATGGCGAGATATACGTTGTGTGCTGGGTCAGGTGGCGGCAACAATCAGGCAATGAAAAATCCTATCTACAGAGGCTCAGGGTGCTCTACTTCTCCGGTGCTTAAGGCTTTTGGAGCGTCGAAGAGGGGAACTACTTAGAATTTCTTGGGCTTAGCTAATGTAGTGAGTGACTATCCACCTTCAGTGGCTTTAAAAATGACGCTCTATGAAGAGATGTAATAGGGACGTAGCCTAGAAACCCTGATGTTTGTTCTGTGGCAGCTACTTTTGGTTGTCGCCGAGAGCTGTTTAACAGTCTAGTTCTGTCGTGATTGCCTTGGCTTAATAAAAGTTGGGGCGGGGGGTGACCCCTTTCTTTCAAAAAAAATCTTTAACATTTTATCATTCATTGTGATAGCAAGGAAGACAACGATGATAATGAAAAAGACAACGAAGAAGAAGAAGTGGTGTGATGGTGGAGGTCATGGCTTAGCTGTTGGTCGGTGGTGAGGGCTCCATGGCAACTGGCAATTTGAGCATGTGGCGGGAGTGTGGTGCGTTGGTTGATACGGCGATCGACTGCCCCAAGACCTGGAGCCGGGGAGTTCTTGCCTAGGGCCGACGGTGGCAAAGGAGTCCTTGGCGTTGTTCCCTTCATGAAGGCCGCTACAACCTTTCTTCATCCTAGGTGAAACCCCCCTAATCTAGTTCGGATCAAGGAGCCACGGTGCTTCGGCGTCCTGCTCGGCATGAAGGCAACAACTTGGAGTCCAAAATCTCTCGATTGTTCTCAATAGTTTGTTGGTGGTGATGATGAGGTCATGTGGAGTTCGGGTTTGCTTCAAATAGAGTTCTCACCTTGACCCAAGGGAGTATCGTCAACATGTCCGCTTGAGCTTTTGGCGGGCTCCTGCCTGCCGTGGATGGTCACTACTAGGGAAAAGGCTAGCAGCAGCGCGGGTTTTAGACCTATCAGTAGCGCGGGCTGGTGCGTTATTGATAAGGCGCTATAGCTAACGAATAGCAGTAGCGTTCCTCCACCCACGCTACGGCTAAATCGACTTAGTAGCAGCGAGTTCCAGGAGGAGCGCTGCTGGTAATTAGTAGTAGCGCTTCTCTCTGCCCGCGCTGCTACTATTATTTCATATTTTATTTCTTTTTTATTTCATGTTGTATTCGTACACCTTTACACAAATTTTCATACAACAGGAATTTACAAATTGTTTTTACATCATAATGAGTTATTACATCACGGGGTGAAAGAACCGTGTGGACTAGTTTCAAGTGGACGGACATCCACTTGAAACTAATCCGCGGTTCTTTCACCCAATGATATACTAAATACATCATCATCATCATATCATTAACAACTTATCATCATCATATCATTGGTCACTAGTCATAATCACAAGTACTCCTCACATCTTCAACTCTAACACATTGTATCACATAATAAACATATTGTACCTCATAGGACCTACTACATTCTCTTAGCACCTACTATATTCTCTAAGGTAAAATAGCAAAAAACAAGATAGCCCCTCGCTCTCCATTATGGAGAATGCAGATTATCCTGTCTCCAATTCTTGCCTTTCGCTTAATGTTGCTTCCAAGAACCTCCTTACGAATGTCCAAACATTTTTTCCACTCTTTGATTAGCATGTGTTCACCGGTTTCAGAAATTCGATATGCACAGGTGAGATCCGTAGGATGACCTGGCTGTAGGTTCAGAACTTCAAGGCGACCATTGTAATACATCAGATGAGGCACACAATCCATCGGGATTTTCTGTTGAAAAACATAGTAATAACTTCGTAGTTAGCAATGATGTGCTAGTTTTAGAAGTATGCAAAAGATGCACGGATGTCGTAATAGTAAAATATCTTATCAGGGTATCTCCATAGAAGTTATCGTGGTTCAACACGTGCACTAGTGGCACGTATTCACCATAATTTGGAGGAGTTCGATAATAGGTATTGTAATTCTCAAAAAAGTACAATAAGCAATCAGATGATTTTTCTCCTTATAAGTTAATTCGGAGCCATCAGTGTAGTGGGTTTTGTCTACCATCTTCAGCACATTCTTTGAAGATTCAAAATAAGCTGTCAATGGAAATAAGCTGTCAACTATTTTGAAATAAACAATATAAATTAGTTAATAACTATGTTTGAGAAACTCACATTGCGGTAGAATCGGAAGCGTATCAACAAGGACCCAAATGTCCATATTGTCTTGCTCGATGTCAGGATCACCAAGATCCATGCTGACAATCATACCCTCATAAAAACCATACATTTTGCAAAGTGCTTCCCAATTTTGGCAACCAAAATGGGTTACGCTCTGAGAATTGTACAGATTTACTTCAAAATCGATATCATGATGGGTCCTTAGGTGTATTTTCTTTGTTTGAAAATTTTCATGGTCTTCAAAACCCATCCTCTCCAAGACATAGCGTCTTGCATGGCATGGGATAAGCTAGTCGAACTGTAAAAGATGAAAATTAGACGTTGAAATAGTTGAAGTCATGCTTAATTACGAAAAAACACTTGTCATTGTTGCGTACCGTTTCAACATCGAAGGTCTCCTCGAGCTTAATGCTGAAGCGCCGATCTTCATCCAGCTGAACGAACCTGTCGCACATACCTCGATCATCGTGGCACCAACTTCACTCCCCCGGGAGACCGCCGTCATCCGAGTACGACATTTCCTACGTTCATAATTCAAAGATTAAACTTGTACATATTCTAGCACAAGTCATGCCAGAATTCACGGAAAAATCCGGCATGACCTTTGCTAAAAAAGGACATATCGAGCGCCTGAAATTTGCCGGAACGGAAATTAATCAACACTCCGGCAAAACATAGGCCACTCGGAGGTGTAACCAAAACATGAAATAATTGCTTAAACTAAAAAATAACACCAAATATGGCATGTTCAACTAGTTCTATTAATTCAACTAGTTCTATTAATTCAACTAGTTCTTACTAAATATAAACTTAGTATAAAAAGAAAAAAACTAGTTCTTTCTAAAAATGAAGTAGTTCAACTAGTTATTAATTTACTTACTATACTAGTTCAACTAAAACTTAACTAGTTCAACTAAAACTAAACTAGTTCTATTAATTCAACTAGTTCTTACTAAATATAAACTTACTATAAATAGAAAGAAACTAGCACATCTACTACTACTAATTAACATCTAACTACTACATCTACTACTAATTAACATGTGCTACTGCTAATTATACAACTAGTTTACCATCACTACTAGTAATTAATATCCACTACTTCTAAAAATCATTATCTATGAACCCTAAATTAACATCTACTACTACTAAAATCATCTACTAACTAAGCAAAGAGAGAGGGGGTTGGGGAGGGGTGGGGGGCTTACAGAGGGAGAGACGGTGGCGGGGAGGTGCTCGGCGACGGAGGGGCGGCGAGGGCGGCGGTCCTGGGCGGCGGGCTCGGCGGGCTCGGTCGAGGGCGGTGGCGGTGAGGTCGAGGGCGGCGACAGTGTGGTCGAGAGCGGCGGCGGTGAGGTTGAGGGCGGGCGGTGGCGGCAGCGGTGAGGGCGCAGGCGCGCTCGGGCTCGGGCGGCGGCGACAGGGAGTAGGGGAACAGGCCGGTGGGGGGAAAGGAGGACTTAGCGAAATTTTGATGCGGGGGGTGGTTAACTCGAACTAGCAGTAGCGCACGTACAGAAAACGCGCTATAGCTAACTTATCTACAGCGCGTTTTAGGGAAAAGCGCTACTGCTAATGGAAGCAGTTATTTCTTTTGTTTAGTAAAAACATCAAAAATATACATTGGTCATCATTGATCTTTTTGTGTATAATCTAAATAGTCAACATGAATCCTCACTGTACTTTCCCTTCAAGTATCTTGGTGTGCCTCTGCACTTTAAAAAGCTGAGAAGGGAGGATCTGCAACCTATCATTGATAGGATTATTAAAAACATTGCTAGTTGTCTAGGCAGGCTTTTACCTTATAGAGGCAAACTGATCCTACTGACTACTTGTATTGCTAGCATTCCCTCATATCTCATGGCTATGATGAAATTCCCCAAGTGGGCTATTGACATGATTACTTTCCAAATGTCTAATTTCTTTTGGGGCAATGTGGGTGAGGTGCACAAATATCATCTAGCTAAATGGGGCCTTGTGGCTAGAAGGAAGGAATTTGGTGGCCTAGGTGTCCCTAATCTTAGGGAGTTCAATATGGCTCTCCTGGCCTCATGGGGCAAAAGAAACTAGCACATCTACTACTACTAATTAACATCTAACTACTACATCTACTACTAATTAACATGTGCTACTGCTAATTATACAACTAGTTTACCATCACTACTAGTAATTAATATCCACTACTTCTAAAAATCATTATCTATGAACCCTAAATTAACATCTACTACTACCACTAGTACAAAACAGGGCTATGGTCCAGGCCGGCTCAGCCCATTAGTCCCGGTTCAGTCTAGAACCGGGACTAATGTGAGCATTGGTCCCGGTTCGTGCGGCTAAGGCATTAGTCCCGGTTCACTCGGGCCCTTTAGTCCCGGTTTAAGACATGAACCGGGACTAAAGGGTGAGATGACCTTTAGTCCCGGTTCGTGCCTCAAATCGGGACTAAAGATTAGACCTTTAGTCCCGGTTTGAGGCACGAACCGGGACTAATGGGGTTGAGACCTTTAGTCCCGGTTCGTGCCACGAACCGGTACTAAAGGTCCCATTTTCAAACTCTACCCCCCCCCCCCCGGTGGATCGCCTTTTCAGTTTTAAAAAAAATAAAATAAAATAATGGAAATGTCAAAAAATAAAAGAAAATAAGTTTCTCATGTGATATGTGGTCTAGTTGTTGGGAAAATTTGCAAATGTGAATTTTGACTTTATTTGCAAAATCTCTGAAATTTGTAAAAATGGGCATAACTTTTGCATACTAACTCGGATGAAAAAGTTTTTTATATGAAAAATCATCTACTCAAAAAGTTACATCCAAATTTAACGGGGGGGAACCCCGTTAAACATTTTCAAAATCCTCAAAAACCTAATAGAAAAAAAATTACGGGGCTCTTAAGATCTAGAGTGGAAAAAATTGAAAAATATTCAAACAGTGGGCAAACTGTGGTCAAACAATGGTCAAACTAATTATTCTAGAATATTAGTGTTACTAAATAATTATTTTAGTTATTTCAATTTTGGTCAAATCTGGTCAAACTGTGGTCAAACAATGGTCAAACTAATTATTCAAGAAATATTAGTGTTACTAAATAATTATTGTTTCTTAAAACAATAGTTTCAAACTCAAACAGTGAAATGTGTCACTTCATGCTCAAGCAAAATTCCTGTAGGTTAATAGGATTGACATCTTACTATTGTCAGGAAAACAACAAGTGCAGACTTGGAGCGAGGGAGAATAGAACCCGGAAGTTAAGCGTGCTCAGGCTGGGGGAGTGGGAGGATGGGTGACCGTTCGGGAAGTTAGATGATTTGGAATGATGAGGGGTGATTAGAGGATAAATTGAGAAGTGATGAGGGGTGGTGATTACAGACTAGAGGTTAAAATAATTCAGAAGTTTGAAAATAAAAAAAAATTCAAAAACAAATTTCAAAAAAAAAATCATAAAATTTCCTTTAGTCCCGGTTGGTGTTACCAACCGGGACTAAAGGTGGAGCTCCACATGGCCGCGCCCTTTAGTCCCGGTTCCTGAACCGGGACTAAAGTGTCGGTACTAAACTATAGGCCCTTTTTCTACCAGTGTACTAAAATCATCTACTAACTAAGCAAAGAGAGAGGGGGTTGGGGAGGGGTGGGGGGCTTACAGAGGGAGAGACGGTGGCGGGGAGGTGCTCGGCGACGGAGGGGTGGCAAGGGTGGGCTCGGGATCGGGAGGGCGGCGGTCCTGGGCGGCGGGCTCGGTCGAGGGCGGCGGCGGTGAGGTCGAGGGCGGCGACAGTGTGGTCGAGAGCGGCGGTGGTGAGGTTGAGGGCGGGCGGCGGCGGCAGCAGTGAGGGGGCAGACGCGCTCGGGCTCGGGCGGTGGCGACAGGGAGTAGGGGAACAGGCCGGTGGGGGGAAAGGAGGACTTAGCGAAATTTTGATGCGGGGGGTGGTTAACTCGAACTAGCAGTAGCGCACGCACAGAAAACGCGCTATAGCTAACTTATCTACAGCGCGTTTTAGGGAAAACCGCTACTGCTAATGGAAGCAGTTATTTTTTTTGTTTAGTAAAAACATCAAAAATATACATTGGTCATCATTGATCTTTTTGTGTATAATCTAAATAGTCAACATGAATCCTCACTGTACCTGTATAGGTACAGGCGAGGATTCATATTGCAACCACAAATCATACACATATAGTTCAATGAAGACCAAGTGCTCGAGATAGGTTGAGAAGCAACATATTTAAGGTGGTAAACACCTTGTTCGCTTAGCAGTATGGGACTAAACTTAATTAGTTGCGGTCATACTTAGCAGTAGCGAGTTTTGAGCAAAACCGCTGCTACTAATTTCTTTAGCAGTAGTGCGTCCATGGGAAGGGCGCTACTACTATATCTAGCCTGGAGGCAACACCGTGGCAATTATAGTAGTAGCGCTCTTTTCACCTAGAGCGCTACTGCTACTCAGTCATTAGCAGCGCTCTTTTCTAAAGCTCATTGCTGCTAATTAGCAGTAGCGTCTGTTTTTAGACCGCGCTGCTGCTAAGATTTTGTGTATAAGGTTTTCCCTAGTAGTGGGTGCTCCAAATCATCCCGGAAGGTTCCCTGATGGAGTAGTTTGATGGCGGGGTGACATTCCCTCGCAAATTCAGGATGAGCTTACTTCTCTTGCCAACGGCTTGGGTTTGTGTTTTGGTTCTACTTAGAGCAAGTACAACAAGGTAACGTAAGCAGACTGTAAAGATTTAAATATATTATTTTTACTATGTTGGATGAGAGACAAAAGAAGCGGATTTTGTGTGACGGGATCTTGTGTATGCATGCACTCATGTGTTAGTTTGTCTTGGAAGCTAGTTCAGCACTTTGCATCTTTTGCCATAGAAGGCGCCAAGGCTTAGGCCTTTCTCCCCTTTAAAGGCCAAGAAGGTCTATGTATTCTCTCCGTCAAACGGTTGTTGAAGTGTGCAGAGTAGAGCACATGTGCTTATGTTGATGGTGATTAACGGTCGGCATCACAAAAGTTCAAAACACCAAAACACAGACAACTTTTGTTTTAAACTTACAGATATTAGAACTGCATGCCCATCATGCATCCATGATTAACTCCATGGCTAGAGTCTAGACGCAGACACTACTAATAAACAATAAATTACTTGCTCAGACAGTAAAAACAAGACAAGGGCATACTTCCAAACCTAATTACCTCCAAAGAGACATACCGAAAATAGTTATATTTTTTGAACTTTGACATATACTTGTAGTTACAACAGCGACAAGACAACATCAAACCAAATCCAAACCATATGATTAGCAAATATGTACAATCATATATAGGGGGTCTATTAGTGCTACAATATACTACCAGTACTAGTGTTGTTGGCTGACAGTCAACAAGTTTTCTATTAGAGGACAACTGAAATATTTAACTATCCAATTCTTTTCGAGCAATGCATTTGGCAATCTGTATTTTACAACTACAACCCATTCATTTTGAAAACTGCAACACTGATTATGCTGGAACATATATCTATATCTATAAAAATAAACCTAAATTTGGAGTATGGATATCTTTTTAAGTTGAGACGAATTTGTGTTTCAATTAATTACAAAAAAATGCAATTACACAGGTAACTGCACATAATTTCAGAAAGTCACACGCTTGTGGTTCTCGATGCTCTTAGAAAAATCATCAGCGTGTAATAAGTTATATACACCCTTCGTAAACTAATATAAGAGCATTTAGAATACTAAAATAGTGATCTAAACGCTCTTATATTAGTTTACAGAGGGAGTACTGTCTGTTAAACTTGTGTTTCAAATTTGTTACTTTTTATTCATGTTTTCATACATTCCTACTTGTGATTTTCTGAATTTGAATGAAAATGTGTCTTCTAAAAGTCTACATTTGCATAATCAAACTTTTTAGTTATTTTTTGATTGACTTATGCAAAGCATTTTCTAATGTATGTTTTATTGCAGGCTAAACGTCCTTCTACTATCGATTCCTTTCATGAAATCACAACCAACTGACAAAGCAAGACGATAGCCCTCTTCTTGGACTACGACGGAACACTATCGTCAATAGTAGATAATCCTGATGAGGCATACATGTCCAACAAGGTAATTATAATGAAAAGGAAAAAATCTTGCATGTTACTTGATATTTGTAGATCTTTCTTATCCCTGATCCATATAATTAGATGCGTGAAGTTGTTCAAGAAATTGCCTCCTTGCGCCCCACTTCAGTCGTCAGTGGAAGGGCCCGCGATAAGGTATTACCGACTAATGGGTATCTAGTAGCCTTTTAATTTGGATGTTCTATACATTTGTAATTCGCGACTCACTTGTTTTGCTATTCATCTGCAGGCAGAAAATTTCATAATGATCGAAAACCTGCACTATGCAGGGAGCCACGGAGCAGAAATCAAACTCGTAAGCCATTATTAAATTTAGCAATGCCTATATGTAGGTTATCCTTTCTCTTTGACGCGCTCAGAATTTACGTAAATATTTAACCTGCAGAGTGAAGAAACAGAAGCCCACGAGCCTGCCAGCGAGTACGTACCTGTTATAAATCAGGTATAAAATATAACGAACTACAATAATACGCATATCTATTATTCAATTTTTAAAACTGCAACACCGATTATGTGTGTGTGTGGGGGGGGGGCAATGGCCCCCTCAGGTATATACGATTATCTATTGGAACACTGTCGATTCTTCAAGGTTCCAAATGATGAGTTAAGCATGAGACGCGTAATTGATTAAAATGGCACCAGATCTTACTCTGATCAAAGGGGTGGTTCCTTCTGGCGGCTAGATGTTATCAAGCTTTACAACAACTATTTTTCTGCTTCCTACTGTTCTGTCCACAAGTAAAACTCAGTTCTGCCTAGCCCTTGCCTTAGTCAGCTCTTCCCCATGCTCCATTCTTTTGCCAGCGATGATACTATCTCTAATGTTTGCTTTATTGCAGGCTAAACGTCCTTCTGCTATCGATTCCTTTCACGAAATCACAACCAACTAGCAGGGCAAGACGATAGCCCTCTTCTTGGACTACGACGGAACACTATCGTCAATAGTAGATAATCTTGACGAGGCATACATATCCAGCGAGGTAAGTATAATGAAAAGAAAAATTCTTGCATGTTACTTGATATTTGTAGATCTTTCTTATCCCTGATCCATATAATCAGATGCGTGAAGTTGTTCAAGAAATTGCCTCCTTGTGCCGCACTTCAGTCATTAGTGGAAGGGCCTGCAATAAGGTATTACCGACTAATGGTTATCTAGTAGCCTTTTAATTTGGATGTTCTATACATTTGTAATTAGCGATTCACTTGTTTTGCTATTCATCTGTTGGCGGAAAAATTCATAATGATCGAAAACCTGCACTATGCAGGGAGCCACGGAGCAGAAATCAAACTCGTAAGCCATTATTAAATTTAGCAATGCCTACATATAGTTTATTCTTTCTCTTTGACGCGCTCAGAATTTACGTAAATATTTAACCTGCAGAGTGACGAAACATAAACCCACGAGCCTACTAGCGAGTACGTACCTGTTATAAATCAGGTATAAAATATAACGAACTATAATAATCCGCATATCTATTATTCTTTTTTTAAAACTGCAACACTGATTATGCGCGCGGGGGGGGGGGGGGGGGCAATGCCCCCCTCAGCTATATACTGTTATCAGTTGCAACAATATCGATTCTTCAAGGCTTCAAACGGTGAGTTAAGCATGAGACGCGTAATTGATTAAAATGACACCATATCTCACTCTGATCAAAGGAGTGGTTCCTTCTGACGGCTAGATGTTATCAAGCTTTACGACAACTATTTTTCTGCTTCCTACTGTTTTGTCCATAAGTATAACTCAGTTCTGCCTAGCCCTTGCCTTAGTCAACTCTTCCCCATGCTCCATTCTTTTGCGAAAAACTACCTGCAAACCACATGTTGCGGTTTGCAAAGAAACCCTTTTTAAATGTTTGTCCTCAAATAATTACAAAAAAATTAGGCAAGGTTTTGTGCGGTTTGCAAAGAAGCCCTTGAGGTGACATGAACTTGTGTTTCAAATAATTACACAAAAATGTAGTTACACAGGTTCTCGAAGACATCTGCTAGAAGGAAATGTTGCATGAGAAGAGACGTATTCCAAGAGCCATCGACATTCAGGAGATCTGCCACCCATTTTAGTCTGCATCGACGTTTTTGTGTGATCGGCCTAAAGGAGGGTTCCCTTGGGATCCAAGGATCCCACCATATGTGTATGTTTTCTTCAGTACCAACACGCCAGATGCACCCCTGCTTAGCTAGCTCGAACCCATATCCAATGGCTGCCCATGTCGACGAACCATTCCCTGTGAAGACTGTGTCAATAATGGATCCAGACGGATAGTACTTAGCTCATAGGACCTGTGCACATAGGCTCTCCGGAAACTACGTGCAAGCAAGGCCCTGATTGAACAACCTCAATTTTTTGCACAAGCTCTTACAAATTTTGCATCCAGCTCATGTATCTACTCGCTCAAGTCCTTTTCACTCAGCGTATAAGATTTGTCTTAAGTCAAACTCCGTAAAGTTTGACCATGTTTGTATGAAAAAATATCGACATCAATAATACTAAAATACTAAAGTTATACATTATGAAAATTAAATTCATGACACATCTAATTATATTGGTTTCGTATTAGAATGTTGTTATCTTTTCAATAAAGTTGGTCAAACTTTACTAAATTTGACTTCAGACGAAACTTATATGCGGAGTAAAATGGACCAGAGGGAGTATATATACTCCAATAAATGTGAATATACCATCGGATCAATAAAACTATACAGTAGTGGATTTTAGAGCTTACCCAGGTCCCAATGAACATGACAAGAATTTGGGGATTTGGGGGCTTTGATCTGAACTCTGACCAATGTGTAAAATTGGGGAAATGATCTGATGATTCATACTATGAAATAAACAAGATGTTGGCAGTTACCACACGTGGGGCACGAATGCAAGAGCCCCCTGGCGAGGGGATTCGGCATCGACATATTCTCCTCCTCTGTATATCCTAGCCATTCACCGCACAAAACATACAAGCTTTAATTACAACAACACTATGTTTGGATGCCTCCATTGGAGCCCAGGAAATGGATTTCGTAATCATCTAGCGTCAATACATACGTTTGGCTGGACGCTGAATTCATCTACTACCACTATATAGTAGAATGCCTGTGCGTTGCTATGGGCTAGAATACATATAATATTGCATTTAAATGCCTTCATTGAAGCCCAAGAAATTGAATTGGTAATCATCTGATCTCAGTATGGATGTTTGGCTGTATACTGAATTCGTATTGGAAACACATGGCCAATTCCATGCCGTTTTGGCTCCAATGCAAAGCTCCTTCCCACCATTCGGACGGATAGCACTCTGTTTTCTTCCTAAGTGTCCATCTCCCGCAACCCCTTTGTACCTCAGCGCCCAGGAAAAGAAAGAAAGATATAGCAATCATCGAAGAAGTACAAACTGAACGATACATGATGGTGAGGTAGCCCTCTTCCAAAGCCGATCTGGAGATATCCGGCATACTCAGAACATGCGCGATTATGCTACCAACAAGAAGTATTAGAGGAAGTAAACACCCTCACACTACAACCTAGCACACCTAAACTCCTCCACAATTCCCCCAAGAGGGATAGCCACTATAAAAAACACTTCCGTGATGATACGTGTTTGTCACAGTAGGTCACGTTTTCTGTCATGCATGTACATCCATGACGATTTTATGACATAATCAAGATAGTCATACATGTGCTGTCGTAGAAGTGTTTCATGATATTACCAAAATTATAATCACAGAAGTGTCCACTTCCATGACGATAAATGCCGCGTCATGGAAGTGGTTTCGTCAAGGATGACCGACACGTGGCATCCACCGTAACGGGTCGTCGTTAAGCTATCGGGTCCGGTTTGTGATCTGATAACCCGCTAACAGCCACGACCAATGTTGATTTTCCACGTGTAAAATTCTCATTGGCTAACGGAACTACGTGTCAGCTCCACGTTGGCACAAGTATCACTCATCCAATGGGCGAGATGCGCCTATGATATGTTGACACATGGATCGGCCCAAAAGTGGCCCATAAAGATTAAATGGGCCGGCCCAATTAAAGGCCCACAAAATTTTGCGGACCATAATTGGCCAGCCCAGCTAAAGGCCCACAAGATTTTGCAAACCATAATGGACCGACCCAGTTAAAGGCCCAACATTCTCAGTTAAGGCCCGTACGGCTAGTGTCAAATCGGCCCGTCAACGGCCCGTCCTAAACTTGTCATCATGGCGGCCCATGGTCACTTCTGGCCCGTTAACAGTCCACTAAGTATTTGGGCCGAATTACGGCCCGGTGTGTTTTCGGCCTGTTAAAGATCCTGCTTCATTTGGGCCCATTTATAGGCCATTGAAACTTTCGGCCCATAAATGATCGTGAAGGATTTGGGTCATATTCGTCCATATCTGACATCCAGCCTATTAGAGGCCACTATAGATTTGGGCCACTTTCAGCCTGTTGTGATTTTTGGCCTGTTAACGTTGGACGAAATCCAAGGGCCATATGTGACCCAACGTCACATCGGGCCTATTATCGGCCCATATAAAACTGACACTAATGAAGCCCGACCGAACTTCCAACCTGTTAAAGGCCCGTGTAGTAGGTCAGCGCATTTACGGCCCGTCTGAATTTCGGCATGTGAATGATCTGCATTGTAAATGGGCCACCATTTCGGCCTGCTAATGACCAGTGGGTTATTTGGCACAATTAGGGCCCAATGTCACTTTCGGCCTATTAAAGGACCATGTTATGGGCTCGAGATATTTAGACCTATAAATGGCCTATTGTTACCGAGGGCCCAAATTATGTTTAGGTCTGTTAAAGGCTCACTATGGGCACATGCCTAACAAAAAATTTTGAAAGCTTACGCTGATTTAGGCCTAGATATTTTTAGTGGGCTACATGCAAATTACGACCCATAATCATTTTTAGCCCAGTTGAAATGGGCCCGACGAATGTTGGCATGTTGGGCTCCTACGAAGCTTTCGGCTGAATACATTACTAAGATAAACCTACACTATACAAAAATAGCGTCGTAATTACTGCAGCCTTTGGCAGCATCATAAATGTTGTATCACAACAACAAAAAATTCCAACCATACAACAAAAGGCCTGTTGGCATAAAGTTTACAGTCCTTGCAGATAAAAACACCATCAGATGTATAGAAGTACAGATCATTTGACCTGAGTGCTAATATTTTAGGCTATAGAATTTGATGGAGTAGCATGATCTTCCCCTTTTTTTCTGCCATTGCTCTTGAACAACGAAGCAAATGTCTGATAGTCTAGTTTTGAAACCATTCATATCTTGACGACATTTGTCAACCACTATTCTTGTTTCCAAAACGACGTCCATTAGGGATTGGACTTGTGTGTGGAGCACAGATATATCACTCTGTCTAGCCGGAAGATTTTGTTCAGTAGGCGATTTGAACAAGGTTACCTTGACAACCAATCTAGAATTACGCAGGAAGGTGTTTTTTGCACTGTTAGTGGAGAGATACTAACGCACTGCAGCAAGAGGTGACATTGCGCCTGTGGTAGCCTCGTCACCTTCAGATGGTTGTGGCTATTGAATTATTTGTTCCATAGTTTGCTGAAAGTTTGAACTTGTAGATTAGTGTACTAGATATGTTACTAATGAGATAAAAACAAACAAAATAGGTTTCACGTTTATACATAACTTATTTTGGTGAACTACTGTAATACATTAACATGTATTGTAGTTCCAACTACATAATAAAATCACTTTCAGAACATATGTCCATGTAGCATGCCTACTGTATTGTCTATTTCCTCACATTCGTTGACATCTAAGGATACAGAGACATGGTTTAAAGTAGGATGAACATAGTATGACATCATTCATATCATGGGCAAACAGATGTAAAACAAACAGGCTATTGTATCATTGTGTGCGCACGTGAACATCACAACTAGATTATAGATCAAGACCAAAAGAATATCCTTCATCTTTTTTAAACCATGTAAGGTGAAATGATACGTTAAGACAACTGTGTATAAAAGTGAACAAAGTAACTGACAATGGCTGCAAACCAAGCAGTTAAATGAACACTTCACAGTACCAATCAGTTCAAAGGCAGGAGGAGTAAGGACTTACAACAACAGCTTGAATTGGTGTGCTCATGCCCTTCATCTTGCTGGTGTGGCAATCCTTGAAGATTTTCACTACATTCGGTTCAGGTTCTTTTTGGTCTGCACGGGCTTTCCTCTATATTTGGAACAAGTCAATATAGATACGATAATATGGCACCGAAAAAAAGGAACTAACAGCTATTTATAAGAGCCTCGCAGTGTGCAATATAGCTACGAGATCCTATTGTTTGTTGGAATTTCACTTTAAAATGGTTGGTCTTGTTCTTCAAATAGTTGGCCTAGAAGAAGATACACTTGTAAGGAACATACATAAATATAAGTTTAATATGTGGTTTGATCAAATACATATACCCTACCTGATACTTTGGATCAGATCAGTGTTTAACAAGGGCTGTCCAGTCTTCATCTGTAATATAGTCCATTGGAGATGTTTGGGCGATTTCATTGTTGTTAGCCTTGCCTTCAAAGTGAGATTTTCTAAGGTGGTATCGATACTGTCGCAGAGCAGACTGAAAAACATGAGTGCATGCTTGTTTAGTTGCATCAACTTTTGGATCCAATTTGAACCTCATCTGTTAAAAAAAGAATGTGAGTCTTATTAGGAGGAAGCTAGAAAGTATGGGACAGAGCAAGACAATATTACAAATTGTGATGAATAACATTACTTGCGGATAAATGGTCAAGGTGTTAAACTGGGTATTGTCTTTCTCATTCCTGTACTGGATCCACGTTGGGAGGATACATGCATGACACCTAACGGCAATGGCTGCCTCTGATACTAACTTTGCTGACTCTGTAGCATCACGTGACCTTTTTAACTTGCCTCAAAATGGATCTCCATTCTTCCTCCTTTAGATTTTGTTAATCTGTCAAGCATTATCTCTGATGTCTGTTTCCGCTTGCGTCGTGGTGCTAGTTCAACAAAGAATATGAAAAGTGTTAGTGCACATCAAACTGTGAGAGTATATATAAAGGAGCATGCAACTGCAACTTGAGCCGGCCAGGTACCATCTTCGTGTTGATGCTCATGAGGTTCATCTGATCTTGTCAAGTCCTGTTTGTGTTAGCGGTGCTTCAGAAGTAGTGTTAGGTGTGAAGGTAGCTTTGGAACTGGCCAGTTCCGGAGCAAATGAATGAGTAACTCATTGGGATGCTGGTACAGTTGAAGCGGATGCTACAGTTGGTGGAGCAGATGATACTGTATTTGTATATTTAGCCGGTGGACTTGGACCTTCTACTGTACTATAAGTACCAGCAGAATCTCGAGGGCAGATCATTTTTCGTTTCACCCGACGAGTAACACCATTCCCTACTATATGCGTTGGAGATGCCCTAAGTTAAGCTCCGGTATCCATCCATGGGGTCTTCATACTAACGAAAGGTGCCTATATAGCAGGGCTTCTTCGATTCAAGGGATTTTCATAGAATTTTGGAGTAATCAAATTCATTAGTTTTTTTCCTACGTCGGTCATTCGATCCAGTCATTTGTATTAGATTCCATAGAAATTTAATATCTACTCAAACCTCTTGAAAAAGGTTCTCTTTTTTGATGCAATCAAACAAACTCAAAACCTGTAGGATTTCAGTGAACATGACATTTCAATCACTCAACTTTTTTTATTCCTGCATTTTTACAATTATGCAAGTAAAGATGACCCAAATGTGTTACTCCCTCCGCTTCAAAATACTTGTTATGATTTCTTTATTAGTTCTAAAACAACGACAAGTATATTCCAACGAAGGGAGTATAAACCAACCAGCCAGCCGAACTAGGATTCTCAAAAAAAAAAAGCCGAACTAAAACAATTCAAACAAACCCATCCCTAACTGACTAAGCCTAGAATCTTGACACGATAAATTACTATATATACAAGAGGGTCGAGACAAGAAAGGCCTAACCTCCAAAACAAATTAGCCCAGCTAGTGCATAGCAGTAGCATAGTATAGAACAATAACGAACAAACATCAAAATTGGGTGGTACCAGTACTACTCATCCAGCTGACCTATGCTCCCAGCTAGCGCTCGGATGCTCAAGTAGTGCTCACCAACTCTAACCTAACCCACTCTAGCAGGTCAACGGCCCCAAAGAAGAAGCTAACGTACGCATGGTTTGGTTATGCATCTCTGCTTTCAGAAAATGATGGGCATAATCTATTTCTAATCTAACCCATCTACCTAACCGGCATGGAGTTGGCGACGGGACGAGCGGCCGTGTTGTTTATTTATTCGGGTCCATGACGTGGCTTAATTAGTTATGGACATGTACATGTTCAACGGCTACAGGGGTAGTGACCGAATCCAGCAAAGACATCAGTCAGCACGCTTAATTAGTCACCATGCTGATTCTCAAAGAAAAAGTCACCATGCGTTAATGCGTACTTGTCCATACAATGGGCATGTAAGCCTGGATCCATTTTTGTATAGTCTATATTTAATATTTTAACGTTCATTGTGATAACGATGATGACAACGATGATAACGAAAAACACAACGAAGAAGAAGAAGAAACGGTCTAATGGTGGGAGTCATGGCTTAATTAGCTGCTGGTCGGTGGCGAGGGCTACATGGCAACTGGCGACTTGAGTGTGTGGTGGGAGAGTAGTGCGGCGGTTGCTATGGCAACTGAGGAGCAATGCTAGACCCACGTAAAGTTACGTGAGACTTTTACGTAAAGACTGATTTGGAGATAGTTAATTGGATTAGGATTAGTGGCTGGGGCCCACCCTGTTTGAAATAAGGGGGAGAAGAGTATTTAGGGAAGGGTACGTAAGTGTACGTAAGATATTTACGTAGGTCTAGTATTATTGGGCAACTGACTGCCCCAAGTCTCGATGGCCGGGAGTTCTTGCCTGAGGCCGACGGTGACGTCGTTCCCTTCACAAAGGGGTCGCTGCAATCTTTCTTCCTCCTTGGTACACAGGGTGAAAACTCCCGGATCTAGTTCGGATCGAGCAATCACGGTGATTCGGTGTCATGCTCAGCATGAAGACAACGTCTTGGAGTCCACAATCTCTATATTGTTCTCGATAGTTCTGGTGGTGGTGTTGATGAGGTCCTGTGGAATTGAGGTTTGCTTCAAATAGAGTTCTCACCTTGACCCAAGGGAGTGTCGTCAACATATTCGCTTGAGCTTTTGGTGGGATCCAGCATGCCAGGGACGGTGCTCCCAATCATCCTGGAAGGTTCCCCGACGAAGGAGTTTGATGTCGGGGTGACATTCCCCCACAAATTAAGGATGAGCTTACTTCTCTTGCCATCGGCTTGGGTTTGCATTTTGGTTCTACTTAGAGGAGATTGTAAAGATTTAAATATAATATTTGTACTGTGTTGGAGGAGAGAGAAAAGAAACGAACTATAAATTAGTACCCACCTGCAATACGACTCCAAAAAACTTTGTGAAAGAAGAAGGTGGGTCAAGCTGTGATAAAAATGGTACTATTAATCCGAGGCTTAGGCCTTTTCTTCCCTTTAAAGGCTTTGATTTAAACTTACAGATATTAAAATCGCATGCGCCCCCCCCCCCCCCCCCCCCCGGAGGACGCAAGCTCATCATGCATCACTGATTGCCTCCATGGCTAGAGTCTAGACGCACATGACACTACTAATAAACAATAAATTACTTGCTGAGACAGTAAAAACATGACAAGAGCATACTTCCAAACTTAATTACTTTAAAAAAGATATACCAAAAGTACTTATCCTTTTTGAACTTTGACATACTGGTACTTACAACAACGACAAGACAACATTAAACCAAAGCTAAACCATATGATTGGCAAATATATGCACTCATATATAGGGGGTTGATTAGTGCTGCAATATACTATCAGTACCATCAATGGATTTGTCATTCTCAAAGATGTTAATTGCATTTATGGAAAGATATTACTACCACTAACCTACTAGTACAAACTAGACTCCCTTTCCAGTACTCTTCTATTCCCCTCCATCCCCGTCACAGGCGTTCAATCTTTGATTATTTGTACCGGTCGTGTCGTCTTCAATGTTGCAATCTTCTTTTTTCTTGATGAATTACATGCATCTCCGTGAGTTGACCTCATCGTGCCACTAGCAGCCGCACTCGAGACCAGCTATAGTGCTCACTCACTCAAGTTGCCGCGTCCTCACCAACTCCATATGGGTTGCTATATATACATATCCCACGACGTCATGTATGGATTTCTTGTTCGTTCATTTCTCTTTGGCACGTAATCGCCCAATATATAGTTAGCAAATGTATCTCCGTCACAAATCCAGAGACAATACAAGCCTCTACACATGCATGGAACACACTATATACTACTCCCTCCGTTCCTATCTTTCTAGACATTTCAAATGACTACTACATATGGATGTATGTAGACATATTTTAGAGTGTAGATTCATTCATTTTGCTCCGTATGTAGTCACTTATTGAAATGCCTAAAAAGACAAGTATTTAGGAACGGAGGGAGTAGCAAGTTGCGAGAGGGAGAGAAGTCTAACATATTAGATAGGTGTAGGTGTAAACGTAAAAAAAGATAGGTGTAGGTGTAGCAGACTAGCAGGTCAACGACCCAAAAGCAGAAGCTAAAGTATGGTATGATTATCTATCTATCCATATCTTTAGGAGAAGCCTTTAATCTAGAGAAGACAATGAAAAAATATGTGCAATGTGTTATTTATTAGCCTTATCTTTGGTAACTATATATTTCTAAATGCGTGGTGAGAGATATTGTTGCTAAAAGACCATCTCTTAATTAAGAGAAAGTAAGCCATTTTATGCTTTGTCTATCTTCCAACTTACCATTTATATTACGGTGACACTTCTAAAATAGAATCATTGTACACACCCTGATTTTATCCATCCATACATCCAAACTTAGCATGAATTTATTTATTTGTCACGAAATGATTGAATTAAGGGGCATGCACGGATGCGGTGATTAATGACCAGCCTCAGAAGATCCAAACCCCAACGACGTAGACAACTTTTCATTTGAAATTTCAAATGTCAAGACAAACCGGGACTGATTCCAAGTATAGTATAGGAGAGCGACAAGAGCAAACCCCTAGACTAATCGCCCAAAAGGAAGTAATACTCCTATAACGATAACAAAACAACACGAAGCCAAAACTTAACCATATGATTGGCAAGTGACGAATGCTATATAGAGTGATGATTAGTTAGTACTCCAATATTGTAATGCTCCACTATGGCCTTACTAATGTTGGTTTTTGGAATTATCATTGTGAAGGTGCTAATTGCTTTTATGAAAAAAATGCGACTACCATATTTGCTATCAATAACCGGATTCCCTTTCCATCAAATCCCTCAATCCTTCCCTCCATCCCCTATCACATCATGGGTGGGCCTGGGTCGCTCTCCCTCCCACCAACGAAACCAAGGGAACAAAGAACAACTCTGTGTGCTTCCTCTCTCACCTACCCTCTCTTTCGTTGCCCGTCCCCCGAATGTGATGAAAAAGGAGAAGAGACAAAGAAGAAGTAGTATGGCGGCGTCATGGGTAGGTACAGTCAGTGAAGAGGGCTACATGGAAACTCACAAGTGGAATGTGTGGCGATGGTGTGGTACGGCGGTTGCTACAATGATCGGTTGTGCTGAGACATGAAGGCGAGGAGTTATTGCTGGGGCCGTCAATGGTGGTGTCCTTGACACCATTTCCATCTCGAGGGCGTTAGTACGGCCTTTCATCCTCTTTGGCACACTAGGTCAAAACCCTCATATCTAGTTCAGATCGAGCGATGACAATTGCTTTGGCATCATCCTCGTCATGAATGTGTCATCTTGAGGCCCACAGTCTCTCTACTACTCTTGGTGGTGGTGACACTGGTGAGGTCTTTCGCGATAGGGTGCTTACCTTGACCTGATGGAGTGCCCTCAACCTAACGACGTGAGCTTCCGGTTGCCCTCGCCTTTCGTGGACGGTGCTCCCAATCATTGTGGAAGGCGGCGGCGGGGGGGGGGGGGGTCCCAGTGAAGGAGTTTGATGGTGGTTTAAACATTCTCCACAAAATCTTGGTTGTGCTTACTCCTCTCGCCAACGGCTTGGGTTCTTTAGATGTTAGCTTTTGCTGTTTCCGTGTGGCTTATCTACTTGGTTTGCGTTTTGATTCTACTCACACTAGCGCTTAGTTGGTCTGATCTTGTGTGTGCGCTCGTGTGTATGTAAGCTTGCCTTATAAGCTAGTTCGACACTTTGTATCTTTTTTTGACGCTTTGTATCTCTTGATGTTCAAGGTATCATTAATTAAACCCTTAAAGGTGAAGAAGATGAATGTATATTTATTCTCTCCATGAACCGTTAACGGAATATGCAGATTATTACGACCATGTGTATGCGTTGATTCAGCACTTTGTATCTTTTGACGTTTAAGATATCATTAATTAAACCCTTAAATGTGAAGAAGACGAAAGTACATTTATTCTCTCCATGAACCGTTAACGAGATGTGCAGATTTATTATGGCGCCGGCGCCAAATAACGGTCGGCATCACAAAAATTCCAAGCCCCCAACACACAGGCAACTTTCCGTTTCAACTTTCAAATATTAAAACTGCGTGATCGCGCCAATCCAAACCCATCCCTGATTGACTCCAAGTATATGAATCTAGACATACATGGCACTAATAAACAACTTGTTACAAGAGAGCGAAAGCAAGACAAAGAGCATACTTCCAAACCTAATCGCGTGCCTCCAAAGGCATATTAGTAGGTTTTTTTAGCATCAACGTACTAGTAATTATTACAACAAGAGTGACAAGGCAACATCAAACCAAAACCAAACCACATGATTAGCAAATACTATGTAAATAGGGTGATGATTAGTGCTCCAACATATATGCTACCAATCCAATGGATTTGTCATTGTCATTGTCAAGATGCTATAATTTTTTTTGAGAAATGTCAAGATGCTATAATTTCTTTTGTGGAAAGAGGATGATGCTAATAAACTACTCCTACTAACTGGGCTCCCTTTCCATCTGCTCCCCCTAATCCCCCTCCCACCAGATGTGGGCCTGGCCCGGGCCCACCACCAACGGAACCAAACAACAAGACCCTGCCGCGCCACACCGCCGAGACTCCACATTGTTGATGCGTGACATGAAATGACACTCCACCGCAAACCGTCCACTGGTCCCTCTAGCCAATGCACACCTCCAAGAATGACGCCTCCAAGGAGGGAACAACAGAAGAGATCCGCCATCATCCGATCAACTGATCAAGGGTTTCCCCTGGAGGTAGCAGGAGGAGTTGGGAGCTTCGCCTCGATGATGCCTTCATGAAGGACACGACGCAAAGGCGTCACCATCATCGGCTCTGGCCACCGGCCGAAGATCAGGTTTTCACCCAGATATGTCCCAAGAACATCCACCTGACAACCTGTGCACCGTCCAGACTACTTTCAAAGCCCCAGATCTAGCCGCCCAGATCCGGTGACCAACCACGACAGCACTACCATCGTGGGAGCCCTGGCACACCGGCCACTGCCTGTTTGTGCCACCATTGGAGCCTGGAGGAGGGCCGCTACCCCACCTTGCCAAACCGCGAGAGCGGCCGAGAGGTATCCCGCATGCTCTCCACCTTCTCTGATCCGAACCAATCCAGAGATAATACAAGCCTCTACACATGCATGGAACATACTATATATGAGCAAGTTGCGAGAGGCGTAGGTGTAGCAGGTCAACGACCCAAAAGCAAAAGCTAAAGTATGGTACATTTGTCTATCTATCCATATCTTTAGGAGAAGCCCTTAATCTAGAGAAGGCAATGAAAAAAATATGTGCAATGTATTATTTATTATTCTTATCTCTGGTAACTAGATATTTCTAAATACGTGGTGAGAGGTATTATTGCTAAAAGACCATATCTTAATTAAGAGAAAGTAAGTCTTTCTTATGCTTTCTCTCTCTCACCTCATCATTCATCTGACGTGCACTTTCAAAATGAAATAATTGTACATGCCCTGGTCTTATCCACCCATCCATACAAACTTAGTGTGAATTTATTTAGTTTCCACGAGATGATTGAACTAAGGGGCATGCATGCCAGCGGTGATTAACGGCTAGCCTCTCAAGATCCAAGCCTCAACGAGTAGAAAAATTTTCGTTCGAAGTTTCAAATGTCAAGACAAAACCTGATTGATTCCAAGTATAGGTAGAATATACACACACAAAAGGTATAATAATGTAGTACAGTATTGGAGAGCGACAAGAGCAAACCCCCAGACTAATCCTCCCAAAGGATGTAGTACTCCTATAATGATAACGAAACAAAACGAAGCCAAAACTTAACCTTATGATTGACAAATGATGAATGCTATATAGAGTGATGATTAGTTGGCACTCCAATATTATAATACTCCACTATGGCCTTACTAATGCTAGTTTTTGGTATTATAATTGTGAAGATGCTAATTGCTTTTATGGAAAGACACAACTAGCATATTTGTTATTAATAACCAGACCCCCTTTCTATCAAATTCCCCTAATCCCCCCTCCATCCCTATCACATCATGGGTGGGCCTAGGTCGGACTCCCTCCCACCAACGAAACCAAAGGAACAAATAACAACTATGTGAGCTCCCTTTGCTCCTCCCCCGAATGTGATGATAAAGAAGAAGACAAAGAAGAAGCATTATGGCGGCGAGATTCGTGGGTAGGTGCAGTCGGTGAAGAGGGCTACATGGCAACTCAAGTGGAATGTGTGGTGGTGGTGTGGTGCAACGATTGCTATAATGATCGGTTGTGTTGAGACATGGAGGTGAGGAGTTATTGCTGGGGCCGTCAACGGTGGTGTCCTTAACATCATTTCCATCTTGAAGGCGCCATTACAACCTTGCATCCTCTTTGGCACACCAGGTCAAAACCCTCAGATCTAGTTCAAATCGAGCGGTGCACAGTGCTTCGGCATCATGCTCGTCATGAATGCACCATCTTGAGGTGCGCTGTCTCTCTACTACTCTTGGCGGTGGCAGTGCTGGTGAGGTCTTTGGCGATAGGGTGCTCACCTTGATCTAATGGAGTTTCATCAACCTGGTGACTTGAACTTCCGGTGGCTCTCGCCCTTCGTGGATAGTGCTCCCAATCATTGTGGAATGGGGTCCCTCGATGAAAGAGTTTGATGGTGGTTTAAACATTCTCCGCAAATTCTTGGTTGTGCTTACGCCTCTTGCCAATGGCTTGGGTTCTTTAGATGTTAGCTTTGCTATTCCGTGTGGCTTATTGACTTAGTTTTGCATTTTGATTCTACTTACACTAGCGCTTAGTTGGTCTGATCTTGCGTGTGTGTGTGTGTGTGTGCTCGTGTGTATGTGAGCTTGCCTTGTAAGCTAGTTCGACGCTTTGTATTTTTTTTGACACTTTGTATCTCTTGACGTTCAAGGTATCATTAATTAAACCCTTAAAGGTGAAGAAGATGAATGCATATTTATTTACTCCATGGACCGTTAATGGAATATGCAGATTATTACGATCAACCATGTGTACGCGCTGATTCGGCACTTTGTATCTTTTGACGTTCAAGATATCATTAATTAAACCCTTAAATGTGAAGAAGACGAAAGTACATTTATTCTCTCCGTGAACCGTTAACGGGATGTGCAGATTATTACGGCGCATGTGCGTGCGCTGGCGCCAAATAACGGTCGGCATCACAAAAATTCCAAGCCCCCAACACATAGGCAACTTTCCGTTTCAACTTTCAAATATTAAAACCGCACGATCGCGCCAATCCAAACCTATCCCTGATTGACTCCAAGTCTATGTATCTAGACACACATGGCACTAATAAACAACTTGCCACAAGAGAGCGAAAGCAAGACAAAGAGCATACTCCCAAACCCAATTGCCTCCAAAGCCATATCATTAGTTTTTTCCTCGGCATTGGCATACCAGTAATTACAACAACAACAACAATGACAAGGCAACATCAAACCAAAACCAAACCACATGATTAGCAAACATGTAAATAGGGCGATGATGATTAGTGCTCCAACATATATACCACCAATGGGTTTGTCATTGTCATTGTCATTGTGAAGATGCTATAATTGCTTTAGTGGAAAGAGGATGATGACACCAATAAACTACTCCTGCTAACCGGGCTCCCTTTCCATCTGCTCCCCCTAATCCCCCCCTCCCCATCACAGGTGGGCCCCGGCCCGGCCCGGGCCCACCACCAACGGAACCAAACAACAACTCCGTGAGCTCCCTCCCCGTCTCCACCCCTCCACCCCCTCCCCGAAGGGTGCCGCGAGCTGCTGGTGGGAGCTGCTGACCTCGCCGCGCCGCCGGCGACGCTTCCGTCCCCTCCGCCGCCGCCGCAGCTCCTCCGCGCGGGTGAGCGCCCCTCCTCCCCTCCGCCCTCCCTTGTCCCTCTTCCCACGCCGCCGCGGTTCCGGGGAACTCCCCCGGGCGAGCGAGCCATCTCCAGCGCGCACGCCGGGCTCCGATCCGCGCGGCCCAGACCGCGGGCCGGGCGGCCGAGCGAGCCCTTGCTCGGGAGGGAGCTGGCAAGCGGGGCGCGTGGGGTTCACGCGGGGTTCGCGCTGGGAATTTTGAATTTCGTGGCGGTTTCCCAGCACCGCCGCCGCCGCCCCCCGGAATCTGCGGTGGATTTCTGCTAGGTTTTCCGAGGCGGTTTCCGTGGTTCTCGGCTGCTAAAGCTTGCCTTTTTCTCCCTGCTCTTCTTCCTCCTCGTCGCAGATTCAGTTGCCCAGCGACCGGCCCACGGCCGTGGAGGAGCGGTGCTGATTGAGGTCGCGAGATTCGGGGTTCTGCCAGGGGCGGGGGAAGTCTCCGGGGCGATTCGGGGGAGGCCTCGTCGGATTCCGGCGGGGATTCAGCGGCGGAGGCGGCCTCGTTGGACTCCGGCGCTTGGGAACCCCTCCTAGGAATGGCCGCTGGCGGCGACGGCGGCGCCAAGTACAACTCGTACAAGGCGCCGGGGCTGCGGGGCGCGATACTGGAGGCGGCGCACGCCTCGTGCCTCGGGGACCGGTACGCGCTCGGGGAGCAGCTCGGGTGGGGCCAGTTCGGGGTCATCCGGTCCTGCTCCGACATGGTCACCGGCGAGGCGCTGGCCTGCAAGTCCATCGCCAAGGACCGGCTCACCTCCCCCGACGACGTGCGGGGGGTCCGGCTCGAGATCGAGGTCATGGCGCGCCTCTCGGGCCACCCCAACGTCGTCGACCTCAAGGCGGTGTACGAGGACCAGGACTCGGTGCACCTCGTCATGGAGCTCTGCGCCGGCGGGGAGCTCTTCCACCGCCTCCAGGAGCGCGGCTGCTTCCCGGAGCACGAGGCCGCCACGCTCTTCAGGTACCTCATGGAGGTCGTCGCGCACTGCCACAGCAAGGGGATCGTGCACCGGGACCTCAAGCCCGAGAACATCCTCCTCGTCAGCAAGTCGCCGTCCTCGCCCATCAAGCTCGCCGACTTTGGCCTCGCCACCTACACCCAGCCTGGTATGGTTGATTCACAAGTCTGGTCACCTCTGGATTAGTCATGTCTGGTGGTCTTTGGAGGCTAAATTGGGGGTTTGGATTTTGTCAGGTCAAAGATTGAGCGGCACGGTGGGGAGCCCGTTTTACATTGCGCCGGAGGTGCTTGCCGGCGGGTACAACGAGGCTGCCGATGTGTGGAGCGCCGGGGTTATACTCTACATCCTTTTGAGTGGCATCCCACCGTTCTGGGGGAAGACCAAGTCGAAGATCTTCGAGTGTATCAGGTCGACAGAGCTGCGGTTCCCTTCCGACCCCTGGGACAGGGTTTCGGATTCGGCCAAGGAGCTCATCACCGGCATGCTGCGGCGCGATCCCGCACAGAGGCTCACAGCTGAGCAAGTTCTAGGTGAGACATCAGACATACATCATCTGTTTTGAAACCATAGGATGCTCGGCATTCCGTTCCTTTCTATATCATTAGCATCATACACAAGCATAGAAGTGACCTTTGGTTCTTGATGATTCATGTCCATGCCTTCATGCAACTGAGCTGTAGACCAGAATGTAGAGATCAATCGGAATTTGGTTGATCAGTATACAATTGTTTATTTAAAGCTGTTTTGAATAAGATATCAAGTCTTCACTGCTAAGTCATGAGCTAGCGCCAGCTAAAGGTTCAGTGTTAGGGTCATGTTCTGGATTTCTGGTAGAACCACTAGGGTACACAAATAAACAAGTCTGAATCTTTGCTGCCCCTTGAATGTTTCCTTTTGATAAATAAAATTCACATGGTTGCTTCTTTATTAGTGTTGATGATTCATCTCTGTCACCCTTGATAGAATCTTTGTTTGGCTGTCATTGCTTCATTTCCAGACCTTACTGTGTAGTACAGATCAGCTGTTAATGGTTTCCTTTCTCCTGATGATAGTTTACAGTTGTTTACCATCTGGGGTTTATTGCCTAAACAACCGCCCTTTGTGCAGAGCATTCCTGGATACGAGAACACGCCAACGATTCGCGCGATTCCTGCGGTGGTTGCCTTGAGATCGGCCTTGGGAGGGAGGAGCCTGGCTCATGCTCGTTCTCCACGCCGATGGCGACACGCAGCCGCGACGTGAGCTTCAGCACCGGCGGCCCGATTGCCTGCCAGGGCCTGTCGGAAGAACCCTGCTCTCCAACATTCTCCTGTAGATCCTCCTTCTCTGCGTTCAGCGCAGCCAGGGCTCCAGCTCCATCTTGCGGAGCCTTGTTATTCTCATTCGGTGACAGCCCCGAACCCATGAAGGATGCTGCGCCTGTGGTGTCGATGCCGAGCTTCTCATTCTTCTGTGGGCTAGGGTCCGACGAGCCTGAGCCATTGGTGGCATCAGGCGACATCACCACGGAGAAGGGAGCTCATTGTGTCGAAGACGCCGCGGTGGTGTGCCTCAACACCTCCTCCTCGGCTCTGAGGAGGATGGCGGAGGCGGCCCTGAGAGGGGCGGCTGTGACGAGGGCGAACCCGTCGTCACGCAGCAGGCGGAACCACACCATCGGCGCCGGCGACGAGCGGGGGCACCAGCATGACCTGGACATGGCGGTCGCCGAGTCGGTGATCCGGTGGGCGTCGTGCACGCACCTGTCCACCACCCTCTCCCTCCGCGCCTCGCTCGTGTGCTAGCATCAGCTCTCCACCGGCGTCGGAGTTTGTTCCTGTAGCCTGTCTCTCTGCTTGCACTGCGACGCAAGCCGGGGAAGTGAGATGAGAAGAGAAGAGATTAGAGATGAGTGTGTCACTGCCACTGGTTGTAGTAGAATGTAATCTGGACATGATGATATATCTATATATTGTTATAGACTTATAGTAGATCGCCGAGTGTTTGTTGCTGGTGCCAAGTGATGATGCGAAATCTGTGTTTGGAACTTATGAATTTTGCGGAACGGGTCGATTTACGGAGAAATTGACCGTGTTTTCAGCCTCTGCGGCTGGAGAGTTTGTTCGTAAAATTTGAGAGGATTTGACCAGAAATTTGAATGGTTTCTTATAATGCTGAGAATCGTTTCCTTCTTTCAAAGAAGTTTAGGCAACAACTTCCGAAGCTGAAACTTTGCTCTGCCTCGCTCGCGCATTTCGTCGAACACCATGTCGTCCACCGCCGCCGCCGCCCCGTCCGACGGCGACGCCAAGCTCCAGTGCTTCCTGCAATGGCTCCAGGTCGCGCCCTCTCCTCCCTCCCCTAGCCCCCCCGGTCCCCGTGCTCTCCTAAACCCTGGCCGCTTTCCACCGCAGGCCAACGGCGCCGACCTCCGCGGCTGCACGATCCGCGCCTGCGGCCGCAAGGGCTTCGGCGTCTACGCCACCGCCGCCGATGCAGGCGCCGCCGACGGTAACCATCGCTCTTCTCCCCCCTGCCGGAGGCTCTGCAAGGCCCTGATCGATCGGCCGCGTGGTTGGTGGTGCAGGGGTGGTGATGGCGGTGCCGCTGGACCTCGCCGTCACCCCGATGCGGGTGCTGCAGGACCCGCTCGTCGGCGCGCGGTGCCGCGCGCTCTTCGAGGAAGGTGGCGTCGACGACCGCCTCCTCGTCATGCTCTTCCTCATGGCCGAGCGCCTCCGCCCTAGCTCCCTCTGGAAGCCGTAAGCTCACACCTTCTCCCCCTGCTCTCAACTCTGAACTCTGAACCACCGTTAACTTTTGTGGATTCTGCTCGTTGCGTCTGCAGGTACTTGGATGTGCTCCCGAGCACCTTTGGGAGCTCCGTCTGGTTCAGCGACGAGGAGCTCGCGGAGGTGGAAGGCACAACGCTGCACCGCGCCACGGTCATGCAGGTTCGTCAGTTGCAGACTGCTGCTTTTGCTTCTTTGTTGGATTGGGCATTGAGAGAGCAGTACATTGGTGGAAATGAACATAATGGGGGCTTTTGTTTCAGAGAGAATCGTTACAAAAGTTATTCGATGATAAGGTGAAAGGTCTGGTCGAGGAGCTTCTACATGTCGATGAATCGGGAAGGTTTGTTGAGATTTTGCTCCGCATTGGCTCTTTACCAAACACACGCACACACAGTTCCTTTATTATCTCAAAGGAATGCTTTTGTGCTGTGGTTTTGCTGTACAGGGGATTGCACCTTTTCATATATGAACCTCATACCCGTCAAATGTTTTATTTTGCAGCTCAATTGAAGTGCGGTTTGAGGACTTCCTTTGGTATGCGTATCACCAGTTGCATTTATAGTATTAACGGAAGTATATAAATTTTATTTGATATCATTTTGCCAGCATGGTTTCCCATGCTAATATGTGGAAAGTCCCAATTAGGTGAAAACTTTATTATCAAGGAATATGTACTTAATTAAAGCAACGGTTTCAACAGCCAATCCTTCCTTTAAATCCGATTGTTTAACAGCTTAGACTTCCGAAATGAGGCCTTTAATTATCTGCAGGTTTATTTCTTCTCTTTTTCTCCCCATGCCAATCACCAATATGAGTTTATGCCAGGGCAAACTCGATTTTCTGGACTCGAGCGCTGAACATCCCACTGCCTCATTCTTACGTTTTTCCGGGCTCGCTTGATGAACAACAGAACAGAACTGGGGAAGCTTTGGGTGCTTCTAGTCTCACCAATCAACAGGTTAGTTTGAATCTTCCCGAACAAGAGCCGTCTAGCAACTCAAGTTTAATCTTAAGTATTTTTCATTCTCGCATTGTATGTAAATTTCCTTTTCTATTTTATACCGGTGGTTCTGGATTTGTTTCTTATGCACAACCTTTGTGGAATATGGCTAAATGTCAGTGGAACTAGTTAACGGGTATTTAACCACAAAGAGAAGAACCTTAGCTACCATTATTATCACTGCCAAGGATCAAATATTTAATTGGGTGACAGGTGAGTAGTCATAGCTGCAACTTACGCGACCCACATATCCTAGAATTACAATGTCACAATTACTGGCATTTGTTTTTGCTGCATAAATAATTATCATCAGTTTTTAACCTCTTTTGAGGGGCACAGCAAACAATGGGAAAACTGCAGTTTAGAACACAGTGATTTTATCTGTAAGATATAGAGAAGTGATGCTGATGAAATAATGGTTTCCTGTAACTGCTGGAATAGTGGGCATCCATATACTCGTTATTACAGAAATCATGCCTAACAGTTCAGCTTGTAAAACACAGTCTAACTATCAAGGACTAAAATGGACTTAAATAGTCACACAAGGGCTAAATAATACTCGCTCCGTTCACAAATATAAGATTTTCTAACTTTTTCCTAAATCAGATGTATATAGACACGTTTTAGCGTGTTTGTTCACTCATTTCAGTCTGTATGTAGTCCATATTGAAATATCCAAAACTTCTTATATTTGTGAACGGAGGGAGCAGTACATTAATAGACCTATAATATAGCAATACTTGGAAGAACTTCTTGATGCTTGATGAGCTAGCGCCAGTCATTTTTTCTAATAATTATGGCTTCTGGTATCTTATTTTTATTTATTCCAATAAGCTAATAGATATCATCATCTACAACATAACACTTGGTGTTTATTTGCAGGAAACTGACATTACAACGAAGAATTGTAGTGGTGAAGAGATTCCTGAATCTTGTAATACAGAGTCAATTTGGGTTGAGGGGCTCGTGCCAGGAATCGATTTCTGTAACCATAGTAAGAGTCCTAAGTAAAGTACACGAATGATCTAGATTTAAGTCAGTTGGCATGACATATTGGAGGATACCCATAAGAAACACTTCAGTGTGTATTTGCCAAGAGTTACATGAATTTTACTAGTGAAGACAGTCAAGCTTTCTCTGTTAAATAAGTATTGATCTTTCCCCATTCTAAGATAAGCTTGATTGTCCACTCTAGATGTAAAGGCTCTGGCGACATGGGAAGTTGATTCGGTGGGAAATTTAACAGGAATTCCTGCTTCAATGTACCTCATGCTTGGTAATTATGCTGATCCAAATTTTGTATCTCATAGTTCTTCGTTTAAGATTTTTTTCCGAACTTGTTTGTTAGTAGATTTTAGTTCCCACTATGGTCGTGTCTATTCTTTGTGGAGGCAAATTGCTCGGTAACATCACAGAGATCATGCCAGTTTAAAAACATCATCAGTGTCTTGTGTGTCACTGGCTCACTTACAAGTGGCCCCAGGGACCATTTGCCAGCCTCACATTAAATGGTGTTTTTCCATCTTATACAGTTTTACAATGTCACTGATCTAACCTCCTTATATTCGTTTCTTTCTGAAGTGCAAGCTGGTAAAAGCTCTGTTGAGACTGGGACAGAGATCTACATAAATTATGGCAACAAAGGAAATGAGGTACTTATACAATTATTAACAAATCTAGCCTTTGTTTTACAGCTTTTGAGACTTTAGAGTTGACTTTATTAAGGCATGGAGTAAGATGCGATGCGATGAAAACAGCGATAACATGTGATATCAAAGCATGAACTAACACTAGATCTAAGGGTATAAACCACCAGGACAGCTAAATATTATCCTATATAATATTTGTTACCTTTCGTTCTCTTTATATAACAATCCTTCCCTTTTGATCATATTTGATGGAGTTAGTATTTATCACCTGTCTTCAGACTTGTTCATCATCGTTTAGCTAGTACACGTCATGGTACATTTTTTCTAGAATGGTAAAAGTTCTCAGATGTAGTTTCTTTAGAGTTGCACACACAGTTACACGCCCGATGAATAATCTAGAGAAGAATTATCATGTAACTGAGGCCTGACAGCTTGCATAATGAAAGGATAAATGTTTGGACGGGGCGAGGAAGGTACACACACTCCAGTCCACTGGCTCCATGTCCATTTTGTTTTGTCCATTGGATCTGTGATTTTCTACATGGATCCACATATCCTTACAGATTTACTTTTGATACATATATGCTAGTTTAAGAGTGCATATTGGCTCTAGATTTTCAGCGTACTTAAAACAGGGAAGGTACTTTTCTATCTCATTGGTGAATGACAAGTTGCACTAACATCATGTTTGTTATCAAGAAACTATAGTGTGTTTCATGATTTACTATTTATGCGTGGGTTTAAAACAACATGTAGTCATTAAAGATACCAGCAAAGTCGCCATGATTTATGTATGGTTATCAGAATAGAATTACTGATGAAATGTATTTTGTGTTTACCAACAGGAATTGCTGTACCTATATGGATTTGTGGTTGACAATAATCCAGATGATTATCTCATGGTAACCCTCACATTGATGTATGCACCAAAAGTTTGTAATAAGATTTGTAGGATATATTTTGCAAATTTCATTTTCTGGTTAACGTATAGATTGCATGCTAAATGTGAACCCATTAAAGTGACCGATTGCAACGAAACAAAAAGAACCAGCTCACACTAAAAGGAGAAACAGGAAAGTCATTATTCACTGCAATTTTAGAATTAGGAGTTAAAGTTTGATAAATAGTACATCAATGCCTTCAGCGTATTCTAAGTTTGATAATAGATCAATACCTTTTTTAAGAACCTCTTATAGCATACTTATGTAAGAAGTAGCTGTTTATCCTTTGATGTCCTTGCTTTAACTGCAGGTTCATTATCCAGTAGAAGCTCTTAGACAGCTTCAGTCTGCTGACGTTAAGATGAAACTAATTGAGATGCAGGTACAAATATGTGTTTATTTTTTTTAAAAAAATTACACCAAGTGTTTATGTTTATCTTGTATGGCTTCAACTATGTTCTGTTTAGATGAACTTACCCAACACAAAGTTTTCTGGAATTGAGTCAGAAATTTGATTGCACTTATTATCTATACCCCGCCGTCTTTGGTTTGTTTTGTATGGGGTATTTGATATTTACTGAGTGGCTCGAGTTATTTTTTTTATTTGGAAAAACATGGTTCGAGATTGTGATGACTTTTCTAATGAATTCAACCCATCTGAGAAGCTGTTGCCACTTGCCAGCATGGCTCTCACTTTGTATGTATTTAATGTTTGCAGAAGGCTGAATTGAGATGTCTTCTACCTACAAGTTTGCTTGATAGGGGATTTTTCGGAACCAGCACCAGTTCTAGTGAAGATGATAACAAGAAAAATGCTAGTCATTTTTCTAGTTACAGTTGGAGTGGTCAACGCAAAGTTCCATCATATCTCCACAAAAATGTTTTCCCTCAAGAATTTTTAAGTACTCTTCGCACAATTGCCATGCAAGAACATGAGCTTGAACAGGTTGCTTCCCTGCTTGGAGAGGTTGGTGTTTTTCTTTCACATACTGAACAGCGTGGGTTGATTCCTACTCCCTCCGTTTGGAATTACTTGTCTCGGATATGGATGTATCTAGAACTAAAATACGTCTAGATACATCCATTTCTGCGACAAGTAATTCCGAACGGAGGGAGTAGATGACAAACTGGGTACTCTGAAAACAAAAGATGTAAAGTGAGTATTAGCTTCATATTTTAGCCATCATGCTACATTACCAACTGCTGGATGAGATGATGAGCTCCTTATATTTCTGTTTGGAGTAGCTTTACTATATATCATTATTGGTGTTAAAAAATACCATATAAAACATCGTTGTAGACCATCTGATTAACCTGTTAACAAGAGTGCCTGCTGTAAAGACACTGAGTTAAACCTGTGTATTTCCCTTTTTTGAAAGAGTTGTTCATGGAGGAACGGCGCTCTAGTTTCATAGCAATTTGTTTCGTTTGCTGATCTAACTCATTTTGAATTAAATTTTTGTTCTTAGCATTATGACATATGGCTTTTTTCTTTAAAGAAAAAGAGCGAGTCAAGAACCATTTTAGGATGCGTTGCATCTGGGCTTGAAGGACAGTAAGTGTTGTCTTTTTGTGATCATCTGGTTTTGAGACCCTTCTTTGAACTTGCTCTTACTAGGTTGGATCTAGTGAGGATGGAGAACCATCTGATGCAGAGATCAAAAGCGCTATATGGGAGGTGTGCGGTGATCATGGAGCGCTGGGATTGCTTGTGGATCTTCTTAGGGTGAAGTAATACAAACAATATGACTCCTTTTTCCTCCTCCTTCGTGCACCATGCACTTGTTATATTTGATAGAGCCCTGTCAAGTGTGAACAGTTAGTTGATCAATCCTCTCATTTTGCAAGAATGGCTGAACTTGAAGAAGGAACTGGAACAGAAGCATCTGACAGTCAACTGCTGGAGAAATTTGATTCCAACGATCCAGATGACTCCTTGAGGTAAATTTTCTTTATGTTGCTGGGAAGATGCCTGTTTTTATTTCCAACGCTTACTCTTCTTGTATAGATCTTAACATAATATAGTTATCCAAATTTACTTCTGGGCACTAGCAACAGTGACTATTTTAAGAGCCACAGTAAGCAATGTGTTCTTTTGGAGAAAGCACTCGATTGCCACAGCGTCAACGTGAGCAATGTAGCTGATATTGCTGGAATACCGCCTGAAATTTTCATCGCCCAGGGAAAACTAGAAATATGTTTCATTTGTTACGTCAATCAGTTCAATTGCCTGACCACTTTGGTTCCTGCAGTTATCTGTACATAAACAAGTCTGTGTAACTGTATTGTGCCATAAACAAGTGATTGACTCAAAACCGCACAATACCCTAGTTTCTGATCTTAGCTAGGGTGCATGTTTTGTCCGCATTGTCCTTAATAAATCTGACTGCCACGGCATCGGTGATTTCTTACTGTTTCCTTGTCCTCCTTTTCACAGTGCAACCGTCGAAGGCATCGAAGCGACGAAATCGAGAGTGAACAGAAGGTCGTGTATAGTGTACCGTAGAGGGCAGAAGCAGCTGACGAGGATGTTCCTCAGGGAGGCGGAACGTCTTCTGGAGCTGTCCGCGGAGGAGCAGACATAGAGACTTTGCTTACCTGGTACAACATGTGTTGGGAGCGACACATCTCTAACTAGACTTGTGTTGTTCCGCTTTGGAGAAATATATTTGCTACACCCAAACTTTGGACAAATATTGTTATCCTTGTATTGGGTTTTTTCAGACTTAAAAATAGGATCACACTCACACAAGGAAAGTGTACACTAAATACAATCCGTATGCCAATATGTACCTAGAACGCGACGGCTGCCCATCAAGCTCACTTTATTTAGTCTGATAATATGGCCAATGTCTTTATGCATTTTCATTTCCCGTGGGATGATTATCATCATAGATTTGATGTCTTTTGTCATCTCCTCCTAACCTTAGGGTGAGAGGGAGGGTCATATGATCCATTTCATTATGAAGTTCATGTTGCGGATAAGTGGACCCTCCTATGGAAGCCACGTGCTTGCACCTCTTGAGAAAGTGGCCGTTAACACGCAATGCATCAATCATCTATGATGTTCAGAAACAAGAATCATGACCTTGTCTAGAAATCACCAAGGTGATGCTAAAAAATAAGAACCAAGATCTTGTCTAGTTACCGCCAAGATGATGCTAAGAAACAAGAACCAACATGGGCGGAATATAAGAGCCGGTCAGTTTACTCTAATATCACAATTGGCACTATGATAACCAAAAAACTTGTAGATATGGTGCGATGAAGGTGATGTTTGGTAGAGAAGAGTTGCATTCTGATGCTCAGCTAAGTAAAAGCTGCATTATGATTCTTAGCTAAGTAGTCTGAGGGCTAAACGGAGCATCTTGTGAAACATGCAATGGTGTATATAAAGCCCAGCACTGAAGAAACTTAGCGAGAAAATAAAAGCATGCTGGAAGTGTGACATCAAAGTTACAAACCTCATGAAGTTACAAAAACGGGTTGCACAACTCATGAGCAGTACGTGCTATTAGTAATCACGTGTGAGATATACATGAACCGCGTGTTCAAAGTTAACCATATGCAGCACTAGATAAATTAAGTTAACAACGCTTTCTTCCGTGGCGGTAACTGAGCTGAACGTCCCTACTTCTCAACATAGCGCACAAAAACTAACTTCACTCTCTTCGTTTAGTCGCTAAAGTCGCTAAAGTCGTCATATGTACTGTACATGGGAGAAGACACATGCTGTAATCTGCAACGTTTATTTGTACTGCAGTGTGGTTATTCAGGAAAGAAATGGAAGCAGCAGTGGGTGGCCTCGGCCTGCGAAACCATGGCCCTGTTGCTATCATACCAGGAAGCGATCTACTCCCTCCGTTCCAAAATAAGTGTCTTAAGCTTAGTACAAATTTGTACCAAAGTTAGTACAAAGTTGAGACACTTATTTTGAGATGGAGGGAGTATTATTTATTTTGGAGTGGCCTTACTACCTACCATTCTTGCTGTTAAAAAAATACCATGAGAATGTTGTTGTAGACCATCTGGTTAAGCTGTTAGTCTGCTGTAATGTGAACAGAAAAACCTAGTTAATCAATGTATTTTATTGTATGAAATAACTGTTCATGAAGCAACAATGCTCTAGCTTCATAGCAATTTGCTTCATTTCCTGATCTAAATCATTTTGAATTACATTTTTGTTCTTAGCATTATCTTGTATGGCTTCTTTACAATGACCAGTTTGTTAAAAAAGGGCGAGTCCAGAAACGTGTTAGGATGTATTGTATTGGGGCTTGAAGGACCATATTGATCTAAGCCCCTTCCTTGGCCTTGTTCTTACTAGGTTGGATCTAATGAGGATAGAGAACCATCTGATGGAGAGATCAAAAGTGCTATATGGGAGGTGTGCGGTGATCATGGAGCACTAGGATTGCTTGTGGATTTTCTTAGAGTGAAGTAATACTCCCACTTTTTATATTTGGTAGAGCCCTGTCAAGTGTCAACACTTTGTTGATCAATCATTTCATTTTTCAAGAATGGCTGAACTTGAAGAAGGCACTGGAACAGAAGCATCTGACAGTCAACTGCTGGAGAAATTTGATTCCATTGATGCAGAAGACTCCTCGAGGTAGGTTGTGTGCTGGGCCTTTTTTATGTTGCTTGGAAGATACTCCGGTGTCAAAAACGCTCTGATATTATGGGACGGAGGGAGTACCTGCTTTCATTTCCAACGCTTACTCTCCATGGACAAATTTTCATATGATTGTTCTCTAGCTGTTTACTGCTTCATGTTTTCATTTGTCAGTGCTTAATCTGCATGGACACATCTAAATATGATACTTCTCTACAATTTACTACTGGGCACTATCAATGGTGACTATTTTATGATGTATCGTAAGCAATGTGTTCTTGTGGAGAAAGCACACGATTGCCACAGTATCAACACGAGCATGGAGCCGATATCACTGAAAAGCCACCTGAGATCTTTATTGCTCAGGGAAAAGTAGAAATATGATTGATTCGTTAAATCAATGAGGTCAACTGCCTAACCCCTTTGGTACCCGCAGTGATCTGTATGTAGGTGCCATAAACAAGTCTGTGTAACTGTATTGTGCCATAAACAAGTAATCTTGGCCTCAAACAAAACAGCACCCCCGTTCTGGATCTTAAGAGTGCATTTTTTTGGGTCAGCATTTATTACACTCAACAAAACTGGACATCCCCTTTGATCTCTTACTGTTTCCTTGTCCTCTTTTCGCAGTGCAACCGTTGAGAGAAATGAAGCGACAAAGTCGACAGTGAACATGAGGTCGTGTATATATTCAACTCCTGATAGATTGGTGTAGCTGATTTTATTAGGCTAACTTTCCTAGTACCGAGAGCAGAACTGTGGTTTGGTTGGGCTCAGGACCACCAGGTGCGGTTGATCTTAGCAAAGCAGATTGTAACTACGGTAGATGTTAGTTGAGTAATACAAGTTTTTACCCGAAAACAAACGAGCACGAAAGGACTATAGCTTGGGACTGATGATGGGGGAAATACTTCCCGATGGCGTCAGTTTTTCCTCCTTGCGGTGTTTATTGCCACCATTTTCTGTTGTGTTTTTACTTTTGCGTTGTGATTACTTATTTTGAGGCATTAACTGTGCAGTCTAGCATCCCTCTCATGGGTCCACTCTCCTATGCCGTCCGATCTTGGCTCTCCGCCTGCCAGCAGGATTGTCGATCCACTTTGCAGAAATATATTAATTTGTCCCGTACTTGGGAGATATTACCCCAGATAACATGTGACGACTGTATCTATTTTACCAGAGTCCCTGCTCTACTTGATTGTTGAGTGTTGACACCCCCTCATTTATATCTTTCTATACTGACTTGTGGATCTGGGCGTTGGCCAGCGTAACTCCTGGCCGGCTCAAGTATAGCTCTGTTTCTTGATGAGTTCAATTGATTAAAACTGGTTAACACATGCTTCAAACTCTGTTATGTTTGTACTGTATTTTTCACACAGATAGGATCACACACGCTGGCATGAAGCTCTTTTTTCTTCTCGGCATTTGTGTGTTTAACACAGACCGACCATGCTGCACACACAAAGTGTACGCTAGAGTTCAAAGAAATAAGGTAAACTAAAAATAATTCTTCTGCCAATGACTACCTGGAACGTGATGGTCAAGCCCGCTTTATTAAGAGGGAGGAGGATCCACTGAGTAACACCGCCAATTTCATCTTGATGGACGGGCAGATCATCAGGTAAGCATGGTACTGAATCCATGTAGTTGTTCAACACAGATTTAGTTTTGATGTGGACCTGAGGGTGAGGTGAGGGGTCATATGATCCGTTTTATTATGGTACTCACGTCTTTGGAGAAATGGACCATGGTATGACAGTCATGTTATGCTCGCACCTCTTGGGAGAGGGACTAAGAAACGGCACCTACACAAATGCATGAGTGTTACCTTATCTAGGTACAACCAAGATGATGCTAAGAAACGAGAACCAGTCCAAACGGTATAGTAGTTTGTCAGTTAACTCTAATATTTCAAAAAATATAGATATGATTCATAGCTAATAATGGTACAGAAAAGTTGCATTCTAATTCTTAGTCAAGTAACCAGAGGACTAAATGGGTGTCCATACATTTGGTGAAATATTGGAGGATATGTAATGAGCCCAACACATATGGAACTTAGCTAGAAAGTGATATCATTTCACCAAGTTATAAAACTCATGATGTTCAAAAATGTGTTACACAACGTAGATGAAACTTAGCCAAAAAATATAACTCAATCATAAGTTAAAAGTTAACCATATGCATGCAACGGCTCTAGCGCACTAGATAATTTGAGTTAACAATAATTTATCCCTTGAGGAGTACCATTAGTTAGGTTTATTTAAAGTGAGTAAGATACCACTCAGTCCCCCCACGCTTCAAATTAAGGCAGATGTGTGAATCTCGAAGCCTGACTCGTTCGTCCATTGTTGCAAAGTTTGGCCCTTAGCACGAATAAGCTACGTAAGCAGAAATTTACTCCTATACTACTATGGAATGTCTATACCGCAATAGTAGTGCTAGACTAAGTTTTTTATGGCATAACAAAAAAATAGGTTACTTGCAGAAGTGAGTGGTTTTATCATGTTAATTAATGTGCCATAATGATGGTCCAAGCACATGACAAGAAGAAATCGCAGCATCCATGTCTAGTTCTTCAAGAGAGGAGAGTGGTCACAGGGACATTAGCATCATGGTCAGAGATTCAAAATAGGTTAGCCATCACTTATCAAAGTTGCCTACACTTTGCCTTCAACCTGTTGTTGCTTGTTTAGTCTACTAAAGCATGCACAAATCATAGGTGTGGAGTTTAACACCCTCACTTAATCGATAAAATCTCATCTAAAAACGATTCATACAATGGCAAACTTTTCGCCCCTCTTTCCACAAAGGTTGGATATTCTTTTCTTTTCTTTTTGTATGTTGCCAGGACTATGTAACATGTCCAATGTAAATCTTAATCTAAGTTCCTGTACAATTCTCTCATGAACTAAACTAATGCAAGTTGATAATCTAGAGGAACACAGACCTATCTAGCACTTTGCACCACGACATATTTGAGAACTGTTCTTAGACAAATTAAATGAAGTGAAACTCATTCCATTGTAAAGTTATGAAAACCTGCTGAAAGACTAAAATCATGAGCCCAAACGGAGTACATGAGGTGGTCAGTTTCCTCTGATATCTCATTAATGTCATGAAATAAGAAATGTTGTAGATATGAGAGTATGCTCACTGAACATGGTGCTTGCTAGCAAAGAAATTGCATTATGATATCTGGGTATAAAATCAAAGAGCTAAACAGATAGTGCAAACATCTATGGCCAAATAAGAGAGTGTATATATAGAGCCCAACACAAACAAAATTAACCAAGGGAACGAAAGCATGTGGCAAGTATGACACCAAGTTATAAAACTCATGAGAAGTAGAGTTAGTTAGGTTGATTTTGATGTACGTGATATACCAATCATTCTTCTTAGACTTCAAATTAGGCAGATAAATGTTTTTTTCCTTGTAGGAAAAACATTTTTTTTCTTACGTGGAGGAGGCACCAACAAACTACATAAGCCACCCCCTACTGGGAAAAGGCTTATAGGTGGGGTCACTTTAGTGGCGGGCATAGCCTGGGACCCGCCACAACTGTTTTGGGAGAGTTCAGTGGTGGGTGGAAAAAAGTGCTGACCACTACTAAATGCTCAGCAGTGGCGGGCTGTAGCCGTCATCTGCCATTTCTAAGTTTTCACAGAATTAGCCATGGAATAGAAACGTCAGTGGCGGTTGGCTGCAGGGGGTAGTTTTTCGGAGCCATAACCTTATAACCGATAGTTTTATGCTATTTACTCAGAGTTGAGAGAGCACAAGAGGAAGTTAGCTTCAGTCTATATGATGATATGGGGAGAATAGTTCCGGATGCCATCAACATTTCTACCTTGCAGTGTTTAATGCCACCATTTATGTTGTTGTTATTCGTTTTGTGTTGTGATTATTAATTTATAGCATTATTAGTACACAGATGGCTCTCAGCTCGCTAGTTGCATTGGTGATCCACTTTGGGGAAATATTTTTGTCCCAAACTTGTGAGATATTACCCTACATTACTGTTAGAGTTAACCTTGTAGTCTAGGTGCCCACCATGTTTATTTCACCGCATTAGTTCGTTCATGCATGTAGTTGAGTTGCATAGACATTAGGCTGCGGCAGTGTGTGCACGGAGAGATGTGAGCACGTGTACACAAGCAAGCTAAGTTGTGGGTTAGTCCTTAGTTGAGATAGTGGAGAGTGGATGCATGTGCGGGCATTCAGCAGAGTAGTAGCACGCACGTACGCGGGCTGTTGCATGACCAAGCTGCATGGCTGTTGGTGTGGCTCAGATGTGACCGAGTAATCAGCCACGAAGAGGACGGAACCGGCCGAATAGTGTGGCCTTATCTGAAGGTTGTTACTCGTGGCTTTAGCTGCCGGAGTGGATCAGCAGTAGCAGTACGTGTGCATGTATCTCTGTTAGAGAAATGTCTAACAGCTCCCGGGTGCCCCTACACCCTCATGAATAGTAAATTCATAAACAATTGAAAACCCATCAAAAAAATCTGAAACTTTTAGGGATCAAAGATTATCAAAGGTTTGATGTCCCTGCAAAGTTTCAGCAACAAATAACGTTCGTGGAGCCCTCACAAAAAAACAAAATCACTGCTAAAAAATGTACATAAACTTTGAACAGTGATTTCCTTTTTCTATTTGAGTGCTCTTCGAATGTTATTTTTAGCTAAAATTTTGCAAGATCATCAAAAGTTTCATGACGTTCGATGTCCCAAAGTTTCAGATTTTTTTTTGATTTTTTAATTTGTTTTGAATTTACTGTTCATAAAGGGTGTAGGGGCACCCGGGTGCTGAAAATCCTGTCTCGTCTCTGTTAATAGGACTTGTAACCAGTTGCGTCGTGTTGAGAAGAAACAATGAAAAGGAACAAGTGTGTGCGGTGCCGCAAAACTCCATGTGTGATCTTCTTCTACCTTAAGCACTTGCATGTTTTCTTGAGAGGATCCTTGAGCTGAGAGGGTTGCAACGCAGAGAAGAAGCGGCGCTGGCAATTACATGTGTCAAAGAGTTCTCTGTTGGCCTTTTGTTGATACCTTCCTCATTACATCAGTCTACACCAACTTGTGGATCTGGGCCTAGTTAGTAGTAGGCCACTCATTGCCGGCGCTAGCCTAGTTTTTGTTTCTCGACGAGTTTGATTTTGGTTAAACCTAGTAAACATAGGCATCCAGTTCTGTTGTGCATGCATTTGGTATTTTGGATTGAAAAATAGGATCATACATAATGCACTTTGATGTAATCAAAGCTATTTTTTCTCTCTCGGATGTTGGTGTTTGTGGTGTGAACACGCAGACCAGATCGACGGCAGGGGAGCTATGTCACACACACAAAGAAAGGAAATGTACATAAACACAAATTCATCTACCAATAGATGCATCATTCAAATTAATACTTGCTTTGCCTGGAAGGAAAAGAGATCATCGGGTAAGCATGGTGTTGAATCTGTCACTGCTCATGCTGCAAGGAGAGTAATATCACCCGTTTTATGGTGAAGCTCATGCTGCAGGTAATTGGGCCCTTCTACAAAGTCATGTTGTGCTTGGATCTGTAGAGAGAGTGACCGATGAAAAGAAACTGGTCCCACACGTGCAATGCATCATTTCTACCTTCTCTAGATACCGCCAAGATTATGATAAGAAACAAGAAGCAGCTCAGACGGAATATAAGAGTTGGTCAGTTTCCTCTAATATCTCAAGTGGCACCATGATAACCAAAAATTATAGATATGAGACATAGCTAAAGGTGATGTTTGGTAGTTAGAAGGTTTATCCTGATTCTAAGCTAAGTAACCAGAGGGTTAAATGAGTAGTGCAAACATCTTGTGAAATATGTGAGGTTATGTACCGAGCCCAATGCTAAGAAACCTACCAAGAAAATGAAAGCATGTGGGAAGCTTGACACCAAGTTTCACAACTCATGAAGTTAAAATATCTGTGACACAACTCATGAGCAGTACCGTTAGTAATTACACGGGAGATATAAATAAACCATCCATTTAAAATTAACCATATTGGATGGCTACAGTGCACTTGATAAATTAAGTTAACAACACTTTCTCGCATGGCAATTAAGCTGAACCTCATGACCTCTCAACATAGCAGACCTAAACTAGCATCATTCTCTCAGTTTAGTATTGTGCATGGGAGTAGACACATTATGTAATCTTCAATATTCATTTGTCCTCCGTTGTGGTTATTCAGGAACGAAATGGATGCAATAGCCGAAGGTTTTGGAACTACAGGGGGCCTTCAGATGCCGTCAATCAAGAGATGAAAGAGCACAGGAGGAAGATAGCTTGAGTCGCATGAAGGGGCGAATAGTTTCAGACGACGTTAGTTTTTCCGTCTTGCGGTTGTTAATGCTACCATGTTCTTTTGTGGTTACTTGTTTTGCCTCATTATTTTCAGACATCATAATTGACCGAGGAAATTATGTTTTTCGTCCCTCAGTTTCCCCGAAGGTATAGACTTGGTCCCTCAAGATTTTTTGCTATACATTTGGTCTTTCAAGTGTCAAAACTGGATAAGTTTGGTCCAAAACCAGATTTTGAGCATGTTGACCTGGGTTTGACCATGTTGACCAGGTTTTGAAATTTTGTGACAACCAACATGCTCGGGTGCGCCAGGTGCGTTTAAATTTTTATGGTGAAATAACATACAAGCAGCTCTAGCAAAAAGAGGCATTTTTTTTAGCCAAAATTTGTTTTTTTGGCCACGAGCTCCTCGAATGTTGAAACAACACACGAATTTTCATGCACCTAGCGCATCCAAGCAACTTCGTTGCCCCAAAATTTCAGAATTTTTGTTTTTTGTTTGCTATTTTTGAATTTACAATTCATCAGTCAAACCTGATCAACATGGTCAGACCCGGTGAAATGTCGTCAAACCCGGTCAACATATTTAAAATCTGGTTTTGGACCAAACTTATCCGGTTTTGAGACTTGAATGACCAATTGTATACTAAAAAATCTCAAGGGGCCAAGTCTATACTTTTGGGGAACTTGAGGGACCAAAAACATATTTTTCTCTAATTAATTGAGTTGTCGAGCAGCTCTCTCATGCGCCACTCTCCTGCATCATCCGATATTGGCTCTCCTCCTGCTAGTAGCACTGTTGATCTAATTTGGAGAAATACAGTTGTCCCAAACTTTGGACATACTACCCAGCTTACATGTGATGAGCATATCGATTGTGCCAATAGTCTGCTCTGTTTGGGCTGATGAATAATTATGTACTGACTTGTGGATCTGGGCTGGGAAAATTAGCTCTATTATGTTTCACAATGCTCGATCTGTGCTAACGCATAAACTAGTGGTCATTCCTCACCGGCTGAAGTCCAATTATGTTTCTCAATGAGTTCAATTGATTAAAACTGGTTAACACATGCTTCAAATTATGTTATGCTTGCATTGCATTTTTCACACAAATATGATCACACACACTGGCATGAAGCTCTTTTTTTCTTCTCGGCATTTATGGGTTAACATTGATATCTGTTTTTATTTCTAATGCTTATCAAATCCTTACATATTTGTATCTACTGTTTACTGCTTGCTGTTCTTATTTCTCAATTCTTAATCTGCATGGACACATCTTATTAATATGATACTTCTCTACAATTGACTATTGGTGACTATCAGCGGTGTTCTTGTGGAGAAAGCACACGATTGCCACAGTATCAACACGAGCATGGAGCTGATATCACTGGAATGCCACCTGAGATCTTTATTGCCCAGGGAGAACTAGAAATATGTTTCATTACTTAAATCAACCAGTTCAACTTCCTAACCCCTTTGGTACCTGCAGTGATCTGTATGTAGGTGCCATAAACAAGTAATCTTCTCCTCAAAACAAAACAATACCCTGGTTCTGGATCTTAGAGTGCATTTTTTTGGGGTCAGCGTTACACTCAACAAAACCGCACAGCCTCTTTGACCTCTTACTGTTTCCTTGTCCACTTCTTGCAGTGCAACCGTCCAGAACTACGAAGCGACGAAGACGAGAGTGAACAGAAGGTCGTGTATAGTGTATCGGAGAGGGCAGAAGCAGCTGACGAGGATGTTCCTGTGGGAGGCGGAACGTCTCTGGAGCTGTCCGCGGACGAGCAGACCTAGAGAGACTCTGCTTACCTGTACATGTGTTGGGAGCGACACATTCTGTAACCTGGTGTTGTTGATCTACTTTGGAGATTACATGTGGCGAGCATATTCTGTTACGCATGCATTGGATTTCTTTTTAGATTGAATAATAGAATCACACATATAATTGAACATGCAGACTAGTTTGAGGGCTGGGGAGCCATGTCACACACACAAAGAAAGTGTACACTAAATACAATTTGACCGAATTCATGTAGTTCAGTCTGATAATCTGGTCTTTCCAACAGTATGATGGCAATCTCGATTGTCATCATAGTTTTGATGTGTCTTCTAATCTTCTCCAGAGATGAGGGTGAAGGAGAGGGGCGATTCAGGACCATGGTCTAGCCGCCGAACCCATGGCCAGTACCGTCCGATGATGTACTATTCTCATGTGGATTGGCGTCCTATCAGAATCCAAATTTCATGGTTTGCACTAATCCTTCCATTCCAACAAGAGAGCTATAGCATTCATCATCTTGCATGTAGGTCTGCTAATCCCATCTTGATGATTCCCGCCATTGCTTTATAATAGGCGCCATGCACATATCTCAAGAAAGTTGTCGACAGGTGTGTGACGTCGAGCATAGGTGCGGCTGCACCATGGTTCCAATTTCCAAACAACATTTTCGGAGGGTGAAGCAAGCCTTAGGATATGGACATTTGGACCCTTATATAAAAGTCACATTTTTCTTGCATCTATACAGAAAGGGGTTGATAAAAGAAAACCACCACACAAGGCATCAAGTCCAACTTGTCGAGGTACCGCCAAGATAACACTAAGAAACGATAACTAGCCAAGATGAAATATAAGAGCTGGTCAGTTTCCTCTAACATCTCAACTGACACCATGATAACAAAAATAGTGTAGATATGTCACCAAGCTAAAGATGTTGTGGGGTGGATAAAAGTTGCATTCTGATTCTTAGCTAAGTAATCAGAGGGCTAAATGGCACCCGGCTGTTGACACCAGATTTTGGCACGACCAAAAACTTAATTAAGATGGCTTCAAATGGAGAAGTGCTCAAAGTAAGAAAGTTCTGTATCATCAAAAGGAGAAACCTCGATGTTTGGGCCATCGCCATCCGATCTCATCTCGAAGGCCGAAGTTGTGTTTGAAATACCGAGATTTTGTATTCAGAACACTATTAGGCTGATTACGCCCCCAAAACTGCCTCGTATGGAAAAATGATATACACGGATTCTCTTTGTCTCGTCGAAACGATCAATTTTTGTATAAAAATTGTTCCAATCCGAGTTCGTATGCAAAAGTTAGAGCCATCGAAATGCAGTTGTTTCATGAGGCAGAAAATGGCGCGCCCCACCAGACACCATGTCTTATGGGTCGCGCGAACAATAGCCTGTTTTGCGCGAGGTAGCGCGAATAATAGCCTGTTTTGCACGAGCGATTTGAACCTCAAGATGACCTCTAATCAAAAAACGTTCAACATGAAACTATTGGCAAGTGAGGAAAGTGAAGCTAAGCGCAAGCGAATCAGACCAACTTTTGATATGTTGCTATCCAAATATGCAAGTCAAGCGGCCGGTTCTAGCTCTAATCGGCCATCACATTCAAAATGTTCAAGATTGCCTCCGGAGCAAGAGTTTCGACGCTATGCAAGGCCATATGGGTCATGGGCACCGACACCATGGATGTCACAACCCTCCTATGCGCCATATTACATGAGAGGCTTCAGTGGAGGATGGGGGCAGCCCCCAATGGCTCCTTATGCTTTTCATATGGGGCGGGCAACACCTAGAAGGCCTGCTCGCGCGAGGCTTTATTATCCCACACAAGGCCGTTTGAGCTCTGGTGCTAATAGGCCAACAAAAATTTCTCCAAGCAAGGCCAACAAAAAAGTGTGGTGTGTTAAGTCATCTAATGCGGAAATTGCAGAATGCGACAAGCAAAAGGAGATCGAAAAGCCGGTTGTTGGTAATTTGGCTACTTCTAATGGTGATATTGTTATTGTTCAGCAGGGTTCCATGGTGAATGATCATGAGGCGAGCACAAGCAAGGCTAAACCAAGGGATCCCAAATATACTCAACCTAAGTGTTGTCCTCCCGGTTTAACCAAGACCATGAAAAGAAGATTACAACGCATGAGAAACCACGAGAAGGTAGAGCACAAAGAGGAGAGGCAAAGGGACGAATTGTTAAGTGAAATTCGGCCCATGGCACTCACAAAACAAGTGTGGAGGCCTAAACAAAAACGAAACACAGATGCTTCTGCATTAGCTCCAGCAACACCTTCATCATCAAAAGAGGATGATGCTGCCCCTATTACATTGTCCACATCACTTGAAACATCCCCTTCAATTGAGGAATATTTAAGCCCAATATACACGTTGGGAGATGAAGATGAGATGGTGGATTATGAATCTATGCCAGTTTGGGAAGGTATGGATATTAATATGGTATATTACTTACCTGCCGAGTTTCGTGCTATAGGTGAAGAAGGGTAGTTAGCCTAGCTGGATTTTGGTCCTAAGAATACTATCTTCGAGAAGCCAAAAGAACCGGTGAAACACTTGAAGCCGTTGTACCTCAAAGGTCATATTAACGGATCGCCGGTTGCTAGGATGGTCGTTGATGGTGGTGCTGTGGTAAATCTTATGCCCTACTCAGTCTTCAAGAAGTTGGGCCAAACCCTATATGTGCATTGATGAATACCAATATGGTACTTAATGGATTCGGGGGAAAAGAAAAAACAGAGACCAAAGGTGTGATGTGCATGGAACTCACCGTGGGAAGTAAAACTTTGGCCACCACATTCTTCATCGCTGAGGTGCAAGGTAACTATAGTGTTATATTAGGCCGCGATTGGGTTCATGCTAACCAATATGTTCCATCTACCATGCATCAATTCTTAATACAATGGGTCGATGATGAGGTAGAAGTCATGCACACAGATAATTCGGTTTGTGTTGCTTTGGCCGATGCATCGGTGGATTGGAATCATCCCGATGTTACTTGCTTAACAGGGCGTGACCTCTCGAAGTTTGATTTTCTTAGTGCTACGAGGAATGGGTTCATTCGCATCTCTTTAAAGCCGATCGGTGGTAATCGGTTCCAAGGTATGATGTAAACAAGAAGTTAAAATCAATGGCCGATATAGAATCATCGCCCTAAGCATAAACATGGCCGATATAGAAATTATCGCCCTAAGCACATAAAATGGCCGATGAAGTGTTGACATCGTCCTTAGAAAAAGCATCAAGCAAGTTATTTTTTGGCACACAAGTTTGCCGGAAAATAGGGGGGCATGTGTTGACACCAGATTTTGGCATGACCAAGAACTTAATTAAGACGGCTTCAAATGGAGAAGTGCTCAAAGTAAGAAAGTTCCGTATCATCAAAAGGAGAAACTTTGATGTTTGGGCCATCGCCATCCGATCTCATCTCGAAGGCTGAAGTTGTGTTCGAAATACCGAGATTTTGTATTCAGAACACTATTCGGCTGATTACGCCCCCAAGACTCTCTTGTATGGAAAAATGATATACACGGATTTGTTGGAAATATGCCCTAGAGGCAATAATAAATTAGTTATTATTATATTTCCTTGTTCATGATAATCGTTTATTATCCATGCTAGAACTGTATTGATAGGAAACTCAGATACATGTGTGGATACATAGACAACACCATGTCCCTAGTAAGCCTCTAGTTGACTAGCTCGTTGATCAATAGATGGTTACGGTTTCCTGACCATGGACATTGGATGTCATTGATAACAGGATCACATCATTAGGAGAATGATGTGATGGACAAAGACCCAATACTAAGCCTAGCACAAGATCATGTAGTTCGTATGCTAAAGCTTTTCTAATGTCAAGTATCATTTCCTTAGACCATGAGATTGTGCAACTCCCGGATACCATAGGAGTGCTTTGGGTGTGCCAAACGTCACAACGTAACTGGGTGGCTATAAAGGTACACTACAGGTATCTCCGAAAGTGTCTGTTGGGTTGGCACGAATCGAGACTGGGATTTGTCACTCCGTGTAAACGAAGAGGTATCTCTGGGCCCACTCGGTAGGACATCATCATAATGTGCACAATGTGATCAAGGAGTTTATCACGGGATGATGTGTTACGGAACGAGTAAAGAGACTTGCCGGTAACGAGATTGAACAAGGTATCGGGATACCGACGATCGAATCTCGGGCAAGTGTCGTACCGATAGACAAAGGGAATTGTATACGGGATTGATTAAGTCCTTGACATCGTGGTTCATCCGATGAGATCATCGTGGAACATGTGGGAGCCAACATGGGTATCCAGATCCCGCTGTTGGTTATTGACCGGAGAGTCATCTCGGTCATGTGTGCATGTCTCCCGAACCCGTAGGGTCTACACACTTAAGGTTCGGTGACGCTAGGGTTATAGAGATATTAGTATGCGGTAACCCGAAAGTTGTTCGGAGTCCCGGATGAGATCCCGGACGTCACGAGGAGTTCCGGAATGGTCCGGAGGTAAAGAATTATATATAGGAAGTGCTATTTCGGCCATCGGGACAAGTTTCGGGGTCACCGGTATTGTACCGGGACCACCGGAAGGGTCCCAGGGGTCCACCGGGTGGGGCCACCTGCCCCGGGGGGCCACATGGGCTGTAGGGGGTGCGCCTTGACCTATATGGGCCAAGGGCACCAGCCCCAAGAGGCCCATGCGCCAAGAATCAAGGGAGAGGAAGAGTCCTAAAGGGGGAAGGCACCTCCGAGGTGCCTTGGGGAGGAGGGACTCCTCCCTGGCCGCACCCTTCCTTGGAGGAAGGGCCAAGGCTGCGCCTCCCCCCTCTCCCTTGGACCTATATATAGTGGGGGGAAGGGAGGGCAGCCCAACCTAAGCCCTGGCGCCTCCCTCTCCCTCCCATGACACATCTCCCTCCTCCCACAGCGCTTGGCGAAGCCCTGTTGGAATCCCGCTATAGCTACTTCCACCACCACGCCGTCGTGCTGTTGGATCTCCATCAACCTCTCCTCCCCCCTTGCTGGATCAAGAAGGAGGAGACGTCGCTGCTCCGTACGTGTGTTGAACACGGAGGTGCCGTCCGTTCGGCGCTAGGATCATCGGTGATTTGGATCACGACGAGTACGACTCCATCAACCCCGTTCTCTTGAACGCTTCCGCGCGTGATCTACAAGGGTATGTAGATCCACTCCTCCCTTGTTGCTAGATGACTCCATAGATAGATCTTGGTGACACGTAAGAAAATTTTGAATTTATGCTACGTTACCCAACAGTGTTATCAGAGCTAGGTCTATGCGTAGTTTCTATGCACGAGTAGAACACAAAGTAGTTGTGGGCGTTGATTTTGTTCAATATGCTTACAGTTACTAGTCCAATCTTGATTCGGTGGCATTGTGGGATGAAGCGGCCCGGACCGACCTTACACGTACTCTTACGTGAGACTGGTTCCACCGACTGACATGCACTAGTTGCATAAAGGTGGCTAGCGGGTGTCTGTCTCTCCCACTTTAGTCGGGTCGGATTCGATGAAAAGGGTCCTTATGAAGGGTAAATAGCAATTGGCATATCACGTTGTGGTTTTTGCATAGGTAAGAAACGTTCTTGCTAGAAACCCATAGCAGCCACGTAAAACATGCAAACAACAATTAGAGGACGTCTAACTTGTTTTTGCAGGGTATGCTATGTGATGTGATATGGCCAAAAGGATGTGATGAATGATATATGTGATGTATGAGATTGATCATGTTCTTGTAATAGGAATCACGACTTGCATGTCGATGAGTATGACAACCGGCAGGAGCCATAGGAGTTGTCTTAATTTATTTATGACCTGCGTGTCAACATAAACGTCATGTAATTACTTTACTTTATTGCTAACCGTTAGCTATAGTAGTAGAAGTAATAGTTGACGAGACAACTTCATGAAGACACGATGATAGAGATCATGATGATGGAGATCATGGTGTCATGCCGGTGACAAGATGATCATGGAGCCCCAAGATGGAGATCAAAGGAGCTATATGATATTGGCCATATCATGTCACTATTATTTGATTGCATGTGATGTTTATCATGTTTATACATCTTGTTTACTTAGAACGACGGTAGTAAATAATATGATCCCTCACTAAAATTTCAAGAAGGTGTTCCCCCTAACTGTGCACCGTTGCGAAAGTTCGTCGTTCCGAAGCACCACGTGATGATCGGGTGTGATAGATTCTTACGTTCACATACAACGGGTGTAAGCCAGATTTACACACGCGAAACACTTAGGTTGACTTGACGAGCCTAGCATGTACAGACATGGCCTCGGAACACAAGAGACCGAAAGGCCGAGCATGAGTCGTATGGTAGATACGATCAACATGAAGATGTTCACCGATGATGACTAGTCCATCTCACGTGATGATCGGACACGGCCTAGTTGACTCGGATCATGTAATCACTTAGATGACTAGAGGGATGTCTATCTGAGTGGGAGTTCATAAGATGAACTTAATTATCCTGAACATAGTCAAAAGGTCTTCGCAAATTATGTCGTAGCTCGTGCTTCAGTTCTACTGTTTAGATATGTTCCTAGAGAAAATTTAGTTGAAAGTTGATAGTAGCAATTATGCGGACTAGGTCCGTAAACTGAGGATTGTCCTCATTGCTTCATAGAAGGCTTATGTCCTTAATGCACCGCTCAGTGTGCTGAACCTCGAACGTTGTCTGTGGATGTTGCGAACATCTGACATACACATTTTGATAACTACGTGATAGTTCAGTTAAACGGTTTAGAGTTGAGGCACCGAAGACGTTTTGAAACGTCGCGAAACATATGAGATGTTTCGAGGGCTGAAATTGGGATTTCAGGCTCGTGCCCACGTCAAGAGGTATAAGACCTCCGATGATTTTCTTAGCCTACAAACTAAGGAGAAAAGCTCAATTGTTGTGCTTGTGCTCAGATTGTCTGAGTACAACAATCGCTTGAATCGAGTGGGAGTTGATCTTCTAGATGAAATAGTGATGGTTCTCCGAAGTCATTACCACCAAGCTGCTAGAGCTTCGTGATGAACTATGATATATCAGGGACATATATGATGATCCTTGAGATATTCGCGATGTTTGACACCGCGAAAGTAGAAATCAAGAAGGAGCATCAATTGTTGATGGTTGGTGAAACCACTAGTTTCAAGAAGGGCAAGGGAACAAAGGGATACTTCATGAAACGGCAATTTAGCTGCTGCTCTAGTGAAGAAACCCAAGGTTGAACCTAAACCTGAGACTGAGTGCTTCTGTAATAAGGGGAACAGCCACTGGAGCAGAATTACCCTAGATACTTGGTAGATGAGAAGGCTAGCAAGGTCGATAGAAGTATATTGGATATACATTGTGTTGATGTGTACTTTACTAGTACTCCTAGTAGCACCAGGGTATTAGATACCGGTTCGGTTGCTAAGTGTTAGTAACTCGAAACAAAAGGCTACGGAATAAACGGAGACTAGCTAAAGGTGAGCTGACGATATGTGTTGGAATTGTTTCCAGGGTTGATATGATCAAGCATCGCACGCTCCCTCTACCATCGAGATTGGTATTAAAACCTAAATAATTGTTATTTGGTGTTTGCGTTGAGCATAGATATGATTGGATTATGTCTATCGCAATACGGTTATTCATTTAAAGAGAATAATGGTTACTCTGTTTATTTGAATAATACCTTCAAATGGTCTTACACCTGAAATGAATGGTTTATTGAATCTCGATCGTAGTGATACACATGTTCATGCCAAAAGATAGTAATGATAGTACCACCTACTTGTGGCACTGCCACTTAAGTCATATCGGTATAAAACGCATGAAGAAGCTCCATGTTGATGGATCTTTGGGCTCACTCGTTTTGAAAGGTTTGAGACATGCGAACCATGTCTATTGGTGTATATGCATGAAGAAACTCCATGCAGATGGATCGTTTGGACTCACTTGATTTTGAATCACTTGAGACATGCAAATCATACCACATGGGCAAGATGACTGAAAGCCTCGTTTTTCAGTAAAATGGAACTAGAAAGCAACTTGTTGGAAGTAATACATTTTGATGTGTGCAGTCCAATGAGTGCTGAGGCGTGTAGTGGACATCGTTATGTTCTTACTTCACAGATGGTTTGAGTAGATGTTGAGTACATTTACTTGATGAATCACGAGTCTGAATTATTGAAAGGTTCAAGTAATTTCAGGGTGAAGTTGAAAGATCGTCGTGACAAGAGGATAAAATATCTATGATATGATCATAGAGATGAATATCTGAATTACGAGTTTGGCACAGAATTGAGACATTGTGGAAATTGTTTCACAACTAATACAGCCTGGAACACCATAGTGTGATGGTGTGTCCGAACATCATAGCTGCACCCTATTGGATATGATGCATACCATGATGTCTCTTATCGAATTACCATGATAGTTTATGGGTTAGGCATTAGAGACAACCACATTCACTTTAAATAGGGCACCACGTAATTCCGATGAGATGACACCGTATGAACTATGGTTTAGAGAAACCTAAGCTGTCATTTCTTAAAAGTTTGGGGCTGCAACGCTTATGTGAAAAGTTTCAGGCTGATAAGCTCGAACCCAAAGCGGATAAATGCATCTTCATAGGACACCCAAAACAGTTGGGTATACCTCCTGTCTCAGATCCGAAAGCAATAAGGGATTGTTTCTAGAATCGGGTCCTTTCTCGAGGAAAAGTTTCTCTCGAAAGAATTGAGTGGGAGGATGGTGGAGACTTGATGAGGTTATTGAACCGTCTCTTCAACTAGCGTGTGGCAGGGCACAGGGAGTTGTTCCTGTGACACCTACACCAATTGAAGTGGAAGCTTATGATAGTGATCATGAAACTTCAGATCAAGTCACTACCAAACCTCGTAGGATGACAAGGATGCGTACTACTTCAGAGTGGTACGTAATCCTGTCTTGGAAGTCATGTTGCTAGACAACAATGAACCTACGAGCTATGGAGAAGCGATGGTGGGCCCGGATTCCGATAAATGGCTCGAGGCCATAAAATCCGAGAGAGGATCCATGTATGGAAACAAAGTGTAGACTTTGACAGAACAGCTCGATGGTCATAAGGCTGTTGAGTGCAGATGGATTTTAAAAGGAAGACGGACAATGATGGTAAACGTCACCATTAAGAAAGCTCGACTTGTCGTTAAGATGTTTTCCGACAAGTTCAAAGAGTTGACTACGATGAGACTTTCTCACTCGTAGCGATGCTAAGAGTCTGTTGGAATTATATTAGCGATTACTACATTATTTATGAAATCTTGCAGATAGGATGTCAAAACATTGTTTCCTCGACGATTTTCTTGAGGAAAGGTTGTATGTGATACAACTGGAAGGTTTTTTCAATCCTGAAAGATGCTAATAAGTATGCAAAGCTCCAGCAATCCTTCTAGGGACTGGAGTAAGCATCTCGGAGTTGGAATGTATGCTTTGATGATGATCAAAGATTTTGGGTTTATACAAAGTTTATGAGAAACTTGTATTTCCAAAGAAGTGAGTGGGAGCACTATAGAATTTCTGATAAATATATGTTGTTGACATATTGTTGATCAGAAATGACGTAGAATTTTTGGAAAGCATATAGGGTTATTTGGAAAGTGTTTTTCAATGGAAAGCCTGGATTAAGCTACTTGAACATTGAGCATCAAGATCTATAAGGATAGATCAAAACCCTTAATGGTACTTTCAAATGAGCACATACCTTGACATGATCTTGAAGGTGTTCAAGATGGATCAGTCAAAGAAGGAGTTCTTGCCTGAGTTGTAAGGTATGAAGTTAAGACTTAAAGCTCGACCACGGCAGAAGAAAGAGGAAGGACGAAGGTCGTCCCCTATGCTTTTATCATAGGCTCTCTACAGTATGCTATGCTGTGTACCGCACCTGAAGTGTGCCTTGCCATGAGTTAGTCAAGGGGTACAAGTGTGATCCAAGAATGGATCACAGGACAGCGGTCAAAGTTATCCTTAGTAACTAGTGGACTAAGGAATTTTCTCGATTATGGAGGTGGTAAAAGAGTTCGTCGTAAAGGGTTATGCCGATGCAAACTTTGACACTAATCCAGATTATTATGAGTAGTAGACTGGATTCTTATAGTAGAACAGTTATTTGGAATAGCTCCAAATATAGCGTAGTAGCTGCATCTACAAGATGACATAGAGATTTGCGAAGTACATACGGATCTGAAAGATTCAGACACGTTGACTATAACATCTCTCACAAGCATAACATGTTCAAACCCAGAACTCATCGAGTGTTAATCACATGGTAATGTGAACTAGATTATTGACTCTAGTAAACTCTTTGGGTGTTAGTCACATGGGGATGTGACCTTGAGTGTTAATCACATATCGATGTGAACTGGATTATTGACTCTAGTGCAAGTGGGAGACTGTTGGAAATATGCCCTAGAGGCAATAATAAATTAGTTATTATTATATTTCCTTGTTCATGATAATCGTTTATTATCCATGCTAGAATTGTATTGATAGGAAACTCAGATACATGTGTGGATACATAGACAACACCATGTCCCTAGTAAGCCTCTAGTTGACTAGCTCGTTGATCAATAGATGGTTACGGTTTCCTGACCATGGACATTGGATGTCATTGATAACGGGATCACATCATTAGGAGAATGATGTGATGGACAAAGACCCAATCCTAAGCCTAGCACAAGATCATGTAGTTCGTATGCTAAAGCTTTTCTAATGTCAAGTATCATTTCCTTAGACCATGAGATTGTGCAACTCCCGGATACCGTAGGAGTGCTTTGGGTGTGCCAAACGTCACAACGTAACTGGGTGGCTATAAAGGTACACTACAGGTATCTCCGAAAGTGTCTGTTGGGTTGGCACGAATCGAGACTGGGATTTGTCACTCCGTGTAAACGGAGAGGTATCTCTGGGCCCACTCGGTAGGACATCATCATAATGTGCACAATGTGATCAAGGAGTTTATCACGGGATGATGTGTTACGGAACGAGTAAAGAGACTTGCCGGTAACGAGATTGAACAAGGTATCGGGATACCGACGATCGAATCTTGGGCAAGTGTCGTACCGATAGACAAAGGGAATTGTATACGGGATTGATTAAGTCCTTGACATCGTGGTTCATCCGATGAGATCATCGTGGAACATGTGGGAGCCAACATGGGTATCCAGATCCCGCTGTTGGTTATTGACCGGAGAGTCATCTCGGTCATGTGTGCATGTCTCCCGAACCCGTAGGGTCTACACACTTAAGGTTCGGTGACGCTAGGGTTATAGAGATATTAGTATGCGGTAACCCGAAAGTTGTTCGGAGTCCCGGATGAGATCCCGGACGTCACGAGGAGTTCCGGAATGGTCCGGAGGTAAAGAATTATATATAGGAAGTGCTATTTCGGCCATCGGGACAAGTTTCGGGGTCACCGGTATTGTACCGGGACCACCGGAAGGGTCCGGGGGGTCCACCGGGTGGGGCCACCTGCCCCGGGGGGCCACATGGGCTGTAGGGGGTGCGCCTTGACCTATATGGGCCAAGGGCACCAGCCCCAAGAGGCCCATGCGCCAAGAATCAAGGGAGAGGAAGAGTCCTAAAGGGGGAAGGCACCTCCGAGGTGCCTTGGGGAGGAGGGACTCCTCCCTGGCCGCACCCTTCCTTGGAGGAAGGGCCAAGGCTGCGCCTCCCCCCTCTCCCTTGGCCCTATATATAGTGGGGGGAAGGGAGGGCAGCCCAACCTAAGCCCTGGCGCCTCCCTCTCCCTCCCATGACACATCTCCCTCCTCCCATAGCGCTTGGCGAAGCCCTGTTGGAATCCCGCTATAGCTACTTCCACCACCACGCCGTCGTGCTGTTGGATCTCCATCAACCTCTCCTCCCCCCTTGCTGGATCAAGAAGGAGGAGACGTCGCTGCTCCGTACGTGTGTTGAACGCGGAGGTGCCGTCCGTTCGGCGCTAGGATCATCGGTGATTTGGATCACGACGAGTACGACTCCATCAACCCCGTTCTCTTGAACGCTTCCGCGCGCGATCTACAAGGGTATGTAGATCCACTCCTCCCTCGTTGCTAGATGACTCCATAGATAGATCTTGGTGACACGTAGGAAAATTTTGAATTTATGCTACGTTACCCAACAGGATTGTCTTCGTCTTGTTGAAACGATCGATTTTTATATAAAAATAGTTTCAATCCGAGTTCTTATGCAAAAGTTAGAGCCATCGAAATGCAGCTGTTTCACGAGGCAGAAAATGGCGCGCCCCATCAGACACCATGTCTTATGGGTCACGCGAATAATAGCCTGTTTTGCGTGAGGTAGCGCGAATAATAGCCTGTTTTGCGCGAGTGATTTTAACCTCAAGATGACATATGATAAAAAAACGTTCAACATGAAAGTTGTTTGCCTCGTCGAAACGGTCAAGATTTCTTTTGGACTCTTTTTCATCCGAGGTCGTTTACTACCAAAAAAAGGACCCGCAAGGTGTAGCCAGTTGAAACCGAACAATTTTGGAAAGTTTGGATAAAACCAATCCGAATTTGACTAGGGTTTTGGACGTGAATCCAAGCCTTTTCCTTGCACGGGAAGTCCAGCCGCCTCTTATATACCTAAGGGGTTACGGCTGATTGAACAACAACACACAATCGCAAAACCCATGTACTTTTTACCCTAGTTTTACATCTCTCCCTTGTTCTTTCTCTCTCGTTCTTCGTTCATTCTTCGTATTGAAGGGCAGCGATCCTCGAGGCTCTATGGGCGGGCGAACCGACCTAGGGCAGCCCATATCCGCCGCGTGTACAGACGGGGTCCCTCCCGGGCGCGTGGGGTTTCGGGTCCTGAAAAGCACCCGCCGGATTGCTTGCGTACCGCGCTTCCGAACGGGTCTCCTTCGACGTGAGCTGCGGTGCATCACCCTCGGCGTTAGAGGTACACGGTGATGTGTTCGTGTGCGAACACCGGCAAAACATGTGAGGGTATATATTGAGGCCCAATGATGAAGAAACCTAGCAAGAAAATGAGAGCATGTGGGAAGCATGACACAAGTTACACAAATCCGGAACTTAGAAAAATGCATGACACAAATCATGAGCATTACTGTTAGTAATTAAAAAAGACATTTAAAATAGGTTACTTGCAGAAGTTATTGGTTTCATCATGTTAATTAATGTGCCATAGTGATGGTCCAAGCACATGACAAGAAGAAATCCTAGCATCCATGTGTAGTTCTTCAAGAGAAGAGACTAGTCACATGGACATTAGCGTCATGGTTAGAGGTTCAGAATAGGTTATCCATGACTTATCAAAGTTGCCTACACTTTGTCTTTGACCTATTGTTGCTTGTTTAGTTTACTAGAGCATGCCCAAATCATAGGTATGGAGTTTAACAACCTCACTTGATTGATAAAATCTCATATAAAAACGATTCACACAATGGCAAACTTTTTGCCCCTCTTCCCACCAAGGTTGGATATTCTTTTTTTGTTTGTTTCTAGGCCTATGTAACAAGGACAATGTAAGGCTTAATCTAAGTACAATTCTCCCATGAACTAAACTAATGCAAGTTGACAATCTGCAGAAACTCTCACCTATCTAGCACATTGCGCCACACAATATTTGAACTGTTCTTAGACAAATTAAATGAAGTGAAACTTGTTCCACTGTAAGTCTATGAAAACCTGTTGAAAGACTCAAATCATGAGCCCAAACAGAGTATGTGAGGCGGACAGTTTCCTCTAATTTCTCAACTAATGTCATGACATAAAAATGTTGCAGATATGAGAGCCTGCTGACTGAAGATGGTGCTTGGCAGCGAAGAAGTTTCATTATGATATCTAAGTACGCAATCAAAGAGCTAAATGAATAGTGTAATATCTATGGATAAATAAGAGACTGTATATATAGAGCCCAACACAATTAAAATTAACCAAGGGAACCAATGCATGTGGCAAGTATGACACCAAATTATAAAACTCTTGAGAAGTAGAGTTAGTTAGGTTGATTTCGATGTACGGGGTATACAAATCATTCTTCTCACACTTCAAATTAGGTAGATGAGTGAATTTTTTTCCTTGTAGGAAAAGCATTTTTTCCTTACGTGGAGGAGGCACGATAAAGCTACATAACCACCCCTACTGGGAAAAGGCTTATAGGTGGGGTCACATTAGTCGCTGCCATAGCCTGAGGCCCAACACAACTCTTTTGGGAGAGTTCAGTGGTGGGTGGAAAAAAGCGTCGACCACTGCTAAATGCTCATCAGTGGCGGGCTGCAGCCATCATCAGTCATTTCTAAGTTCTCACATGATTAGTCATGGGATAGAAACAACAGTGGCAGGTGACTCCAACTAGGACTAAAGGTGTAGCATTTAGTCCAGGTTGGAGCCACCAACTAGGACTAAAGCCTCAACCCCTTTAGTCCCGGTTCGTGGCTCCAACCGGGACTAAAGGTAACCTTTAGTCCCGGTTGAAGTCACGAACCGGGACTAAAGGGAATCACACCCTTTAGTCTCGGTTCTTGGCTCAAACCGGGACTAAAGGTCCCATTTGAACTGGGACTAATGCCTGCCCAGCACCCTAGCCGCTCGAACAGGGACTAATGCTCACATTAGTCCCGGTTCGTAATGCAACTGGGACTAATGTGAAGATTGAGCTTGGACCAAAGCCCTGTTTTCTACTAGTGGTATCCAAAAAGTGGTTTACTCCTCAGTTAAGAAAAAGTGATTGAAAAGAAAAAATTGTTTACTTGAAGGCTCAATTGAAGAAGAAACAAGCCCAACTAATAAAATCCATGTTGGTTTGGTCTAATAAAGTTATGTTAAACCGTAGTGGAGCCCAACCACTACTACAGGGTCACATAACACTGATCGGCCAAAGCGCATTATCACTGACGCGCCACCGGCCGTTAGTGTCTTCTGGTTAGTGATGACCTTGCAACTCAACTGCTAGCCAGTCATTGATAACACTAGTGCAGAAACGGGCTATTGTCCCGGTTTGTAAGGCTCTTAGTGCCGGTTCTGAAACCGGCACTGAAGGGTGGGGACTAAAGGCCCCCCTCCCTTTAGTCCTGGTTCAACATGAATCGGGACCAAAGGCCCACCACGTGGCATGAGGCCGCGCCGTGGTCTGGGGGACCTTTAGTCCCGGTTGGTAACACCAACCTCGACTAAAGGATTTTTTTTGATTTTTTTCCAATTTTTAATTTTCGAAATTATTTGACGATTTAGTCTCTAATCACCCCTTATAACTACTCAAGTGTACAACACTCATTCCAAATCATTTACTTCCCGACTGGTCACCTATCCTCTCAATACTTTAGCCTGAGCACGCTTAACTTCCGAGTTCTATTCCCCGTAGTTTCCAAGTCTGCACTTGTTGTTTTCCTGACAATAGTAAGCTGTCAATCCTATTAACCCTCAGGAGTTTAGCTGAGCATGAAGTCACATGTTTCATTGTTTGAGTTTGAAACTATTATTCTAAAAAACAATAACTAATTAATTATTTAGTAACACTAATATTTCTTGAATTAGTAGTTTGACCACAATTTGACCAGATTTGACCAAAATTCAAAATGACTGAAATAATTATTTAGTAACACTAATATTCTTGAATAATTATTTAGTAACACTAATATTTCTTGAATAATTAGTTTGACCACAGTTTGACCAGATATAACCAAAATTCAAAAAAACTGTAAATTGAGCATAACTTTTTGTCCTTTCAGAATTTGAGGATTCTAAAAATTTGCAAAACGGCCTACCACTACTAGGGAAAAGCCTAGTAGTAGCGCGGGTTAAATAGCTAGTAGTAGCGCAGGCAGCCGCGCTACTACTACGGCGCTACAGCTAACTTGTAGTAGTAGTAGCGCGTGTGTGCCTGCGCTACTACTATGTCTGTTAGTAGTAGTGTGGGTGCCATCCATGCTACTGTTGGGGAACGTAGCAATTTCAAAAAAATTCCTACGCACACGCAAGATCATGGTGATGCATAGCAACAAGAGGGGAAGAGTGTTGTCCACGTACCCTCATAGACCGTAAGCGGAAGCATTATGAGAACGCGGTTGATGTAGTCGTACGTCTTCATGATCCGACCGATCCAAGTACTGAACGTACGGCACCTCCGAGTTCAGCACACGTTCATCTCGATGATGTCCCACGAACTCCGATCCAGCAGAGCTTCACAGGAGAGTTCCGTCAGCACGACGGCGCGATGACGGTGATGATGTTGCTACCGATGCAGGGCTTCGCCATGCACCGCTACGATATGATCGAGGTGGATTATGGTGGAGGGGGCACCGCACACGGCTAAGGGATCAATGATCAACTTGTGTGTTCTAAGGTGCCCCCTGCTCCCGTATATAAAGGAGCAAGGGGGAGGCCGGCCGGCCCTCCTAGAGCGCGCCAGGAGGAGGAGTCCTCCTAGTAGGAGTAGGACTCCCCTTTCCTACTACTAGGAGGAGGAAAGGAACGGGGAAGGGGAGAATGAAGCAGAGGGAGGAAAGGAGGAAAGGGGGGCCGCCCCCCTAGTCCAATTCGGTTTGGTTTAGGGGGGCGCGTGCCCTGCCACCTCTCTTCCACCACTTGGCCCATGAGGCCGAATAATTCTTCCCCGTATTCCCGTAACTCCCCGGTACTCCGAAAAATACCCGAATCACTTAGAACCTTTACGATCTCTGAATATAGTCGTCAAATATATTGATATTTACATCTCGACCATTTCGAGACTCCTCGTCATGTCCCCGATCTCATTCGGGACTCTGAACTACATTCGGTACATCAAATCACATAAACTCATAATACCGATCGTCACCGAACGTTAAGCGTGCGGACCCTACGGGTCCGAGAACTATGTAGACATGACCGAGACACGTCTCCGGTCAATAACCAATAGCGGAACCTGGATGTTCGTATTGGCTCCTACATATTCAACGAAGATCTTTATCGGTCAAACCGTATAACAACATACGTTGTTCCCTTTGTCATCGGTATGTTACTTGCCCGAGATTCGATCGCCGGTATCTCAATACCTAGTTCAATCTCGTTACCGGCAAGTCTCTTTACTCGTTCTGTAATACATCATCCCACAACTAACTCATTAGTTACAATGCTAGCAAGGCTTATAGTGATGTGCATTACCGAGAGGGCCCAGAGATACCTCTCCGACAATCGGAGTGACAAATCCTACTCTTGATCTATGCCAACTCAACAAGTACCATTGGAGATACCTGTAGAGCACCTTTATAATCACCCAGTTACGTTGTGACGTTTGGTAGCACACAAAGTGTTCCTCCGGTATTCGGGAGTTGCATAATCTCATAGTCATAGGAACATGTATAAGTCATGAAGAAAGCAATAGCAGTAAACTAAACGATCAAGTGCTAAGCTAACGGAATGGGTCATGTCAATCACATCATTCTCTAATGATGTGATCCCGTTAATCAAATGACAACTCATGTATATGGTTAGGAAACATAACCATCATTGATTCAACGAGCTAGTCAAGTAGAGGCAAACTAGTGACACTATGTTTGTCTATGTATTCACACATGTATTATGTTTCCGTTTAATACAATTCTAGTATGAATAATAAACATTTATCATGAAATAAAGAAATAAATAATAACTTTATTATTGCCTCTTGGGCATATTTCCATCAGTCTCCCACTTGCACTAGAGTCAATAATCTAGTTCACATGTCATGTGATTTAACACCAATAGTTCACATCTTTATGTGATTAGTTCACATCTCCGTGTGACTAACACCCAAAGGGTTTACTAGAGTCAACAATATAGTTTACATCGCTATGTGATTAACACCCAAAGAGTGATCATGTTTTTCTTGTGAGAGAAGTTTAGCCTACGGGTCTGCAATATTCAGATCCGTATGTATTTCGCAAATTTCTATGTCTACAATGCTCTGCACGGAGCTACTCTAGCTAATTGCTCCCACTTTCAATATGTATCCAGATCGAGATAGAGTCATCTAGATCGATGTGAAAAGCTTGCATCGACGTAACTCTTTACGACGAATTCTTTTATCACCTCCATAACCGAGGAATATTTCCTTAGTCCTCTAAGGATAGTTTTGACCGCTGTCTGGTGATCTCCCTAGATCACTATTGTACTCCCTTGTCAGGAAGATGCTAAGGTATATAATAGGACTGGTAAACAACATATCATAGTTTATAGAACCTATGACTGAGGCATAGGGAATGACTTTTCATTATCTTTCTATTTTCTGCTGTGGTCGGGTTTTGAGTCTTTGCTCAACTTCACACCTTGCAACATAGGAAAGAACTCCTTCTTTGACTGTTCCATTTTGAACTATTTCAAAATCTTGGCAAGAACTCCTTCTTTAACTCAATGAAAAAACTTATCAAGCATTTTGATCTATCTCTATAGATCTTGATGCTCAATGTGTAAGCAGATTCATCGAGGTCTTTCTTTGAAAAACTCTTTCAAACACTCCTTTATGCTTTCCAGAAAATTCTACATTATTTCCGATCAACAATATGTCATTCACATATACTTATCAGAAATGTTGTAGTGCTCCCACTCACTTTCTTGTAAATACAGACTTCGCTGCAAGTCTGTATAAAACCATATGCTTTGATCACTTTATCAAAGCATATATTCCAACTCCGAGATGCTTGCACCAGTCCATAGATGGATCGCTGGAGCTTGCTCACTTTGTTAGCACCTTTATGATCGACAAAACCTTCTAGTTGCATCATATACAACTCTTCTTTTAAGAAATCCATGAAGGAATACAATTTTGACATCCATTTGCTAGATTTCATAAAATGCGGCAACTGCTAACATGATTCGGACAGACTTTTAAGCATCGATACGAGTGAGAGAATCTCATCGTAATCAACACCTTGAACTTGTCGAAAACATTTTGCGACAATTCGAGCTTTGTAGATAGTAACACTACTATCAGCGTTCGTCTTCCTCTCGAAGATCCATTTATTCTTAATGACTCACCGATCATCGGGCAAGTCAATCAAAGTCCATACTTTGTTCTCATACATGGATCCCATCTCAGATTTCATGGCCTCAAGACATTTGGCGGAATCTGGGCTCATCATCGCTTCCTCATAGTTCGTACGTTTGCGTGGTCAAGTAACATGACATCCAGAACATGATTACCGTACCACTCTGGTGCGGATCTCACTCTGGTTGACCTACGATGTTCGGTAGTAAATTGATCTGAAGTTACATGATCATCATCATTAGCTTCCTCACTAATTGGTGTAGGAGTCACAAGAACAGATTTCTGTGATGAACTACTTTCCAATAAGGGAGCAGGTACAGTTACCTCATCAAGTTCTACTTTCCTCCCACTCACTTTTTTCGAGAAAAACTCCTTCTCTAGAAAGGATCTATTCTTAGCAACGAATGTCTTGACTTCAGATCTGTGATAGAAGGTGTATCCAACTGTCTCCTTTGGGTATCCTATGAAGACACATTTCTCCGATTTGGGTTTGAGCTTATCAAGATGAAACTTTTTCACATAAGCATCGCAACCCCAAACTTTCGTTTCTTGGTGATGCATAGCAACGAGAGGGGAAGAGTGTTGTCCACATACCCTCGTACACCGTAAGCGGAAGCATTATGAGAACACGGTTGATGTAGTCGTACGTCTTCACGATCCGACCGATCCAAGTACCGAACATACGACACCTCCGAGTTCAGCACACGTTCAGCTCGGTGACGTCCCATGATGTCACATCCTTGATTTTAGTCATGCATTAGGATTGGATGAACATGTGCATCATGTTTAAATTTCTTTTAAACTTGAAATGGGGCCTAATCAACCCCAACACCCCTCTGAAAATGCTAATTTCCAACAATTGGAATTTCGATGAACCCAAAATGCCCTTCATAAAAGCCCACCATTTTTGGTCTTGACTAAAACCTCTGCCAAAAATGGTCTTGCAATTTATGGAGCCATTATGGATTTTTGAACAAGCCATAAGTATTTGAATTTGGGCATTTTAAATGCTATAAATATTTTAAAGTGCTCAAATAATCTTGGAAGCATTTTTTAGGCAGTTGAGAATATTCTCAAATGTGCCTCTGAATATTTCCAGAGTTTTTGGAAATGAAATAGTATTTATTCTATTTCAATACACATAGCAGGAAATAAATAAAAGAGAAAACAAAAAGGACCAGAGACTTACCTGGAAGCCCACCAGCCGACCCACCTAGCTGGCCCGGCCCAGCAGCCGCTCCACGCAGCTGCTTCGCCTAGCCAGCGAGGTGAGCAGGTGCTCGATGGCGAGCACAGGAGCTCGCCACGCCACCTCTCTGCCTGCCTGCTGTCGCCCGCACCAGTGCGATGCCTCGAAACGCCTCCGCGACGCCGCCCCGACCCCCTGGACACCTCATTCGTCCCCCTGCTCTCTCCCTCGCTCCCCCGAAGCCATGGCCGACGCTGCCGCAGCCACGCCACCGTAGTTCTCACGTCCACCGTCGCCCTCGCACCGCCCCGCCGTGTCCACGAGGTCCGCCATCGTCCTCTCCGTCGAGCAGCCCGATCCCCGAGCGCTCGCGCACCCTGCTTCGTCTTCTTCGAGCTCGACTCCACCGAGCACTGCCGCAGATTCCCATCACCGTCACCATCGCATCAGCTCGTCCCCGACCACGTCGTCTGCTCCTACGTCACCACCGTGAGCTGCTGCACCTCCCCATCCTCCCCGCTTGCCTTCTTGTGCACCACAGCGACCACACCGAGCTTGCCCACACGCGCTACCGCCTCTGGACGTCGCCGTCATGGCCAAAGCCACGCTGGCTCGATTCCGAGCATGCCATCGGATTCGACGCAGCCCAAGCAGCCCGTAGCACCTTTCCACGTGCCTCGCCGTGCCCCGTAGCCTCGGTTTCGACCTCGCCCGAACTCCGGCAGCCGCCAAGGTCGTCGCCAGCGACGTTTCCGGCCACCCTAGCTCCATCCACTGCCACCACTCGATGCGGCTCGCTGCCCGCGTCACGTAGCTGCTCTCCGCCGTCGATTTGGTCGCGGAGACGCAAACCCGAGCCCCTCCACCGCGTCTGGCCTCGCCGGCGGCTAAACGCCGGCGGGTTTGACCCGTGAACTTGACTGGGTGGGCCAGGTTGACTTCCCCCCTGAGCCTATGATAGGTGGGGCCGGACTGTTAATTAGTTTAGGACTAGTGCTAACTAATTTTAGTTAGTTTAGGTCACTGACATGTGGGCCCAGGCCGCACTGACAGTTAGTTAGTACTAACTTAATTCTGTTAGTTAGCTGAGACACTGACAGACGGGGCCCACCAGCCAGGTTTGACTGGCCCTGGCGCCTTTGACTCGCTGACATCACAGTGACGCTGTGCTGACGCAATTATTCATTTTCTGGATTTATTTTTATATAGGAAATTCCAGAAAATAGCCTAAACTTCTAAAAATCATAGAAAATCAACCATAGCTCCAAATCAAACAAATTATATATGAAAAATGATCAGAAAAATTCAATCTATCCATCTATAATGGTTTCATGCATGACAAACCACTTTAACTTTGCTGTTTAGGTGAAACAAGCTAACACACTCATTATGCATAAGAACTTTAACCCTCATTTGAATCTTTGATTCAAATGGACCCATTTCAACTTGTTTCACATTGCATTAGGCAGGACACATCATTTTGCCATGTCATAGCATGCATCATATTGTTGCATATTGCCATGTGTTGATTATACTCTGTGGTGTCTTTCGTGGTAGGTTCTGCCTCCGAGGATATCTCCGAGTATCCAACTGAAGGGAAGTACCCTACTACCACTCCATCAGGCAAGCAGCCCCATTGATCATATCGATACAATCCCATGTTCTCGCCTCTGCTCTCATTTACTGCATTAAGACAACATCGTTTCAAACTGCTGTGTGCTACGGTAGTTGAACCCTTATCCTCTACATGACCTGTCATTGCCATAGTAACTAGATGAAACCCACCAGCATGTGTAGGAGTTGATTGAGCCATGTATGTGTTTCCTACCTTGCTATGCCTGCTATGCTTAGAGTTGTGTCAGGTCTGGTTCATCTGGGTGATGGGCTAGAGTGAAATGTTTATGTCGGTAATGTGAGGGATGTGTTGAACATGATTTGGTAAAGGTATTGATGACAGGCCATGTAGGAGTACATGGTGGGTTGTTTCATTGAGGCCATCCCTAAGAACTGAGATCTGTATGTGTGATTTAAGAATCAGCTATTACCATACATTGGGCCCAAAACCAATGGACCCTCTCGGCTTCTTAATCACCCTAGTACTCTGTCCAGGAGTTGCAATTAGTTTCTGGTGTTTGTAGGTTACGTGTTGGCGGCCGTGCGTAGCGCTGACCCTAGGGGTGGGCTATGTTGCGGTAGATACACGGTGGCACGATGTACCGAGTCACCCGTTTGGTGTCTCGGGAACCCTGTTCACATCATTCGGGGCCGTATGTGGAAACCTCGGCCGGACTCCCTGCGGATGGAACCTGGATAGGCGATAAACCTGGACTAGAGACTTGAGTGTTTAGGTAGGTCATGGCCGACGCCCTCATTGGGCTTCCGCTTGAAGGTTGCCGAGTACATGTCGTGTAAACGACGGTAAGTGGTGAGAGCGTGTATGAAGAAGTACACCCCTGCAGGGTTGACATCATCTATTCTAATAGTCGTGTCCGCGGTAAAGGACTACTTGGTTGCCTATACAGTTCATAGACAAGTTAATGGATACTACTAAAAGACTCAAGATAAGTGTGAGTGCCGAGGATGGCTCTCTCGTAGGATGACGAGGGAGGATCTCCGGTGGAGTATTGTGTTGGTGATTAGTGGACTCGTGTGCGAAAACTATTTGACTAGTGGTGTCCCGTAGGATAGCTTAGCCAAGAGTCAAAGCTGGCTTGCTGCAATAACTCCACCACCTTCTTGAGAATGAGCATGTATAGTAGGTTCTGATGTAAGACTTGCTGAGTACCTTTGTACTCATGTTTGCTTAATTACTGTTTTCAGACGACAACACCGCCCCCTCCGATGGGTTTTATGTAGATCTCGATGTCGATGAGTGACTTGCCACCCAGGTGGTGATCCTGGCCATGGAGGGCCCTATGTAGATAGACAGGCTCCGAGAAGCCTTCTTTCTTTCTAGTGTCTGTACTCAGACTATTTGCTTCCACATGTGCTTGTATGCTTGTATGACTTGAGTGTCGGGTCATGTGACCCCTACCTGTATGAACATGTTATGTATGGCTCTCTGGAGCCTTCATATAAAGTACTTGAGTTGTAGAGTTTTGTTGTGATGCCATGTTGTACTTGCACATATCGAGCATATTGTGTGTATGATTGAAATGCTTGGTATGTGTGGGATCCGATAATCTAGTTGTTTATCCTTGGCAGCCTCTCTTATGGGGAAATGTAGTCTAGTGCTCCTTGAGCCATAGTAGTCCGCTACAGCCCGGTTCACCGGAGTCTTGCTAGCCCAGCACTACTGCTCAGGACACTTGACTGACCGGCATGTGTTTCACTTCGTTCCTATGTCTGTCCCTTCGGGGAAATGTCACGCAGTGACTTCCGGAGTCCTGCCTAGCCTGCTACAGCTCGGGTTCCCCGGAGTCCTGTTAGCCCAGTGCTACAGCCCGGATTCACTTGCTGATGACCGACATGCTCGATGTGGTTCATGTATGCCTGTCTCCATAGGTCTGTGCTGCTTTGGGTTCACGACTAGCCATGTCGGCCCGGGTTCTCTGTCATATGGATGCTAGCGACACTATCATATACGTGAGCCAAAAGGCGCAAAAAGTCCCGGGCCATGGTAAGGCGACACCCGTGGGGATACCGTGCGTGAGGCCGCAATGTGATATGAGGTGTTACCGGCTAGATCAATGTGACTTGGAATCGGGGTCCTGACACATGAACTCTGATCCAGCAGAGCTTCACAGGAGAGTTTCGTCAGCACGATGGCGTCATGATGGTGATGATGTTGCTACCGACGCAGGGCTTCACCTAAGCACCACTACGATATGATCGAGGTGGATTATGGTGAAGGGGGGCACCGCACACGGCCAAGGGATCAATGATCAACTTGTGTGTTCTAGGGTGCCCCCTGCCCCCGTATATAAAGGAGCAAGGGGGGAGGCCGGCCGGCCCTCCTAGGGCGTGCCAGGAGGAGGAGTCCTCCTCCTAGTAGGAGTAGGACTCCCCTTTCCTACTCCTACTAGGAGGAGGAAAGCAAGGGGAAGGGGAGAAGGAAGGAGAGGGAGGAAAGGAGGAAAGGGGGGCCGACCCCCTAGTCCAATTCGGTTTGGGCTAGGGGGGGGCGCACCCTGCCTCCTCTCTTCCACCACTTGGTGTTGGGGAACGTAGCAGAAATTTAAAATTTTTCTACGCATCACCAAGATCAATCTATGGAGTCATCTAGCAATGAGGGAAGAGGAGTGCATCTACATACCCTTGTAGATCGCGAGCGGAAGCGTTCAAGAGAACGGGGTTGATGGAGTCGTACTTATCGTTCTCCAAATCACCGATGACCGAGAGCCGAACGGACGACACCTCCGCGTTCAACACACGTACGGTTGGAAGAGACGTCTCCTCCTTCTTGATCCAGCAAGGGGAGAGGAGAGGACGGCGTGGTGGTGGAAGCAGCGGGAACTCAACAGGGCTTCGCCAAGCACCAACGAGAGGGAGAGGTGTCACGGAGGGAGAGGGAGGTGCCAGGGACTTGGGGTGCGGCTGCCCTCCCTCCCCTCCACTATATATAGGGGCCAGGGGGGCGCCGGCCCCTCTAGATCCCATCTAGATGGGGGGGCAAGGGGGTGGCTTGGCCCCCAAGCCAAGTGGAGGCGCCCCCACCCCTAGGGTTTCTAACCCTAGGCGCAGGAGGAGGCCCAAGGGGGGTGCACCAGCCCACCAGGGGCTGGTTCCCTTCCCACTTCAGCCCATGGGGCCCTCCGGGATAGGTGGCCCCACCCGGTGGACCCCCAGGATCCTTCCGGTGGTCCCGGTACAATACCAGTGACCCCCGAAACTTTCCCAGTGGCCGAAACTGGTCTTCCTATATATAAATCTTTACCTCCGGACCATTCCGAAACTCCTCGTGACGTCCAGGATCTCATCCGGGACTCCGAACAACTTTCGGGTTACCGCATACTAATATCTCTACAACCCTAGCGTCACCGAACCTTAAGTGTGTAGACCCTACGGGTTCGGGAACCATGCAGACATGACCGAGACAACTCTCCGGCCAATAACCAACAGCGAGATCTGGATACCCGTGTTGGCTCCCACATATTCCACGATGATCTCATCGGATGAACCACGATGTCGAGGATTCAATCAATCCCGTATTCAATTCCCTTTGTCAATCGGTACGTTACTTGCCCGAGATTCGATCGTCTGTATCCCAATACCTTGTTCAATCTCGTTACCGGCAAGTCACTTTACTCGTTCCGTAACACATCATCCCATGACCAACTACTTAGTCACACTGCGCTCATTATGATGATGCATTACCGAGTGGGCCCAGAGATACCTCTCCGTCATATGGAGTGACAAATCCCAGTCTCGATTCACGCCAACCCAACAGACACTTTCGGATATACCTGTAGTGTACCTTTATAGCCACCCAGTTACGTTGTGACGTTTGGTACACCCAAAGCACTCCTACGGTATCCGGGAGTTGCACAATCTCATGGTCTAAGGAAATGATACTTGACACTTAGAAAAGCTCTAGCAAACGAACTACATGATCTTGTGCTATGCTTAGGATTGGGTCTTGTCCATCACATCATTCTCCTAATGATGTGATCCCGTTATCAATGACATCCAATGTCCATGGTCAGGAAACCGTAACCATCTATTGATCAACGAGCTAGTCAACTAGAGGCTTACTAGGGACATGTTGTGGTCTATATATTCACACATGTATTATGATTTCTAGATAACACAATTATAGCATGAACAATAGACAATTATCATGAACAAGGAAATATAATAATAACCATTTTATTATTGCCTCTAGGGCATATTTCCAACAGTCTCCCATTTGCACTAGAGTCAATAATCTAGTTACGTTGTGATGAATCTGTTAGTGGGAACGACACCTATGGGATCACAAGAATCCCTACTACGGTTGGCGGGGCGCGGGGTCGTGAGAAGAGCAGATCTAACAGGTAGCACACGGTTCGTTTATCCAGGTTCGGGTCGCGAGGATGCGTAAAACCCTACTCCTACTTTGGTGGATTGTATATCTGTGTTCTTGAGCTAGCTATGGGGCGTGAGGAGCTCCAAAAAGCCGAATCCTTCCTCTGGTCGCCTCGGGCCTTCTTTTTATAGAAAAAGGGGTTGCCACAGTGGCACACCGGAGGTGGAAAGGGTACAGTGATGCGAGGTTATCCCTCGCATCACATGACAAGGCGCATTTAATGCGTCTTGCTTAGGTGTCCTTGCTTTATCGGGGACGGGGGAGAAACCTGTCTCGTCCGTCGCCGCTCCTTCTTGTGTCGACACGCGCCCTGGCCAGCGATGCCTGAGATGCCACATAGGTAGGCAGGAAGCTGAGGTGGTGCAGTGGTGGGTCTTCACGAAGATCTACATGCCGCCATGCAGGTGCCTGCCCAGCTGGTTGGGTCGGCAGCTGCATGCATGCGGTGGTGGAGGTTTAGTCGGCGTGGGCCTGATGGTGGCCCTGCGGATGTCCTCGGCAAGTGCCTTGCCGGGGCCCCGGCAAGGGTCTTGCCGAGGCGCCTGCTGTCATCCCTGACAAGGCGCTTGCCGGGGGCCTTGTGGTCTTCCTCGGCTGGGATCCCGCCAAGGGTTGTCGTCTCCTTAGTGCGTATCTGATCTTGAATGTCTTCATAAAGATCTGCATGCCGCCACGTGGATGTCTCCCGAATCCTTGCCCTTTGGGGGCAGTGGACTCAAGGGTGATTTGCTCCGTAGGTGCGGGATGAGTCGCCACGGCAATGGTCTTGCCGGGGCTACTAGAACTGTCTCCCGGCAAGAATCTTGCCGGGGGAGTGCGCTTCGTCCCCTTTGCTCTTCGTGGTCTTGGCCTTGGCGTTGTTCTAGTTCTCTTGAGCTTCGGTCTTACCCTGGCTCACCTCCCTTGCCTTGCTTGGTGTGGTGGTGCCCGTGGCTCAGACTGCCCGTGCACAGTTATAGGGGTACAAAAAGTGTACCCCTCTTTTTGTACACCGACAGGAGCCCCCGGGCCTGGGCCACACATAAGCGCAACGCGTTGTTGGGCTAGGCCCAAAAACGGTGCGCGGGCAGGCGGGGCGGTTTTTACTGCGGTAAGATTCTTCACGCGCCGCGCTTCCCACGACTCCCGCGCGTGGCACGGCGTGGGGAGGCGCGTGTGACGTGGGCAGCATGCGGGGGGTTGGTTCCCGTAGGCATGCGTCACATCATAGTAAAGGGGCGGTTCGCGCCTTCCCCATAAACGGAGGGAGGCGTGGAGGCGCGGCCCATTTACTGAATGGGGCGGAGGCGCGGTCTTCAAGGCGTCCACTCCCCACGATCACGGGGTGGGGAGTGGTCGTCTCACCCATCCCCTCGGTTCTGCACGTCCGCCACGTGTCTCCCATGCGCCTGGGGTGGCAAACGGTGGAGGCAGGAAACCGGGCCATCGCTGGTTGGGGCGGCGGGTCGGTCCTGGCTCCCTGCGCCTTCCATATCTTGATTGTCCGAGTGGGGCGGCCGAGCCCCAACCCCGATCCTTTATAAAGAGCAGGAGGGGGGGATGGCGTCCCGCATTCTTTCAACTTCTTCTTCCTTCAGCTTCTGCTCCTCCCTTCCATCCGTCATGGAGAGAGGGAATCCCGGTCCTTCAACAGTGGCGGCGAGGGTCGCCACTCGACAACGCGTCCCTCCTTCTCCTGTGCCTGCGGTGGCAGAGCCAGCCGCGAGGGGAAGGGGGAGGGGGCGAGGCCGTTGGCAAGGCCGGGGCGCTCGGGGAAGAGGAGGACGGGGCGGCGCGCCGGCCTCGCCTCCGCCAGCAGCTCCTCCTCCAATGGAGGGCCATGTTGGGGATGATCCTTGTGAGTTCTTCGTCAGGCTGCGCCGGCCTCCGCGCCGTCGCCTTCGTCTCCCGACTCCATTTGCGCGGGAGATGGAGCTATATCCGCCGGAATCGTTGCGGCTGCACATGAGGGGCTGCGGGATCAATGGCACGCGGGTCCGCGTCGACTTCCCCGCCCCTCATGTGATGTATCTTTGTCGGGGATGGAAGGCGTTTGCTCATATTCACCGCTTGACGGATGGGCTCACTCTCTATTTTAAGCTGATGGAGGGTGGCCTTCTCTCCGTCAAGGTCTTCGGGTGCTTTGGGACCCGTGCAAGGTGCTGCGTGGAGAGCTCTTCTGATAGTGAAGACTCCTCCTCGGGCGGGAGTGACGAGGAGGACAGTGGCAGCGACGACGAGGGTAGTAGGCGGCAGGATGACGGGTCCGATTAGGTGTCGGGTGCCGCTCCGTGCGGCACCGGCGACCCCTGTAGGATCTAGAAGTAGATGTGTCTAGAGGGGGGCTGATTAGACACTTAGTGCTAAAGTTGCAATTTTTAAGCTTTTTCGGTTTAAATGGAGTTTAGGCACAATTTCAACACACACAATACATATCAAGCAAGCATGCAAAGAGTATATGAGCAGCGGAATGTAAAGCATGCAACTTGCAAGAATGTAAAGGGAAGGGTTTGGAGAGATCAAACGCAATTGGAGACACGGATGTTTTTCCCATGGTTCGGATAGGTGGTGCTATCCTACATCCACGTTGATGGAGACTTCAACCCACGAAGGGTAACGGTTGCGCGAGTCCACACAAGGCTCCACCCAAGGGCAACGGTTGCGCGAGTCCACGGAGAGCTCCACCCACGAAGGGTCCACGAAGAAGCAACCACCCACAAAGGGTCCATGAAGAAGCAACCTTGTCTATCCCACCATGGCCATCACCCACGAAGGACTTGCCTCACTAGTGGTAGATCTTCACGAAGTAGGCGATTTCCTTGCCCTTACAAACTCCTTGGTTCAACTCCACAATCTTGTCGGAGGCTCCCAAGTGACACCTAGCCAATCTAGGAGACACCACTCTCCAAGAAGTAACAAATGGTGTGTAGGTAATGAACTCCTTGCTCTTGTGCTTCAAATGATAGTCTCCCCAACACTCAACTCTCTCTCATAGGATTTGGATTTGATGGAAAGAAGATTTGAGTGGAAAGCAACTTGGGAAGGCTAGAGATCAAGATTCATATGGTAGGAATGGAATGTCTTGGTCTCAACACATGAGTAGGTGGTTCTCTCTCAGAACATATGAGTTGGAATGGTGTGTGTTTTCTGATGGCTCTCTCATCGAATGAGAAGGAGGTGGAGGGGTATATATAGCCTCCACACAAAATCCAACCGTTACACAGTTTTCCAATCTCGGTGGGACCGAATCAATAAACTTGGTCGGACCGAAAATGTAAACCTAGTGACCGTTAGTGATTTTCGGTGGGACCGACTGGATCAACTCGGTGGGACCGATGTGCTAGGGTTAGGGTAAATCCAAAACTCGGTTTGACCGATTACTCAAACTCGGTGGGACCGATTTGGGTAATAAGTGAAACTGAGATTTGGTCAAGCAAACTCGGTGGGACCGATTGCATATCTCGGTGGGACCGAGAATATTGCAATGGGTAACAGAGAGTTTGCAAGCCCATCTCGGTGAGACCGAGATCCCATCGGTGAGACCGAGCTGATTAGGGTTTGGCAGTGGCTTATGACAAGTGAAACTCGGTGGCGCCGGATAGGAAGAATCGGTAGGACCGAGTTTGGCTTAGGGTTTAGGTCATATGTGGATATGGGAAAGTAGTTGAGGATTTTGGAGCATATCATTAAGCACATGAAGCAAGAGGCTCATTAAGCAACACCTCATCCCTCCTTGATAGTATTGGCTTTTCCTATGGACTCAATGTGATCTTGGATCACTAAAATGTAAAAGTGAAGAGTCTTGAGCTTGAAGCTTTAGCCAATCCCTTGTCCTTAGCATCTTGAAGGAGTTCCCACAACCTTTAGTCCATGCCACTCCATTGTTGAACTTATCTGAAACATGCTGGATAGAAGTGTTAGTCCAACAAGAGATATGTTGTCATCAATTATGAAAACCACCTAGGGAGCACTTGTGCTTTCAATCTCCCCCTTTTTGGTAATTGATGGCAACATACATCAAAGCTTTAGATAAAGATATGAAGAACAACAAGTAAAGCTTTGGAAGAACATGTAGCAAGCATAGGCTCCCCCTACACGTATGCACTCATGTAAATATGAAATATAGAGGCATGTGAGAGCATAAACATGACAGAGTAGGCAATGTGTTACATGTATCTTGGCCATATGCATCAGAGCAAAAGATTATCAAGGAAAATACCTTCATGCTCATGAGTCCTTCTTGCAAACAGTATGTACATAAGCAAGAACTCCTCATACTCATGATTTTGATGCATATACTTACCTTGTGGTCTCGAGTTGGCTTAGGATGGAATGAACCTGCACAAACAAGGTTTGATAACACAGGTACGTCCACTAGCCAGAGCAAACAAAAGAAACCACAAGAATACCAAGACTGGGATGACATGTAGAGAGTGAGTACAAGGTACCACATTGGATTCAACATGTCCCCAAGAATAAAGATATGCAATGAATTTGGCTGATTTCTTTTCCCTTAGGTGTCTTGCTCCCCCTGAATCTTACATGGGATATTGGGAGAAGATAGGAAACAGAAAATCAGAGCTGAAGGATATGAATAGAACTTAATTCAAATGAGTTTATATGAACATGTCTTTCCCCCAAAAAGACATGTGGCATCTCTCCTCTTGAACATCAAGCATCTGGGATCCTCGAGTATTTTCTCTCCCTGGAAATCTCTCTCTCCCCCTTAACAACATCTGGGATCCTTGAGACTTTCTCTCCCCCTTGAGGTCTCTCTCTCCCCCTTAATACTTTCTCTCTTGTAGGTTTGGTCCTTGAGACTGTTTCTCTCCCTTGATGTGATCTCTCTCTCCTACAAGCTTTGATGTGATCTCTCTCTCCCCCTTTGACATCAATTTCCAAGAAGGTTTTTCCTGGAATCCGTCGAATAGGTTTGGTCCTTGAGATTCAGCACAAAGCAGAGGATAAAGTTTTGATGCTTGTGGAGGACAAGATTCATTGAGTGGAGCTGGATTCGAAGAAATGTAGAATAAGTGGCAAACTGTTTTTCTGATTGCAAAGTCGGTGGCACCGAGTGGCATATTTCGGTGGTACCGAAAAGATTCGGTTGGACCGAAATTTGCAAGTCGGTGAAACCGAGTTTACACAGAGAAAAACACTTGTCACCTCAGCTCACTAGTCAAGTAAGATCTCACAAAGATTTGCAATGAATTAGCTGAAGGATTTGCAGGGAATTTGATGCAGAAATATGCAGAACAAAAAGGGTAAAAGGTTTCTAGATGAAGTTTTTTTTGAAAGAAAAAAAAAGAAACAAATATGCAAGGGACAAATGCAATATCTCAGAAAAGGACACAAGAGAACTTCATCTAGAATTGGGCGGTGACATAGTCACCTATGTTAGAGTATATTGACTTAGGAGTCAAGTGAGGACACTTGATCATAGGTCATACTCATCGTTTAAGCTCAAAATGGGGTTACCATTTTTCATTTAAGCATTTTGTTGTATTCACATCTTGTTGAGTTGCTTTGACTCATGTCTTGGAGTAAAGCTTCTCAAAGATGGAATAACATACCTTGGGTAGTGATGTAGTTCTTGCTCATGTAGTTGAACTTGTGTGGGTGCTCAAGGTTGATGTAGTTCATCAAGAGTTGGGAGCACCACTTGAAGTTTGAGTTCATCTACCTACATGGGTTAGTTCTTGCAAGGAAGAGCACTTGTGTATCCAAAAATGACAATCATGAAGCTTAATATAGAATTTGTCAGAGGATATGTTTGAATGGTTTTGTGCTTCCTTGTCTTCAACCACTATTGTGTAGAGTCTTGGTCTTGTAGAGATTGCTCAAGATGTGAGTGAGTCGCAATCTCATGGAATTAGATTCAACCAAGCACCTACATGGGTTAGACAACATGCAAGGTGCAAATATATCCAAGACATAAGATAGTTATCATAAGAGATACATCATGGATTAGTCATAAGCTCATGTCTTGCATGTATCCAATGGAGTTTCTACTCCAAATTCGAAGCATCAATGATGTTCAATTCTCCTCTCAACCTGCAAAACAATTTTTCATCAAGCGGTTTAGTGAATATATCCGCTAATTGCTTATCGGTGCGAACATGCTTAAGATTGATGTCACCCTTAGCAACATGATCTCGAATGAAATGATGACGAACTTCAATATGCTTAGTTCGAGAATGTTGTACAGGATTATGACCAATTTTGATAGCACTTTCATTGTCACAAAGCAGTGGAACATGTTTCACATAAATCCCATAATCTTTAAGAGTTTGAGTCATCCAAAGTAATTGAGCGCAACATAAACCAGCGGCAATGTATTCAGCTTTGGCGGTGGATAAGGATACCGAGTTTTGTTTCTTGGAAGACCAAGACACAAGAGATCTACCAAGAAATTGACAAGTACCCGAAGTGGACTTTCTATCAACCTTGTCTCCGGCATAATCCGAGTCGGAATAGCCAACAAGATCAAAAGAAGACCTCTTAGGATACCAAATGCCAAAATTTTGTGTACGGATTAAATATCTCACTATCCTTTTCACAGCCTTAAGATGACAATCTTTAGGAGCAGCTTGATATCGTGCACACATGCACACACTTAGCATAATATCGGGATGTGAAGCACATAGGTATAACAATGAACCAATCATAGAGCGATAAACCTTTTGATCAACTGGTTCACCATCTTTGGTTAAATCATTATGTCCACTAGTAGGCATGGGTGTAGACATACCTTTGCATTCTTGCATATTGAACTTCTTGAATAAGTCCTTGGTGTACTTTGTTTGAGAGACAAATGTACCTTCCTTAGTTTGCTTGATTTGCAACCCAAGAAAGAATTTGAGTTCACTCATCATAGACATCTCAAACTTCTCTGACATTAGCTTTCCAAACTTTTCACTAAAGAGAGGGTTAGTTGAACCAAATATGATGTCATCAACATAAATTTGGCATACAAATAGTTCACCATTAACCCTTTTAGTAAAAAGAGTAGAGTCAATTTTACCAATTTCAAAACCACTTGTAGTAAGGAACTTGGTCAAGAATTTATACCATGCTCTAGGAGCTTGTTTAAGACCATAAAGAGCTTTGTGAAGTTTGTAAACATGATTTGGTTTCTTAGGATTGACAAAGCCGAGAGGTTGTTTGACATAAACTTCCTCCTCTATTTCTCCATTTAGAAAAGCACTCTTAAGGTCCATTTGGTACAAGGTGATATTATGGTGATTAGCATAGGCAAGTAAGATGCGAATGGACTCAAGTCTAGCAACGGGAGCATACGTCTCACCATAGTCCATACCTTCGACTTGTGTGTATCCTTGGGCGACGAGACGTGCTTTGTTGCGGACCACTTGTCCATCTTCATCTTGCTTGTTGCGAAACACCCATTTGGTACCAATGATGTTGTGGTTGTTGTCGGGCTTCTCAACCAATGTCCAAACTTGGTTTCTCTCAAAATTATGTAGCTCTTCATGCATAGCGTTTATCCAATCTAGATCTTCCAATGCTTCTTCAACCTTCATTGGTTCAATGCTAGAGATGAATGAGTAGTTTTCACAAAAGTTAGCTAAACGAGTTTTTGAGCGAGTGATTCTCCCGGTTTGTATATCATTGAGGATTTGCTCGACGGGATGATCTTTGGCAATTCTTGCTCGAACTCGTGAGAGCTTTTGCTTGGGTCTTCGTTGAACATCTTCTTCATCTTGTTCTTCTTCTTGGCCTTCTTCATTGTTGACGTCGTCGTTCTCTTGTCGTGGTGGAGAAGGAGGTTGTTGATGTTCATCTTGACGTACTTCCTTGTTTTCTTCATCTTGGTGTGTCCCACTTGTGGATGCTTCCGTGTCGATTCTTGGTTCACCTTGTCGTGAAGTAGAAGCTTCCACTTGGATGGATGAAGTACTCTCCTTCACCTCTGTTGGACAAATTTTGCCAATGGACAAGTCTTGAATTGCTTCTGAAGGGTCTTTGTCTCCTACATCAATTGGCAATTGCTCTACTTGCGAGCCATTAGATTCATCAAACTTCACATCTACCGTCTCTTCAACCTTTCGGGTGAAATTGTTGTAGACACGGTAAGTGTGAGAGTTTGATCCATAACCAAGTAGAAAACCTTCATGAGATTTAGGAGCAAACTTTGAACGACGATGCTTATCAAGAATGTAGCACTTTGAGCCGAATACTCGAAAGTATCCAACTTGGGGTTTGTTACCGGTGAGAAGCTCGTATGCCGTCTTGCCGAGTATCTTGTGAAGATATAAGCGATTTGTTGCGTGACAAGCTGTCTCGACTGCTTCTGCCCAAAAGTGCTTTGGCGTCTTGTATTCATCAAGCATAGTTCTTGCCATTTCGATGAGCGTCCGGTTCTTCCTCTCAACAACTCCATTTTGTTGAGGTGTGTACGTGGCCGAGAACTCGTGTGAAATCCCTTCTTCGTCAAGAAAGGTGTCCACATTTGCGTTCTTGAACTCCGTTTCGTTGTCACTCCGAACCTTCTTGATCTTCACATCAAACTGATTTTGGGCTTTCCTAGCGAAGTTTCTGAAGATCTTCTGGACCTGCGACTTGTCATTAAGAAAGAACACCCACGTAAATCTTGAAAAATCATCAACTATAACTAGACCAAAAGAATTTCCACCGAGACTCTTATAGGCATTGGGACCAAAAAGATCCATGTGAAGCAGCTCGAGTGGCCTCCTTGTGGTCATGATGTTCTTCATGGGATGTCTTCCTCCAACCTGTTTACCTGCTTGACAAGCACTGCAAAGTCTATCCTTATCAAATATGACATCGTTAACTCCAAGGATATGATTTCCTTTAATAAGCTTGTCAAGGTTTCTCATGCCAACGTGACCTAGTCGTCTATGCCACAACCAACCTTTTGAGGATTTAGCAACAAAGCAAGTTTTAGGTTGTGCCTTTTTAGAGAAATCGACAATGTAAAGATCACCTCTATGCATACCCGTAAAGACCATTTTATGATTGTCTCGACGAAATACTTGGCAATCTACCTCAGTAAATAGGACATTCAAACCGAAATCAGCAAGTCTGGATACTGAAAGTAAGTTGTAGCCAAGAGATTCAACGAGCATGACATTTTGAATGGAACTGTCATGTGAGATGGCCACCTTACCAAGGCCAACCACTTTACCTTTTGAATTATCACCAAAGGTGACATATTTTCGAGGGCCGTTGTATTCAGCAAGCTCACGAAACATCTCTTCATCTCCAGTCATATGATCAGTACATCCACTATCAAGAACCCATTCCTTTCCTCCTGATTCATATCCCCGAAGATTAGCCATAAGACCAAAATGTCTCATTGCATCATCAAGATCGAATTCACTATCATCATCATCATAATATTCATGTTCATCATGATCTTGTGACTCATCATTTCCTAGAGAGGGTAATTCATTAGATAAATGATCAAAGTGGTTACTTTTATGAATTCTTATAGCTTTGAATATGATATCATTAATGATTCCAACATCTCCTTTAGCATGCTTAAGATTGGCAAGTTCAAGAAGACATTTACCAAAACTAGGATCACTAGAGTTCATCTTACTCAAGGCAATAGATTTATGGAGAATTTCATCCAAAGTTTTTAAGGAATGATTGGGAAACCGTTCCTCAAGAAATTTCCATATAGTATAGGCGCAATCTTGAGTAGGCAAACTAGCAATCAAATTTTTGGGCAATCCTCTAATGATGAGCTTAATAGTTCTAAGATTGCGAATCATGTCAATATCTTCATCTAGGGTAGGATGCAAGGGATCAATATGGGGTGCACAAGGGCTAGCAATATACTTGTTCAAATGATATTGATTGAAGATTACAAGCATCTCATTTTTCCACTCATGAAAATACTTTCCATCAAGAATAGGCACTCTATGTCTAAGACTCCCTAGAGTAGACACATCCATCTTCCTCCAATGGTGATTAAACCAAGGCAATGGAGACCAAAGCTCTGATACCACTTGTAGGATCTAGAAGTAGATGTGTCTAGAGGGGGGGTGATTAGACACTTAGTGCTAAAGTTACAATTTTTAAGCTTTTTCGGTTTAAGTGGAGTTTAGGCACAATTTCAACACACACAATACATATCAAGCAAGCATGCAAAGAGTATATGAGCAGCGGAATGTAAAGCATGCAACTTGCAAGAATGTAAAGGGAAGGGTTTGGAGAGATCAAACGCAATTGGAGACACGGATGTTTTTCCCGTGGTTCGGATAGGTGGTGCTATCCTACATCCACGTTGATGGAGACTTCAACCCACGAAGGGTAACGGTTGCGCGAGTCCACACAGGGCTCCACCCAAGGGCAACGGTTGCGTGAATCCACGGAGGGCTCCACCCACGAAGGGTCCACGAAGAAGCAACCACCCACAAAGGGTCCACGAAGAAGCAACCTTGTCTATCCCACCATGGCCATCGCCCACGAAGGACTTGCCTCACTAGCGGTAGATCTTCACGAAGTAGGCGATCTCCTTGCCCTTACAAACTCCTTGGTTCAACTCCACAATCTTTTTGGAGGCTCCCAAGTGACACCTAGCCAATCTAGGAGACACCACTCTCCAAGAAGTAACAAATGGTGTGTAGGTAATGAACTCCTTGCTCTTGTGCTTCAAATGATAGTCTCCCCAACACTCAACTCTCTCTCATAGGATTTGGATTTGATGGAAAGAAGATTTGAGTGGAAAGCAACTTGGGAAGGCTAGAGATCAAGATTCATATGGTAGGAATGGAATGTCTTGGTCTCAACACATGAGTAGGTGGTTCTCTCTCAGAACATATGAGTTGGAATGGTGTGTGTGTTCTGATGGCTCTCTCATCGAATGAGAAGGAGGTGGAGGGGTATATATAGCCTCCACACAAAATCCAACCGTTACATAGTTTTCCAATCTCGGTGGGACCGAATCAATAAACTCGGTCGGACCGAAAATGTAAACCTAGTGACCGTTAGTGATTTTCGGTGGGACCGACTGGATCAACTCGGTGGGACCGATGTGCTAGGGTTAGGGTAAATCCAAAACTCGGTTTGACCGATTACTCAAACTCGGTGGGACCAATTTGGGTAATAAGTGAAACTGAGATTTGGTCAAGCAAACTCGGTGGGACCGATTGCATATCTCGGTGGGACCGAGAATATTGCAATGGGTAACAGAGAGTTTGCAAGCCCATCTCGGTGAGACCGAGATCCCATCGGTGAGACCGAGCTGATTAGGGTTTGGCAGTGGCTTATGACAAGTGAAACTCGGTGGCGCCGGATAGGAAGAATCGGTAGGACCGAGTTTGGCTTAGGGTTTAGGTCATATGTGGATATGGGAAAGTAGTTGAGGATTTTGGAGCATATCATTAAGCACATGAAGCAAGAGGCTCATTAAGCAACACCTCATCCCTCCTTGATAGTATTGGCTTTTCCTATGGACTCAATGTGATCTTGGATCACTAAAATGTAAAAGTGAAGAGTCTTGAGCTTGAAGCTTTAGCCAATCCCTTGTCCTTAGCATCTTGAAGGAGTTCCCACAACCTTTAGTCCATGCCACTCCATTGTTGAACTTATCTGAAACATGCTGGATAGAAGTGTTAGTCCAACAAGAGATATGTTGTCATCAATTATCAAAACCACCTAGGGAGCACTTGTGCTTTCAACCCCATCATCCGCGTCGCTTGCTCCCTGAACTTCTCGGGGTCGTCTCCTCGGGCGGATGGCGTTGGGAGGCTGCGGAAGAGGAAGAGGGCGGGCGGCAAGGCCGTTAAGTCGGAGTACGCGGGCACCGACGCCTCCGACGCGTGCTGACGTCCTGCCGCCTCGTCTTCGAGCTCTGCTTCCGGCGCCGCCATCACCATCCAGCCTTTGGACGGCCACCAAGATGTTCTCTTGGTGTCTTCTGCCACCCGTAGCTCGCCTAGGCGCTCCTTTTGTCCCTTTCGCCTCCTTGACCTGCCTCCTGAGGAGAGGGACAAGAAAGGGATTACGGGCACCTTATCTCTTTTTAGTTTGTAAGCCTTCGGGCCTTTGTTGAATTTAAAACTTGTAATCCCATCATTCATGTTTTTCATTCCCTATGGACTGTACCTGAGTGGAATGTTTTTTTAATGAAAAAGGGATGCTTGTCGGGTCATTTGTTTGCGGGTGGAACCCACGACAAGGAGTAAATCATTGATATCTTCAAGATAAACATTTCCTTTCCCGGCAACAGGCCTTGCCGTCTCCCCACTTCGCTCGACCTTCCTCACGCCTTCGGCGGAGGCAGGGATGAGGCGGGTTCAGGCTCCTTGTTTCATCCTTTCGCTGCCACGACTACGACCAAACTTGGCCCCAGGAACGAGCCCTAGGGCCTAGAGTTATGGGAGCACGGTAGCTTAGGGGAAAACGAGGTTTCACGTACCTCAGTCCATAATGGAATGCATGATAAGGGATGAAGAACTGATCTGAAGCTGCAGTCCCCGGCAACCCTGTTTCGTCGTGGGTGAATCTTTGTTCTTGCAGCCCCCGACAATACTGGCTTGCCGGGGGCTAGATGCTGGTCTGTTCCTCTTTTTTTTCCTCTCCAAGTAGTTCGGCACGGATATCTGTGTGTCCTGTGAACCAAAGAAGACAAAAGAAAGACAAAGAGACGCACACTCGACCTCTAAGCTAGGGTTAGTCGCCGCTAAGCACTATCAACCCTAACCAAGGACGAGACTCGACCTAGCATGCATGCTATAACTTAGGGCGCCAGCGCTTCATTTACTTATACTCAGGGTCTGCGCCTGGCTTTGTATAGAGGGTTACATGCGTCATCGGCAAGGCTCGTACAAAAGGTGGCTTGTCGGGGGGGCCCGACAAGCCGCGCCTCACGGGTAAAACTTGTGAAGATGCTCAATGTTCCAGGAGTTACTCACCGGAATGGCATCTTCGGTCTCCAGGCAGACTGCGCCGAGCCTGGTGACTCGTATTACCCGATAAGGGCCTTCCCACTTTGGCGTCAACTTGTTGGAATTCTTGGCCGATTGAACGCGCCGAAGAACAAGGTCACCTTCCTCAAAGCTTCGGGCATGAACCATGCGGCTATGGTAGCGGCGCAAGGCTTGCTGGTAGCGCGCTGCTCTCATAGCTGCCCGAAGACGATCTTCCTCAAGGAGCGTTGCGTCATCTTGCCGCAATTGCTCTTGCTCAAGCTCGTCATAAGCGAGTACTCGAGGTGACCCATATATGAGTTCCGTGGGGAGAACTGCTTCTGCCCCGTATACCAGGGCAAAGGGTGTCTGGCCGTGTAGCTCAATTTGGTGTCGTTCTGATTGACCAAAGAACCGCCGGCAATTCATCAATCCAACGCCTTCCACTCTTGTGCAGTCTGTCAAAGGTCTTTGTCCTTAGGCCTCGCAGTACTTCAGCATTTGCCCTCTCAGCTTGACCATTGCTTCGTGGGTGAGCAACGGAAGCGAAACAGACCTTGCTGCCGAGGTCTTGAATATATTGCATGAAGGTGTGGCTTGTGAACTGCGTGCCGTTGTCGGTGATAACCCTATTGGGTACACCAAAACGGCACACCAGTCCTTTGAAGAACTTGACGGCTGACTGTGCTGTGACCTTCCTCACTGCTTCCACTTCTGGCCACTTTGTGAACTTGTCGATTGCAACGTACAAGTACTCAAAGCCCCCGACAGCGCGGGGGAAAGGGCCCAGTATGTCGAGCCCCCAGACCGAGAGAGGCCAGGAGAGAGGAATGGTTTGAAGGGCTTGAGCTGGCTGATGAAGCTTCTTTGAATGGAACTGACACGCTTCACACCTGGTTACTAGTGTCGTCGCATCCTGGAGGGCGGTGGGCCAGAAGAAGCCTTGCCGAAACGCTTTGTTGGCAAAGGCCCTTGACCCGATGTGGGATCCACATATGCCTCCATGTATCTCCGCCAACAGCCCTAGTCCTTCCTCTCGAGGGATACACTTCAATTTCACGCAATTCGGCCTCTTTCTGTACAGGACGCCATCGACGAACTGGTACATAGTAGAGCGACGGGCTACTTTTTCCGCTTCTTCCTTCTCCTCAGGAAGTTCCCCTGTTTGGAGGAATCGGACGGTATGTTGTGCCCACGCTGGAGCCTGGGGCTCCACGGCGAGGACTAAAGGCATTTCCTCCGCTATCGGAGCGGCTGTCTCCATGGCAAAAGCTTGATGCTCTGTCGGAGCTAGCCGTCCCTTGGCGGGCTCAGTGTCTCTGGCAACATCCTTGCCGGCGGCTCCGGGAAGCTCGGCGGAAAAGTACTTGCCGGGCCCTGTTTTTCTCCTCTTGTTCTGCTCTATTGATGGATCAACGGATGACTGAGTTAGCCAAAGCACAAAGGTACCTGGTTCCACAGGTAGCTTGAGGGCAGCGCGTTTTGACAGGTAATCGGCGATACCATTCTCCGCTCGGGGAACGTATTCTTCCTGTATACCGTCAAAACGCTCTTCCAGCTTTCTCACTTCATCGACGTAGGCCTTCATCAACGGGCTCTGGTAATCCTTGTTGACTTGCTTGACGACAAGTTGCGAGTCGCCTCTGACGACGAGTTTCTTGATTCCGAGGTCCGCCGCGATCCTAAGACCGGCAAGCAGCCCTTCGTACTCAGTCGTATTGTTTGATGACACCTCCCTGAGGAAGTGCATCTGGATCACGTACTTGAGGTGCTCTCCGGTGGGCGCGACAAGCAGTACGCCAGCCCCGGCACCCTGTAAGGAGAAAGCTCCATCAAAGTACATGATCCAGTCGCAACTTGCCTCCTTGCCGGGGAGAGCAGTCTCTTGGGTTTCTTCGTCAGGTGTCGCGGTCCATTCTGCAACGAACTCCGCCAGGACTCGGCTTTGAATCGTCGAGGTACTCTCAAACTTGAGGCCAAAGCTGGACAGTTCCAGTGCCCACTCTACGATCCTTCCCGTTGCGTCTGGATTGTGCAATATCCGTTGCAGAGGGAGGCGAGTGACGACAGTGATTTCGTGCACCTGGAAGTAGTGACGCAGTTTCCTCGAGGCCACAAGAAGGCCGAAGAGCAGTTTCTGCACACCGGAGTACCTCGATCTAGCCCCCTGCAGGAGGGAACTAACAAAGTAGACCGGGTGCTGCATCATTTTCTTCTTCGGCGGCACTTCAATTGGCTGCATCGTCTCGGCATCGGTGGCATCGGGCTCCGTCGCTGCTATTACCTCATCATCAATTTCTCTCTGCGCCACTAGTGCGGCACTGACCACCTGGTTCGTTGCCGCCAGGTACAGCAGCAACGGTTCCTGTGGCCTAGGCGCAACTAGTATTGGCGCGAAGGAGAGGTACCTCTTCAAATCTTGCAATGCTGCTTCGGCTTCTGGCGTCCACTCCATCGGGCCCGCCTTTTCCAAAATCTTGAAAAAGGGAAGGGCGCGCTCGGCGGACTTGGAAATGAACCTGCTCATGGCGGCAACGCAACCAGCAAGCCGACGCACATCCTTGACTCGCTTGGGCGCTTCAATCTGCTCTATAGCTTTGATCTTGTCCGGATTGGCCTCTATCCCAGGCTGTGACACAAAGAACCCGAGAAGCTTACCAGACGGGACACTGAAGACGCACTTCTCAGGGTTCAGCTTGAGATTGATCTTGCGTAGGTTTGCAAATGTTTCTGGTAAATCTGATATGAGGGTTGCCCTGTTCTTGGTTTTGACCACTATATCATCCATATAAGCTTCCATATTTCTATGGAGCTGGGGTTCAAAACCAATCTGGACCGCCCTTGCAAACGTTGAACCAGCACTCTTCAACCCGAAAGGCATCCGTATAAAGCAATACGTACCACATGGGGTGATGAATGCCGTTTTCTCTTCATCTTCCCTTGTCATGAAGATCTGGTGGTAGCCGGAGTAGGCATCGAGGAATGACAACATATCACACCCAGCTGTGGAGTCAACAATCTGGTCGATGCGCGACAAAGGGAAGGGGTCTTTGGGACAAGCCTTATTAATATCTGTGTAATCAATACACAGCCTCCACTTCCCATTTTCCTTGCGCACTACCACCGGATTGACCAACCACGTTGGATGGAGTACTCCTCTTACCAAAACCGCTGCTTCCAGTTTCCGGATCTCCTCTATGATGAACTCTTCTCGTTCCAAAGCTTGCTTTCCGACCTTCTGCTTGACGGGCCGCGCATGAGGACAGACAGCAAGGTGGTGCTCAATCACCTCCCTGGGAACACTGGGGATGTCGGATGCTTGCCATGCAAACACATCGACATTCGCCCGCAGGAAGGTGACGAGCGCGTCTTCCTATTTGTCGTCAAGGGTGGAGCTTATGGTAAAAGCTCCTCCCGTGCCGTCCTCCTTGACAGAAACCTTCTTGGTTCCCGGCGGTGTGGCCCTGGACTTCTTGTTTCTGGCGGCGGAGCTCTCTAGCACGTCCTCGACGGGAGCGCTACACTCCGAAGAGGTGCGCTTGCCGGAGTGGGTGCCTGAGGTCTCACCGGTCTTCTTCTTTCGCCTTCCCGGGGCTCCAGCGGCAGGAGCAAGCGCCTTAGCAGTGGCGGCTGCTGCAACTGCTTGTTGGTAGAGTTGGTCAGCACAAATTAGCGATTCCTTCTTGTCTGATGGGACGGTGATGATCGTCACAGGCCCCGGCATCTTCAGGGTGTTGTAGGCGTAATGCGACGCCGCCATGAACTTGCCAAGCGCTGGGCGGCCAAGGATCCCGTTGTAAGGCAAGGGGATCTTGGCAACGTCGAACACAATCCTTTCTGTCCTGTAGTTCAGATCACTCCCAAAAGTCACGGGCAACGTGACCTTTCACTTTGGTTGACTTCTTCCCGGGTTGACCCCCTGAAACGTGCCCGTCTCTTCGAGGTCTTCATCAGGAATCTGCAATTTCTCGATCACGGCAGGCGATATTAAGTTCAGACCGGCCCCGCCATCGACTAGCATCTTTGTCACCTTGAGGTTGTGTATTGTTGGTGAAACCAACAATGGCAAGCACCCGACTGCAGTAGTGCGATCAGGGTGATCCTCAGTGTCAAAAATGATAGGTGTGCTAGACCACTTCAGCGGCCTTCGGGCATCAAATGACGGTTCCGTCGCTGTAATCTCACGCGCCCACTGTTTAAGCTGGCGGTGAGAGGTATGCAGCGAGGCGCCGCCATCGACGCACATGGCCTCTGTAGCTTTCTGAAATTCTTGGTCACCAGACTCATCGTCCTCTTCATGATCATCGTCTTCTGGCTTTTTGTCACGGCCTCGGGCGGGCCTCTGCTGCTGTTTATCTTTGCCGCGATGGCCCGCCTGGCCATTACGCCTCTTGCTGGACCCCTCAGCACCGTCCTGGCCTTTCTCCTTGTCCCACCTCTCATATTCAGCCCTCTGCTTCTCAGCAAGGAGCTCAACCTGTCGGCAGTTCTGGAGATCATGACCTTTGGTGCGATGGATCTTGCAGTATTGCTTGTCGGAGTTTCCTGGCTTCTCGGCAGCCGCCAGGGCCCGGCAGGCGACGCATCCGGCAATTTCCTTGTCGGGGTCATCTGCCTTGGTTTTCTTGGCGGAGCCGGCGTCGTCAGATCCCTCGACGGCAAGCACAGCCTTACCTTTGCGCTTCCTGTTGCGGTGCCGGCCTTTCTTCGCCGGGGCGGCAGTATCCTCATCTGAGGAGTCGGTTTCCACGCTGGCATCTTCGCCGGGGTACTTCCTTCCCTCTTCAGCTCGGGCACATCTGTCAGCAAGAACATAGAGTTCTGCCACATCTTTCACCTTGTTCATTGCCAGTTCTTCGCGCATCTTGCGGTTACGCACGTTCTGATGGAACGCACTGATGATGGCGGCAGGGTGAACATCAGGGATATTGTACTGTACCCGGCTGAACCTCTGTATATACTTGCGCAGACTCTCTCCTCCCTTCTGGGGAATGACATGCAGGTCGCTTGCTTGGCCATGGGCTTGGTGACCTCCAGTAAAGGCGCCCACAAACTCATGGCACAAATCCGACCAGGAGGAAATAGAGTCTACCGGCAAGTGCATCAACCACGACATGGCGTTGGGTTTAAGAGCCAATGGAAAGTAATTCGCAAGAACCTTATCGTCGCGGGCTCCGGCGGCTTGCATCACGATGGTGTAGATGCTAAGGAACTCAGACGGGTGAGTCTTGGCGTTGTACTTTTCGCCAACGTTGGGTTTGAAGGTGCGGTGAGTGGGCCACTGGAACTGCCGCAGCTCACGGGTCAAAGCCGGACAGCCTACCTTGTAAGGTAGGCCTCCAGGGCTCTCCGGGGCCGGGTGGTTCACAGCAGGCCCTGCTCGCCTGTCTGACTGGTGGCGCGCTCCGCGCTGGTGCTCGATAGTGGTTCGAGCGTCTTCATGGGATCGTTCCCGAAGAACTTGGCGCTGGTCACAGTGGGTCCGCGGGTCAGACGATGCTATGGAGATGTCGTCGCCCGCGACGTCGCGACGAGCCGGCGTTCGCAGTACCGGATGGGGAAGAGGTGAATGCACCGGGGTCGCGGCACCGCCGACTTTTCCGCCACTGGTCCACGGGACTCCATCGGAGCGTCGACCTGGGGGCCTCACCGGACTTGGTTCGTCTTTGTTGGCCACCGCAACAAGGCTTCGGATAGTGGCTCTCCATTCGTCGAGTTTCCCCGTAGTGGGAGGAAAATCAAGGAGCAACTGCGCGCGCGCCAAGGCCTCTGCTGGCGTCGGTGGCAGCGAAACCTGCATGGATCGTGACGCGCTTCGACTTCTGACCATGTCAGAAGGAGCTCTATCATGACCCCGCGGTCACATGCCGTTTTCACCAGCGCCTCGGCGAGTGGGAAGGTCTTATACGTCCCGGGAGTGGCGCTCGGGGCTCTTCCCACGGCGACGCCCGGGATCTTCGGCGTGATTATGCCGTTCGTCGCGCGCTACCTGGGAGGAGCGCGCTGTTAGCGCCAACGTGGGAGTCTTGGAGGCCCTTGCGCCGCCTTTGGGCAGGGCGGCGATGACCCTGGAAGGCTCCGCTCCACCCGCGAAGGGCTTGGCTCCGCCTTTGGATTTGGCAACGTGTGTCCCGTTACCAGGCGCACAAACATCGCCGCCTCCCAAACTCCGGCTGCTGGGATGGTGTTGGTGTTCGTGAGCAGCGCCCCGGGTCCTTTCTGCGACCGGTCCGCTGCTCGCCCGCGTCGGGACGGGCTGTCCGGCTTCCGACTGGCCAACCGCCACCGTCGTCTTCTTCTTGGGCGCCATGATGATGAAGAAGCGCCGAACTAACTGCTAAAGCCGATTCTCACAACTGCGCCCCCTACCTGGCGCACCAGAGATGTCGGTGGGAACGACACCTATGGGATCACAAGAATCCCTACTACGGTTGGCGGGGCGTGGGGTCGTGAGAAGAGCGGATCTAACAGGTAGCACACGGTTCGTTTATCCAGGTTCGGGCCGCGAGGATGCCTAAAACCCTACTCCTACTTTGGTGGATTGTATATCTGTGTTCTTGAGCTAGCTATGGGGCGTGAGGAGCTCCAAAAAGACGAATCCTTCCTCTGGTCGCCTCGGGCCTCCTTTTATAGAAAAAGGGGTTGCCACAGTGGCACACCAGAGGTGGAAAGGGTACAATGATGCGAGGTTATCCCTCGCATCACATGACAAGGCGCATTTAATGCGTCTTGCTTAGGTGTCCTTGCTTTATCGGGGACGGGGGAGAAACATGTCTCGTCCGCCGCCGCTCCTTCTTGTGTCGACACGCGCCCTGGCCAGCGATGCCTGAGATGCCACGTAGGTAGGCAGGCAGCTGAGGTGGCTCAGTGGTGGGTCTTCACAAAGATCTGCATGCCGCCATGCAGGTGCCTGCCCAGCTGGTTGGGTCGGCAGCTGCATGCATGCGGTGGTGGAGGTTTAGTCGGCGTGGGCCTGATGGTGGCCCTGCGGATGTCCTCGGCAATGGCCTTGCCGGGGCCCCGGCAAGGGTCTTGCCGAGGCGCCTGTTGTCATCCCCGGCAAGGCGCTTGCCGGGGGCCTTGTGGTCTTCCTCGGCTGGGATCCCGCCAAGGGTTGTCGTCTCCTTAATGCGTATCTGATCTTGAATGTCTTCACAAAGATCTGCATGCCGCCACGGGGATGTCTCCCGAATCCTTGCCCTTTGGGGGCAGTGGACTCAAGGGTGATTTGCTCCGTAGGAGCGGGACGAGTCGCCGTGGCAAGGGTATTGCCGGGGCAGCTAGAACTGTCTCCCGGCAAGAATCTTGCCGAGGGAGTCCGCTTCGTCCCCTTTGCTCTTCGTGGTCTTGGCCTTGGCATTGTTCTAGTTCTCTTGAGCTTCGGTCTTACCCTGGCTCACCTCCCTTGCCTTGCTTGGTGTGGTGGTGCCCATGGCTCAGACTGCCCGTGCACAGTTATAGGGGTACAAAAAGTGTACCCCTCTTTTTGTACACCAACAGAATCGAACACCCATAGAGTTTTGGTGTTGATCATGTTTTGCTTGAGGGAGTGGTTTAGTCAACGGATCTGCGACATTCAGGTCCGTATGCACTTTACAAATATCTATGCCTCCATTTTGAACATTTTCACGAATGGAGTTGAAGCGACGCTTGATATGCCTGGTCTTCCTGTGAAACCTGGGCTCCTTGGCAAGGGCAATAGCTCTAGTGTTGTCATAGAAGAGAGTCATCGGGCCCGATGCATTGGGAATAACTCCTAGGTCGGTAATGAACTCCTTCACCCAGATTGCTTCTTGTGCTGCCTCCGAGGCTGCCATGTACTCCGCTTCACATGTAGATCCCGCCACGACGCTTTGCTTGCAACTGCACCAGCTGACTGCCCCACCATTCAAAATATACATGTATCCGGTTTGTGACTTGGAGTCATCCAGATCTGTGTCGAAGCTAGCATCGACGTAACCCTTTATGACGAGATCTTCGTCACCTCCATAAACGAGAAACATATCCTTAGTCCTTTTCAGGTACTTTAGGATATTCTTGACCGCTTTCCAGTGTTCCATGCCGGGATTACTTTGGTACCTTCCTACCAAACTTACGACAAGGTTTACATCAGGTCTGGTACACAGCATGGCATACATGATAGACCCTATGGCCGAGGCATAGGGGACGACACTCATCTTTTCTCTATCTTCTGCCGTGGTCGGGCATTGAGCCGTGCTCAATCTCGTACCTTGCAATATAGGCAAGAACCCCTTCTTTGACTAATCCATATTGAACTTCTGCAATATCTTGTCAAGGTACGTACTCTGTGAAAGACCAATGAGGCGTCTCGATCTATCTCTATAGATCTTGATGCCTAATATGTAAGCAGCTTCTCCGAGATCCTTCATTGAAAAACACTTGTTCAAGTAGGCCTTTATGCTTTCCAAGAATTCTATATCATTTCCCATCAATATTATGTCATCCACATACAATATGAGAAATGCTACAGAGCTCCCACTCACTTTCTTGTAAACGCAGGCTTCTCCATAAGTCTGCGTAAACCCAAACGCTTTGATCATCTCATCAAAACGAATGTTCCAACTCCGAGATGCTTGCACCAGCCCATAGATTGAGCATTGGAGCTTGCACACCTTGTCAGCATTCTTAGGATCGACAAAACATTCCGGCTGCATCATATACAATTCTTCCTTAAGGAAACCATTAAGGAATGTCGTTTTGACGTCCATTTGCCATATCTCATAATCATAGAATGCGGCGATTGCTAACATGATTCGGACGGACTTCAGCTTCGCTACGGGTGAGAAAGTCTCATCGTAGTCAACCCCTTGAACTTGTCGATAACCCTTAGCGACAAGCCGAGCTTTATAGATGGTCACATTACCATCCGCGTCTGTCTTCTTCTTAAAGATCCATTTATTTTCTATGGCTCGCCGATCATCGGGAAAGTCAGTCAAAGTCCATACTTCGTTTTCATACATGGATCCTATCTCAGATTTCATGGCTTCCAGCCATTTGTCGGAATCTGGGCCCGCCATCGCTTCTCCATAGTTCGAAGGTTCACCATTGTCTAACAACATGATTTCCAGGACAGGGTTGTCGTACCACTCTGGTGCGGAACGTGTCCTTGTGGACCTACGAAGTTCAGTAGCAACTTGATCTGAAGTTTCATGATCATCATCATTAACTTCCTCTCTAGTCGGTGCAGGCACCTCAGGAACATTTTCCTGAGCCGCGCCACTCTCCGGTTCAAGAGGCAATACTTCATCAAGTTCTACTTTCCTCCCACTTACTTCTTTCGAGAGAAACTCTTTCTCTAGAAAGGATCCATTCATGGCCACAAAGATCTTGCCTTCGGATCTGAGGTAGAAGGTATACCCAATAGTTTCTTTAGGGTATCCTATGAAGACGCATTTTTCTGATTTGGGTTTGAGCTTTTCAGGTTGAAGTTTCTTCACATAAGCATCGCATCCCCAAACTTTTAGAAACGACAGCTTAGGTTTCTTCCCAAACCATAATTCATACGGTGTTGTCTCAACGGATTTCGACGGAGCCCTATTTAAAGTGAATGCGGCAGTCTCTAAAGCATAGCCCCAAAATGACAACGGTAGATTGGTAAGAGACATCATAGATCGCACCATATCCAATAGAGTGTGATTACGACGTTCGAACACACCATTACGCTGAGGTGTTCCAGGCGGCGTGAGTTGTGAAACTATTCCACATTTCCTTAAGTGCGTGCCAAATTCGTGACTCAAATATTCTCCCCCATGATCTGATCGCAAGAACTTGATTTTCCTTTCACGTTGATTCTCAACCTCACTCTAAAATTCCTTGAACTTTTCAGAGGTCTCAGACTTGTGTTTCATTAAGTAGACATACCCATATCTACTCAAGTCATCAGTGAGGGTGAGAACATAACGATAGCCACCATGAGCCTCAACACTCATTGGACCGCACACATCAGTATGTATGATTTCCAATAAGTTGGTTGCTCGCTCCATTGTTCTGGAGAATAGAGTCTTGGTCATTTTGCCCATGAGGCATGGTTCGCACGTGTCAAATGATTCATAATCAAGAGACTCCAAAAGTCCATCTGCATGGAGTTTCTTCATGCGTTTGACACCAATGTGACCAAGGCGGCAGTGCCACAAGTATGTGGGACTATCATTATCAACCTTACATCTTTTGGTATTCACACTATGAATATGTGTAACATCACGTTCGAGATTAAATAAGAATAAACCATTGACCAGCGGGGCATGACCGTAAAACATATCTCTCATATAAATAGAACAACCATTATTCTCGGCTTTAAATGAGTAGCCATCTCGTATTAAACGAGATCCTGATACAATGTCCATGCTCAAAGCTGGCACTAAATAACAATTATTGAGGTTTAAAACTAATCCCGTAGGTAAATGTAGAGGTAGTGTGCCGACGGCGATCACATCGACCTTGGAACCATTCCCGACGCGCATCGTCACCTCGTCCTTCGCCAGTCTCCGCTTATTCCGCAGCTCCTGTTTTGAGTTACAAATATGAGCAACCGCACCGGTATCAAATACCCAGGAGCTACTATGAGTACTGGTAAGGTACACATCAATAACATGTATATCACATATACCTTTGGTGTTGCCGGCCTTCTTGTCCGCTAAGTACTTGGGGCAGTTCCGCTTCCAGTGACCACTTCCCTTGCTATAAAAACACTTTGTCTCGGGCTTGGGTCCATTCTTTGGCTTCTTCCCGGCAGCTTGCTTACCGGGTGCGGCAACTGTCAGGGCCCCGATTCTAAGTCACACCGATCTAGCCTGTAACACCTCATATCACTTTGCGGCCTCACACACGGTATTCCCACGGGTGTCGCCTTACCATGGACCGGGACCGTTTGTGCCTTTTGGCTCACGTATATGATAGTGTCGCTAGCATCCATATGACAGAGAACCTGGGCCGACATGACTAGTCGTGAACCCAAAGTGGCACTAACTTACGGGAACATCCATACATGAATCAACATCGAGCATGTCGGTCAGCAGCGTGTGAATCCGGGCTGTAGCACTGGGCTAACAGGACTCCGGGAACCCAGGCTGTAGCAGGCTAGGCAGGACTCCGGATGTCACCGGGTGACATTTCCCCGAAGGGACAGACACATGAACGAAGTGAATCACATGCCGGCCAGTCAAGTGTTTCGGAGCAGTAGTGCTGGGCTAGCAGGACTCCGGTGAACTGGGCTGTAGTGGACTACTATGGCTCATGGAAGCAAAAGACTACATTTCCCCATAAGAGAGGCTACTAAGGATAAACAACTAGGTTGTCGGATCCCACACATACCAAGCATTTCAATCATACACACAATATGCTCAATATGTGCAATACAACATGGCATCACAACAAGACTCTACGACTCAGAGTATTTATTCATTAGGCTCCGAGGAGCGAGATATTACAAACATGGGTCTCATGACCCAACATACAGAGCATACAAGCAACAAGCACATGTGGAAGCTTAACTTGTCTGAGTACAGACAACTACAAATGAAGAAGGCTCAGAAGCCTGACTATCTACAAGACCATCCCAAGGGTACAAGATCGTAGCTGAGGTAACAAGCTAACCGTCGAAGTCCACGCGGAACTACTAGCGAGACTGAAGTCTCTCTGCAAAACATGAATTAAGCAAACGTGAGTACAAATGTACTCAGCAAGACTTACATCAGAACTAACTACATATGCATCATTATCAACAAAGGGATGGTGGGGTTTAACTGCAGCAAGCCAGCTTTGACTCGGCGGCTATACTGAACTACGACTGCAAGTAACTCTTTTGAGGTGGCGCACACGAGTCCACATATTCACCATATCAATACTCCACTATGGATCCGCTCCCGTCCCCCTGCGAGAACGCCATCCATAGCACTCACACTTATCTTGCGCATTTTAGAGTATCCACTTTCACTTGTCTATGAACTATGCAAGAGGTCCAAGTTTCCATATCCGAGGAATCCGGTTATTCGAATAGATAATGATAACCCTGCATGGGTGTACTTCTTCACACACGCTCTCACCACTTATCACCCTGTACACGTCATGTACCTCCGCAACCTTCAAGCGGAAGCCGGGCGAGGGAGTTGGCCACGAGCTGACTAACCATACAAGTCTCTCGTCCAGGTTTATCGCCTATTCGGGTTCCATCCGCAAGGAGATCCGGCCGGGGTGTTACTCACGGCCCCAAACGATGTGAGCAGGGTTCCCAAGCCCACCATCCGGGTGCCACTTGGTACACCATGCCACTGTGCCTAGTCTGTCCCAAGCCCACTTGTACCGGGTGCCACTTGGTAGACTTTTAACACTACCTACAAACACCAGAAACTAATTGCAACTCCTGGACAGAGATCGGGTTGATTAATAAGCCGAGAGGGGCCGAGCTACCGGAACCCAATGTGTGGTAGTAACTGTTCATGGATCACAAACACAGAGCTCAGTTCCTGAGAACGGCTGCAATGAGACAACCCACCATGTACTCCTACATGGCCTCTCACCGCTACCTTTACCAAATCGTGTGCACACACTTAGCTCACACACGGTAGGACATGTTCACCACGTTCCAATTCATTCCCGATGAATCAGACCTGACTCAACTCTAAGCAATAGCAGGCATGACAAACAAGCATGAATGAGTAGGCACATCAGGGCTCAAACAAATCCTACTCATGCTAGTGGGTTTCATCTATTTACTGTGGCAATGACAGGTCATGCAGGGGAAAGGGGTTCAACTACCGCATCATGTAACAGTTGAATCGTTGTTGTCCTAATGCAGTAAAAAAGAGCAGGAGCGAGAGAGTGGGATTGTATTAGAATGAACAAGGGGGTTTTGCTTGCCTGGCACTTCTGAAGATATTATAGTTCTTCATCGGTGTCATTGAACTCATCGTCGGAAGCACGTCTATCGAGAGGGGATGAATACCGGCAACAGAGAGGGAGAGCACAATCAATGCAATGCAACAATATGATGCATGATCATGACATGGGAATATGCTGTGATTTGGGCTAATGCAATAGAAAGTCATTTTAATTGAAGTGGAATTCAAAACTATATCAAATTCCAACTCCAAACCTATTATGAAATTTTCCCTAATCATGTTTCATCCTAAACAGTGAGGTTAACTTGCTCAAACATGCATGAAAATGGTACAGATGGATTCCTTGAATTTTTCTGATAATTTTTCATATATAATTTATTTCATTTTGAGCTATAGATTAATTTCTATGATTTTTCAAAGTTTTGGATATTTTCTGAAAATAATAAATCATTTAAGATTTATTTAAATTCCAGAAAGGAATTATTGTTGGGTTTCGTAGTAATTTCAAAAAATTTCCTACGCATACGCAAGATCATGGTGATGCATAGCAACGAGGGGAGAGTGTGATCTACGTACCCTTGTAGATCGACAACGGAAGCGTTTGGTTGATGTAGTCGTACGTCTTCACGGCCCGACCGATCAAGCACCGAAACTACGGCACCTCCGAGTTTTAGCACACATTCAGCTTGATGACGATCCCCGAACTCCGATCCAGCAAAGTGTCGGGGAAGAGTTCCGTCAGCACGACGGCGAGGTGACGATCTTGATGTAGTACTGCTGCAGCGCTTCGCCTAAGCACCGCTACAATATTATCGAGGACTATGGTGGCTGGGGGCGCCGCACACGGCTAAGAATAAGATCACGTGGATCAACTTATGTCTATGGGGTGCCCCTTGCCTCAGTATATAAAGGATGGAGGAGGAGGAGGCCGGCCAAGGCTAGGTGCGGCCAGGATGTGGAGTCCTACTAGGACTTCCTAGTAGGAGTCCACCAAGAGGGGAGGAAGGGAGAAGGAAGTGGAGGAGAAGGAGAGGTGGCCGGCCCCCTTTTCCCTAGTCCAATTCGGACTAGAGGGGAGGGGGCGCAGCAGCCCCTTGGCCCTTTCTCTTCTTCCCACTAAAGCCCATCAAGGCCCATTGCTTCTCCTGTAACTACCTGGTACTCCGAAAAATACCCGAATCACTCGGAACCTTTCCGATGTCCGAATATAGTCGTCCAATATATAAATCTTTACATCTCGACCATTTCGAGACTCCTCGTCATGTCCCCGATCTCATCCAGGACTCCGAACTCCTTCGGTACATCAAAACTCATAAACTCATAATATAACTGTCATCGAAACCTTAAGCGTGCGGACCCTACGGGTTCGAGAACAATGTAGACATGACCGAGACACGTCTCTGGTCAATAACCAATAGCGGGACCTGGATGCCCATATTGGCTCCTACATATTCTACGAAGATCTTTATCGGTCAGACCGCATAACAACATACGTCGTTCCCTTTGTCATCGGTATGTTACTTGCCCGAGATTCGATCGTCAGTATTCCAATACCTAGTTCAATCTCGTTGCTGGCAAGTCTCTTTACTTGTTCTGTAATACATCATCCCGCAACTAACTCATTTAGTTGCAATGCTTGCAAGGCTTAAGTGATGTGCATTATCGAGAGGGCCCAGAGATACCTCTCCGACAATCGGAGTGACAAAACCTAATCTCGAAATACGCCAACCCAACATGTACCTTTGGAGACACCTATAGTACTCCTTTATAATCACCCAGTTACGTTGTGACGTTTGGTAGTACCCAAAGTGTTCCTCTGGAAAACGGGAGTTGCATAATCTCATAGTTATAGGAACATGTATAAGTCATGAAGAAAGCAATAGCAACATACTAAACGATCGGGTGCTAAGCTAATGGAATGGGTCATGTCAATCAGATCATTCTATTAATGATGTGATCCCGTTAGTCAAATAACAACTCATTGTTCATGGTTAGGAAACATAACCATCTTTGATTAACGAGCTAGTCAAGTAGAGGCATACTAGTGACACTTTGTTTGTCTATGTATTCACACATGTATTATGTTTCTGGTTAATACAATTCTAGCATGAATAATAAACATTTATCATGATATAAGGAAATAAATAATAACTTTATTATTGCCTCTAGGGCATATTTCCTTCAGTCTCCCACTTGCACTAGAGTCAATAATCTAGATCACATCACCATGTGATTAACATCGATAGTTCACATCATCATGTGATTAACACCCATAGTTCACATCGCCATGTGACCAACACCCAAAGGGTTTACTAGATTCAGTAATCTAGTTCACATCTCTATGTGATTAACACCCAAGGAGTACTAAGGTGTGATCATGTTTTGCTTGTGAGAGAATCTTAGTCAACGGGTCTGCCACATTCAGATCCGCATGTATTTTGCAAATTTCAATGTCAACAATGCTCTGCAAGGAGCTACTCTAGCTAATTGCTCCCACTTTCAATATGTATCTAGACCGAGACTTAGAGTCATCTAGATTAGTGTCAAAACTTGCATCGGCGTAACCCTTTACGACGAACCTTTTTTTCACTTCCATAATCGAGAAACATATCCTTATTCCACTAAGGATAATTTTGACCGCTGTCCAGTGATCTACTCCTAGATCACTATCGTACTCCCTTGCCAAACTCAGTGGTAGGGCATACAATAGATCTGGTATACAGCATGGCATACTTTATAGAACCTATGACTGAGGCATAGGGAATGACTTTCATTCTCTTTCTATCTTCTGCCGTGGTCGGGCTTTGAGTCTTACTCAACTTCACACCTTGTAACACAGGCAAGAAACCTTTTCTTTGACTGTTCCATTTTGAACTACTTCAAAATCTTGTCAAGGTATGTACTCATTGAAAAAACTTATCAAGTGTCTTGATCTATCTCTATAGATCTTGATGCTCAATATGTAAGCAGCTTCACCGAAGTCTTTCATTGAAAAACTCTTATTCAAGTATCCCTTTATGCTATCCAGAAATTCTATATCATTTCCAATTAGTAATATGTCATCTACATATAATATCAGAAATGCTATAGAGCTCCCACTCACTTTCTTGTAAATACAGGCTTCATCGCAAGTCTGTATAAAACTATATTCTTTGATCAACTTATCAAAGCGTATATTCCAACTCCGAGATGCTTGCACCAGTCCATAGATGGATCGCTGGAGCTTGCATATTTAGTTAACACCTTTAGGATCGACAAAACCTTCTAGTTGCATCGTATACAACTCTTCTTTAGTAAATCCATTAAGGAATGCAGTTTTGTTTATCCATTTGCCAGATTTCATAAAATGCGGCAATTGCTAACATGATTTGGACAGACTTAAGCATAGATACGAGTGAAAAAATCTCATCGTAGTCAACACCTTGAACTTGTCGAAAACCTTTTGCGACAATTCTAGCTTTGTAGATAGTAACACTACTATCAGCGTCCGTCTTCCTCTTGAAGATCCATTTATTTTCTATGGCTTGCCGATCATCGGGAAAATCCATCAAAGTCCATACTTTGTTCTCATACATGGATCATATCTCAGATTTCATGGCTTCAAGCCACTTTGCGGAATCTGGGCTCACCATCGCTTCTTCATAGTTCATAGGTTAGTCATGGTCAAGTAGCATGACCTCCAGAATAGGATTATCTTACCACTCTGGTGCGGATCTCACTCTGGTTTACCTACGAGATTCGGTAGTAACTTGATCTGAAGTTTACATGATCATCATCATTAGCTTCCTCACTAATTGGTGTAGTAGCCACAGGAACAGATTTCTGTGATGAACTACTTTCCAATAAGGGAGAAGGTACAATTACCTTATCAAGTTCTACTTTCCTCCCACTCACTTCTTTCGAGAGAAACTCCTTCTCCAGAAAGTTTCTGAATTTAGCAACAAAAGTCTTGCCTTCGGATCTGTGATAGAAGGTGTATCCAATAGTTTCCTTTGGATATCCTATGAAGACACATTTCTCCGATTTGGGTTCGAGCTTATCAGGTTGAAGTTTTTTTTACATAAGCATCGCAGCCCCAAAATTTCAGAAACGACAATTTTGGTTTCTTGCCAAACCACAGTTCATAAGGCGTCGTCTCAACGGATTTTGATGGTGCCCTATTTAACGTGAATGCGGTCGTCTCTAATGCATAACCCCAAAAGGATAGTGGTAGATCGGTAAGAGACATCATAGATCGCACCATATCTAATAAAGTACGGTTATGACGTTCGGACACACCATTACATTGTGGTGTTCTAGGTGGCGTGAGTAGTGAAACTATTTCACATTGTTTTAAACTGAAGGCCAAACTCGTAACTCAAATACTCTTCTCTACGATCAGATCGTAGAAACTTTATTTTCTTGTTACGATGATTTTTCACTTCACTCTGAAATTCTTTGAACTTTTCAAATGTTTCAGACTTATGTTTCATCAAGTAGATATACTCATATCTGCTCAAATCATCTGTGAAGATCAGAAAATAATGATACTTGTCGCGAGCCTCAATATTTATCGGACCACATACATCAGTATGGATGATTTCCAACAAATCTATTGCTCGCTCCATTGTTCCGAAGAACAGAGTCTTAGTCATCTTGCCCATGAGGCATGGTTCGCAAGCATCAACTGATTCATAATCAAGTGATTCCAAAAGCGCATCAGCATGGAGTTTCTTCATGCGCTTTACACCAATATGACCTAAACGGTAGTGCCACAAATAAGTTGCACCATCATTATTAACTTTGCATCTTTTGGTTTCAATATTATGATTATGTGTATCACTACGATCGAGATCCAACGAACTATTTTCATTGGGTGTGTAACCATATAAGGTTTTATTCATGTAAACAGAACAACAATTTATTCTCTTACTTAAATGAATAACCGTATTACAATAAACATGATCAAATCATATTCATGCTTAACGCAAACACCAAATAACACTTATTCAGGTTCAACACTAATCCCGAAAGTATAGGGAGTGTGCGATGATGATCATATCAATCTTGGAACCACTTCCAACACACATCGTCACTTCACCCTTAACTAGTCTCTGTTTATTCTGCAACTCCCGTTTTGAGTTACTAATCTTAGCAACTGAACTAGTATCAAATACTAAGGGGTTGCTATAAACACTAGTAAAGTACACATCAATAACATGTATATCAAATATACTTATGTTCACTTTGCCATCCTTCTTATCTGCCAATCACTTGGGGTAGTTCCGCTTCCAGTGACCAGTCCCTTTGCAGTAGAAACACTTAGTCTCAGGCTTAGGACCAGAATTGGGCTTCTTCACTTGAGCAGCAACTTGCTTGCTGTTCTTCTTGAAGTTCCCCTTCTTCCCTCTGCCCTTTTCTTGAAACTAGTGGTCTTGTCTACCATCAACACTTGATGTTTTTCTCGATTTCTACCTTCGTCAATTTCCGCATTACGAAGAGCTTGGGAATCGTTTCCGTTATCCCTTGCATATCATAGTTCATCACGAAGTTCTACTAACTTGGTGATGGTGACTAGAGAATTCTGTCAATCACTATCTTATCTGGAAGATTAACTTCCACTTGATTCAAGTGATTGTAGTACAAAGACAATCTGGGCACATGCTCACTAGTTGAGCGATTCTCCTCCATCTTTTAGCTATAGAACTTGTTGGAGACTTCATATCTCTCAACTCGGGTATTTGCTTAAAATATTAACTTCAACTCCTGGAACATCTCATATGCTCCATGACGTTCAAAACGTCTTTGAAGTCCTGATTCTAAGCCGTTAAGCATGGTGCACTAAACTATCAAGTAGTCATCATATTTAGCTAGCCAAACGTTCATAACATCAGCATCTGCTCCTCCAATAGGTCTATCACCTAGCGGTGCATCAAGGACATAATTCCTCTATGCAGCAATGAGGATAAACCTCAGATCATGGATCCAATCCGCATCATTGCTACTAACATCTTTCAACACAATTTTTCTCTAGGAACATATCAAAATAAACATATGAAAGCAATAACGCGAGCTATTGATCTACAACATAATTTGCAAAATACTACCAGGACTAATTTCATTATAAATTTAAGTTCATTTAATCATATTACTTAAGAACTCCCACTTAGATAGACATCCCTCTAATCCTCTAAGTGATTACGTGATCCAAATCAACTAAACCATGTCCGATTATCACGTGAGATGGAGTAGTTTCATTGGTGAACATCATTATGTTGATCATATCTACTATATGATTCACGCTCGACCTTTCGGTCTCCGTGTTCCGAGGCCATATCTGTATATGCTTGGCTCGTCAAGTATAACCTGAGTATTCCGCGTGTGCAACTGTTTTGCACCCGTTGTATTTTAACGTAGAGCCTATCACACCCGATCATCACGTGGTGTCTCAGCACGAAGAACTTTCGCAACGGTGCATACTCAGGGAGAACACTTCTTGATAATTAGTGAGAGATCATCTTATAATGCTACCGTCAATCAAAGCAAGATAAGATGCATAAAAGATAAACATCACATGCAATCAATATAAGTGATATGATATGGCCATCATCATCTTGTGCTTGTGATCTCCATCTCCGAAGCACCGTCGTGATCACCATCGTCACCGGCGCGACACCTTGATCTCCATCGTAGCATCGTTGTCGTCTCGCCAAGCTTGTGCTTCCACGACTATCGCTACCGTTTAGTGATAACGTAAAGCATTACAGCGCGATTGCATTGCATACAATAAAGCGACAACCATATGGCTCCTGTCAGTTGCCGATAACTCGGTTACAAAACATGATCATCTCATACAATAAAATTTAGCATCATGTCTTGACCATATCACATCACAACATGCCCTGCAAAAACAACTTAGACGTCCTCTACTTTGTTGTTGCAAGTTTTACGTGGCTGCTACGGGCTTAAGCAAGAACCAATCTTACCTACGCATCAAAACCACAACGGTAGTTTTTCAAGTTGGTGCTGTTTTAACCTTCGCAAGGACCGGGCGTAGCCACACTCGATTCAACTAAAGTTGGAGAAACTGTCACCCGCAAGCCACCTATGTGCAAAGCACGTTGGGAGAACCGGTCTCGCGTAAGCGTACGCGTAATGTCGGTCCGGGCCGCTTCGTCCAACAATACCGCCGAACCAAAGTATGACATGCTGGTAAGCAGTATGACTTATATCGCCCACAACTCACTTGTGTTCTACTCGTGCATATAACATCAACATATAAAACCTAGGCTCGGATGCCACTGTTGGGTTTCGTAGTAATTTCAAAATTTTCCTACGCACACGCAAGATCATGGTGATGCATAGCAACGAGGGGAGAGTGTGATCTACGTACCCTTGTAGATCGACAACGGAAGCGTTTGGTTGATGTAGTCGTACGTCTTCACGGCCCGACCGATCAAGCACCGAAACTATGGCACCTCCGAGTTTTAGCACACGTTCAGCTCGATGACGATCCCCGGACTCCGATCCAGCAAAGTGTCGGGGAAGAGTTCCGTCAGCACGACGGCGAGGTGACGATCTTGATATACTACTGTTGCAGGGCTTCGCCTAAGCACCGCTACAATATTATCGAGGACTATGGTGGCTGGGGACGCCGCACACGGCTAAGAATAAGATCACGTGGATCAACTTATGTCTATGGGGTGCCCCTTGCCTCAGTATATAAAGGATGGAGGAGGAGGCCGGCCAAGGCTAGGTGCGGCCAGGATGTGGAGTCCTACTAGGACTCCAAGTCCTAGTAGGAGTCCACCAAGAGGGGAGGAAGGGAGAAGGAAGTGGAGGAGAAGGAGAGGTGGCCGGCCCCCTTTTCCCTAGTCCAATTCGGACTAGAGGGGAGGGGGGGCGCAGCAGCCCCTTGGCCCTTTCTCCTCTTCCCACTAAAGCCCATCAAGGCCCATTGCTTCTCCGGTAACTACCCGGTACTCCGAAAAATACCAGAATCACTCGGAACCTTTCCGATGTCCGAATATAGTCGTCCAATATATCAATCTTTAGGTCTCGACCATTTCGAGACTCCTCGTCATGTCCCCGATCTCATCCGGGACTCCGAACTCCTTCGGTACATCAAAACTCATAAACTCATAATATAACTGTCATCGAAACCTTAAGCGTGCGGACCCTACGGGTTCGAGAACAATGTAGACATGACCGAGACACGTCTCCGGTTAATAACCAATAGCGGGACCTGGATGCCCATATTGGCTCCTACATATTCTACGAAGATCTTTATCGGTCAGACCGCATAACAACATACGTCGTTCCCTTTGTCATCGGTATGTTACTTGCCTGAGATTCGATCGTCGGTATTCCAATACCTAGTTCAATCTCGTTGCCGGCAAGTCTCTTTACTCGTTCTATAATACATCATCCCGCAACTAACTCATTTAGTTGCAATGCTTGCAAGGCTTAAGTGATGTGCATTATCGAGAGGGCCCAGAGATACCTCTCCGACAATTGGAGTGACAAAACCTAATCTCGAAATACGCCAACCCAACATGTACCTTTGGAGACACCTGTAGTACTCCTTTATAATCACATAGTTACGTTGTGACGTTTGGTAGTACCCAAAGTGTTCCTCTGGTAAACGGGAGTTGCATAATCTCATAGTTATAAGAACATGTATAAGTCATGAAGAAAGCAATAGTAACATACTAAATGATCGGGTGCTAAGCTAATGGAATGGGTCATGTCAATCAGATCATTCTCTTAATGATGTGATCCCGTTAGTCAAATAACAACTCATTGTTCATGGTTAGGAAACATAACCATCTTTGATTAACGAGCTAGTCAAGTAGAGGCATACTAGTGACACTTTGTTTGTCTATGTATTCACACATGTATTATGTTTCCGGTTAATACAATTCTAGCATGAATAATAAACATTTATCATGATATAAGGAAAAAAATAATAACTTTATTATTGCCTCTAGGGCATATTTCCTTCAATTATTGCGTCAGCATGACCTCACAGTGACGTCAGCAGGTCAACGACTCGGTCCAGGTCAAACCTGACGCGCGGGACCCACATGTCAGTGTCACAGTGGCTAAACTAGTTAACTAAACTACCCGGGTTTAATTGACATGTGGGGCCCACTGTCAGTGGCACGGGTCGGTGATTAGTGGCTAATTAAGCCAGCCACGTCAGCACAGCCGGGAAGAGGCCGCCGGCGACCATCCGGTGCGGCGGAGACACGCTGGAATCGCGATGCGGCGTCGGCTGGACATGCCGAGGGGATGTGCGAGGAGCTCCTACTCGTCCGCATCCATTGGACCGGACGAGAGGCTGCTGGGTGGCCGGGAGCAGCGTCGGCGGCGAGCGAGGCGGTGGCCGGAGCTCGGACCTTGGCGAAAAAGGCGTTGCACTGAGCACAGCTGTGCGCCCGGTTGTAGCTCTAGGTGACGGTGGCCACGACGGCAACATGGCCGGCGGAGCCGAGCTCGCGGCTCTGGTGGAATCGACGGCTACAGGACATGACTGAGCTCGCGGAGGAGGGGGAAAGACGCAACAGCTCACATCGAGTTGAACGAAGGCCTCAACGTGCTCGGGGAGGGGTTGGTGACGACGGGAGGTCGGTGGAGATCTCCGGCGGCAGAGGAGGAATAAGACGATGGCAACGGCGATGCAGGCCGTCCGGGCTTGGTTCCTTCGTCTTGGAGAAACGGCGCGAGGATTCAGAGCTCGGGGGCACGATCAGAGGGCGAGGGGACGGCTGTGGCTGCGCATACGCGAGACGGCGGCCGGCGGTTGCTCTCGGATGGAGCTCGGGGAGGAGCTAGGGGGTGAGGGAGAGACCAGAGAGATGGGGGAGTGAGGGAGGAGGTCCGCGGGGCTTCTCCAGGCGCGTTGGATGGGCTCGGGGGCGCCTCCGTGGCAAGCAGGAGGTGGAGCTCCTGTGTGCGCTGCTGCTGGCACGCAGCTGCTTCGAGGCGAGGGGATGAAGACGACGACAGGGTGCTGGTGGGCTGGGCCGCCTACTTGGGCTGCCAGGTAAGTGGCCAGGTAGGTTCAGGTAAGTGGCCTAGTGGCCTTCCCTCTTTTATTTGTTTCTGTTTTTCTATTTTCTGTAATTTGTTTGATTTGATTTGAAGCATCAAATCATTTATAACTTTCTGTAAATTTTTATGTGATCTCAGGAAACTTGTCCAAGGCCACATGCAAACTTACAAAATTATTTGAACTTTATCTCTTATACAACAGAAATAAGTCCAACTCAAATATGTTATTAATTTAATTCAAAGGCCCAAAATAATTATTTTAAAGCCTCCAAAAATATTGGTTTGAATTTTATTCTTGCCAATATTTTTCAAGGTTTAACAGGAACATTTTCTTGGGCTTCTTTGAGAAGATTTTAATGTTGATCATTTTTAAAAGGTTTCTGAGGCTTTGAAAATTCCTCAATTCAAATTTCATTTGAATTTAAACATGAGGCAACACATGACTAGCTAGCTTAGAGCATACTAGAACTAGGGATGTGACAACTCACCCCCACTAAAACAAGAATCTCATCCCGAGATTCAGGATGTGAGGGAACTGACACAGTCTTCACGATCCATGTTGCACTTCATAAGAACGTTGATTCGATCATCATCTTTGATTATGACATCCTTTCCTTCGAGAACTTCATCCAACATGGCGACAAGAGAGCAAGACAACCTCACAAGAATGGATCATCGATCTTAATGAACAGAAGATCAACTCACGGAATGAGACATAGAAACATCCCTTGAGCTAAGACGCAAAACACACATCAGAGATGATGGGTGAGAAACATATGACAAAGGTTCAAATTGGTAGGCGACAATTCAATGCTGGAGTAGGATAGTGCATGGCAAGGTAGTGAGGAGATGATTGCCATGATTCCATAACGGGACACCTCGGGGAAGGTGACACATAGAATTATTCCCTTAAGTGGCAAAAAGAATTACTTTTGATACAAAGATCATTGAAACTCTTTATACCAGCCTAAGGCAAATCACAACAATCGTTTGGCGGGGTAAGAAGGGATGGCATACCCAGACTAGAATGGATGATGTGGACTACTTTGTTGAAGACAACGCAAGGGATGATTTTTGCTTATCATCAGAAATGGATGGAACTCATGGTAAGTCCACTTTTGAAGATGATATTGGACAGCAACTACCGAGAAGGGCAGCCCATGGGGAATTGGCACAATGGCGGTGCAAGCTGGGAACAAAATGCAACTGTTGGGAATGTTCCAACCATCATATCTACCTGAGATTCAGATCCGATTGGTGATAGCATACTTCAGACTCAGCATGTCTGAAAAGAAAGTTTGCAACACAAGTCGATGAGATGGCGTTGCAAGATTCTCGGGAAATGAACTGCGATAGCAAGCTCCAAAACATGAGCTGGTTCTGCTACAAACCTATGAACACGCTGTCCAAGACAAGCATGATCACATAGTAGTCTTACAATAAAACACTACCGGGTTCAGATGGGGAGCCATCATTGAAATAACGAAGTCTTGTGCATGTCCGTCTGGGCCCTTCGGGAATAGAATTTAAACTTCTTATCCTTGAACAAATCAATCAGTGGCTTCATGTGCTAGGGATACATATAGAATGAAGGTTGCAAGTCTCCAAGCCATAGAATACTTCGCACGTATGCATGACTGATTTGGGATGATTCCAGAGGAAGCAACATTGACTTTCACGAATTCACGGCGGCAACTTGCATCAAATGAACATGAATTAGAGGAAGTCACTTCTTTTTTTTGAATATTTACTGTAGGGTAAAAACCCCACAGCCCTTTATTCCAGTCACCCAAAAAACAAACTGTACAGAAAGGGAAGAAAAGATTACAAACCTAAACTAAAGGGAAGAAGAACTTACAATTACATAAGGGAGTTGACCCAATCTATAAGCCTAGACTTATAGCTATCCTTAAACCTATGTGACAGGAGTAGAATATCATGTACAAAACTGCCCCTCCAGGCAGCAAAAGTAGCCTGGACGCCCCTGAAAGTTCTCCCATTTCTTAGAATCCAGATATTCCAAGCAGCTGTGAGCATAACTTCAAAGAAGAAAGGATGCCCAAATCTCTGCCTTGCTTGGGATATACTTTGCTGAAGGAAGTCACTTCTTTCATTTGAACATATACTTCATGAGCAGGACATGAAGATAATGCTTATAAAAGTTTCCAACACTAACTTAGATGTTCAACATGAACCATGGACAAGATGAAAATATTGTCAATGGGCTCAACAACAATCCATCCAGGCTTCCATATAGATGGAATTCCACAATTTAGTGAACACGGTGATAGGCTTGGTCAGACCAAAGGATATAACGGTGTATGCTTGAGGAAACAACCACGAGTAAGACAGCATTACGAACATCGTTGGTACTGATTTGATTTGACGATAGCCCACACTCAAATCAAAATTCGGACAAGACAATAGATCCAACAATTTATCACAAGGAACAATCGATGAAAGATGTCTTCCTTTAATACACACACACAAATAGATACCCCTTAACATGAACTAAGTCAGACAAGCTTTTATCTTCCAACTCTCCAAGTTGTTGTTTAGCCTATCCAACTAGCTCAGGGGTATTCAACACAGATTCTTGGAGAATGAGAGGTTTATAAGAAAACCAACTTGATCACGAGCTCAACATAACGGCCAGGGGACAACCTGGTGATACTTCTGAGAGGATATTCAGAAAATCACGAACCACCGATATGTTATTAAGCTCAGGAGCATTAAGGCAAGAATGATGTGATCAAAAGAGCGAGGGATTGACATAATCCAAACTCATTGATCGAGGAGTGCACCAGGAAAATGGACTAGGTAGCACAATCTATCTTAGAATGATGATTCAATAACCAGCACACTAAGAATGGGATTATCGTCCATTAACTACCAAGCAACACGGTAGCTAGGATTATTGATTTCACACACCATGGTTCACTTGTTGGCATTCCGGTTGCCATAACACAGGTACCGAGAAATGAACAATGATAGCGAGAAGTATCATTACGCCAAGAATTCGTAAGAGGTGGTGCAATTCCTATGATATTCTTGACAAAAGAAGTAATACTCCAGGGTAGAACAAAACAAAAAGTGGATTGGCATTTTGATCTGTGGAATACAACTACTTTGACCCAATCCTAGAAATGGATGAGGTACTGGAGTTTGTTTCTCCTAGTCATTCCGGAATAGAATGGCTTGACGGACCATAAGAATAATAGGCATCGATAACACGAATGCACAACTACTCTTGACCAACAATTGACAGACGAAGGTCAGAAACAACTAAGGAGAACAACTCAAAGGAACATATCACTTTCTGAGTTGTGGATGCATAGATTAGTATGTCAAGCAAAGCTCAACATTTCTTCCGGACAACCCATGCAGAAGAGGAAGAATTGGCAGAGTCACCAATATAGGACAGAGAACTCATCAAGAGCACTCTAGTTGTGATCTTTTGGTTCAAAGAACTTCTGCCATAAGCAGTTCATGGTATTTTGAAGAAGGAAATACCACGGACCTCGAGGATTATCGCAAAGGTTACTAATATCTTAAAGGAACTAGCAACACTATCAACACAAGGTAGGTAGAGTGAATCTTGGGCTTAAGAACCCAGAGATAGAAGGCCTACTAACTAAATGGCATCACGGGATGCTTTCGAGAATGCTGGCCAGAATCATCACACTGGGGATACGAAAGTATTGCCAAATTACTGAGTGGTTCTCGAGGACACCTAGGGTCATAATACTAACTCCAACATACACATCAAGGCAACAAAGTACCTCAACACACCGTTAGTGTGCTTAATCTGGCCCAAAAATACAATGGGAACATGGAGGAAAGATTTGCAAGTGCATCAGACTATTTAGAAACCTGGGATGACTCGGACAGCATAACGGCTGTAAATGCTCAAAAAGATTTGAGACATCCTCAATGGTGGCATAACCACTTAACATCGCAATATCAAGTTTCCAAGTCCGACTAACAACACACTGGAGTAGTAGAAACTGGACTGAGGCTTAAATCCAACAATCCTAGGCAACTACGGTTTAGTAACACGTCATCCTGAGAGATAGAAGAGAAGCCTAGTTCTTAACCCCGTAGAAAAGATAAGATGACTGAGATCAGAAGGTCATGAGGATAAGGAGTAAAAAGAGCCTTACGTTCCCTTCCACAATCAATTCCCTTATATAACTAAAGCATTTCTAGACACGACTTCGACCAGCTTGGCTTGGTAAACCTATAGGCAGTCAGGCTCTGATACCAAAGCTGTCAGGACCCCGATTCTAAGTCACACCGATCTAGCCTGTAACACCTCATATCACTTTGCAGCCTCACGCACGGTATTCCCACGAGTGTCGCCTTACCATGGACCGGGACCGTTTGCGCCTTTTGGCTCACGTATATGATAGTGTCGCTAGCATCCATATGACAGAGAACCCGGGCCGACATGACTAGTCGTGAACCCAAAGTGGCACTAACTTACGGGAACAGGCATACATGAATCAACATCGAGCATGTCGGTCAGCAGCGTGTGAATCCGGGCTGTAGCACTGGGCTAACAGGACTCCGGGAACCCGGGCTGTAGCAGGCTAGGCAGGACTCCGGATGTCACCGTGTGACATTTCCCCGAAGGGACAGACACATGAACGAAGTGAATCACATGCCGGCCAGTCAAGTGTTCCGGAGCAGTAGTGCTGGGCTAGCAGGACTCCGGTGAACCGGGCTGTAGTGGACTACTATGGCTCATGGAAGCAAAAGACTACATTTCCCCATAAGAGAGGCTACTAAGGATAAACAACTAGGTTGTCGGATCCCACACATACCAAGCATTTCAATCATACACACAATATGCTCAATATGTGCAATACAACATGGCATCACAACAAGACTCTACGACTCAGAGTATTTATTCATTAGGCTCCGAGGAGCGAGATATTACAAACATGGGTCTCATGACCCAACATACAGAGCATACAAGCAACAAGCACATGCGGAAGCTTAACTTGTCTGAGTACAGACAACTACAAATGAAGAAGGCTCAGAAGCCTGACTATCTACAAGACCCTCCCAAGGGTACAAGATCATAGCTGAGGTAACAAGCTAAACGTCGAAGTCCACGCGGAACTACTAGCGAGACTGAAGTCTCTCTGCAAAACATAAATTGAGCAAACGTGAGTACAAATGTACTCAGCAAGACCTACATCAGAACTAACTACATATGCATCATTATCAACAAAGGGATGGTGGGGTTTAACTGCAGCAAGCCAGCTTTGACTCGGTGGCTATCCTGAACTACGACTGCAAGTAACTCTTTTGAGGTGGCGCACACGAGTCCACATATTCACCATATCAATACTCCACTATGGATCCGCTCCTGTCTCCCTGCGAGAACGCCATCCATAGCACTCACACTTATCTTGCGCATTTTAGAGTATCCACTTTCACTTGTCTATGAACTATGCAAGGGGTCCAAGTTTCCATATCCGAGGATTCCGGCTATTCGAATAGATAATGATAACCCTGCAGGGATGTACTTCTTCACACATGCTCTCGCCACTTATCGCCCTGTACACGTCATGTACCTCGGCAACCTTCAAGCGGAAGCCGGGCGAGGGAGTCGGCCACAACCCGACTAACCATACAAGTCTCTCGTCCAGGTTTATCGCCTATTCGGGTTCCATCCGCAAGGAGATCCGGCCGGGGTGTCGCTCACGGCCCCAAACGATGTGAGAAGGGTTCCCAAGCCCACCATCCGGGTGCCACTTGGTACACCGTGCCACTGTGCCTAGTCTGTCCCAAGCCCACTTGTACCGGGTGCCACTTGGTAGACTACTAACACTACCTACAAACACCAGAAACTAGTTGCAACTCCTGGACAGAGATCGGGTTGATTAATAAGCCGAGAGGGGCCGAGTTACCGGAACCCAATGTGTGGTAGTAACTGTTCATGGATCACAAACACAGAACTCAGTTCCTGAGAACGGCTGCAATGAGACAACCCACCATGTACTCCTACATGGCCTCTCACCGCTACCTTTACCAAATCGTGTTCACACACTTAGCTCACACACAGTAGGACATGTTCACCACGTTCCAATTCATTCCCGATGAATCAGACCTGACTCAACTCTAAGCAATAGCAGGCATGACAAACAAGCATGAATGAGTAGGCACATCAGGGCTCAAACAATTCCTACTCATGCTAGTGGGTTTCATCTATTTACTATGGCAATGACAGGTCATGCAGGGGAAAGGGGTTCAACTACCGCAACATGTAACAGTTGAATCGTTGTTGTCCTAATGCAGTAAAAAAGAGCAGGAGCGAGAGAGTGGGATTGTATCGGAATGAACAAGGGATTTTGCTTGCCTGGCACTTCTGAAGATATTATAGCTCTTCATCGGTGTCATTGAACTCATCGTCGGAAGCACGTCTATCGAGAGGATACCAGCAACAGAGAGGGAGAGCACAATCAATGCAATGCAACAATATGATGCATGATCATGACATGACAATATGCTGTGATTTGGGCTAATGCAACAGAAAGTCATTTTAATTGAAGTGGAATTCAAAACTATATCAAATTCCAACTCCAAACCTATTATGAAATTTGCCCTAATCATGTTTCATCCTAAACAGTGAGGTTAACTTGCTCAAACATGCATGAAAATGGTACAGATGGATTCCTAGAATTTTTCTGATAATTTTTCATATATAATTTATTTCATTTGGAGCTATAGATTAATTTCTATGATTTTTCAAAGTTTTGGATATTTTCTGAAAATAATAAAGCATTTAAGATTTATTTAAATTCCAGAAAGGAATTATTGCGTCAGCATGACCTCACAGTGATGTCAGCAGGTCAACGGCTCGGTCCAGGTCAAACCTGATGCGCGGGACCCACATGTCATTGTCACAGTGGCTAAACTAGTTAACTAAACTGCCCGGGTTTAATTAACATGCGGGGCCCACTGTCAGTGGCACGGGTCAGTGATTAGTGGCTAATTAAGCCGGCCACGTCAGCACAGCCGGGAAGAGGCCGCCGGCGACCATCCGGCGCGGCGAAGACACGCCGGAATCGCGATGCGGCGTCGGCTGGACGTGCCGAGGGGATGTGCGAGGAGCTCCTGCTCGTCCGCATCCATTGGATCGGACGAGAGGCTGCGGGGTGGCCGGGAGCAGCATCGGCGGCGAGCGAGGCGGTGGCCGGAGCTCGGACCTCGGCGAAAAAGGCGTTGCAGCGCACGGCAGGAGCAACTAGAGGGGGTTTTGGGCTTCTGATATTGCGCTGAGAACAGCTGTGCGCTCGGTTGTAGCTCTAGGTGACGGTGGCCACGGCGGCAACATGGCTGGCGGAGCCAAGCTCGCGGCTCCGGTGGAATCGGCGGCTACAGGACAGGAATGAGCTCGTGGAGGAGGGGGAAAGACGCAGCAGCTCACAGCGAGTTGAACGAAGGCCTCGGCGTGCTCGGGGAGGGGTTGGTGACGATGGGAGGTCGGTGGCGATCTCCGGCGGCAGAGGAGGAAGAAGACGATGGCAACGGCGATGCAGGCCGTCCGGGCTTGGTTCCTTTGTCTTGGAGAAACGGCGCGAGGATTCAGAGCTCGGGGGCACGACCGGAGGGCGAGGGGACGACTGTGGCTGCGTGTCCGCGAGACGGCGGCCGGCGGTTGCTCTCGGATGGAGCTCAGGGAGGAGCTAGGGGGTGAGGGAGAGACCAGAGAGATGGGGGAGTGAGGGAGGAGGTCCGTGGGGCTTCTCCAGGCGCGTCGGATGGGCTCGGGAGTGCCTCCGTGGCAAGCAGGAGGTGGAGCTCCTGTGTGCGCTGCTGCTGGCACGCAGCTGCTTCGGGGCGAGGGGAGGAAGACAACGGCAAGGTGCTGGTGGGCTGGGCCGCCTACTTGGGCTGCCAGGTAAGTGGCCAGGTAGGTTCAGGTAAGTGGCCCAGTGCCCTTCCCTCTTTTATTTGTTTCTGTTTTTCTATTTTCTGTAATTTGCTTGATTTGATTTGAAGCATCAAATCATTTAGAACTTTCTGTAAATTTTTATGTGAGCTCAGGAAACTTGTCCAAGGCCACATGCAAACTTACAAAATTATTTGAACTTTATCTCTTATACAACAGAAATAACTCCAACTCAAATATGTTATTAATTTAATTCAAAGGCCCAAAATAATTATTTTAAAGCCTCCAAAAATATTGGTTTGAATTTTATTCTTGCCAATATTTTTCAAGGTTTAACAGGAACATTTTCTTTGGCTTCTTTGAGAAGATTTTAATGTTGATCATTTTTAAAAGGTTTCTAAGGCTTTGAAAATTCCTCAATTCAAATTTCATTTGAATTTAAACATGATGCAACACATGACTAGCTAGCTCAGAGCATAATAGAACTAGCGATGTGACAGCAACCCCCTTGCCGTCCTTCTTGAAGTTCTTTTTACCCTTGCCTTTCTTGAACTTAGTGGTTTTATTCACCATCAACACTTGATGTTCCTTTTTGATTTCAACCTCCGCTGATTTCAGCATCGAATATACCTCAGGAATGGTCTTTTCCATCCCCTGCATATTGAAGTTCATCACAAAGCTCTTGTAGCTAGGTGGGAGCGACTTAAGGATTCTGTCAACGACCGCATCATCCGGGAGATTAACTCCCAGCTGAGACAAGCGGTTGTGCAGCCCAGACATTTTGAGTATGTGCTCGCTGACGGAACTATTCTCCTCCATCTTACAACTGTAGAACTTGTCGGAGACTTCATATCTCTTGACCCGGGCATGAGCTTGGAAAACTATTTTCAGCTCTTGGAACATCTCATATGCTCCGTGTTGCTCAAAACGCTTCTGGAGCCCCGGTTCTAAGCTGTAAAGCATGCCGCACTGAACCAGGGAGTAATCATCAACATGGGACTGCCAAGCATTCATAATGTCTTGGTTTGCTGGGGGTGGTGCTTCACCTAGCGGTGCTTCAAGTACATATGCTTTCTTGGCAGCTATGAGGATGATCCTCAAGTTCCAGACCCAGTCCGTATAGTTGCTACCATCGTCTTTCAGCTTGGTTTTCTCTAGGAACGCGTTGAAGTTGAGGACAACATTAGCGTGGGTCATTTGATCTACAAGACATATTGCAAAGATTTTAGACTATGTTCATAATAATTAAGTTCATCTAATCAAATTATTAATGAACTCCCACTCAGATAGACATCCCTCTAGTCATCTAAGTGATACATGATCCGAGTCAACTAGGCCGTGTCCGATCATCACGTGAGACGGACTAGTCATCATCGGTGAACATTTTCATGTTGATCGTATCTTCTATATGACTCATGTTCGACCTTTCGGTCTTCCATGTTCCGAGGCCATGTCTGTACATGCTAGGCTCGTCAAGTCAACCTAAGTGTATTGCGTGTGTAAATCTGGCTTACACCCGTTGTATGCGAACGTTAGAACCTATCACACCCGATCATTACGTGGTGCTTCAGAACAACGGACCTTAGCAACGGTGCACAGTTAGGGGGAACACTTTCTTGAAATTATTGCGAGGGATCATCTTATTTATACTACCGTTGTTCTAAGCAAATAAGATGTAAAACATGATAAACATCACATGCAATCAAATAGTGACATGATATGGCCAATATCATTTTGCTCCTTTTGATCTCCATCTTCGGGGCGCCATGATCATCGTCTTCACCAGCATGACACCATGATCTCCATCATCGTGTCTTCATGAAGTTGTCTCATCAACTATTACTTCTACTACTATAGCTAACAGTTAGCAATAAAGTAAAGTAATTACATGACGTTTATGTTGACACGCAGGTCATAAATAAATTAAGACAACTCCTATGGCTCCTGCCGGTTGTCATACTCATGGACATGCAAGTCGTGATTCCTATTACAAGAACATGATCAATCTCATACATCACATATATCATTCATCACATCCTTTTGGCCATATCACATCACACGGCATATGCTGCAAAAACAAGATAGACGTCCTCTAATTGTTGTTGCAAGTTTTTACGTGGCTGCTATAGGTTTCTAGCAAGAACGTTTCTTACCTATGCCAAAACCACAATGTGATATGCCAATTTCTATTTACCCTTCATAAGGACCCTTTTCATCGAATCCGATCCGACTAAAGTGGGAGAGACAGACACCCGCTAGCCACCTTATGCAACTAGTGCATGTCAGTCGGTGGAACCAGTCTCACGTAAGCGTACGTGTAAGGTCGGTCCGGGCTGCTTCATCCCATGATGCCGCCGAATCAAGATAAGACTAGTAACGGCAAGTAAATTGACAAAATCAACGCCCACAACAATTTGTGTTCTACTCGCGCATAGAAACTACGCATAGACCTAGCTCATAATCCACTGTTGGGGAACGTAGCAGAAATTTAAAAAAATTCTACGCATCACCAAGATCAATCTATGGAGTCATCTAGCAACGAGGGAAGAGGAGTGCATCTACATACCCTTGTAGATCGCGAGCGGAAGCATTCAAGAGAACGGGGTTGATGGAGTCATACTCATCGTGATCCAAATCACCGATGACCGAGCGCCGAACGGACGGCACGTCCGCGTTCAACACATGTACGGTTGGGAGAGACGTCTCCTCCTTCTTGATCCAGCAAGGGGAGAGGAGAGGTTGATGGAGATCCAGCAGCACGACGGCGTGGGGGTGGAAGCAGCGGGATCTCGGCAGGGCTTCGCCAAGCACCAACGAGAGGGAGAGGTGTCACGGAGGGAGAGGAAGGCACCAGGGACTTGGGGTGCGGCTGCCCTCCCTCCCCTCCACTATATATAGGGGCCAGGGGGCGCCGGCCCCTCTAGATCCCATCTAGATGGGGGGGCAAGGGGGTGGCTTGGCCCCCAAGCCAAGTGGAGGCGCCCCCACCCCTAGGGTTTCTAACCCTAGGCGCAGGTGGAGGCCCAAGGGGGGCGCACCAGCCCACCAGGGGCTGGTTCCCTTCCCACTTCAGCCCATGGTGCCCTTCGGGATAGGTGACCCCACCCGGTGGACCCCCGGGACCCTTCCGGTGGTCTCGGTACAATACCGGTGACCCCCGAAACTTTCCCGGTGGCCGAAACTGGTCTTCCTATATATAAATCTTTACCTCCGGACCATTCCGAGACTCCTCGTGACGTCCGGATCTCATCCGGGACTCCGAACAACTTTCGGGTTACCGCATACTAATATCTCTACAACCCTAGCATCACCGAACCTTAAGTGTGTAGACCCTACGGGTTCGGGAACCATGCAAACATGACCGAGACAACTCTCCGGCCAATAACCAACAGCGGGATCTGGATACCCATGTTGGCTCCCACATATTCCACGATGATCTCATCGGATGAACCACGATGTCGAGGATTCAATCAATCCCGTATTCAATTCCCTTTGTCAATCGGTACGTTACTTGCCCGAGATTCGATCGTCTGTATCCCAATACCTTGTTCAATCTCGTTACCGGCAAGTCACTTTACTCGTTCCGTAACACATCATCCCGTGACCAACTACTTAGTCACACTGAGCTCATTATGATGATGCATTACCGAGTGGGCCCAGAGATACCTCTCCGTCATACAGAGTGACAAATCCCAGTCTCGATTCATGCCAACCCAACAGACACTTTCGGAGATACCTGTAGTGTACCTTTATAGCCAACCAGTTACGTTGTGACGTTTGGTAAACCCAAAGCACTCCTACAGTATCCGGGAGTTGCATAATCTCATGGTCTAAGGAAATGATACTTGACACTTAGAAAAGCTCTAGCAAACGAACTACACGATCTTGTGCTATGCTTAGGATTGGGTCTTGTCCATCACATCATTCTCCTAATGATGTGATCCCGTTATCAATGACATCCAATGTCCATGGTCAGGAAACCGTAACTATCTATTGATCAACGAGCTAGTCAACTAGAGGCTTACTAGGGACATGTTGTGGTCTATATATTCACACATGTATTACGATTTCCGGATAACACAATTATAGCACGAACAATAGACAATTATCATGAACAAGGAAATATAATAATAACCATTTTATTATTGCCACTACGACATATTTCCAACACTTGGCCCATGAGGCCCAATACTTCTTCCCCGTATTCCCGTAACTCCCCGGTACTCCGAAAAAATACCCGAATCACTGGGAACCTTTCCGATGTCCGAATATAGCCGTCCAATATATCGATCTTTACGTATCGACCATTTCGAGACTCCTCGTCATGTCCCCAATCTCATCCGGAACTCCGAACTACCTTCGGTACATCAAATCACATAAACTCATAATATCGATCGTCACCGAACGTTAAGCGTGCGGACCCTACGGGTTCGAGAACTATGTAGACATGACCGAGACACGGCTCCGGTCAATAACCAATAGCGGAACCCGGATATTCATATTGGCTCCTACATATTCTACGAAGATCTTTATCGGTCAAACTGCATAACAACATACGTTGTTCCCTTTGTCATCGATATGTTACTTGCCCGAGATTCGATCGTCGGTGTCTCAATACCTAGTTCAGTCTCGTTACCGGCAAGTCTCTTTACTCATTCCATAATATATCATCACGCAACTAACTCATTAGTTACAATGCTTGCAAGGCTTATAGTGATGTGCATTATCGAGAGGGCCCAGAGATACCTCTCCGACAATCGGAGTGACAAATACTAATCTTGATCTATGCCAACTCAACAAGTACCATCGGAGACACCTGTAGAGCACCTTTATAATCACCCAGTTACGTTGTGACGCTTGGTGGCACACAAAGTGCTCCTCCGGTATTCGGGAGTTGCATAATCTCATAGTCACGGGAACATGTATAAGTCATGAAGAAAGCAATAGCAGTAAACTAAACAATCAAGTGCTAAGCTAACAGAATGGGTCATGTCAATCACATCATTCTCTAATGATGTGATCCCATTAATCAAATGACAACTCATGTCTATGGTTAGGAAACATAACCATCATTGATTCAACGAGCTAGTCAAGTAGAGGCAAACTAGTGACACTCTATTTGTCTATGTATTCACACATGTATTATGTTTCCAGTTAATACAATTCTAGCATGAATAATAAACATTTATCATGAAATAAGGAAATAAATAATAACTTTATTATTGCCTCTAGGGCATATTTCCTTCAGTAGCTACAACTATTAATTTCAAAAACAAAAAAAATTCTCGATCACGTGCGTGTTGTTAATGGAAGCAATGCTTCGATCCAGCGACGCTAGGGTTCGCCGAAGCTACAGAAGGGCAGAGGCATACAAGATCCGTCGCCGGCTGCTGAAGAGGCCCCGGATCCATGGCTGAGCAAGGCGGCGGCATGGGGCTCCTCTTCGCAGCCAAGGCAGCAATCTCCTGGTCGTCCATGGCAATGACCTGCACGGGCAAGGACATGGGAGTGTGAGTGAAACCAGAGGACAGAGGGAAAAAGAGAAAGAAGGGAGAGAGAGAGAGAGGAAGGAGACGGAGGGAGCACCGGGGCTAGTCGTTGGTGGTGAGGCGCTCCGGTGTGGTGGCGGGAGGCGAGGGGGAAGACCGGCGAGCTCCTGGATGCCAGCGGCGCGAGGCAACGGCCTCATTGGGTGCCATGGAGGAGGAGACGCGCATGGGCAGGAGCACCATGGGAGAGCCTATCGAGAGAGAGGAGGATGAGAGGGACGGGGGAGAGGAGTGATTTGCACGAGGAGATGTGGATTTCAGGGCTGTTAAAACCCCCAGTACTTAGTAGTAGCGCGGGATTTTGCCCCTCGCTACTACTATGGCATGTTCCGGGGGCATGGTAGAGACCGCTTAGTAGTAACGAGGGGTAAAAACCCGCGCTACTTCTATCAACTTAGTAGTGGCACGGGTTTATAACCCTCGTTACTACTATGGCATGTCCAGGGGGGCACGGTAGAGACTGCTTAGTAGTAGCGGGGGTTAAAAACCCGCGCTACTACTATCAACTTAGTAGTAGCGAGGGGTAAAACCCCGCGCTACTAGTACGTAGCAGTAGCGAGGGGTATAAACCCGCGCTACTAGTATGCGTGTGTGTATAAACTTTTCCCTAGTAGTGTACGGCGGTCGGAATTGGAACCGGATTTTTGTACTGAACATTTTGATATATTATATGTTTTTTCGACATCGTATGCAAAAAATATAGTCATTTTAGTTTTTCATAACACTTCTTTGCAAAACATGTCGAAATTTATGGTTTTAAATTGCCATAACTACTAGATGTACTAACATAACTACATCTCGAAGGATATTAATTTTTGAAGTTTTTATCATTTTTTTTGTTTTTTCTCAAAACTGAAAAGGAGAGGGGGGCGTAGAGTTTGAAAATTGTCCTTTAGTCCCGGTTTGTGTCTCCAACCGGGATTAAAGGTTTGTGACACCAACCGAGACTATAGGTTAGATCTTTAGTCCCGATGTGTGACACAAACTGTGACTAAAGGGACTCGTGGGGCCCCGGCATGACGCCAGTCTGCCACCACCCTTTTAGTCCCGGTCTGTGACACAAACCGGTACTGTAGGTCACAAATGAAACATGACTAATGCATAGCCGTTCGAACCGGGACTAATGATACCATTAGTACCTGGCCAAAATTGAACCGAGACTAATATGTCTTACGTAAGGTCTTTTTCTACTAGTGTAATAGCATAGAAAGCGCATATAGGATAACTGGTAGTGGTTGTGGTGGCTTGGGGCGGACCTATAAGACTAAACATCCTCTGTATTAGCAACATCCTTTGCCTGCTAGCATCATTGTTGATCCACTATGGAGAAACATATTTGTATCCTAACTTGGGGTATATCACCCCAGATTATAGGTGACAAAGAGCCCCCCTCCATTTCCATCATGTACACTGACTTGTGGATCTGGCCGTTGGCGAGCGAAGGTAGTAGCCAATCCTCGCCGGCTCAAGTTTAGACTTTTTTTTCTTAACGAGTTCGACTTCAATTTTGATCAAAACTGGTAATCAGGGTTTTCAAAAAAAATTCCGTGCATGCATTGGATTTTTTAGACTGAATAACAGGATCGCACATAATGCACTTTGATGTAAAGCTCCTTTTCCCCATTGGTTTTATCAGCATATTGCGTTGACACACACAAAGAAAATGTACACTAGAGTTCAAACAAACAGAATAAAAAGAAATTCTACACCAAATACAATTACTCTACCAAGGAACGCGATCGATAGCACCAGTCAAGCCCAATTTGTTTAGATTAGGAGTAGTTGCTTTGCCAGGATCATATGACTCGTTTTGCGTTGAATGTCAGGTTGTGCTTGCACCACTAAAGAAAGGGACTAATAAATTGCATCTGCATCAATGTTACATTGTTTAGATATCGCCCAGATAATGCTAAGAAGCGAGATCAGTTCTAGACTTTATATTAGATGGCAGTTTCCTCTAATATCTCAAGTGGTGCCATGCTAGAAAAAAAGTAGATTTGTTACCTAGCTAAAGACGATGTTTGGTAGACAAAATTTGCATTCTGATTGTAAGCTAAGTAAGCAGAGGTTTAAATGGATAGTGCAAACATCCGGTGAAATATGTGAGGGTGTATAGGGAGCCCAATGCTAAAGAAACTTAGTGAGAAGAAAAAACGTGTGGAAAGCATGACATCGGGTTACAAAACTCATGAAGTTAAAAAAATGTATTACACAACTCATGAGCATATTGTTACTAATCACGCCGGTGATATAAATGAACCATTCGTTACAAGTTAACCATATGCAGTGGCTCTAGCGCACTAGATAAATTGAGCTAAAACACTTTATCCCTTGAGGACTACGAATAGTTAGGTTTATTTAAGGTGCGGAACATATGACTCGGTCCTCCCGCACTTCAAAATAAGGCAGATGAGTGACTCTCGAAGCCTAGCTCGCATCCGTTGTTGCATAGCTTGGCCCTTAGAGGCACAAATAAGCTACATAAACAGAAATTAACACATATTTTCTATCGAATGGCTATACCACTATAGTAGTAATATATTAAGTTTTCATGGCATACTAAAAAAATATGTTACTTGCAGAAGTGATGGGTTTCATCATCTTAATATGCCATAGCAATGGTCCAAGCGCAAAAATTAGAGGTGTGGAGTTTAACTGCCTTACTTAATTGACAATTTGTTCATCTTCTAAAAATGATTCAACAATGGTAGTTTTTTGCTCCTCTTTGAAGAAAAGGTCGGATTTTTTTATCACGACCGTCTGTCCTGTGTAACATCTTAGAATTGACATATGTGTTGAACAATGTAAGTTTCATGTACAATTCTTGCATGAACTAAAGAATGTGCATGTTGACAGCTCAGAGGAACTCTGTTTTTGAAACGAAAGCCAATTTGTTTACTCTAGCACTTTGCACTACAATATATTTGAGAACCATTCTTAGACAAATTAAATGGAGAAGAATCCCTTGCACTGTAAGGTTTTGAAAACCTGTTTAAAGCCTGAAATCATGAGCCCAAATAGAGTATACGAGGTGGTCAGTTTCCTCTAATATCTGAGCTAGTGTCATGACATGGAAAATCTTGTAGCTTGCTCACTGAAGATGGTGCTTGGTAGATATGTACGAAATTGCATTCTGATATCTGAGTACGCAAACATCCATGGTGAAATATGAGAGTGTATATATAGAGCCAAACACACACAAAATAAAACAAGTGATCGAAAGCGTGTGACAAGTATGACAAGAAACAATAAAACTCATGAGCACCACAATCAATTAGGTTTATTTTTTAGGCACCGGAGATAGAAATCATTCTCTCACACTTCAAATTAGGCAGATGCATGACTCCTCGCAGACTTGCTTGGGCACGAAACGAAAAGAAAGTCGTTTCGTGGTGAGGTACAAAATGGTGATCCTCTGGCACAAATGTAAGTGTAACTGAACATGCCCAGTTAATTGTTCATCAACTCGCGGGGTGCATACAGGGGCTCCCAGTGCGCATCACCAGGCTTGGCGAGTAGGACCAGCCACGCCTCGTCTCTCACCGGGAGCTGGAGGGTCGGCGGCGAGGTGGACTCGTCTACGCCGGCGCTGGTGAACACCGTGTCGAAGGCGGGGTAGTCAATGTCGTATCCATTCGGTGGCTCGGGGCCGAGGTTGGGGAACCGGGACCTGAACGCGTCCATGGCAACCCGGGCGCCGCCCCGGTCCCGCACGTTGGCGATGACTGGGAACTCGGCTAGCGCGCCGGTGAGCGGGTGGAGGAGGCGGACGGCGCTTGTGCCCTTGTCGCAGAGGACGAGGAGGCCGTCGAGGTCCTCGAGGACACTGAGGAGGTGGCTGGCTGCCAACACCGGGAGGTCCAGCCCGACGCGGGCGTTGGTGGTTGTGTTCCTGAGGCGGAGACGCGATGGGGTCGACGCCTGATTGCATAGAGGGATCCAACCGTCTAGGACGCCGCCCGTGCGAGGGTCGTCCGTCAGTTCGCGCCAGGGCGCGCACACGGCCCTGAAGCGCAGGTACTCGGACACGTCGACGGAGAGCAGCCGTCCGGCAATGCCCTCGACGAACACCGACGTTAGGTTGGCCCAGTCCCTCCTGCCACGCAGGACATGCCAGAGTGAGCTGGTAGCTGGACAAGACGAAAGAAGGAAGGAGGAGACACCGGACGTTCGTACCATTCGGTTGCTTCTGGATCGCCGGTCGCACGGGCACGCGCGCCGTCGGGATTTCGCTTCCCCGGGCGGCCAGATCTGGTGTCTACTAGGCACCGGTGCCGCCGCCTTGCTTGCGTCGTTATCCCCTCGGGTCCGGGTAGGACGATCTGAATACTTTCGACGTTCCACGGGATTGCAATTTCCAGCGAGATTTTGTAGGAGAAAAGAAATGGGTCTACACATCTAGTTATGTCACATCTAACCTGATGTCCATTATGTTTGTGGTCTGCTTTTTTTTGTCTCAGCTTTTTTTTTCGTTCTTTGTTGCTATGTTATTTGTGGGAAATTAGATGTGACATCCTTAGAAAACATTTAGATGTGAATTAGACAAACTCAAAAGAAATCAGTTGGCTGATTTTCTGGAGTAGCAATCAGGGAGATACTGTATGATAAGTTTTTTTTTCCAGTGATGGGGCTTACACATCCTTTTTTTACGTTGGCTTACACCTCCTTTAGCACCCACGTTTCCTCTTAACATGTGTCAGTTAACGGCCGGCTTCAAAACTTTAGAGTCCCGGGAAGAAATATCAAAAGTGAAAGGTGTGGCTGCTCCCACGTGCAGGTGCATCTGCATGAACAGTACACTTAAAAAAAATATAAAACAAAATCAAAAAAACCCAAATATTTTTTTACATCAAACTAGATCAAAAGTTTTAGCTTTCTGCAAAATGTTGTGACCAAATAACATTTGAGGAGCCCTCAGCAAAAAAAAAACACTCCTCAAAAGTGAACAAAACTTTGAACACTGATTTTGTTATTTTTTTCTGAGGGCTCCTCGAATGTTATTTGGTCACGAAATTTTGCAAGAAGCTAAAACTTTTGATCTAGTTTGATGTCCCAAAATTTCAGAATTTTTCAAGTGTACTGTTCATATCTGTGTAGGTGCACCCGGGAGTAGAAAATCGAGTCTCAATGTCAAAATGGCCCTATATATACATGTAAAAAGAATCATGTAACTAAAGTACTAACACAGCTGAAACATTCTCCGATTTCTGTGATGGAGTGCTGATTATGATGAACTGCATATCGGTGATGGTGTGATGATTTTGGAATCGGGGCAGTCGGGGTGGCGCCACGTTGGGGCGAAAAACTGATGGTTAAACAACCGAATGAATCGAGAAGCGGGTGATAGATAGACGTTGGGAGCTGGGAGCTGGGGATGCGGATCACGAACAGGGCATGTCAGTTGCCTCTAATCTCTCAAGTGACACCATGATAACCAAAATGCCGTACTATATATGCTACCTCGCTAAAAGATGATGTTTGGTAGATAAAAGTTTGATTTTCATTCTTAGCTAAGTAATCATAGTCCCATGGCTAAACAAATGGTGCAAACATCTGGTGAAATATGTGAGGTTATATATTAAGTCCAACCCTGAAAAAAGCCCTAGCGAGACAATGAAAGCATGTGAGAAGCATGACACCAAGTTGCACAACACATGAAGTTAAAAAATGTGTGACATAACGCATGAGCAGTACTGGTAATAATTACGCGGGAGATACAAATAAATCATCTATTACAAGTAATGGCTATAGCACACTAGAAAAATTAAGGTAATTACTCCCTCCGTTAATTGTCGTTGATTTAATTAGTACAACTTGTTACTAAATCAACAAGAATTAATATGGATCAGAGGGAGTACCTTCTCTCTCGTGATAGTTGAGCTGAATATGTGACCATCTTAACGTAGCAAGCCAAAAAAAATCATTGGTAATAAGCTGCTTTCCAGTAATAAAGCTGCGAAAACCGTCATATGTACTGTACGTGGGAGCATACATTCTGTAATCTTCAGTGTTCATTTTTTTTCTTCTGTATTGTGGATATTCAGGAACGAGATGGAAGCAACAACGGGAGTTCTTAGAACTGCAGGACGCTTTCGGATGTCGTCAATCAAGAGATGAAAGAGCACGTGATGAAGATAGCTTGAGTCGGATGACGGGGTGAATAGTTTGGGAAGCCGTCAATTTTTTCTACCTTGCAACGTTTAGCGCTATCATTTCTTTTGTGGTTAATTTTTTTGCCTTATGTTTATTTAGGTCATTCCCAGTGCTCCATGATGTACATATGTTAAGAGTGCCATTTAGACAAAAAAGTGACGTAACAAAGCAATTAAATAAAAAAAAAGAGCATCCCAGAAGGAAACGATGCTAAGCATGTGGACCTATGCAAATTACCTATCAACCAATGCATGACGGACTTTAGTTTAAATGGGAAAAGATTAGCTACAAAAATTAAACACCTATGCATTGATAAGATTAGTTGCTAAGATTTTTAATGCACTTATCACCTCATCTAGGGTTACATGGATCCTAGTCGGCTATGTATTAAGAGGTAGATTCCTCGCCAAATCCAGCTTCTTGTCTTGTACGGCAAGTCTTCTGTTATCTTCTATAGGCCACGGGCCGCCCAAAGTGGTCCAGGAATCTATAAGTGGTCCTCAACTCGGCCCAACAGGCCGGCAGTCGACGTGGTGAGAAGCCCCTTAGCCGGGACACCGCCAGTAGCCCCTAAATCGGCCTTCAAGCATGGTTGCACCCGGTTGTTCTGAGCTACACATTGTCTTCAGTCGTCGGTCTTGAAACTGGTTCAACGCAAGCGTCCCCAAAAGTACTTCTGCCTTCGAGCTCTGACGCAGAATCGCATCTGCAGTGACGTCGACCACCTTGATCTTCCAAAAGTTTGGCGAAGTTCAGCCGAGCTGCATGCCGGAAAGATATTTCCCGCCCAGCCAGCCTATTGGCGCGAAAATTTCCGCGTGCTTATGCGTCACCTTATTGTACTTGCTCTTCTCTCTCATCTTCTCTTTCCTCCAACTAAGTAAAGATATAATATTTAAGTCTTTATAGCTTGCTTATGTCACCTTATTATACTTGCTCTCAGAGGAAGGGTAGGTAGTCTAGGAGGGCAAGCCGCCGACAGGGCCATCACAGCAGAGGACTAGGCAACGTTGTGTGGCGGTGGTTGGACATAAATAGGTGAGGAAGATAAGCAGATGGGTGCTCAGTCTCCCTCGATTCCTACATATCTCTCCCACGACCGACACCGGCGGTGCGCTCCTCTCTTATCTCCCTCTCCGCCATGACCAGTGAGATGGGTGTCAACTATTCTCCAGATCGAGATCGAGTGGGGGTGGGTTTGGCGCAGTGCGTGAGGAAAGAAGAAAACCGCAGCTAAAAAGGATCATGGAGGTAAACCTGATGGCATTTGAGGGTAAAATTGCATGCGAGGGAGAACTACGAGGGAATAGGAGGTGGAACCATCGAGACGACGACAAACGTATCATCACAACCACAGTGGTGATATGTATTCTCATTTTCCGTTTTTGTTTATCTCTTTTCATTTTTTTGAAATGTATGAACTTTGTCAAATTTGAAAACTATTACTAAATTCATGAACTTTTCTTAAATTTGCAAACTTTTGTCAAATTCATGGACAACAATTTGGAGAACAAATTTCAAATTCAAGATTTTTTTAAAAAAAAATAGCTAACTTTTTCAAATTCTTAACTTTTAAAAGAATAAATTTTGTCAAATTCGTTATTTGTTTTTCAATTTAGTGAACTTCAAAAACAATTATGAACAGATTTCAAATCCAAAAACGTTTTTTCAGTTTCATGAACCTTTTTCAAAATATGTGATTTTTTTAAAAGTCAATATTCAATGGTCGACCAATCAACCGTTGAAAGAGGGAACGAATCAAGGTTGCGACAACCAAGCGAGCATGCACATTAGCGAGAGCAACTAATTGAGGAGCGCTCCTTCGGATCCTTCCCAAGGTCACTTGGCTGGGCTGAGAGCGCGCCACGTGTCACGCTCTAGACACTCCCTCGGGATTTTTTTTTATTTTCTCGCACACGTTTCCGACTTTTTAGCTGTTTTTGCGGGTTTTCCGGCTTTTCGGTTTTCACCGGTCTTTCTTAGCTTTTGGACAATTTTTTTTAAAATGCTTTGCGCGAAAAATACATTTTTTCCTTTTGCGAGAGGCACGAATTTGATTTCACGAAAAACACATTTTTTTTTCCTTCTGCGAGAGGTACGAATTTACTTTCGCGAGAAGCACAGATTTGCTTTCGTGAGAGGCACACCCATGCCGTGCCTATCGAAAAAGAAAAGAAAATGTGTCTTTTTTTCTTTGCTTCCGCGAGAGGTACGGCTTTGCCTCTCAAAAACGACTTTTGGATAGGGGAAAAAAGCATGTTCCCGTTGGCTTTTTTGTCCGGTTTTTTTGTGTAAGAAAGTTTGTAATAACTTATCAATATGAGATCTAATTTTGAAGATCTCGACACGAGGAACCTAACGGTGAAAAAGATTCAAGATTTGGACGCATTATTTAAGAGATAAAACATTTTGAATAAACAAATCTATGAAAAAAATGAAAAACTCGCAGATTGCGGCAAATGACAGACATGCAATGTGCCATTTGTCACAACCTGGAAAGAATAGAAGTGAAGTTTGAAAGGAGTGCTCGATTTTGCACGTAAGGGAGCAACATCTCCTTGATGGGCTGGCCCATACCACGGAGTGCGTGAGCGCCGGTTCGCTCCGACGCATGGGAGCTCCGTGTTGCGTCCGATTTCCACGCGCCGCACAGGGACAGCCCCCAACTGGGCCGGCCCATTGGCAGGGCTAGCTGGCGCAATTACTGTAGGGTGACAGTGCAGCGTAAAAACATCACCAAAAAAGCAGCAATGCAGCATAAAAACATCACCAAAAAGGCAGCAGCGTTCGCGCGTGGGATCGAACTGACGACCACTCGATGGTGAATGTCATTGCATGCCACTACACATCATGACCATTCTTGACTTTCAAGCACAACTAAACTTAAAACATATATGCAGCGGCAGATCGAACAGTTTAGAATGTTTTCGAACATTTTCTTGAAAGTTTTGATTTAAAACAATTCTGAACAGTTTCAGAAAAATGCAAACAAATTTTGAAATTCCAAAAAGTGTTTGAACATGAGAACAATTTTTCAAATTTTTGATATATTTTTGAAATTCTGAACAAATTTTGAAAGCCACAAACATTTTTTGAAACTCCCAAACATTTTTTGAATTTGTGAACAAAATTTTTAAAACAGGATTTTTTTTAAATTCGGAACAAAACTTTTGAAACTAGGAACATTTTTGAATTTGTGAAACAATTTTAAAAAACAGGAACATTTTTTGAATTTGTGAACAAAATTTGAAAAACAGCAGCATTTTTTGAAATTCGGAACAAATTTTTTGAAACCACGAACATTTTTTGAAATATGAACGTTTTCCGAATTTATGAACAAATTTTGAAAACCAGGGACATTTTTCGAAATTCTGAATAATATTTGAAATTTCCAAAAAATGAAAAAGAAAGAAACTTGAAAATAAAAAAAGGAAAAGAAAAATGAAAAAAAAGGAAAAATAAAGAAACAGAAAAAAGAAAAGAAAAAAACGTAAAAGAAGAGCAATATAAAAAAGAAAAACGAAAAAGAAACTGAAAAAGAAAAAGGCTGTTCAGGAACCTTGTAGAAGATTCCAAAAACCAAAAAAAAACCGTCTGGGAAACTCTAGAAGGTTCTCGAAACCAGAAAAGCTGCAAACACGTTAAATGGGCTGGCCCATGACATAGCTCCATCGCCAGGTCTGTGCGAAAAGGCGACACTTTGACGCAATGAGCGTCCAAATAGAAAATTCCGGGAGCAACTAGTTAACGAGCGCTCCTTCGGAAGCCTCGCAACGATCAGTGCCACTTGCCGCGCTCTCAGCTATTCGCCACGTGTCGCACTCTGGACACTCCCTCCGGATTTTGTTTTTTTATTTTTCTACACGCGTTTTCGGCTTTTTAAACGGGTTTTTTCTGGGGTTTTTCGACGTTTTGGTTTTCTCCCGGTCTTTCTTAACTTTTCGATCAAAAAAAAATTTGCACGAAAAAAACGCATTTTTTTCTTTCGCGAAAATCATGGTTTTTTTCTCAAGAGGCACGGTTGTGTTTTTGCGAGAGTCACGCCCGTGCCTTTCGGAAACGAAAAAAAACGCGTTTTCCGCGAGAGGCACAATTGTGATTTCATGAGAGTCACAGCCGTGCCTCTCGGAAAGGAAAAAACAAAACGTGTTTTCTGTTTTTTCTTCTTTCACGAGAGTCACGGTTTTGCTTCCGCCAGAGGCACGATTGTGCTTTCGTGAGACTCACGGCCGTGCCTCTCGGAAAGGGAAAAACAAAACATGTTTTCTGTTTTTTTTCTTTCGCAAAAGTCACGGTTTTGCTTCCGTGAGAGGCACGGTTGCGCTTTCGTGAGAGTCACGGCCGTGCCTCTTAGAAAGAGAAAAAAATACGTGTTTTCTGTTTTTTTTTCACGAGAGTCACGGGTTTGCTTCCGCGAGAGGCACGGTTGTGCTTTCGCGAAAGTCATGGCCGCGCCTCTTGGAAACGAAAAAAAACGCGTTTTCTGTTTTTTTTCCTTCCACGATAGTCACGGTTTTGCTTTCACAAGAGGCACGGGTGTGATTTCGCGAGAGGCACGGGCGTGCCTCTTTTGAAAAGGAAAAAAACCGTGCTCCCGGTTCGGTTTTTTTGCCCGGTTTTTTTCGTCCGATTTTTTTCATGAAAAAAAGTTCATCAAAACCTATCAACATGGGATCTCGTTTTGAAGATCTCGACGCGAGGAATCCAATAATGAAAACGGTTCAAGATTTGGACGCACGGTTTAAAAGATAAAACGTTTGGAATAAACAGATCTATGAAAAAAGGGGAAAATGTTGCGACAAGTGACGCGCTGCATGTGCGCCACTTGTCGCAACCTGGGAAAGTGGAGTGTTCTTTGCAACGACTACTTCTTAATTAGTGATTTCGGAAAATTCGCCGACGCATGCAATTGTTGTTGAACTAGGATAAGGCCTCTTCTCAAAACAAAAAGAAAACTAGGATCAGGCCCAGCCCAAAGGAGATATCATCGGGTCACGCGATCCGTTCCCCTCTCAAATCAAAGAAAAAGAAAAGGTCACACGATCCACTGTCCGAGTTGGACAACGTTGCCGGGTGAGCCCTAACTCGATTCCTCACGGTCCTCGCCGACCTTCCGTGTTAAAAGCAGAGCACCGCCTGGATGCACCACGCAACTCTCGGCAAGTCGCTTGATCGAAACCAGCAGGCAGCTATGGAGGTGGACGAGCTGACGGCGTCCTTTGGTGCGGTCACGATGCACGGCTCCAACCGGCCACGGGCCTCCGGCCAGGCGGCGACGGTGGACGAGCTGACGGCGTACTTCAGGGCAGTAACGATGCACGACGCGGGCGCCACCGCTACCATCCGGCCACAGGTCTCCGTCCGGGTGGCGCCGGTAGACCAGGACGAGCCTGCGATGGGCGAGGAGGCGTGCACGCTGCGGGTGCGGCTCCCGGACGGACGGTTCATCTGCAAGACCTTCGGCGCCGGCCGTCCGGCGACGGCGCTGTTCCGGTACTGCTACTCGGCGCTTACCACCTGCTCCGGCAGGGGAGCCGCGACGCGGCCGTTTCGGCTCCTGAAGCTCGCCGGTGGACAAACCGATGAGATACGCCCGGACGAGTCGCCGCTGCGGGACCTCGGGCTGCACCATTGCACCATCCACCTGGTCTTCTGGGTTTAGCCGGCCGGCTATAGCCCTAGCCGTCGCGCATCGAGTCGGACTGTCGGAGTTAGTATTAATGTTACTGAAACAGTAACAGGTGATCAACGAGGTGACAAGGTGCGCGACGAGACCAACAAGAACAGGTGATCAACGAGGTGACCGACGAGGCCAACAAGAACAGGTGATCAACGAGGTCCAGGAGGAGTATAATGTTATTACAATGAGTCTGTAACACGATCGAACAGGTGATCGGCACAAGGTCATGCGCCGAGCGATGGACAGGCCAGGAAGCAGATATGTTTGAGTCTGTACAGCCATGATTGCTTTTCAGCCATGGCCGAGCCATGCTCGGAGGAGATGAAGGACGAGGAAGCTACGTACACAACGAGGGAGCCAGAACCGGCTGTAAATCTGCAATGTTTGCGTTGTTTTGCATGCTTTGTACTTTTTTTTGTTTTGTTAATGGAGCTTTGTATTATACTAGTAATAAGAGCAACTCTAGCCAATCCTCCATGAAGCTTAGAGGAATCCTCTAAACAGTACCTAGACAACCTCTTATAATCTTTAGAGTAAAATTTTTTTACTCCACAACCTCCCTGATGATAAATATACTCGACCGAGCAGGTCCCGAGAATAAATCTTGTGGCTTCCGTCGTTCACTTCCGCGCCGCCGCAGCCAGCACCCTGACCGCTGCCACTGCAACCCACTGCCTCCGCCCTCGCCTCAGGTCATCGGACTGTGCCGCCGGATCCCCTCTCCTCCCCCTCTGTCCTCACCATAGGTCAACGTAGAGTGTCACCGATGAACAAACCACTACTAGAAAAATGGCTATAGCCAATATCCCTATTAGTGGCCCACCATGATGGTGGTGCGCCACTGCTGCGCACTGCTATATAGCAGTGGCGCACCAGAAGCAGGTGCGTCATTGTTATTTTTTTAGTAGTGACGCACCTTTAGTCCAATGCGCCATTGCTATTTTTTCCTCGGGTCCACCCCCTTCCCCAGGCTTACCAATGGCGCATCTTTGTCAGGTGCACCATTGCTATTTTAGATAGCAATGGCGCACCTGGCAAAGGTGCGCCATTGGTAAGCCAGGGAAGGTGGGCATTTTTGGCAGCACATAGCCATAGCAATGGCGCACCACCCCCTGGTGCGCCATTGCTATGTGCTGCACCGACCGGCCCACCTTTTTCTTTTCTTTTCCCCTCTCACCTATCCACCACATAGCAAAGGGGGATTCCTCACCTCCACCAACAGCCGCCGGCCACCACGTCCCCTCACCTGCGCCGCTGGCCGGCCACCGCAGCCCTCCTTCCGCTGCCGGCCCTAGACCTCTCCTACCCTATCCGCCTCCCAGTCCTCTCCCAAATCCCCCTTTGTCCCTGAGCTCGCGCGAGACCCAGCCTCGCCCCACCTCTGCCCCGCCGCCTACCAGTCCTCCGGAACCTCGCCATCGTCCGGGGAAGCTCCGACGCCGCCCCCTGCAGATTCCCTCGCGGACACGCCTCCAATCGAGCCTCAAGCGCGCTGCCACGAAACCCTAGGCCAGCCAGGACCTCGCATCTGGATGCCGTGTCCGTGCTGGTGGAGGCGTCCAGCAGTGTCGCCGGCACCGTGATGTCGACCACCGTAGCTTCTGGTCAAGGTATGAGTCGTACCCCAACAGGCAGCCCCCGATCCTCTTCTCCCCCCGCGGGATGCAGTGGTAGCACGACGCAGGTGAGACGAATTCGTCGATCTGCTGCATTGATTTGTAGCTGCAGGATTTTTTTAGGGGAGAAGAAATGCAATTTCTTGTAGCATGCACTTTCCTTATCGATTTTCTGATGAGATTGTGATTGACTAGCTAAAGAAATTACTACCTGGGATGATATTTGTTTGCTTCCATAAAGCTAATGCTAAAGCAATTATTTTTCTTCTGTAACACTTTAAAGCAATTCCTTGCATAATATTGAACCTGAAGCTTGTAGTTCTACACTTCTACTGATATATTGTATATCGACTGCCTCAAGGGAGCATAATAATTGCTTCCCATTTCTTATTTTCTGCTAAGCTTCATTACGTAGTTGTTTGCTAAATGATGCCCGTGATTGACTAAATATTGTTTGGAATTTCACAATCATAATTAATCTTTGATCTGACCGTCTCGATTGATTCAGATGTGCATTATGTGTTCTGCCAAAAAAAATTACATGCTAATCTGCGAAAAATATTATGCTATTAGTGGATCCTTTTAATTTAGGATCTATTCTCCTACTCTCTGAATATTGTTTCCATAAGCTCCATGTTATCTTCAGTTACCTCAACTTGTACAATGTTAAGTGAGTTATCAAAACGGTGAATTACTGTATTTTGTACAATGTTGGTTAACACTTAACTTGACTATTCTTCATTTTGAAACATTAGCCGGCAACCTCTCCGACATGCTGCTCATGACCACCTCCCCAACCAGATGTTGTTGGTAAGCTCTCTCTTCTCCCCCTCCATCTATTTGCTAAGCACACATGTATGCAAGATGGAAATCCATCTATTTAACTCGATTTTGCTGAAAAATGTTTCTTTTTATCATGTTGGATGTGTAGGCAGTAGAGGAAGTATGGATGGTAATTTTGTTTCACTCAACAAAATCCTTGTGTGTGCTAATTATGCATTGGCAGTAGGCAGTAGACTTAGCCATTTGTCGTATTTCATTTTGCGTTGCCCATTTTTAACCCGATAAATCAGAATCAGGATTTTTAAAAATTAGTTTTGTAATATATTTGTAAACATTGTATATTTGTATTAAAGGAAGAGTAGAAGCGTGACCTGTTTGCTAGCCCTAACTTTTTTTGTATACACTGGTGGTGCTGGCGTCTCTGGTGCCGCCGTTCGGCGCTGTGGTGCCCACCGTGGTTGGTGTTGTCTGCTGGTGCAGCAGAGGGTTCCGCCATGGATGGTACTATGGTGCTACGCCTTCACTGCCTCGCCTCTTCACTGCATCGACGCTCCTTCTGCATCGAGATCTCCAGGCAATCCTCCTTCTTCTCTCTCTGCTCTGCTTCTGCATTCTGTACTGAACTGTCACTAGCCTAGGGTTTAAGCTCTGAATTTTTAGATGTTTAGATCGATTCAGTAGTTGCTTAGGTATATAGGAATCTATGTAGTGCTTAGGATGTCCTAGTTGCAGTAGAACATGTGTAGGTGTTTTCCTGAATTTTACTTCTGATTCAAGGTTTCGTGAGTGGCTGAGATACATGTTGAGAGAACATGGAGGTCCCTTATTGGATGCTTTCAGATCAAAATACCCTGAAAGGTATCGCGGCTCCTGTTTTTTACTTGCTACTCTTATTCTTCTCATAATTTTGCAACTTTGTTATAGCTTATTATTCCATGTCCTCAGAACCAACAATGTATGTACATATTTTACTATTGGTTAAACAATGTCATCAGAACTTTGCACGTATCAGTGCTGGTTTCCATCTTTGAACAACTAAAAGAAGTTAGTAATTTGCTGATGTGGTAGGTTGTGAGGGCAGGAAAAATGTTCAGTGGGGATTGACTTTATAGTTATATAGGATCATTACAACTATAGTGTACTTCATGATAATCACATGCTAACGATGTACCGTATGCTTCCTTCATTTGTTTTGTGCAGGGAGGGAGCTTATACTTGCTTTAGTCAAACCATTGGAGCTGAAGAATTCAGTTATGGTTCTAGAATAGATCACATTCTCATTTGAAAACACACACACTGTCGAGATGAGGACCCTACGGCACAGCGAGCCGCACTGGACGGTGGCGCAATGCATGAGGTACAGAACTTAAACTCCTTCATCGTCACATCAATCACAACGTTTATGTCACTAAATAGTTAATTTCTTAGGAATAGAGCATGTCTCCCTGGGCTAAACTGTAACAAAGTTCAGAATATTAAAGTTTAGATTATTAACCTTAACTTTCATTTATCAAAGATCTGCACACTTTGTTTTGGATCCACACACCTAGGCTCGTCTAATGTGATCGGATCTGGCCAGATTCTTTTGATGCATCACCTGTTACTCTTTTCGGTGAATTATGTTAGTAGTAATCTTGATTAGCTAGTCGCATGTGTGTTGTTAGCAGGATTAGCGTGGCCGTAGCTTAGGTCAAGCATGTACCTTATGTTTTGTCTCATGTAAAAAGCTTAGGACTGTGTTTACTGAATAATTAAGTTCTTCTGACAGGGAACTATGCATCCTGAATGGCATAGACTTTTGGCTTCATGAAATGACCCATGTCTATGATTCAAGGTATCTTAGATCTTCGATGTCGGATGCAAATAATTGCTCAATTTCACTTCTCTGCAATGTTCATTCTCATATATTTCTATCATTCTTTGCAGGGATAAAGTATAAGAAAAAGAAGAAAAGATTACTAGAAGATTAGTTTTAGAATTTTCTTTTATTTCCTTGTAATTTTTCTTTTATTGGATACTTGTAAAGACATCGTAATATTCTTACTATAATAAAAATTATGATTCTATTTCATTTTTTGTTTTTAAATTATTTTTCCTTATAGGTTGTTTTCTGTAAATTTGGATTTTTTTTGTTTTCCAAATACATTACTAGTGGCGCATTTCAGTCCTTACAAGTGGCGCACCTTCCTTTATTACTAGTGGCACACCTATAAGGCTATAAGTGGCGCACCTAGAGGGAATACCAGTGGAGCACCTAAGAGTTAGTAGTGGCGCACCAGAGGTGCGCCATTACTATCTGTTACTAGTGGCGTGTTAATAGTGGCGCACCCGTAGTGCACCATTACTAACGAAAACAGGTGCGCCACTAATAGGGCTATTTCTGGTAGAACAACGCCACGGAGAGCACCCCATGGTTTCAGGGATCTCACCGGAGTTAGGGGATGGGGTACCTACTTTAGTAACCTGCCACCGCCACCGAAGCACACCCCGACAAGCAATCAGTTGTGGTGTCGCCGGTCTCCGTCATCCCACGGTGGAGGCTGACGTACACTATGGCGGAGCCACGTTTTAGAGTGTGGTCAATTGACCACACAGGTTTTCGGCAAATTCTATGTACACAAGTAGAAATCATGTATTTTTTAAAAAAAAATAGTGAAAACATATGTATTTAACATCACAGAATTGAAATGACATCACAAACTTCTGATCCTGGCACCGCCACTGGACGTACAGCTCGTGCGCTTCATTTTGAAGCCACCTTCCTCCCTGCACCTCGCACTCACTCCTCGACCTGTGTGCGAAGGCTGAGAGCAAGCAGCGGGAGAGGAGGGAGGAGGTCACCACATAGGGTACAAGTTAAATAGACTTCCCTATATACAACCAAACTTTGGGCTATGAATGTTCATAGTTATATGCAAGCAACCAAACAGGGGGACGGGAATCGGTGCTATGATGCAGACAAGCGGTATGCAGGCAACCGTACGATTTGTAGAATGTAATTTTTTTATTCCTCTGCATATGCTCAAACCAGGCTCAACTAAAAAAAGCATGCAAAGAGGAGAAAACATGAAGGCAACAAAACAAAACTTTAATGGATGCAATTGGACGATCGACTTCTGCATCTGTGTTCACAAACAAATAATATGTCCGCTTTAGCAGATGGCCTAACAACACGGGCGACCGGGCGAGGCGAGAGTGCACTGGCACTTGGCCCTGGCAGAGCTGCTCTCCCGGAAGCACACCCAAACTCTACTTCCGGGAGAGCGCGTGGTCGGAGTGAGAGTCAGAACTCGAAGGGGAGTGTGGTGTGAACGAACCTCATATTCTCCACCACCGTGATTACAAACAATTAAAACAATGCCCCCTCAGTTTTTTTCCCTTTTCATGTAAGAATATCCATGTACTACCTCCGTCCTAATTTATTGGTCCCTATTGTATTTTGTGTCAAATTTTGACTATAGATTCAACTAATAAAATGTTCTTGCATGTCACTAAAAATTATATCATTGAAAACTGTGTTCAAATACGAATCAAACGATGTAATTTTTATTGACATGCATTAACATTTTGTTAGTTAAATCGTTGGTCAAAATTTGGCACAAATTACAAAGGGGACCAATAAACCAGGACGGAGGTAGTACTACTCTGTTCCAGAATGCTTAAGTTCAAATTTCAAAAAAAGAAACCTTAGGTTCTTGATTTATCGTAATTTAAACATCTTTTAATATGACCAAGTCTACTGGAAAATATACCAACATTTACAACATCAAATTACATATTGTGATAGCCATGTACTACACCAAACTAGTTTCATTAGATTCATCATAACACATATTTTCATATTATACATTTGATGTTGTAGATATCAACATGCACATACATGGTCAAACTTACAAAAGTTTGACCTAGGAGACCTAGAAGTACTTTAAAAGCGGAGGAATTACATATTACGATGATGTAGAAGTTGTGGTCATTGACGGGTCTAGGATTGGACCAATGTGGGGCACATTGCAATGCACAATTATATGAACATGGAAAAATAGTAACATCAAAATTTATCCAAACTACGCCTCCATCTGTTGCAAAAACCACTATAGAATAAAAGGTTAATAAAGTCTCATGGCGTTAAAATCAAACATATAGGTTTGGAATTTACCCACAAAAATCAGTGCAGAGAGTTCAACTAAGGTCTTATATAATAATAAAAAGTATAATTATTTTTCAGCCGAACATATATGAATTTCATCCAACTCATTTTCTTTATCATTTTTGGTTAATGGAAAGGTCCAAGATGACTAGCAGATTTAAAAATACCTTACAAAATATCTCAAACAATCCAATACTCACTCTATTTTACATGTTCTCAAATCCATGAAAACCTTCAATACGCCATCATCGGTCCTGTTCGAGAAGATATCTCGTTTAGCAAATGTCACAGTGAACCATTCAAAATTTGATACATGTTTTAACTAGATCTATTACAGAAAAAAGAACTCTTTGACTATTTATCAATCACCATACTACACACAGGAAGATTAAGAAGTATGAATCAATTGACGAAATTATCAAAAGAAACATAACCGGTGAGTGCAGATGGCGAGATTAGCTTCGGTTTCAGACAAGGCTAAGCTGCTACATGTACGACACTCGTTGTATGATTTTTGTATGACACCTTTACCAATATTTCCATCACTTATGTTTAGTGTGGTAGGGTCGTTGGATCACCTGTTGGACAATAATTGGATTCAAAGAGTCGGATATAAAGTAGTTTCGTGGGTTGAATGAGTGAATGATGGTTGGGCAGCCAAAATGAGGATAGTGTATGTACATGCTTATGTACTAGTTAAAAACTACAAATTGTTTTTTTTGGGGGGGGGGGGGGGGGGGGGGGGCAATGCCCCCCATACCCTCCACCCTAAATCCCCCCATGCCCCTCAACTTGTAGGCATTGTTCATGTGCCGTGTCTCAGCTCTCATTGCCGAAGTTTGCACCTGTGTCATCATGGAGAACTTGTTTGTCGACGCGCAGAAAGAGTGAGGGAATACAATGTTGTGCTGGAGGTGGACGCGTCCACCCTGACCTTCATTGGCGTTCGTAGTTTGCGCCACAAACGCCACTGACCTGCTAGCTTAGGTGTCGCAGGCATGTATGTGGGAAGCAAAATCTACTTGCGGTCCTTGCTATGCATTCTACTCGGAGGCGGTCCGTGCTCCGCATTCTACTGGGAGACGGTGTCTCCGTGGCTATAAATTAGAGTGTGTAGGAGTTCTTCAGCTAGCCGTAATGATCACTACAACTACGATGGAGAACCTGATCCAAGTAACCATTGTTGGATCTACGATTGGACCAATGGGGGGTATAGCTGCACATTTACATGAACTAGATGACCAGTTGCGCCCATGGCGCAAAAAGCGAGATCAAGCCCATGCACATGTGACTGATTTTGAACCAACTTCATGGATACTTATATCCCATTAATTACAATATAGATGATACCATGATAGACTAAAAGGAAGTAATAAGATCGCTTGATAATAGCATACATTGGTTTACCCGTTGTGCCGATGGTGCAAAGGGCGAGAGGGAACCAAGCAAGAGTGTTTAGATAATATTTAGATACGATGTTCAAACATAGTGTTATATATTCCATTGCATGGTACCAAGATGGCTAAAAACAAAGTCATGAGACCAACTCATGATAGAAAGCAAGCTGGATTACATAGCTCCATCTGCATTGGTATTTCCACACCAATTTAAAAAGATGTTTCATCTACTCTATATTATGAAGTACTGGAGCTGAAAGGATAAGGTGACGCAGAGCACATTATATGGTCGAGAAAAGTAGTGCATGACCTAGGTCTCGAACCTGAGCTATATTATGAGATGATGGCAGTGGTTGCTCATGACGCTATCAAAGGGAGTGCACGATGATATGAGTTCTCCCGCCAATTCCTCAAAGGCAAATGCATATGACACTCCTCCTTTCATATTTGCGATGTCAAAGAACTGAGTCCAGCTTCTTGTGATTGTATGATAAGCCGAGCAATGACGATGGCAGGTCTGTTTCCAGCTTTGATCAGCAAATTAGTATGCTCTTCATGCATGTGCCCCTTGAGATATTCTTGTGTGAAGTGAGTGGAAAAGTACTGCAATAGATATTAAGCATGGTTAAGATGCAGCTATGAAGATTCATAAAAAGGAGAAAGGACAGGAACAGAATACCATTTGTTGACCACTTGTTGCGAACATCTTGTTCATGGTACAGACATAGTAGGAAGAGAAATTTTGTTTCCGTCTAGTATTAAGCTGTTCAGAGTGTCAACATGCTGTTTGTATAGTGTTACCTCATTCCCAAACAAGAAAATAGTAGCTCAGCTCATCTATGTACCCATGAATGCGGACATCTATTTAATTTGAAGGCTAATTTAATTATCATGCCTAAATGTGGTATAAATGGGGCGACACCGTTAGCTTCTTACCACGGATAATGCATTTTCCATCATCCAGAGTGATCCTCCTGCGTGCACATTCAGTTACTGGGCAATATGATGCCAAATCTACACAGAGAAAAAAAATGGCTATTACTTCATACCCCCTACACATCCAGAGGGATCCTCTTGTGTGCATATTCAGTTACTGTGTCACAAAATAACATGATGCCAAATGATAAGCATGTATGAGGAAAATTAAAATGTTCAATAAAGATTTCTCTAAAGGGCATATGATGCAAACTTTGAGAACAACAGGACTTCCAACTCGCTGGAACTGTAGTCGCACACATGAACATACTATGCTTCAAGTACCAGAAAGACAGTAGAACACATGGAAACAAACATGTGGATACCAATCGCTTATTCAGGCACAGAGTAAGAAGCCTATATGCAATAATGAACGGTAGTCTGATTAAAGAAGATCAGGTGTTGGGGAAAATATACCTTGTCGTCGCTGAAATTTCACTTGGAGGCATCTATGGCGACTTGATGTGGCATGCATGAAATCTTCTTTGGTAATAGGCAAGTAAAAGTCACATTTTAGTTTTGAAGCAAGCAGACAAAGTCTGTGAATATATACTATAGTCCATGCAAAGCAGACAAGATCCACGTATTAGCAATTTATTAAAACAGGAAAAAAAAACCAGCATATACATTTCCACGCATTAACATCTAACCAACTAAAAACCAGAGAGAGGAAATCGAAAACTTCTAATTTTAGGCCTGACAACATTGTCACCAAAGACTGGGAAGCATGGATTGCATGCGCCAATTAAAATTTACCAGGCAAAAAATAAGACATCATTTTCCATCAACACTTATATGCCAGTTAAAAAGCATGATCCATTATGGTCTTAGTAGTAAACAACTCGGATAGAAGCATAGGCTAATGTGAGGCAGTTACACATGCCGCAAAAGCATCCTAAAGACGGATGTTTTTCACACAAGCTATATTAGTAGAGAAACTATTGCTCAGCTTTGTAAATCGTAACCAGAAAAAGGAAAGAGAAGCCTATGAAAAATTGCACAGGAGCACATATTAACAGAAGGAATATCCGACTAAAATATAAAATCCTATAACTTAGTCCTAGAATCCTTTCGTACAAGGAGTGAAGAAATGTTTGTAGTCTCAAGAGCCTCGTCGGTACAAAATCTTTCAACTATTTTGTTACCCATGTCAATATCCATCAGTTCCAGCGGCTGCAATCAAGAGTCAAGAATAAACCAGATTGGTAATTAAACAAATGACAAATTTAAGCTCCAGTTAAGTCAAGCATATATAAAAAAAACATGCCCCTGAACTTAATTTTCGTCATTTGGGGGATGTATAGCATGGAACTGCAGATATGCCAATGGGGAGTTCTAATTCAGAGCACCTCTGCATAAAGAGTGTGCAGTAAGAAATGATAGCAGTATTTATACTCAGGGTCGCCGGAGACATGCATCGAAGGAAATATGTGCATTGTACCACCATATTTCTTGGTTGACTCAACCAAGTCACATACTTTCTCCTGCTACCGACGTCTGTGTTACTACAAGGGGAAGAAAAAAGTTCAACTATTACCACTCCACTTTCAGTATATATACGGTGCCAACAACTTGGCATAGAACCTAATGTTTTCTGTGAGTTCATGGATCGGCCATTGGAATATTACAGGGTGGAGGCATAAGGAGAATAATCAAATAGCAAGACTGTACAAGAAAATAAGCTGCAACTTGCAACTCATGAAATTCTGTTTAAATTTATAGGTCATATTAGATGCATAGGAAGTACAGGTAAATACAGAAGTTCAGCTTCAAGCCACTCATCAAATATGGGGGACCTCCCTTGCTATGCCCAGACCAACAAAAATTGAACTGTCGATACAACTGGACTGACAAAATGAACTATTGAAAGGGAAACCTACTATTTTTTTGCAGAACATTTTCAATTTGACAATGCAAAAAGTAGTAAACACCACAAGATGTGATTTTTTTCCCATTCCTCAATCGAGAGTAACGATCAACAACCAGCTCATGTTGCAAATATATTTCAATTGAACAAAGCAGGCTACATCCAGCAATAACTTGACCTAAGTTTCTACTTGTGACCTTTTATAGTGCTTGTTTATGCCATGAACAATAAGGAGTGGAAATTAATATATCCCGAACCAATATTTCGAAATTTGTAGAGGCCAAGTAATTCATTAATCTAATGTTTCCTGGTGAGACACACCATTCATCCATAGCAGGTTAGGCAAGCAAGCTTAACTAACCTACTGCAATGGCCGCTGCTGCACCACGAGCGTCGGGGAAGACGTCCAGGGAAGAAGGCGGCGGCGCGAGAGGCCGTGGGGCCGGAGGGTCGAGGAGCAGGGGAGGCTGGAGATGCTGAACGGCGCGGACTCGAATGGGGCTCGAGGAAGGGAAGGATTGGTCCTTTGTGCGCTAGGTTTTCGGGACGCATTAGTGCCTTTCATGCTGGACAAAATAACTTGCAAATCAAAATCTGTATAACTTTACTCCTGAGCCTGGCCAACATTAATTAGCATGGCCCCTTTTGCTCATATTTGTACATTTAGTCGGCAAACCTTTCCGAAATTGTATCTGAAAGAAACTGCTACTATCTTTTGCTTGTTCTCGCAAAGAATTAAATCCATAGTATGCCAAGAAGCTATGGAAAATTTGCAATTGCTTCAAAGAATATAATACATTGCAGAAATAAAATACTCTATCAGAGAGTTGGCAGGCGAGGTAGTGGGGACAGAGCAAGAACTAACTTTGAGAGGAGATGGGCAGACTCTTGCGTCGTGCCCTGGCTGACCCCTACGCTTACGCCATGCCTCATGTATCCATTCCTCATTCCTCTGTGCTGTGATAGAAATTCAGAATGGCAAATAAAAGTATTCTTAGATTGCAGCCTTCATTTCTTATCCTTTAGTAGGCACATTTGATTCTGAAGGAAGAAGATGGGAAATATGCATATAGCAAGGAATAGTAAAAAGATGTTCTTTCAAACTTGCATGGCTATTTGTTTTTTTCTGTAAACATGCCAATCTACTGCCATCTCGCTGGCCTTAATTTCTTACCTTTTCATAGATGCAAATTTGATTTTGAGCAAGTAGAGAAGCAATATACGATAGCATACATCAAGAAATAGTAGATGAATGTTCTTTCTTTTCAGCCTTAATTCTTTTCAGCATATATACGACCATCGTTTTTTCCTGTAAATACACTGATGTACTACCATCTCACTGCAAATTATGTATTGTGCAAAGGAAAAATCATTTTACTTTTCAGCATATATATACGCTCATACGGTAGTCACACATATAAGCAGCACCACAAAAAAAAAACACAAACACGACACCTGGAAAAACCAGGAATAGAAAGGAATTAACACGATAATAAGCAGTAAACAATATAGGGTAGAAAAGTGCAGCGCTAAGGGAAGAAGGACAAGGACAAACCTAAAAAACTATCAAAGGGATGAAACAGTAATCTGAGAGGGTGAGGCGGCATGGTGCAGATTTGGTTTTCTGAAATAAAGCATTGGCAATTAACAAAAAAAAATCGTCACACAAGGCCAGATATATGAATGACAAACATATTAAAATCTCCTTAAAGCTTGCAAGCCAGTAGTAATATAGGTAGGAACGATGTATTCCCCGTCACATTGAGGGAAGAAAGGGGAAACACATGGTCTGTGAGGAGATTAGGAGAACGAACAACTATAAGGACCAACGGATCTGACACGTACCTCAACCAGCTTGCCGGCGGCGCCGCCTCCATGACGAACCACGACGGCCTCCTCCATCTCCCCAGCAGCTCAAGCCCACCCTGACCAACCCGTTGCTTCTTGTCCTCGGCACCTATCTCCCCTGCTCCTTGCAACAATGGCGACATGGGAGAGAGAGAGGAGGATAGGTGGCAAGATCTGCGCCCGATCCAGAATCACGGCACGCGGCGCGTGATGCCGGCGACCTGCACCGGATCCGGCTGGGCCGAGAAGTGCCGCAGCCGCTGCTGTACCTCAAGCGCCGGGGAGAGAAGGCCGCGTCGGCCGCTGCGTGGAGCCGGCGGCGTGACGGTAGGGAAGGAGGGGATCAGGGGAGGGGAGAGCACGTGAGAGAAGGCAAGGGAGAGGAGATATTTTCACGGGTGGCCGATGGGTGCAAACGATGACTGTAAAAAAACACCCTGCCAACCCACGATCGATTCGCCCTGCTTTTCACCCGGACAGAAGCACGCACACACCGGCCGCTGCGAGGCTGGCCGCGCGCAAGGCTGGCCCATGTGTCAGTCGCTCTAGCCCGGTTACTTAGAGTACAGAAGAACGAGCGACCGGATGTTTACCACCACGATGAAAGGTACGACGTCGCTGGCCAGCGAGGCAAATCGAGTGTTTAGGATGAATTTGAAACGGGGATGGCGCTACAATGGCGGGTTGGGTAGCTGGATTTATATGTTCAATTTAAAAAATGAAGTAACATAAAAAATTGTCCAAACTATATAGCAAGGATGAGGAAGGCGAAACTCAGAAACAGAGTCGCCACGCGTGTGGACACGAGCTGGCTGCCGAGTGCCCACCATATGGCCTGTCTCCGCCCTGCACTGGCACTTGGCAGGTACCACCTCCTCAAGTGCACTGGCACTTGGCAGAGCTGCTCTCCCGGAAGCACAACCAAACTCGGGAGAGCACGTGGTCGGAGTGAGAATGAGAGCTCGGAGGAGAGTGTGGTGTGAACGAACGTCATGTTCTCCACCATGTGATTACAAACAATTAAAACCTTGCCGATTTAGTTTCTTTTTTCATGTAAAAATAGCCATGTACTACTCTATTCCAACATACTTATGTTCAAATTTCAAAAAAAAAACCTTAAGTTCTTGATTTATCTTAATTTAAACATCTTTAAATTTGACCAAGTCTATTCGGTAGAAATTATACCAACATTTATAACATCAAATGAGTTTTATTAGATTCATCATAAAACATATCTTCATACTGTATATTTGAGAGAGTGGAAGTGGTTTTTGAAATGAGTACTCCTCAATTAGTGATTTCGCACGTGAGCGAGCAACATCTCCTTGACGGGCCGGCCCACACCACGGAGCGCGTGAGCGCCGGTTCGCTCCGAGGCGCATGCCATTGTTGTTCAACTCGGATCAGGCCTCTTAAAAAAAACCTAAAAAGAACCCCTCATAAAAAAATCAAAAAAAAACTAGGATCAGGCCAAACCCAAGGAGATATCATCAGGTCACGCGATCCGTTCCCCTCTCGAAGAAAAAGGTCACACGATCCACTGTCCGAGTCGGACGACGTGCCCGGGTGTGCCCTAACTAGATTCCTCACGGTCCTCGCCCGTGTTAAAAGCAGAGCACCGCCTGGACGCTCCATACAGCTCTCGTCAAATCGCTTGATCGAAACCCAGCAGGCAGCAATGGATGTCGACGAGCTGATGGCATCCTTCGCTGCGGTCACGATGCACGGCTCCAACCGGCCACAGGCCTCCGGCCAGGCGGCGACGGTGGACGAGCTGACGGCGTACTTCAGGGCGATAACGATGTACGACGCGGGCGCCACCGCTACCATCCGGCCACAGGTATCCGTCCCGGTGGCGCCGGTGGACCAGGACGAGCCTGCGATGGGCGAGGAGGCGTGCACGCTGCGGGTGCGGCTCCCGGACGGGCGATTCATCTGCAAGACCTTCGGCGCCGGGCGTCCGGCGACGACGCTGTTCCGGTACTGCCACTCGGCGCTTGCCGCCTGCTCCGGCGGGGCAGCCGCGACGCCGCCGTTCCGGCTCTTGAGGCTCGCCGGTGGACAAACCGATGAGATACGCCCGGACGAGTCGCCGCTGCGGGACCTCGGGCTGCACCATTGCACCATCCACCTGGTCTTCTGGGTTTAGCCGGCCGGCTATAGCCCTAGCCGTCGCGCATCGAGTCGGACTGTCGGAGTTAGTATTAATGTTACTGAAACAGTAACAGGTGATCAACGAGGTGCAGGACAAGTATAATGTTACAATAAGTTTGAAACACGACCGAACAGGTGCTCAGCAGAAGGTCATGCGAGAAGACGATCGATGGACACCGAGCCATGGACAGGCCAGGAAGCAGATATGTCTGAGTCTGTAGAGCCATGATTGCTTTCCAGCCATGGTCGAGCCATGCTCAGAGGAGATGAAGGACGACGAAGCTAGTGTACACAAGGGGGGAGCCGCTTTCTGTAGTCTTGTGTTCGGCCATGGGAGCCCAAACCGGCTGCAAATCCGCAATGTTTCCGTTGTTTTGCATGCTTTGCACTGTTTTATTTGTTGTTGTTAATGGAGCTTTGCACTATTCTAATAGGGTGTGGTTAGATCTCTGTTGACTGAGACTTCATTAAGTAGAAAATATTACAGGGATCTTCACATAAGATCTAACGAATATAACATCGACGGAGTACATATTAGCAAGATAAACAGAGGGCAACATGTCTAATTGTTATAAGAGCATCTCCAACAGCGGCGACAAAAACCACGCACGAGGCAAACTGCGATTTTAGTGTGCGGGGACGTTTTCGCGCGCTTCAACGGAGGCGGGAAACTCGGGCGCGCGGGAAACAATTGCGCGCACACAGGGAAAAGCGGGAGGTCACGCGCTAGATTTGGCGCCCTGCTTTCGGCGCACATATAAATTGTTGCGTCCACCACGCGGCCTCCCATCGCTATCCACATCGCCACGCGCCCTCTCCCTGCTTCCTCTGCCGCTTCCTCGCCCCGCCACCGATGCACCACCACCGCGTCACCATGCCGCCAGGGATTTTTGGGCTACCACGGCGTCCGTGAGCACCCCTCCAGCGCCTTCTACACTGAGATTTGGTCCACCGACGTCTGCCTCGGCCTCGGCACGTTCGAGACCGCGCACAAGGCCGCCCGCGCGTACGACGCGGCGGCGTGGCGCTTCGGAAGGCCTCGCCCATAGATGAACTTCCAGGACGTCTGGCGCAAGCCGTCACTCCTCCACCGCAGCTAATAACTAACACCGACTGTTAGGAACACCGTCGACGACAGCACCGGCTCCTCATCGCCGAGGCGGACGAGCGAGCCATGGCGGAGTTGCGCCAGCACCACCCGGAGGACGTCACCAACGAAAACACCTTCTGGGCGGAGAGGAGGGCAAGGCGGCGCGCGGAATGGGCGAACGGGCGTCGTCGGAAGGCACTGGCGATGTCGCAGTGCGATCTAGGAGCGGCATCATTCCTCTCTAGCGACGATGAGTGGTGGAAAGAGGCGTGGCTTGATACGTCGGATGACACAAGCGAGGAGGAGGACAACAAGTCGGAGTAGTTTCTAGTTGCACGCTAGATGAACTATCTTTTTTTTGGAAATGGAGGTATACCCCCGGCCTCTGCATCATAAGGATGCATGCAGCCATCTTATTAAAAGTTCGCAAAGTAACACAAAGTCGTCAAAGTATTATAGCTCGTAAGTGGAGCGAAAAGAAAACTGAAACAAAGTTCATGCCGACAAACATAACCGGAATGGCAAAAGGAAGGATAAGCTCCCTAGACTCCTATCCTGTTATGCGACCGCCATCCGAACCGGTTGAATAAAGCCTGTGCTACCATCTCCCAGTAGATGCACCCAGTAACCAACGGCTCCCTGGATTCTATAGGAGTGAGTAAGGACCATGTACGGATCCAAGCAGTAGCTCTGAAGATGACTTGCAAGAAAGATAAATTGTTTTGCCTGTTAAATATCAAATCGTTCATGCAATTTCATATAGCCCACAAAAGCGCACATATTCCGATCCGAATACGGGCCGCCGTAGTATGTTCAACCCCAGTTAACCACGTTCCAAACAATGTTGTAATGTCAACAGGAGGAGTGATGTTAAAGGCTATATGAATCGATCTCCACAATAATTTGGCGAGTGGGCACTCAAGAAATAAATGTTGTATTGTTTCATCATGATCACAAAAACAATATCGTGGACTACCTACCCATCTCCTCTTAATTAAGTTGTCCTTTGTAAGAATTACTTGTTTGTGGACAAACCACATAAAGATTTTAATTCGCAAAGGAACCTTAATCTTCCAAATATGCAACGATCTCGAGATTGGGCCAGAATTAACCAGATCCATATAAAAAGATTTTACCGTAAAAACTCCATTCCTAGCTAGTTTCCATTGCGTCGAATCTGGTTGGTCGGAGAGTTGAACATCTATCAATCTCCGAACCAAGTGCATCCATGCGCTCCAACGCTCACCAACCAACGCTCGTCTGAATTGGATATTCAAAGGACTCGTATGTAGAACGGTGCCAACGTAATCCTCATTACGTTGCACAATGTTATACAGGGTGGGATACTGGATGGCCAAGGGCGTGTCTCCTAACCATGTATCCTCCCAAAACCTTGTTGACATCCCATTGCCAACTAGGAATTTGACCCTACGAAAGAACAAGTCCTTCACTCTCATGAGCCCTTTCCAGAATGGCGAGTCGGTTGGTCTCATGGTAACCTGAGCTAGTGTTTTCGACTGTAGGTACTTATTACGCAAAATCTGTGCCCACATGCCCTCCGGCTCAGTCTCTAACCGGTAGAGCCATTTGCTCATAAGGCATTTGTTCTTGATCTCTAAGTTCTCAATACCGAGCCCGCCTTGGTCTTTTGGTCGACAAAGAATGTCCCATCGCGCGAGACGGTATTTCCTCTTGGCCTCATCTGACTGCCAGAAGAATCGAGATCTGAAGAAATCAAGTCGTTTCCGTACCCCTTTTGGAATTTCGAAGAACGATAGTAGGAACATCGGCATACTAGTCAGTACTGAGTTAATCATCACTAGCCGACCTCCATAAGACATGAGCTTACCCTTCCAGCAGCTCAGCTTTTTCTCTATTCGATCTTCGGTACATTTCCATTCTTTATTAGATAACTTACGGTGATGGATCGGTATACCCAAATAGCTAAAAGGTAAAGAACCCAATTCACATCCAAACAATTGTCTATATGTATCTTGTTCGTCTCTGGCCTTCCCAAAGCAGAACAGTTCACTTTTGTGGAAGTTTATCTTTAAGCCAGACAACTGTTTGAATAGGCATAAAATAAGTTTCATATTACATGCCTTAGCAATGTCGTGATCCATAAATAAGATAGTGTCGTCAGCATACTGTAGAATGGATACTCCTCCATCAACCAGATGAGGAACTAACCCCTCCACTTGCCCATGATGTTTGGCCCTGCCAATGAGATTGGCTAACATATCGGCCACTATATTAAACAGGAGAGGAGACATAGAATCTCCTTGTCTCAAACCCTTGTGTGTCTGAAAATAATGACCGATATCATCGTTAACCTTGATTCCGACACTACCCTTCTAGACTTGAGAACCCACTTGGTTCCGCCAGACCTCGCTAAATCCTTTCATGCGCATTGCCTGTTGTAGGAAGGACCACTTTACTTTATCATACGCCTTCTGAAAATCCACTTTGAAGATAACCCCATCAAGTTTCTTCGAATGGATTTCATGTAACATTTCATGCAAAACGACCACCCCTTCCAGTATATGTCGCCCTGGCATGGACGTTGTTTGGCTCGGTTGTACGACTGAATGCGCGATCTATGTCAATCTATTGGTCCCTACCTTTGCGAAGATTTTGAAACTCACGTTAAGAAGGCAAATTGGCCTGAACTGTTCAATCCGAACTGCCTCTTCTTTCTTTGGCAATAACGTAATCATACCAAAGTTAAGATGAAACAACTCTAAATGACCGTTAAAGAAATCATGAAACATAGGCATAAGATCATCTTTAATAATGTGCCAACATTTCTTATAGAATTCAGCTGGAAACCCATCTGGTCCCGGTGCTTTATTCGATTTCATTTGTGATATTGCATCCAAAATCTCCTTCTCAGTAAACGGTGCAGCTAAAATATCGTTCTCTTCTACCTGGAGCTGAGGGATATCTCCAATCACATTTTCGTTTAGGGTCACCGTACTAGCTTTCGGATGACCAAATAGTTGTTTATAATAGTTAGAGATATAAGCTTTCAGATTCTCATGCCCCAAAATTGTCCCCTCGTCTTGTTCAAGCTGAATGATTTTCTTTTTCCTATATTTGCCATTCGCAATCATATGAAAAAATTGTGTATTGGCATCCCCTTGGACAACTTTAAGCACTTTGGCATGCAGTGCCCATTTGAGCTCCTCCTCTCTAAGAAGAGCTCGTAAGCCTTGCTCAGCTTCAGACTTGGATCTTTGCTCATTTACCATAAGCAGATTAGTTTCAGCTTTTAAATCTAAAGCTTCGATCAAACGAGTAAGTCGCTCTTTTTCTTGTTTGTAAATCCCACTCTCATTTCTGGCCCAACCTCGTAAGAACTGTCTCAAATGTCGGATCTTATTTTGCCACCTCTCAAGACTAGTGCTTCCACTAACAGGAATGGCCCATTCGCGTGCAATAATCTCCAAAAAGTTTTCTTTCTCGAACCAACCAAGTTCGAAAGAGAAAGCATTCTTGTTTGCAATATGTGTAGCCTCTCCTGAATCTACAAGCAATGGTGTATGGTCCGAGATCTCTCTTTGCATCGCATGGACCGACAACAAAGTATATTTTTGTTCCCATTCCACACTAGCAAGTACCCTATCCAACTTCTCATAAGTTGGAGTGGGCAACGAGTTGGCCCAAGTAAATTGTCTACCGGTGAGTTCAATTTCTCTCAAATTAAGACTCTCAATAATCATATTAAACATCATAGCCCATCGACCATCAAAATTGTCATTGTTCTTTTCATCTCTCCTCCGAATTATATTGAAATCACCACCGACTAGGATTGGTAGATTCTCATCTCCACAAATCCGCACCAAGTCAGCCAAGAAATCTGGTTTAAGTTCAGGTTGTGCTGCTCCATACACAGCCACAAGAGACCATCCAATTTTGATCTCACCCGAAACTTAACCGTAAAATCTCCCCGAACCACGTTAAGGACCTCAAGTGTTTCCATCGAACCCCTAGTAAGATCCCACCAGATCTTCCTCTAGGAGGTAAGACGTGCCAATCGAAATCAACTCCTCCGGATAAAGTTCCAAGAAATTGTGAAGTAAAATTATCTCGTCGTGTTTCCAAAAGTGCAATAAAATCTAATTGTTGCCCTACCGTTGTTTCCGCCAAGAACCTTTGTTTAGCCAAGTCAGCTAGACCTCTGCTATTCTAAAAGATTCCTTTCATAAGTCATCATGGAATTTTTTCTTCAGCTTAACCCTAGTGCTTCTACGAACTGCGGAAGTAGGATATATTTTTCGTTTCCAGGATTGCTTAGGCTTCTCCCCAGCACCCTCCGGAACCGTATGCTCAATAGGACACGAGACAGTGACCTCTGTCACTAGAGTCTCTACAGTGTCCATAATGTCGGATCCCTCCTCATCCTCGGCATCATCACTAGGTAAAAGATTATTGCAAATGTTCTCAAGGGCTACAATTCCTAAGTTGTTCATGTCATCCTCATTCATAGGTTTAAGTGATGCAAGGTTTCTAATTATTTCCGAGGCCCGTTCTGCTTCTAAATCCAAAAGATCGTTAACAGATTTCGCTACCTCCTTATCATTTGAACCCAAAGCTATTCCTAAGTTATTTGCCTTATCAATAATTTCATGCTCAGAGAAATGCATAATTGAACAACTTGTATCAAAATACATACATGTAGTTGCCTCGACATCTCGAAGCATGGCCGGTGGCCGCCCTCTTGGCGCACGCTAACTGCAGGTCATCGGCATCAGGTTGTTCCTGGATCCGGTTGCTGACACGCCTGCCAGACGCTACCGGATCCGGGATCCCGCCAAAGGAAATGAGCTCCTCTATAGTCCTCTCCCTAGGTGAGTGCTCCCCATAGAGACGCCCATCCCTAGTTGCCGGTGAAGAAGGGATAGGCGCGGCTTCGTGAGCCACTCCTGCCAAAATGGTGGGAGAAACTGACCATGGAGCAACCTGCTCCATAGCCCCTCTCCTTCCCAAACCGATGAAGGAGCGCGGAGACGATGTCGGCGAGGGAACAGTGCTGGCCTCCTGCCTGTGCACCGAACCAGGCTGTCCAGAACTGCCCTGCGGTGAGAAAGTAGGGCGGACCTCTAGCCCGCGCCCCTCCCCCAGCTGACCTAATACAGTTGTAATCAGGCTGGGAATGGTAACCTCCTGCCCACCACCCGCCCCACTCGCCAACGGGAGACCGCAACCCTGCAAATCCTGAATCTCGGGATCAACCCTGTGGGACTCAAGCACAGTAGGCGAACTAGCAGTATGAGGCAACACCGGTGGTAACTCGCGCTCCTCTGGATCATCCGCCTCAACTCGGTTACTCCATAACCGACTAGGTGCAGACCGAGCCCCAAAAGAACCAAACCGGAGCGTGTTAACCGGTGTCGTGGATGAACTATCTATGTATCGCTTTTTTTAATCTATGGTATCGCTTTTTTTTAATCTATGTATCACTTTTTTTATATATGTCTTTATTTATTTTGTGTGCATAGTGTAGTTTTTTTTGCAGCGCCCGCAAGAGCGGTTCACGCGCTATAAGTTGCAGCGGCCGCTGGAACAAGCGCTCCTCGTCACGCAAAAACTCTCTGAACAGCGCTCTGCAAACGTTTTTTAATGCGCCACACGTTACATGGCTGTTGGAGATGGTCTAAGAACAACTAGTAATTTCGGGAAAGATTAGCATTGGCGTGATGCATAGCAGAATATTCTCAGGTGTTATTTCACGACCTTTTACACTAGGTAAATTTAATTTATGTCCTCTCTGATCCATATTACTTATTGGTTAAATATAAATGTTTCCAGGAAGTATATTTGTTATAGTCTGAAAAAACAAAATGCGGCGCGTGTTCTCTTGAGAGAGAGAGAGAGATAGTATCTTTTAAGTTACCAAGCCCTCACGAACAGGGGCGGAGCCAGGGGACGAGCAGGGGCCTGGCCCCCCTCCCCCCTTCCCCCCCCCCCAACGATCGATAATTTTAATAGCAGCGACGAGTAATTACCAACGAAATTAAATTAATATATGTATTCGGCCTCGTCTATATTTGAATCCTGGCTCCGCCACTGCCCATGAAATGAAGCGCTCTTCTTCATCGGGGCTACATTGAACAGATGAGACCCATGTCAGCCTTTTTACATCTGGGTCAACGCATGAATGCCATTTTCTCATCGGGTCTGGTCTCCAATAGTCGGTTTCATCTTGCCTTATCTATCCCTGAAGTCTTCTGGAGCTGCCAAGGGCATCTCCAACAGTTTGTATGTTAACTTGTTGGTAAAATATGCCATGTCATCAACCAACACCTTAACATACAACAACTCTAATGGGTTGTATGTAGTTTGCCCAATACGATGTGAGATAATAAATAATGTGCTCTCTCATTTTACATTGGAGCTTGTGCAAAGGGTGTTGGTTCATGTACATACAACTTTTCTCTCTTCCCTCATTTATTGTATAACACATCATCAAAAATCATATATGACAAAATCTACCAACAACTATCTTACAACCATTAAAGATGCCCTAAGCCATCTCCAAGAAAAAAAGCACCCGACCGCTCCCCACCGGCCTTCTCTTGTCGCCCCGCAGGCGGCGACCTGGGCGAGAAAAACCTACCCACGGCCCACCCCCACATCCCCCGCATCCCTTCCGGCCGGCAGCCGCTCGCGCCCAGCCCCAGCAGCAGCCTCCCGGTGCGTCTCCTACATCATCTGTCGCCCCGTCCAGGTCCCATCGCTCACAGAGGAGAGGCCACGGCGGAGAAGCTACGGCGGCAGAGATCTCGCTCGACTAAGGAGAAGCTGTGCCGGGAACCTTTATTGATTCAATGATGCGACAACATCGAGGAGAGGCATACGAAGCTCGGATGGTCTGGGACGCCTGGTGCTGGCAACACTCCATCCCCGCCAGTTACATTGGGAGGTGAATAGTGCGGCACCCTGGACGGATGAGTCGCCGTCTCAGTGGTCAGCATCCTCCTCCGCCGATTTAATTATTTCAAATCATGTTTCTAAGGTTGTCTGTATGGAGTGCTAGAGCAATGCATCTGATGCTAGATCCTAATGGGTTCATGTTGCAAACTGATACATGCAGAAACTGTTAATGGATTCCAAAGAAGTAAGTTCCTGCCAATGATCCGACTTAATTATGGTAATTTTGTACCTTTACACATTATATGCCTTCAAGTTGGTTGTATTGAAGAATGGATTTGCACAATGCAGTCATACTTAGAAACAATTGGATAACCAATTAAATCATGGAAAGCATCGAGAGCCATCTACATGGCAAATCTTGCACACACAAAATGATATCCCATTGTGATTCTTTTTAGTTTTACACTGAGGAAAGACACCATGAACAGCTCATTCTAGCCCTAAAGAAAATAACATGCCAAAAAATTTAACACAGGAACCACTTGTTGATCTCAATACATAACTAGCGGGTGAAAAATAATTTCCATGCAAGTGCCATTCCATTTAGTTTTCATAGCAACGACAGTAGGCTTCATCCCATATTCTGATAAAAGATGGTTTTCTAGCATGTTCCTTGCAGGAGGATGTAAATGTGTTTTGCTTCCCAGATGTGTTGCCATGGTTCCTTCTTAATACCGCCATATTGCTCTATCTTGAACTACCAACACATCAACAAGGCTGCTTTCAAAAATACATTGATATCCCAACACAAGGTCAACTTGTTGGACAATATTACGCCCAGTGCTCTTAATGTTGCAGACGGTCAATTTAGCTGTGCCATTCTTTTCTTCTTTTCCACTTTTAATCACTATGTTTAACAAGTAGTTTGAACTATATTGCAACCACAACATGTGATGCAATTTGAATATGAGGCGATTTCCTGCAGGAACTATGTTTATTCTGTCTATTCTCAACCACAACATCGACTGGAAACATCCAAAATAGTTGATGACTGGAAGTTCACTTTGGGTATCAATCAGTCCACAAACATGGTAGCCATGTGGTCGATAACTGGTTGAAGCAAGCATTGTCACACATCTGAGACAAAATAATCGACGAAGTTATATATGAATGATCCCAAGTTACCGCATAAGATGGTGGATCAGTATGGCCGTTTTGTTATTCAAACAGCCATGGGCATGGTGGCGAGTACAATAATGCATTAGAACTGGCAGCCGGCTCCATCATGATGCAGCTTGACCGCGCCATCGTGGCGATTGACGGCTCAGCTCCACCCCAAAGTGGTGAACTCCTCTGCCGGGAATTTGCTGCACTTGGGCTGTGAGTTGCCTCTCCTCCCACCACTTGTGTACATGAGCAAACAGGTAATATGCTTCCCTGAAACATCATATCATAGCAGTTAAGCATGCACATGTTTAACCATCAATATTTCCCAATCAATAATATTGCAAAACAACAAAAGAGAGAAGGATGGACAGTGTCTCCAGTAGTGACTATCTATCATCGTAAATATATAAACTAATTTAAGGATTGTAAGTTTGTAAAATAGTTATTTTACTACATTTAATAACGATTTTCTAACAACCAGATTGTTTATTTTCTCACAAAATAGTACAACAATTGAAAATTGATTTATAGATGTGTAACCACGTGGCACACATACGGCAAGCAATCCAAACTTGATGAAAAGACAATAGATTAATAGTTGTGTATTTCTAACTTCAATTAACTAATTTGAATATGATGTTTATTATTGCTTGGTTCATATGTCATAATGCTTTAGCCCAGGGAAATTTCGAATAAAATGGTTATTTAGGGTATCATTGCACACATGGTTTTAATGTCAACGTCTACTTTGTGCTGGTTAACTCCTAGATTCTGCTCAAGTCTTTCTGCATACTGAGAAAGGTATCCCAGATTAACTACTCCCTCAATGTTTCTATATGTAAGTTTTACAATGCATCTTCACTCCCAGGTATTTACATTCAACATATATAGTTGAGGCATAATAAAAATGCCATGCTTGTAGTGTATCAGTATGACATTATTTGGGCTGCTAAATAATCTTATTTTTACCCGCCATCATGCCTAAACTGTTAGCCTCCTTGTTTATGTACTAATCTCTAGAGCTACTAGCCTCCTTTTTGATTTTAACAAAATGCATCTTGTTGCACACAGTAATTTTAATCTGAATGGCTTAGCCAACCTTGTGAAAATGAAGAGTTTCACTTTATTTCGATAGATGCGTTACTAAAGATTATAATAAAAAAATGACTTCCATTAGCGATCCATCTTGGAGGTTTGTAGAGGAGTAGGAGTAGGAAGTCGCTTCTGAGTTTGACATGGATCCTTAAATATAATTTTGTCCAAAATGAAACTAAATATTTTTTGATGTCATTGCTTTGTGTTGCTTTTTGCTATGTTATAGGGCCAAAAAGTTCCAGATACGACAGTTTGTATTTTGTGGTCTCAACCAAATGCATCCTGCTTCACATAGATATTGTAATCTGACTTGGTTTAGCCTACCTTCTTGTTAAAAGAAAGATTTCACTCACACTGTGTTTGGATGTTTGTATTGGAAGCCTTGGCATTGCATTGGGTTGAATATCAATATCACACTATATTGGTATTGAGATTGAATGCCAATATTTTTGTTTGGATGCTTAGATATTCGGAACACGGATTTGATATTGAGGTTGAATACCAAATGTTGTTTGGGTGGTCAATGTGAGGCATTGAGTTGTATGAGACCTTGCCAGGAGATCGAGCAAAGAGGAGGCTTGACGCTAGACATGGGAAAGGGGAGAGGGTTGGAGGTCTACGAAGAGAGGAAGGATGCGGTCAACAAAACACCTGCGCCGGCGGCAGAGCTCGGGGTGGAGGCACGCCGGTCGCCGGAGATCGTGGTGGAGGCGGGGCAGGAGGGTGGCGCCGGCCGCTGGAGAGCTCTGGCGGGGCGGGAAGGTGGCGTCGGCCGCTGGATCTTGGGGTGGAGACGAGGCGGGAGGGTGACGCCGGCCACCGGATTTTGGGGTGCAGGTACGCCGGCCGCCGGAGCTAGGGGTGGAGACGGGCGGGATGGGCGCCGCCGCCGTTCCTTGTGCGGGCAGGACTGGAGGGACGATGCTGGATTGGTTTCGTTCGCGAACAGATAGGCACGCTATCCCAATGCCTAGCGATGTCGAACACACAGGCTTTGAATTGGACCAACAGTTTTTTGCGTTATGGACGGATTACTCAATATCGGGCCCGAATGCCGCAACTGAATGCCAAGACCAACCAAACGGTGGCATTCGGGATATTAGGCCCAGACAAATGCCAATACCCAATACTAGGCGTGAATGCGAACATCCAAACGAAGCGTCATTTATTTCGATGCACATTTGTACTAAAGATAAAATAAAAAGTAGTAACTTTTATTAACAATCCATGTTATGCTTCGATTTATAAGTCAACTGGGGATTGTAGTTTCATTCTTCTATGCGCCCTCAGAGAGACTAAATATGAGATGAAGTCTGATCAAATTTTTTTTACATCAAAGAATGCATAGATCAACTTTCGCATGTTCAACATCACATCGTTTGACATGCAATCTGATAACCCTTTCCCTTCAATTTTTACCCTTTTTCCATTAGTCCAAGTTATTACACATGTTGACTATGTTGTCTTGCCAATATTTCATGCACTTTTTCTATCAAAATCGGCGCCCTTAGCTTCGAAAGGCTGTTCGCATAGCAAGCACTAGGTAATTGGTGCATTTTTTATTTGCTTTCCTAAAGTTCTAGAGTTTTCCCGCTGATCATTAATTTTTTGTAGTTTTTCTTTTCAGCAAGCTCAAACCGATTCCCAGGCGGAAGCTCACTGTTAGCCTGCTGTGGAAGCAGTTTGTCGTGAAATATTGTCTCAGCAACAGGAGAAGTAGTAGGACCAGGAAGAAGGATGATGGCTAAGCTGACAGAGCTATTAATTAATAAGAAAAGGGGAAGGAAATTGGCCTAAACTAGAAGATGCTTAACTGCGCAGGCTGCTATAAGTTTGAGTAGAAGATACTTAAACGTGTGCAAGTTGCTTTAATTCTTAATTAGGTTGCCGAAACTTAGTTTGTCATGATTTCATCCTGGTCCCTCCTTCTGAATTGAGTTTTTGTTAACATGCCTTACCATTATAATGGCTACATATGAAGTCATAATTATCTCTTTTATGAATGAATTAATACATTATGTATTGCCTGGACTATGCTTAACATGTACTGTACTATATAGTATACATGATCGTACCTGGGTTTTTACATGTCTTGGGAGACTTCAGTTTCTGGACATTTTTATTATGAATTTGTAAGAGACTCCTGCCTAGCACATGGTTCAGCTACAGAGTTCAATGCACTGTCATTCGGTCAATTCACAGGCGCGGCAAAGCGCGCGTATCCATCTAGTAAAGCATCGGTAGCTGGACTTTGTGCGCCACGTATCATAGTACCAGGTGGCCGATACTTTCAGCTGTCTCTTTCTCATGTTTTCTTTGTACCGACAGTGACTCTGAGTACAAAAAAAAAACACGGGCGACCTGACGAGAGTATTTGCATTTGTACCGTGTTGGGAGAGAAAAAGTCTGACGAGAGCACGAGACGTATCTAGCGACGTACGCGCACAAGATTCATCCACCGACCGAATCCTACTGCTGCAGCCGCCCCGACAGACAGCTCGTGCTCCGCTGGGCCGCCCGCGCAAACGCATCCTGCTCGTGCAACGCTGTGGCCGTAAAAATTAGTAAACGTGCGATTAGTATTGTACTCCATTATATTACTACTTGATCGTCTGCGGAATTCCACATCGAGCATCTTGCTTGAGCGGGCATGTCCGGACGCGCCGCGTGGCATCCTGCGGCCATTCCGCGTACCCAAAAAGCGACCAAAAGTGCAAAGTTAACCTGACGTCCGCCGATAGTATGGATTGTCGTCGTCGTCGCCCGGCCGGCCGTCGTGGGTGCCCTGGCCGAAGCACCGTCCAACGCAGCTGCTCGCCGGCCGTGGACGCGTATAGGCGGGCGGTTCCAGGGTACGAGCCGCCAATACTGTCTGTCCGGCAAGGTCGTGCTCATGCTATCCCTACATGCATGCCCCATTTGTTTTTCTTTTTAAAAAAGCATTCAGCTCTACTATTATTCTTCAAACCCAAAGTACAAGCACAAAATTCAAAAGTTGCATCAAAATTGCTGTATCGATTGCCTTGATCCTCCCAGATGCCCAATAGTGGGTCGTCATGTGCCACTTATCGCTGGAGATGACAAGTTATCAAGCCCACGGTCCTACCTGATCAACGCCCCAGAGAAGAAACCGTCACCACTAGAAGGGTAACTGATCGAAAAGTCAAACCCATACTACTCCAACAAAACACTAGAGATCGTAACCCCATTATCCACAAGACCAGAAAGGTTGATTGGAAAATACTCCATCAACGTGTACCCCAAATCGTGGAAAAGCTAGTAAGCTACATCCACGTCCGGTACATTGGGGCCTCTCAGCCGAGCCAACAACAGAGAAGCGATGGTGACCTACCGACAGAGAAGAGATGGCGACGCGGTGTGCTCAGAGATAGCCAATTCTAGGATTTGGGGAGGAGTATTTACGTAGGTCTAGTATTATTGGAAAGAGCCCACCCCTTGAAAATCAGGGGGAGAAGAGTATTGGTTAGGAAAGTTACGTAGGTTTATAAGTAACTCATACGTAGATGTAAGATTATTGGCCGAGAAGTCGCCGTCGCCATCTCCAGGTGGCCATATCGGGAAAGAGACGACATGCACGTACACCTAGGCAAATGGATCGAGACGGTGATCCGTACATCGTGGTCGTCGCCGCCGCATGCAGCCAGCCACCGCCCCACGCACGCACGCCCGCCACATCCTGCAGCTCAGCAGCTGGCAAGCTAGTCCGGCAGGTACCTAGTGGCCAGCGGTCGCGGACGCGTTTGACCGGCCATACGGCATGTCTGCGCACCGCACAGGCTACAGCTGGTCGCCGCCTCTTGGCTCGCCTGTGTCCTCCTCCTGTGTATCACCGGAACCGGAGTATAGACCGACGTGTGATGACACAGTAAGTCCCTGTCGCCATTTCCACGTGGCCCCTTCCTCTTGCAGCGAGCAACGTGTCCAAACTCTTCTTCTAGTAACTAGCAATGGCCGATTGCTTTGCATCCCGAGCGGAGCAAAAGCCCACCACGCCAACACGGCTTCCCCCATCCCCCTCCTTGCCACCATGTCCAGCTCGCTCTCCCTTTCTCTCACGCCCCGCGCCGATGTTCAAGCCTGCCTCCCTTTCTCTCACCTCCTCCGCCGGTTCCTATATATACATGTCGGATGTCGCTCTCCTCGCTCCCTCCCAACCAGACCACCTCGATCACACCATTGCTAGCAAGCTGCAGATAAGCGACCGATCGACACTTGCAAGAAGAAAGATGGGTAGTTCCAGTGTGGGCTTCTCCGGCCGCAGGCAGGGCGACGGGAACGCGATGGTGACGTCGGCGCGGACCAAGTTCCGGGAGACGCGGCTATAGCTCTGCTATAGCTATTTGAAGGTGTTGCCGCTAAATGATTTCATATATAATTTGCCGCTATTTTTTTTAAATGGAGGCAAAAGTTTTGCCTCATGTATTAATTAAGGAGAGAATAGAGTTTTTTCTTTACAACACACACCCTTTACGCGACATGGCAATTACTCTCGCAAAATAAAAGACTCTAACTTCTTTGCCCCGGCGGTGACCCAAAGGCTTGCCTCGGCCACAATGGAGTTGAGCAGAATTGGTGGAGGAGCGCTCTTGTGCCGAAATACTCTTGCGTTTCTCTCGTTCTAGATTACCCATGACACGAGCATGGTAATCGACGCCTTGGCCTTCCTATCCGTAGTGCCGACGTCGCATGTACTCACCCACCAGCTCTCAACAGTGTCCATCAAGTGCCATGAGGTCGTGTCCATGTCCTCAATGCCAAATCTCTGAATGACCAACCTCCAGAGCCTCAGAGAGTAGCGGCACTTCAAGAGGAGATGTGGCCCGCATTCCTGCACGCCCTTGCACAATGGACAAGGACCGCAATTTGGCCACCCTCGCTTGGCCAACCGGTCGGCCATCCAAATTATGTCCTGAAGTGCAAGCCAAGCAAAAAACTTCACTTTCGGTGGCGCCCAGGCCTTCCAAACCATTTGGTCCATGGGGGAAAGAACCAGGCCCAAAAATTGTGCCTTGTAAGCAGAGGCTGCCATGTACTGGCCAGAGGCCGAGTGCTTCCACGAGATGCCATCATCGGTAAGCTCATCAAGCTGGACCTCTTCCAGGAGCATCCAGAGGGAGAACAACTGTCTAATATGCTCGGCGGACACAACAACGGATGGAGGTTTGATCCTAAGGATCCAAGCGTTGTTCCTGAGGGCCTCCCGCACCTTCCAATTCTTTCGTGACGAGGCCTCGAAGATGAGTGGAGTAATGTCCTTGGGCCTGCGGCCAAGAAGCCAAGGAGAATCCCAGAAAGGCGTTCGCGCACCATTACCCACAGTGATGGTGGTAGAAGCATAGAAGAAGTTGAGGTCTTCGGCGTCGCATGGGTTCCCGTGCCCCACCCAGAGCTTAGAAGGCTCCTTCCATTCAAACCATGGCCAACGCAAACGCAAGGCACGTGCGAACTTCTCCGTGTTGAGCACCCCAAGCCCACCGTAACCATGTGGCCGAGTTACCGTTTCCCAATTCACCTTGCACTTGGCCACGGTCGTCCTGTCCGAGCCGGCCCAAAGGAACGCCCTCTCTAGCTTGTCGATGGTGCGTAGAATGCTTGACGGAATGACAAGAGGTGTAATGAAGTAGACCACTTGGGACGTGAGAACCGACTTGACAAGAGCCGCACGCCCAATGGTGGTGATGTTCTGGCCCTCGTATGTTGTCATCTTGCTTGCCACTTTATCCACCAAGAATTGTAGGTCAACCAACTTCAGCTTCCAGACAGAGAGAGGGAGCCCCAAGTATCGTAGAGGGAAAGACGCCCTCACAGCCGGCAACCCTTGTGTGATGTGCTCTAGGTCAATGTGATTGCACCGAATGGGAACCACTGAACTCTTCCGGAAGTTGGTGCAAAGGCCCGTGACCTCCCCAAAGCCTCGCAGGATAGCTGTGAGGTTGTCAATATCCCGTTTGATCGGGGCCATGAACACCGCCGCGTCGTCCGCGTAGAGAGATGTCCGTACCATAGCACCCCTCCCTATGATCTTATGTAGGATCCCCTTCCTAGTGGCCACATCAAGGATTCGTTGCAGAGGGTCAATAGCGATGACAAAGAGGAGAGGGCAAATGGGGTCCCCTTGGCGTAGCCCACAGCCGTGCTTGATGGGGGTGCCGGCCACCCCATTCAGTAGAACCCTCGAGGAGGAGGAACACCACAAAGCCGCAATCCAATCTCTAAATTTACTTGGGAGCCCCCTCCTCTCAAGGAGATCAAGCAAATACTCCCATCTGACCGAGTCGATCGAAAGCCTTGCGGATATCAAGCTTGAACAGAAGGGAAGGAGTCTTGCACTTATGAAGACGCTGAGCAAGGTTACGGACATACATGAAGTTATCATGGATGCTCCGCGTTTTGATGAAAGCACTCTGGGCGTTGGAGATGAGAGTGGACATGTGCGGGGCAAGCCTGGTGGAGAGCACTTTTGCAATTATCTTGGCAAAGCATGGATGAGACTAATGGGTCTATAGTCGACGACCCTCTCCGCCCCTTCCTTCTTTGGTAGGAGCACAATGTTTGCGGAATTGAGCCAATGCAGATTTGTTGAGTGGAGAGAGTCGAAACGGTCGATCGCCCTCATGAAATCATGCCTAATGGTGTCCCACTTCTTGAAGAAAGCACCCGTGAAACCATCCGGCCCGGGAGCCTTGTCACTAGGCATGTCGTTTATCGCCTCAATTACCTCCTTCTCGGTAAAGGGGTAGTCAAGCCCTTGAAACTCCTGCTTCTCCAAGTTAAACTCCTCCCAGTTGAAGTCCTTGGTACTCCTATCCCCTCTTCTCATTGCATGCGTGAAGTGCTCATGGAATATCTTCTCCTTTGCTTCGTGCTCGGTTACCCATCCATGATCATTCATGATTCTGTGGATATGATTTTTCCTCCTTCGCGCATTGACCCGTCTATGAAAGAATTTGGTGTTAGCATCACCCTCCTTAATGTTTGATATGCGAGCACATTGCTTTTTGCATGCCTTGTCAAGCACGGCCAAGCTTATTACCCTTCGCTTAAGCCTATCCCGAAGGTCAAGCTCCTCGGTGTTTAATAGCCTGCCTTCTTGTGCAATGTCAAGGCGAAGAATCACCAGAAGGGCAGCCTGGAGATGGACTTTGGCTCGAGAGAAGAGACCTCTGCTCCATTGCGACAGACGAAGAGCCATTTTCTTGAGCTTGTGGAAGAGGATGATGTAGGGCTCGGTGTGATCAACATGCTCATCCCATGCCTTTTGGACTACCTCGCTGAAGCGGGCATGGAGACCCAGAAGTTTTCGAACTTGAAAGTCTTAGGCCGCCTAGGCCCCTTATCATCGGCGAGCACAAGCGGACAGTGATCGGAGAGGGACGAGGAGAGGGCGTGGAGCACATGCGTGTTGAAGATTGTGTCCCACTCGGCGTTGCAAAAGAAGGAGTCAAGCTTGCTCAGCATTGGGTTTTGCCTCTCGTTGCTCCAGGTGAACCTCCTGTTCTGAAGATGGATCTCTTTGAGCTCGCAGCTATCGAGTGCTACCCGAAAACGGTTGATCCTACTGTGGTTCACATTCCTCTTGTTTTTATCCCTCGCCCGATAAATTTGCTTGAAGTCCCCACAGGCTAGCCAAGACACCCCCACCGGCGGTTTCTGTCCAAGGAGCTCGGCGAAGAAAGCATCTTTGAGGGCGGGGTCAGTAGGACCATAGACGAATGTTACTTTAAATATTGCCCCCGATTCACGAACACGGACCATGGCGGAGATGCAGAAAGTTGTGGTAGTGATGTTGGATATCTCAACTAGGAGATCATCCCAGAGCAGCAGGATCCCCCCTCTGGTACCGTTTGCCGGTCGTTGCGCAAAGCTACGCAACCGATGACCCGCTAAGAAGGCGGCCGTGAATTGGTCGATATTGTCGAGTTTTGTTTCTTGAAGGCAGACCACATGACAAGAGGAGGAGGCGATGGTGGCATTGACCGTGGACTGACGGTCCGGGCAGTTGAGGCCCCGAACATTCCAGCTCAGAAAATTTATAGCTGTGCTAACATGATGAAACCAAGGAATCCCTGAAGCAAGGCCACTGATGAGCAAGCACATCAATCGCCCCAATGCAGATAGCGGTTGGACGAGTAGCAGCAAACTCATTTGCTAATAGAGGAGCAGCAGCCCACACATAATACAGAAAAGCACAAGGGCCAACAATTCCCAGTGCCAGAACACACACAACTGATACATGGTTCTGTGCCAAAACACAAAACGAGGATACCCATGAATGTAAACTTAACTCCACCACTAATTTCCCCTGGAGTTTTAACATGTTGTAATATCATTGTTCACAGTACTCCCTCAGGTCCTAAACTGCAGCTCAGTTGGCCGTCTACTGTACCGCTGCATCCTCACATCCATCAACAGCCAAAAAAGTGCCGAGCGAAGCACAGGCAGACAGGCACCAAGCGCGCGTCGTTGACCACCATCACGCAACGGCGGCGGCCACTCCGGCCCCGTCGGCCACCCCACCGCTGTGTTGTGTCCCGGCCAGCATGCTGCCGCCGCCTCCCGCCGAGTGTTGGAAATATGCCCTAGAGGCAATAATAAAATGGTTATTATTATATTTCCCTGTTCATGATAATTTTCTATTGTTCATGCTATAATTGTGTTATCCGGAAATCGTAATACATGTGTGAATACATAGACCACAACACGTCCCTATGTAGCCTCTAGTTGGCTAGCTCGTTGATCAAAATATAGTCATGGTTTCCTAACTATGGACATTAGATGTCATTGATAACGGGATCACATCATTAGGAGAATGTTGTGATGGACAAGACCCAATCCTAAGCATAGCTCAAAGATCGTGTAGTTCGTTTGCTATAGCTTTTCCAAATGTCAAGTATCATTTCCTTAGACCATGAGATTGTGCAACTCCCAGACACCGTAGGAGTGCTTTGGGTGTCCCAAACGTCACAACGTAACTGGGTGACTATAAAGGTGCACTACGGGTATCTCCGAAAGTGTCTTTTGGGTTGGCACGAATCGAGACTGGGATTTGTCACTCCGTATGACGGAGAGGTATCTCTGGGCCCACTCGGTAATGCATCATCATAATGAGCTCAATGTGACCAAGTGGTTGATCATGGGATCATGCATTACGGTACGAGTAAAGTGACTTGCCGGCAACGAGATTGAACGAGGTATTGGGATACCGACGATCGAGTCTTGGGCAAGTAACGTACCGATTGACAAAGGGAATTGTATACGGGATTGATTGAATCCTCAACATCGTGGTTCATCCGATGAGATCGCCGAGGAGCATGTGGGAGCCAACATGGGTATCCAGATCCCGCTGTTGGTTATTGACCGGAGAGTCGTCTCGGTCATGTCTGCATGTCTCCCGAACCCGTAGGGTCTACACACTTAAGGTTCGGTGACGCTAGGGTTGTTGAGATATTAGTATACGGTAACCCGAAAGTTGTTTGGAGTCCCGGATGAGATCCCGAACGTCACGAGGAGTCCCGGAATGGTCCAGAGGTGAAGATTTATATATAGGAAGTCAAGTTTCGGCCATCGGGAAAGTTTCGGGGGGTAATCGGTATTGTACCGGGACCACCGGAAGGGTCCCGGGGGTCCACCGGGTGGGGCCACCTATCCCGGAGGGTCCCATGGGCTGAAGTGGGAGTGGAACCAGCCCCTAGTGGGCTGGTGCGCCCCCCCTGGGGCCTCCCCCTACGCCTAGGGTTGGAAACCCTAGGGGTGGGGGCGCCCCACTTGGCTTGGGGGCACTCCACCCCCCTTGCCCCCCCCCTTGGAGATTGCATCTCGCCCCACTTGGCTTGGGGGCACTCCACCCCCTTGCCCCCCCCCTTGGAGATTGCATCTCCTAGGGTCGGTGCCCCCCTAGGGGTCCTATATATAGTGGGGGGAGGGAGGGCAGCCGCACCCTAGCCCCTGGCGCCTCCCTCTCCCTCCCGTGACACCTCTCCCTCTCGATAAGCTTGGCGAAGCCCTGCCGAGATCGCCGTTGCTTCCACCACCACGTCGTCGTGCTGCTGGATCTCCATCAACCTCTCCTTCCCCTTTGCTGGATCAAGTTGTAGGAGACGTCTTCCCAACCGTACGTGTGTTGAACGCGGAGGTGCCGTCTGTTCGGCACTAGGTCATCGGTGATTTGGATCACGACGAGTACGACTCCATCAACCCTGTTCTCTTGAACGCTTCCGCTCGCAATCTACAAGGTTATGTAGATGCACTCCCCTCTCCCTCGTTGCTAGATGACTCCATAGATTGATCTTGGTGATGCGTAGAAAATTTTAAAATTCTGCTACGTTCTCGAACAGTGGCATCATGAGCTAGGTCTATGCGTAGTTTCTATGCACGAGTAGAACACAAAGCTGTTGTGGGCGTCGATATTGTCAATTTACTTGCCGTTACTAGTCTTATCTTGATTCGGCGGCATCGTGGGATAAAGCAGCCCGGACCGACCTTACATGTACGCTTATGTGAGACTGGTTCCACCGATTGACATGTACTAGTTGCGTAAGGTGGCTGGTGGGTGCCTGTCTTTCCCACTTTAGTCGGATCGGATTCAATGAAAAGGGTCCTTATGAAGGGTAAATAGAAATTGGCATATCACGTTGTGGTTTTGGCGTAGGTAAGAAACGTTCTTGCTAGAAACCTATAGCAGCCACGTAAAAACTTGCAACAACAATTAGAGGACGTCTAACTTGTTTTGCAGCATATGCCGTGTGATGTGATATGGCCAAAAGGATGTGATGAATGATATATGTGATGTATGAGATTGATCATGTTCTTGTAATAGGAATCACAACTTGCATGTCGATGAGTATGACAACCGGCAGGAGCCATAGGATTTGTCTTTATTTATTTATGGCCTGCGTGTCAACATAAACGTCATGTAATTACTTTACTTCATTGCTAAAGCGTTAGCCATAGTAGTAGAAGTAATAGATGACGAGACAACTTCAAGAAGACACGATGATGGAGATCATGATGATGGAGATCATGGTGTCATGCCGGTGGCAACGATGATCATGGAGCCCCGAAGATGGAGATCAAAAGGAGCAAATGATATTGGCCATATCATGTCACTATTTGATTGCATGTGATGTTTATCATATTTTACATCTTATTTGCTTAGAACGACGGTAGCTTAAATAAGATGATCCCTTGTAATAATTTCAAGAAAGTGTTCCCCCTAACTGTGCACCATTGCGAAGGTTCATTGTTTCGAAGCACCACGTGATGATCGGGTGTGATAGATTCTAACATTCGAATACAACGGGTGTAAGCCAGATTTACACACGCAATACACTTAGGTTGACTTGACGAGCCTAGCATGTACAGACATGGCCTCGGAACACGGAAGACCGAAAGGTCGAGCATGAGTCGTATAGTAGATACGATCAACATGAAGATGTTCACCGATGTTGACTAGTCCGTCTCACGTGATGATCGGACATGGCCTAGTTGATTCGGATCATGTTCCACTTAGATGACTGGAGGGATGTCTGTTTGAGTGGGAGTTCATTGAATAATTTGATTAGATGAACTTAATTATCATGAACTTAGTCTAAAATCTTTACACTATGTCTTGTAGATCAAATGGCCCACGCTAATGTAGCCCTCAACTTCAACGCGTTCCTAGAGAAAACCAAGCTGAAAGATGATGGCAGCAACTATACGGACTGGGTCCGGAACCTGAGGATCATCCTCATAGCTGCCAAGAAAGATTATGTCCTAGAAGCACCGCTAGGTGACGCACCCATCCCAGAGAACCAAGACATTATGAACGCTTGGCAGTCACGTGCTGATGATTACTCCCTGGTTCAGTGCGGCATGCTTTACAGCTTAGAACCGGGGCTCCAAAAGCGTTTTGAGCAACACGGAGGATATGAGATGTTCGAAGAGCTGAAAATGGTTTTCCAAGCTCATGCCCGGGTCGAGAGATATGATGTCTCCGACAAGTTCTTCAGTTGTAAGATGGAGGAAAACAATTCTGTCAGTGAGCACATACTCAAAATGTCTGGGTTGCATAACCGCTTGACTCAGCTGGGAGTTAATCTCCCGGATGACGCGGTCATTGACAAAATCCTTCAGTCGCTTCCACCGAGCTACAAGAGCTTTGTGATGAACTTCAATATGCAGGGGATGGAAAAGACCATTCCCGAGGTATATTCAATGCTGAAATCAGCGGAGGTGGAGATCAAAAAGGAACATCAAGTGTTGATGGTGAATAAAACCACTAAATTCAAGAAAGGCAAGGGTAAAAAGAACTTCAAGAAGGACGGCAAGGGAGTTGCCGCGCCCGGTAAGTAAGCTGCCGGGAAGAAATCAAAGAATGGACCCAAGCCTGAGACTGAGTGTTTTTATTGCAAGGGAAGTGGTCACTGGAAGCGGAACTGCCCCAAATACTTAGCGGACAAGAAGGCCGGCAACACTAAAGGTATATGTGATATACATGTAATTGATGTGTACCTTACTAGTACTCGTAGTAGCTCCTGGGTATTTGATACCGGTGCGGTTGCTCACTTTTGTAACTCAAAGCAGGAGCTGCGGAATAAGCGGAGACTGGCGAAGGACGAGGTGACGATGCATGTCGGGAATGGTTCCAAGGTCGATGTGATCGTCGTCGGCACGCTGCCTCTACATTTACCTACGGGATTAGTTTTAAACCTCAATAATTGTTATTTAGTGCCAGCTTTGAGCATGAACATTGTATCAGGATCTTGTTTAATTCGAGATGGCTACTCATTTAAATCCGAGAATAATGGTTGTCCTATTTATATGAGAGATATGTTTTATGGTCATGCTCCGCTGGTGAATGGTTTATTCTTAATGAATCTCGAGCGTAATGTTACACATATTCATAGTGTGAATACCAAAAGATGTAAGGTTGATAATGATAGTCCCACATACTTGTGGCACTGCCGCCTTGGTCACATAGGTGTCAAACGCATGAAGAAGCTCCATGCAGATGGACTTTTGGAGTCTGAGGGAGTCCTGGATTAGGGGGTGTCCGGATGGCCGGACTATACCTTCAGTCGGACTCCTGGACTATGAAGATACAAGATTGAAGACTTCATCCCGTGTCCGGAAGGGACTTTCCTTGGCGTGGAAGGCAAGCTTGGTGATACGGATATGTAGATCTCCTACCATTGTAACCGACTTTGTGTAACCCTAACCCTCTCCGGTGTCTATATAAACCAGAGGGTTTTAGTCCGTAGGACAACATACAAAACAACAATCATACCATAGGCTAGCTTCTAGGGTTTAGCCTCTCTGATCTCGTGGTAGATCTACTCTTGTACTACCCATATCATCAATATCAATCAAGCAGGACGTAGGGTTTTACCTCCATCAAGAGGGCCCGAACCTGGGTAAAACTTCGTGTCCCTTGCCTCTTGTTACCATCCGGCCTAGACGCACAGTTCGGGACCCCTACCCGAGATCCGCCGGTTTTGACACCGACATTGGTGCTTTCATTAAGAGTTCCTCTGTGTCGTCGCCGTTAGGCTTGATGGCTCCTACGATCATCAATAGTGATGCAATCCAGGGTGAGACCTTCCTCCCCGGATAGATCTTCGTCTTCGGTGGCTTCGCACTGCGGGCCAATTCACTTGGCCATCTGGAGCAGATCGAAAGCTATGCCCCTGGCCGTCAGATCAGATTTGGAAGTTTAAACTACCCGGCTGACATCCGCGGGGACTTGATCCTCGACGGATTCGATCCACTGCCGAGCGCGCCGCACTGTCATGACGAGCATGATCTAGCTCTGCTGCCGAATAGTACCCTAGAGGCCGCACCCGCATCGGCTTTGACCCTTAATTCAGAGCCAACTACGCCGATCGAGGATGGGTGGTTGGACGCCACCTCGGGGGCTGTGATCCCAACGGCAATCGAGCCGAACACCAGCCCCGCACTCCGCGAGACTCGTGACTCCAAGGAGCCGGACTCCTCTCCGGACTCCGAACCCTCCGCGCCCCTGCCGATCGAATCCGATTGGGCGCCGATCATGGAGTTTACTGCTGCGGACATCTTTCAGCACTCGCCTTTCGGCGATATTCTGAAGATACTAAAGTCTCTCTCTTTATTAGGAGAGCCCTGGCCGGACTACGGTCAGCAAGGTTGGCATACGGACGATGAAGAAATTCAAAGCCCACCCACCACCCACTTTGTAGCCACTGTCGACGATTTAACCGACATGCTCGACTTCGACTCCGAAGACATCGACGGTATGGACACCGATGCAGGAGACGATGAAGAACCAGCGCCTATTGGGCCCTGGAAAGCCACCTCGTCGTATGACATATACATGGTGGACACCCCAAAAGAAGGAGATGGCGATGGAACAGCAGAGGATGACCCTCCAAGAAACAGCCTAAGCGCCAGCGTCAGCGGCGCCACTCAAAATCCCGCCAAAGCAAATACGGTGATTCCAGCACGGGAGATAATAATACTCCGGTGAGTGCCGAAGAAAACCCCCTCCAGCAAGATTCAGCATAGGAGGATGGAGAAGCCAGCCCTCATGAGAGAGCGGCAGACAGAGAGGTCAAGGACGATAATTATATGCCTCCCTCCGAAGACGAGGCAAGCCTCGACGACGACGAATTCGTCGTGCCAGAGGATCCCGTCGAGCAAAAGCGTTTTCAACACAGGCTTATGACCATGGAAAGAAGCCTCAAGAAAAACAGCAACAGCTTAGAGCTGATCAAGATTTGCTAGTCGGCAGATGGATTGAAGTCCTTGCGGTCGAAGAGCATAAACTCGAACGCCCCTCCAAGAGCTACCCAAAGCGCAGGTTTCTACCCTGATTAGAGGAGGAAGCACTTAAACCTACATCACCAGCACTTGATATGGCCGACCGGTCACCTCGTGGCCGCGACAGAGAGGCCTCTCGGCCTTCCACTCAAGCCGCACCCTGTACCAAGGCACGGGAAAATGCGCCAGACGTGCGAGATATGTTGGAGGACAAGGCAAGGCAAACAAGATCGATCTACGGATCGTGTGGGCGCCCCACGACTCGAGACGGTAACCGTCACGCCGGACACAAATTCGGTAGGGCCGAACAAAGTAGACAAAGCTCATTGGAGCTACGTCGTGATATAGCCCAGTACAGAGGCGCCGCACACCCACTATGCTTCACAGACGAAGTAATGGATCATCAAATCCCCAAGGGTTTCAAACCCGTAAACATCGAATCTTATGATGGCACAACAGATCCTGCGGTATGGATCGAGGATTATCTCTTTCATATCCACATGGCCCGCGGCGATGATCTCCACGCCATCAAATACCTCCCACTCAAGCTTAAAGGACCAGCTCGGCATTGGCTTAACAGCTTGCCAGCAGGATCAATCGGTTGCTGGGAGGACCTGGAAACCGCATTCCTCGACAATTTCTAGGGCACTTATGTGCGACCACCAGACACCGATGACCTAAGCCACGTAATTCAGCAGCCAGAGGAATCGGCCAGGCAATTCTGGACACGATTCCTAACAAAGAAAAATCAAATAGTCGACTTTCCGGACGCAGAGGCCCTAGCAGCCTTCAACCACAATATTCGTGACGAGTGGCTTGCCCGGCACCTTGGACAGGAAAAGCCGAAATCTATGGCAGCACTCACGACACTCATGACCCGCTTTTGCGCGGGAGAAGACAGCCGGCTTGCTCGTCGCAACAATATGACCAAGAACCCTGGTAATTCGGATACCAGGGACAGTAGTGGTAGGTCGCGTCGCAACAAGCAGAAGCGCCGCACTAACGGCGACAATGCTGAGGATACGGCAGTTAATGCCGGATTCAGAGGCTATAAATCCGGTCAGCGGAAAAAGCCATTCAAAAGAAATCCTAGGGGGCCGTCCAGTTTGGACCGAATACTCGACCGCTTGTGCCAGATACATGGCACCCCCGAAAAGCCGGCCAATCACACCAACAGGGATTGTTGGGTGTTCAAGCAGGCAGGCAAGTTAAATGCCGAAACTAAAGACACGGGGCTGCATAGCGATGATGACGAAGAGCCCCGGCCGCCGAACATCAGTGGACAGAAGGGTTTTCCCCCACAAGTGCGGACGGTGAACATGATATACGCAACCCACATCCCCAAGAGGGAGCGGAAGCGCGCGTTAAGGGACGTATACGCGATAGAGCCAGTCGCCCGAAAGTTCAACCCATGGTCCTCCTGCCCGATCACCTTTGATCAAAGGGACCATCCCACTAGCACCCGTCATGGCGGATTCGCCGCATTGGTTCTAGACCCAATCATTGACGGATTTCATCTCCCTAGAGTCCTTATGGACGGCGGCAGCAGCCTGAACCTGCTTTACCAGGATACAGTGCGGAAAATGGGCATAGATCCCTCGAGGATTAAGCCCACCAAAACGACCTTTAAAGGCGTAATACCAGGTGTAGAGGCCAACTGTACAGGCTCAGTCACACTTGAAGTGGTCTTCGGATCTCCGGATAATTTCCGAAGCGAGGAGTTAATCTTCGACATAGTCCCATTCCGCAGTGGCTATCATGCACTGCTTGGGCGAACCGCATTCGCCAAGTTCAATGCGGTACCGCACTACGCATACCTTAAGCTCAAGATGCCAGACCCTCGAGGAGTAATTACGGTCAATGGAAACACCAAACGCTCTCTCCGAATGGAGGAGCACACAGCGGCCCTTGCAGCGGAAGTACAAAGCAGCCTCTCCAGGCAGTTCTCCAGTCCGGCCATTAAACGTTCGGACACCATCAAGTGCGCCCGGAGTAACCTACAACAAGACCGCCTGGCATGTTCCGATCAGGCGTAGCAATGCGGCCCCAACCCCAGCCCTCGCAAAAATGCGACACCAGTACTTCGCGTACATAACTACGCTCTAGAGATACTATGGGTACAGGGGGAGGGGCACCATCACGGCACGCCCGAAACACGGCTTAAACCGCACCAGGGGCTGCCGTTTTTTAATTTTCTCTTACTTTCAGGACTCCACTCTTTGGAAGGCCTGTTCGGCAGTTCAATTGCCGCACAAACGATGCAAGAACCAGGGAAGCAGACAAGCCATGCCGCATTACGGAACTCCCAGGTGGTCTCTATCACGAGCAGTATACCTGTTTCGCATACCATTCCGCAGCCTGCCCCCGGAACGGACATGTTAAATAGTCCAACCTTTTTCTTATCGCATTATTTGTATCGTTTTGCTTTGATCGCAGCCACTTTTTAATAAACAATGCATAGCTTTTGTCTCTCTTTGCATTACCCTTTTTTTACAAATATATGTTCCTTAACGACATGTTGCACCCGTACACTTTGGTACGGCCAAAATACGACAGGGGCTTTAGTACCCCTCAATATGGTGTGAGAAGTCCGAACACTTTAACAAGTGCGGCACCCCGAACTTATAGCATTATATGCATCAGCTCCGAATCATGTCTTGGGTCAATAGTTGGGTTTGCCCGGCTCCTATGTTTTGGTGCCTTACGTTCCGCTTGTTGGGGAACGTAGCAGAATTTTACAATTTTCTGCGCATCACCAAGATCAATCTATGGAGTCATCTAGCAACAAGGGAGAGAGGAGTGCATCTACATACCCTTGTAGATCGCGTGCGGAAGCGTTCAAGAGAACGGGGTTGATGGAGTCGTACTCACCGTGATCCAAATCACCGATGACCTAGTGCCGAACGGACGGCACCTCCGCGTTCAACACACGTACGGTTGGGAAGACGTCTCCTCCAACTTGATCCAGCAAGGGGGAAGGAGAGGTTGATGAAGATCTAGCAGCACGATGGCGTGGTGGTGGAAGCAACGGTGATCTCGGCAGGGCTTCGCCAAGCGCAGGGAGACGGAGGAGTGTCACGGGAGGGAGAGGGAGAGGCCAGGGGCTTTGGTGCGGCTGCCCTCCCTCCCCCCCACCCCACTATATATAGGGTGCCTAGGGGGGCGGCGGCCAAAGGGGGTGCCTTGCCCCCAAGGCATCCAACCCTAGGCGCGGGGGGAGGCCCAAGGGGGGCGCACCAGCCCACTAGGGGCTGGTTCCCCTCCCACTTCAGCCCATGGGGCCCTCCGGGATAGGTGGCCCCACCCGGTGGACCCCCGGGACCCTTCCGGTGGTCCAAGTACAATACCGATTACCCCCGAAACTTTCCCGATGGCCGAAACTTGACTTCGTATATATAAATCTTCACCTTCGGACCATTCCGGAACTCCTCGTGACGTCCGGGATCTCATCCGGGACTCCGAACAACTTTTGGGTTACCGTATGCTAATATCTCTACAACCCTAGCATCACCGAACCTTAAGTGTGTAGACCCTACGGGTTCGGGAGACATGCAGACATGACCGAGACGCCTCTCCGGTCAATAACCAACAGCGGGATCTGGATACCCATGTTGGCTCCCACATGCTCCACGATGATCTCATCGGATGAACCACGATGTCAAGGATTCAATCAATCCGTATACAATTCCCTTTGTCAATCGGTACGTTACTTGCCCGAGACTCGATCGTTGGTATCCCAATACCTAGTTCAATCTCATTACCGACAAGTCACTTTACTCGTGCCGTAATGCATGATCCCGTGATCAACCACTTGGTCACATTGATCTCATTATGATGATGCATTACTGAGTGGTCCCAGAGATACCTCTCCGTCATACGGAGTGACAAATCCCAGTCTCGATTCGTGCCAACCCAACAGACACTTTCGGAGATACCTGTAATGTACCTTTATAGTCACCCAGTTACGTTGTGACGTTTGGCACACCCAAGGCACTCCTACGGTATCCGGGAGTTGCACAATCTCATGGGTCTAAGGAAATGATACTTGACATTCAGAAAAACTACAGCAAACGAACTACACGATCTTTGAGCTAAGCTTAGGATTGGGTCTTGTCCATCACATCATTCTCCTAATGATGTGATCCCGTTATCAATGACATCCAATGTCCATAGTCAGGAAACCATGACTATCCTTTGATCAACGAGCTAGTCAACTAGAGGCTCACTAGGGACGTGTTGTAGTCTATGTATTCACACATGTATTACGATTTCCGGATAACACAATTATAGCATGAACAATACACAATTATCATGAACAAAGAAATATAATAATAACCATTTTATTATTGCCTCTAGGGCATATTTCCAACAGTCTCCCACTTGCACTAGAGTCAATATTCTAGTTACATTGTGATGAATCGAACACCCATGCAGTTCTGGTGTTGATCATGTTTTTCTCTAGGGAGAGGTTTAGTCAACGGATCTGCCACATTCAGGTCCGTATGTACTTTGCAAATCTCAATGTCTCCATTTTGAACACTTTCACGAATGGAGTTGAAGTGACGCTTGATATGCCTGGTCTTCCTGTGAAACCTGGGCTCCTTGGCAAGGGCAGTAGCTCCAGTGTTGTCACAGAAGAGAGTCATCGGGCCCGATGAATTGGGTATGACTCCTAGGTCGGTAATGAACTCCTTCACCCAGACTGCTCCTTGTGCTGCCTCTGAGGCTGCCATGTACTCCGCTTCACATGTAGATCCCGCCACAATGCTTTGCTTGCAACTGCACCAGCTTACTGCCCCACCATTCAAAATATACACGTATCCGGTTTGTGACTTAGAGTCATCCAGATCTGTGTCGAAGCTAGCATCGACGTAACCCTTTCCGATGAGCTCTTCGTCACCTCCATACATGAGAAACATGTCCTTAGTCCTTTTTAGGTACTTCAGGATATTCTTGACCGCTGTCCAGTGTTCCATGTCGGGATTACTTTGGTACCTTCCTACCAAACTTACGGCAAGGTTTACATCTGGTCTGGTACACAGCATAGCATACATGATAGACCCTATGGCCGAGGCATAGGGGACGACACTCATCTTTTCTCTATCTTCTGCCGTGGTCGGGCATTGAGCCGTGCTCAATCTCGTACCTTGCAATACAGGCAAGAACCCCTTCTTTGACTGATCCATTTTGAACTTCTTCAATATCTTGTCAAGGTACGTACTCTGTGAAAGACCAATGAGGCGTCTCAATCTATCTCTATAGATCTTGATGCCTAATATATAAGCAGCTTCTCCAAGGTCCTTCATTGAGAAACACTTGTTCAAGTAGGCCTTTATGCTTTCCAAGAATTCTATATCATTTCCCATCAATAGTATGTCATCCACATACAATATGAGAAATGCTACAGAGCTCCCACTCACTTTCTTGTAAATGCAGGCTTCTCCATAAGTCTGCGTAAACCCAAACGCTTTGATCATCTCATCAAAACGAATGTTCCAACTCCAAGATGCTTGCACCAGCCCATAAATCGAGCGTTGGAGCTTGCACACCTTGTCGGCATTCTTAGGATCGACAAAACCTTCCGGCTGCATCATATACAATTCTTCCTTTAGGAAACCATTAAGGAATGCCGTTTTGACGTCCATCTGCCATATCTAATAATCATAGAATGCGGCAATTGCTAACATGATTCGGACGGACTTCAGCTTCGCTACGGGTGAGAAAGTCTCATCGTAGTCAACCCCTTGAACTTGTCGATAACCCTTAGCGACAAGCCGAGCTTTATAGATGGTCACATTACCATCCGCGTCTGTCTTCTTCTTAAAGATCCATTTATTTTGTATGGCTCGCCGATCAACGGGCAAGTCAGTCAAAGTCCACACTTCGTTTTCATACATGGATCCTATCTCAGATTTCATGGCTTCCAGCCATTTGTCGGAATCCGGGCCCGCCATTGCTTCTTCATAGTTCGAAGGTTCACCGTTGTCTAACAACATGATTTCCAAGACAGGGTTGCCGTACCACTCTGGTGCGGAACGTGTCCTCGTGGACCTACGAAGTTCAGTAGTAACTTGATCTGAAGTTTCATGATCATCATCATTAACTTCCTCTCTAGTCGGTGCAGGCACCTCAGGAACATTTTCTTGAGCTGCGCCACTTACCGGTTCAAGAGGTAATACTTCATCAAGTTCTACTTTCCTCCCACTTATTTCTTTCGAGAGAAACTCTTTCTCTAGAAAGGACCCATTCTTGGCAACAAAGATCTTGCCTTCGGATCTGAGGTAGAAGGTATACCCAACAGTTTCTTTAGGGTATCCTATGAAGACGCATTTTTCCGACTTGGGTTCGAGCTTTTCAGGTTGAAGTTTCTTGACATAAGCATCGCATCCCCAAACTTTTAGAAACGACAGCTTAGGTTTCTTCCCAAACCATAATTCATACGGTGTCGTCTCAACGGATTTCGACGGAGCCCTATTTAAAGTGAATGCGGCAGTCTCTAAAGCATAGCCCCAAAATGACAGCGGTAAATCGGTAAGAGACATCATAGTTCGCACCATATCCAATAGAGTGTGATTACGACGTTCGGACACACCATTACGCTGAGGTGCTCCAGGCGGCGTGAGTTGTGAAACTATTCCACATTTTCTTAAGTGTGTGCCAAATTCGTGACTCAAGTATTCTCCCCCATGATCTGATCGCAAGAACTTGATTTTCTTGTCACGTTGATTCTCAACCTCACTCTGAAATTCCTTGAACTTTTCAAAGGTCTCAGACTTGTGTTTCATTAAGTAGACATACCCATATCTACTCAAGTCATCAGTGAGGGTGAGAACATAACGATAGCCACCGCGAGCCTCAACACTCATTGGACCGCACACATCAGTATGTATGCTTTCCAATAAGTTGGTTGCTCACTCCATTGTTCCTGAGAACGGAGTCTTGGTCATTTTACCCATGAGGCATGGTTCGCACGTGTCAAATGATTCGTAATCAAGAGACTCTAAAAGTCCATCTGCATGGAGCTTCTTCATGCGTTTGACACCTACGTGACCAAGGCGGTAGTGCCACAAGTATGTGGGACTATCCTTATCAACCTTACATCTTTTGGTATTCACACTATGAATATGTGTAGCATTACGCTCGAGATTCATTAAGAATAAACCATTCACCATCGGAGCATGACCATAAAACATATCTCTCATATAAATAGAACAACCATTATTCTCGGATTTAAATGAGTAGCCATCTCGAATTAAACGAGATCTTGATACAATGTTCATGCTCAAAGCTGGCACTAAATAACAATTATTGAGGTTTAAAACTAATCCCGTAGGTAAATGTAGAGGCAGCGTGCCGATGACGATCACATCGACCTTGGAACAATTCCCGACGCGCATCGTCACCTCATCCTTCGCCAGTCTCCACTTATTCCGCAGCTCCTGCTTTGAGTTACAAATGTGAGCAACCGCACCGGTATTAAATACCCAGGAGCTACTACGAGTACTGGTAAGGTACACATCCATTACATGTATATCACATATACCTTTATTGTTGCCGGCCTTCTTGTCCGCTAAGTATTTGGGGCAGTTCTGCTTCTTCCCTTGCAATAAAAACACTCAGTCTCAGGCTTGGGTCCATTCTTTGGCTTCTTCCAGGCAGCTTGCTTACCGGGCGCGGCAACTCCCTTGCCGTCCTTCTTGAAGTTCTTCTTACCCTTGCCTTTCTTGAACTTAGTGGTTTTATTCACCATCAACACTTGATGTTCCTTTTTGATTTCCACCTCTGCTGATTTCAGCATTCAATACACCTCAGGAATGGTCTTTTCCATCCCCTGCATATTGAAGTTCATCACAAAGCTCTTGTAGCTTGGTGGAAGCGATTGAAGGATTCTGTCAATGACCGCGTCATCCGGGAGATTAACTCCCAGCTGAGTCAAGCGGTTATGCAACCCAGAAATTCTGAGTATGTGCTCACTGACAGAACTATTTTCCTCCATCTTACAGCTGAAGAACTTGTCGGAGACTTCATATCTCTCGACCCGGGCATGAGCTTGAAAAACCATTTTCAGCTCTTCGAACATCTCATATGCTCCGTGTCTCTCAAAACGCTTTTGGAGCCCCAGTTCTAAGCTGTAAAGCATGCCGCACTGAACGAGGGAGTAATCATCAGCACGTGACTGCCAAGCATTCATAACGTCTTGGTTCTGTGGGACAGGTGCGTCACCTAGCGGTGCTTCTAGGACATAATCTTTCTTGGTAGCTATGAGGATGATCCTCAGGTTCCGGACCCAGTCCGTATAGTTGCTGCCATCGTCTTTCAGCTTGGTTTTCTCTAGGAACGCGTTGAAGTTGAGGACAACGTGGGCCATTTGATCTACAAGACATATTGTAAAGATTTTAGACTAAGTTCATGATAATTAAGTTCATCTAATCAAATTACTCAATGAACTCCCACTCAGATAGACATCCCTCCAGTCATCTAAGTGGAACATGATCCGAGTTAACTAGGCCATGTCCGATCATCATGTGAGACGGACTAGCCAACATCGGTGAACATCTTGATGTTGATCGTATCTCCTATACGACTCATGCTCGACCTTTCGGTCTTCCGTGTTCCAAGGCCATGTCTGTACATGCTAGGCTCGTCAAGTCAACCTAAGTGTATTGTGTGTGTAAATCTGGCTTACACCCGTTGTATTCGAACGTTAGAATCTATCACACCCGATCATCACGTGGTGCTTTGAAACAACGAACCTTCGCAACGGTGCACAGTTAGGGGGAACACTTTCTTGAAATTATTGCGAGGGATGATCTTATTTAAGCTACCGTCGTTCTAAGCAAATAAGATGTAAAACATGATAAACATCACATGCAATCAAATAGTGACATGATATGGCCAATATCATTTGCTTATTTTGATCTCCATCTTCGGGGCTCCATGATCATCGTTGTCACCGGCATGACACCATGATCTCCATCATCATGATCTCCATCATCGTGTCTTCTTGAAGTTGTCTCGTCATCTATTACTTCTACTACTATGGCTAACTTTAGCAATAAAGTAAAGTAATTACATGACGTTTATGTTGACACGCAGGTCATAAATAAATAAAGACAACTCCTATGGCTCCTGCCGGTTGTCATACTCACCGACATGCAAGTCGTGATTCCTATTACAAGAACATGATCATCTCATACATCACATATATCATTCATCACATCCTTTTGGCCATATCACATCACACAGCACATGCTGCAAAAACAAGTTAGACGTCCTCTAATTGTTGTTACAAGTTTTTACGTGACTGCTATAGGTTTCTAGCAAGAACGTTTCTTACCTACGCCAAAACCATAACGTGAATTGCCAATTTCTATTTACCCTTCATAAGGACCCTGTTCATCGAATCCGATTCGACTAAAGTGGGAGAGACGGACACCCGCCAGCCACCTTATGCAACTAGTGCATGTCAGTCGGTGGAACCAGTCTCACGTAAGTGTTCTTGTAAGGTCTGTCCGGGCCGCTTCATCCTACGATGCCGCCGAATCAAGATAAGACTAGTAACGGCAAGCAAATTGACAATATCGACGCCCACAACTGCTTTGTGTTCTACTCGTGCATAGTAACTACGCATAGACCTAGCTCATGATGCCACTGTTCGGGAACGTAGCAGAATTTTAAAATTTTCTACGCATCACCAAGATCAATCTATGGAGTCATCTAGCAACGAGGGAGAGAGGAGTGCATCTACATACCCTTGTAGATCACGCGCGGAAGCATTCAAGAGAACGGGGTTGATGGAGTCGTACTCGACGTGATCCAAATCACCGATGGCCTAGTGCCGAATGGACGGCACCTCCGCGTTCAACACACGTACGATTGGGAAGACGTCTCCTCCAACTTGATCCAGCAAGGGGGAAGGAGAGGTTGATGAAGATCCAACAGCACGACGGCGTGGTGGTGGAAGCAACGGTGATCTCGGCAGGGCTTCGCCAAGCGCAGGGAGACGGAGGAGTGTCACGGGAGGGAGAGGGAGAGGCCAGGGGCTTTGGTGCGGCTGCCCTCCCTCCCACCCACTATATATAGGGTGCCTAGGGGGGGCGCCGGCCCTAGGAGATCCAATCTCCTAGGGGGGGCGCCGGCCAAAGGGGGTGCCTTGCCCCCAAGGCAAGGGTGGCACCCCCCACCCCTAGGGTTTCCAACCCTAGGCACAGGGGGGCCCAAGGGGGGCGCATCAGCCCACTAGGGGCTGGTTCCCCTCCCACTTCAGCCCATGGGGCCCTCCGGGATAGGTGGCCCCACTCGGTGGACCCCCGGGACCCTTTCGGTGGTCCCGGTACAATACCGATTACCCCCGAAACTTTCCCGATGGCCGAAACTTGACTTCCTATATATAAATCTTCACCTCCGGACCATTCCGGAACTCCTCGTGACGTCGGGATCTCATCCGGGACTCCGAACAACTTTCGGGTTACCGTATGCTAATATCTCTACAACCCTAGCGTCACCGAACCTTAACTGTGTAGACCCTACGGGTTCGGGAGACATGCAGACATGACCGAGACGCCTCTCCGGTCAATAACCAACAGCGGGATCTGGATACCCATGTTGGCTCCCACATGCTCCACAATGATCTCATCGGATGAACCACGATGTCGAGGATTCAATCAATCTGTATACAATTCCCTTTGTCAATCGGTATGTTACTTGCCCGAGACTCGATCGTCGGTATCCCAATACCTAGTTCAATCTCGTTACCGGCAAGTCACTTTACTCGTGCCATAATGCATGATCCCGTGATCAACCACTTGGTCACATTGAGCTCATTATGATGATGCATTACCGAGTGGTCCCAAAGATACCTCTCCATCATACAGAGTGACAAATCCCAGTCTCGATTCGTGCCAACCCAACAGACACTTTCGGAGATACCTGTAATGTACCTTTATAGTCACCCAGTTACATTGTGACGTTTGGCACACCCAAGGCACTCCTACGGTATCCGGGAGTTGCACAATCTCATGGGTCTAAGGAAATGATACTTGACATTCAGAAAAGCTACAGCAAACGAACTACACGATCTTTGAGCTAAGCTTAGGATTGGGTCTTGTCCATCACATCATTCTCCTAATGATGTGATCCCGTTATCAATGACATCCAATGTCCATAGTCAGGAAACCATGACTATCCTTTGATCAACGAGCTAGTCAACTAGAGGCTCACTAGGGACGTGTTGTGGTCTATGTATTCACACATATATTACGATTTCCGGATAACACAATTATAGCATGAACAATAGACAATTATCATCAACAAAAAATATAATAATAACCATTTTATTATTGCCTCTATGGCATATTTCCAACACCGCTGTGTCGGCTAAGGAAGCACTAGGAGAACTACTGCGATTGTGCCCTAGTTGAGCTGGGTCGAGCACCTCAGTAGAGAAAGCTAAAACTGACTGTCATGATGAAGCGAGAGCTGGTCGCTGTTCGAAAGGTTTTTTGAGTCTCTAAAGACTTATGCCGCTTAGAGCGAGGAGTCGGCTCTGTCCGGCCAAGGCGTGGATAGCGCCCCGAACTCGGTCTTCCGAATACCAGGGGCTTCGCCGAAATTTAAAATTATAGAATTCTATGGCTAAGTGAGAGTGTTCACGCATTATAGTCCGATTGCCTTGTTCGCTGTGCTGAGCGCCTCCCTCGAAGGACCCAAACATGGGAAAAAGAGCGCTCAGGTTTATCCCCGAACACCCCAGCACTAGCGGCACGGGGGCAGAAGCCGACGACTCGCCATCTCTCAGAATTGATAAATAGCCACACAAGAGGTAATATTTTAAATTCCAGCAGCATTGCTTAGCGCATATGAACAAGTTTTCAGCGCACAGGACAAAACGAGCGAGTTTTACTCAAAAATTACATCCCTGGAACATTCATCCGCCACAAGGCGGGCACCCTTCAGAACATCCGTATAATAATTCTCGGGCTTGCGATGCTCTTTCCCCGGCGGTGGTCCGTCCTTCACAAGCTTCTCAGCATCCAGCTTGCCCCAGTGCACCTTAGCACGGGCAAGGACCCTACGGGCACCTTCAATGCAGACGGAGCGCTTGATGACTTCGAGCCTTGGACAGGCCCCCACCAGCCGTCGCACCAGCCTGAAATAGCTCCCAGGCAGAGCCTCTCCAGGCCACAGCCGAACTATGAGGCCCTTCATGGCCTGTTCGGCCGCCTTGTGGAGCTCGACCAGTTGCTTCAGCTGGTCGCCCAAGGGCACGGGGTGTCCGGCCTCAGCATACTGAGACCAGAACACCTTCTCTGTCGAGCTGCCCTCCTCGGCTCGATAGAATACGGCGGCATCAGACACGCTACGGGGAAGATCTGCGAAACGCTCCTGGAGAGCTCCGGATTCGGGTAAGTAACAAGTAACTCACGTTTATGTGTTTGCTTTGCATAAAGAATGCCTTACCCGCTGCTATCTTTTTCACTTCATCCAACTCCTGGAGGGTCTTCTGGGATTCGGCCTTGGCAGACTTGGCATTTTTAATAGCCATCGCGAGCTCGGACGCTCGCGTCTTTGAGTCAAGCTCCAAACTCTCATGTTTTTTCATGAGAGCCTGGAGCTCTTGCCGCACCTTGCCAACCTGGGCCTCATACTTCTCTCGCTCGGTGCGCTCCGTGGCCGCCCTCTTCTCGGCCTCGGACAGCGCTTGCTTAAGGGTCGCCACCTCATACGTGGCCCCTACAATAGCCATGATAATCCTGTCATTTTTTGCAATTGAACCTTTTTTTATATATATTTAAACAAGGTATTTCTTACCTTCCTTGTCCTCAAGCTGCTTCTTGGCACGCCCGAGCTCTTGCTCGGACTGCTCGAGGTTCTGCTTTAGCGTGTCCACTTCCGCAGTCAGTACGGCGGACGCCAACAGAGAAGCCTGCATACGCATATTGACTCCTTTTTGTTAGACTCCTGCGAATTTCATTTGATCCTCTATTCGGCTTTTCTTCCCGAACGCCAAACAGAGCATCACGGGCTACTGTCTATGCGGTAATATTATTTACACATTTTTTACTTACCTCAAAGCCTGTTAAAAGGCTAGCACAAGCTTCAGTCAGTCCGCTCTTGGCGGACTGAACCTTCTGGACCACCGCACTCATAATGGTGCGGTGCTCCTCGTCGATGGAGGCGCCTTTGAGCACCTCCAACAGATTGTCCGGCGCCTCCGGTTGGATGGGGGTCACCGGCACGGTGGGCTTGCTCCTCTTGGAAGGAGGTCGCCCGCCGGACTCTGGAACCTTTGAAGGTTCCGGAGCGGTGTCCGGCCTAGGGCCGGACTTGGAGCCCTGGGGGGTTTTATCCCCTTTACTCCTGGAGTCCGGGAGGTCGCCTTGCGGCGCCTCCAGGACCACCTCCTCCTGGCTTGGAACCTGTTGGGACAACACTTCGGCGTCGTCCGTAGGGCGGGGGGAGGTAGCCGTCGGAAGCGAATTCACATCCGACGAGTCCAGTGAACCGCTCGACGACGCGTCGAGCCGGTCTTTGGGTGGGCTGCATAATCATATTCGACATAAGGGAAAGCTGTGCAATAAAGGAATACTATGAATTACTCATGTATCCGGATACTTACGATTTCGCCAGGGGCTTGGCCCTGAGCGGCCACTCCTCTCCGCCGTCGTCGGCGTCGGTGGAGTAGTCCGGAGGAAGGGTTTTCCCCTTCTTGGACCCTCCGGCCTCCCCAGTGAGGGCGGCCTTCCTTTTCTTCTCTCCCCCCGCTGGAGGGGGAGAGGTCTCTTCTTCCTCCTCCTCGTCTTCACGGGAGGAATGCGCCTTGGAGCCGTCGGACGATGAACCCGACACCTCCTGGCGCCGGGCACTTTTTCGAGTCCTCGTGGCCTTCTTCACGGCCTTCTTCTCCGGCACAACATAGGGTGCCAGAACCAGCAGCTTCGCCAAGCGGGCATCGGCTGGGTCTTCGGGCAAAGGAGCCGGACAGTCGATCTGTCCGGACTTCGCCTGCCAAACCTATCAAAGGTAAGGGAGCTTAGATCCCGCATAGAGTTAAACTATGAAAAACTAATACCCTGTAAAAGGTACAGACAACTTACCGCGCTAGCGTGACGCTGCGCTCTGAATCCGCGATCCTCGGTAGCGGATGCGGGAGCCTCGACGCCCTTGAAAAGCACCTTCCAGGCATCTTCGTACGTCGTGTTGAAGAACCTGCTCAGAGTTCGGTCCTGCGCCGGGTTGAACTCCCACAGATTGAAGGCCCGTTGTTAACACGGGAGGATCAGGCGGATGAGCATAACCTGGACTACGTTGACAAGCTTGAGTTGCTTGTCCACCAGGGTTTGGATGCATGTTTACAGTCCAGTCACCTCTCCTTTGCTGCCCCACGACAGGCCCGTCTCTTTCCAGGACGTGAGCCACGTTGGGCGTCTGGACCGGAACTCGGGGGCTGCGATCCACTCAGGGTCGCGCGGCTCGGTGATGTAAAACCACCCCGATTGCCACCCCTTCAGGGTCTCCACAAAGGAGCCCTCGAGCGATAAGACGTTGGGCATCTTGCCCACCATGGCGCCTCCGCACTCCGCCTGGTTGCCACGCACCACCTTTGGCTTGACATTGAAAGTCTTGAGCCATAGGCCGAAATGGGGGCGGATGCAGAGGAAAGCCTCGCACACGACGATAAACACTGAGGCCAAGTCATCATGCCCCTTATGCCCTGGGCGACCCCTAGAATAAATTCTTCCTGGGTTGATGCCCGAGTGGTTAATGGGGACGGACGAGATGTTGAGGATGAAGTTCGGGGCCAGATCATGGAAATCCAGGCCGTAGTAGAACATGAGTCCTCGGACGAATGGGTGGATAGGAAAGCCCAGTCCACGGAGGAAGTGGGGAAGGAACACTACCCTCTCATGGGGCCTTGGGGTGGGGAGGAGCTGCCCCTCTTCGGGAAGCCGGTACGCGATGTCGTTAGACAAGTATCCGGCCTTCCTCAGTTTTTTTATGTGTCCCTCCGTGACGGAGGAGACCATCCACTTGCCTCCCGCTCCGGACATGGCTGGAGAAGGTTGAGATGGGGAGTGCGGACTTGGGCGCTGGAGCTCGAGTGCGCGAAAATGGATAGGCAAAGGAGGAAGAAGGTGTAGGTGAAAAGGTGGATCCTTATCCCCTTATATGGGTGGACGCAACTACGTGTCCCCACCAGCCTGGTAGAACTCGCTTATCTCCAAGCGCCGTAATCAATGGCGCGGTTGGGTTACCCACACCCGTATTAATGAGAATCCCAGAATAAGGGGACATGATCTCTGCTTTAACAAGACGTGCCAAGGAAATCGCCTCGAATGACGCACTGAGGTGGGATAATAAAACGATTCGAATAAAGGCTTGGCCGTGGTGCGTCACACTACGGAATAAGTCAGCAGATTAGATTTGTGTAAATATTATTCTCTCTATGGCAATATGTGGAAACTTATTTTGTAGAGCCGGACACTATCTTTGTGTTCAAAATCTTCTATGAAGTACTTGGAGGAGGAACCCGCCTTGCAATGCTGAAGACAATCTGCGCGCCGGACTCGTCGTCATTGAAGCCTGGTTCAGGGGCTACTCAGGGGGTCCTGGATTAGGGGGTGTCCGGATGGCCGGACTATACCTTCAGCCGGACTCCTGGACTATGAAGATACAAGATTGAAGACTTCGTCCCGTGTCCGGAAGGGACTTTCCTTGGCGTGGAAGGCAAGCTTGGCGATACGGATATGTAGATCTCCTACCATTGTAACCGACTTTGTGTAACCCTGACCCTCTCCGGTGTCTATATAAACCGGAGGGTTTTAGTCCGTAGGACAACATACATAACAATAATCATACCATAGGCTAGCTTCTAGGGTTTAGCCTCTCTGATCTCGTGGTAGATCTACTCTTGTACTACCCATATCATCAATATCAATCACGCAGGACGTAGGGTTTTACCTCCATCAAGAGGGCCCGAACCTGGGTAAAACTTCGTGTCCCTTGCCTCATGTTACCATCCGGCCTAGACGCACAGTTCGGGACCCCCTACCCGAGATCCGCCGGTTTTGACACCGACAGAGTCTCTTGATTACAAATCATTTGACACGTGTGAACCATGCCTCATGGGTAAAATGACCAAGACTCCGTTCTCAGGAACAATGGAGCGGGCAACCAACTTATTGGAAATCATACATAATGATGTGTGCGGTCCAATGAGTGTTGAGGCTCGCGGTGGCTATCGTTATGTTCTCACCCTCACTGATGACTTGAGTAGATATGGGTATGTCTACTTAATGAAACACAAAGTCTGAGACCTTTGAAAAGTTCAAGGAATTTCAGAGTGATGTTGAGAATCAACGTGACAGAAAAATCAAGTTCTTGCGATCAGATCGTGGGGGAGAATACTTGAGTCACGAATTTGGCACACACTTAAGGAAATGTGGAATAGTTTCACAACTCATGCCGCCTGGAACACCTCTGCGTATTGGTGTGTCCGAACGTCGTAATCGCACTCTATTGGATATGGTGCGATCTATGATGTCTCTTGCCGATCTACCGCTGTCATTTTGGGGCTATGCTTTAGAGACTGCCGTATTCACTCTAAATAGGGCTCCATCGAAATCCATTGAGACGACACTGTATGAATTATGGTTTGGGAAGAAACCTAAGATGTCGTTTCTAAAAGTTTGGGGATGCGATGCTTATGTCAAGAAACTTCAACCTGAAAAGCTCGAACCCAAGTCGGAAAAATGTGTCTTCATAGGATACCCTAAAGAAATTGTTGGGTATACCTTCTACCTCAGATCCGAAGGCAAGATCTTTGTTGCCAAGAATGGGTCCTTTCTAGAGAAAGAGTTTCTCTCGAAATAAATAAGTGGGAGGTGTTGGAAATATGCCCTAGAGGCAATAATAAATTAGTTATTATTATATTTCCTTGTTCATGATAATCGTTTATTATCCATGCTATAATTGTATTGATAGGAAACTCAGATACATGTGTGGATACATAGACAACACCATGTCCCTAGCAAGCCTCTAGTTGACTAGCTCGTTGATCAATAGATGGTTACGGTTTCCTGACCATGGACATTGGATGTCATTGATAACGGGATCACATCATTAGGAGAATGATGTGATGGACAAGACCCAATCCTAAGCCTAGCATAAAGATCATGTAGTTCGTATGCTAAAGCTTTTCTAATGTCAAGTATCATTTCCTTAGACCATGAGATTGTGCAACTCCCGGATACCGTAGGAATACTTTGGGTGTGCCAAACGTCACAACGTAACTGGGTGGCTATAAAGGTACACTACAGGTATCTCCGAAAGTGTCTGTTGGGTTGGCACGAATCGAGACTGGGATTTGTCACTCCGTGTGACGGAGAGGTATCTCTGGGCCCACTTGGTAGGACATCATCATAATGTGCACAATGTGATCAAGGAGTTGATCACGGGATAATGTGTTACGGAACGAGTAAAGAGACTTGCCGGTAACGAGATTGAACAAGGTATCGGGATACTGATGATCGAATCTCGGGCAAGTAACATACCGATAGACAAAGGGAATTGTATGCGGGATTGATTAAGTCCTTGACATCATGGTTCATCCGATGAGATCATCGTGGAACATGTGGGAGCCAACATGGGTATCCAGATCCCGCTGTTGTTTATTGACCGGAGAGTCATCTCGGTCATGTCTGCATGTCTCCCGAACCCATAGGGTCTACACACTTAAGGTTCGGTGACGCTAGGGTTATAGAGATATTAGTACGCGGTAACCCGAAAGTTGTTCGGAGTCCCGGATGAGATCCCGGACGTCACGAGGAGTTCCGGAATGGTCCGTAGGTAAAGAATTATATATAGGAAGTGCTATTTCGGCCATCGGGACAAGTTTCGGGGTCACCGGTATTGTACCGGGACCACCAGAAGGGTCCCGGGGGTCCACCGGGTGGGGCCACCTGCCCCGGGGGGCCACATGGGCTGTAGGGGGTGCACCTTGGCCTATATGGGCCAAGGGCACCAGCCCCTAGAGGCCCATGCGCCAAAGGGACAAGAGGAGGGGAGAGTCCTAAAGGGGGAAGGCACCTCCGAGGTGCCTTGGGGAGGATGGACTCCTCCCCCCCTTGGCCGCACCCTTCCTTCGAGGAAGGGGCAAGGCTGCGCCCTCCCCCTCTCCCTTGGCCCTATATATAGTGGGGGGAAGGGAGGACAACCATACCTAAGCCCTGGCGCCTCCCTCTCCCTCCCATGACACATCTCCCTCCTCCCGCAGCGCTTGGCGAAGCCCTGTTGGAATCCCGCTACTTCCACCACCACGCCGTCGTGCTGCTGGATCTCCATCAACCTCTCCTTCCCCCTTGCTGGATCAAGAAGGAGGAGACGTCGCTGCTCCGTACGTGTGTTGAACGCGGAGGTGCCGTCCGTTCGGCGCTAGGATCATCGGTGATTTGGATCACGACGAGTACGACTCCATCAACCCCGTTCTTTTGAACGCTTCCGCGCGCGATCTACAAGGGTATGTAGATCCACTCCTCCCTCGTTGCTAGATGACTCCATAGATAGATCTTGGTGACACGTAGGAAAATTTTGAATTTATGCTACGTTCCCCAACAGGAGGAAAGTAGAACTTGATGAAGTATTACCTCTTGAACCGGTAAGTGGCGCAGCTCAAGAAAATATTCCTGAGGTGCCTGCACCGACTAGAGAGGAATTTAATGATGATGATCATGAAACTTCAGATCAAGTTGCTACTGAACTTCGTAGGTCCACAAGGACACGTTCCGCACGAGAGTGGTACGGCAACCCTGTCTTGGAAATCATGTTGTTAGACAACAGTGAACCTTCAAACTATGAGGAAGCGATGGTGGGCCCAGATTCCGACAAATGGCTGGAAGCCATGAAATCCGAGATAGGATCCATGTATGAAAACGAAGTATGGACTTTGACTGACTTGCCTGATGATCGGCGAGCCATAGAAAATAAATGGATCTTTAAGAACAAGACAGACGCGGATGGTAATGTAACCATCTATAAAGCTCGGCTTGTCGCTAAGGGTTATCAACAAGTTCAAGGGGTTGACTACGATGAGACTTTCTCACCCGTAGCGAAGCTGAAGTCCGTCCGAATCATGTTAGCAATTGCCGCATTCTATGATTATGAGATATGGCAAATGGACGTCAAAACGGCATTCCTTAATGGTTTTCTTAAGGAAGAATTGTATATGGTGCAGCCGGAAAGTTTTGTCAATCCTAAGAATGCTGACAAGGTGTGCAAGCTCCAACGCTCGATCTATGGGCTGGTGCAAGCATCTCGGAGTTGGAACATTCGTTTTGATGAGATGATCAAAGCGTTTGGGTTTACGCAGACTTATGGAGAAGCCTACGTTTACAAGAAAGTGAGTGGGAGCTCTGTAGCATTTCTCATATTGTATGTGGATGACATACTATTGATGGGAAATGATATAGAATTCTTGGAAAGCATAAAGGCCTACTTGAACAAGTGTTTTTCAATGAAGGATCTTGGAGAAGCTGCTTACATATTAGGCATCAAGATCTATAGAGATAGATTGAGATGCCTCATTGGTCTTTCACAGAGTACGTACCTTGACAAGATATTGAAGAAGTTCAATATGGATCAGTCAAAGAAGGGGTTCTTGCCTGTATTGCAAGATACGAGATTGAGCACAGCTCAATGCCCGACCACGGCAGAAGATAGAGAAAAGATGAGTGTCGTCCCCTATGCCTCGGCCATAGGGTCTATCATGTATGCTATGATGTGTACCAGACCTAATGTAAACCTTGCCGTAAGTTTGGTAGGAAGGTACCAAAGTAATCCCGGCATGGAACACTGGACAGCCGTCAAGAATATCCTGCAGTACCTGAAGAGGACTAAGGATATCTTTCTCGTTTATAGAGGTGACGAAGAGCTCATCGTAAAGGGTTACGTCGATGCTAGCTTCAACACAGATCTGGATGACTCTAAGTCACAAACCGGATACGTGTATATTTTGAATGGTGGGGCAGTAAGCTGGTGCAGTTGCAAGCAAAGCGTTGTGGCGGGATCTACATGTGAAGCGGAGTACATGGCAGCCTCGGAGGCAGCACAAGAAGCAATCTGGGTGAAGGAGTTCATTACCGACCTAGGAGTCATACCCAATGCGTCGGGCCCGATGACTCTCTTCTGTGACAACACTGGAGCTATTGCCCTTGCCAAGGAGCCCAGGTTTCACAGGAAGACCAGGCATATCAAGCGTCGCTTCAACTCCATTCGTGAAAGTGTTCAAAATGGAGACATAAATATTTGTAAAGTACATACGGACCTGAATGTGGCAGATCCATTGACTAAACCTCTCCCTAGAGCAAAACATGATCAACACCAGAACTGTATGGGTGTTCGATTCATCACAATGTAACTAGATTATTGACTCTAGTGCAAGTGAGAGACTGTTGGAAATATGCCCTAGAGGCAATAATAAAATGGTTATTATTATATTTCCATGTTCATGATAATTGTCTATTGTTCATGCTATAATTGTGTTATCCAGAAATCGTAATACATGTGTGAATACATAGACCACAACACGTCCCTAGTGAGCCTCTAGCTGACTAGCTCGTTGATCAAAATATAGTCATGGTTTCCTGACTATGGACATTAGATGTCATTGATAACGGGATCACATCATTAGGAGAATGATGTGATGGACAAGACCCAATCCTAAGCATAGCTCAAAGATCGTGTAGTTTGTTTGCTATAGCTTTTCCAAATGTCAAGTATCATTTCCTTAGACCATGAGATTGTGCAACTCCCGGATACCGTAGGAGTGCTTTGGGTGTGCCAAACGTCACAACGTAACTGGGTGACTATAAAGGTGCACTACGGGTATCTCCGAAAATGTCTTTTGGGTTGGCACGAATCGAGACTGGGATTTGTCACTCCGTATGACGGAGAGGTATCTCTGGGCCCACTCGGTAATGCATCATCATAATGAGCTCAATGTGACCAAGTGGTTGATCACAGGATCATGCATTACGGTGCGAGTAAAGTGACTTGCCGGCAACGAGATTGAACAAGGTATTGGGATACCGACGATCGAGTCTCGGACAAGTAACGTACCGATTGGCAAAGGGAATTGTATACGGGATTGATTGAATCCTCGACATCATGGTTCATCCGATGAGATCACCGAGGAGCATGTGGGAGCCAACATGGGTATCCAGATCCCGCTGTTGGTTATTGACCGGAGAGTCGTCTCTGTCATGTCTGCATGTCTCCCGAACCCGTAGGGTCTACACACTTAAGGTTCGGTGACGCTAGGGTTGTTGAGATATTAGTATACGGTAACCTGAAAGTTGTTCGGAGTCCCGGATGAGATCCCGGACGTCACGAGGAGTCCTGGAATGGTCCAGAGGTGAAGATTTATATATAGGAAGTCAAGTTTCGGCCATCGGGAAAGTTTCGGGGGGTAATCGGTATTGTACCGGGACCACCAGAAGGGTCCCGGGGGTCCATCGGGTGGGGCCACCTATCCCGGAGGGCCCCATGGGCTGAAGTGGGAGGGGAACCAGCCCCTAGTGGGCTGGTGCACCCCCCTTGGGCCTCCCCCTGCGCCTAGGGTTGGAAACCCTAGGGGTGGGGGCAGTCTCCACCCCCCTTGGCCGCCGCCCCCCTTGGAGATTGCATCTCCTAGGGCCGGCGCCCCCCCCTAGGGGTCCTATATATTGTGGGGGGGGGAGGGCAGCCGCACCCTAGCCCCTGGTGCCTCCCCCTCCCTCCCGTCACACCTCTCCCTCTCAATAAGCTTGGCGAAGCCCTGCCGAGATCGCCGTTGCTTCCACCACCACGCCGTCGTGCTGCTGGATTTCCATCAACCTCTCCTTCCCCCTTGCTGGATCAAGTTGGAGGAGACGTCTTCCCAACCGTACGTGTGTTGAACGCGGAGGTGTCGTCCGTTCGGCGCTAGGTCATGGGTGATTTGGATCACGACGAGTACGACTCCATCAACCCCGTTCTCTTAAACGCTTCCGCTCGCGATCTACAAGGGTATGTAGATGCACTCCCCTCTCCCTTGTTGCTAGATGACTCCATAGATTGATCTTGGTGATGCGTAGAAAATTTTAAAATTCTGCTACGTTCTCCAACACCGAGCTGCCCGCGGGCCTCGTGTCATGCATCCTCCCGTTGCCGCCCCCGTCCTCTTCTCGTTCCGATCTGGATCGGGATCCGTCGCCGCCGCCGACGAAGCTGGCCTGCTCTGCCAAGGGATGTAGCGTGCTCAAGGCTGGTCCGGCGATGCCTCCAAGCGAGCCAGCTGCACCCACGTTCGTGTCGCTCCCCGCGGCTGCTTCAACTCCGCAGTCCACCTCCCCGGCTTCCGCAGCCGTTGTGCTGGCCTCGGCTGCCTTGGCCTCCCGCAGGCCGACCCGGTCATTGGAGGTCGTGCTCGCCACCTGCCAAGTTCACGTTTATTTCTTGTGAAATGGGACTCGAACTTCAGACCCCAAAGCAAATGCCCACGTGCGTTAAATAGTAGACCGAGTTCAATCTGGTGATTACTAAAGGAAACAACTCTATTTGACATTTCTTTTAGTGCGAACAATAAACATATAGTAGTATTATATGCCCATTTCAAATTATTTGAACAAACAAAACTGAAATTTGAAAATGCATTCACAAAAACCATGAATTGAAATAAATAAATTTTTGAAAAGGTTTGCACCATTTGAATTTTTTCACAAAAATGGAAAATGTTCGTGAATTTGAAAAAAGTTCATCAAATCTGAAAAAAAGTTTATTGACTTTGAAAAAGTTCATCGAATTTGAAAAAAAATCATCAAATCTGAATAAAGTTCATTGATTTATAAAGTCACCAATTTGAAAAAAGTTCATCGGTTTTGAAAAAAATTCATCAATTTTGAGAAAAGTTAATAGATTTTTAAGAAAAGTTCATCGTTTTTTAAAAGGTTCACGAATTTGAAGAAAAATTCACGCCCCTAGATCAACCCATGCCCCTCAACTTCGCGCGGCATCTGAGCTCTCATTGCCGAAGTCTGCACCAGTGTCATCATGGATAACTTGTTTGTCTACGCGTAGAAAGAGGGAGGGGAAGAGGTTGTTGTGTGCTGGAGGTGGGCCGCACTGGAGCCACACATCATCTGCCATTTTTGTTTTTTTCTTCTTCTTTTTTCCGGGGAGATCCGTCTATGTGATTTTTTTCTCGGGAGATCCACCATGGCTGCGGCATGGAATTTTCCTATTGTTGTTAGTTAAAAGAAATGTATCTTGTAAATATTATAATAGCATAATTTTGTTTCTTAATACTTATCTCACTACCTTATAATTATTCTCGCAAGTTGGTGGCAATATATATTTGATAATCTGCATGTATCAAAAAACGGAGGGCTCCTATTCAGTGTTGTAAGCGCCGGTTCCCGCTACTGGTGCTCGCACGCAACTCGTAGCTGGCCTGCATAGCAACCTGCTGAAAAAACAAAATAGGAAGGAAAAAGTTCACGATTATTTCATGTGAAATGGGACTCGAACTTCGGACCCCGAAGAAAATGCCCACGTGCGTTAAACAGTAGAGCGAGTTCAGTCTATTTATTATTAAAGGAAACAACTCTATTTGACCTTTCTTTCAATACGAACAATAAACATATAGTAGTATTATATGCCCATTTTAAATTATTTGACAAACAAAACTGAAATTTGCAAAAGCATTCACAAAAACAATGAATTGAAATAAATCAATTTTTGAAAAGGTTTGTACCAATTGAAAAAAGTTTGCAAAAATGGAAAATGTTCCTGAATTTGAAAAAAGTTCATGAAATTTGAAAAAAGTTTATTGAATTTAAAAAGTTCATCGAATCTGAAGAAAGTTCATTGATTTAAAAAGTCACCATTTTGAAAAAAAGTTCATCAGTTTTGAAAAAAATTCATCAATTTTGAGAAAAGTTAATTGATTTTGAAGAAAAGTCCATCAGTTTAAAAAAAAGGTTCACGAATTTGAAGAAAAAATCCACACATTTAGCAAAAAAGGGGGAAAATGAACAGAACTATTGCAAGAGAAAAGAAATGAAAAGTAAAAGGAAAAGGAAAACGAAATGGTTCCAGGAAAAAAGAAAAAAAATGAAAGAACAAGGAAGAAACAAATAAAAAGTTGTAAGTAAACATAGGGGTGAGATGGCTGGGTTGGTTAGCGCAGCTTTCAGATAACTAGGAATTCACGTTTCGAATTACTACCCGCGCACAACAATACATGGGAATAAGTCATTCACCCTCACCCATTGTTGGATGATCATAAAAAGTGGCGAGAAATTCAAGGAGCAATATGCCTCCCTCAAGAAGAATGGATGGCCGCAAGCCGTCGAGGACCATGGTGATGGAGAGAAGCAACGGTCGGGAGGAAAGACCAACTCCAAGAAAGATGAAAAGCGTGATGTGGCGTCAATTGCCTTGCAAGAAACTTCGCAAGGCATGATGACCCAAAAGGAAACAAAGGAAGAAGACCTACATGGAGATACAAAGGAAGAAGTTCGAGATGGAGGTGAAAATGCACGCGAAGAAGGTAGAGATGGAGTCGGAGATGCAAGCAAAGAAGCTCGAGATGGAGGTGAAAATGCACGTGAAGAAGGTAAAGATGGGAGCGGATGTGCAAATGAAGAAGCTTGAGATGGAGATGAAAATGAACGTGAAGAAGCTCCAGATGGAGGCGAAAATGCACGTGAAGAAGGTTGAGATGGAGACGGCGTGCAAATGAAGAAGCTCGAGATGGAGGCGGAAATGCACGTGAAGAAGGTAGAGATGGAGGCGGACGTACAAATGAAGAAGTTTCAAGATGGAGGCGAAAATGCACGCAAAGAAGCTAGAGATGGTGGCGGACGTGCAAGCGGGGAAGCTGAAGATCGAGGCTATCAAAGTCAAGACAAGCAAAAGAAGTGGTGCGCGCTTGCATGATGAAGCAGGTGAAGATCATGCCGGTGGATTTGAGCATGGTGTCTCCGAGAAAGAGGCTTGATTCGAGAAGATGCAGAGGGAGATGCTCAAGCTTGATGATGGATGTATGGATGAGAGCGTCACTTCTTTGTATGCCGGTATGACCGCGGCAGAGATGTATGACGTGGTTGAACTACCCCTTTGCATGTGCTGATAATTGTGCCGGCCATTGGCAAACGCGCCAGCATGAACTACGAGCCGTTTTTTAGCGGTTGGCATGGTTGTCGGCATGAACTATGGGTGTTGGCATGGCCGCTGGCCTTTTTCCAGTTCAATTTGCTTTGTATGCAGACAATAATGGCGTCGATCGGTAGGACGTAACAGACGGGTACAGATGGACAAAGAGTGCTCGACCAACCTAAACAAACAAAAGACGAAAAAACTACGCGTCTGTTTATGTCAGCGCGTCGGAGTTGCTCTAACTACTGACTTCAACGCAACACAGAGTCGCCACGTTAAACCGGGCGGGCGGGCGGGCGGCAGGCACATGGCGTCCCGCCTCGGCACCTCGTGGCAGCCCGGCAGCCCCGCCACGTATCAAAGAGCACGCAAAAGGAAAAGGGCAAGGTTAAGCTGACGTGCGCTGCGCCGCGCCGCGGATCGTCGTTATCGCCGCCCGGCGTGGGCGCGCAGTCAGTTGACAGGCTGAAGCACCGTCCATCCCACGCAGGCACGCAGCTGCTCTGCGGGACAGAGTACTAGTACTAGGATAATAACGGCGGGAGTGAAGTCTAAAATAAACCCTGAGATTGTAGAGGCTCACGTAAATGAACCATAACCGTCAAATCCCTGAAGTCCGTACCCTCATCTCTCTAATCCTATTCTATCTGGACCCTGGATTTGTTTGGCACACCAGGAAAAGCAAAATCCTGGCCGGGAACTCGTTCTCACAGGGGCGCTGGCCAACGCATCATCTTCTTCCTCGTTCACATCTCTGTCCTTCTGCTCTCAATGGCAATAGGGTATACGCTAAACAACATGCGCCCTCTCCCGCGGATGGCGCGGACGCCCGCCGCCAGTGTGTACTTCTCTTGCGACGACGGCTCCTGGTAGGGTGATCTCCGATTCCGAAGGTGCCGTGCCCAGCGAGGTGCCTGCGGCAGCCTAGTCGGCGGTGTGCCTGGTGAGGCGAGGACGCCGAAACGCCACTGCTTGCTGCAGATGTTGGTCAAGGTGTGCACGGACATTTCTCTTTCATAGCCTTGGTCTCCCCGAGGTGAGCAGCGTGAGCCTGCTAGACGCCTAGACGTACGCGGCTTGGAGTGCGCCGTCCGAGGTGAGCCTGCTATCTAGCTGTGCTTGCCTACTCGACACGCCTCAGCCTCATCGTACCGCGTCGCCATCCCCGCCGAGGGTGTCCTCGACGGCTTGGCTTTCTGCCCCGCGTGCGTTTGTTTCACGTGCCTATGTGTACGTGTATGTTGAGTAAATAGGTAATTTCTCGATTAAATTAATCCATGAGTAAATCACTAGCATAGCATTGATTAAGTTGATGACGTACTGACTCTGATCTAAACATGCACGTACTAAGCAAACAGTAGACAAATCTACACATACTGCTAGTACTGCTAATATGAAAATAATCAGGAGCGGGATAAACGAGTTATACCCTCCAGTAGGCCACGCAGAGGCCGCGGCTTTGGTGCCAGCAGCGGCGTCCTCGGCGGCCTTCTTGTCGGCTTCAGCTTTCTCGGCGGCGGCACGGTCGGCGTCGGTGGACATGGTGATGATGAAGGCGACGCGGACGTAGAGGAAGTAGACGATCGGAAGCGAGTAGTCGCGTAATCGCTGCCCAAAAACCTATTCGCCCCTCACCCCGTACAGGAACCAGAAGGGCGTGGTTTCGGAGACCTGCTCTCCCGTCGACCGTGTACGCGGCGGACGGGACGAATTCACCGGCGGCAGCAGCAGCAAAGGAACGACGGTGGGCGTGCGCGTGAGCAGATGTGATCTGTTCGTGGCGGCTAGGGTTAGGAGACACCGCATACTTATAGGCGCAGCCGCGTGGAGAGACGTGGGCTCGACCCACGTCCGAGTCCGTGACAGCCTACGATCCGACGTCTTAAATCGTGGCCCAGCTGTCAGAAAACTCTCCGTTAGTGACTGGCAAAAATAAGCGCGTAGGTGTGAGCTCGGCTCGGCTCAATCCCGCAACCCGCAGCGCGTCGTGACGAGGCGTGGCGTGGCATGGCGAGGCGGGCGGCGGAGGAGGAGTGCGCGAGGGCCTCTTCTCTTCTCAAGCTCCAATAGCATGTAGAAGAGAAACCCTTATAAACCACTCCAACTCTCCTTCCACTTCCGGGGTGGGACTAAACTTCCCACCACACCTAGTGCCATATAACCCACATGGGCCCTTAGAGATTTTTCAGAAATTGCAATATGGGCCTAGAGCCCATCTCAGATTTCAGCAATCCCCCACCAGATCTCGAGGGCCCATTGTGTCCTCTGTTCCAATTGCTGTTTCGATATACCAGTGTTTCAGTAAAGACCTGTTAAGGTTGAACTTCATCTAGAACAAGTGGCTACACTCCTTCACAACTGAACAATGGACTATGCCTTGAATTGTCAGTTTGGCGTAAAGAAGTTTCACTACATGTCTTACTAGTACTAGGCTGCCGAAGGCTGACCCCTCGGGTGGAGCATATAAGTCACACTCCTGGCCTATTCATGAGCTTACTAGAGATCACCCCAATCTCATAGACTGTGACCAGTAGTCGGGCTCATATAGGTGTGTTCCTCCAAAGATCGCTCTGTAGGATAGCATCTTGCTTTTATAAGCTTTGGAACACATTGAGACCGTAGTCATCCTACCATACAGTATCGAGAGTATTGCATCTCCAACGGAGTGGGTTAGTATAGTTACTCTCCTCAGTTCACCACTGGCTTGTTTTCCCAGGTCCTAGTTCACGGGATCTCCGATCACATAGGTTGGGTTACCACCATGGCAACTCATGTGGGTCTCATACCCATCTCCCTCGATGCATTATCTATCACAACACGTGATAGCCCTTTTGTAAAGGGATCTGCTAGATTCTTAGCCGTATGGACATAGTCCAATGCTATCACTCCGGAGTTTCTTAATTTTCTGACAGCTTTTAATCTCATTCTTATGTGTTTGGTGGACTTCATGTTGTCCTTTGAACTCTTCACCTTGGTGATGACAGTCTGATTGTCACAGTTCATAAGGATAGCCGGAACCGGTTTATCAACCAATGGCAAGTCCATCAAAAGATCTCGAAGCCATCTCGCTTCAACACCAGATGTGTCTAATGCCGTTAATTCTGCTTCCATTGTCGATCTCATTAAGATCGTTTGCTTGCAAGACTTCCAGGAAACAGCGCCACCTCCAAGAGTAAACATATACCCAGTTGTGGCCTTCATCTCATCAGCATCAGAGATCCAATTCGCATCACTATACCCTTCAAGTACCGACGGGTATCCGGTATAGTGAAGTCCATAGTTCATAGTACCTTTCAGATAGCGCATAACTCTCTCAACAGCATGCCAATGTACATCACCCGGTTTGGAAACAAACCGGCTCAGTTTGCTCACAGCAAACGCGATGTCAGGCCTCGTTGCGCTCGCTAGGTACATCAGTGAACCAATGATTTGAGAGTATCTCAATTGATCTTTAGCCATGCCTTTGGACTTTCGAATCAATACGCTAGGATCATATGGTGTTTGAGATGGTGTGCAGTCCGAATATCCAAAACGACTCAACACCTTCTCAACGTAATGGGATTGCAGAAGTGTGATCCCACCCTCATTATCTCTCAGTAGCTTGATGTTCAAGATAACATCAGCCACACCAAGGTCTTTCATCTCAAAGTTCTGAGATAGAAACGATTTGACCTCCTCAATGACTTTGAGGTTTGTTCCGAATATCAGTATGTCATCAACATACATGCACAGTATAATTCCTTCACCCCCACCATGGCGATAGTATACACATTTGTCAGCCTCATTAACAATGAAACCAACAGATGTCAGAGTTGTATTAAACTTATCATGCCATTGCTTAGGTGCTTGTTTCAGGCCATATAAAGATTTTATCAACCTACACACCTTTCTTTCCTGACCATCTATCACAAAGCCATCAGGCTGTTGCATGTAGATTTCCTCCTTTAGCTCTCCATTTAGAAAAGCCGTCTTAACATCCATCTGATGGACGAGAAGACCATGTGAGGCCGCCAACGAGAGTAATACTCGAATGGTGGTCAGTCTAGCCATAGGTGAATAAGTATCAAAGAAATCTTCCTATTCTTGCTGGTCATAGCCCTTGGCCACAAGCCAGCCTTGTACTTTTCAATCGTACCATCGGGCCTAAGCTTCTTTTTGAACACCCACTTACATCCCAGTGGTTTGCAACCATAGGGACGGTCAGTGATCTCCCATGTCCCGTTAGCCATGATGGAATCCATCTCGCTACGGACCGCATCCTTCCAGTAGTCAGCTTCTGGAGAGGCATACGCTTCTGAAATAGAAGTGGGAGTATCATCCATGAGGTACACGAAGAAATCATCACCAAAGGTCTTTGCAGTCCTTTGTCTCTTGCCCCTACCAAGGGTTTCCTCGTCATCCTCCTCAGGATTTTCATCATGTGTTTGTTCATAATAATCCATAGGGATGGCAGGTTCAGGAGTCTCCTCAGATTCCTGTCTAGAAGTGCTTTGCATATCTCTCATAGGAAAAATATCCTCAAAGAATGTAGCATCCTTAGACTCCATAATTGTACCGATCTTCTGGTCAAGTACCTCAGATTTCACTACTAGAAATCTATAGCCAACGCTGTTCTTAGCGTAGCCCAAATTAATGCAGTCCACGGTCTTATGTCCAAGCTTACGCTTTTTGGGGATCGGCACGTTGACTTTCGCCAAACAGCCCCAAGTGCGCAAGTACGAGAGTGTCGTCCTTCTCTTTGCCCATTTCTCATAGGGAGTGATCTCACTATCCTTTGTCGGAACTTTATTCAGGACATGACATGCCGTCAATATAGCCTCCCCCCACCATGCCTTGGATAAACCCGATGTATCTAACATGGCGTTAACCAAATCAGTTAGAGTACGGTTTTTTCGCTCGGCAACCCCGTTTGACTGGGGTGAATAGGGAGGCGTCCTCTCATGAATAATGCCGTGTTCCGCACAGAAGGAATCAAACTCACTCAAGAAGTACTCTCCACCACGATCTGACCGGACTCGTTTAATTTTCTTTTCAAGTTGATTTTCAACTTCTGCCTTATAGATTTTAAAGTAGTGTAGAGCCTCATCTTTAGTATTTAACAGATACACATAGCAATATCTAGTGGAATCATCTATCAATGTCATGAAGTATCTCTTTCCACCTTTAGTCAACACACCATTCATCTCGCAAAGATCAGAATGTATGAGTTCTAATGGTGCCAGGTGTCTCTCCTCCGCGGCCTTATGAGGCTTGCGAGGTTGCTTAGCTTGCACACATGAAAGGCACTTAGAACCTTTGGCTAAAGTGAAACTCAGGATTAAATCCAACTTGGCTAGCCGCGTCATAACACCAAAACTAATGTGACAAAGACGTGAATGCCAAACTTCAGATTCATTAACATTCGAATGAATATGGTTCACGACTTTATTACAAAAATCTGCGAGGGAAAGGCGGAACATCCCTCCGCTCTCATAACCTTTTCCAACAAAGAGTCCACATTTTGTAACAACTAATTTATTAGACTCGAAAACCAACTTAAACCCTTCTCTACATAGAAGGGAGCCACTAACGAGGTTCTTCTTGATGGCGGGGACATGCTGCACGTTCTTCAGCTGCATGATCCTTCCCGAAGTAAACTTCAGATCGACCGTGCCAACACCATGAACAGAAGCACTCGCGCCATTCCCCATCAATACGGACCCGTGACCTGTGACCTGGTAAGAAGTGAACAATGAAATGTCAGCACACACATGAACACCTGCACCTGTGTCCACCCACCAATCGTTGGGTTGAAACACTGAAAAAACAGTAAATAAATTACCGTACCCAGATGCACCATTCTCATTGTTGCCCACAATCATGTTGACAGACTTGGAGTCCTGTCCTGACTTCTTGTATTTGTTTGGGCACTTGTTGGCCCAATGTTCAACCGAACCACAAGTAAAGTAGCCCTCGTCCTTCTTGTTCTTCTTGAAGGTCTTCTTACCCTTCTTCTTAAAGTCGGTATTGTGTTGGACACCGTTCTTTCCCTTGGGCTTGTGGGAGTTGAAGTTCTTCTGGTTCACCATGTTGGCAACAGAAGTCCCTTCGGCCCCTTTTCCGTGCGAGTCTTTTGCCCTCGAATTCTGCTCAACACTCAAATGGCCAATGACATCCTCCACAAAGAATTCACGCCTCTGATGTTTCAGAGTGGTGGCAAAGTTCCTCCAGGAATTAGGGAGCTTAGCGATTATGCAGCCCGCGACAAACTTGCCCGGTAACTCGCACTTGAGAAGTTCAAGTTCCTTAACAATGCATATTATCTCATGAGCCTGCTCCAATACAGGACGGTTTTCAACCATCTTGTAATCGTGGAACTGCTCTATAATATACATCTCGCTCCCTGCATCGGCGGCCCTGAATTTAGATTCGAGCGCCTCCCACAAGTCCTTGGCGACATGCACATGTAAATATGCGTCGACCAGTTTATCTCCGATCACGCTAAGAACTGCTCCGAGAAACACAATGGTAGCCTCCTTGAACGCCTTCTCCTGTTCAGGAGCAATCGTTCCCGTGGAGACACCGGTGACCCAGAACACGTTCATAGCCGTGAGCCATAACGTGGTCTTAGTCTGCCAACGCTTGAAGTATGTACCGGTAAACTTATCCGGTTTCAGTGCAGCGGCAAAGCCACTTGCCGAGAAATTCCTACACATAATAGGTTTTTGGATTGTTGAATAAATAGGTAATTTCTCGATTAAATTAATCCATGAGTAAATCACTAGCATAGCATTGACTAAGTTGATGACGTATTGACTCTGATCTAAACATGCACGTACTAAGCAAATAGTAGACAAATCTACACATACTGCTAGTACTGCTAATATGAAAATAATCAGGAGCGGGATAAACGAGTTATACCCTCCAGTAGGCCACGCAGAGGCCGCGGCTTTGGTGCCAGCAGCGGCGTCCTCGGCGGCCTTCTTGTCGGCTTCAGCTTTCTCGGCGGCGGTGGACATGGTGATGATGAAGGCGACGCGGACGTAGAGGAAGTAGACGATCGGAAGCGAGCAGTCGCGTAATCGCTGCCCAAAAACCTATTCGCCCCTCACCCCGTACAGGAACCAGAAGGGCGTGGTTTCGGAGACCTGCTCTCCCGTCGACCGTGTACGCGGCGGACGGGATGGAGTCACCGGCGGCAGCAGCAGCAAAGGAACGACGGTGGGCGTACGCGTGAGCAGATGTGATCTGTTCGTGGCGGTTAGGGTTAGGAGACACCGCATACTTATAGGCGCAGCTGCGTGGAGAGACGTGGGCTCGACCCACGTCCGAGTCCGTGACAGCCCACGATCCGACGTCTCAGATCGTGGCCCAGCTGTCAGAAAACTCTCCGTGGCGGGGCGGGGCGGGGCGGGGCGGGCGGCGGAGGAGGAGTGCGCGAGGGCCTCTTCTCTTCTCAAGCTCCAATAGCATGTAGAAGAGAAACCCTTATAAACCACTCCAACTCTCCTTTCACTTCCGGGGTGGGACTAAACTTCCCACCACACCTAGTGCCATATAACCCACATGAGCCCTTAGAGATTTTTCAGAAATTGCAATATGGGCCTAGAGCCCATCTCAGATTTCAGCAGTGTATGCATCTAGCCGCTGGCTAGAATCGATCTAGTAGCTTGCTGGCTTGTATGTGCGTGTATTCTTGTGTGTACTTGCTACTTGCACACATTGATTAGCCCGTGGCTAGAATCGATCCACCGGGTGCAAATCGAACGCTTCGATCTTCGAACGCCAGCCGCGCCTCCCGCCCTCCCCTCACTTGGCACCTCCACTGTGTAGGTGCTCGTTGACCACGGCTGCCAGCCTGCCAACAGGTCGGACTTGCCCAGGTGCAGCAAGTTGCTGAGAAGCTCCCGCCATCCGTAGCCACTGCACCGCACCTCATCAGCCAGTGCTTGCCACCGTGCGGGTGGATCCGTTTGGGAGTGAACATGTGAGGAAGAGACAGGGAAAAGACATGCATATGACAGGTGGACCCATGTAGTAAGTGACAGTAGAGTTCAATCCGGGCTGGGATCGTGGCTTTCCTATTAGTACACCAAATAAGATTGTACTCATACAGGGTTTAGGTTAACTGGGATTTGTAAATACGGGATACCAACTTCAGAAATTTAAAGATGAAGGTTCATTTGCGTGGGTTCATACACTTCAGGGTTTATTTCAAACTTCACCCTAACGGCGGGCCGTGGACGCGTTCGGGCGGGCGGGCGGCGCCAGGGCACGAGCCGCCGCCCATCCGGCCCTGCCGCACGTGCTTTCCTTGAGATCCGGAGCTCTAGCCTCTAGCGTACCGGTACCAGTACACCATAGTCTGACCCACTGACACAGTACGATGCCGGCCGGCCAAGACCAGCAGAAAATCCCGTCTCTCTCGCCGTCTCCACGTGGCCTCTCCCCCTTCCGGTCTCCTTGCTTCCGATGCAAAGTGTGCAATTCCGAACTCTTCTAGTTGTAGCCTTGTAGGCCGGATGAGATCGCGACGTACGGACGACTGCTTTGCACCCCGCGCGAAGCTAGCCCGCCACGCCAACGCAGCCGGCCTCCCTCCGCCACCGTGTCCCGCCACGCGCCGCCCATTCGGACCCGCCACGCGCCCCGGCCGAATCCTATATACACACGTCGCTCTCCTCGCTCCCTCCCGATCATACAAACCTCGATCACAAGCCAACACCATTGATTCGCTAGCTACAGTATCTGCAGATAAGCAAACGATCGATCCGTGCAAGATGGACAACTCCGGCGTGATCTTCTATGGCGGCGCATACGCGACGGTGATGTCGGCGCCGCCGAAGCGGCCGGCGGGGCGGACCAAGTTCCGGGAGACGCGCCACCCGGTGTACCGCGGCGTGCGCCGGCGCGGCGCCGCGGGGCGGTGGGTGTGCGAGGTGCGCCAGCCCAACAACAAGTCCCGCATCTGGCTCGGCACCTTCGCCAGCCCCGAGGCCGCCGCGCGCGCCCACGACGTCGCCGCGCTCGCGCTCCGGGGGCGCGCCGCCTGCCTCAACTTCGCCGACTCCGCCGCGCTGCTCGCCGTCGACCCGGCCACGCTCCGCACGCCCCAGGACATCCGCGCCGCCGCAATCACGCTCGCCCGGGCCGCCTGCCCGCACGACGCGACGAGGTCCTCTGTGTCCGCGGCGTCTGCGCCGGCGCCCGCGATGGTGATCACGCAGGAGGCCGCGGCTGCGCCGTACGACAGCTACGCCATGTACGGCGGCTTGGCGGACCTGGAACAGCATTCCCACTGCTACTACGACGGGATGAGCGGCAGCGGCGACTGGCAGAGCATCTCACACATGAACGTCGCCGACGAAGACGGTGGCTACGGCGCAGGAGACGTCGCGCTCTGGAGCTACTGATCGAGTGGGATTGATCTGGCAGTTTGTTGAGCACGATTCGTTTGCTCCTGAGTCCTCCGAAATCCACGATCGATAGGGGAGTGTCGTATGGACGCACACCATATTCGCATGAGCTAGTTTCAAGCACGCGTACTCTGGTTTTCCATGTTCTTGAAAATTGGCGCTAAAACTACACACGTGAGCTAGTTTTGGTAGGGGTATAGTGCTAGGAAATATATGCAGCCAGTTTGCTGAGCGGTTACAGACAATTTATACCTCACTCGAGATTTTTTTCCCTTCCATGTAAATAGCTCTGTCAAAAGTAATATACTCTACCTTGTAAATACTGCAGATCCTTAATTTGATCTTTTTTTCTCTTTAAAATGATGAGAGCAATTATAAAGATTCACCAAAGCAAAGCACCTCAAACATAATAAAAGCTACATCGAGATTCATGAACAATCAAACCACTGCCGCCGCCAAAACAAGTTGTCGACATATCGTTGTCGCCGCTCCACCATGTCGATGAAAGCCGAACAGTCTTCGTACATGTTTCTCTAAGGACCGAGCTGCACTTGTAGCCGTTGAATCCTTTATTTGATATGAAGAATCTGACACGAAATCTCGTCGTTGCGGGTGCCTTGACCTCGCTGCCCAAGAAGCTGGCAGAACATGCCCAAGCTTCATCTAATCCATCCAGATGGACGAACATGAGAGGGATTGAAACCAAAAAAATTTAATCGAAGAAGCAGCGTCATCTGTCCAAGCGTTCCTCCTCGGAGGACTAAAATCCTACCTATTTACTAGTAGGAATCAAGGTATCAGGATTCCCCTCAGGGTCACCAACTACCAGAGTGGCGGGTAGAGAGTTGGTGAATCCATAGGGCCGCGAGCTGAGATCGAGAGGATGAGGGCTTTCCGCTTGTCACATTTCACCATAGTTATTTCCGCTACACTTCGGGACGCCTCCCATCAGCCTCAACCGTCCGCTCAACGCTATAGGACCGCAATCACCACTTGACCTGGACGACCATGAGCACACCCTTGTGTGCTCTTCTCTGCTTGGGGTAAGATCCAACTCACCGAGGGAAGGGGGTGTCCAGCTCTCCTCTCCCCTCACTTCCACAGGTGATAGGCGCGGAAGTCTTCCCTCCTTCTGGCCACGGCGAGCAGTGTGGTGGATCATGTAGCTTGACCATGTGCAGCGGCAGCGCGAGCGGTTCGGTTGGGTCCAGTCCAACAAGGAAAAGAAACATAATGAAAACTCAGCCGCCTATATGGCATGCTTGGTCAGTGTAGAATTGAAAAAAAAAACATGAAACTCAATTTGGCAATTTATGGCGCAATTAAGGTTAAATTGAGTAAACATGCCATACAGAGCGTAGCACAACTGTATGGCTACATAGACAGCCCCCATGGATTGAGTAATTTGTGCCCCTTGATTGTAGCTCTATAATCCTGGAATAAAACACTATTACCCTTGCGAAAATAATCAAGTACACATGTGAAAAATCTTGTGAGTAGGATAAATTCTGTTACGTGAAACTAGGGGCAAAAAGAGGGCGGGGCGTCGACCCGTTGGCTGGGCAGCTGGGGTTGCTGCCAGCCCATCCGAGTTCAAGTCTCGCCTTGAATGCGCGGTGCTCGCGGAGTTTCTTCTTAAAAAAATGCCAACAAAGGTCAGCCTTGGGTTGGTCTCTTTTTTTTTGGCTTACGAAGGTGCCGAGCGAGATGCGGGACTTCTTGTTGGGCTCGCCCACCTTGCGCCTCGCAGAAACCAGGGGCAAAAACGGAGTCCACTCTATAAAACACACGTGGCTATCTTACAATTTTCCACTTTATTTGGCAAGTGACCTCACTCTAAACTATGGACACGTGTCCCCTGGGAAGCGAAAAGCATAGCTCCCTGGACATCTTTTCATCGCCGTCCGGAAAGCGTACTGTACTGTGACTTGACTTGTCTCTTTCCGTTCCGTTCCGTTCTCTCTCTCCGAATAAACAACGCGAGCGAGCGAGGGAGCGAGACGTCTCGGCATGCGACGTGCCCAAGATTCATTCACCGACCGAATCTACCCTGCCCTGCGTGCGAGGACTACATACGTCACGTGACAGTTCGTGCTCCGCTGGGCCGCCCGCGCAAACTTAACGCGTCTTCGTGCTGCCCGATCATGGCCGGTGCGAATAACTAATCGACGCTTGCCCGACAACTGTTATTCCTAATCGCCTGAAGAATTAGGCTCCGTGGAGTAGCAGTACGTCGCACGTGCACCGCCCGTTGAACGAAGCAAGTCCAGCTGACACTCATCACCGGCTGGCACTCCGCCTCCCCACTCCACTCCAGAGCTTGGATGCGATGCAACGGCGCGTCATGCTTGCGATGTCCGAGTGCAGACTACCCACTGTAACATAAATCTCGCATCATTCCATCCAAAGCCCGCAGGCACAACAATGGGGCAAAATTGTTTGTGTTCTTTCTTCCGGATGAAATAAACTATTTGGACGAAATTACTTGTCGGGATCTACTCCGCACTTCTTTTTCTCCCTTTCCTTTTGTTGAGTTTTAAGAGTGCAAGGTTGATGATTTTTTTTCTTTTTGAGACAACAAATAACACCTCTTGTGCAGTAGTAAATAACTGAGCAGTTACACCAAAGCTCAGTGGCAACAAAATGAAGTCTCAGCCAATTTTTATTTCATGTACCCTACTCCAACACATGGTAATAACTAATAAAGCAGAGCTGGTCTCTTATTACTCTTACTCCAACACATGTTACAAAATTCCCAACCAACCAAAAAATACCAAGAAATTTCAAGAAAAAAATAAGGAGGGAAACAAACAGGCTGATGCAATTCGCATTCCCGTTCCCTCTCTGCTTTACGGCCACATAAATAATAACACTACTAGTACTACTTGAGAACTCTGCTTCTTCTTCTTTATCCTACGCTGATGTTGTACAGCAGCCCCATCGGAGCAAGCCAATCGGGCTCGAGACTAGCTCAATCGAGCGGCTCGATCAGTAGCTCCAGAGCGGGACCTCGCCGGCGCCGTACCCACCGCTGCCGTTGCAGTCGTCGTCGGCTCCGTCCATGTGCGAGCCGCTCTGCCAGTCGCCGCCGGCGGCGCTCATCCCGTCGTAGTAGTAGGAATCCTGGTCCAAGCCCCCAATGCCGCCGTACCCGTACTGCATCGGGTAGTCGTCGTAGTGCACCGCCGCGGACTCGTGCATCATCGTCATCATCGGGGGCGCCGGCGCGGACGCCACGGCGGCCACGGCCGACGACGAGGCCGGCGCGGCGGGGCAGGCGGTCTCGGCGAGCGCGATGGCCGCCGCGCGGATGTCGTCGGGGGTGCGGAGCGTGGCGGGGTCGACGGCGAGCAGGGCCGCCGAGTCGGCGAAATTGAGGCACGCGGCGCGGCCGCGCAGGGCCAGCGCGGCGACGTCGTGGGCGCGGGCCGCGGCCTCGGGGGAGGCGAAGGTGCCGAGCCAGATGCGGGACTTCTTGTTGGGCTCGCGCACCTCGCAGACCCACCGCCCGGCCGCGCCGCGCCGGCGCACGCCCCGGTACACCGGGTGCCGCGTCTCCCGGAACTTGGTGCGCCCCGCCGGCCGCTTCGGCGGCGCCGACGTCACCGTCGCGTACCCGCCCTGGCCGTTGTCGTCCCCGCCGCCGCCGTAGCTGTACTGGTCCATGGCCTTGCACGAGGTGGTATATAGCTGGTGTCGATGAGTCGATGTGTTTGTAACAATGGTGGTGAGTGAGGTGATGCTGGGTGGTTGTTTGTGTGGGTGAGCCTTGAGATGGGAGTGAGGAGATGGGGATGCATATATAGGATTCGGCGGCGGGAGGGGGGGAGAAATCAAGGTGGGTTTGAATTGGGGGGTAGGGGCGGCGCGTGGCGGGAGATGGGGGAGTGAGGTGTGAGCTGGAAGTGTGTTGAGGGCGCGGGGAGCAGAGGCCGCGAGACGGGTGGATGGATGGACGGATGGGGAAAGCGTGTTGGCGTCACCGGAGTTTCCTTCGGCCGGGAGGGATGCATCGCGCTCGGGGAAGGCAAGCAGACCATCTGGATATCTATTTCTGGAAGGGAAGGAGGCGGGAAGGGGGGAGGGGAGGGCCACGTGGAGATGGCGACAGGGGATGCCTTTTCCGGTCCTGTGGGCGGCTGCAAATCGGTGCCGCCGCCCGTACCTTGCCACAGTGGTGCGCCATGCTCCTGCTTTTATATGCCCCCTATGTTCTGAATTATTTATCTTATTATTAAATTTTTATAGATACAGATGTATCTAGACACGTTAAAAATACGATAATATGAAATTAGTTTGTTTAAAAAACCACTCGTAATTGTTATAGATGCGATGAGACTTGGATCTACTAATACAAAGAAGATTCATCATAGCAGTAAATAAAGCATCCAAAATGTCATAAAAGTTACATTGAGGTCTCTAGACCACTCAACAACCACTGTTTATGTCACATCGTTGTCATCGCTCCCATGCAGGAGACATCCTACCTTGTCGACGGCAACCAAAAAGTCTTTGAGCATGTGCCTTTAGGGATCATCATCGCGCAGCCACAGTCGTCACTGTTGAACCCTTAAACTGATCTGAAGAACCTGTCAGCAAATCTCGCCGTCGCGGGAAGAAACGCAAACCTCACCGTCTTGAGGAGCCAAAAGACATCAGCCGCTAGAGCCCGGTCTACACCGCCGCGGCGAACGAGCACGACGAAGATCGAATCCCGAAAGAATGACTCGAAGATATCATCTAATTTATGGTCAAAGTTTAGTGTTGACATGCGGGCGCACCTTATTCTTTGGAATGGAGAAAACTTTCTCTTGCAGAAATTTATCTATAATTTTACTTTGGGTAGCCTTTAAAATTGCATAAATACATCTAGAAAATAAACTTATACTCCATCTGTTCCTAAATATAAGTCTTTTTAGGGATTTCAATAAAGACTACATACGGATGCATATGGACATATTTTAGAGTGTAGATTCACTCATTTTGTTTTCATACATAAGCCTGTATTGGACGTGAATTTTTGGGACATGCAGCCAAGCGCTGCCGTAATCCCGAGCGTCCATGTGTGCGTCGTGATTGCTATTTATTATAGGCCCAGTTGAAATACATGACACGTTAATTACCAACGGTAGTGAATACGTCACGGTATATGCACTGCCAATGGACAGGCGACATTTATAATCGTATGAATACACTTTGTCTGTTAGCGACCCACGCGCACGCCCCGTTTGATGGCATAACTGCTTGTAGCTTGCACTGTAGATCTCCTCCAAGCCGTCTCCTGTGGAAAAAGAAAAACAGAAGCAGGGGAGGAGATGGGTTCTGCACAGACAGAGATCAGGTTAGCCCATCCTAGCCATTATCTGATTATGGGGGCAAGCAACGGATCTGTGTGCTCGGGAGGGATCACACATGCGTTGACAATGTTGATTCATCTAGGTGTCATTTGCTATCCATACAATATGGACTCGCTCATACGTACTATTTTTTTCTGTTTGACAATGTGTGGACAGAGAACACTAGCTGCATGTGTTCACCAGCTTCTTGACCGTCAGCATGTAACCGATATCCAGGTCTTGAATGCCATCAATTTGGATGTATGGGGCTGCGTTCGCTTGATGGTGCATTTGAATTCAGCCAGGCATTTATCGTGCATGTGAAATATGTATTAATGTTCCCTCCTGAGTGTGGCCGACATGTATGGACGGGAGACCTAAAGAGTTGCTCCGGGACATTGATGAACACATGAACGACACTAGGACATGAACATATAATAATGGTGTTGGTGTTGGAGGAGCTGATGGAGATAAAAATACTAATGCTACGGCGTAGAGGATTGAGAGAGAGAGAAAAGAAAGGACGAGGGATATGAACTGCAGTATTGCTACGACTCTACATCCACATTTTTTTTGAAAAGAAGCCCTGTATCTTCATGTATGAGTTCTAGTTAGCTATGCACATGAACAAAATGGATGAACTAGAGAACAAGGATGAGCAGAATGCACGCATGAACTGGAGGTGGTGGATGAGTGAGAGAGAAGCTGCTGGATGGGGATAAAATGCAGAAGGTGGTGCAGACTGCCGATTAACTCCTCTCACTAGTAGAAAAAGGGTCAAATGTGAAGCACATTAGTGCCGGTTTGAATTTGAGCCGGCACTAATGTGACCATTAGTGCCGGTTCCAACGGCTAGGCGGGCGGGCATCATTAGTACCGGTTCGTGGGCAACCTTTAGTACCGGTTCATGCCACGAACCGGTACTAATGAGGCTGTGTCAGGCTATGGTCAGGCTGGGGCCCCCACGAAGACCTTTAGTACCGGTTCATGCCCTGAAACGGTACTAGAGTTTCTTAGTAAGCTGATTTTTAGTCCCACCTCGCCAAGGGAGAGACAGTATGAGCGGTTTATAAGCCGTGAGTGCACAGACAATGACGAGGAGTTGCAATGCTCACCTGCATGTTGATTAGCTTCAAGCCTTGCGGAATAGCATAGATTGCACTGAGCTATGTGCAGTGCAGTCTACACTATTCCGAATGGCTTGAAGCAAATTAACCAGCATTGCACCTCTTTTTTATATTTTTAATAACTTATTTGAACTCCAGACTTCTTTTGTGTTCAGTATGAAGCATTCAAAGCGACGTCATCAATTTCCAACATGTTCTGACATCATTTGTTGTTTTTCGGTCATTTACCTAATTGTTTAGAAAGCTAAATGACCGTAAAATTGAAAATCACTACAAAATGAATTCTGAAAATGTTGAAACTTGGCATGGTATCATCATTTCACCCGCATAGCATGTGCGAAAGAGTAGAGAGGGTCACGGCAAAAACTGGACGCACTTCGTGTACAAACTGGACAAACTCTTTCGGAGTATTAGGGTTTCGGACGAGAACTCATCTGTTACACGACCAGTTCAATGTTTTTTAAATTATTTGAACTCCGGACTTCTTTTGTGTTCAGTATGCAACATTCAAAGCGACGTCATCAATTTCCAACATGTTCTGACATCATTTGTTGTTTTTCGGTCATTTACCTAATTGTTTAGAGAGCTAAATGACCGTGAAATTGAAAATCACTACAAAATGAGTTCTGAAAATGTTGAAATTTGGCATGGTATCATCATTTCACCCGCATAGCTAGTGCGAAAGAGTAGAGAGGGTCACGGCAAAAACTGGACGCATTTCGTGTACAAACTAGAAGTAGAAGAAAATAAATAGAAAAAAAGAAATAATGCAGAAAAGAAAAAAAAACTATACAAAAAAATTACTCAAAAATAAGTAATGCAGAAAAAAAACTATATAAAAAATTACTCAAAAATAAATAGAAGAAAATAAATAATGTAGAAAAGAAAAAAATATATAAAAAATTTGTTGGCGCGCAGCCCAGTGGGCCTGCCAGACCTATGGTGTGCAAATGCAGGCCCAGAAGGGCCAGCAGACTCACAGGGCAGCGCGCCCTAGTTAGGCCCAGAAGCCTGCTATATAGAGAAGCTCAAAGGAGCAGCCACGGTTGGGTTTATAAACCAGTGCGGCTGTCCTTCGCTCGGCGAGGTGGGACTAAACATTGTGCACCGCCGGTGGCAGCGCACAACCATTAATACCGGTTGGTGGCTCCAACCGGTACTAAAGGGGGGGTCTTTAGTACCGGTTCGTGGCACGAACCGGTACTAAAGGGGTCGTTTCCCGCCCCTTGGCCTGGCGAAAATTGGCCTTTAGTACCGGTTGGTGGCTCCAACCGGTACTAAAGACCCCTCCTATATATATGGCACTTACAAAAAATCAGTTTAATTGACCACCAGTACTTTTTCTCGATTCAACTTCTTCGCCGCGCCCGTCGCCCATCGCACGCCGCCCTCTCGCCCCCGCCGCGCCCGTCCCCGTCGTCGCCCGCCGCCGCCCGGCCGTACGCCGCTGCCCCCCGCTCGTACACACACACACACACCACACCACACACACATTGTTTTTACTTATTTTCTATTTTCTGTTGTTTAGATTAATGTTAGATAAATTACGTAGATAATAATGTTAAATGTTAATGTTAGATGAATTATATGGAAAGATGTTAAATATTAATGTCAAATATATTTTACATGAATTAGAACAAGTTGAACTAGTTGAATTAGTATAGCTAGATATTAATTAGGTATATATATATGAGATTTGAACTAGTTGAATTAATATAACTAGTTTATTTTTAGTATGAAAATTAATAGAACAAGTTTATTTTTAGTAAGAAAATTTAGGTATATGAGATTTGATGATCTAATCAAAATATTACTATATAGAACTACCTACTTTATTTTAGTAAGAAATTAATAGAACTAGTTTATTTTTAATAAATGCTTAGTTGAATTAATAGAACTAGTTTATTTAGTTGAATTAATAGAACTAATAAGTATTCAATGTTTCACCTATATATGAACACATGTTAGATATTAGATATAAATTATATGTTAGATATATATTTAATTTAGTTATATGAGATTTCATTATCTAATTAACATCTTATTATATAGAACTAGCAACCTTATTTTTAGTAAGAAAATTAATAGAACTAGTTTAGTTGAATTAATTAGTTGAATTAGTTCAATTAATTAGGTATATTCTTCGTAAGTGCTTAGTTGAATTAGTTTAATTAATTAGTTGAACTAGTTGAATTAACAGAATTAGTTGAATTAATAGAACTAATAAGTGTTTAATGTTTCACCTATAAACATAGGAATGTCGTCTGACGACGAACACGATTTCATTATGTGCGAATACTGCGAAGACCAGCGCGGCCTGTGCGGCAGAAATTTTCTAGTTGATGATAGACGCTTCAGCATCAAGCTGGATGAGAACTTCGAAGTGGATACAGTAAGTCACAACGACAAATCTTTTTTCGTAATTAAGCATGACTTATGCTTCATTTGCTTCACCTTTTAATTTTAATTTTTCACTATTCTACTAGCGTATCCCCTGCCATGCAAGAATTTTTGTCTTGGATAAGATAGGTTTCAGTCCTAACGAAACTATGGAGGTAAAAATAGTTTACTTGAAGACCGAGCATGGTTATACCTTCAACGTCAAATTATACAATGCAGACACATACACCTATTTTGAATGCAAAACTTGGCAAGCAGTATGCAAGGCTTATGCATTTGAGCCTGATATGGTTATCACCTTTGATATTCGTCCGGAAGATGATATTGAAGGTAATAGAGACATCTGGGTCGATGTGCAGACGCCTCCAGTTCTATCATTATGTGAGTTTCTCAACCATATTTATGTCTTCGATATGAGATTATTTGAACCAGTTGCATAATTAATAGATCTCAATTTATATTGACAGCTTACTTCCAATCAAGCAAACATGTCCGGCGCTTGGTAGACAGGACCGTCCACTGTCCTGGGGCTGAACTAAACTGCGAGGAGACAAGTCATTATGTTTCATGGCTTGAGGATCTTGATGCTGTCAAGAAAAATTTCTTTCCTGCACTTAGAAATGTTAGTACTCAAAACGTACGACCAATAGTGTTCGTACTGAACTACGGTCACATATATTTAGGAAAGATGGTAACATTTCTACTATTTCTTCTCAGTGCATCTTTTGCATACATTATTTTTTTAAGCTAAACTTCATTGCAAGTATGTTACTATACGATGTTCTTCAACAGGGACTCCCGATGAATGTTGTGCCTGATTGGATCGAGACTAAAGGTACCATGAATATTGTTAGCTTACGGCCAAGATATCCTACAATGCACTTTAGTGCATTCAGGATTTCTAATAGCGATGAATGCTTAATAGTAAAAGACTGGAGCAAAATTGTGAACGATCACAAAGAAGTACTAGGGGGCAGCAATCAGAAGCGCAACCAACGATTAGGAGACAGGTTCATCTGCATGCTCCAATATGATGAATCAGCAAAACTATACATGTTCTATGCTATTTTACCTGAGAGAGAGCAGCAGGAGTGATTAATTAGCTAGTTCCTGCTCTTAGTACTTGTCCTCTCATGTCCGTGTTCTTCGTCCTGAACTTAATCTCAAAGAGTGATTTGCTTTTGTGGTGTTATGAACGCTTATAATATCATTACCATGTTGAACTCGGTGATATATTTGCTATGAAAACCGTTGGTGATGATATATATGATGCAAGAGTTTTTATATTAATTAATATGATGATGATGAGTTATTATATCATTTATGAAAGAAATTGCATATTAGTTTCAACTGGATGGATTCTAGCTAAGTGATCAAGAATATGCCATATCCATATTACCTCGATCACTTAAGTAGGTGATCAAGTATATATAATATGGATATGACATATACTTGATGACTTAGCTAGGATCCACACGCATCCAGTCAAACTAATCACCTAATGATTTAGCAACTCATTATAATGTAAAACAATCACTAAATTAAATTGAAAACACAAAATTAAAGTAAAAATAAAAAATAAAACCAAAACACACCCAAACATTTAGTACCGGTTGGTGTTACCAACCGGTACTAATGTCCTACGCGCCCACGGAGCTGTCTCGTGCCACGTGGTTGCCCTTTAGCACCGGTTCGTGCTGAACCGGTACTAAATGGGGGGCCTTTAATGCCTACAATTTAGTGCCGGTTATGTGATGGGACATACATACTTATTGTGTGGTGGGGCATTCACACGTACTGGCGGTGTCATACATGGACAATACAACATTGACACACTGCCAAGAAATCAATATACATGGCTCGTTGTATAATTACTGCACTGATCTTTGTGCAGCGAACGGATGAGATACCATCCCCGCGTGGCCGCATGTCTACCCGTGATTTATCGGTATTGAAATCTCTAGAAAAAACTTATATTTAGAAACAAAGGAAGTATTATTCATTCCGAGGCTCTATCCACGTCTGAATAAACATGTTCACAAATTACAATCAATTTTGAAAAGTACCACTTACACTTTTTTTAACCCAGTTGCATCTTTTTATATAATTTAGATTATGCATGAGTATCTCTATTATCTTTTAAATTATAGTTTTTGTTAATGCCACTAAGTTCATCCTGAACTTCATCCTAATCTCATCATCCACCCAAGATTAAAGTGCCGCCCCTCAAAGTGCAATGCTAAAACAACACTTGTGCACATATAGTTGTTGCAAAGAAAAGAAATGGCTAGGGGCTAGTCGACTGTTTTTTTTGGGTCACTCAATCTGTTCCCGGCCATTGGATGGGAAAGGGGCGGCCAACTCTTTCTTCTACCTCCTAAAAAAATTGTTCTCTTCCCCCACGATCTCAATCTCTGCCACCCACAACTGTCGCCCGAATCGCCTGCTACCGCCGCTCGCGCCCCGTGGCGCTCCCGCACCAGCTTCGCCGCCCTGCCCTCCTCACAACCTCTCCCCACCGTCGTGCTGGCACAGTCCCCGGCCGCCCCTCTAACCTCAGCGAACCTCCAGATTATTCTAGCGAACCCGCACTTTCTCAAACACCCCTAACTTAGGTAATGGGGTTGCCTGCCACTCTAAGAACTTAGATCCAGAGGCTTCTCCTTCCTTCCCTTCGGTGGCTGCTTCCTTCATGCGAAATTGCTAACCTAAAAAACATTTTAAGCAGCTAAAACCGGGGGGAAAATTGACGGTGTGTGTGTACATTGTACTATTTTTACAGAAGATTTTTAGGTAGTAGAAAAGAAAATATTATGTTCAATCTTTTTTGCGGGTATAAATTTAATTCATCTGCTTGCTCAAAGAATGAAATTCCCTTTTCTTCATCTTCTTGCTTAAAAAGAAAGAACTCTCTTGTGTCCCCAACCACATATGTACTGCTGCTTTCCCAAAACATCGAGGCTACAGACAAAACATGAGGAGACTAGTATAGGATCTCACATTAGGTGAGAAAAATGAGATTAGTTTTTTTTAAATACAAAAGATGTTCAAATATTCTTAAAAAAACTGCAAACATACATCAATGATTTATATACAACCTAAAAAAAAATCCAGCTCCTAATTCGACCTAGAGTACTAAACAAAAAAAAGACAAAATTCAATGTGAATAGTGTTATAATACTATTTCACCCAGAGGTGCGGCTATTCGCATTAGAATTTGTCTTTTTTAAATCTCCAAATGTATATTCATTTTTGAGCATATTTTTTCGGAATTGTAGACATATACCCCGCAGGCATGTTGTGAGATAATTTCGGAATGTCTGACTATGAATTTTTATGGTTGATCTCACCTAATAGGAGACCGTATATGTAGTAGTCTTCCCAAACAAAGCATGACGCGATGGTGATGCCATGGACAGGCCCCGCATGGGGCAAGCGTGACGCCCGTTCACAGTACCACACTCCCGCAGCGTGGGCACGTGAGGAGGCGGTGCCGCTATACTCTACAGCGGAATCGCACAGGACAGGCGGCGGCGACCCGCCGCTGATTCGTTGGCCAGACCCAGACCGCGCGGAGACAGGCCCGCCGTATGGCCCTCGCGCCGCCCGCGCAAACGCAGGCCCGAACGCGTGCACGCCCGTAGCTGCGTGGGACGGTGACTGACTCGACCGCTCGCTCGAGTGGCCGGCCGCGCGGTTGCCCACGCCGCGATGACGGACCATGACGGCCTCGCCAGCAGCTTCGCGGCGCACGTACACGCGCCCGCTACGACGTGGCCCGGCCCGGCGACACGACCGAATCCCCTCTCGTCACCAACCCAATCCGCCACGTGTCCGTCTTTCCGGTTCGTTGTGGCCTTTCTTTTAAATAAAAAAGAACCGTTGTGTGTGCCCATTTGTGCTGCCGCATTTGATTGATGGGGGACACGAGTCGCTAGGGAGGGTCTCCACGTGCCAGCCTTCAAGCCTGCCTTGAACCGGCTGTGGCCTTGTGGGTGGTCATTCTCTCTTGGCTGGGTCCACGCTGGCCCTACTAGCTAGGTCGATGTGTCCCTCCGAAGCAACCTATGGACACATGCTGAATCCCCGCTACTCATGCATAAGGAGATTCGGAGTTGTGTTTTTTTTTTGGATAATACGCAAAACTTGCCCGTATTGATAGAAATAGTTAGATGAGTATAACACGTGGTACAACACATGACACACGCGCAATGGGGCGTGGACATGGTGCTCAAAGTGGAGAGACATAAGGTGCTCGACCCAAGCAAAGAAGAACACAACTAACCTTGTCGACCAGAGAAGCAACCCAACCAACAACTAGATGACCAAAAGCTCCCAATCTAGCACCGAGCACGCCGCGAGCAAGCAAGACGACACCTTCATGAAGAAGAACGGTATTGAGACGTTGTCGTCGTCCAATCTGAAAAACCGCCCCTAGGGTTTTTTCCTGATGCTCGAAGAGGGGCACAGAAAACGGCCATGGTAGCGCCTCTAAGAAGGGGACGACACACTCGGGCGTCGGCGCTACCAGCATAAGATGCAGGGGTTTCTCCTTGGCCAATTCCGAGCAATACCAAGCCGTCGGAACACGAATCTGAGAGGAGGTCGTCGGGCGTTGGCTAGAGTTGCGGCTGCAGGAAGGTGAGCCATGACCGACGTTGAAGGAGGCAGCGGGCGCCGCTGGACATGCGAACTCCGGAAGAGGGCGAGGTTGCGTGGCTGCACGGAACGAATTTCCTTTTTGTTCGTCAGCTTGCTCAAAAATAAACAACAAAATTCCTTGTGTCCTCAAACCGCATATGTAATGCTGCTTTCCCAAACACATGGAGGCCGGAGACAAAAGGGGTGTTTATTTTCATGGACTTTTTTGTGTAGGGACTAGAAAAAGTCCCTCTTAAAGACTTTTTTACTAAACGGGAGGGGCTTTTTAGGGACTAAACTAGGCATTTGGGTTTAAATGAAGAAGACACTCAAAGAGAGTCTTTTGGGACTTTTCTAACAATGCCCCTTCATATATTCATTGGTCCGCCATTCCATGGTGTTGTTTGATTGTTATTTTTCTACTCCTGTATGGCAACATGAAGGCTGGAGACAAAGCGTGACGTGATGGTGCCGCCATGGACAGGCCCCGCATGGCCACACGCATGGGGCAAAGCGTGCCGCCCGTTCACATCACACTCCCGCAGCGTGGGCACGTGAGGAGGCGGGGCCACTCTACTATACAGAAGAGGCACACAGGCGGCGGCGACCCGCCGCTGATTCGTTCGCCAGACCACATGGCCGGGCCGTGCCCTCGCGCCGCCCGCGCAAACGCGTGCGCGCACCGCCGCTACGCTCCGACTAGCTGCGTGGGACGGTGGCTGGCTCGACCGCTCGACTGGCCGGCCGCGCGGTTGCCCACGCCGCGATGACGGACGATGACGGCCTCGTCCACAGCCACGACGAACGCCACGCGCGCGCCGCCTACGACGTGGCCCCGCCTGGCGACACGACCGTATCTCCTCTCGTCACCAACCCAATCCACACGAGTCCGCCTGTCCGGCTCGTTGTGTGTGCCCTTTTGTGCTCTCGCTTTTGACTGATGGGGGACACGAGTCGCCAGGGAGGGACTCCACGTGCCAGGACTCAAGGCTACCTTTAACGTGTCGTGACGGCGGATTGGGGGGCTGGATGGATGTGCTCTATGCGACCGCGCCATACGTTTCCGTGGTCGGTCACGGCATCTTTGTTATCAGGAGTCGGGGCATTGCTTATCATGCTTCGCATCGGCTTGATACTACATTTTAAATTAATAAAATTGCCTTTTATTCAAAATAAAATATTTTACAAAACATATTTTTACTAGTGTGTTTACATGTATTCTTTAATCCATTACACTAATTTTGGTGTATAGCCTATACGTTATATAGAACTAAAGCCACAAAAGTATAGGATTATGATTCAGCCTAACATCAAATGTAATTGTTTCCATGGTTTCTCCCACATTGGTTAAATCCTAGATGGACCATTGACTAGTCGGTGTTATAAAATGGAATGCATATGGTATTTAGGTTTACTAACTTAGTTCAAAATAACTCAGAAATTTTTCTGCCAGCAAGCAGCAATTTTTTCTGGGCCACCGCTAGTAGAAAGGGGAGAAATAAGGATCGATATGTCACAGTTAGAGAAGTGGTACTGGATTATTTCTATGTTTCATTAAAGAAAACATGTGCATGATCAAACAAACGAGTAAATGTTTGCTTGCTAGACATCTAAAAATTGAAAATCAAATTTGTAGAAATAAACCCACACCACAAGCTAATTATACACAATATGTAGTTACAAATAAATATGATCTAGCACCGGCTAGTGTAGTTATTAGCAGCTAGTCTATCTTCGGTAAATACCGTATAAGTTATACTGAAGGCTATTTAACATAAATGCTGTTATTTTGGTACAGGTAAAAATATAGACATGCATCACCAACAAAGTATTAAATCTATTGTAATAGTCCCATTGTAATATGTAAGACTTGCTTGACCCAAATATAAGATAAACTCATATGTTGTAGATTTATTGAAAATCTCCTCGTAAACACCTTATGTACTCGAATTTTTCTATTTGCATACTTCTAATCATAAACTAGAAAGTGATTATGGAGATATTTATTATACCATGCATTGAAAATATCACTATCAAAATATTTAAAGTTACACACAAAGATATAAAATGTATTCATGCAAATGCTATAAAATAGTATGAGAAGGTGTGCAATTTGTCTTGGTTTTTCCTCCCATTTAATGAATTTTTAAGATAAAATAAATTAAAATAAAATTACCTTTTGAATGTAATAGTTAACACGATATATTAGATATGGGTGTGATTTTCCAAAAATAATTTGCATAATGGTTAGTACAAATAATGATATTTATTAATATGACCTAAATTTAGTTTGATTAGAAACACGAGAAAGCGCATTCGGTATTGCAGAGCGCACTGCTGGATCCAACGGCTACCAAGCATGTATCAGTTTAGCGGCTCCAGCGCAACGACATGTAGATTGAGGTGGGTATCGATGTATAAGAGATGAGATGGATAGTGCTAATAAATTAGGAAGAAGTTGAATTTTTTTATTAAATATAAGAATAAATATACACAGAACTAACTTCCCATGTTGCGGCCACATAGATTCATGTTTTTTATTGGTTTTCAATGCTTGCCGCTGCACAAGGTTCGCTCTTGTGTTTTTTGACTCATGCTCAGAGCGGATGCTGCTGACTACAGAACGTCCCTCTGCACATCGGCCGACATTTGGAAAGCTTGTGCCTATTTTCAGAGGTTTACGCGGTAATGGGATCTTTTATAACACCAAATTTATTTTGACTGGGGTTTCGCCACATGAGACACCTATTTATGCATGCTCCTGAACCTTCACCACCCCAACAACTTGTTGTCATTGTCGCAACAAATGTCAACCCTGAGTTGACACACACACATATATTGTAAATTTAATGAAAAAACAAATGATGTTAGGCTAAACGATTTGGAAAATCATTATGAGTCCGATTGGTGCTCTAGTTGCTTGTGCGCGTCCTACAATATTGTCGTATTTGGTGTTATGAAAAAGGACGACACTAGGCATAGTGCCAGACAACTAGGGAGTGCGATCGGTCATCCCTATATCGGATGATCGCGTTTTTCCACCTTTGGATTGCTCTGCATGTGTTTGGCACAAACATGCCTTTTCTATGCCTGAGATGCACCGAGAGATGGAGAGAGCGAAGCAATCCCTCACGGATATCCTATATTCAGAAAGGAGATGTGAATGATGGATATGGCGACAGAGGTTGCATTCTTTTGAGAAACAAAGTGCAGACATATATGCACGCACACTCCCTCTATTGATGCCTATGTAGGTGAAGGATGGATATATGCACGTACATCCTACCCATACGTGCATTTTCGATAGACCGAGTCGGTAGATCTTAAGATTGACGAATTAGTAACGTACACATTGCGTTTAAAGAGCACGCCATACTATTAAATGAGTAGCACTAGAAAGCCTTTTTTTTTTTATAAAAATGATGTCACCCATGGCAAGTCTGGGACTTAAACCTCGATGGACAGATCTCACCACAAATAACCTAGCCATCTGAGCTAAGGCTGCATTTTTTCTAGCTCTTGTGGGCGGCTGGAAACCGCTTGTACCATGTCCATTCCTTGTTAAATCCAATTTATTTATCTCATTAGCATACGTTTACAAATCCAGTTGATGTGATTCATGGGTGTTAATCGACTAATTAACTCCTCACCGGTTTACCGCCGGTTCAAAACTCAATAACAATACACATTTTCTTCTATTTTTTGGTGCGATTAGCTCTCAGTCGGGATAATTCTAAGGCAATTTTATAGAATCGTGCATACGTATGTGAAAAATATGTTCTAGTATGTTGCTTGTGAATTAGCCAACCCTAGTGTCTGTATTGACACTGAATTATCTCTTTTGCTGCGTTTCTTCTGCTACCATTTAGTACTGGGATATGATTTCCCTGAAGATTTTTCTGAACAAATACTTTCATTTGCCCAAACAATGAAAATTCGTGTGCTAGATCTGTTGGGGCTGATCCATGAAGTGATTGTGTCGTCGTGCACAGACAAGCCGCTTGGGAGGCAAGCGTGACGCCCGTACACGGCACGCTCATTCCCTCCGAGCTCGATCGCTCTCCCCGCGCGGCGGCCGGAGCAGTACACGCGGACGAGTATCACATTGTAATCCACCTGCCAGCCGATTCATAGCTTCTTTGGGCACGTGACGAGGCACCTTGCCGCCCCACTCCACACCCCGACAAGCACACAGGCGGCGGCGGCGACCCGCCGCTGATTCGCTCGCCAGAGCCCGCGGAGGCAGGCCGTATGGCCGGGTCGTGCCCCTCACACTCGCCGCGCCGCCCGCGCAAACGCGTCTACGGATACGCCACCGCCGCTAGGCTCATCCGTAGCTCCGTGGGGCGGTGACTCTCGATCGCCCGACTTGCCGGCCGCGCGTTTGCCCACGCCGGGATGACGGACGATGACGGCCTCGTCCACAGCCGCGACGAACAACACGTAGGCGCGCCGGACGATGACTACCGATAGATGGGCATGGGTTGCCACCCACCCTGCACGAAGCGGTTGCGCCCCGCCGCTGATTCGGTCGCCAGCGCACCGTATGGGCGGCACGTGGCCTCGCGCCGCCCGCGCAGCGCAAACGCAGACGAGACGCGGCCGCGTCAACTCACCGCCGCGGCGTGCGTGGGACGGTGGCTCGACTGGACCAGCTGCGTGCTGGCACCGCGATGACCCTCACTCCCTATGCGAGCTCGAAGGTCACCGCGTGCACAGTCTACGGCGTGGCCCCGCCCGACGACACGACCGGACCACCTTCTCGTCCTCACCTGTCACCAACCAAATCCACTGCGTGCTCGGTTGGTTATTCACTTCTCTGCTTCCGCCTATTTTTCGCGGGACACGAGTCGCTCTATCTGGACGCCACTGCGTGCCCGTAAGGTGAAAAAAAAACAAATCTGCTCTAGCCTTTTCAATGTCAAACGCTCCTAATTTCAAGAACTTCCAAAAAATATTGATATTTAGATTTTTTAAAGATTTCAACTTTTTGAAACTTGGACATTTTTAATATTCAAATAATTAAAACTTCACATTTTCAAAATTTTCAGGTTTTCGAATTTTAAAATTTAAAAACTTCACGAACCAATATGTGGTTGGATGGTTAGGAGGACACCGGCCCATCAGATCAGTTCAAGTCCTAGACCATAGACTGGCGTTTGCATTTTTCTGAATTTATTTCAGGCCTTCTACTGATGTGCATTCAGTGAGAGAAGACGTTCCTATCGACTACGAAGGCATCTGTGGCGACTTCATCAATCTCAAGATGATGTGCTGGCTCTGTCTTTTGGATGTGTTCACAGGTGTAGGGTGTGCGTGCGTGCTCTATAAGGGTGAGTGTATGTTCATATGTATGTGCGTCTGCTTCTGTATTGTGTTTAAAAAAACCCAAAACTTGACAAATAACTCATAGTTGTAAGGAGAAACGAAATCTGCTCTAGCTTTTGGAATGTTAAAAATTCCTAATTTTCAAAAACTTATGCCTTATTATGGTTTCTTTTCCTATGTAGAAATGATTTAGTTTTAACAGAAAAAACTATTCTCATCTGCAGGTTATCTTCCGCTGTACGTATTAGCTTCCTAAGTGGTCTATGTTACCGAAAAAACTATCAACCATTGTTTAAGACGGTGTGTACGCGGTTGGAGCGGGTGGTCATGTAGGTTTTATCAAATACGAGTCAAAGCACAATCTCTGGATCGATCCAGCACCACATTCGACACAGGCATATATAGTCTCGTATGACTCTATTGCTACGGATATGTTGGTTTTTTTTTTACTTTCTGTTGTCAGATTGTTGGTGTTTCGTTACGTGCATCTTAGTTATGGAGAGATTGAGTGTTGTCCATCATGATTTGTATCCGCTTGATACTACATTTTGAGTTAATAAAATCACCCTTTATAAAAAAAGAAATTTCACAAAGCAAATTTTTAGTGGTGTGTTCATGTATATCCATTAATCCATTACACTAATTTTGGTGGAGCCTAGATATTACTATAGAAAACTGACCGACAAAAGTAGATTATTAGGATTCGGCCTAACATAAAATTATCAAAATATCCGCAAAAACATAATTCAAAAAAAGTCAGAAAATTTGCTGCCAGTAAGCAACCAATTTTTCTGGGCCACCGGATGGGTAGGAAGGGGAGAAATAAGGATCGGCATGTGACCGTTAGGGAAGTGGTGCGGGATTATTATTATTTTCATATAAAAAAACATGCACGATCAAACAAATGAGTAAATGTTTGCTTGAAATTGAAAAACCATTTTTTTTTGAAATAAACCCACACCACGGGCAAATTATACACTATGTAGTTAGGAATAAATCTGATTTGGCACCGGCTAGTGTAGTTATAAGCAGCTACTCTATCTTCCATAAATACCGTATAACTTGTACCGAAGGCTATTTAATCTAAATGCTATTATTTTAGTCAAGTAAAAAAATAGACATGCATCACTAATAGAGTATTGAATCTATTGTAGTATGCAAGACTTGCTTGACCTGAAATAAGATAAATTTGTATGCTCAAGATTCATTGGCAATCTCCTCGTAAACACCTAATGTACTCTAGTTTTTTTTTCTATTTACATACATCTAATCATAAACTAAAAAGTGATTATGGAGATATTTATTATACCATACATTTAAAATATCTTTATCAACATATTTAAAGGTACACACAAATATATAAATTATACTCATGCAAATGCCACAAATTACTATGAGAAGGTGTGCAGTTTTGTGTTGATTTTCCTCCCATGTAAATGAATTTTTAAGATACAATAAATTAAAAATAATTTACTTTTCATTGTAATATTTAAGACAATATATTAGATCTAGATGTGATTGAGAAAAATAAGTTGTAGAATGGTTAGTATAAATAATGATATTTATTTGTATAGCCCAAATTTAGTTTGGTTTAGAGACACGAGAAAGTGCATTCAGCATGGGAGAGAGCACTGCTAGATCCAACGGCCACCAAGACTGTATCGGTTTAGCGGTTTCAGCACAACGATGGGTATGTAGAGGAGGACAACGATGAGTAAGAGATAAGATAAAGAGTACTACTTAGTTGGGAAAGAGATAGAGTTTTCTGTGTAAGTGGAGTGCAGACATGCATAAAACTAACTTCTCATGTTGTGTCCACATACATTTATGTTTATTTATTGAGTTTTTATTTAGAGAAATGTTTTTCGCTACATAGGGTCTGCTCCTGTGTTTTTCGAGTCATGCTCGGAACGGATGCCACCATATACAAGATGTTCCTCTACACCGGAAGACATTTGCACCAAGCCGGTGCCCAAGGTTTCACTGGTTTAACCGGTAATGACGTCTATGCATGGTAGCACCAGATTTATTTTGATTGTGGAGTTTGCCACATGAGAGAACCAGTTATGCATCCTCCTACTCCTATCACCACTGCAACATGTTCTAATTATTGTCGCAACAAGTGCCCAACCCCGATTCACACATCACACACAAACATATAATGTAAATTCAATGAAATCCGCAGGCTAGTTCGGCTAAACGATTTGGAAATCATTATGAGCGTGATTAGTGCTTTGCTTGCTTGCATGCGCCATGCATTGTCATATTTGGTGTTATAAAAAAGGACTACGCTTAAGCCTGGGAATAGTTTGGACTGAAACCTTAGTTTCAGTTTGGTTTTCCTGTTAGATTGTGTTTGGTTGGTTGAATGGGCTGAGAATCTAAAACAATTTGGTGTGGTTTGGATTTTATAAAATACTGGATTAGACTGGATTGGTTTGGACTCAAACGAGTTGGTCTCAAACTGTTTCAACCCGTGGACAAAATCCAGTCTCTCCATCAGATCGTACAGACGGCTCCAGTATGCTGCACTCCAGCATACGTACGTAGCTTAATCCATTCCATTTATCAACGGCGTGTGTGGAGACTCTGAGAATGAGTAGCCTGTCCACGGTCCCCATGGAGTACGCGCGGCCTGTCCAAATCCTGGGCGACCCCTACGACCAGGCGGCGGCAAGCTGGTCCCCGGGCTCTCCGTAGATGCCGGTCGTCAACGTGGCTAGTTTCGACGCCTTCGACCCAGAATTACTAGCGTTGGGTGCTTGTCCAACGCGTGCCTGGCCACTGCTCACCTGTCATGCATGTGGGCGGCCATGGCATCCCGGCGGACCTCATTGACGCATTGCAATATGCCGCCACGAACGACGCGCACTAGCCGGCGCACTCGCCCATGTACATTCATGTCTCCAAAAGCTTCCGGGTGCAACTCAGTGTGCTCGCGCCCCAGCTCCTCGACATCCTCTCCCTCGGACTCGGCGTCCTGGTGCCTAGCTAGAGCGCCGCCTCCGGCTCACCGTCCCTACTACCCATGAAGGACCAACTACTTGAAACTGAAGATCGACTACTACCCGCTATGTGCGCAGCCGGAGCTGTCGGTGGGCGTGGAGGCGTACATGGACGCCGGTGCGCTGTGCGCTCTTCTCCATCCTCACGGGCGTGGGTTGGCCACCACGCCAGCTTCTAATTGTGTCCACGGTTTCAAATTACAGTTTCAGTCTAAAAATGAAAGATGGTTTGGATGGAGCTGGGTAGAAAACGTGGGTAGTTTGGTTTGGTCTGGATTATGGTGGTTAAATTTTGGATTGGGTTGTTCTGGATGAAAGAGGTATAGTCGTATAGTTTGGGCTGGCTTCAATCTGGTTTGAAACTATTCACAGGTTTAACTACGCTAGGCATAGGGCCAGACAACGAGGGAGTGCGATCGGTCAGCTCTGTACCAGTTTACCGGATGATCGAGTTTGTCCACCATTGGATTGCTGTATCCTATGTTTGAAGCCAACATGCCTTTGCTACACATCGAGAGACAGAGAGACTAAAGCAATCCCCCACGGATATCCTATTTTCACGAATGAGATGGGAAGGATGGAGATGGCGATAGAGGCTGTCTTTTTTTTAGAAACAAAGTATAGACACGATGCACACATATATGCACACACACTTCCCGTATTAACGCATTCACGTACATTCTACCCACATGAGAATCTTTGATAGACCGAGTTGGTAGATCTGGAGACTGATGGAATCATCACATGCACATCATAGCTGACGGTCATACCATGCTACTAAATGAGTAGGGTCAGAAAACATGGATAAATCTAGAAAATATGCCTTTTTTCTAGCTCTTGTGGGCCGTTGGAAACTGCATATACCATGCCCATTCTACGTTATACCGAATTTATCTAGGGCTCCTTTGATTCAAAGGAATTCTTTAGGATTTTTAGAGGATTGAAATCCTTACGAATTTTTTCTATGTAGGCCCTTTGATTCATAGGATTGGATCCTATAAGAATTTATCCTATGGAATCTTTTGTACTCCCTCTGTTTAATTTTATAAGACCTTGAAGATATTTCAAACAATATACAAAACAACCCATTTTAAGCTGTCTGAAATTACTTGCAAAAGTGAACGGAGGGAGTACTGCATTCGAAATCTAACCTCCACTGCAACCTCTTTTTACAATTCCTTTGTTTTTCATGTGGCATCAAACACTCTTTGCTAATTTTATAGGATTCAAGTTGACATGCCACTGCAATCCTATACCTTTTCTATTCCTAGATTTTTAAAATCATGTGAATCAAAGAGGCCCCTATCTTGCCACGTTTGCGTCTATTTATTATTAGTGCTATATGATTTTCCAGCAGATTTTTCTGAACAACAACTTTCTTTTGCCCAAACAATGAAATTCCGTGTACTACTAGAATGCTACTCCCTTGAATGTGCTCCCGCTATTTCGCCGAGACACGAGTTGCTAGAGCGGGGCTCCACGTGCCGGGCTTCCATGGCTGCCTTGAACGGGTCGTGACGGCCGCGACGGGTGGCACCGGCGGATTGGGGGTTGGACGGGCACACGCGACCGCGCCGTACCTTGCCGTCGTCGGTCACTCTCTCCTGGCATCATCTTGACCGTATCGGTCCGAGGAAACCCAGGCACACATGCTGAATTGCTGAGTAGCACGTACGTAGTACTGGACCTCTCGGCACGGATCCAGGACGTGATGGCGTCGCCATGCAGCACAAACCAGCCGCTCGCGTGGGGCGAGCGTGGCGCCCGTTCACACCACACTCCCCTCTTGTCGAGCTCGCTCTGACCAGTGACCACCATACCTGCACGAAGCGGCTGCGATCCGCCGCTGATTCGGGCTCCAGCGCGCCGTAAGGGCGGCTCGTGCCCTCACGCCGCCCGCGCAGACGCAGACGCGCACCGCCGCTGCGTGCGTGCGTCGGACGGTGGCTCGACTCGACCAACTGCATGCGCACCCGCACCGCGAGACCGCCACTCCCTATGCGAGCTCGCAGGTCGCTGCGACCACCGCGTGCGCTGGCTACGACGTCGCCCCGCTCGACGACACGATGTCACGATCGGATCACCTCTCGTGTCACCAACCAAATCCACTGTGTGCTACGCCGTTGACAGAGGACATCGGTCGCTTCTAGCGGGACGCCACGTGCGGGGCTTGAAGGGATAGTCACAGTGGATTCGGCCGTTGAGCAGGTCGTGACGGCGGCGATGCATCGGTGTGGCAGTGCCGGATTCGGCCGTTGGGAATTGGGATGGATGGGCACCACGCCGCACGCCGCCATGTTCGGCTACTTATTCTCCTTCCTGGCTTCACGTTGAGCGTAAATCGACAGAGTGTTACGCTCCGAGCCAACTCACTCCTTGCACACGGGGCCATCTCAACCCGGGCCATCCAACACAAAAAGCACTGGCTGGCGGCTGCGATCAAGGTGTTCTTTCCTTTTTTTTCCAAGTCCATGCATAGTCAACCTGTCTATATTCCAAAGCTTTGGAAATAACTTACAGCTGTAAGTGGGAAACAAAATCTGCTCTAGTTTTCAGAATGTCAAATATTCCTAATTTCAAAAACTTCCAAAAATATTGATATTTTTCTTTTTAAATCATTTAACTTTTTGAAAGTTTGGGCATTTTTAAACATGAGCTCTTTTACGGTACCCTGGTACTCCCAAACGACACCCAGGAGTACCGTGCAGATCTGGCCGTCCGCACGGAGGGGCAAAGAAGTCATTTACCAAACTGCAGTCCGCATGCACAGACAGTCCAAAGCGCAGCATGGGCGATTGTGAAGAAAAAAAAACAGAACACTCGATCTAAATCCCATTTTGTTTCTGTGGTGGCGGCGTGACCCTCGCGATAAGGCCGTGCGGCGCCGACGTGCCGCCGTCGGACACCCCCGCTTGGGGCCGACGTCTCAGGGCCGACGTGCGCCGTTCCACACCCCCGTCCGGCCCGAAGATTGTGGCCGCCCGACATCCCCGAGCGCCGCCGTCCGACACCACCGCGCGCCACCACCGTTCGCTGCGCGGCGCCGACGTCCCGCCGTCGTACACCCCCGCTTGGGGCCGACGTGCGCCGTTCCACACCCCCGTCCGGCCCAGAGAGTGCGGCCGTCCGACATCCCGAGCGCCGCCGTCCGACACCACCGCGCACCACCGCCGTTTGCCGTCCAGGTCGACGTTCTTCGACCCCGCCACCCGAGTCCTGCCCTCGCCATCCCTCCAGCGGTTCCTGCCGCCGCCACCTGCCGACGCGCCCACACGCCGCATAATTTTAGGCTGCGCCGCCACCTGCCAGACAATCGCCCGCCGAATAATTAGAGAACAGGTTCGTCGCCCGTTTTTCTCCAACCATATCTTGCAATCTGTATGGATACATGGCCCATAAATTGATCTTTATCAGAGTATACAGTTATACAGTGTCATTCGTATTAGTTGAAATCATGGATCTCCTTCAATTTGCGTCAGATAAACTAGAATGTCATAAAGGGTGACACTGGTACAGCACAACCTATCCTTCAGATTTTGTATATAATGAATGTTGCAATGTATATAGAAGACATGTTATAATTCCTCTAGAATTTGTGTTAGTTTTCTGTTTAAATTTTCTGTTTATCTGAAGAATCACCTAAATTCAGACAGTTTATATGACATTGACAGAATAAATGCGCTAAGTATGATGCTTTAATAATGGCAGGTTTGGAGGATGGATGGTCATAGTGCTAGCTTGGAGGAGATAGAAGAATATCACATGATGGTTAGTCAGATATTTGCAAGCGAGAAGCAAGGTTACGAGCACTACAACAGATATGCAAGAGCAAAAGGTTTTAGTGTCAGATTGGATGACAAGGAGTACGTGAAGGGCACCAGATAGGTGAAAGCAAGACGTTTCTGCTGCTCTAAAGAAGGGCACCGATTGGAGAAGTACTTTCAAGCGACTGACCAAAAAAGGGAGCCACGGGCGCTGACCCGTTGTGGTTGCAAAGCTATGCTTGAGATCCAACATGATGCAGGCAGGGGTCAGTGGTTTGTTAAGAAGTTTGTTGATGTCCATAACCACCCGCTAGGCGACCCGGACCAATATGCTTTTCTACGGTCTCACCGTCGGATGAACGATGCTCACAAGGCTGATGCAGTGGAATACAGACTTGGTGGTCTCCGTACGTTCCAAATCATGAATGTGGCAGAGAAACAGAACGGCGGCTATCCTCATGTTGGGTATATTTCCCGAGACCTCTACAATTTCTTCGCTAGGTACAAGAAAAAAGAATCTTAGGCAGGGATGCTGACTTTGTGCTGAACCATATGAGAGTACAGGAAGAACGAGATGCTGAGTTTTTCTTCAAATACACCACAGATGATGAAGGACATCTTCGAAATTTATTCTGGGCAGATTCACAGTCTCAGATTGATTATGAAGCATTCGGCGATGTAGTTGTGTTTGACAGCACTTATCGGGTCAACCGCTACAATCTCCCTTTTGTTGCATTTGTTGGACTGAACCATCATCGTAGTACTGTTGTTTTCGGGATTGGTGTTGTTTCAGATGAGACCCACAAGTCATACGAGTGGCTACTTCAGACCTTTGTAGAGGCGATGGGTCATAAGGAGCCCATATCTGTTATCACAGATGGAGACTCGGCAATGAGAAAAGCAATTAGGAAGATTTTGCCAAGGACAGACCATCGGCTATGCAGTTGGCACATTGAGCAGACATGATACGCCACCTGCGTAATCCAATGCTTGATGACTTCAGAAAACTCATATACTGTCGAATGGGAGTTTACCAGTTTGAGAAATCATGGGCTGAGTTCAAGGCGAATTATGAGATCGAAGAGGAGAATGAATGGATGTCCAGAATGTACAAACTTAGGGAAAAGTGGGCCGCAGCTTATACCAAGGGACGATATTTCTTGGGTATGCAGAGCAACCAGCGTAATGAGAGTCTGAACTCTAGGCTCCACAATCATTTGGACCGGAAAATGTCGTTGGTTGATGTGGTGGAGCACACTGAGCATTGCATATCACGTATGCGGAGGAACGAGGCCGAGTTGGATGCAATATGTTCGCAGTCAGTTCCTTTCACTAGAATAGATGCTTGTCTGTTGGAGATAAATGCTGCTCATATTTATACACCAAAATTTTTCAAGATGGTAAGAGATTGTATCCGGAGATCATGTGCATGGGTGATTCAAGAGCAAACAACAGTAAATGACTTGGTCAGGTATGAAGTAGTGTTAAAAGATGGAGCGGAAGGAGGGAGCAGACGTCTGTTCTCTGTAGAGTGTTCTTTTGATGGTTCGTTGATGAATGGTGCCTTCTATCCTTGCCGTAAGATGGAGTGTGAAGCCATCCCTTGCGCGCACATTTTTGCTGTTCTGGTTTTCGTAGGGGTAGCGACCATTCCTCCATGTTGTGTTAGCAAAAGGTGGACAATGGAAACCAAGGCTGCATTCGTGTCAGTGAGAAATGCAAATACACATGTGTGGTCAGAAGAGATGAGTCGTTACCGTGAACTGAGAAACATAGCTAGTATGGCCCTATTCAAAGTATCAAAAAGCGGGGAGCGTTCGCAGCAGGTGAAAGATTATCTCCAAAGTATCATCGATGGGCCCATCGAGAATGATGATAACACCGAGGAGACAACATTTGGTCCTATACCCTCTCACTACTCTGCCGCAAGCCAAGCTTCAGCGGAGAGAGTCCTTGATCCAAAAATAGTCGACACAAAAGGTGCTCCATGCAAGAAGAGAATGAAGCCATTTCACGAGACGTTGAGGGAAACGAACGGGCGGAAGAAGAGAACTAGAAGCTGCGGCCAATGTAAAAGTTCCGAACATGACAGGCGGAAATGTCCAGATTTAGGGAAATAAAATTGATAGAAGCACAGTACCAAATGTAAGTTGATGTTCATGGCCTTTTTATGGATTTGGGTTTGAAGTATGTTTTTCTTTTTTATATATCATACAATATCATATTTTAACTTATATGCAGATGGTATACACGCGTGCACCGAAGTTATTTCAGCTGGCACAAGTGTGGTCACATCAACCAACTGAGCCCCAAGAAGATGGAGAACTATGTTGGCAGTAGACATTTTTATGGACCTGTTAAATCTGTTGGCGTGACAGAGTTTATGTTTTGTTATCATCCATGGCTATCGTTGAACCTTGTTTAGTTTGCTTGCAGACACTTATCACCTTGGTCGTGATATTTGACGATTATTGATTTTTTTCATATCTGCTCGGTTTGTTTTGCTATGTACTGGCTCCAGGTTATTTAATGAATTGTAAGCAAAAATTTGTGTTTAGTCTAAAAATCAGCTTCAAGTGTTGAGGGTTATGCATGGTTAGAGTTTGAATGTGCTGCTATTTATGCGCGGGGCAGGCAAGATGATTGGTCGAGACGGAAGACGATATATGCAGATGCACCGCTGCCTGATGAATGTACACCAACAAGTAGTAGATGAACCGCGGATTGGTTCGTGCCTGGCGCCGTCGAGAGTTGGACGATGCACGAAAAATGCAAATTACGAGATATCCGACGATCTGTTTGGTAGATCCGATTTTTACGAGGAGGCGGCCATGTTAGTGGTCCTCGTCTGTTTGTACCTGAGATTTATTCGGGGGGAGAAGATAGAATAAATTGTGCATTACACTCGTTATTTTAGTGAAAAATGGTGCATGAGTCTAGCGTGCAACCTAGACCTATCAAATAAGTCTTTTTTGGTTCTGCATAGAATGTCATGGATGTGGGCAAAAGTGCTTCTAGAATTGCCTTTATCGGTCTACCCGAACGGTCCCGGTTGAACATGGTGTACTTGCTGGCATGCATGAAACGAAACGTAATTTTGGCAGCGGGTGGGAATGTACGTCGTAGGCTCTGCTGCAAAATATGAATGAATTCGGACACCAAACGCACGTTGCGTCACGACCGGCCAGTATTTTCGGGGTTTTTCATCGGGAAAATGTTAGAAAATGCATAGAATGTCAGATATCATCGAAACTTGGCATGCCTGCTTGCCATGACGACTCCAGTGTCTAGAAAAAAAATTTGGGTCAGGTTGATGGATGTGGGAAAAAGTGCTTGTAGAATTGTCTTTACCGCTCTACCCGAACGGTCCGGTTGAACATGGTGTACTTGCTGGCATGCATGAAACAAAACGCAATTTTGGCAGCGGGTGGGCATGCACGTCGTAGGACCTGCTGCAAAATATGAACGAATTCGGACACCAAAACTTGGCATGCCTGCTTTACGACCGGTCAGTATTTTAGGGGTTTTTCATCGGGAAAATCCTACAAAATGCATAGAATGTCAGATATCACCGAAACTTGGCATGCCTGCTTGCCATGATGACTCCAGTGTCTGGAAATTTTTTGGGTTAGGTTGATGGATGTGTGAAAAAATTTAGGTCACGTTGATGGATCCCATTTTTATTAATTCTGTGTTCTTTGTATTGTTGTGCCATGCTGAATACATCCAAAGTTGTACTAAAAAAAGAATACATCTAAAGTTTGTCACAATAAAAGGTGTCCATTTTTATAGATTTATACCAAGTTTCCTTTAGAAGTAGATTAGTTTTCTTTTACCATTCGTAACAACAAGACGATATATATGAAGTAGATTAGTTTTCTTTTACCGTTCGTAACAACAAGAAGATATATATGGTTGCAGATTGCGTTCTTCAAAAAAAACATCTATATATACACACGCCCATAGCAAACCCTTGCGCTCGTATTCATCCGCCGCCGCCGTCGCCGTCGTGTTACATCGCTTTGATGGCAGAAGAACCATTCTATTTCCCTACGTCAAGAAAAGCTTCGATGGCGTGGGCACAACCTAAAGCATCGCCAGCTTCGCCATATCCTGAAGGAAGAAGCAAGGTTCAGGTTACGCAAACATCATCACACAAACTTTTCCATAGGACGTGTGCATCTCGGTATTGCATAGGGAATAGCACAAGGGTACATTACGGACCTAGAATCTTTTTTTGTTTCAGATAATTGTTTGGAGAACTCTACTTAATTTATGCTATCTTAAAGAGATGAGTATCCCTAGTTATCTGTTACCAAGTTTCAATCTCTTAGATATATTTCTCGAGTTAGATTATTTCCTACTGTTTGTTAGTTTGGCTTAGGCCCCAAGTTTGGTAGATCTATCATGTATAGAGAAGAATCTGGCTTCTTTTTGCCTCCAATAATCGTCATCAACCAAAACTTTGTTAGGCCTAGTAGGGTGGAATACAAACATAGATTTGACTCTTTTTTTTTAATTTTTCCCATTTGAATGACATGTACCTATGTTGTTGTGCCTTTCATCAGCAAGCATCACCTGCCACAAATTCTTCCAGTAAGAAAAGTGGGATTACCGGTTCACAGACTCCTACCACACCCAAGCTGCAGAAAGCACAAGTATGTACTAATATATGCCGAAAAATAAAATGTAGAACGATACGGAATTTCTAATTTTTGTCATTTTCTAATGTTAGGATGCATCACCCGCCATGGCTTCTGTAAATAAAGCTTCTGTAAACAAAGCGACAACGACTAGAGAGAAGAAGGTATGCATTTTTTTAATTGGAACAACACACATAATAATAACTTGACAGTACAAAGCCTCTCTTGATCTTTCATCAATTTATCTAATTAGTATGATATTTACGTACAGGAAACAGTGGCCTGCTGTCAAGGTGCTATTTATGACCTTCTTTGGATTGTTTGCGATGATAATCAGAGGAAAAAGGTTGCAGAATCTAGTTTGCAGGGGTTACTACATCTACGTGATATTCAAATTCGTCGCCAAACAGTAAAAAAACTAGCTGATACTTTTGATCCGGAAGTTGAGGCATTTATTGTGAACAACAAACAGTTAAAGATACATCTGGAAGATGTAGTTAATATCATGGATCTGCCTTCGGCAGGGGGGATCCCTGATATTAAACTTAGGTATGCAGACAAGAAGCTTGAGTTCGAAAGAAAACAGAAACAAGCCCAACTGTTCAGATTATACGTAGACCCAAAAGAGCAAGCAATCACCTACAAGGGCCTAGTGCAACAAATAAGAGAAAGCAAAGGATCTATGGACGAACACTTCTTGAGGAGAATTGCTTTGTGTGTAATTTGTCGACTGCTATGTCCAAGTACAAAGTCACAAGTCAGTTCAGAATATTTGAACCTTATGTTGGACGATGGTGATGTAAATAAGATAAATTGGGCAACCCTGACACTTGATCACCTGATTGCGAGCTTGAAGCAGTACAAGAACAATAAGCAAACAAATCTTGCTGGCAACCTCGCTCTCTTACAGGTAATACGTAATGACTATTTATTTCCGCGTAACAATGTACTTGAGCTATGGTTTTGCGTCTCATTTATTTTCACTATGTTGCAATGCAGGTGTGGTACTGGGAGAAATTTTATGTGAACAAAGTTAAGCACAATATAGATATAGATTACTCTCCTCGACAGAAGCCTTTGATACAATCGTGGGACAAGGAGAAGGTGGCAAAGAGGGAACATGCCAACTTTGCCGAGGGAGATGTAAGTAAAGGATTGTGTACATGATCGTGCCACATAATTGAGTTTTACTTTCTTTACTATCATGTACTAACTATTCATCTCATATTATTCAAAATAGATTATTGAGCACCTCATGAGTGAAGTGGAGTACGTTCTACACAGATCAGTGTATGTTAGAAATGAAGTACACGCAATCAGAACCATATTTACTGCATTTCATACTACAAAACATATTCTAACTATATTCATCCTTCTATATGCAGGGCCGAACGTTGCAACAAGTTCATAGAACTGTGCAAGTAATAGAGAATAAAGTCATGGAGAAAGAGTACATAGACGAATACAAGTACTTCAAGCCACTTGTTGATGGTCTGGCTGACATTGAACACAACACAAGCCTGACCAACAGAACCCTGCTTCGTGTTGTCAAGTGTTTGGAGGTAAAGTCTTATTCACTAATGCACAATTTTATGTTGCCAAATGATGTGTGATAGCAAGCACCACTTATTTCCCATGAAGGCTAATAAGTTTGTTCTTCCCGGCATATCAGATGAAGAAATTGAGGTAATTTAAAAGATAGTTTACTTATCTGTTTGTGTGTCTTACTGCCTGTTAAACTGCCATTCTCCTTTATGTACAAGCCTTTTTGTAAGAAGGGTGACAAGTGCACATGGCACAAGGGACAACACAAAAGACAAGAGGAAGGAGAATCTGAACATGATGAAGAGGAAGGAGAATCTGAACATGATGAAGAGGAAGGAGAATCTGAACATGATGAAGAGCAAAGAGAATCTCGTGAACATGACAGCGAGACACCTGCCAAGCGGCAGCAAGGGCTTTCAGGCACTAATATAGGTGATGAGGGTGACACAAATAGTAATGTCAAAGGGACGGTGCGTCGGTCAAACAGGAAATCAAAGACCAATAAAGAAGACGAGTATTCATACTATGACCATGAAAAGAGGCAACTTCGTGGTATGTCGCACACATCGTTGCCTGTCATGTAGTTTTATACCATTGTGCTTTCTTTATAACATAGATAAATCCACCTACTAATTGCAGGTCTGAAAGAAAAACTACAATGGGTAAATAGACAAGATGATACAACGCCTTTGGCCCAAATTGGTGATATAACACTAAACAAATCATCCCTGCATTCCCTAACAGCCAATAAGTTGCCGGACAACAATGCCAGATATGTTGATTGCTTGGTAAGTATTTCATGCTTCACTTATTACATCTGCACTCGGATATGCACCAATCAGTGCTCACTTGCAATACTAGGCCATTGATGCTGGCATATATATCAATCGCCCACCAGAGGGAGAGTTTGACATAAGAGATGGCAAAAAAATCTTTGTCGAGAGCACAATTAATGTGCAAAAGCTCGTTGCAGATATAGAAAATCACACTATAGCAAGGAGTTCAAAAATTGACAAGTCTCTCTCAATTGCAAGGATCATTGCATATCTTGATCATGACATGGTACAACACAATAACTACCTGCTGAATTTTATTTACGATTTGTTTGGTCCTTGCTCTAACATATATGTTTATGCAGATTTTTTTACCCTTGAACACTGGACTACACTGGTATCTGGCAGCCCTAGATGCGCCTAAAAGAGAAGTTCAGATTCTCAATTCAGCCCCTGGTGTTGGTCCAACGGATGAACTGGATCATGCGGCGAGAATATCCTTTTGTGCTCCTAGTACTACTGCAACTTGTAGGTTATATGCATTACTGACTACCAACAAACACTCTTCAGTTGGAAGCGATAACGGCGTGGTTCCAGCAGGCTGAAGAAAGAATTAAACAACTTCCAAACCCAACAAACTGGCCAAACTTCAACGTGGCCACATGGGATAAGAAGACAATCAAAGGGCTGCCAACCCAGAAAGACGGGTACACACGTTCATCACTATGTTCTTAATTTGTAAACTCGACCAAGGCAATTCAATCCTAATTCATACTTGCAGGAGCTCTTGTGGACTCTACCTTCTCAAGTACATAATGCTTTGGACGGGATCCAAACTATCCAAAACATTTTCAAAGGTGCATATATTTAGACTATTTCATGGGTGCACTGTACATTACTTCCTTGGTTAAGGAACTACTTTAGATACAGATGGCGTACATCCCAGGATTATCTTTGACTGTTCACCATTTGTATGCAGAAAGATATAGATATGTACAGGAGACAACTTGCACATGACATACTCAACAGTGGCAGAAATTTACTTCGGAAAAACCAGCAGCCAGACCAGACAAAGGCAATTCCCGACGATGAAGTTTCTACCAAAAAAAGAAGGAGGTCCAGGACGAGCACTAGCAGTAGAACTACACAATAGATATGGCTTTCGCATAGACATTCGTCTTAAATCAAACGTTTTCCCATTTGCTCAATAATTCAGTTTGTAAGCAATAATTTGATGTTATTTACATGACACTTGGTGTGCGACAATTTGCTCAATAATTCAGTTTGTAAGCAACAATTTGATGTTATTTATCCGGCACTTAGTGTGCCACTTAATTATTTGTATACATATGTCTCTTTACGTTAACACGGTATCTTGTATTACTACTCATGTTTGGTCACTGACCAAATATGCTACCCGCATATCCAATACGTCAAGAAATGAAGGATTGTTTTCTGGCCTTGCAGTGAGCTACTAAATAATGGAGAAAACATATTTTCAAACATTGCAAGTTCTTACTTGTTAGAGACACTGAGCTACAAAAAAAATGGACAAAACATGGTATCTATCATGTACTCAACATCATAATCTATTGTCTGATTTCATCCATAACCAATACAGAGAAAAGCTAAAGCAATTACCAAAGATAATGAGAAGGGCTGGGTGATCTTACGAAAAAGCCATCATATTGACAGAAAAATCCCCTTTCTACATGCTCCGGCGCCCCTAGATGGAGCAGCTACTGGACGAACGGAGGTTGAGGGGTGGAGCCAACTCCGGCGCAACTAGATGGAGTAGCTGCACGACGAGCGGAGGTTGAGGGGTGGAGCCAACTCCGGTGCACGGCAGCCGGTCGGCGCAGCCACGTGGTTGAGAGAGAGGAAAGCGCCTGAGGTGGAGAAGGAGGAGGCGTGCACCTCGCCAAATACGGCCGCGGTGGCTGCCGCATCCTCCGCCGGAGAGGCTCTCACCGGAGTTGGAGAAGGCGGAGGCGTCCGCCGCCCTACGCCGGAGGCGCCTCGCCAAATACGTCCGCCGTGGCTCTCGCCGGATTTGGAGAAGGCGGCCTCCACCGGAGTTGGAGAAGACGGAGGCGTCCGCCGCCCTCCGCCGGAGATGGAGAAGGGGTGGAGACGAGGGGCGAGCGGACAGGGAGATGGAGAGGGGGTGGAGACGAGGGGCGAGCGGACAGGCTACGAACGGACTGTACGAGAGGCAAATGGATCAGGAGATAATTATAACAACTGGTGATTACCCTTTTACCCCTGTCACCGAGGCACTCCACCTCTTTCCTCCGTGGGACTGCTGCTGGAGTACCTGATCGCACAGTCCGTTGGATTAAGAAAAATGAACGGTGGCTAATCATTTCAGGGTACCGTAAAAGAGCTCTTAAACATTCAAATAATTAAAACCTCACATTTTCAAAACTATGTTTTTGAATTTCAAAACTTTGTTAATCTGTGGTTGGATTGTTAGGAGCTCACAGGTCTCACCAGCCCATCAGAGTTCCAGTCCTTGACTTGACACTGGTGTTCGCTTTTTCCTGGATTTAATTTCGCATCCACTGGGGGAGACGTTACCGTCGACTACCAAAACGTCTCTTGAAGGTGTTCATAGGTGTAGGATGGCATACATGATGAAAAAACCAAACACAAAATTTTTTGATGGCCCACCACCCATCGCCTTTTGGCTATAGGTGCAACCTCTGATGCTGCTACATGTTGTGGAGAGCTCTGGCACCAGTAATTAATTTTACTTCCATAAATATATTATTTAGATATTGTTTGGGGACATAGAACTCATTTCATAGGGTAGTCCAATCACATAGTAACAATTGTGCTCGGTTTTAGACACTCAAAACATTTTGGTGGGACTAGAATTTCAGATGTATAACCTTGTAAATATGTTCACAATACACAGAAGCAATAGACACAACAAGGATCTCGAAAATCTATGTCCAGTTCATAGACCACACCGAATAGTAAATATGGAGAATGGTACTAATTCAACCCAGAATGGTGCTTTTGCGCTCTTGTGAAGAGTGGAAAGTGCAAATGTAGTGAAAATCACACAACAAGTACATCCAAGATACAATCTACATCGGGGCACCATAATTACCAGTTGTACATGAAATTCTAAAAGCACCCTAGGGTAAATGCCAACCTGGATGTACATTAAGATCCAGTTCGCAATACGCCTATGTAGCTAGGTAGCAAACCGAGTGGGAGGGCGGTTGTCCTTGAGCGGTTCATCATTGGCACCAATACAATTCATAGAATAAATACCAACACCACAAACCAATAGTGTGTACATTTAGATATAAGATGATCCCATCGAAGGCAACTAGTTTTTTTAGGTTGCTTTGTATTTCATAACCATGTAAAAAGTAGACACATGTAATAAACATATTATTGAACCCATTGTAATATGTACACCACGTTTGCCACAAAAAAGGGGTAAAGCACTATGCTGACGACGCCGTGATCATCTTGTATACACCCCATGCACTCTACATGTTCCAATTTATCGGATATTCAATTCGGCTCCCGGGCCAAAACATAAATTTTCAAATGTCAAAAACATCAAGACAAAAAATTTATGTGTTATTAGTCACATCCAAATCCTACCTGCAAATTTTGAGGCAAAAAGGTTAAACATTTTGGCCTGTGCAACAAAACAAAATGGACACCAAATGTCACCCCAAATGTCACCCCAAATTTGTTGTTTCACCGACAAAACACTGCTGTTTTTCACATGAAAATTGTCAAGCATGCTTGCGACACTAACACTAACATCCACACAGAAAATTTCAGAATTTTGAAAAAATATTTACCATTTTTCCACATTACTGTTCACCCAGGAGCATGTGCTCACTAGTAGAAAAAGAAACATTTGTCCCGGTTCATAAGGCCCATCTGTCCCGGCTGGGGAACCGAGACTAAAGGGTCGTTACTAATGCCCTAGGCCTTTAGTCCCGGTTCTTATACTAACCGGGACAGATGGGCCTCCACGTGGCCGCTCCGGCGAGCCCAGGCACGAGGGCCTTTGGTCCCGGTTGGTGCTACCAACCGGGACCAATAAGCTTCCACGCGTCAGCATTTCAGGGGCTTCCACGCGACCAATAAGCCGCGCGCGTGACGCCCGTTGACACCACACTCCCCTCTGTTTGAGCTATCTCTGACCAGTGATCAGCTTAGCTGACGGACCTCCCCCTAAGTAATACTACTACAGTGTACTAGTATTGACTATTGTATTGTACCCAGCTACCGATAGATGGCATGGGCACGTGAGGAGGCGGTGCCACCCATCCTACGCGAAGCGGCTGCGACCCGTTGCTGATTCAGTCGCCAGCGCGCCGTATGGGTCGCTCGCGCAAACGCATATGTCTTCCCAGAGTCGAGCCTTCCCAGATGGGATCTCACGGGTACAAAAGGTTGCAGCGGTGGAAACAGTGTTTCGTGGCTCTCCCGGATGTTTTCAAGGTACGAGAGTATATATAGGCGAAAGAAGTAGGTCGGTGGAGCTATGAGGGGCCCACGAGGATGGGGTGCGCGCCTACCCCTGGGCGCGCCCTCCTACCTCGTGGCCACCTCGTGGCTTCCTTGACCTCCACTCCTAGTCTCCTGGATTGCGTTTGTTCCAAAAAAGATCCTCGCGAAGGTTTCATTCCGTTTGGATTCCATTTGATATTCCTTTCTACGAAACACTGAAATAAGGAAAAAACAGCAACTGGCACTGGGCCTCCGGTTAGTAGGTTAGTCCCCAAAATAATATAAAAGTGCATATTAAAGCCCACTAAAAATCCAAAACAGATAATATAATAGCATGGAACAATAAAAAATTATAGATACGTTGGAGACGTATCAGCATCCCCAAGCTTAATTCCTGCTTGTCCTCGAGTAGGTAAATGATAAAACAGAATTTTTGATGTGAAATGCTTCCTAACATAATTTTCAATGTAATCTTCTTTATTGTGGCATGAATGTTCAGATCCAAAAGATTCAAGACAAAATTTTAATATTGACATAAAAATAATAATACTTCAATCATACTAACTAAGCAATTATGTCTTATCAAAATAACATAGCCAAAGAAAGCTCATCCCTACAAAATCATATAGTTTGTCCATGCTCCATCTTCGTCACACAAAATGCTCTCATCATGCACAACCCCGATGACAAGCCAAGCAATTGTTTCATACTTTAGTAATCTCAAACTTTTTCAACTTTCACACAATACATGAGCACGAGCCATGGACATAGCACTATGGGTGGAATAGAATATGATGATGGAGGTTGTGTGGAGAAGACAAAAAAGGAGAAAGTCTCACATTGACGCAGCTAATCAACGGGCTATGGAGATGCCCATCAATTGATGTCAATGCGAGGAGTAGGGATTGCCATGCAACAGATGCACTAGAGCTATAAATGTATGCAAGCTCAACAAAACGAAACTAAGTGGGTGTGCATCCAACTTGTTTGCTCACGAAGACCTAGGACATTTGAGGAAGCCCATTGTTGGAATATACAAGCCAAGTTCTAAAATGAAAAATTCCCACTAGTATATGAAAGTGACAAAATAAGAGACTCTCTATCATGAAGATCATTGTGCTACTTTGAAGCACAAGTGTGGAAAAAGGATAGTAGCATTGGGGTGCGGATTTTTGGAGGACGAGCTCCAGTGAGCTCGGTATTTTCAAAAAATCAAAAAGCGTATTTAAAAGTTTCAAAAAATTCTGAAAAAAAATCCATGGAAACATATATGTATTCCGCAAGAACGTGTTAAATTTCGTCGAAAAATGTTGTGATTTGTAGGCTGTACAAAAATAACAAATTTCCGGCCCAATAACAAAAATAAAAGGCCCATTTAAAAATGCGTATTTGCCTTTTTTCTGTACGCCACATGTAAACGTATAATGCTGTGAAATTTTGCATATACGTAGTATACATATGCATGTGTGTTCACAAAATAAATTTGGAATTTTTCGTGCTCTGAAAAAATAAAATTTGGAAACGAGCTCACTGGAGCTCGGCCTTCGTTGGCATTTTCCGAGTAGCATTGCCCCTTCTCTCTTTTTTTCTCTCTTTTTTGAGCCTTTTTGGCCTTTCTCTTCTTTTTTTATTTCCTCACATGAGACAATGCTCTAATAATGATGATCATCACACTTCTATTTATTTACAACTCAAGGATTACAACTCGATACTAGAACAAAATATGACTCTATATGAGTGGCTCCGATGGTGTACCGGGATGGGCAATGAATCAAGAGTGACATGTATAAAAAATTATGCATGATGGCTTTGCTACAAATACGATGTCAACTACATGATCATGCAAGGCAATATGACAATGATGATGCATGTCATAATAAACTGAACAGTGGAAAGTTGCATGGCAATATATTTCGGAATGGCTATGAAAATGCCATAATAGGTGTAACACCCTGAGAATCATGCTACAGTAATCTCCCTCTAACGGTGGCCATGTCATCATGATTACTATGCAAATTGCCACTTGTCCAAATCAAAGTCAAATTCAAATTTAAATCGCTAGTGACATTTTTAATTCTTCGAACCGTGAAACTAAAATGTTCACCTTATCTTATAAATTTCCTTGATCACTGTCATGTTGAAACCAACCTCTTCAGAATGCCCATGGGAATTAATTCAGTGCTCCAGCAGCATTTAAATTGACCCTTTTCAAATTTTAAAAATGCTTGAACAATTCTTTTGGCCCTGAAACTTTTTAGGCAACACCACAACGTTGTGCCTGAATTATTTGCTAAGTTTCACTTTCAACAAAAAAAATTCATTTGCTGCCATGTTTTTATCCCAAGCAGTATCCATCCTTTTAATTTAAATAGAAGAAAGAAAAATTAAAAGTGGAGCCCCCTGGGCCTAGAACCCCCCCGACCCAGCTGAGCCTCGGGACAGCCAGGGCGGCCCAACCCCGCACTCCCTCGGTGGCCTTTCTTCCCCATTGCTCACGCGACCAGGCGCCTGCGACCGACCAGTCCCCGCCGGACCAGCTCGTCGGCGTCACCACGGAGGCGATGAGGATGCCGCCCCCTGCGACGCCTCGGTCCTCTCCCCCACTTGCCCCCTTGCTCCCCACACCATCCTCCACTCTCCCTCTCCCCAGACCCCTTTCTCCCCTGTGCCCACCCGACGCGGTCGCCGCTGCCGCCTGGCCGTGACCATGGCCGACGACCTCCCCGAGCCAAGCGAAGACGACGAGGAGCACCGTCGGCATCTTCCGAGTCGACTACGGCCAGCAGCGCGAGTTGGGAGGCGTTGCTGCCCCGGATCCTCGTCGTCTTCCACCTTCGGCACCGCCGCCCTCGCCGTCGAAATCCAGCCACCTCGAGCCTCCCTCGAGCCCGCGTTGCTCATCTACAGGCTCCCGGTGAGCCACCACGTCTCTCCCCTCGCTCCCCCGCACGGATCCATCTCCATAGCCGCCGTTGCCATCGCCGCCTGAAGCCCACTCCGCAATGGAGCTCGTCACCGTCGTCCTCTTCGATGGCGTGCTCACCCGACCTCGCCACCGTGCTCTGGGACTCGCCAGGACCCCGTAGAGCCTCCCCAGCAGTCCCGCCGTGCCCTCTAGCCGCAGTTCGCGCGAGGGCTGAACTCCGGTGTCCGCTCTGCCGCTCGCCACCGTAGCTTCCGGCCGTTTACGGCCGCATCGCTCCCGTAGATGGATGCAGCGTTGAACGCTCATTCAAACGAGCCTAAGCACGCCCCGAACGGAGCGCCGTAGCATTTTTCCGTCCGAGTCCGGCGAGCTCCGCCGCATTTTGGTCGTCGGAATTGTCTCCAGCGCCGACGCCGACGTGGCGCAGTGGGCCCCGCCTTTGTGTTACTGACCAGTGGGCCCGGTGGGCCCCATCGACTTGGTTGACCCAGTTAATGCGCTGACTGGGCAACCCCAGCCACTGACACGCGCCCCCACATAGTTGACCTAATTAAAACATTTTCCTAAATAGATATAATTAGCTAAACTAATGAGTCATTGACGGGTGGGGTCCCGTAGCTAATTAACCTAGATTAGTTAGTTTAATGCACTGTTAGACTAACAGAGGCTGACATGTGGGTCCGCTTGGACCCACAGGTCAGGTTTGACCTGGTCAGCGAGTCTGTTGACTGCTGACATCATCAACACATCACGCTGACGTCATATTTTCTTTTATGTTATTTTAAATAATTCTGGAATATTGTTAAAACTTTGAAAAATCATAGAAAATTAACCGTAGCTCGGATCGAAAAACTTTATATATGAAAGTTGCTCAGAACGACGAGACGAACCCGGATACGCAACCCGTTTGTCCGCCACACGTCCCTAGCATACCAAACCTGCAACCTTCCCCCTCCGTTTCATTTGTCCAAAAATGCCTAACTCCGGGAAAACTTTCCCGGATGTTTCCCCCCTTCGTCGGTATCGTATAACACTACGTTAGAACACCCCTAGCATCGCTTATTGACTTGTCATGCATCTGTTTGCTTGTATTTACTGTTTCTTCCCCCTCTCCTCTCCGGTAGACCCCGAGACCGCTGCGGATGCCCCTGTGATCGACTACGTCGACGAAGACACTTCTTCTTTTTCAGCAGAGCTTCAAGGCAAGCAAACCCCCCTTGAGCATTCCGATATCGCCCATTTCTTTCCCTCTCATGCTTGCATTAGAAAGGCTACTGCTTTCTGTATGATCCTACTCTGATGCATAACCTGCTGTTGTTACCTGCTTTCATACCTTATTTGCTTATCCTAAACTGCTTAGTATAGGTTGGATAGTGATCCATCAGTGACCCCCACCTTGTCCCAGTTGCCCCGCTTTATGTTCGATGACTCGATCAACATGATCGACGTCCAGGCCCCGACACCGCACATCAACCCCCCTTAGTTGTACGACTCTGTAGAGTTACCATCGAGTGCCGAGGGTGGAACCTCTTACATCACTCCTGATGAGACTTCTGTAGTGTAGCTATCCGATCGTGGTCATCGAGGGTGATTTCCTCCTTAACCACTTCCGATACGGCTCTGTCGTGCAACCCCTCAAGCGTGAACCTCGAGGGTGGATCCTCTTACGTTCACCTTGATGGTTACATCGAGTGGAATTCACCGGGGGTGATTCCTCAGGTTTTTCCCCTTGGTGTTAGACACACAGTTACTATGGTTACTATGACTTTGCACTGAGCCATGTTACTAAAGACGGGTCGGCCCTGAGGGGTACCCGCGCGAGCTTAATAGCGAGTGATGTGGAGACGGGTTGACCTGGAAGGTGCCCGCGAGATACTTACGAGGCGTGGCTGGGCAAAGCAATAATAAAGTGATGGAGATTGATATGATGAGAAAGAGACCCGGGGCCATAGGTTTCACTAGTGGCTTCTCTCAAGAGCATAAGTATTCTACGGTGGGTGAACGAATTACTGTTGAGCAATTGACAGAATTGAGCATAGTTATGAGAATATCTAAGAACTTCTCCCATGGCAAGAACAACCAATCTAGTAGGCCAAACCAAACTAATAATTCGAAGAGACTTGCAAAGATAATCAATCATACATAAAAGAATTCAGAGAAGATTCAAATATTATTCATAAATAGACTTGATCATAAACCCACAATTCATCGATCTCAACAAACACACCGCAAAAAGAAGACTACATCGAATAGATCTCCACAAGAGAGGGGGAGAACATTGTATTGAGATCCAAAAAGAGAGAAGAAGCCATCTAGCTACTAACTATGGACCCGTAGGTCTGAAGTAAAATACTCACACTTCATTGGAGGGGCTTGGATGATGATGTAGAAGCCCTCCGTGATCGATGCCCCCTCCGGCGGAGCTCCGGAATAGGCCCCAAGATGGGATCTCATGGATACAGAAAGTTGCGGCGGTGGAATTAGGTTTTTGGCTCCGTCCCCGATCATTTGGGGGTACGTAGGTATATATAGGAGGAAGAAGTACGTCGGTGGAGTTTCAAGGGGCCCACGAGGCAGGGGGCGCGCCCTAGGGGGGGGGGCGCCCTCCACCCTCGTGACCGCCTCGTGGCTTTCTTGATGGAGGGTCCAAGTCTCCTGGATCTTATCTGATGAGAAAATCATGTTTCCGAAGGTTTCATTCCGTTTGGACTCCGTTTGATATTATGTTTCTCCGAAACACTGAAATAGGCAAAAAACAGCAATTCTGGGCTGGGCCTCCGGTTAATAGGTTAGTCCCAAAAATAATGTAAAAGTGGAAAATAAAGCCCAATATAGTCCAAAACAGTAGATAATATACCATGGAGCAATAAAAAATTATAGATACGTTGGAGACGTATCAAGCATCCCCAAGCTTAATTCCTGCTCGTCCTTGATGTCTACTACACAACCTTCTTCTTGTAGACGTTGTTGGGCCTCCAAGTGCAGAGGTTTGTAGGACAGTAGCAAATTTCTCTCAAGTGGATGACCTAAGGTTTATCAATCCGTAGGAGGCGTAGGATGAAGATGGTCTCTCTCAAGCAACCCTGCAACCAAATAACAAAGAGTCTCTTGTGTCCCCAACACACCCAATACAATGGTAAATTGTATAGGTGCACTAGTTCGGCGAAGAGATGGTGAAAAAAGTGGTATATGGATAGTAGATAAAGGCATTTGTAATCTGAAATAATAAAAACAGCAAGGTAGCAAGTGATAAAAGTGAGCGTAAACGGTATTGCAATGATAGGAAATAAGGCCTAGGGTTCATACTTTCACTAGTGTAAGTTCCCTCAACAATACTAACATAATTGGATCACATAACTGTCCCTCAACATGCAACAAAGAGTCACTCCAAAGTCACTAATAGCGGAGAACAAACGAAGAGATTATGGTAGGGTATGAAACCACCTCAAAGTTATTCTTTCCAATCAATCCGTTGGGCTATTCCTATAAGTGTCACAAACAGCCCTAGAGTTCGTACTAGAATAACACCTTAAGACACAAATCAACCAAAACCCTAATGTCACCTAGATACTCCAATGTCACCTCAAGTATCCGTGGGTATGATTATACGATATGCGTCACACAATCTCAGATTCATCTATTCAACGAACACAAAGGACCTCAAAGAGTGCCCCAAAGTTCTACCGGAGAATCACGACGAAAACGTGTGCCAACCCCTATGCATAGGTTCATGGGCGGAACCCACAAGTTGATCACCAAAACATACATCAAGTGAATCAATAGAATACCCCATTGTCACCACGGGTATCCCACGCAAGACATACATCAAGTGTTCTCAAATCTTTAAAGACTCAATCCAATAAGATTACTTCAAAGGGGAAACTCAATTCATTACAAGAGAGAAGAGGGGGAGGAGAAACATAAGATCCAACTATAATAGCAAAGCTCGCGATACATCAAGATTGTAACATCTCAAGAACATGAGAGAGAGAGATCAAACACATAGCTACTGGTACATACCCTCAGCCCCGAGGGAGAACTACTCCCTCCTCGTCATGGAGAGCGCCGGGATGATGAAGATGGCCACCGGAGAAGGATTGCCCCCTCCGGCAGGGTGCCGGAACGGGTGTAGATTGGTTTTCGGTGGCTACGGAGGCTTCTGGCGGCGGAACTCCCGGTCTATCTTTTTTCTGGAAGTTTTAGGTCACGTAGGTATATATGGGTGCAGGGAGGACGTCGGAGGAGCCACGGGGGTCCCACGAGACAGGGGGCGCGCCCTAGGGGGGCGCCCCCCACCCTCGTGAGCACCTCGTGTCTCCCCTGACGTGGGGTCCAAGTTCATTAGGTGTGTTTCCTTCCAAAAATAACTTCTCTAGTTGATTTCGTTCCGTTTTGACTCTGTCTGATATTCCTTTTCTTCAAAACACTGAAATAGGCATAAAACAGCAAATCTGGGCTGGGCCTCCGGTTAATAGGTTAGTCCCAAAAATAATATAAAAGTGGAAAATAAAGCCCAATATTGCCCCAAACAGTAGATAATATAGCATGGAGCAATCAAAAATTATAGATACGTTGGAGACATATCAAGCATCCCCAAGCTTAATTCCTACTCGTCCTCGAGTAGGTAAATGATAAAAAAGATAATTTTTGATGTGGAATGCTAGTTGGCATGATTTCAATGTAATTCTTCTTAATTGTGGCATGAATATTCAGATTCAAAAGATTCAAGACAAAAGTTCATATTGACATAAAAATAATAATACTTCAAGCATACTAGTAAAGCAATCATGTCTTCTCAAAATAACATGGCCAAAGAAAGTTATCCCTACAAAATCATATAGTCTAGCTATGCTCCATTTTCACCACACAAAATATTTAAATCATGCACAACCCCGATGACAAGTCAAGCAATTATTTCATACTTTTGATGTTCTCAAACTTTTTCAATCTTCACGCAATACATGAGCGTGAGCCATGGACATAGCACTATAGTTGGAATAGAATGGTGGTTGTGGAGAAGACAAAAAGGGATAAGATAGTCTCACATCAACTAGGCGTATCAACGGGCTATGGAGATGCCCATCAATAGATATCAATGTGAGTGAGTAGGGATTTCCATGCAACGGATGCACTAGAGCTATAAGTATATGAAAGCTCAAAAGAAACTAAGTGGGTGTGCATCCAACTTGCTTGCTCATGAAGACCTAGGGCATTTTGAGGAAGCCCATCATTGGAATATAGAAGCCAAGTTCTATAATGAAAGATTCCCACTAGTATATGAAAGTGACAACATATGAGACTCTCTATCATGAAGATCATGGTGCTACTTTGAAGCACAAGTGTGTTAAAAGGATAGTAGCATTATCCCTTTTATTTTTTCATTTGGCCTTTTATTTTTATTTTTTTTGGCCTTTCTTTTTTTATTTGGCCTTTTTTTATTTGGCCTTTCTTTTTTTATTTGGCCTTTCTCCCTTTTTTTGGGACAATGCTCTATTGAATGATGATCATCACACTTTTATTTTTTTACAACTCAAGAATTACAACTCGATACTTAGAACAAGATATGACTCTATATGAATGCCTCCGACGGTGTACCGGGATGTGCAATGATGCATGAGTGACATGTATGAAAGAATTATGAATGGTGGCCTTGCCACAAATACGATGTCAACTACATGATCATGCAAAGCAATATGACAATGATGGAGTGTGTCATAATAACCGGAACGGTGGAAATTTGCATGGCAATATATCTCGGAATGGCTATGGAAATGCCATAATAGGTAGGCATGGTGGCTGTTTTGAGGAAGGTATATGGTGGGTTTATGGTACCGGCAAAAGTTGCGCGGTACTAGAGAGGCTAGCAATGGTGGAAGGGTGAGAGTGCGTATAATCCATGGACTCGACATTAGTCATAAAGAACTCACATACTTATTGCAAAAATCTAGAAGTTATCAAAACAAAGTACTAGGCACATGCTCCTAGGGGGATAGATTGGTAGGAAAAGACCATCGCTCGTCCCCGACCGCCACTCATAAGGAAGACAATCAATAAATAAATCATGCTCCGACTTCATCACATGACGGTTCACCATACGTGCATGCTACGGGAATCACAAACTTCAACACAAGTATTTCTCAAATTCACAACTACTCAACTAGCATGACTCTAATATCACCATCTCCATATCTCAAAACAATTATCAAGTATCAAACTTCTCATAGTATTCAACACACTCATAAGAGAATTTTATTATTCTTGAATACCTAGCATATTAGGATTTTAAGAAAATTATCATGCTATTTAAGACTCTCAAAATAATATAAGTGAAGCATGAGAGTTCATCTATTTCTTCAAAATAAAACTACCACCATGCTCTAAAAGGTATAAGTGAAGCACTAGAGCAAATGACAAACTACTCCGAGAGATATAAGTGAAGATCAATGGGTAGTTGAATAATTATGCAACCATGTGAAGACTCTCTAACATTTAATAATTTCAGATATTGGTAATCTATTCAAACAGCAAGCAAAGCAAAATAAAATGACATCTAAGAATAGCAAACATCATGTGAAGAAACAAAAACTTAGGATCAACCGATACTAACCGATAGTTGTTGAAGAAGAAAGGTGGGATGCCAACCGGGGCATCCCCAAGCTTAGACGCTTGAGAATTCTTGAAATATTATATTGGGGTGCCTTGGGCATCCCCAAGCTTGAGATTTTGTGTCTCCTTAATTCCTCTCATATCACGGTCTCCCTAAATCTCAAAAGCTTCATCCACACAAAACTCAACAAGGACTCGTGAGATAAGTTAGCATAAACCATTGCAAAAACCTTATCATACTCTACTGTAGCGAATCACTAAAATTATTATTCAACATTGCATACTAAATGCCTCTGCATATTTAATAGTCCTATCCTCAAATAGAATCATTAAAGAAGCAAACATATGCAAACAATGCAAACATAACAGCAATCTGCCTAAACAGGATAGTCTGTAAAGAATGCTGCAACATCCATACTTCCCTAGCTCCAAAAATTATGAAAGAAAATTCCTACTGTAGTAAATTTATCAGATCTTAATATGAAAAAGGTTTCAACATTTTATCGCATTCTGACTTTTCTAGGGAATTATTGCAACAGCGGTAAACTTTCTGTTTTCAAACAGCAACATGTATACTTGTAACCTAGGCATAGTAAAGGCTATCAATGCCATTTTTATTGAAATAAAAGATGCAAAACATTATTATAAATAACAGAAAGTAAACCCTAGCAAAATAAATTGACGCTCCAAGCAAAACTCATATCATGTGGTGAATAAAAATATAGCTCCAAGTAAAGTTACCGATGAACGAAGACGAAAGAGGGGATGCCTTCCGGGGCATCCCCAAGCTTAGGATCTTGGATATCCTTGAATATTACCTTGGGGTGCCTCGGGAATCCCCAAGCTTAGGCTCTTGCTACTCCTTATTCCATAGTCCATCGAATCCTTACCCAAAACTTGAAAACTTCACAACACAAAACTTAACAGAAAACTCGTAAGCTCCGTTAGTATAAGAAAATAAATCACTACTTCAAGGTACTGTAATGAACTCATTATTTATTTGTATTGGTGTTAAACCTACTTTATTACAACTTCTCTATGGTTTATAAACTATTTTACTAGCCATAGATTCATCAAAATAAGTAAACAACACATGAAAAACAGAATCTGTCAAAAACAGAACAGTCTGTAGTAATCTGGATCAAACGTATACTTATGGAACTCATAAAATTCTCAAATAAATTTCTGGAGCTGAGTAATTTATCTATTAATCATCTGCAAAAAGAATTAACTAAATAGCACTCTCCAAATAAAAATGGCAGCAATTATCATGAGCGCTAAAGTTTCTGTTTTTTTACAGCATGATCAACAAGACTTTCCCAAAGTCTTCCCAAAGGTTCTACTTGGCACAAACACTAATTAAACACATAAAACCACATCTAAACAGAGGCTAGATGAATAATTTATTAGTAAACGGGAACAAAAAGCAAGGAACAAAAATAAAATTGGGTTGCCTCCCAACAAGCACTATCGTTTAATGCCCCTAGCTAGGCATGATGATTTCAATGATGCTCTCATAAAAGATAAGAATGGTAACATAAAGAGAGCATCATGAAGAATATGACTAGCACATTTAAGTCTAACATACTTCCTATGCATAGGGATTTTGTGAGCAAAAAACTTGTGGGAACAAGAATCAACTTGCATAGGAAGGTAAAACAAGGATAACTTCGAAATTTTAAGCACATAGATAGGAAACTTGACATTATTGCAATTCCTACAAGCATATGTTCCTCCCTCATAATAATTTTCAGTAGCATCATGAATGAATTCAACAATATAACCAGCACCTAAATAATTCTTTTCATGATCTACAAGCATGCAAAATTTACTACTCTCCACATAAGCAAAATTCTTCTCATGAATAATAGTGGGAGCTAACTCAACAAGATAACTATCATGTGATTGAAAATTAAGATCAAGATGACAAGTTTCATGGTTATCATTATTCTTTAAAGCATATGTGTCATCACAATAATCATCATAGATAGGAGGCATGCTTTCATCATAATAAATTTGCTCATCAAAGCTTGGGGGACAAAAAAATATCATCTTCATCAAACATAGCTTCCCCAAGCTTGTGGCTTTGCATATCATTAGCATCATGGATATTCAAGGAATTCATACTAACAAAATTGCAATCATGCACATCATTCACATATTTAGTGCCAAACATTTTATAGATTTCTTCTTCTAGCACTTGAGCACAATTATCCTTTCCATCATACTCACGAAAGATATTAAAAAGGTGAAGCGTATGAGACAAACTCAATTCCATTTTTTATAGTTTTCTTTTATAAACTAAACTAGTGATAAAACAAGAAACTAAAAGACTCTATTGCAAGATCTAAAGATATACCTTCAAGCACTCACCTCCCCGGCAACGGCGCCAGAAAAGAGCTTGATGTCTACTACACAACCTTCTTCTTGTAGACGTTGTTGGGCCTCCAAGTGCAGAGGTTTGTAGGACAGTAGCAAATTTCCCTCAAGTGGATGACCTAAGGTTTATCAATCCGTAGGAGGCGTAGGATGAAGATGGTCTCTCTCAAGCAACCCTGCAACCAAATAACAAAGAGTCTCTTGTGTCCCCAACACACCCAATACAATGGTAAATTGTATAGGTGCACTAGTTCGGCGAAGATATGGTGAAACAAGTGGTATATGGATAGTAGATAAAGGTATTTGTAATCTGAAATAATAAAAACAGCAAGGTAGCAAGTGATAAAAGTGAGCGTAAATGGTATTGCAATGATAGGAAATAAGGCCTAGGGTTCATACTTTCACTAGTGTAAGTTCCCTCAACAATACTAACATAATTGGATCACATAACTATCCCTCAACATGCAACAAAGAGTCACTCCAAAGTCACTAACAACGGAGAACAAATGAAGAGATTATGGTAGGGTACGAAACTGCCTCAAAGTTATTCTTTCCAATCAATCCGTTGGGCTATTCCTATAAGTGTCACAAACAGCCCTAGAGTTCGTACTAGAATAACACCTTAAGACACAAATCAACTAAAACCCTAATGTCACCTAGATACTCCAATGTCACCTCAAGTATCCGTGGGTATGATTATACGATATGCGTCACACAATCTCAGATTCATCTATTCAACGAACACAAAGGACCTCAAAGAGTGCCCCAAAGTTCTACCGGAGAATCACGACGAAAACGTGTGCCAACCCCTATGCATAGGTTCATGGGCGGAACCCGCAAGTTGATCACCAAAACATACATCAAGTGAATCAATAGAATACCCCATTGTCACCACGGGTATCCCACGCAAGACATACATCAAGTGTTCTCAAATCTTTAAAGACTCAATCCGATAAGATTATTTCAAAGGGGAAACTCAATTCATTACAAGAGAGAAGAGGGGGAGGAGAAACATAAGATCCAACTATAATAGCAAAGCTCGAGATACATCAAGATCGTATCATCTCAAGAACACAAGAGAGAGAGAGAGAGATCAAACACATAGCTACTGGTACATACCCTCAGCCCCGAGGGAGAACTACTCCCTCCTCGTCATGGAGGGCACCGGGATGATGAAGATGGCCACCGGAGAAGGATTGCCCCCTCCGGCAGGGTGCCGGAATGGGTGTAGATTGGTTTTCGGTGGCTACGGAGGCTTCTGGCGGCGGAACTCCTGGTCTATCTTTTTTTTTCTGGAAGTTTTATGTCACGTAGGTATATATGGGTGCAGGGAGGACGTCGGAGGAGCCACGGGGGTCCCATGAGACAGGGGGCGCGCCCTAGGGGGGGGGGGCGCCCCCCACCCTCGTGAGCACCTCGTGTCTCCCCTGACGTGGGGTCCAGGTTCATCAGGTGTGTTTCCTTCCAAAAATAACTTCTCTAGTTGATTTCGTTCTGTTTCGACTCCGTCTGATATTCGTTTTCTTCAAAACACTAAAATAGGCATAAAACAGCAAATCTAAGCTGGGCCTCCGGTTAATAGGTTAGTCCCAAAAATAATATAAAAGTGGAAAATAAAGCCCAATACTGCCCAAAACAGTAGATAATATAGCATGGAGCAATCAAAAATTATAGGTACGTTGGAGACGTATCAGTCCTCGAGTAGGTAAATGATAAAAAGAGAATTTTTGATGCGGAGTGCTACTTGGCATAATTCTAATGTAATTCTTCTTAATTGTGGTATGAATATATTCAGATCCGAAAGATTCAAGACAAAAGTTCATATTGACATAAAAATGATAATACTTCAAGCATACTAACTAAGCAATTATGTCTTCTCAAAATAACATGGCCAAAGAAAGTTCATCCCTACAAAATCATATAGTTTAGTCATGTTTCATTTTCGTCACACAAGAATGCTCTCATCATGCACAACCCCGATGACAAGCCAAGCAATTGTTTCATACTTTAGTAATCTCAAACCTATAAACTTTCACGCAATATATGAGCGCGAGCCATGGACATAGCACTATGGGTGGAATAGAATATAATGAGGGGGGTTATGTGGAGAAGACAAAAAAGCAGAAAGTATCACATCAATGAGGCTAATCAATGGGCTATGGAGATGCCCACCGATTGATGTTAATGCAAGGAGTAGGGATTGCCATGCAACGGATGCACTAGAGCTATAAATGTATGAAAGCTCAACAAAAGAAACTAGTGGGTGTGCATTCAACTTTCTTGCTCACGAAGACCTAGGGCACTTGATGAGGCCCATTGTTGGAATATACAAGCCAATTTCTATAATGAAAAATTCCCACTAGTATATGAAAGTGATAACATGAGAGACTCTCTACTATGAAGATCATGGTGCTACTTTGAAGCACAAGTGTGGCAAAGGATAGTAACATTGTCCCTTCTCTTTTTTTCTCTCATTTTTTGGGCCTTTTCTTTTTTATGGCCTTTCCTCTTTTTTTTGGGCCTTCTCTTTTTTATGGCCTTTCCTCTTTTTTTTATATTCCTCACTTGGGACAATGCTCTAGAAAATGATGATCATCACACTTCTATTTATTTGCAACTCAATGATTACAACTCGATACTAGAACAAAAGATGACTCTATATGAATGCCTCCGGCGGTGTACCGGGATATGCAATGAACCAAGAGTGACATGTATGAAAGAATTATGAACGGTGGCTTTGCCACAAATACTACGTCAACTGCATGATCATGCTAAGAAATATGACAATGATGAACGGAATGATGGAAAGTTGCATGGCAATATATCTCGGAATGGCTATGGAAATGCCATAATAGGTAGGTATGGTGACTGTTTTGAGGAAGACATAAAGAGGTTTATGTGTGAAAGAGCGTATCATATCACGGGGTTTGGATGCACAGGCGAAGTTTGCGCCAACTCTCAATGTGAGAAAGGGCAATGCACGGTACCGAAGAGGCTAGCAAGGATGGAAGGGTGAGAGTGCATATAATCCATGGACTCAACATTAGTCATAAAGAACTCACATACTTATTCCAAAAATCTACAAGTCATCAAAAACCTCGTAACTACGCGCATGCTCCTAGGGGGATAGATTGGTAGGAAAAGACCATTGCTCGTCCCCGACCGCCACTCATAAGGAGGACAATCAAATAACACCTCATGTTTCAAATTTGTTGCATAACGTTTACCATACGTGCATGCTACGAGACTTGCAAACTTCAACACAAGTATTTCTCAATTTCACAACTACTCAACTAGCACGACTTTGATATTATTACCTCCATATCTCAAAACAATCATCAAGCATCAAACTTTTCTTAGTATTCAACACACTCATAAGAAAGTTTTATTATTAATCTTGCATACCAAGCATATTAGGATTTTAAGAAAATTACCATGCTATTAAGACTCTCAAAATAATCTAAGTGAAGCATGATATATCAATAGTTTCTATAAAACAAATCCACCACCGTGCTCTAAAAGATATAAGTGAAGCACTAGAGCAAAAACTATAAAGCTCAAAAGATATAAGTGAAGCACATAGAGTATTCTATCAAATTCCAAATTAAGTATGGCTCTCTAAAAAGGTGTCTACAGCAAGGATTATTGTGGTAGACTAACAAGCAAAGACTCAAATCATAAAAGATGCTCCAAGCAAAACACATATCATGTGGTGAATAAAAATATAGCTCCAAGGAAAGTTACCGATAGAAGTAGACGAAAGAGGGGATGCCTTCCGGGGCATCCCCAAGCTTTGGCTTTTAGGTGTCCTTAGATTATCTTGGGGGTGCCATGGGCATCCCCAATCTTAGGCTCTTGCCACTCCTTGTTCCATAATCCATCAAATCTTTACCCAAAACTTGAAAACTTCACAACACAAAACTTAAAGTAGAAAACTCGTGAGCTCCGTTAGCGAAAGAAAACAAAAGACCACTTCAAGGTACTGTAATGAACTCATTATTTATTTATATGGGTGTTATACCTACTGTATTTCAACTTATCTATGGTCTATAAACTATTTTACTAGCCATAGATTCATCAAAATAAGCAAACAACACACGAAAAAACAGAATCTGTGAAAAACAGAACAGTCTGTCGTAATATGTATCTAGCGCAAGATATGGAACCCCAAAAATTCTAAAATAAATTTATAGACGTGAGGAATTTATCTATTAATCATCTGCAAAAAGAATTAACTAAATATCACTCTCCAAATAAAAATGACAGCAGTTCTCGTGAGCGCTAAAGTTTCTGTTTTTTACAGCAAGCTCAACAAGACTTTCCCCAAGTCTTCCCAATGGTTCTACTTGGCACAAACACTAATTAAACACAAACAAAACATAGGCTAGATAAATTATTTATAACTAAACAGGAGAAAAAAGAAAGGAATAAAAATAAAATTGGGTTGCCTCCCAACAAGCGCTATCGTTTAATGCCCCTAGCTAGGCACAACAAGCAAGAATAGATCTAGGTATTGCCATCTTTGGTAGGCAATTCTTCAATGAGGCATCTATCTCCCTTAGGAATTTCTTTCTTTCTAGTGATTATCAAACTCTTAGGCACAAGATCGAAAAATTCATTTGTAGCAATTGGTTCCTTAATGATAGCAAAAAGATTGGGATGAATACTTATAGATTTAAGATCCGTAGTTTCCTTACTAGATGATTCACCCTTATTTTTAGGAACATACATAATCTTGGAAATTTTAGTAGGAGGACTTGGAGTATTCTTTATGGAAGAAAAATCGGTTCCCAAGTTTGTAATGATACCCTCAAGTTTATCGATTCTAGTGGAATCTAGATTTATTTTCTCATTAACTATGGGTTCCTTTTCCTTAATATTTTTCAAAGTCATTCCTACCCTAGTGGAATCTAGATTTATTTTCTCATTAACTATGGGATTAATTCAATGGTAGCAACTTTATTTTCAATAATTTGAAGTCTTTGCATAACATGCTCCAAAGTTAACATAGTTCCATTAACCGAAAGAGGTGGTGAGCCAAATAAATCTAACATAGCATTATAAGAATCAAAAGTATGGCTACCCAAGAAATTCCCTCCGGTAATGGTATCAAGGATATATCTATACCAAGGACTAGCACCTACATAAAAATTACGGAGAAGAACTGAAGTAGATTGCTTCCTGGTAGATCTATTTTGAGCATTGCAAATTCTATACCAAGCATCTTTTACATTTTCTCCCTCCCTTTGTTTAAAATTTAGAACTTCATTCTCGGGAGACAACGGAGAAGATATGAGACTAGCCATGACGACAAGCAAACTAACTAACACACAAGCAAACAAAAAGCAAACGGGCAAAAAGAGGCAAATAGAGAGGGAGGATAGAGAGAGAGAGAGTGCGAATAAAACGTCAAGGGTGAAGTGGGGGAGAGGAAAATGAGAGGCAAATGGCAAATAATGTAATGCGGGAGATAGGGATTGTGATGGGTACTTGGTATGTTGACTTTCGCGCAGACTCCCCGACAACGGCGCCAGAAATTCTTCTTGCTACCTCTTGAGCACTGCGTTGGATTTCCCCGAAGAGGAGAGGATGATGCAGCAAAGTAGCGTAAGTATTTCCCTCAGTTTTTGAGAACCAAGGTATCAATCCAGTAGGAGGCTACGCGCGAGTCCCTCGTACCTACACATAAACAATAGCTCAACGCAACCAACGTGCTTAGGGGTTGTCAATCCCTTCACGGTCACTTACGAAAGTGAGATCTGGTAGAGATGATAAATAATATTTTTGGTATTTTTGGTATAGAGATGCAAAGTAAAAAGTAAAAGGAAAGTAAAAGCAAAGCAATAATAAAGTGATGGAGATTGATATGATGAGAAAGAGACCCGGGGGCCATAGGTTTCACCAGTGGCTTCTCTCAAGAGCATAAGTATTCTACGGTGGGTGAGCAAATTACTGTTGAGCAATTGACAAAATTGAGCATAGTTATGAGAATATCTAGGTATGATCATGTATATAGGCATCACGTCCGAGACAAGTAGACCGACTCCTTCCTGCATCTACTACTATTACTCCACTCATCGACTGCTATCCAGCATGCATCTAGAGTATTAAGTTAAAAACAAAGTAACGCCTTAAGCAAGATGACATGATGTAGAGGGATAGTTTCATGCAATATGATAAAAACCCCATCTTGTTATCCTCGATGGCAACAATACAATACGTGCCTTGCTGCCCCTTCTGTCACTGGGAAAGGACACCGCAAGATCGAACCCAAAGCTAAGCACTTCTGCCATGGCAAGAACAACCAATCTAGTAGGCCAAACCAAACTGATAATTCAAAGAGACTTGCAAAGATAACCAATCATACATAAAAGAATTCAGAGAAGATTCAAATATTATTCATAGATAGACTTGATCATAAACCCATAATTCATCGGTATCAACAAACACACCGCAAAAAGAAGATTGCATCGAATAGATCTCCACAAGAGAGGGGGAGAACATTGTATTGAGATCCAAAAAGAGAGAAGAATCCATCTAGCTACTAACTATGGACCCGTAGGTCTGAAGTAAAATACTCACACTTCATTGGAGGGGCTTGGATGATGATGTAGAAGCCCTCCGTGATCGATGCCGCCTCCGGCGGAGCTCCGAAACAGGCCCCAAGATGGGATCTCGTGGATACAGAAAGTTGCGGCGGTGGAATTAGGTTTTTGGCTCCGTCCCCGATCATTTGTTGGTACGTAGGTATATATAGGAGGAAGAAGTACGTCGGTGGAGTTTCGAGGGGCCCACGAGGCAGGGGGCGCGCCCTCCACCCTCGTGACCACCTCGTGGCTTTCTTGACGGAGGGTCCAAGTCTCCTGGATCTTATCTGATGAGAAAATCATGTTTCCGAAGGTTTCATTCCGTTTGGACTCCGTTTGATATTCTGTTTCTCCGAAACACTGAAATAGGGAAAAAACAGCAATTCTGGGCTGGGCCTCCGGTTAATAAGTTAGTCCCAAAAATATTATAAAAGTGGAAAATAAAGCCCAATATAGTCCAAAACAGTAGATAATATAGCATGGAGCAATCAAAAATTATAGATACGTTGGAGACGTATCAAGGCCTTGGCTTTTCAATCAATGTTGCTTTTGTGCTAGCCTTCTTAAGGCAAGCTTGTCTAACTTATGTCTATACTCAGATATTGTTGCTTCCGCTGACTGTTGTGTATTCGAGCCCTCGAGGCCCCTGGCTTATAATATAAAGCTTGTATTATTTTAATTTGTGTCTAGAGTTGTGTTGTGATATCTTCCCGTGAGTCCTTGATCTTGATTGTACACATTTGCGTGTACGATTAGTGTACGATTGAATCGATGGCGTCACAAGTTGGTATCAGAGCCAACTGCCTATAGGAATCCCCCTTCCAAACTCCTTGGCCGAAGTTGAGTCTAGTCACTGAAAAACTTTTACTAACATGGCTGTGTGCCTTACGGGCCCACGTTGCCATTTGGGTGGTATTAGGATCTTTTACTCCTCGTCTATACTCTGGGACTCTGATCTCTCTTCTATTCGGGTTAAATGGTTTTACTAACTCGAGCATTAGGATCTCGTGATCACATCCGCCCGGAGAGCCCCTTATTTCAGATGAGCGCCTGCTGCATCAGAAGATTCCGAAGATACTCGACGGTTTTCTCTCGAGACTTTGTGCCTGTTGCCTTTGGAATTCCCTGCCACCGAAATATCCTTATGGATAACTACACACACTTACCAATCTTGCATTCTATCCCATTGATCTTGTTATTACAAGATGCCCTGAACTGCTCTCCTTTGTTCCAAGAATCCTTTGAGCTTACTACCTTGCAGTTCCTTGTTACCTGAATACCCCTACGGATAACTCTGTGCACCTATCGAGTATCCGCTCATCCTCAGTTGATTCATGTACTTCACAAAAGTCTTCATAATACCATTCGTTCTTGTGAAAATCCTCAACAGCCTATTGTTCTTGAATTTCTTGCTTGCTTGCATTATGGTTAATACCATAAGTTTATTAATCTTATTGTCAGCCTTTGTCATTATCATTTTGAGTTCGTTGATACAATATGTTGCGAATGCTCGCAATCCTCAATCAGATCCTAGACTTCATCCTTCTGGCTCAGACGTCATTTTAACATGTGCTGAATCTCGATCAATCAAATCGCCATCGATTGTACCCCTAAGGCTATTCTACCTATCCATCCCTAATCAAAGCATTGCTTCTGATCCCTTGTCTTGGAATTCATAATTCCTTTGCAATTTAGCTTTGAGTTAGTCAGTTGTTTCTATAATCTGATCTCCTTGCATTCTTTCTTCCTCTGGTTGAGTACTGATGCTCACATCAGATCCCTTGTGGACCAGCAAACCCCCCCTTTTTCGGATTTTATCTGACAACGTTCTTCATATTCAATAAGCTTGTGAGCCTTTCCTCTGATACATAATGCTTTTGGTAAATTGTATCCTCCGCTTTCTCAAGCATGCTCTACTACCGAGCTTGTGTTATTTATTATTGGAATTTATGATATATGTTCCTAAGATGCCTCGATGGGTTGAACCTATGCCTTCCCTAATCTGTGTGAACTCGGCAGTTATGCGGGTTATGCTCTACTGGCTTTTCGTCAGATAAAATTTCAATACTACAGCTTCATAAAGAGCGAGAAAATAAAATGAAAGGTTATGCATTGTAGAAGTGGGAGTCGACCCTGAACCTTTGTGTTCATGCCCACGGACATGGTGTGGAACTTATCATGAAAGCTTCTTGCAAGGATATTTAATCTTTTGAATAATTCTTCCGGTATCGTAAATTGGATCCCTTGCATTTATGGTCCCGACCATATTTCCTCCCTGATCCCATGTACTAGGTAAGTTAAATTACTTATCCTCTACAACTCATTTCCCCCGTCCAACCTCTACTCCGATTTACCTTCTGGCATTACACCTAGTACTTGATATTGGGAAGCTTTATACCCCATCACATCATTCCTAGCCTGAACGGCTACATTTTATCATGGCAACTTTTTAACTGTGCTACCTGGTCCTTATGCCCGGAGCAACTTCCGACGATGAGCTAAGATTACGTCGATCTTCCTCATCTTATCATTTCACCTCGAACAACAAGCTTGACTTTGAGCTTGTGTCGAATCCGTGGTTCTCATAGCCTTTCACTTCATCCTCCCTTTTCTGCTCGAGGGCATCTTCGTAGAGTCTCTCGACAAACTTTGTCTTGATCACCGTCACACTTTGGCTTCTTCAGAGATGTCAATTGAATTCATGGATAGAAATACCATCCTTGCCTCTCGATGATTTGTGTCGGCATCAACAACATTCTTGTCTCCCCCCCAACACAAACTTGATCATATTGATTTTGGGAATACATCCTTTTTGACATGTTGATGGATTGCTACTGAGCCCGTCGGCCACACCCTCATCTTTTCCCTGCTAAAATGGTATGACTTATTTTCTAAGTTGTTTCCGATGGGTCCTTGGTGTATCCAAAGTCTGACCTTTGCTTGAAACCATGTCAATGCTATCTCGAAGCATGTCTATGGTAATCCAATCTCCAATAACAACATTTGAAGAACGATACTAAATCTTCTTTATCAATTATCCAAACACCGTTGTATGGGTAATGTCATGAAATTTTTTCCCCTTACCTAAATGGTTTTATACTTCTATCCTGTCATGGATACCATGCTCTGCTTGTCCTTGGGAAGGATATACCCCTGAAGTATGTGCTTAAACACATTTTCCTTTCCATTGTTTTGTTTAAACCTTTCTTGTGATCTATATGATCTAAGCAGTAATATTTCCCTGCTTATGTAAACACCTCGTTGTATCACTCTGTCAGTAAGACCCTGTTACTATTGTTGATGACATTCCGGTAGCCACAGATGGACGAGAACTTTGCCTAATGACCCGCCTCATTCAATGAGCAGGAAAATGGTTCTCTTTGTCCCTCGCCCTTGGTACCGACGTCGTTGCTGACATAACTGACAGGTTACACTCTGACATGCCTTGCTAACATGACCGTACAAGATGTCAGCACCCTTCCTACTTTTTAACCCACCTGGTGGGCCCATAACCCACAGATCCACAGGTTTGAAACCCGACTCTCGTGTACCCCCTGTTTCTAAAGGTTATTCCTCATGCTTGGCTTCGTATCATGTCACGAGCCACCTTCCGAGTGATGATCTATTCCCGGTGCTCTGAACCCCTTTCTCACACTCGGTTCATGTATCAATCATTTGTCCATCCGCTTGAAACTTCCTAGTGTACCTTCTAATTTTGCTCTCGATGACTTTCCTGAATTTCAACTCGAGAGATGCCTCTATGCCACGTTCACCACCATAGTCCCCGCGTACCTATCTTGTGTTGAGCTCCGTCCTTCCCGAGTCTTTTTTCCTTACTCCACCTCTTAAATCTCGGGACGAGATTTCTTGTAGTGGAGGAGATTTGTAACACCCGAAGAATCATGCTACAGTAATCTCCCTCTAACGGTGCTCATGTCATCATGATTACTATGCAAATTGCCACTTGTCCAAATCAAAGTCAAATTTAAATCGCTAGTGACATTTTTAATTCTTCGAACCGTGAAGCTAAAATGTTCACCTTATCCTATAAATTTCCCTGATCACTGTCATATTGAAACCAACCTCTTCAGAATGCCCATGGGAATTAATTCAGTGCTCCAGCAGCATTTAAATTGACCCTTTTCAATTTTTAAAAATGCTTGAACAATTCTTTTGGCCCTGAAACTTTTTAGGCAACACCACAACGTTGTGCCTGAATTATTTGGTAAGTTTCACTTTCAACAAAAAAATTCATTTGATGCCATGTTTTTATCCGAAGCAGTATCCATCCTTTTAATTTAAATAAAAGAAAGAAAAAATAAAAGTAGAGCCCCTGGGCCTAGAAGCCCCCCGGCCCAGCTGAGCCTCGGGCCTGTCAGGCCGGCCCAACCCCGCACTCCCTCGGTCGCCTTTCTTCCCCACTGCTCACGCGACCAGGCGCCTGCGACCGACCAGTCCCCGCCGGACCAGCTCGTCGGCGTCACCGCGGAGGCGATGAGGATGCCGCCCCCTGCGACGCCTCGGTCCTCTCCCCCACTTGCCCCTCGCTCCCCACACCGTCCTCCACTCTCCCTCTCCCCAGACCCCTTTCTCCCCTGTGCCCACCCGACGCGGTCGCCGCCGCCGCCTGGCCGTGACCATGGCCGACGACCTCCCCGAGCCAAGCGAAGACGACGAGGAGCACCGTCGGCATCTCCCGCGTCGACTACGGCCAGCGGCGCGAGTTGGGAGGCGTTGCTGCCCCGGATCCTCGTCGTCTTCCACCTTCGGCACTGCCGCCCTCGCTGTCGAAATCCGGCCACCTCGAGCCTCCCTCGAGCCCGCGGTGCTCATCTACAGCCTCCCGGTGAGCCACCATGTCGCTCCGTCGCTCCCCCGCACGGATCCATCACCGTAGCCGCCGTTGCCATCGCCGCCCGAAGCCCACTCCGCAACGGAGCTCATCACCGTCGTCCTCGTCGATGTCGTGCTCACCCGACCTCGCCACCGAGCTCTGGGACTCGCCAGGACCCCGTAGAGCCTCCCCAGTAGTCCTGCCGTGCCCTCTAGCTGCAGTTCGCGCGAGGGCCGAACTCTGGCGTCCGCTCCGCCGCTCGCCGCCGTAGCTTCCGGCCATTTACAGCCGCACCGCTCCCGTAGATGGATGCGGCGTTGAACGCTCGTTCGAATGAGCCTAAGCACGCCCGGAACGGAGCGCCGTAGCGTTTTTCCGGCCAAGTCCGGCGAGCTCCGCCGCGTTTTTGGTCGCCGGAGTTGTCTCCGGCGCCGACGCCGACGTGGCGCAATTGGCCCCGGCTTTGTGTCACTGACCAGTGGGCCCGGTGGGCCCCATCGACTTGGTTGACCCAGTCAACGCGCTGACTGGGCAACCCCAACCACTGACACACGGGCCCACCCACATAATTAACCTAATTAAAACATTTTCCTAAATAGATATAATTAGCTAAACTAATGAGTCACTGACGGGTGGGGTCCAGTAGCTAATTAACCTAGATTAGTTAGTTTAATGCACTGTTGGACTAACAGAGGCTGACATGTGGGTCCCCCTGGACCCACAGGTCAGGTTTGACCTGGTCAGCGAGTCTGTTGACTGCTGACGTCATCAACACGTCACGCTGATGTCATATTTTGTTTTATGTTATTTTAAATAATTCCAGAATATTGTTAAAACTTTGAAAAATCATAGAAAATTAACCGTAGCTCGGATAAAAAAACTTTATATATGAAAGTTGCTCAGAACGACGAGACGAACCCGGATACGCAAGCCGTTCGTCCGCCACATGTCCCTAGCATAGCAAACCTGCAACCGTCCCCCTCCGTTTCATCTGTCCGAAAATGCCTAACTCCGGGAAAACTTTCCCGGATGTTTCCCCCCTTCGTCGGTATCGTATAACACTGCGTTAGAACACCCCTAGCACTGCTTATTGACTTGTCATGCATCTGTTTGCTTGTATTTACTGTTTCTTCCCCTTCTCCTCTCCGGTAGACCCCGAGACCGCTGTGGATGCCCCTGTGATCGACTGCGTCGACGACGACGACGACACTTCTTCTTTTTCAGAAGAGCTTCCAGGCAAACAAACCCCCCTTGAGCATTCCGATATCACCCATTTCTTCCCCTCTCATGCTTGCATTAGAACTGCTACTGCTTTATGTATGATCCTACTCTGATGCATAGCCTGTTGGTGTTACCTGCTTTCATACCTTATTTGCTTATCCTAAACTGCTTAGTATAGGTTGGTTAGTGATCCATCAGTGACCCCCACCTTGTCCCAGTTGCCCCGCTTTATGTTCGAGGACTCGATCAACGTGATTGATGTCCAGGCCCCGACACCGCACGTCACCCCCCTTAGTTGTACGACTCTGTAGAGTTACCATCGAGTGCCGAGGGTGGAACCTCTTACATCACTCCTGATGAGACCTCTGTAGTGTAGCTATCCGGTCGTGGTCATCGAGGGTGATTTCCTCCTTAACCACTTCCGATACGGCTCTGTCGTGCAACCACTGAAGCATGAACCTCGAGGGTGGATCCTCTTACGTTCACCTTCATGGTTACATCGAGTGGAATTCACCGGGGGTGATTCCTCGGGTTTTTCCCCTTGGTGTTAGACACACAGTTACTATGGTTACTATGACTTTGCACTAAGCCATGTTACTAAAGACGGGTCGGCCCTGAGGGGTACCCGCGCGAGCTTAATAGCGAGTGATGTGGAGACGGGTTGACCTGGAAGGTGCCCGTGAGATACTTACGGTGGCCGGGCATTCTTAGCCCTTGCCGCAAGCACTCGAGACGGGGCGACGGGGTCACATCGATCGTGAGTCTCTGCTTGTTACCGCGTGCTCCTAATCCACTACGATTTGGATATTTGATCCGAGGGGCCTCTGGCCTGATAGCACCAACCATCACGTGGGCATTGTATGGGCGTTCTACGTCGTATACATCAGCCGAAGCTTAATAGACGTCAGCGACTGAGCGGCGCGCGCCGGGTTGGACTGGTAAGCACCTGCCTTTTTGAAGGAGGTAGCTAGGTCTGCTCACCGGCCGCCCACGCAGCGTGCAGGAGTTCCCGGGGAGATGGCCCATGACCCCTGGGGGCATAGGTTTAGTCCGGCGTGCTGGCCTCTCTATTAAGCCTAGGTCGGGTTGCGGCGTATTGTTTGGCCGAGACCGGGCATGACCCAGGAAAGTGTGTCCGGCCGGAGTTAACCGAGCGTGGTGGGTAAGTTGTTGCACCCCTGTAGGGAAGAAAACATCTATCGATAGCCTGTCCTGCGGTAACGGACACTTGGAGTTGTATCCTGATCGATACAACTAAAATTGGATACTTGTGATGAGAACTGGATGGTGATGAGAATTGGAATGTGTTGACACTTGGATAGTATGGCCCTGGGATTGCTTTCTCGCAGGGAGTCGAGAAAGGATCTCTGGCCAAGGTTGATAACACTTCTACTACTTTACTTTATGCTACTCTACTCCCTCCTGTTGCTGCAAGATGGTGGTTTCCAGAAGATGCTAGTCTTTGATAGGCTAGGCTTTCCCCTTCCCTTCTGGCATTCTGCAGTTTAGTCCACATATACAACCAATTCCTTTGATACAGATGCATACTTAGTTTAGATCTGATGTAAGTCTTGCGAGTACTTTGGATGAGTACTCACGGTTGCTTTGCTACTTCTTTTCCCCCATACCCGATTGTTGCGACCAGATGATGGATCCCAGGAGCCAGACGACGCCACTGATGACTACTACTACCCGGAGGATGCTTACTACTACGTGAAGACCGCAGACGACTAGGAGTAGTTAGGAGGCTCCCATGCAGGAGGCCTTGCCTTTTCGATCAATGTTGCTTTTGTGCTAGCCTTCTTAAGGCAAGCTTGTCTAACTTATGTCTGTACTCAGATATTGTTGCTTCCGCTGACTATTGTGTATTCGAGCTTATGTATTCGAGCCCTCGAGGCCCCTGGCTTGTAATATAAAGCTTGTATTATTTTAATTTGTGTCTAGAGTTGTGTTGTGATATCTTCCCGTGAGTCCTTGATCTTGATCGTACACATTTGTGTGTATGATTAGTGTACGATTGAATCGAGGGCGTCACAATAGGTAGGTATGGTGGTTGTTTTGAGGAAGATATAAGGAGGTTTATGTGTGATAGAGCATATCATATCACGGGGTTTGGATGCACCGACGAAGTTTGCACCAATTCTCGAGGTGAGAAAGGACAATGCATGGTACCGAAGAGGCTAGCAATGATGGAAGGGTGAGAGTGCATATAATCCATGGACTCAACATTAGTCATAAAGAACTCATATAATTATTGCAAAAATCTACAAGTCATAAAAAACCAAGCATTACACGCATGCTCCTAGGGGGATAGATTGGTAGGAAAAGACCATCGCTCGTCCCCGACTGCCACTCATAAGGAAGACAATCAAATAACACCTCATGCTTCAAATTTGTTACACAACGGTTACCATACGTGCATGCTACAGGACTTGCAGACCTCAACATAAGTATTTCTCAATTCCACAATTACTCAACTAGCATAACTCTAATATCACCATCTTCACATCTCAAAACAATCATCAAGTATCAAACTTCTCATAGTATTCAATACACTTTATATGAAAGTTTTTATTATACCCATCTTGGATGCCTATTGATACGTCTCCGTCATATCTATAATTTTCGATTGTTCCATGCCAATATTATACAACTTTCATATACTTTTGGCAACTTTTTATACTATTTTTGGGACTAACATATTGATCCAGTGCCCAGTGCCCAGTGCCAGTTCCTGTTTGTTGCATGTTTTTTGTTTCGCAGAAAATCCATATCAAACGGTGTCCAAATAGGATAAAAACTGAAGGAGATTTTTTTGGAATATATGTGATTTTTGGGAAGAAGAATCAATGCTAGACGATGCCCGAGGGGGCCATGAGGTAGGGGGCGCGCCCCAAGGGGTCAGGTGCACCTTGGGCCCTCGTGGCCACCCCGTACGGCGTTTGGTGCCCTTCTTTTGCTGCAAGAAAGCTAATATCCGGATAAAAATCGTGTCCAAATTTCAGCCCAATCGGAGTCACGGATCACCGGGAATATAAGAAACGGTGAAAGGGCAGAATCTGGAACGCAGAAACAGATAGATAGATCCAATCTCGAAGGGGCTCTCGCCCCTCCCATGCCATGGAAGCCACGGACTAGAGGGAAACCCTTCTCCCATCTAGGGAGAAGGTCAAGGAAGAAGAAGAAGGGGGGCCCTCTCCCCCTCTCTTCCGGTGGCGCCGGAACGCCGCCGGGGCCATCATCGTCACTGCAATCTACACCAATACCTCCGTCATCTTCACCAACTTCTTCATCACCTTTCCCCATCTATCTACAGCAGTCCACTCTCCCGCAATCCTCTGTACCCTCTACTTGAACATGGTGCCTTATGCTTCATTTTATTATCCAATGATGTGTTGCCATCCTATGATGTCTGAGTAGATTTTTGTTGTCCTATCGGTAATTGGTGAATTGCTATGATTGATTTAATTTGCTTGTGGTAGTTGTATGTTGATAGGACTATGTATTGGAGGGCAAGAGTGACAGAAGCTTCAACCTAGCATAGAAATTGATGCATACGGGATTGAAGGGGGACCAATATATCTTAATGCCATGGTTGTGTTTTACCTTAATGAACGTTAGTAGTTGCAGATGCTTGCTAATAGTTCCAATGATAAGTGCATGGAATTCCAAGTTAGGGATAACATGCTAGCAGTGGCCTCTTCCACATAAAACTTGCTATCGGTCTAGTAAAGTAGTCAATTGCTTAGGGATAATTTCGCAACTCCTACCACCACTTTTCCATACTCGCTATACTAACTTTATTGTTTCTTTATATAAACAGCCCCTACTTTTTATTTACACGCTCTTTATTATCTTGCAAACCTAGCCAAAAACACCTACAAAGTACTTCTAATTTCATACTTGTTCTATGTAAAGCGAACGTTAAGCGTGCGTAGAGTTGTATCGGTGGTCGATAGAACTTGAGTGAATATTTATTCTACCTTTAGCTCCTCATTGAGTTCGACACTCTTACTTATCGAAAGAGGCTACAATTGATCCCCTATACTTGTGGGTTATCAAGACCTTTTTCTGGCGCCGTTGCCGGGGAGTTATAGCGTGGGGTGAATATTCTCGTGTGTGCTTGTTTGCTTTATCACTAAGTAATTTTTATTTGCTGTTCTAAGTTGTTCTTTATCTTTAGTTATGGATATGGAACACGAAATACCAAAAAATTAGGTTTACTTGCTACTCATGGAGATGGGGAACCTCCTAAAACCCTCGATGCTCATTATGTGAAAGATATTATGCACTACTTTGATAATCCTGAGAAAACCCCATTCAACTTTATAATGGGAGTAACGTTGGATCAACGTGAATACTTTAGGGATTATCGCTTGACTCAAAAAGGGAAACTATTATGGGATCAAATTCATATGTTACATTGGTATGCTCGGCAACTATGCTTGAGATATGATTATACTTGTTGCTCTAGGATGAAGGCTCCACACCTTCCCTTTTCATGTGAATTTAATGAAGATGAAACCTTAGCTTCTTATGCTAATGGTATATATGATTATTATGATGTGGAACAAATAGAAGAATTTGTTGCTTTTATGGGTGCTTATGAAATTGAATCTTTGTTTAAAGAGTTTGAAGATTTCCATGATTCAGTTTATAGACCTGAAAATTTAGCTATCCTTAAATATTTCTATGAGAATTATAAATACAATTATGATATTGATGAATTTATCAAGAAAGTCTCCGCTGACCGAGAAGAGATTAATATTTTGCAGGAGTCCATGGAAGAAGAAATTGATAAAATTGTGAGCTCATTGGATGAAAAAGATGAGGAGGAGAGCGAAGAACAAAAGGAGGAAGAGTGGATTGATCACCCATTCCCACCTTCTAATGAAAGTAACTCTTCAACTCATACATTGTTTAATTTCCCTTCGTTCTTACCAAAGGATGAATGCTATGATGATTGTTATGATCCCGTTGATTCTTTTAAAATATCCCTTTTTGATGATGCTTGCTATGCTTGTGGCCAAGATGCCAATATGAATTATGCTTATGGAGATGAACTTGCTATAGTTCCTTATGTTAAACATGAAATTGTTGCTATTGCACCCACGCATGATAGTCCTATTATCTTTTTAAATTCTCCCGACTACGCTATATCGGAGAAGTTTGCACTTATTAAGGATTATATTGATGGGTTTCCTTTTACCATTGCACATGATAATTTTGATGACTATAATATGCATGTGCTTGCTGCTCCTACTTGCAATTATTTGAGAGAGGAGCTACATCTCCGCCTCTCCATGTTTCCAATATGATAAAATTGCAAGAAATTGTTTATACTATGCATTGGCCTTTACTATGTGTGCATGAATTGATCTTTTATGACATGCTGATGCATAGGAAGAGAGTTAGACTTCATTGTTGCATGATATATGTTACTTTGTGCTCACTACTAAATCACAAATCATTGTTGATTTAAATTGGCTTTGATATACCTTGGGATCCGGGTGGATTCATTACTTGAGCACTTTATGCCTAGCTTAATGGCTTTAAAGAAAGTGCTGCTAGGGAGACAACCAGGAAGTTTTAGAGAGTCATTTATTTCTGTTGAGTGCTTTTATAAAGTTTAAAAACAAAAAAATAAAGAGAACCCAAAACTTTTCAAAAAGGAAAGTGAAAGTGAGAGAGACAAGCATTGTTGAAGTGGGGGAGCTCCTTGAACTTTGTTCATGCTCACGGAAACCTTGTGAATCTTGATTACAGAAACTTTTCAACAAAAATAATTATCCCCTTGTACAATTCCATTGAATTATAAAAATAATGTGCCAATATCCGCCTTTAGGATGTTTACATTGCTTGTTGGTTTGTGCGGTGCAAAATAGAAACTTTGACTGTAGTACGCGATTTTACATTTTTTACTGGAATGCCAAACGGTTCTGAAACTTTTTGCACTGTCTTTCTATACAAATTATTTATTTTTCCTAGTTTTTTCAGAATTTGTGGCGTAACAGAAGTATGGTGAATGTTCAGATTACTACAGACTGTCCTGTTTAAGACAGATTCTGTTTTTGATGCATAGTTTGCTTGTTTTGATGAAAATATCGATTTATATCAGTGGAATAAGCCTTGGAAAAGTTATATTACAGTAGCTACAATGCAAAAACAAAATATGAATTGGTTTGCAGCAGTACTTAGAGTAGTGATTTGCATTATTATACTAACGGATCTTACCGAGCTTTCTGTTGAGTTTTGTGTGGATGAAGTGTTCGAAGATCGAGGAGGTCTCGATGTGAGGAGAAGGAGGAGAGACAAGATATCCAGCTTGGGGATTCCCAAGGCACCCCAAGTAAATATTCAAGGAGATTCAAGCATCTAAGCTTGGGGATGCCCTGGAAGGCATCCCATCTTTCTTCAACAAGTATCAATATGTTTTCAGATTTGTTTCGTTCATGCGATATGTGCAAATCTTGGAGCGTCTTTTGCATTTAGCTTTCACTTTTATTTGATGCACCATGCTGGTATGAGATAGTCCATGGTTGATTTATAGAATGATCATTGCACTTCACTTATATCTTTTGAGTATGGCTTTATAGAATGCTTCATGTGCTTCACTTATATCATTTGAAGTTTGGATTGCCTGTTTCTCTTCACAAAGAAAACCGCCATTTTTAGAATGCTCTTTTGATTCACTTATATTTGTTAGAGCATGGGAATATCTTTTGTAGAAAGAATTAAACTCTCTTGCTTCACTTATATCTATTTAGAGAGATGACAAGAACTGGTCATTCACATGGCTAGTCACAAAATCCTACATAAAACTTGTAGATCACTGAATATGATATGTTTGATTCCTTGCAATAGTTTTGCGATATAAAGATGGTGATATTAGAGTCATGCTAGTGGGTAGTTGTGGATTGTAGAAATACTTGTGTTGAAGTTTGTGATTCCCGTAGCATGCACGTATGGTGAACTATTATGTGATGAAGTCGGAGCATGATTTATTTATTGCTTGTCTTCCTTATGAGTGGCGATCGGGGACGAGCGATGGTCTTTTCCTACCAATCTATCCCCCTAGGAGCGTGCGCGCAGTACTTTGTTTCGATAGCTAATAGACTTTTGCAATAAGTATGTGAGTTCTTTATGACTAATGTTGAGTCCATGGATTATACACACTCTCACCCTTCCATCATTGCTAGCCACTTCAGTACCGTGCATTGCCCTTTCTCACCTTGAGAGTCGGTGCAAACTTCACCGGTGCATCCAAACCCCGTGATGTGATACGCCCTATCACACATAAGCCTCCTTATATCTTCCTCAAAATAGCCACCATACCTACCTATCATGGCATTTCCATTGCCATTCCGAGATATATTGCTATGCAACTTCCATCATCTTCATATACATGACTTGAGCATAATTGTCATATTGCTTTTCATGATCGTAAGATAGCTAGCAAGATGTTTTCATGGCTTGTCCATTTTTGATGTCATTGCTACGCTAGATCATTGCACATCCCGGTACACCGCCGGAGGCATTCATATAGTCATATCTTTGTTCTAGTATCGAGTTGTATTATTGAGTTGTAAGTAAATAAAAGTGTGATGATCATCATTATTAGAACATTGTCCCATGTGAGGTTATCAAAATAAAAGTGTCCGAAGAAGCCCCCCCCAAAAAGAGAGAGGCCAAAGAAGCCTACAAAAAAGAAAAAAAGAAAAAAGAGAAAAAAAATAAAAAATGAGAGAAAAGAGAGAAGGGACAATGTTACTATCCTTTTACCACACTTGTGCTTCAGAGTAGCACCGTGTTCTTCATATAGAGAGTCTCTTGAGTTATCACTTTCATATACTAGTGGGAATTTTCATTATAGAACTTGGCTTGTATATTTCAACTATGGGCTTCCTCAAATGCCCTAGGTCTTCATGAGCAGGCAAGTTGGATGCACACCCACTTAGTTTTAGTTTGAGCTTTCATACACTTATAGCTCTTAGTGCATCCGTTGCATGGCAATCCCTACTCCTCGCATTGACATCAATTGATGGGCATCTCCATAGCTCGTTGATTAGGCGCGTCGATGTGAGACTTTCTCCTTTTTGTCTTCTCCACACAACCTCCACCATCATATTCTATTCCACCTATAGTGCTATGTCCATGGCTCACGCTCATGTATTGCGTGAAAGTTGAAAGGTTTGAGAACGTCAAAAGTATGAAACAATTGCTTGGCTTGTCATCGGGGTTGTGCATGATTTGAATATTTTGTGTGGTGAAGATGGAGCATAGCTAGTCCATATGATTTTGTAGGGATAACTATCTTTGGCCATGTTATTTTGAAAAGACATGATTGCTTTATTAGTATGCTTGAAGTATTATTGTCTTACTGTCAAATGATAGACTATTGCTTTGAATCACTCGTGTCTTAATATTCACGCCATGATTAGATTACATGATCAAGATTATGCTAGGTAGCATTGCACATCAAAAATTATCTTTTTATCATTTACCTACTCGAGGACGAGCAAGAATTAAGCTTGGGGAAGCTGATACGTCTCCGTCGTATCTATAATTTTTGATTGTTCCATGCCAATATTATACAACTTTCATATACTTTTGGCAAATTTTTATACTATTTTTGGGACTAACATATTGATCCAGTGCCCAGTGCTAGTTCCTATTTGTTGCATGTTTTTTGTTTCGTAGAAAATCCATATCAAACAAAGTCTAAACGGGATAAAAACTGACGGAGATTTGTTCTGGAATATATGTGATTTTTGGGAAGAAGAATCAACGCTAGACGATGCCCGAGGGGGCCATGAGGCAGGGGGCGCTCCCCAGGGGGTCAGGCGCGCCTTGGGCCCTCGTGGCCACCCCGTAAGGCGGTTGGTGCCCTTCTTTCGTTGCAAGAAAGCTAATATCCGGATAAAAATCGTGTCCAAATTTCAGCCCAATCAGAGTTAGGATCTCCGGGAATATAAGAAACGGTGAAAGGGCAGAATCTGGAATCCAGAAACAGAGAGAGACAGAGAGACAGATCCAATCTCGGAGGGGCTCTCGCCCCTCCCATGCCATGGAAGCCAAGGACTGGAGGGGAAACCCTTCTCCCATCTAGGGAGAAGGTCAAGGAAGAAGAAGAAGGGGGGGGGGGCTCTCCCCGTCTCTTCTAGTGGCGCCAGAATGCCGTCGGGGCCATCATCGTCACCGCAATCTACACCGACACCTCAGTCATCTTCACCAACTTCTTCACCACCTTCCCCCATCTATCTATAGGGGTCCACTCTCCCGCAATCCTCTGTACCCTCTACTTGAACATGGTGCTTTATGCTTCATATTATTATCCAATGATGTGTTGCCATCCTATGATGTCTGAGTAGATTTTCGTTGTCCTATCGGTAATTGGTGAATTGCTATGATTGATTTAATTTTCTTGTGGTTATGTTGTTGTCCTTTGGTTCCCATCATATGATCGCGTGAGTGGATCACACCATAGGGTTAGTTGTATGTTGATAGGACTATGTATTGGAGGGCAAGAGTGACAAAAGTTTCAACCTAGCATAGAAATTGATGCATACGGGATTGAAGGGGGACCAATATATCTTAATGCTATGGTTGGGTTTTACCTTAATGAACGTTAGTAGTTGCGGATGCTTGCTAATAGTTCCAATCATAAGTGCATGGAATTCCAAGTCAGGGATGACATGCTAGCAGTGGCCTCTCCCACATAAAACTTGCTATCGGTCTAGTAAAGTAGTCAATTGCTTAGGGACAATTTCGCAAATCCTACCACCACTTTTCGACACTCGCTATACTAACTTTATTGTTTCTTTATCTAAACAGCCCCTACTTTTTATTTACGTGCTCTTTATTATCTTGCAAACCTATCCAAAAACACCTAGAAAGTATTTCTAGTTCTAGGTAAAGCGAATGTTAAGCGTGCATAGAGTTGTATCGGTGGTCGATATAACTTGAGGGAATATTTGTTCTACCTATAGCTGCTCGTTGGGTTCGACACTCTTACTTATCGAAAGAGGCTACAATTGATCCCCTATACTTATGGGTTATCACCTATCATATTAGGACTAATTTTATAGCCAAAGAAAATTACCATGCTGTTCTAAAAGACTCTCAAAATAATATAAGTGAAGCATGAGAGATCAATAATTTCTATAAAATAAAACTACCACTGTGCTCTAAAATGATATAAGCGAAGCACTAGAGCAAAATTATCTAGCTCAAAAGATATAAGTGAAGCACATAGAGTATTCTAACAAATTCCAATTCATGTGTGTCTCTTCCAAAAGGTGTGTATGGCAAGGATGATTGTGGTAAACTAAAAAGCAAAGACTCAAATCATACAAGACACTCAAAGAAAAACACATATCATGTGGTGAATAAAAATATAGCCTCAAGTAAAGTTACCGATAGACGAAGACGAAAGAGGGAATGCCTTCCGGGGCATCCCCAAGCTTAGGCTTTTGGTTGTCCTTGAATTTTACCTTGGGGTGCCATGGGCATCCCCAAGCTTAGGCTCTTGCCACTCCTTTTTACAAAATCCATCAAATCTTTACCCAAAAACTTGATAACTTCACAACGCAAAACTCAATAGAAGATCTCATGAGCTCCGTTAGTATAAGAAAACAAACCACCACTTCAAGGTACTATAATGAACTCATTCTTTATTTATATTGGTGTTAAACCTATTGTATTCCAACTTATCTATGGTTCATACCCCTCGATACTAGCCATAGATTCAGCAAAATAAGCAAACAACACATGAAAAACATAATTTGTCAAAAATAGAATAGTCTGAAGTAATTTGGATAGTTCGAATACTTCGGATACTCCAAAAATTCTGAAAAATTAGGAAAACCATGAAAATTTGTATAGTGATCTACTGCAATTGGAATCAGTATTTTATCGCTCTCTCGTAAAAGATGAGAATTATTTTCGTGAGTGCATACTTTCTGTTTTTATCAGCAAGATCAATCAACAATCACCCAAGAAGATCCTAAAGGCTTTACTTGGCACACACGCTAATTAAAACATAAAAAACACAACCATAACAGAGGTTGGATGATTTATTTATTACTAAACAGGAACAAAGAGCAAGGAACAAAAATAAGATTGGGTTGCCTCCCAACAAGCGCTATCGTTTAACGCCCCTAACTAGGCATAAAAGCAAGAATAGATCTAGGTATTGTCATCTTTGGTATGCAATCCATAAGTGGCTCTCATAATATATTCATAAGGTAACTTAATTTTCTTCCTAGGAAAGTGCTTCATGCCTTTCCTTAATGGAAATTGGAATCTAACATTTCCTTCTTTCATATCAATAATTGCACCAATCATTCTAAGGAAAGGTCTACCAAGAATAATAGGACAAGTAGGATTGCAATCTATATCAAGGACAATGAAATGTACGGGCACATAATTCCTATTTGCAACAATAAGAACATCATTAATTCTTCCCATAGGTTTCTTAATTGTGGAATCCGCAAGATGCAAATTTAAAGAACAATCATCAAATTCACGGAAACCTAACACATCACACAAAGTTTTTGGAATCGTGGAAACAGTAGAACCCAAATCACATAAGGCAAAGCATTCATGATCTTTAATTTTAATTTTAATAGTAGGTTCCCACTCATCATGAAGTTTTCTAGGGATAGAAACTTCTAGATTAAGCTTTTCTTCATAAGATTGCATTAAAGCATCAACGATATGTTTAGTAAAAGCCTTATTTTGTTCATAAGCATGAGGAGAATTTAACACGGATTGCAAAAAGGAAATACAATCTATCAAACAACAATTATCATAATTAAATTCCTTAAAATCCAAAATAGTGGGTTCATTGCTATGTAAAGTTTTGACCTCTTCAATCCCACTTTTAGTAATTTTAGCATCAAGATATAAAAGCTCTGAATCATTGGGACGCCTTTTAACTAAAGTTGACCCATCTCCAGTCCCATATTTATCAAGATTCAAATTACAGCAAAGATTTATATAGGGGACACATCAATCACTTTTAGATCTTCATCATTATTATCATAAAAACTAGAAGAACACGCTTTCACAAAGCAATATTTCTTAGCACACATCCTAGCGGTTCTTTCTTTGCACTCATCAATGGAAATTCTCATGGCTTCGAGAGACTCATTGAAATCATGCTTAGGAGAAATTCTATCCACGTTCCTACCCAACTCATCAATCTTAAGCTGTTTTTCTTCAAGCAAAGAATTGAAATTCTTTCGCGAATTCATAAATTCTTTAACACTAGTCTCAAAATCAGAGGGCATCTTATTAAAATTTCCATAAGAATTGTTGGACGAATTACCATAATTATTAGAGGAATTACTAGGGAACGGCCTAGAATTAAAGTTTCCTCTATACGCGTGGTTACCAAAATTGTTCCTACCAACAAAATTCACATCCATAGATTCATTATTATTCTCAATCAAAGTGGACAGAGGCACATCATTAGGATCATAAGAAACAATCTTATTAGCAAACAATTTCATAAGTTCATCCATCTTTCCACTCAAAACATTAATCTCTTCAATCACATGAACTTTTTTATTAGTAGATCTTTCGGTATGCCATTGAGAATAATCAACCATAATATTATCTAGGAGTTTAGTAGCTTCTTCTAAAATGATTTCCATAAAAGTACCTCCCGCAGCCGAATCTAAAAGATTTCTAGAAGCAAAATTCAATCCAACATAAAAAATTTGTATTCCTCTCCCAAGCTTGTGCAACATGCTCATGATCAAGTTGCTTAAAATTCATAATATTGTTTCTAAGAGAGATGATCTTAGCGGGAGGAAAATACTTAGAGATAAAAGCATCTTTGCACTTATTCCAAGAATCAATACTATTTTTAGGCAAAGAGGAGAACCAAGTTTTAACACGATCTCTAAGCGAAAATGGAAATAGCTTCAATTTAACAATATCATTATCCACATCTTTCTTCTTTTGCATATCACATAGATCAACAAAGTTGTTTAGATGGGTAGCGGCATCTTCACTAGGAAGGCTAGAGAATTGATCTTTCATGACAAGATTCAACAAAGCAACATTAATTTCACAAGATTCAGCATCGGTGAGAGGAGCAATCGAAGTGCTAATAAAATCATTGTTGTTGGCATTGGATAAGTAACATAATTTAGTATTATCTTGAGCCATCGCGACAAACAATCAATCCAACACACAATCACACAAGAGGCAAGTGAAAGAAGGCAAACGGGAAAAAGGTAAACAGAAAAAGGGCGAATAAAATGGCAAGGGTGAAGTGGCGGAGAGGAAAACGAGAGGCAAATGGCAAATAATGTAATGCGAGGGATAAGAGTTTGTGATGGGTACTTGGTATGTCTTGACTTGAGCGTAGATCTCCCCGGCAATGGCGCCAGAAATCCTTCTTGCTACCTCTTGAGCATGCGTTGGTTTTCCCTTGAAGAGGAAAGGGTGATGCAGCAAAGTAGCGTAAGTCTTTCCCACAGTTTTTGAGAACCAAGTTATCAATCCAGTAGGAGACTACATGCAAATCGCCTAGTATCTGCCCAAACAAATAAGAACCTTGCAACCAACGCGATAAAGGGGTTGTTAATCCCTTCACGTCCACTTGCAAAAGTGAGATCTGATAGAGATAATAAGATAAATATTTTGGTATTTTTGTTGTATAGATTGGAAAATAAAGATTGCAAAACAGTAAACTAAAATTGTAAATTGGAAACTTATATGATGTAGAGGCCATAGGTTGGAAGTAGACCCGGGGGCCATAGGTTTCACTAGTGGCTTCTCTCAAGATGGCATATATTACGGTGGGTGAACGAATTACTGCCGAGCAATTGATAGAAAAGTGCATAGTTATGAGAATATCTAGGCATGATCATAAATATAGGCATCACGTCCGTGTCAAGTAGACTGAAACGGTTATGCATCTACTACTATTACTCCACATGTCGACCGCTATCCAGCATGCATCTAGAGTATTAAGTTCATAAGAATAGAGTAATGCATTAGGTAAGATGACATGATGTAGAGGCATAAACTCAAGCAATATGATATAAACCCCATCTTTTTATCCTCGATGGCAACAATACAATACGTGCCTTTTTCTGCCCCGGCTGTCACTGGGAAAGGACACCGCAAGATGGAACCCAAAGCTAAGCACTTCTCCCAATGCAAGAAAGATCAATCTAGTAGGCCAAACCAAACTGATAATTCGAAGAGACTTGCAAAGATATCAAATCATGCATATAAGAATTCAGAGAAGAATCAAATATTGTTCATAGATATATCCGATGCCATAAACTTCAGATACCCCTACCAAGTTATTTAAACACACACACACACACAACATGTTCAAATATCAGAAATTAATGCGAGACTGTAATTTTATAATTTTTCTTACATTTAGGTAGATTTGATTTAAATTTTTTAATGTACAATGCACATAAATAAAATAATGTAAATTTTTAACACCCTACATGAAACTGGCTACGGCTAGGATTTTACAAAAAATATTTGTTAAAGGTATAAATGTTTAGTATAAATAATGATATTCTCTCCATCCCAATGACCCATTGGATCACGCAAAATAAGATTTAAGCCAATCTCTTAGGTCGGCTATTGCTAATTTGAGAGCATACATTGACCAATTTATTCGCATTGGGAAACACTCCGTATCAGAAGTCTGATAGGAAACTTCCTTCAGACGGGTCCTGCGTCATTGATACTTTTCTAATCCCACGGTTCATGTTTACAAGAGAATCTCCAATCCAGTCAATTAACCATGCAATTATATCCACGCCGAGTTAATCTCGCGTGCTACCAGGTCCCAACAAACTCACCACGGCCGGGGCAGAGTAAATCTCACTTCCCGACCTCATACACCCGCCCCGCTCGTGTCTCACGGGAAAGCTCGTCTTCGAGCTCGCTCACCGCGCCGGCAACTTCATCCAGTACCCCACTCTACACCAGAAAATCTATGATGGTTACAGGTCATCGACGTCGACTATGCGGCGTCCCGCCTCCGTCTGCTCCATCAATCCCCATCACCGCGCCGTTCCCCCATTGCCGGCCAATCCCCCAGCAGACTCTGCCCCGTTACCACCACTCCCACCATGCTGGTCAGCCGTTTTGCCTCATCAAAGAAGTTGTGCGCGCATCCCAGGCATCACCCTCCCTGTTATGCACTCACCCAAACTAGGGTTTGATTTATCTCATCTTTGATTCATTATTAATCGCTTATTTTGATTTTCTGTATTGTTGATGCAATGATTGCTTTTATTATTTTTAATTAAGTGCATATATATATGTTATATCCAATGTATAGTGGATCACTATGGCATATACTAATTTTGGTTAATTTCCAATGCAGATCACAACGACATGATTCCCAATGTTCGCGGCAATATTAGTTTTTGACATGATTTCAAATCTCCATGCTTCCATCCAAGTTTAGATCCGTTCCCAAACTAATATGTTTGTTCTTCTTAGTTCTGTAGATGCTTCTGGACTCTATATATTTTGCTTCCAAATGCTTCTTAATTTCCATGTTTCCAGAGAACCATTTTCATGCTTCGTACTCCTACTAATCTTGCTTCTTAATTGTAACATATGCTTCTGTCGAGAAGAAAATTTGCTTCCATTGGGCAAAAATAAAAATGGTGAATTGTGTGTATAGGTGACATGAAACATGTAGACCCATGTTGGTTGCAACATTAGCTTGTTTGCATTTTCAATGTTCCAAGCTTTCACTTTGATACCAACAAAATTTTGCTTTAAAGCATCCATGCTTCCTAGGTCTCATATATGTGCTTCTTATGTATTGATAACTATGCTTCTCAATTTAGTATTTCTATTTCATGTGCGTAGATAGCCGTCTGGATTTAAATTAGATTGCAACATGCGTGTGTGCATCCCATCCCCGCACCAGCGGTTCGCTTCACCACCTCACGAGTTGTAGGCGTGCATGATCCCACCAAGCCGTGGTGCATCCTCAACTTGTTCTATTGTTAGGTTTCTTTTGCAATCTTTAAGTACAAATCCAGATAGATACCAATTGATATTGTAGTATTGAAGTTTAAATCTGCTCATGTTTTAGTGTTTTGTCATAAACACTATAACCATGTTGATTTCATGTATTTGGCTCTTTTGCAAACTTTTGTTTGATGTAAGCTCACGGAACTCCCAGTTATGTTTGATGAAATTGGTTTGCAGCTTCATATGTTGGTACTTCCACCAGAAGCAACAAATCCTACTGCAAGAGTACCCTACTATAAATCAAGTTAACTTTCCCCTTTTAGAGATAGCTCTGATAATGTGAAGAACCGAGTTAGCAAATAATTGATCAAATAGTTGAATAATGGACCAAGAGATTCAATGTATGGAAATTGAATTGGCAATAAATAAGGAATATTGGAAGATAATATGCACAATAACAGTTATGAGGTAACAAAAATCATTTCCCCCCTTTAATGTTTTAGTCATGACTTGTATTTCTACTTACAAACCTCTCTTCGTAATTATTTTTGGATTAAATTTAGCTTTTCAGAAAGTTGTGAAGAATAGTTCTGACTTTTGTGGGTAGTCAATCTAATTCCGGTTCTTGGTTGAAGGCGAGCCTTCTTGAGAAGGCAATGTTGGGTAACGTAGCAGAAATTCAAAATTTTCCTACGTGTCACCAAGATCTATCTATGGAGAAACTAGCAACGAGGGGAAGGAGAGTGCATCTACATACGCTTGTATATCGCTAAGCGGAAGCGTTCAAGAGAACGGGGTTGAAGGAGTCGTACTCGTCGTGATCCAAATCACCGGAGATCCTAGCGCCAAACGGACGGCACCTCCGCGTTCAACACACGTACAGCCCAGTGACGTCTCCCATGCCTTGATACAGCAAGGAGAGAGGGAGAGATTGAGGAAGACTCCATCCAGCAGCAGCACAACGACGTGGTGGTGGTGGAGGAGCGTGGTACTCCAGCAGGGCTTCGCCAAGCACCGCAAGAGACGAGGAGGGAGAGGGGTAGGGCTGCGCCAAGAAGGAGAGGAACTCGTGTGTCTTGGGCAGCCCAAACCTCAAGTATATATAGGGGAACGGGAGGGGCTGCGCCCCCACCTAGGGTTCCCTCCCTAGGGGTGGCGGCAGCCCCCCAGATCCCATCTGGGTGGCGGCCACAAGGGGAGAGGGGGAGGCGCACCTGGGGTGGGCCTTAGGGCCCATCTGCCCTAGGGTTTGCCCCCTTCCCTCTTGGAGGCGCCTTGGGCCTTGGTGGGGGGGGGGGGGGGGCGCACCAGCCCACCTGGGGCTGGTCCCCTCCCACACTTGGCCCATGCAGCCCTCCGAGGCTGGTGGCCCCACTTGGTGGACCCCCGGACCCCTCCGGTGGTCCCGGTACACTACCGGTAAAACCCGAAACTTTTCCGGTGACCAAAACAGGACTTCCCATATATAAATCTTTACCTCCGGACCATTCCGGAACTCCTCGTGACGTCCGGGATCTCATCCGGGACTCTGAAAAACATTCGGTAACCACGTATATCTATTCCTTATAACCCTAGCGTCATCGAACCTTAAGTGTGTAGACCCTACGGGTTCGGGAACCATGCAGACATGACCGAGACGTTCTCCGGTCAATAACCAACAGTGGGATCTGGATACCCATGTTGGTTCCTACATGTTCCACGATGATCTCATCGGATGAACCATGATGTCGAGGATTCGATCAATCCTGTATACAATTCCCTTTGTCTAGCGGTACGATACTTGCCCGAGATTCGATCGTCGGTATCCCGATACCTTGTTCAATCTCGTTACTGGCAAGTCTATTTACTCGTTCCGTAACACATCATCCCGTGATCAACTCCTTGGTCACATTGTGCACATTATGATGATGTCCTACCGAGTGGGCCCAGAGATACCTCTCCGTTTACACGGAGTGACAAATCCCAGTTTTGATTCGTGCCAACCCAACAGACACTTTCGGAGATACCCGTAGTGCACCTTTATAGCCACCCAGTTACGTTGTGACGTTTGGCACACCCAAAGTATTCTTACAGTATCCGGGAGTTGCACAATCTCATGGTCTGAGGAAATGATACTTGACATTAGAAAAGCTTTAGCATACGAACTACATGATCTTTGTGCTAGGCTTAGGATTGGGTCTTGTCCATCACATCATTCTCCCAATGATGTGATCCCGTTAGCAACGACATCCAATGTCCATGGTCAGGAAACCGTAACCATCTATTGATCAACGGCTAGTCAACTAGAGGCTTACTAGGGACATGGTGTTGTCTATGTATCCACACATGTATCTGAGTTTCCTATCAATACAATTCTAGCATGGATAATAAACGATTATCATGAACAAGGAAATATAATAATAATCAATTTATTATTGCCTCTAGGGCATATTTCCAACAGTCTCCCACTTGCACTAGAGTCAATAATCTAGTTCACATCGCCATGTGATTAACACTCACAGGTCACATCGTCATGTGACCAACATCCAAAGAGTTTACTAGTGTCACTAAACTAGTTCACATCATCATGTGATTAAGACTCAATGATTTTTGGGTTTGATCATGTTTTGCTTGTGAGAGAGGTTTTAGTCAACGGGTCTGCAACATTCAGATCCGTATGTACTTCGCAAATTTCTATGTCATCTTGTAGATGCAACTACTACGCTACATTTGGAGCCATTTCAAATAACTGTTCTACTTGGAGCTATTCTTAAATTGTTGCTCCATTATACGTATCCGGTATCTCTACTCAGAGCTATCCGGATAGGTGTTAAGCTTGCATCGACGTAACTCTTTACGTCGAACTCTTTATCACCTCCATAACCGATAAACATATCCTTATTCCTCTAAGGATAATTTTGACTGCTATCTAGTGATCCACTCCTGGATCACCTTTGTACCCTCTTACCAGACATGTGGCAAGGCACACATCAAGTGCGGTACTCAGCATGGCATACCGTATAGAGCCTATGACAAAAGCATAGGGGACGACATTCGTCCTTTCTCTTTCTTCTGCCGTGGTCGAGCTTTAAGTCTTAACTTCATACCTTACAACTCAGGCAAAAACTCCTTCTTTGACTGATCTATCTTGAACACCTTCAAGATCATGTCAAGGTATGTGCTCATTTGAAAGTACCATTAAGCGTGTTTGATCTATCCTTATAGATCTTGATGCTCAATGTTCAAGTAGCTTAATCCAGGCTTTCCATTGAAAAACACTTTCCAAATAACCCTATATGCTTTCCAGAAATTCTAAGTCATTTCTGATCAACAATATGTCAACAACATATATTCATCAGAAATTCTATAGTGCTCCCACTCACTTCTTTGGAAATACAAGTTTCTCATAAACTTTGTATACACCCAAAATCTTTGATCATCTCATCAAAGCATTCATTCCAACTCCGAGATGCTTACTCCAGTCCTTAGAAGGATTGCTGGAGCTTTGCATACTTATTAGCATCTTTCAGGATTGACAAAACCTTCCGGTTGTATCACATACAACCTTTCCTCAAGAAAGTCGTCGAGGAAACAATGTTTTGACATCCTATCTGCAAAGATTTCATAAATAATGCAGTAACCGCTAATATAATTCCAACAGACTCTTAGCATCGCTACGAGTGAGAAAGTCTCATCGTAGTCAACTCCTTGAACTTGTCGGAAAACATCTTAACGACAAGTCGAGCTTTCTTAATGGTGATACTTACCATCATTGTCCGTCTTCCTTTTAAAATCCATATGTACCTAACATCCTTACGACCATCAAGTAGTTCTTCCAAAGTCTACACTTTGTTTTCTTATATGGATCCTCTCTCGGATTATATGGCCTCGAGCCATTTTGGAATCCAGGCCCACCATCGCTTCTCCATAGCTCGTAGGTTCATTGTTGTCTAGCAACATGACTTCCAAGACAGGATCACGTACCACTCTGAAGTAGTACGCATCCTTGTCATCCCATGAGGTTTGGTAGTGACTTGATCTGAAGTTTCATGATCACTATCATAAGCTTCCACTTCAATTGGTGTAGGTGCCACAGGAACAACTCCCTGTGCCCTGCCACACACTAGTTGAAGAGACGGTTCAATAACCTCATCAAGTCTCCACTATCCTCCCACTCAATTCTTTCGAGAGAAACTTTTCCTCGAGAAAGGACCCGATTCTAGAAACAATCCCTTATTGCTTTCGGATCTGAGACAGGAGGTATACCCAACTGTTTTGGGTTTCCTATGAAGATGCATTTATCCGCTTTGGGTTCGAGCTTATCAGCCTGAAACTTTTTTTTTCACATAAGCGTCGCAGCCCCAAACTTTTAAGAAATGACAGCTTAGGTTTCTCTAAACCATAGTTCATACGGTGTCATCTCATCAGAATTATGTGGTGCCCCATTTAAAGTAAATGTGGTTTTCTCTAATGCCTAACCCATAAACTATCGTGGTAATTAGATAAGAGACATCATGGTATGCATCATATCCAATAGGGTGCAGTTATGATGTTCGGACACACCATCACACTATGGTGTTCCAGGCTGTATTAGTTGTGAAACAATTTCCACAATGTCTTAATTCTGTGCCAAACTCGTAATTCAGATATTCATCTCTACGATCATATCATAGACATTTTATCCTCTTGTCACAACGATGTTCAACTTCACTCTAAAATTACTTGAACCTTTCAACAATTTAGACTTATGTTTCATCAAGTAAATATACTCAGTATCTACTCAAATCATATGTGAAGTAAGAACATAACGATATCCACTACATGCCTCAGCACTCATTGGACTGCGCACATCAAGATGTATTACTTCCAACAAGTTGCTTTCTTGTTCCATTTTACTGAAAACGAGGCTTTCAATCATCTTGCCCATGTGGTATGATTTGCATGTCTCAAGTGATTCAAAATCAAGTGAGTCCAAACGATCCATCTGTATGCATATATACCAACAAACATGGTTCGCATGTCTCAATCCTTTCAAAAAATGAGTGAGTCCAAAGATCCATCAACATGGAGCTTCTTCATGCGTTTTATACCAATATGACTCAAATTGCAGTGCCACATTTGTGTGGTACTATCATTACTATCTTATACCTTTGGCATGAAAATGTGTATCACTATGATCGGGATGGTATTATTTAAATAAATAGAGTAACCATTATTCTCCTTAAATGAATATCCGTATCGCGATAGACATAATCCAATCATGTCTATGCTCAATGCAAACACATAATAACAATTATTTAGGTTTTAATACCAATCTCGATGGTAGAGGGAGCGTACGATATTTGATCAACCTTGGAAATTGAAGGAAATATGCCCTAGAGGCAATAATAAAGTTATTATTTATTTCCTTATTTCATGATAAATGTTTATTATTCATGCTATAATTGTATTAACCGGAAACATAATACATGTGTGAATACATAGACAAACAGAGTGTCACTAGTATGCCTCTACTTGACTAGCTCGTTAATCAAAGATGGTTATGTTTCCTAACCATAGACAAAGAGTTGTTATTTGATTAACGAGGTCACATCATTAGTTGAATGATCTGATTGACATGACCCATTCCATTAGCTTAGCACCCGATCGTTTAGTATGTTGCTATTGCTTTCTTCATGACTTATACATGTTCCTATGACTATGAGATTATGCAACTCCCGTTTGCCGGAGGAACACTTTGGGTGCTACCAAACGTCACAACGTAACTGGGTGATTATAAAGGAGCATTACAGGTGTCTCCAAAGGTAGATGTTGGGTTGGCGTATTTCGAGATTAGGATTTGTCACTCCGATTGTCGGAGAGTTATCTCTGGGCCCTCTCGGTAATGCACATCACATAAGCCTTGCAAGCATTGCAAATAATGAGTTAGTTGCGAGATGATGTATTACGGAACGAGTAAAGAGACTTGCCGGTAACGAGATTGAACTAGGTATTGGATACCGACGATCGAATCTCGGGCAAGTAACATACCGATGACAAAGGGAACAACGTATGTTGTTATGCGGTCTGACCGATAAAGATCTTCGTAGAATATGTAGGAGCCAATATGGGCATCCAGGTCCCGCTATTGGTTATTGACCGGAGACGTGTCTCGGTCATGTCTACATTGTTCTTGAACCGTAGGGTCCGCACGCTTAAGGTTTCGATGACAGTTATATGAGTTTTGATGTACCGAAGGAGTTTGGAGTCCCAGATGAGATCGGGGACATGACGAGGAGTCTCGAAATGGTCGAGACGTAAAAATCGATATATTGGACGACTATATTCGGACATCGGAAAGGTTCCGAGTGATCCGAGTATTTTTCGGAGTACCGGAGAGTTACGGGAATTCGCCGGGGAGTATATGGGCCTTATTGGGCTTTAGGGGAAAGAGATAGGAGAGGTTGGGCGCCCCCCCCCAAGGCCTAGTCCGAATTGGACTAAGGGGAAGGGCTGCGGCCCCTCCTTCCTTCTCTCCTTTTTTCCCTTGCCTTGACTCCTACTCCTAATACATGGAAGGACTCCTAGTTGGACTAGGAAAGGGGGAATCCTACTCCCGGTGGGAGTAGGACTCCCCTAGGGCGCGCCGTAGAGAGGGCCGGCCCTCCCCTCCTCCAGTCCTTTATATACGGGGGCAGGGGGCACCCCATAGACACACAAGTTGATCCTCGTGATCGTTCCTTAGCCGTGTGCGGTGCCCCCTGCCACCATATTCCACCTCGGTCATATCGTTGTAGTGCTTAGGCGAAGCCCTGCGTCGGTAGAACATCATCATCGTCACCACGCCGTCGTGCTGACGGAACTCATCCCCGAAGCTTTGCTGGATCGGAGCCCGGGGAGCGTCATCGAGCTGTACGTGTTCTAAGAACTCGGAGGTGCCGGAGTAACGGTGCTTGGATCGGTCGGATCGGGAAGACGTACGACTACTTCCTCTACGTTGTGTCAACGCTTCCATTGTTGATCTACAATGGTACGTAGATCATACTCTCCCCTCTCGTTGCTATGCATCACCATGATCTTGCGTGTGCGTAGGAATTTTTTTGAAATTACTACGTTCCCCAACAGTGGCATCCGAGCCTAGGTTTTATGTGTTGATGTTATATGCACGAGTAGAACACAAGTGAGTTGTGGGTGATATAAGTCATACTGCTTACCAGCATGTCATACTTTGGTTCGGCGGTATTGTTGGATGAAGCGGCCCGGACCGACATTACGCGTACGCTTACGCGAGACCGGTTCTCCCAACGTGCTTTGCACAAAGGTGGCTAGCGGGTGACAGTTTCTCCAACTTTAGTTGAACCGAGTGTGGCTACGCCCGGTCCTTGCGAAGGTTAAAACAGCACCAACTTGACAAACTATCATTCTGGTTTTGATGCGTAGGTAAGATTGGTTCTTGCTTAAGCCCGTAGCAGCCACGTAAAACTTGCAACAACAAAGTAGAGGACGTCTAACTTGTTTTTGCAGGGCATGTTGTGATGTGATATGGTCAAGACGTGATGAGATATAAGTTGTTGTATGAGATGATCATGTTTTGTTGAAGTTATCGGCAACTGGCAAAATCCTTATGGTTGTCTCTATATTGCATAAGATGCAAGCGTCCAATAATTGCTTTACTTCATCGCTATGCGATAGCAATAGTTGCAAGAGCAATTGTTGGCGAGACGACCACGTGACGACACATTGATATAGATCAAGATGATGGAGATCATGGTGTCATGCCGGTGACGATATAGATCATGTCAGTACTTTGGAGATGGAGATCAAATAAGCAAGATGATGATGGCCATATCATGTCACATATTTTGATTGCATATGATGTTTATCTATTATACATCTTATTTTGCTTAGTTTGACGGTAGCATTATAAGATGATCTCTCACTAAATTATCAAGAAGTGTTCTCCCTGAGTATGCACCGTTGCCAAAGTTCGTCATGCCCAGACACCACGTGATGATCGGGTGTGATAAGCTCTACGTCCATCTACAACGGGTGCAAGCCAGTTTTGCACACGCAGAATACTCGGGTTATACTTGACGAGCCTAGCATATGCAGATATGGCCTCGGAACACGGAGACCGAAAGGTCGAGCGTGAATCACATAGTAGATATGTTCAACATAATGATGTTCACCACTGAAAACTACTCCATCTCACGTGATGATCGGTTATGGTTTAGTTGATTTGGATCACGTGATCACTTAGAGGATTAGAGGGATGTCTATCTAAGTGGGAGTTCTTAAGTAATATGATTAATTGAACTTTAATTTATCATGAACTTAGTCCTGGTAGTATTAGCTTATCTATGTTGTAGATCAATAGCTCGCGTTGTAGCTTTCATATGTTTATTTTGATATGTTCCTAGAGAAAATTGTGTTGAAAGATGTTAGTAGCAATGATGCGGATTGGATCCGTGATCTGAGGTTTATCCTCATTGCTGCACACAAGAATTATGTCCTTGATGCACCGCTAGGTGACAGACCTATTGCAGGAGCAGATGCAGACGTTATGAACGTTTGGCTAGCTCAATATGATGACTACTTGATAGTTTAAGTGCACCATGCTTAACGGCTTAGAATCGGGACTTCAAAGACGTTTTGAACGTCATGGACCATATGAGATGTTCCAGGAGTTGAAGTTAATATTTCAAGCAAATACCCGAGTTGAGAGATATGAAGTCTCCAACAAGTTCTATAGCTAAAAGATGGAGGAGAATCGCTCAACTAGTGAGCATGTGCTCAGATTGTCTGGGTACTACAATCGCTTGAATCAAGTGGGAGTTAATCTTCCAGATAAGATAGTGATTGACAGGATTCTCTAGTCACCATCACCAAGTTAGTAGAACTTCGTGATGAACTATAATATGCAAGGGATAACGGAATGTCGGGGGACTAATCCACGAGCACCTATGGGACCGGCGGACCGAGTCCCTTTCGGTTCGGCGGGGGCGAGGGTCGCATGAAGAGCGGATCGAGGCGAAGCACACGAGCAGTTTACCCAGGTTCGGGCCGCACGGATGCGTAAAACCCTACTCCTGCTTTGTGGTTTGTATTGAGTTCTTGCTCGGGAGCGCGGAGTGCTACAGTACACCCCAGCAGCTAACGAGACCGAGCGTGAGTGTTCTCTTCCTCCCCCCTCTACGTTGCGCATAGGCCTCCTTTTATATGCTCAAGGGGTCACCGACAGGTGGCAACGTAGACAAGGGTAAAAATGGAAAGGTGTTGCGGTTGGTACAGCTACCTGCTACAGTGTATCATACCTAACCCTGACGGCAGGGGACGAGCGCATTAAATGCCTGTCAGCGTCGCCTAAATAGTGCAAAAGGGACCGTCAGGGACGCCACCGCTCGCCACGATGGCAATCTTGTCAGCGCCGCTTGCCACCGCGCACCGCTGGCTGCACAGCCTCCCGCCACGTACGCCTGGAAGGGTCCCAGAGCGACACGTTGGTGGATGTGCTGGAGCGCGGGCACAGAGTGGTGGCTTGCCGCGGCAAGCGCCTTGCCGCGGTCGTTGTCTTTTCGCGTCCGGGAGCTTGTCGCTCACCGGGCCTTGCCGGGAGGCGTGGCGCGTCGCGGCAAGTTCCTTGAGATGCCTTGGTTGGCCTTCCCGGCAAGCTCCTCTTGCCGGGGTCTTGTCTCCTTGGCTTGGATACTTTGTCCTTGAATGGCTCCAAAGGAACCACGGAGGACCTTGGCGGTCACCCGGCAAGCCTTGCCGTGGGATGCTGCGACTGCCCGTGCACAAGTTCGGGATACCAGGGTACCCCTACTCTAGTACACCGACAGGAGCCCCCGGGCCTGGGCCATACACGGTGCCGAGCGCTGTTGGGCCAGGCCCAAAACAGGGCACGGGCACGCGCGGCCTGGGTTACGCCGTATCTCTCCCCGTATCCACCGCGCCCTCCCCGAACGGCACGCGTTGAATGCGGCATCGTGGGAGAGATCGTGGGTGGTTTCTTTATTCGGAAAGGCAGAACGTCCGCCCCTCCCTCTTTATAAGCATGGGAAACAGGGGTAGTTCGCCCATTTGCCGGTTGCTACTCCAATCTCGGAAACCTCCGCCGCTCCCTCGTCTTCCCAAAGCTGAAAGAGAGCAGCGCCCCGCCCCCCATCGCCACCAGCACCACCAACACCGTCGACCTCCTCCACCACTTCCGCCATGGCTCCGAGAGCCGACAAAGGGAAGGTTGTGAAGTCGACCGAGGCGCAGCGGCTTGCGGCGCTGGGAAAGGAGCGGGCAATCTTCCCCCCAAGCTCGCCGCGAGGGAGCTGAGGGAGAATTACTACCTCTTCTGGTCAACGGAGACGCGAGCACATCCGCGCACGAAGGTACGTCCAGCCGCCGCTTGGAAAATGGCTCCAAACAGATATCCTTTCTTCGCCTTGTTCTTCTACTGCGGGCTCTGCCCACCCTTCTCTGAGTTTTTCTGCTTTTTGGGTATTTGCTTGACTTTTCTCACTTTTCCGGCCATCAGACCCATCTGCTGCGGAGCCGATGGAGACCGAGGTTGCTGCCGACGACGCTGCTGCCACTGAAGAAGCAGCCGGCGCTGATGATCCCGCCGGCGACGAGGCCGCCAAAGCTGCCACCACAGCAGCTGGCAAGGGGTCTGGCGATCGCACTGACGGCCCTGAGGCCGCAGGAGCGCCAGGCGCTACGTCGACCGCCGACCCGTCCGCCGCTGCCGCAGCGCCAGGCTCCGAAGAGCCCCAGCCAGGCGTCTACTTGAAGGCCGGCGATGGCGTTTTCATCAACCTTCCCTGGGCGTCAAGCTCCAGGGCGCCGGTCGAGGGAGAGAGCTTTGATGGAGAGGTGCTCGCCTCCGCTGGGCTGACGCTAGTTGATGCGCCGAGCAGCAGCAGCGGTGAGCCTGAGGAGGAGCGGCTGCTGCGGAAGCTGTTGTCGCTCTACCGCGCGCGGCAAGCCAAGCTGGAATCCCGCGAGGCGCTTGTCGTGAAGGCGGGAGCGGACATCGAGAAGCGCGCAGAGGAGCTCCAGGGTCTCAACCAGGAAGCTCTCCAGTCCCTGGCAGAGGAGCGGGAGCAACTCGCCGAAGAGCAGAAGGCCTTCTTCCTCGAGAAGGCCGAAGTTGAAGAGCAACAGCGGCTTGCCGCTGAGAAGCTGTCTGCGCAGGAGGGCGAGCTGGTGCAGCGGAAAGTTAACCTCGACAGCCACGAGGAGGAGCTTGCCGCGCGTGAGCAAAAATTCGGCGGAGCCCTTAAGCAAGCAGAGGATGCTGCCGCAGTTGCCGAGGCCGCCAAGAAGGAGCTGGAGACGAAGGTGGCGCAGCTGGAGGCCGATCTCAAGGCGAGTGGTGAAGAGCTTGCCGCGCTCAAGCGTGAGCGGGAGAAGGACGCCCACAGCAACTCAGAGCTGCAGGTTCGTCTCGCTGAGAAGGGCAAAGAGCTTAGCGCCGCCAAGGACTCCAACGCAGATCTTGAGTTGAAGCTGACCACTTTGACCAAGACGCTGGACGGTGCCAGGGAGCAGGAGGTGGCCTTGAAGGAGGAGATCAAGGGCGACAAGGCACTGCTGGCGAGTGCTACCGCCGCCCAGAATACTTTTAGGGAGAAAGTGGAGCACTGGACGGAGGGTCTCGTGAATGCTGCCGCAGATATCGACAGGGAGCTGGCGCAGCTGGGGGTGGAGGATCTCGGGTATCCCTCTGATGAGAACCTCCAACCCAGCGCCAAGCTCACCTTGTTCTTCAAAGGCGTGGTGAGGGCCCTCCAGCGGCTCCGGGAGAAGATCCCAAAGCAGCTGGCCGACGAGTCGCGCAAGATCTGCGCGGGAGCTCTTCAAAAGGTGTTGGTGAAGGTGGCCTTCCGCAACCCGGGCCTCAACCTCACCAACGTCCTCAAGACCCTGCCGCCGGATGCTGATCTGGAGGCGCTCAAGACCCTTGTCGCACCCATTGTGGATAAGGTGAGCGGGATCAAGAGGATTGAGGGCGATCGCGTAGACTAGGCCGCCCGTTTTCTTCTTTTCTTGTCGCTGCTGGTCATGTTATGAGAACAATCTGTTAGAGCCGCGACAAGCTACCTTGTAATATAACTCTATTCCGGGTAATGATTGCAATGTTATTCCCTTTACTTGATTCCTCCCTTTGTATGTTTTGCCCTACGCTTTTAGGGAACTTGCCGGTGCAGGCACCTTAGCCGCGAGCGCTGAGTGCGGGACGTCAGCAGCCTGCTGGCGGTGCCGCTACCGACAAGAAACCTTGTCGCAACTAGTCGCAGCTCACTTAAGTTGTTGAGCGGACTCGAAACAAAGTAAGGGCGCAACTAGCTACGAGTTGGTTCCTCCGCGCACAGGTTTTCCATACAAAGTGCGGTCGTTCAAGGGAGATAACTTAAAATTTTAAAAAATCTGATTGCTCAAACTTTGGCAACTTAGCTTTTCTGTTGTTTGCTTACCGGTAAGGCGAAACTTTCTTGAACGACGCCTGGTCCATACCATTATCTTCTCCTTTCCCCCCGGCAAACTTGTGGGCGAGGGAACCTTCCTTTCCTTGAGAAAAAAGAAAGAGGAGAAAATAAAGATATGGAGCCTTACGGCTCGTTATTGCTTACGGGGGAGTAGGTGCTGCACAAAGTGTCAGATCACATATGCAAAAAATAGAAAGCATGAAATTGACAAGATGTGCGGAGCATATGAGCTTTACTTATGCACGGGGTCTGCGCCCGGCTTTGTACAAAGGATTACATGCAACAGCGGCAAGACTTGTACAAAAGGTGGTTGCCGGAACCTACGGGTAAAACTTACGAAGATGCTCAATGTTCCAGGAATTGCTCACCGGAATGCTATCTTCGGTCTCAAGGCGGACAGCGCCAGGCCTAGTGACTCTTTTCACCCGGTAAGGGCCTTCCCACTTCGGCGTCAACTTGTTGGAATTCTTGGCGGACTGAACACGCCGAAGAACAAGGTCGCCTTCCTCGAGACTTCTGGCGTTAACTTTGCGGCTATGGTAGCGGCGCAAAGCTTGCTGGTAGCGAGCAGCTCGTACAACAGCCTGAAGACGGTCTTCCTCAAGGAGTAGCGCGTCATCTTGTCGCAGCTGCTCTTGCTGAAGCTCATCATAAGCGAGCACTCGAGGTGACCCATATACGAGTTCTGTGGGGAGAACTGCCTCTGCTCCATAGACTAGAGCGAAAGGTGTCTGGCCAGTGGCTCGATTTGGCGTCGTCCTGATCGACCAAAGAACCATCGGCAGCTCCTCGATCCAGTTTCTTCCGCACTTGTGCAGCTTGTCGAAAGTCCTGGTCTTGAGCCCACACAGCACTTCAGCATTTGCCCTCTCCGCTTGACCGTTGCTTCTCGGGTGAGCAACAGAAGCGAAGCAGACCTTGGCGCCAAGATCTTGGACGTACTGCATGAAGGTGCGGCTCGTGAATTGCATACCGTTGTTGGTGATTATCCTGTTAGGGATCCCGAAGCGGCAAACAATCGACCTGAAGAACTTGACTGCTGACTGTGCTGTCACCTTCCTTACTGCTTCCACTTCCGGCCACTTTGTGAACTTGTCGATTGCAACGTACAAATACTCAAAGCCCCCGACTCCTCGGGGAAAGGGGCCGAGGATGTCGAGCCCCCAGACCGAAAATGGCCAGGATAAAGGGATCGTCTTGAGAGCTTGAGCTGGTTGGTGTATCTGCTTGGAATGGAACTGGCACGCTTCACACTTGGTTACTTGTGCAGTTGCATCCTGGAGGGCTGTCGGCCAAAAGAAACCTTGCCGGAATGCTTTGCCGGCAAGTGCTCTTGCGCCAATGTGATGACCACATATGCCTCCATGTATCTCTACCAACAGCTTTTGTCCGTCTTCCCGGTGAATACACTTCAATTTCACACCGTTGAGTCTTCTTCTGTAAAGTGTGTTGTCGACAAACTGGTACATACTTGACTGTCGGGCTACTCTTTCCGCTTCTTCTTGCTCTTCGGGAAGTTCTCCTTTTTGAAGGAAACGGACAATCTGCTATGTCCATGCTGGAGCTTGTGGCTCGACAACAAGGACTAAAGGCAAATCTGCTGCTGCGGGAACATCCGCTTCTACGGCGAGAACCTGTGGCTCTGCCGGAGCTTGACGTTCCCCGGCAAGCTTGCCGGAGAAAACTTGTCGGGAGCTTCTGCTTCAACGGAACAAACCCTAGGACTTGCCGGAGCAGACTGCTCCTCAGCGCTCTTGGCGTTGATCTTGGGGACCTTCTTGGCGGCGGCTTTGGGAAGCTCTGCCGGAAAATAGTCACCAGAAATCAACTTCCTCTTCTTGCTCTGTCCAGTTGATGGCGTTACAGACGGTTGAGTCAGCTTGAGCACAAAGATCCCTGGTTCCACAGGTAACTTAAGTGCGGCGCACTTTGATAGGCCATCGGCAATGGCGTTCTGAGCTCTTGGAACATGCTCCATCTGTAGGCCGTCAAAGTGCTCTTCTAGCTTTCTCACTTCGTCGACATAGGCTTCCATCAACGGACTCTGATAGCTCTTGTTCACTTGGCGGACGACAAGCTGCGAGTCACCCCTGACAATGAGCTTCTTGATCCCAAGGTCTGCCGCGATCCTGAGACCGACAAGCAAGCCTTCATACTCTGCAGTATTGTTTGTTGCTTGCTCCTTGGGAAAGTGCATCTGGACTACGTACTTGAGGTGCTCTCCGGTGGGTGCGACAAGCAGCACGCCAGCGCCGGCGCCTTGCAGCGAAAAGGCACCATCAAAGTACATCAGCCACTCTTTGCTTGCTTCCTCGACGGGGATGCTCGTTTCTGGAATTTCTTCATCTGGTGTTGGCGTCCATTCTGCTATGAATTTTGCCAATGCTCTGCTTTGGATAGTTGAAGTACTCTCAAACTTGAGGCCAAAGCTTGACAGTTCCAGTGCCCACTCAACAATCCTGCATGTCGCTTCTGGATTCTGTAGTATCCTCTTCAGCGGAAAACGAGTGACAACTGTGCTCTCATGTGCTTGGAAGTAATGGCGCAGCTTTCTTGAGGCCATGAGAAGGCCGAAAAGCAATTTCTGCACGCTAGAGTACCTTGACCAAGCCCCCTGTAGAAGGGAACTGACAAAGTAAACTGGGCGCTGTACCATTCTCTTCTGTATCTCCTCGCGCGTCTGCGCAGATCCATCCTTGTCGGGACCAGAGCTTGTCGGGGAAGCCCCCTGCTTGTCGCTGGATGCGCCTGCCGTGGTTGCTGGCTCGTCATCTGCCCCCCTCTCTGCTACTAACGCAGCACTAACCACTTGATTGGTTGCCGCTATATACAGCAGCAACTTCTCTTGTGGCTTAGGTGCGACAAGTGTTGGAGTGGAGGACAGGTATCTCTTCAAGTCTTGCAGCGCAGCCTCTGCTTCCGGAGTCCATTTCATTGGACCTGCCTTTTTCAATATTTTGAAAAACGGCAGGGCGCGCTCAGCAGACCTAGAGATAAACCTGCTGAGGGCAGCCACGCAACCGGCAAGTCTTTGTACATCCTTGACGCGTTTTGGTGCTTCAATCTGCTCAATGGCCTTGATCTTGTCGGGATTGGCTTTGATTCCCCGCTGAGACACGAAGAACCCGAGAAGCTTGCCGGAGGGGACTCCAAACACACACTTCTCGGGGTTGAGCTTGAGGCTAATCTTGCGCAGATTTGCAAAGGTCTCGTCTAAATCTTGAATCAGAGTTGCCTTGTCCTTGCTCTTGACCACTATGTCATCCATGTAGGCTTCCACATTTCTGTGTATTTGTGGCTCAAGAGCGACATGGACTACCCTTGCAAATGTTGAACCAGCATTTTTTAAACCGAAAGGCATCCGTATGAAACAGTACGTGCCACATGGAGTGATGAATGCGGTCTTCTCCTCATCCTCTTCTGCCATGAAGATCTGATGGTATCCTGAGTATGCGTCAAGAAATGAAAAGCAAGTCACATCCGGCCGTGGAGTCAACAATCTGGTCAATGCGCGGCAAAGGAAATGGATCTTTGGGACAAGCTTTGTTAACATCGGTAAAGTCGATACAAAGTCTCCATTTCCCGTTCGTCTTGCGCACGACTACAGGATTGGCCAACCACGTAGGATGGAGCACTCCTCTGACAAGGCCTGCTGCTTCCAACTTCTTGATCTCTTCTGCGATGAATTCTTGGCGCTCCACTGCTTGCTTCCTGACCTTCTGCTTGACGGGCCGCGCATGGGGACAAACGGCAAGATGGTGCTCAATTACTTTCCTGGGTACACCGGGGATGTCAGACGGTTGCCACGCAAACACGTCGACGTTCGCCCGTAGGAAAGCAATGAGCGCGCTTTCCTATTTAGGGTCGAGAGTGGCACTGATGGTGAAGGTACCACCAGTGCTGTCCTCCTTGGCGGACACCTTCTTGGTCTCTGGCGGAGCTGCCATTGTCTTCTTACACTTGCCGGTGGAGCTCGATGGTGCGTCCTCGACGGCAGCGCAGCACTCCGAAGAGGTGCGCTTGCCGGAGTGGGCATCAGAACTCTTGCCGGACTTGGTCTTCTTCTTCCCCCCGGGAGCTTCAACGGCAGGTGACTTGCGATCTGTTGCGGCTGCCGCTTCCCGGTAGATCTTGTCGGCGCAGATAAGAGCATCCTTCTTGTCGCCAGGGACAGAGATGACACTTATCGGGCCTGGCATCTTCAGCATGTTGTATGCGTAGTGAGAGGCTGCCATGAACTTGGCGAGTGCTGGACGGCCGAGTATCCCATTGTAAGGCAATGGAAAATCGGCAACGTCAAAAGTGACCCTCTCAGTCCTGAAGTTCACCTCGTTGCCAAATGTTACTGGCAACGTGACCTTCCCCTTTGGCTTGCTCCTTCCCGGGTTGATTCCTTGGAATGTGCCGGTCTCTTCAAGCTCGCTGTCAGGGATCTGGAGTTTCTGGAGTACAGCGGAGGAGATCAGGTTCAAGCCGGCCCCGTCGTCAACTAGCATCTTAGTGACCTTGAGGTTGCGGATAGTTGGTGAAACCAACATCGGCAAGCACCCGACCGCAGTTGTGCGATCAGGGTGGTCCTCAATATCAAAGATGATAGGCGTGCTGGACCATTTCAGAAGCTTGTGTGACTCGATAGGTGGTTCCGCCGCATTGACTTCCCGCACCCACTGCTTGAGTTGGCGGTGCGAAGTATGCAGAGAAGCACCGCCGTCAACGCACAAGACCTCTGTGGCTTTCTGGAACTCCTGCTCACTGGTCTCGACACCATCCATGTCTTCGTCGTCGTCATCATCTTCATCCTTGTCGCGGCCGCGGGGAGGTCTGTCTCCTTGCCGCTGCTTGGCCTTGCCGCGGCGTCCTCCCCAGCCGGCGCGCTTCTTGCCGGATTCTCCAGCGCCTCCTTGGGCCCTCTCCTTGTCGCGTTGCTCGTATTCAGCCTTTTGCTGCTGGACAAGCTGCTCGACCTTCTTGCAGCTCTGGAGGTCATGGCCCTTGGTGCGGTGGATCTAGCAGTACTGCTCGTCAGTGCCGTCCTGCTTGTCGGCGACCGCCACAGTCTGGCAGTTGGTGCATGCGGCAATCTCCTTGCCAGAGCTACCAGCTTTGGCTTTCTTGGCGCCACCTTCGTTGTCGGACTGCTCAATGACTAGCACATCTTTGCCTTTCTTCTTCCTGTTGTTCCGCCGCCGGTTTTTCTTTGCCGGGGCAGCATCCTCGCTGTCAGATCCTCCTGCTCCTGTATTCTCTCCGGGGAGTTTCCTCCCTTCCTCAGCACGTGCACACTTGTCGGCCAGGGCATACAGCTCACTGACGTCTCTGATCTTGCACATCGCCATCTCCTCCCGCATCCTGCGGTTACGCACGTTCTGATGGAACGCGCTGATGACCGCGGCAGGGTGGACATCTGGGATGTTGTGCTGTACACGACTGAATCTCTGAATGTACTTGCGCAGGGGCTCTCCTTCCTTCTGGGCGAGCAGATGAAGGTCACTCTCTTGGCCATGAGGTTTGTGGCCGCCTGTAAAGGCGCCGACAAACTGATGGCATAGGTCTGCCCAGGAGGATATGGAGTTGTCCGGCAAGTGCATGAGCCAGGACCTGATGTTGGGCTTGAGCACCAGCGGGAAGTAGTTGGCAAGGATCTTATCGTCCCGCCCCCCGGCAGCCTGCACCGCGATGGTGTAGATGCTGAGGAACTCCGACGGATGCGACTTGCCGTCGTACTTCTCTAGTACGTCTGGCTTGAAATTCTTCGTGCTGGGCCACTGGACTTGCCGCAGCTCACGAGTAAACGCAGGGCAACCTACCGCGTACGGCAAGTCGCCTGGTTCCCCTGGCGCATGCATGTCGACAGAGGGCCCAGCGCGCTGGTCCGATTGACGTTGCGCTTCTCTTTGGCGCTCGATGCGAGTACGAGCGTCTTCTTGCTGTCGTTCGTGAAGAACTTGGCGCTGATCGCGACGAGCTCGTGGATCTGATGACGCGGTGGAGTCGCTGTCGAGGTGGATCCGGCGAGTCGGCGATCTTGGCCTTCGGGGCGGAGAGTGCACAGTGGTTGCACCCCCACCGGTCTTGTCGCCACCGGCTCGTGCCTGGCTGACTTGCCGCGGCTGTGACGTGCTCGGCTGCCGTTGAGTGTCGCCGTTGGCGAAGCCGATGAGACTATGAATGGTGGCCCTCCAGTCGTCGATCTTGTCTGCCGTTGGAGGGTAGTCCAGGAGCAGTTGAGCTCGCACCAAAGCTTCTGCTGTAGTGGCGGGTGGCGGTGGCGAACGGTGCGAGGAGCGGGATATGCTCGGACTTCTAACTATGTTAGAAGGAGCAGTATCCCGTCCAGGCGACCGTGCCTCGCTCGTGCCAGCATGTTGGCGTGCATGCTGGTCTTGAGCACTCCGAGATCCACCAGCTCGATCTTGGTCCAGCAAACGCATGGTACCGTGAGTACCATGACGCTGCCGGTCCCGCGCCTCCTGAGATGGGCGCGGTGTATGTACGGACGCCGAGGTCTTGGAGTGCGCCCGGTCGTTGTGGGAGCCGGCTACGCCGCCGATGGGCAGCGCAACCTTGTCCTTGGACCTGGCAGCACCGTGAGCTCCCTCGTCGATGCCCGTTCTTCCGCCGGCGTCTGCCCCATCAGCCGTTTGCTCCGGCGGTGGTGGGTTCGGCGCGGACGGAGCAGCCGCCTCCGAAGCCTTCTTCTTCGGCGGCATGTCGATGAAGATGATGATGATCTAGCTCGTGTGAACGCCGGATCTGGTTCACACAACCTCGACACCCCTACCTGGCGCGCCAAAGATGTCGGGGGACTAATCCACGAGCACCTATGGGACCGGGGGACCGAGTCCCTTTCGGTTCGGCGGGGGCGAGGGTCGCACGAAGAGCGGATCGAGGCGAAGCACACGAGCAGTTTACCCAGGTTCGGGCCGCACGGATGCGTAAAACCCTACTCCTGCTTTGTGGTTTGTATTGAGTTCTTGCTCGGGAGCGCGGAGTGCTACAGTACACCCCAGCAGCTAACGAGACCGAGCGTGAGTGTTCTCTTCCTCCCCCCCTCTACGTTGCGCATGGGCCTCCTTTTATATGCTCAAGGGGTCACCGACAGGTGGCAACGTAGACAAGGGTAAAAATGGAAAGGTGTTGCGGTTGGTACACCTACCTGCTACAGTGTATCATACCTAACCCTGACGGCAGGGGACGAGCGCATTAAATGCCTGTCAGCGTCGCCTAAATAGTGCAAAAGGGACCGTCAGGGACGCCACCGCTCGCCAGGACGGCAATCTTGTCAGCGCCGCTTGCCACCGCGCACCGCTGGCTGCACAGCCTCCCGCCACGTACGCCTGGAAGGGTCCCAGAGCGACACGTTGGTGGATGTGCTGGAGCGCGGGCACAGAGTGGTGGCTTGCCGTGGCAAGCGCCTTGCCACGGTCGTTGTCTTGTCGCGTCCGGGAGCTTGTCGCTCACCGGGCCTTGCCGGGACGCGTGGCGCGTCGCGGCAAGTTCCTTGAGATGCCTTGGTTGGCCTTCCCGGCAAGCTCCTCTTGCCGGGGTCTTGTCTCCTTGGCTTGGATACTTTGTCCTTGAATGGCTCCAAAGGAACCACGGAGGACCTTGGCGGTCACCCAGCAAGCCTTGCCGCGGGATGCTGCGACTGCCCGTGCACAAGTTCGGGATACTAGGGTACCCCTACTCTAGTACACCGACACGGAAACAACTCTCAAGATCTTCGTGATGCTGAAATCAACGAAGGTAGAAATCGAGAAAAACATCAAGTGTTGATGGTAGACAAGACCACTAGTTTCAATAAAAGGGCAAAGGGAAGAAGGGGAACTTCAAGAAGAACGGCAAGCAAGTTGCTGCTCAAGTGAAGAAGCCCAAGTCTGGTCCTAAGCCTGAGACTAAGTGTTTCTACTGCAAAGGGACTGGTCACTGGAAGCGGAACTACCCCAAGTGATTGGCAGATAAGAAGGATGGCAAAGTGAACATAAGTATATTTGATATACATGTTATTGATGTGTACTTTACTAGTGTTTATAGCAACCCCTCAGTATTTGATACTAGTTCAGTTGCTAAGATTAGTAACTCGAAACGGGAGTTGCAGAATAAACAGAGACTAGTTAAGGGTGAAGTGACGATGTGTGTTGGAAGTAGTTCCAAGATTGATATGATCATCATCGCACACTCCCCTATACTTTCGGGATTAGTGTTGAACCTAAATAAGTGTTATTTGGTTTTTGCGTTGAGCATGAATATGATTTGATCATGTTTATTGCAATATGGTTATTCATTAGAGTCAGAGAATAATTGTTGTTCTGTTTACATGAATAAAACCTTCGATGGTCATACACCCAATGAAACAAGTTCATTGGATCTCGATCGTAGTGATACACATATTCATAATATTGAAACCAAAAGATGCAAAGTTAATAATGATAGTGCAACTTATTTATGGCACTGCTGTTTAGGTCATATTGGTGTAAAGCGCATGAAGAAACTCCATGCTGATGGGCTTTTGGAATCACTTGATTATGAATCAGTTGATGCTTGCGAACCATGCCTCATGGGCAAGATGACTAAAACTCTGTTCTTCGGAACAATGGAGCGAGCAACAGATTTGTTGGAAATCATACATACTGATGTATGTGGTCCGATGAATATTGAGGCTCGCGACAGGTATCATTATTTTCTGATCTTCACAGAGTATATCTACTTGATAAAACACAAGTCTGAAATATTTGAAAAGTTCAAAGAATTTCAGAGTGAAGTGGAGAATCATTGTAACAAGAAAATAAAAGTTTCTACGATATGATCGCAGAGGTAAAATATTTGAGTTACGAGTTTGGCCTTCAGTTAAAACAATGTGAAATAGTTTCACTACTTACGCCACCTAGAACACCACAGTGTAATGGTGTGTCCGAACATCGTAACCGTACTTTATTAGGTATGGTGCAATCTATGATGTCTCTTGCCGATTTACCACTATCGTTTTGGGGTTATGCATTAGAGATAGCTGCATTCACGTTAAATAGGGCACCATCAAAATCCGTTGAGACGACGCCTTATGAACTGTGGTTTGGCTAGAAACCAAAGTTGTCATTTCTGAAAGTTTGGGGATGCGATGCTTATGTGAAGAAGCTTCAACCTGATAAGCTCGAACCCAAATCGGAGAAATGTGTCTTCATAGGATATCCAAAGGAGACTATTGGATACACCTTCTATCACAGATCTGAAGGCAAGACTTTGGTTGCTAAATTCGGAAACTTTCTGGAGAAGGAGTTTGTCTCGAAAGAAGTGAGTGGGAGGAAAGTAGAACTTGACGAGGTAACTGTACCTGCTCCCTTATTGGAAAGTAGTTCATCACAGAAATCTGTTCCTGTGACTACTACACCAATTAGTGAGGAAGCTAATGATGATGATCATGTAACTTCAGATCAAGTTACTACCAAATCTCGTAGGTAAACCAGAGTGGTACGGTAATCCTATTCTGGAAGTCATGTTACTAGACCATGACGAACTTGCGAACTATGAGGAAGCGATGATGAGCCCAGATTCCGCGAAATGGTTTGAGGCCATGAAATCTGAGATATGATCCATGTATGAGAACAAAGTATGGACTTTGATGGATTTGCCCGATGATCGGCAAAGCCATAGAAAATAAATGGATCTTCAAGAGGAAGACGGACGCTGATAGTAGTGTTACTATCTACAAAGCTAGAATTGTCGCAAAAGGTTTTCGACAAAGTTCAAGGTGTTGAATACGATGAGAGTTTCTCACTCGTATCTATACTTAAGTCTGTCCGAATCATGTTAGCAATTGCCGCATTTTATGAAATCTGGCAAATGGATAAACAAAACTGCATTCCTTAATGGATTTACTAAAGAAGAGTTGTATACGATGCAACTAGAAGGTTTTGTCGATCCTAAAGGTGTTAACTAAATATGCAAGCTCCAGCGATCCATCTATGGACAGGTGCAAGAATCTCGGAGTTGGAATATACACTTTGATAAGTTGATCAAAGCATATACTTTTATACAGACTTGTGGTGAAGCCTGTATTTACAAGAAAGTGAGTGGGAGCACTACAACATTTCTGATAAGTATATGTGAACAACATATTGTTGATCGGAAATAATGTATAATTTTCTGGAAAGCATAAAGGAATATTTGAAAGGAGTTTTTCAAAGAAAGACCTCGGTGAAGCTGCTAACATATTGAGTATCAAGATCTATAGAGATAGATCAAGACACTTGATAAGTTTTTTCAATGAGTACATACCTTGACAAGTTTTTGAAGTAGTTCAAAATGGAACAGTCAAAGAAAAGGTTTCTTGCCTGTGTTACAAGGTGTGAAGTTGAGTAAGACTCAAAGCCCGACCACGGCAGAAGATAGAAAGAGAATGAAAGTCATTCCCTATGCCTCAGTCATAGGTTCTATAAAGTATGCCATGCTGTATACCAGATCTATTGTATGCCCTACCACTGAGTTTGGCAAGGGAGTACGATAGTGATCTAGGAGTAGATCACTGGACAGCGGTCAAAATTATCCTTAGTGGAATAAGGAAATATTTCTCAATTATGGAGGTGACAAAAAGGTTCGTCGTAAAAAGTTACGTCGATGCAAGTTTTGACACAGATCTGGATGACTCTAAGTCTCGATCTAGATACATATTGAAAGTGGGAGCAATTAGCTAGAGTAGCTCCGTGCAGAGCATTGTTGATATAAATATTTGCAAAATACTTACGGATCTGAATGTGACAGACCCGTTGACTAAGATTCTCTCACAAGCAAAACATGATCACACCTTAGTACTCCTTGGGTGTTAATCACATAGCGATGTGAACTAGATTACTGAATCTAGTAAACCCTTTGGGTGTTGATCACATATCGATGTGAACTATGGGTGTTAATCACATGGTGATGTGAACTATTGCTGTTAAATCACATGGCTGTGTAATCTAGATTATTGACTCTAGTGCAAGTGAGAGACTGAAGGAAATATGCCCTAGAGGCAATAATAAAGTTATTGTTGGAAATATGCCCTAGAGGCAATAATAAATTGGTTATTATTATATTTCCTTGTTCATGATAATCGTTTATTATCCATGCTATAATTGTATTGATAGGAAACTCAGATACATGTGTGGATACATAAACAACACCATGTCCCTAGTGAGCCTCTAGTTGACTAGCTCGTTGATCAATAGATGGTTATGGTTTCCTAACCATGGACATTGAATGTCATTGATAACGGGATCACATCATTAGGAGAATGATGTGATGGACAAGACCCAATCCTAAGCATAGCACTAGATCATTTCCTTAGACCATGAGATTGTGCAACTCCCGGATACCGTAGGAATGCTTTGGGTGTATCAAACGTCACAACGTAACTGGGTGACTATAAAGGTGCATTACAGGTATCTCTGAAAGTGTCTGTTGGGTTGGCACGAATCGAGACTGGGATTTGTCACTCCGTGTAAGCGGAGAGGTATCTCTGGGCCCACTCGGTAAGACATCATCATATGCGCAATGTGACCAAAGAGTTGATCACGGGATGATGTGTTACGGAACGAGTAAAGAGACCTGCCGGTAACGAGATTGAACAAGGTATCGATATACCGACGATCGAATCTCGGGCAAGTACAATACCGCTAGACAAAGGGAATTGTATACGGGATTGATTAAGTCCTTGACATCGTGGTTCATCCGATGAGATCATCGTGGAACATGTGGGAGCCATCATGGGTATCCAGATCCCGCTGTTGGTTATTGACCGGAGAGTCATCTCGGTCATGTCTGCATGTCTCCCGAACCCGTAGGGTCTACACACTTAAGGTTCGGTGACGCTAGGGTTATAGAGATATTAGTATGCGGTAACCTGAAAGTTGTTCGGAGTCCCGGATGAGATCCCGGATGTCACGAGGAGTTCCGGAATGGTCCGGAGGTAAAGAATTATATATAGGAAGTGCTATTTCGGCCATCGGGACAAGTTTCGGGGTCATCGGTATTGTACCGGGACCACCGGAAGGGTCCCGGGGGTCCACCGGGTGGGGCCACCTGCCCCGGGGGGCCACATGGGCTGTAGGGGGTGTGCCTTGGCCTATATGGGCCAAGGGCACCAGCCCCAAGAGGCCCATGCGCCAAGAGAGAGAAAAAAGGGGAGAGTCCTAAAAGGGGAAGGCACCTCCGAGGTGCCTTGGGGAGGATGGACTCCTCCCCACCCTTGGCCGCACCCTTCCTTGGAGGAAGGGGCAAGGGCTGCGCCTCCCCCTCTCCCTTGGCCCTATATATAGTGGGGAAAAAGGAGGAGCAAACCAATCTAAGGCCTGGCGCCTCCCTTCCCCTCCCGTGACACATCTCCCTCCTCCCGCAGCGCTTCGCGAAGCCCTGTTGGAATCCCGCTACTTCCACCATGCCGTCGTGCTGCTGGATCTCCATCAACCTCTCCCTCCTCCTTGCTGGATCAAGGCGTGGGAGATGTCTCCGTTCCGTACGTGTGTTGAACGCGGAGGTGCCGTCCGTTCGGCGCTAGGATCATCGGTGATTTGAATCACGACGAGTACGACTCCATCAACCCCATTCTCTTGAACGCTTCCGCGCGTGATCTACAAGGGTATGTAGATCCAATCCTCCCTCGTTGCTATATGACTCCATAGATTGATCTTGGTCACACGTAGGAAAATTTTGAATTTATGCTACGTTCCCAACAGTGGCATCATGAGCTAGGTCTATGCGTAGATTCTATGCACGAGTAGAACACAAAGTAGTTCTGGGCGTTGATTTTGTTCAATATGCTTGCCGTTACTAGTCTTATCTTGATTCGGCGGCATCGTGGGATGAAGCGGCCCGGACCAAATTTACACGTACTCTTACGTGAGACCGGTTCCACCGACAAATATGCACTAGTTGCATAAGGTGGCTAGCGGGTGCCTGTCTCTCCCACTTTAGTCGGATCGGATTCGATGAAAAGGGTTCTTATGAAGGGTAAATAGCAATTGGCATATCACGTTGTGGTTTTGCGTAGGTAAGAAACGTTCTTGCTAGAAACCCATAGCAGCCACGTAAAACATGCAAACAACAATTAGAGGACGTCTAACTTGTTTTTGCAGGGTATGCTATGTGATGTGATATGGCCAAAAGGATGTGATGAATGATATATGTGATGTATGAGATTGATCATGTTCTTGTCAAGGGAATCACGACTTGCATGTCGATGACGAGACAACTTCAAGAAGACACAATGATGGAGATCATGATGATGGAGATCATGGTGTCATACCGGTGACAAGATGATCATGGAGCCCCAAGATGGAGATCAAAGGAGCTATATGATATTGGCCATATCATGTCACTATTATTTGATTGCATATGATGTTTATCATGTTTATACATCTTATTTGCTTAGAACAACGGTAGTAAATAAGATGATCCCTCATTAAAATTTCAAGAAGTGTTCTCCCCTAACTGTGCACCGTTGCTACAGTTCGTCATTTCGAAGCACGCCGTGATGATCGGGTATGATAGATCCTTACGTTCACATACAACGGGTGTAAGACAGTTTTACACAGCAAAAACACTTAGGGTTAACTTGACGAGCCTAGCATGTACAGACATGGCCTCGGAACACAGAAGACCGAAAGGTCGAGCATGAGTCGTATAGAAGATACGATCAACATGAAGATGTTCACCGACGTTGACTAGTTCGTCTCACGTGATGATCAGACACGGCCTAGTTCACTCGGATCATGTAATCACTTAGATGACTAGAGGGATGTCTATCTAAGTGGGAGTTCATAAGATGAACTTAATTATTCTGAACATAGTCAAAAGGGTTTTGCAAATTATGTCGTAGCTCACACTATGGTTCTACTGTTTAGATATGTTCCTAGAGGAAAAATTAGTTGAAAGTTGATAGTAGCAAACTAAGGGAGGAAAGCTCAATTGTTGAGCTTGTGCTCAGATTGTCTGAGTACAACAATCATTTGAATCGAGTCGGAGTTGATCTTCCAGATGAGATAGTGATGTTTCTTCGAAGTCATTACCACCAAGCTGCTAGAGCTTCGTGATGAACTATAATATATCAGGGACATATATGATGATCCTTGAGATATTCGCGATGTTTGACACCACGAAAGTAGAAATCAAGCAGGAGCATCAATTGTTGATGGTTGATGAAACCACTAGTTTCAAGAAGAAGGGCAAGGGCAAGAAGGGATACTTCATGAAACGGCAATTCAGCTGCTGCTCTAGTGAAGAAACCCAAGGTTGAACCCAAACCCGAGACTAAGTGCTTCTGTAATAAAGGGAACAGCCACTGGAGCAGAATTACCCTAGATACTTGGTAGATGAGAAGGCTGGCAAGGTCGATAGAAGTATATTGGATATACATTATGTTAATGTGTACTTTACTAGTACTCCTAGTAGCACCAGGGTATTAGATACCGGTTCGGTTGCTAAGTGTTAGTAACTCGAAATAAATGCTACGGAATAAACGGAGACTAGCTAAAGGTGAGCTGACGATATGTGTTGGAAGTGTTCTCAATGTTGATATGATCAAGCATCGCACGCTCCCTCTACCATCGAGATTGGTGTTTGCGTTGAGCATAGACATGATTGGATTATGTCTATCGCAATACGGTTATTCATTTAAGGAGAATAATGGTTACTCTGTTTATTTGAATAATACCTTCAATGGTCTTACAGCTAAAATGAATGGTTTATTGAATCTCGATCGTAGTGATACACATGTTCATGCCAAAAGATAGTAATGATAGTACCACCTACTTGTGGCACTGCCACGTAAGTCATATCGGTATAAAATGCATGAAGAAGCTCCATGTTGATGGATCTTTGGGCTCACTCGTTTTTGAAAAGGTTTGGGACATGCGAACCATGTCTATTGGTATATATGCATGAAGAAACTCCTTGCAAATGGACCGTTTGAACTCACTTGATTTTAAATCACTTGAGACATGCAAATCATACCACATGGGCAAGATGGCTGAAAGCCTCGGTTTCAGTAAAATGGAACTAGAAAGCAAATTGTTGGAAGTAATACATTTTGATGTGTGCAGTCCAATGAGTACTGAGGCATGTAGTGGATATCGTTATGTTCTTTCTTCACAGATGATTTGAGTAGATGTTGAGTACATTTACTTGATGAATCACGAGTCTGAATTATTGAAAGGTTCAAGTAATTTCAGTGTGAAGTTGAAAGATCGTCGTGACAAGAGGATAAAAGATCTATGATATGATCATAGAGATGAATATCTGAATTACGAGTTTGGCACAAAATTAAGACATTGTGGAAATCGTTTCACAACTAATACAGCCTGGAACACCATGGTGTGATGGTGTGTCCGAACATCATAACTGCACCCTATTGGATATGATGCATACCATGATGTCTCTTATCGAATTACCACAATAGTTTATGGGTTAAGCATTAGAGACAACCACATTCACTTTAAATAGGGCACCACGTAATTCCGATGAGATGACACCGTATGAACTATGGTTTAGAGAAACCTAAGCTGTCATTTCTTAAAAGTTTGGGGCTGCGACGCTTATGTGGAAAAGTTTCAGGCCGATAAGCTCGAACCCAAAGCGGATAAATGCATCTTCATAGGACAACCCAAAAACAGTTGGGTATACCTCCTGTCTTAGATCCGAAAGCAATAAAGGATTGTTTCTAGAATCGGGTCCTTTCTCGAGGAAAAGTTTCTCTCGAAAGAATTGAGTGGGGGGATGGTGGAGACTTGATGAGGTTATTGAACCGTTACTTCAACTAGTGTATAGCAGGGCACAAAGAGTTGTTCTTGTGGCACCTACACCAATTGAAGTGGAAGCTTATGATATTGATCATGAGACTTCGGATCAAGTCACTCCCAAACCTCGTGGGATGACAAGGATGCGTACTACTTCAGAGTGGTACGTAATCCTGTCTTGGAAGTCATGTTGCTAGACAACAATGAACCTACGAGCTATGGAGAAGCGATGGTGGGCCCGGATTCTGATAAATGGCTCGAGGCCATAAAATTCGAGAGAGGATCCATATATGAAAACAAAGTGTAGACTTTGGCAGAACGGCTCGATGGTCGTAATGCTATTGAGTACAGATGGATTTTAAAAGGAAGACAGACAATGATGGTAAGTGTCACCATTAAGAAAGCTCGACTTGTCGTTAAGATGTTTTCTGACGAGTTCAAGGAGTTGACTACGGTGAGATTTTCTCACTCGTAGCGATGCTAAGAGTCTGTTGGAATTATATTAGCAGTCACTGCATTATTTATGAAATCTTGCAGATAGGATGTCAAAACATTGTTTCCTCGACGATTTTCTTGAGGAAAGGTTGTATGTGATACAACTGAAAGGTTTTGTCAATCCTGAAAAGATGCTAATAAGGATGCAAAGCTCCAGCAATCCTTCTGAGGACTGGAGTAAGCATCTCGGAGTTGGAATGTACGCTTTGATGAGATGATCAAAGATTTTGGGTTTATATAAGGTTTATGAGAAACTTGTATTTCCAAAGAAGTGAGTGGGAGCACTATAGAATTTCTGATGAGTATATGTTGTTGACATATTGTTGATCAGAAATGATGTAGAATTTCTGGAAAGCATATAGGGTTATTGGGAAAGTGTTTTTCAATGGAAAGCCTGGATTAAGCTACTTGAACATTGAGCATCAAGATCTATAAGGATAGATCAAAACGCTTAATGGAACTTTCAAATGAGCACATGCCTTGACGTGATCTTGAAGGTGTTCAAGATGGATCAGTCAAAGAAGGAGTTCTTGCCTGAGTTGTAAGGTATGAAGTTAAGACTTAAAGATCGACCACGGCAGAATAGAGCGAAAGGACGAAGGTCGTCCCCTATGCTTAAGACATAGGCTCTACAGTATGCTATGCTGTGTACCGCACCTGAAGTGTGCCTTGCCATGAGTCAGTCAAGGGGTACAAGTGTGATCCAAGAATGGATCTCAGGACAGCGGTCAAAGTTATCCTTAGTAACTAGTGGACTAAGGAATTTTCTCGATTATGGAGGTGATAAAGAGTTCGACGTAAAGAGTTACGTCGATGCAAGCAACATGATCAAACCCAGAACTCATTGAGTATTAATCACATAGTGATGTGAACTAGATTATTGACTCTAGTAAACTCTTTGGATGTTGGTCACATGGCGATGTGACCTGTGAGTGTTCATCACATGGCGATGTGAACTAGATTATTGACTCTAGTGCAAGTGGGAGACTGTTGGAAATATGCCCTAGAGGCAATAATAAATTGGTTATTATTATATTTCCTTGTTCATGATAATCGTTTATTATCCATGCTATAATTGTATTGATAGGAAACTCAGATACATGTGTGGATACATAGACAACACCATGTCCCTAGTGAGCCTCTAGTTGACTAGCTCGTTGATCAATAGATGGTTATGGTTTCCTAACCATGGACATTGAATGTCATTGATAATGGGATCACATCATTAGGAGAATGATCTGATGGACAAGACCCAATCCTAAGCATAGCACTAGATCGTGTAGTTCGTATGTTATAGCTTTTCTAATGTCAAGTATCATTTCCTTAGACCATGAGATTATGCAACTCCCGGATACCGTAGGAATGCTTTGGGTGTATCAAACGTCACAACGTAACTGGGTGACTATAAAGGTGCATTACAGGTATCTCCGAAAGTGTCTGTTGGGTTGGCACGAATCGAGACTGGGATTTGTCACTCCGTGTAAGCGGAGAGGTATCTCTGGGCCCACTCGGTAGGACATCATCATATGCGCAATGTGACCAAAGAGTTGATCACGGGATGATGTGTTACGGAATGAGTAAAGAGACCTGCCGGTAACGAGATTGAACAAGGTATCGGTATACCGACGATCGAATCTCGGGCAAGTACAATACCGCTAGACAAAGGGAATTGTATACGGGATTGATTAAGTCCTTGACATCGTGGTTCATCCGATGAGATCATCGTGGAACATGTGGGAGCCATCATGGGTATCCAGATCCCGCTGTTGGTTATTGACCGGAGAGTCATCTCGGTCATGTCTGCATGTCTCCCGAACCCGTAGGGTCTACACACTTAAGGTTCGGTGACGCTAGGGTTATAGAGATATTAGTATGCGGTAACCCGAAAGTTGTTCGGAGTCCCGAATGAGATCCCGGACGTCACGAGGAGTTCCGGAATGGTCCGGAGGTAAAGAATTATATATAGGAAGTGCTATTTCGGCCATCGGGACAAGTTTCGGGGTCATCGGTATTGTACCGGGACCACCGGAAGGGTCCCGGGGGTCCACCGGGTGGGGCTACCTGCCCCGGGGGGCCACATGGGCTGTAGGGGGTGTGCCTTGGCCTATATGGGCCAAGGGCACCAGCCCCAAGAGGCCCATGCGCCAAGAGAGAGAAAAAAGGGGAGAGTCCTAAAAGGGGAAGGCACCTCCGAGGTGCCTTGGGGAGGATGGACTCCTCCCCACCCTTGGCCGCACCCTTCCTTGGAGGAAGGGGCAAGGGCTGCGCCTCCCCCTCTCCCTTGGCCCTATATATAGTGGGGAAAAAGGAGGAGCAAACCAATCTAAGGCCTGGCGCCTCCCTTCCCCTCCCGTGACACATCTCCCTCCTCCCGCAGCGCTTCGCGAAGCCCTGTTGGAATCCCGCTACTTCCACCACGCCGTCATGCTGCTGGATCTCCATCAACCTCTCCCTCCTCCTTGCTGGATCAAGGCGTGGGAGACGTCTCCGTTCCGTACGTGTGTTGAACGCGGAGGTGCCGTCCGTTCGGCGCTAGGATCATCGGTGATTTGAATCACGACGAGTACGACTCCATCAACGCCGTTCTCTTGAACGCTTCCGCGCGCGATCTACAAGGGTATGTAGATCCAATCCTCCCTCGTTGCTAGATGACTCCATAGATTGATCTTGGTGACACGTAGGAAAATTTTGAATTTATGCTACGTTCCCCAACATTTATTATTTATTTCCTTATTTCATGATAAATGTTTATTATTCATGCTATAATTGTATTAACCGGAAACATAATACATGTGTGAATACATAGACAAACAGAGTGTCACTAGTATGCCTCTACTTGACTAGCTCGTTAATCAAAGATGGTTATGTTTCCTAACCATAGACAAAGAGTTGTTATTTGATTAACGAGGTCACATCATTAGTTGAATGATCTGATTGACATGACCCATTCCATTAGCTTAGCACCCGATCGTTTAGTATGTTGCTATTGCTTTCTTCATGACTTATACATGTTCCTATGACTATGAGATTATGCAACTCCCGTTTGCCGAAGGAACACTTTGGGTGCTACCAAACGTCACAATGTAACTGGGTGATTATAAAGGAGCATTACAGGTGTCTCCAAAGGTAGATGTTGGGTTGGCGTATTTCGAGATTAGGATTTGTCACTCCGATTGTCGGAGAGGTATCTCTGGGCCCTCTCGGTAATGCACATCACATAAGCCTTGCAAGCATTGCAAATAATGAGTTAGTTGCAAGATGATGTATTACGGAACGAGTAAAGAGACTTGCCGGTAACGAGATTGAACTAGGTATTGGATACCGACGATCGAATCTCGGGCAAGTAACATACCGATGACAAAGGGAACAACGTATGTTGTTATGCGGTCTGACCGATAAAGATCTTCGTAGAATATGTAGGAGCCAATATGGGCATCCAGGTCCCGCTATTGGTTATTGACCGGAGACGTGTCTCGGTCATGTCTACATTGTTCTCGAACCGTAGGGTCCGCACGCTTAAGGTTTCGATGACAGTTATATTATGAGTTTATGAGTTTTGATGTACCGAAGGAGTTCGGAGTCCCAGATGAGATCGGGGACATGACGAGGAGTCTCGAAATGGTCGAGACGTAAAAATAGATATATTGGACGACTATATTCGGACATCGGAAAGGTTCCGAGTGATCCGAGTATTTTTCGGAGTACCGGAGAGTTACGGGAATTCGCCGGGGAGTATATGGGCCTTATTGGGCTTTAGGGGAAAGAGATAGGAGAGGTTGGGCGCCCCCCCAAGGCCTAGTCCGAATTGGACTAAGGGGAAGGGCTGCGCCCCCTCCTTCCTTCTTTCCTTTTTTCCCTTGCCTTGACTCCTACTCCTAATACATGGAAGGACTCCTAGTTGGACTAGGAAAGGGGGAATCCTACTCCCGGTGGGAGTAGGACTCCCCTAGGGCGCGCCATAGAGAGGGCCGGCCCTCCCCTCCTCCACTCCTTTATATACGGGGGCAGGGGGCACCCCATAGACACACAAGTTGATCCTCGTGATCGTTTCTTAGCCGTGTGCGGTGCCCCCTGCCACCATATTCCACCTCGGTCATATCGTTGTAGTGCTTAGGCGAAGCCCTGCGTCGGTAGAACATCATCATCATCACCACGCCGTCGTGCTGACGGAACTCATCCCCGAAGCTTTGCTGGATCGGAGCCCGGGGATCGTCATCGAGCTGTACATGTGCTAAGAACTCGGAGGTGCCGGAGTAACGGTGCTTGGATCTGTCGGATCAGGAAGACGTACGACTACTTCCTCTACATTGTGTCAACGCTTCCGTTGTTGATCTACAATGGTACGTAGATCATACTCTCCCCTCTCGTTGCTATGCATCACCATGATCTTGCGTGTGCGTAGGAAATTTTTTGAAATTACTACGTTCCCCAACAGAAATACTTCCAACACATATCGTCATCTCACCTTTTAGCTAGTCTCCGTTTGTTCCGTAGCCTTTTGTTTCGAGTTACTAACACTTAGCAACCGAACCGGTATCTAATACCCTGGTGCTACTAGGAGTACTAGTAAAGTACTCATTAACACAATGTACATCCAATATACTTCTATCGACCTTGCCAGCCTTCTCATCTACCAAGTATCTAGGGTAATTCTGCTCCAGTGGTTGTTCCCCTTATTACAGAAGCACTTAGTCTCGGGTTTGGGTTCAACCTTGGGTTTCTTCACTAGAGCAGCAGCTGATTTGCCGTTTCATGAAGTATCCCTTCTTGCCCTTGCCCTTCTTGAAACTAGTGGTTTCACCAACCATCAACAATTGATGCTCCTTCTTGATTTCTACTTTTGTGGTGTCAAACATCACGAATATCTCAAGGATCATCATATATGTCCCTGATATATTATAGTTCATCACTAAGCTCTAGCAGCTCGGTGGTAATGACTTCGGAGAAACATCACTATCTCATCTGGAAGATCAACTCCGACTCGATTCAAATGATTGTTGTACTCAGACAATCTGAGCACAAGCTCAACAATTGAGCTTTCCTCCCTTAGTTTGCAGGCAAGAAAATCGTCGGAGGTCTTATACCTCTTGACGTGGGCACGAGCCTGAAATCCCAATTTCAGCCCTCGAAACATCTCATATGTTTCGCGACGTTTTAAAACGTCTTCAGTGCCTCAACTCTAAACCGTTTAACTGAACTATCACGTAGTTATCAAAATGTGTATGTCAGATGTTCGCAACATCCACAGACGACGTTCGAGGTTCAGCACACTGAGCGGTGCATTAAGGACATAAGCCTTCTATCAAGCAATGAGGACAATCCTCAGTTTACGGACCTAGTCCGCATAATTGCTACTATCAACTTTCAACTAAATTTTCTCTAGGAACATATCTAAATAGTAGAACTAAAGCGCGAGCTACGACATAATTTGCGAAGACCTTTTGACTATGTTCAGGATAATTAAGTTCATCTTATGAACTCCCACTCAGATAGACATCCCTCTAGTCATCTAAGTGATTACATGATCCGAGTCAACTACGCCGTGTCCGATCATCACGTGAGACTGACTAGTCAACATCGGTGAACATCTTCATGTTGATCGTATCTACCATACGACTCATGCTCGACCTTTCGGTCTCTTGTGTTCCGAGGCCATGTCTCTACATGCTAGGCTCGTCAAGTCAACCTAAGTGTTTCGCGTGTGTAAATCTGTCTTACACCCGTTGTATGTGAACGTTAGAATCTATCACACCCGATCATCACGTGGTGCTTTGAAACAACGAACTGTCGCAACGGTGCACAGTTAGGGGGAACACTTTCTTGAAATTATTATGAGGGATCATCTTATTTACTACCGTCGTTCTAAGTAAACAAGATGCAAAAACATGATAAACATCACATGCAGTCAAATAGTGACATGATATGGCCAATATCATATTGCTCCTTTTGATCTCCATCTTCGGGGCTCCATGATCATCATCATCACCGGCATGACACCATGATCTCCATCATCATGATCTCCATCATTGTGTCTTCATGAAGTTGTCTCGCCAACTATTACTTCTACTACTACAGCTAACGGTTAGCAATAAAGTAAAGTAATTACATGACGTTTATGTTGACACGCAGGTCATAAATAAATTAAGACAACTCCTATGGCTCCTGCCGGTTGTCATACTCATCAACATGCAAGTCGTGATTCCTATTACAAGAACATGATCATCTCATACATCACATATATCATTCATCACATCCTTTGGCCATATCACATCACATAGCATACCCTGCAAAAACAAGTTAGACGTCCTCTAATTGTTGATTGCATGTTTTACGTGGCTGCTATGGGTTTCTAGCAAGAACGTTTCTTACCTACGCAAAAACCACAACGTGATATGCCAATTGCTATTTACCCTTCATAAGGACCCTTTTCATCGAATCCGAACCGACTAAAGTGGGAGAGACAGACACCCGCTAGCCACCTTATGCAACTAGTGCATGTCAGTCGGTGGAACCAGTCTCACGTAAGAGTACGTGTAAGGTCGGTCCGGGCCGCTTCATCCCACAATGCCGCCGAATCAAGCTTGGACTAGTAACGGTAAGCATATTGAACAAAATCAACGCCCACAACTACTTTGTGTTCTACTCGTGCATAGAAACTACGCATAGACCTAGCTCTGATACCACTGTTGGGTAACGTAGTAGAAATTCAAAATTTTCCTACGTGTCACCACGATCTATCTATGGAGAAACTAGCAACGAGGGGAAGGAGAGTGCATCTACATACCCTTGTAGATCGCTAAGCGGAAGCGTTCAAGAGAACGGGGTTGAAGGAGTCGTACTCGTCGTGATCCAAATCACCGGAGATCCTAGCGCCGAACGGACGGCACCTCCGCGTTCAACACACGTACAGCCCGGTGACGTCTCCCATGCCTTGATCCAGCAAGGAGAGAGGGAGAGGTTGAGGAAGACTCCATCCAATAGCAGCACAACGGCGTGGTGGTGGTGGAGGAGCGTTGTACTCCAGCAGGGCTTCGCCAAGCACCGCAAGAGACGAGGAGGGAGAGAGGTATGGCTGCGCCAAGAAGGAGAGGAACTCGTGTGTCTTGGGCAGCCCAAACCTCAAGTATATATAGGGGAAGGGGAGGGGCTGCGCCCCCACCTAGGGTTCCCTCCCTAGGGGTGGCGGCAGCCCCCCAGATCCCATCTGGGTGGCGGCCACAAGGGGGAGAGGGGGAGGCGCACCTGGGGTGGGCCTTAGGGCCCATCTGCCCTAGGGTTTGCCCCCCTTCCCTCTTGGAGGCGCCTTGGGCCTTGGTGGGGGACGCACCAGCCCACCTGGGGATGGTCCCCTCCCACACTTGGCCCATGCAGCCCTCTGGGGCTGGTGGCCCCACTTGGTGGACCCCCGGACCCCTCCGGTGGTCCCGGTATACTACCGGTAAAACCCGAAACTTTTTCGTTGACCAAAACAGGACTTCCCATATATAAATCTTTACCTCCGGACCATTCCGGAACTCCTCGTGACGTCTGGGATCTCATCCGGGACTCCGAACAACATTCGGTAACCACGTATATCTATTCCTTATAACCCTAGCGTCCTCGAACCTCAAGTGTGTAGACCCTACGGGTTCGGGAACCATGCAGACATGACCGAGACGTTCTCCGGTCAATAGCCAACAGCGGGATCTGGATACCCATGTTGGTTCCTACATGTTCCACGATGATCTCATCGGATGAACCATGATGTCGAGGATTCGATCAATCCCGTATACAATTCCCTTTGTCTAGCGGTACGATACTTGCCCGAGATTCGATCGTCGGTATCCGATACCTTGTTTAATCTCGTTACTAGCAAGTCTCTTTACTCGTCCCGTAACACATCATCCTGTGATCAACTCCTTGGTCACATTGTGCACATTATGATGATGTCCTACCGAGTGGGCCCAGAGATACCTCTCCGTTTACACGGAGTGACAAATCCCAGTCTCGATTCGTGCCAACCCAACAGACACTTTCGGAGATACCCGTAGTGCACCTTTATAGCCACCCAGTTACGTTGTGACGTTTGGCACACCCAAAGTATTCCTACGGTATCCGGGAGTTGCACAATCTCATGGTCTGAGGAAATGATACTTGACATTAGAAAAGCTTTAGCATACGAACTACACGATCTTTGTGCTAGGCTTAGGATTGGGTCTTGTCCATCACATCATTCTCCCAATGATGTGATCCCGTTATCAACGACATCCAATGTCCATGGTCAGGAAACCGTAACCATCTATTGATCAACGAGCTAGTCAACTAGAGGCTTACTAGGGACATGGTGTTGTCTATGTATCCACACATGTATTTGAGTTTCCTATCAATACAATTCTAGTATGGATAATAAACGATTATCATGAACAAGGAAATATAATAATAATCAATTTATTATTGCCTCTAGGGCATATTTCCAACAGGCAACACACTCGAGATCAAGAGAGAGTGAGGGAGAGATAGGGGGAGAGGGGCGAAAGATCGAGGGAGGGAGGAGGGGGGAGGGAGAGAGAGATCTTGCATGTAAACATTGGTAGGATAAGCAAAGTCTAAAATATAAATGGGATTTAGTGGTAAGTCATCATTATGTCTGTCCCCAATCTGGTTTGACACCATATTTTTCATGTCGAACGTGTTCTAGAAATGTTCTTTGAAAAATACTCCTAGCTCTCGATATTTTAGTATGGTTGTAAATTTATCCATTCACATATCACTTCGAGAAACATTTTTAGTTGGAGAAGAGAAAGGAAGAAAAGGAGAGCGCTTTAATGGTAAAAAAAAGTCGTCACTGCAGCCCGTTGCAACGCACGGGAGTTCTACTAGTCCTAAATTAATTTAAAGTGTACAAGAGGGACTAGTCATGAGTTGTGTGCGGTTGTACTCATGAGTTGTGTGCCCTGGTGTCATACTTGTTGCATGCTTCTGGTTTTTCTTTACTTTTGTTTGATGTTGGGCTCAATATATAGCCTCTTGTATTTCCCCGTCGATGTCTGCACTCTCTGCTTAGCTCTCTAGCTGCTTACTCAAAATCAGAATGCCACTTAATTTTATCTACCAAGCATCATCTATTAAGCTAGATATCATATCTACAACCTTTTTTTGTCATGGCACAAGTTGTTGAGATATTAGAGGAAACTGACCAGCTCATACTCCATTAGATATTGTGATTGCTAGCTTTGAAGTGCTTGTAAATTGTAAGAAGCAAATGGACAGAACCATCTAATTGCTTTTAAAACTGTTATTCAGAGTATACAAGGGGCTGCTGTAATTTCACAATTTCTTCTCATACAAATGTTACATAAATACAGAAGTTAAAAATTTATCGAGCAAGACAATAAAATGAAAAGGATGTGAGCATGCTGACCAAACCACTTATCAACGTTAGGGAAGGACCTAATTCAAGCAAATAGGAGAGAAATAACTAGAAATAAGGCAACCCAGGCCAGTACAATATACATGGCCAAGCCAACACTGGGTTACCAGAACAATAACAATAAAGTTGTTTTCTCTCATTGGTCCTGCAGCTATAAGATGCTCATATGCATGTTCACTAGATGAGAATTACTTTCCTTTGTTCAGTGAGCTTTCAGTTGCATATAAATTACACAATACATTATCACAAACTGAAGCAACGATACATAATGCTTATTAACGATAAAACCGCAGACATGCCAAGGGCCGGGTATCAGTTGGCTGCATCCATAACAAACACTTCTTGAAAGAAAATAAGCATAGTGCCAAAGCATGTTACCATCGAGCAGAGATCCCTACAACATATTGCTTAGCTGTGCCAGATTGTGACAAGATTAAATAAGAGTACGGTGAACAACTAGGGCAACTTAGATAGTTGTTGCACAGACCGATTGTGGGAAACCATCATATAGATAACCAGCTGAGATGGCTTCGCTAAGCCCAGCGAACAGTTCGACCTGCAACGTCTTCAAGTCCACCGCGAACTATCCAAATTTAGCTTCTCTTGTGAAGGCGTGGTGTGCAACGTATCTAAAAGCAAGTATCCCCCGGCTACACCAACCAGAATCGCACGCTTTACGGGCATTGGGATGTCCTTCTCCCAGTGCCATTGATCTCTGTCATAAGAATGGTGGCAACGGCGTGAAAGCAAACAGTGGAGCCATTAGACGACTTCAGCCGTTGATTGGCACTTGCGCGAAAGAATCATGGGCGTCCATCCATCCTTTGTACCGATTCGCTTCTAGTTCTTCCGAGGTGTCGAATTATTCAGAACTGAATAAGTTCAGGGAAGCAGGGCCCTGACATCATGCCTCTGATCTTGTGCTTCCACTTCAACTCCTGAGTGTCCATCGCCGGCGGTGGCCTTCACCTCTCCAAGATCACCTGTTCTTCTTGTTGACCACCATGTCACGTCTTCCTGGAGTCCCACGTCATCCTCTTGATCACCTGCTCGATCGTGTTACAAACTTGCGGATGATGCCCAGCAGACGAGATGCACGGTGCAGTGGTGCATCCCGAGTTCCCGCAGCGGGGACTCGTCCGGACGTATCTCCTCGCTGGCGCCGCCGGCGAGCGTCACGAGACGGAACGGCCGCGTCCCGACTGTCCCGTCGTAGCCGGCGGCTAGCGCCGACTGGCAGTACCGGAACAGCGCCGTCACCGGACAGCCCGTCTGGGAAACGCACCCGCAGGGTGCACGCCTCCTCCCCTGCCGCCGGCTCGTCGTGGTCCACCGTTGTCACCGGGGTGGCAGCGGCGGCGCCCGCATCGCGAACCGTTACTGTCTTGAAGGATGCCGTCAGATCGTCCACCACCACCGGGCAGGACGCTTGTGGCGGGCTGGCGGCCGCGCCCGAGTCGTGCATCGTTACCGCCCGGAAAGACGACGTCAGTTCGTCCACCTCCATTGCTGCTTGCTGTTTTTTCCCTTAATTAGATGCTTTCTTCTCGTTTTGATCACGAATTCAGGAGAGATCCATAGTGCGTGCGAGGGTGCTCGGCTTTTAACACGGACATATTTTTCTTGAGGGGAACACGGAAAGATCGAAGAAGTCTTTTGAGGGTCAAAAAAAAAAAAGTCCTTCGAGGACTCGAATTCGGGCACCGAAAGTGGATGGTGTGACCTGAGCTGGGCCTGACCTTAGACGAACAATCGCATGGCACGGTCCATGAATCTGCTGGATTGGGTGCTATATTATCGAATTCCTTATACGGCGCTTACTATGACAGGAATGTCGTTGAAACGTCAGGCAGAGGCAGCTAGCGATTGGTTGAGCCAGCTCATATAACGTCTGGTTCAGTTTGGGAACCTTCTGGAACTGGAAGGTCTTTTTATCTGTTTTAGGAACCCTCTAGAAGGTTCTTAACCATTTCTTCTTTTCTGTTTTTTGGTTCTATTTTTCTTTTCTGGGTTTTCCTATTGTTTTTTCTTTTCTTTTCTTTTTCTCTTTTTCAAGTTTATTTTTATAATTCGAAGAGGTTTTTAAAAATGTTCTTATTATACAATTTTTTATAAATACCAATAATGTTCATAGTTTCGAAAAATGTTTGAATTAAATATATTTTTAATGTTCGTGTTTAAAAAACGTAAATTTCAAAAAAACGTTTGTGTTCTTTAAAAATGCAAGATTTAAAAAGTTGTAATCGTTTAAAATGTTTTATTCACAAATTAAAAAAATGATCACAGATTGTTTTATAAAATCTTAGTTTCAATTTTTTTTATAGTGTCAAAAAATTGTTAACATGTTCCAAAAAGTTCAGAATTTCAAAAGTTATTCGTGTTTTCAAAATTATTCAGAATTTTGAAAAAATATATATGGATCTACTACTGCAGTTAGTTTTTAAAGATCCGGGCTTCCAATCAATCACTAATGCTTGCTGGCTCGAGCGCTAGCAACCCACATTCAGGAACTCGACGTCGAGAGCGCTGGTTTTGAGATCTTTTACATAATTTGGGCTGGCCGAGTTGACTACTTCTGTGTGTGTTGCACTGATATATGATGCAAAATGCGTCATACAGGAGGTTCACTATATCATCACGCGCCCATGATGTTGTTTCTGCCGTACAAGCCCGTGGGCCTGATCTTTTTATGGAACAAGGAATGCTCTCGCCTTGGGCCGGCCACATGGAGGTTAAACACTCCCAACAGCATGACAGATTCAGGCCAGTTGGCAATATTGCCGTCCTGACATACTCCATCAACTGCAAAAAAGAAGAAAGTGCAACATGTTAATTACACTGATGTGTCTCTCGCTCCTCATAACAAACCTAATTGTCTCTACTTCTTTTAAGAAAACACCAAACTAACGCTACTACTCATGAGTTGTGTGCTTAGTGTCATGCAATCCACATACTTTCTTAAGTTTGGGATCAATCACCATATATATACCCTCTCATATTTTGATGTTGTCATTTGCATTATGTGTTTATCCTTCCTGTTAGTTACGTGGGAATCATCATGCATTTCTTATATACCAATCATCATCTTTAGCGAGGTACCACATTTACTTTTTGTTGTTGTTAGGCCACTTGAGATGCTAGAGGAAACTGGACAGCTCATATATATAATCTGCTCAGCTTCTTGATGATGTTCGTCTTTAAAGGTTTTCAAAACCTTCTGTGGAAGCCGATATCACTTTGTTTAATTTGTCTAATATATGTTCTAAGCATATAGTGATTCTTGTGGGGGTGGCGTTTTGGAACCGATTGCCTCTGCTCTTGTAAACTATACATCAAAAACCTATGTGGGGATTTGTGCCCGTGGACAGGATGCAATTATGGTCCAGTACAATACAGGAACATAATGGGACAGTACAACATATAAAATAGAGGTAAATGCGGCATAAAACTGTGATCAAAGGAAGTTGTGGAATGCTTGAGTAGTTTAGGTGGTTTTTGCAATAAAACCACCTAAAATACTTCAGGATCCCTGACGATTATGTTCTGTTTGGAAGCGGATAGTATTCCAATTACCATACATAGCTATAAAATAAATAAAGAGAGACAGTGGGAGCCATTGTCATTAGACCTAAAAAAATCTTCTACGTGAATCTAGAACTTGAAAACAATTATATTTAGATGCCAACTATAGCTTCAACAATTATAAAACAAACAACATAAAGTGGTGAGACTAGAGAAAACACGAGCAACATCTAAAACAATGACCGGTAGAATCTTGTTTCTTTCGAGGAAAATAACCTACAACCACTTAGAGAAGATAGCGCTTGAGTAAGTGCAACATAGAAATTAGGGGTCAATGATCATAATTTATTTAACTTTCAAAGCTATTGAGCACATAACGGAGGCAAAATTTTCTTTACATGCTTTATTATGAAACAATCATCGTAGGATTCCTCCTCATTACAGACCTTTATTTATGACATTCTTTACCATAAATAAACCAACAAAATGAATAAAAGAAAATGAAAGACTTTGACGAAAAAGGGTTTCCCTCGCTTTATATTATAAAGCCATCATCCCATTACAACTGAGAGACGATACAAGCTCACACCACCACCACACACAATACACACACCCAAGGCAAGATACATAGGGGCCGGGCACCGATATACCACCCCACCGACCACCAAGCACACAAGGGATATGCGAAGAAGACCGCTTAGAGCCAACGGAGGCCTCCATCATGACAATCAACCCTGGAGAGGTGAAACGGACAATGGCAAAGCCAGGACTCCAGAGCGGTGCCTCCCAGAAGGGTACGACCACATATGGCCACCACTGCCCGATCACGCAGATCAAGTTTTCACCTGGAGTATTACAAAAAGGAGTGGGGACGCTGTGATGGAGCATTCGGGAAGGATATGACATCCATGGATGCCACCACGGTCGGCTAGTACGCGTACTGGGCAAGTGATATACCCCAGCGCGCATCCTTCTTCGTCGGACCCTAGCTCCACCAAGCACCCGCAACCAAGCCACCCGCGTGGCCATGGCTGCCCGCCCGCACCTGAGACACACACTCCGCCCACAAATGCCACGCCTCCTGCCGCCAGGGTCGCCGCCCAACATCCAGACACCCCCAAGACCATCCCAAAGGGGTCGACTTTAGTCAAAGGGGACACACTCGACCGACGAAAACCTTAGCATTCGTCTCGCCTCGAAACATCACCGGAGCGGTACTGGCCCGCACATAGGCGGGGAAAGGGAGAGGTGGGGGAGTAGACGCATCCACGACCAGCCAACCTCTCCTCCGGACACCCTGTGCCGTCCCCACCACGACTGCCGGTTCCGAACCACGCGAGGCCACCAACGAAGACCTGTCCACCGACAAGAGGAAGCCCAAGGAATGCCACCCACCGCCAAGAGAGCTCATCGGGGAGCCAAATTGTGTCGCCGCCGCCATCCAGATGCTGGGACATCCGAAGGACGCCCAGCTCGCCCCCGACCACCGCCGATGCGCCTCCACCACCACCAGCCATGGCCATAGTAGGGGTGGACACCTGCAGCTCGCGCTGCCCACGTCCCGTGTCTCCTGGGCCCAGATCTGGCCGCACCGCCGCCACCGTCCGTGGCGACCGAGGCACACTAGTCACCTAGCCGCCTGTCGTGGAGGAGCAGAGGCACCGGAGCATCGCCACCCCCACCGTAACGCCCGGCCCAATGCCACGCTTAGGCCCAAGGGCGCCGGCCCGCGCCAACCCTGCCGGAGCGGGAGGACGCCGAGTCCCTGCCGCCGCCGGCGATGCCTAGGCTTAGCCCAGCCGCGCCCTTGGGTGGCGGCGAGGGAGGAGGGGAGAGGGGGTTCCCGCCTGCGGGACCTAGGGTTACCTCCCAGCCGCTATGCAGGGGCGACACAGGAGGAGGGGAGGGGAGGCTCACGAAAATGAAAAGACTTTTGCTATAGTCTACACAGAAGTACTTGTAAAATTGCAAGATGCAGTTTCTTTTTCCATCCGAATTTGTTGCACGACAATGTACTGCGAACATCATCGGACGAGAGATCGGCACAGTCTACACAAAAGTACTACTAGTAAAATAGCAAAATGAATTAGTGGCTGGCCTTCTCGAAGCTGTTGCGACCGTAGTAGTAGCAGTGCTATTGCCACAGCAGTAGTCCTCCATGGCCCAGCGTGATGGTATATTGTCTGCTCGCCCAAGCCCTACGGTGGCCTGGGTGTCCTCAACCTAAAGCTGCTAAACCAGGCACTGCGCCTACGCTGGCTATGGCTTTAAAAGGCGGTATTGGACAAGCCCTGGGGTGGCCTGAGCGTCGCCGTCTCGGTGGCGGCCGCAAGGCTGGGCAACGCGGCGCTTCGGTGCGACCTTGGGGATGGACGCAACATCAGTTTCTGGTTTGACACGTGGCTTGATGGACACCCTATTGTGCAGCGGGCGCCCAACCTGTTCGCGCACGTCAAGCCTGCGGGCCGTAACCTGACGGTCGCTACCGCGCTGCAAGGGCACGCGTGGGTGGACGCGATCCGTGATACACCAATGGTTCCGGCGATTGCTGAATTCCTTCTGCTCTGGGATGAGGTGCAGGGGGTGACTCTCTCTGACTCTCCAGATACCTTCTCCTGGCGGCTGGGCACGGCTGGGCGGTACTCCTCCCGCGACACTTATGCCTTCTTCTTCTTCGGGAGAGAGTTCGCGCCCTGCGCCGAGGAGATCTAGCACTCTGGGGCTCCACTGGAGATAAAAATCTTCTCCTGACTGGCGGTGCGTGAGAGGCTGTGGACGACTGATAGACTCGTCCGGCGGAACCTGCCGCACACTTGGATATGCCAATTATGCTGCCAACACGACGAGGACACATCACACATGCTCCTGGGCTGATCGTACTCGCGTGAGGTTTGGTACCACATGCTACTGCCTATGGGTCTTCATCGTTTCACCCCGGACGGCACAAGCAGGCTACCGGAGTCCGGACTGGTGGCCGCAGGTGGCAAAGGCAGGCACACGGCCAGGCTCTCCAAGCAAACAAATACCACGATCATGGCCACCCTCCGGTTCATTTGGCTCGAGCGCAATAACCGAGTTTTCGAGCGCAAAAGCTCTCCTCCGAGCTCAACTATAGATCTCATCAAAGCCAAGCTCCGCCTGTGGACTCAGGCTAGGGTAGACAGCGGACATGCCTTCCAAATCCATTAGGTCTTAGTGCACGCCCGTCGCTGGGCCTGCGAGGCGGGCATCGCAGTGTAACCACGATGTAATTTCATTCTTCTTCTTGATCAAAAATGCATGCATCGCTCCTGCATGTTCTTGAAAAAAAAAATGACCCAGCGTGAATCGCAACGGTGCATCAAAACAGTTCCACGTGATGAGACCTCGTCCCTAGCGCCAAGCACAAGGCAGTGGGGCGCGGTCAGTAGTACGACGCCCTCCATTCTGAACGCGCCCTCCCCTTGACGACGTAGAAGAATGTGTTCCAGCTCTCTGAGACTGGCTAGTGGAGCTGCGATCTCGGCATCATTGTAAAGTCTGTGTACATGGTCGGCATCCACACAGCTTGACACCATCATTCTTGGCCCGGTTGATGTCCTTGCTCTGAAGCTCCTGGTACCGTGGCTCCATCCTACCATTGTTCGAGCATTTGACCATTGTTGTGTAAAGAGCTTGTTAGCGAATATCCAATTCTGAGCCCGGGCTTATCTGCACCCGCTCAAGAAGAAAATCATAAAAAATAAATAAAAATCAATTTTTTTGTGGAAGGTAGGTAATTTGGTGCATAAGGTGCGCTTTAAATTTCAGAGTATTTGGACATTTGAGTAGCTCTCAGCAAAAAAGATAAATTGGATCATAACAGTATATGAACAGTACACTATTTAACAGACCCTAAATTTATCTTTTTTGCCGAGAGCTACTCAGGTGTCCAAATGATTTGAAATTTGGAGCGGACATCACACATCAAATTATCTACCATGCCAAAATAATTGGATTTTTTTTTGAATTTTTCTAGTATTTATTTTGATTTTTTTATTGAGCACAGGTGCAGATGATCCTGAGAGCCAAAACGCCTCACTCGCTTGTTAGTTGGTTTCATATGATACACGATAGTCTTCGGAGGGGAGATCGATGCAGAGTTGGAGGCCCTTCTGCATGCCGCCGGACGCTAGCATCTCCAAATGAAAGATGCCGTGGCTTGCCCTCACCCACTAATCAAGAACAGAGCAATCGCGTTGCAACGGTGGTGTGAGACATAACTTTTCTTTATTAGAAATTGATAGAAACTTATGTGTCTGTATTATTGCGATGCACACAATGATCGCGTCAATAACTGAATGATCATTCATTGAAGTAGATCGTACGTGACCATCTCCTGTCCTGATGGTGCACTTGTGTCCCCAGAAGTCCTGGCGTGGGAAGGTTTTTTCTTTCGCGAATACGCATTGTTGCGTACCTTTGCATTGATAAGTTGAGGAGAGAGTTACAGAGAGCAGCCCCAGTGGACGTGCGCTAGTAGGCATCCCATGGGGTGCAAATAAGCATGGGAAGAGATTGCTCAGCCTCGGTACAAGTTAATTACGTTGCGGGGATAATTATCATCAAGAAACCCAAAAGAAAAGCAACCACTTCGACAAACATTGCACGATAGAGGCAGAACAGAGGAGGAGATGGATGCAGAGCATGCGTGCATACGTCGTGGACAAAGGTCAGCACCATCGTCCCATGAGAATTTCAGAGTTCATTTGTCTCGTGCAATGTGGAGAGAGCGTGGGTACTATCTACCTCCCTGCCCCTCGGACTGGGCCTCCGACAACAACTTCTTCACCACCTTCCTTGGATTCTTGAACGGCGCAGTGGATGGTGCCGACGACATACTTGTGTGTGGCAGCCATCTCGACGCTGCCGGTGTATGCTAAGCGCCTCGTCATCTTTCTATTTCCAAGGTACTCCCCATTTTTTTCTTAAATAGAACTTTGGGCGTATTTCTTTGCTACAAAAGAAAAACACTATAAACATTTTATACTAGATGTACAATCTTTTAACAGCACGGTGAATATTGCGTATGAACAAGTTTGAAAAGTCAACCGAGATTCTCAGTAGGATGAGCGCTAGTAGCTCCCTATTTTCTAATGAGTCTTTTTTTAGCAAATCTAATAAGAGCCATATCACCGGTTCCTCGTTAATCAACTAGAGACAATCCACAATAAAAAAGTTTAATTTGAAATGAACTCATTGCGTCACTAATCAGCTTGGGCGCCTCATGGCCATTCAGTTGGTGGGCTTGTACGCATGCTCATCTCGGTGGACAGTTTCTAGTCTAGATCTCACCTCGGCCACGCGAAGGCTAAGCAGGTCCAACACCAACAGCATGAAAGGTCCAGTTGCTCACACTCTATCAACTGCCAAAAAAGAAGAAAAGTGCAGCATGTTCCCTCATGTCAATCGCTCTTCAAAACAAACCTAATTAATGCGCTACTCCTCACGAGTTGCCTGCCCTAGTGTCATGCTTGCCACATGCTCTTGTTTTCTTCTTAAGTTCCTACAGTGTTGGGCTCACCTATATATACCTTCTCACATTTTGCCCTTATTGTTTACATTATCCCTTTAGCCCGCTCTTCACTGACTTGAGAATCAGAATGTGACGCTTATATCTATAAAACACTATCTTTAGCTAGGTATCATTTGTATAGATTTGTTTGTTGTAATTGTACCACTTGAGACATTAGTGGAAACTGATTGGCTCTTATATCCAATCTTGGTTCGTCTAGATTTGATGGGTTCAAACCTTCAAGAAAATATGACATCAACTCGTTTAGCTTGTCTATTCAGAGACCTCTTGCAATGTCGTAATCCGACAATACGGAGGTAGCAGAACAAATAGCAGCCGCCTGCCCTAGAGGCACATTTGTGTATGGAGCGCCACCCACCCTTGATGAGCTCCAAATATTTCTCCTCTCACCAAGGGCGACCTCTCCTGAAAATGTGCTCGATACCTAAACATGTGGTACAAGTTGCTTGCTTTATTGACGAAAGCAAGAAACTATAGGTTCTAATTTCTTAAAATCGTCTTGGCAGTGTCCGGAACCATTGTGTGGAGGCATGCACTTTCCTCTTTACCACTCACTTTCTCTTGAGGTACAAGCCACCATGACTCGCGTCCCATAGAAGGGGGGGGGGGGCACTTGTCAGATGTCGGGAGCTTCATCTTAAAACTAGTCATGCATGACCCTATACTCACCCTCGGGCCAGGTAGCGACCGAAGAAGACATGAAAACTATGATTATAATCAAGGTCGATGCCATCCTGCTGAAAATTAAAATAATAATGCATAAAAGATTAGCCACATTATCCGACTGGACATGTGTGTATGCTACAAATTACTAGGATGGAGTGTACTTTCCATGTGAGATTTTACGGAATTTTAGATTAAGCCTTACATGGCCATGTTCCGTCTTGGTGTGTACTAATAACATTGATCCCACAATTGTATCCAAGAAGAAAAAGAAGAACAATAAATCAAGAACATGTGTATCTTTATGCAGGTAAGATTTTCTTGAGCAAGTTATAAGTTATAGCAGCAGGATTAAACTCCATACTTATGTGTTGTATATTGTAGAATCAGAAGACTAACCATGCAACAATAGAACATCGAAGAAAGTCATCGATGGCCAACCGTACTATTTTTTTGAAAAAAATCCGCATTATTTTTGCATGGATGATTTTTCAGTGCGTGATGTCCGTGCCAATTTTCAGATTGTTTGGACATTTAAGTGGTCTCTCAACAAATAAATAAATAAAATCGGCCCGAACAGTACACGAACAGTTAACTGTTTCATAGAGGTACTCAGATGTCCGAACAAGCTAAAAATTGGAATGGACATCACACACTCAAACATCGTCTATGCAAAAATAATTCAGAAATTTTGTTTTATTATTATTATTATTCTGAAATACTGTTCACCTAGACAAAAAGTTAAAATTTTAAAAAATCAAATTTTTTTTTGATTTTTTTATATAAAACATTTTATTGAATTAATTGTTCACCCAGTGAAAAAACGAAATTAGTTTTTTGAATTAGTTTTTATTTCTTTTGAATCTACTGTTCACCCAGTCAACAAGTCAAAACCGGTCAACAGGGTCAAAACCCAGTCAACAGGGAGGGGAGGGTTGAATTCCGCCTGGTTTTGAGAGCTGGGGGTGTAAACTAGACGATATTGGAGTTGATGGGTGTATATTAGACTAGAGCTAGAGTTGAGGGGTATAATATGCACTTCTCTCGTCCATTATCTATCCACATCTTCGTGCGTGCTTCCCTTGGCTCTCACTGACTGACTGACTGACGGGTCCATGCTCATGTGCTCATTCGTTGCCTATATTTTGAACGTCGCCGGTCCGGTATTACTTGCCTGTGTCGCATACATTTCATCCCTCGCCATCGCTGCCTCTTTCCTTCTCACAAGATTAAAAGCCACAGCTGTATTTTCACTTCAATTCTACATGATTTTATTTGCAACAAGGCGTGTTTGATTGCAACACATAAAAAACAGGTTTTTTTTGCAAGAGATTTGAATCGACGGAAATTTCCCTATGAAATAGGGTGTAATGAATTGTTGAGAGAAAAGAAATCTATATAAATCAAACAACAACCATAAGAAAGGGTCTGCCGCCTGTCCGATCTAGGTTGCTCAGCGTACGATCCCTCTTTACACCAAGAGTATTATTTCTGAAACAACGATTACTATTGCAACAAGAGCATTGTCTCATAAACACATCGGTGACTATTGCAACAAGGGATTTATTTCAGAAACATTGGTAAAGTTGCAAAAGGTATCTCTGCGTATGATCCCTTTTTGCAAGAAGAGCTTTGTTTTGGAAACCCCGTTGACTATTGCAACAACAGTTTTGTTTCAGAAACATGCCACACAGTGCTGGGCGGATCCAGCAGGGACGGCTCCCCCGACACCGACATTGTCGATGGAGAGGCACCACGCGCCGCAGGAACGAGTACCGTACTAGGTGGATCTCAGGCACTGTCACCCACTGTGGGTGGTGGCTCGGCGATTCTGATCTAGATGCGGGGTAGAAGATATGTGAGCGGCGGGGAAGAAGAGAGGATGGATGGAATTAGGGTGGCGAAGGTCTGCCTCGTCGGTGAATGATGACTGCCGAAGCAGGCCGGCGGCAAGCACGCGCGTGCGCATGACGCCGGCGAGCGTCTCCCTTGCGGTGCTGAATCGGGATGAAAGGATTGAGGGAGATGGGGATAAGGTACGAGGAAGGAGGCCTGCTGTTGTAAAAGACGTGGTGGTAGGGTCCACAAGGGTCTTGTGGCACACAACCAAAGCGGTAGACCCGCGCGCATGATTGTCGACCGTTTGATGAGAATCGTTTCCCTGAGTATAAAGCCTCTGTTCAATTGTCAAAACGTCTATAGGGGCTGCTACGCGTCGGCTTTTAAAAAGATCCGCCACCTCGCGAGTCGTTAGATGTGGCACAATCTAGCTGTTCAACGTCTCCCTCTACTTCGCAACAGATAAACATTTGCAACAAAAGTTATGTTGCAAAATATAATTTTTGCAACATAGGTCGTGTTGCGGGAATTTTTTTTACAACAGAGTTGTCGTAGATATTTTTTGCAACATAGGTTTTTTTTTTGCAGAGTGTTTTTGCAACAGAACCGATGTTGCAAAAGCTTGTCTAACTTGCAGTTGCATTTTTCCGTTATGTTTTGTAACACCGTTGTTGTTGCAACATAAGATAAAGAGGCATATGGTAGAAAAGGGAATACGAACGTGTGCGAGCGTGCGCGAGGATGCATAGATCTAGGGCGATCCAACGGCTACGTGGGTGACGGAAGTCACGGAACTCTCCGAGTGATCACCCGGCGCAGCATTAGCATTTCCCATAAGAAAACATTCCTGTGAATTCCGCTCCTTCAAAGAAAACCAAAAGAAGGTCCTAAATAGGCCAACATGGCTCACCATGCATGTAGCCATCGATCCGGTTTGTACGTATGTTAACACATGCGACAAGAAAGCGTGTTCATGAGTTAATCTAGTGTTCTAAGGTGGTATAAGTATAACGGTTTCATATCATGAGTTAATTTTTAATCGGCTGGACAAAAAAATGATGGATGTGTGAGTAGCATGGTACCTTACACATCGCCCTTAATTTATTTGAGGTGCAAGAGGAACTAGTCATATATCCCGCACCTCAAAACAGACCTAACTAACGCTTAGTGTTCGTGAGTTATGTACTTTGGTGACTGGTGTCATACTTGCGGCATGCTACCTTTTTCTTCAATGTTGGGCTCAATATATACCCTCTCATATTTCGCCATTAATGTCTGCACAACCTGTTTAGCTCTGGGGCTGCTTACTCATAAGCCAAAATGCAACTTTTATCAACCATATACCATCTAGTATTAAGCCAGATGTCATATCAACAACCTTCTTGTGTCATGGCACAAGTTGGTCATATCAATAACCTGCTTACTCATGAGCACAGTTCCTATCTTTGAAGGGATTTCAAAACCTTCTAGCTAAATTGGTGCCTGCACGAGTTCTCCAGGTGCTGATCTGCCGTCAGAATGAAGTCGGCTGTGTTATCCGTCATACAGCGGCAGCTCGCAGAGCGGTGTCTCCGAAACTTTGTCTGCATTCATCCACCCTGCACGGGGCGGCCTAGAGTTTTCGTGGCAGCATCCACGCGACTCCTCGATCTTCGACGTCCATTAGTAGTACTGGTCCGGCAAGCTCTATTGACATGTATTAGCGGTTTACCACACAGAGTCCTTTTCGATTGTAATGTGTTCCACAAGTACACTGAGTGCATCTCATCATCTTCATGCAATTTTGTCCATTGTGTTTCTTTTTTTAGACTAGAATGGTACACAATACTCGTGCTCATCATTGCAGGCTTGCATGGAATCAAGCAAACTCACAATTTAAGCAGGGCACATCCATTATTTTAGAGATTGACACTGCACTAAAAATGTTCAGAGATTTTAAGGGTTTGTAAATAGCTAAAGGATTGTAACCATGTAACAGAACACAAACTGACAGGACTCCTCTTAATGATTTTCAAGCTGCAATTCAGAGCAAAAATAAGGTGCTATTGTAATTCTATAATTTCTACTCCGTAGAAATGTTATATAAAAAATGCAGAAATTAGGAATGTGTAGAGTAAACAATAAATTGAAAAGGATGTGAGCTTGCTGTTCAAAACCACTTCTCAGCATTGGCGAAATTCAAAAGAACCTAATCAAGCAAATGGGGCATAACTAACTAGAAATAAAGCAACCCAGGGCCAGTAACAATATGCATGCCCCCGGCCAACTCTCGGTTACTAGAACAATGACAGTAACGTTGTTCCATTTTTTAGTCCTGCAGTCACAAGACAGTCATATGCATGTTCACTAGACGATAGTTCCTTTCCCGAGTTTAGTAAGCTTCCAATTGCATATAAATTAGAAAATACAGCATCACAAAATGCACCAAGGATACATAACAATTAACAATGATTTAACTCTGAAACCACGGACAGCGCACAATACTGGGAAAATGTTGGGCAGGATATGAATTGGCTGCATCCACAACAATCACACCTTGCAACAAAAAAGTTTAGCGGCAAAGCAACATATTGCTTTCCTGTGCCACATTGTGACCAGATTGAATAAGAGTATGCAAAAAGCACGCTGATCAACTTGACCAGCTCATATAGTTGGTGGACACAATGAAGGTGGGAAACCAGCATATAGTCGACCAAGCAAGATGGCTTCGGTAAGTGCAGCAAACAGCTCGACCTGCAAAGTCTTCAAGTCCACCGAGAAGTATCCAAACTTTAGCTCCTCTTATGAAGACGTGGTGTATCGCGCTTCTAAAAGCAAGTATCCCCCGCTACACCAATCAGAATGGCACGCTTTACCGGCAACTGGATGCCCTTCTCCCAGTGCCATTGGTTATTTCTCAGTGTAAGCTAGGAAGAGAAGAATTGTGTGCATCGATAATTCTCATTGATCATGCACTAGGCACATATATAGATACCCCCTCACCCCCCCCCCCCCCCCCCCCCCCCCCGCAGTCGAAGCGTCGCCGGAGACGCAAAGACTGGACTGAAAACCCCCGAAGTCGAGGTAGGCAGTCCCTTCGTCATGACATCGGCGAACTGCTGATTGGTGGGCACATGCAACACTCTAACACGACTAAGTGCAATGTGCTCCCGGACAAAGTGCATGTCGAGCTCAATATGCTTCGTCTGGCGATGATGAACAGGGTTGGTAGAGAGGTAGACCGCGAAGACATTATCACAATAGACAATCGTGGCCTTGGGAACCTCATATAGCAACTCCTGAAGCAGCTGTCGTAGCCAGGAGCACTCCGCGACAACGTTTTCCATAGCCTTGTACTCAGCCTCGGCGCTCGATCGGGAAACCGTGGCTTGTCGTTTAGACGACCACGAGATCAGAGAGGGCCCGAGGTAGCAGCAGTAGCCGGAGGTGGAGCTCCGAGTGTCCGGGCACCAAGCCTAGTCGGCGTCGGAGTAGGCGACGAGGTCGGTGTTGGAGGAAGCCGCCAGGGTGAGACCCATAGCCATGGTGCCACCTACCGGAGAATACGTTTCACCAGAGCCCAATGAGTGTCACAGGGGGCGTGCATGTGAAGGCACACCTGCTGAACAACATACTGAAGATCCGGCTGCGTCAGCGTGAGGTACTGAAGAGCACCGACGATGGAGCGTTAGAAGGGAGCGTCAGATGCCAGAGAGCCCTCGATGGCGGACACCTTAGCCTTCGTATCGACATGCGTGGAAGCGGGCTTGCAATTAAGCATGCCGGCTCGCTCCAGAAGCTCGTTGGCATACTTCTGCTGATGCAGAAAGAAGCCAGTGGCACAACGAATGACCTCGATGCCGAGGAAGTAATGGAGAGCCCCCAAGTCCTTGAGGGCGAACTCGGTGCCAAGTCGACTGGTGATCTACTGAAGAAGCGCTGGCTAGGACGCAGTCAGGATGATGTCGTCGACGTAGAGGAGGAGATACGTAGTAGCGGCGCCCTGATGATAAACAACCAGGGAGGCATCGGACCATGTGGACCGGAACCCCTGCTGCTGAAGGAAGGACGCAATACGCTGGTACCAGACCTGAGGTGCCCGCTTCAACCCGTAAAGAGAACGGGAGAGCAAGCACATTGCTACCTCTTGAGAATGCGTTGGTTTTCCCTTGAAGAGGAAAGGGTAATGCAGCAAAGCAGCGTAAGTATTTTCCTCAGTTTTTGAGAACCAAGGTATCAATCCAGTAGGAGACCACGCGCGAGTCACCTCGTACCTACACAAACAAATAAGAACCTCGCAACCAATGCGATAAAGGGGTTGTCAATCCCTTCATGGCCACTTGCAAGAGTGAGATCTGATAGAGATAATAATAATAAGATAAATATTTTTGGTATTTTATGATATAAATTGAAAGTAAAGATTGCAAAATAAAATAGACTGAAAACTTGTATGATGAAAAATAGACCCGAGGGCCATAGGTTTCACTAGTGGCTTCTCTCAAGATACATAAGTATTATGGTGGGTGAACAAATTACTGTCGAGAAATTGATAGAATTGAGCATAGTTATGAGACCGACTCCTGCCTGCATCTACTACTATTACTCCACACATCGACCACTATCCAGCATGCATCTAGAGTATTAAATTCATAAGAACGGAGTAACGCTTTAAGCAAGATGACATGATGTAGAGGGATAAACTCATGCAATATGATATAAACCCCATCTTTTTATCCTCGATGGCAACAATACAATACGTGTAGTTTCCCCTACTGTCACTGGGATCGAGCACCGCAAGATTGAACCCAAAGCTAAGCACTTCTCCCATTGCAAGAAAGATGAATCTAGTAGGCCAAACCAAACTGACAATTCGAAGAGACTTGCAAAACAACCAATCATACATAAAAGAATTCAGAGAAGATTCAAATATTGCTCATAGATAATCTTGATCATAAACCCACAATTCATCGGATCTCGACAGACACACCACAAAAGAAGATTACATCGAATAGATCTCCAAGAGAATCGAGGAGAACTTTGTATTGAGATCCAAAGAGAGAGAAGAAGCCATCTAGCTAATAACTATGGACCCGAAGGTCTGAGGTAAACTACTCACACATCATCGGAGAGGCTATGGTGTTGATGTAGAAGCCCTCCGTGATCAGCACCGGAAAAGGTTGCAGTGGTGGAATTAGGTTTTCGTGGTGCCCTTTGATGTTTTCAGGGTACGTAGGTATATATAGGAGGAAGTCGGTCGGTGGAGCCACGAGGGGCCCACGAGGGTGGAGGGCGCGCCCAGGGGGGTAGGCGCGCCCCCTGCCTCGTGGCTTCCTCGTTGGTTGCTTGACGTCCACTCCAAGTCCTCTGGATCACGTTTGTTCCAAAAATCACGCTCCCGAAGGTTTCATTCCGTTTGGACTCCGTTTGATATTCTTTTTCTGCAGAACACTGAAATAGGAAAAAAAACAACAATTTGGGCTGGGCCTCCGGTTAATAGGTTAGTCCCAAAAATAATATAAAAGTGTATAAATAAGCCCATTAAACATCCAAAACAGAATATATAATAGCATGGAACAATAAAAAATTATAGATACGTTGGAGACGTATCACACACATGGTCCAGATAGGTGGTGTCAACGAAACCAGTGGGCTCCTGACAGAACACCTCCTCATCAAGGTGATCATGCAAGAAAGTATTGGACACGTCGAGCTGGTGAACGGGCCAGGAGTTAGAAACAGCCAGCTGGAGAACGGTGCGAATCGTGCCCGGTTTGACAACCTGGGCGAAGGTGTCGGTGAAGTCCACGCCGGCGCACTGATGAAAGCCGCGCACCACCCAACGTGCCTTATAGCACTCAAGGGAGCCACCGGGTGAGTCTTGTGGCAGAAGACCCACTTGCCAGTGATGACATTGGCGTAGGGAGGCCGAGGGATAAGCTGCCACGTACGGTTGCGCTGCAGGGTGTCAAACTCCTCATGCATCGTAGCGAGCCAGTTCGGATCCCGAAGGGCTGCACGAGCGGAGGAGGGTAGTGGAGACGGTGCCGAGGTAGACGCAACACACGCGTACTCGTCGGAGATGTAGTGCATGCTAGGACGAAACGTCCTGGTACGAGCCCGAGTGACCACACCAGTGGGGGGTGCAGCCCCCGTCGGCAGAGCCGGAGGGGAGACTGGCGATGAGGGAGTCGAGCCAGTCTCCGAGGCTGCTGAAGAGCCCGTAGACGCCAAGGCAGGAGAGGCAGCACCCGACGAGGCCGAGCCAGAGACCGTGACGGCGGGGGCACCTGAGGGGGTGGCCACGCTCGAGGTGTCGCTAGAGGGGGCAGCCGGGCCCGCAGCGGCCGTGGGGGCCTCAAGGGATCAGCTAAGCCAGAGGGCGCGGGGCGTGCGGTCGGGGCCGGGGTAGTTCTCGGCGAGGGGGGGGGCGCCAGGGGTGGTGGCAGGGGTGAGCCGCACCGTGGGTGGAGTCGGAGGCTGCTCGGTGGAGGAGGGTACCTATTGAAAAGGGAACACCCGTTCATCCAAGTACACGTGTCGCGATGTATAAACGCGGTGGGACACTGGACCATAGCACCGGTAACCTTTGGTGTTGGGAGGGTAGCCAAGAAAGATGCAAGGAACCGACCGTGGAGCTAGTTTGTGAGGAGTGGTGGACACGATGCTAGGATAACAAAGACTCCCGAAGATGCGAAGACCATCATAAGAAGGAGGCGCACTAAAGAGAAGATTATGAGGAGCATAGTTCCAGCGTGGGTGGCATGGGAGGATGTTGATGAGGAGAGTGGTGGTGGCGAGAGTATCCGGCCAAAACCAGGGAGGTACATTGGAGTGAAAGAGCAACGTGCGTACCCAGTCGTTAAGAGTGCGTAGGATAGCTCACCACGGCTGATAACCCACAAGTATAGGGGATTGCAACCATTTTCAAGGGTAGAGTATTCAACTCAAATTTATTGATTCGACACAAGGGGAGCCAAAGAATATTCTCAAGTATTAACAGTTGAGTTGTCAATTCAACCACACGTGAAAGACTTAATATCTGCAGCAAAGTATTTAGTAGCAAAGTAATATGATAGTAGCGGTAACAGTGGCAAAAGTAACAGTTTTGGTTTTACAGTGATTGTAACAGTAGCAACGGAAAAGTAAATAAGCGAAGAACAATATGCGAAAAGCTCGTAGGCAATGGATCAGTGATGGATAATTATGTCAGATGCGATTCTTCATGCAATAGTTATAACATAGGGTGACACAGAACTAGCTCCAGTTCATCAATGTAATGTAGGCATGTATTCCAAATATAGTCATACATGCTTATGGAAAAGAACTTGCATGACATCTTTTGTCCTACCCTCCCGTGGCAGCGGGTTCCTATTGGAAACTAAGGTATATTAAGGCCTCCTTTTAATAGAGTACCGGACCAAAGCATTAACACTTAGTGAATACATGAACTCCTCAAACTACAGTCATCACCGGTAAGTATCCCGATTATTGTCACTTCGGGGTTAACGGATCATAACACATAATAGGTGACTATAGACTTGCAAGATAGGATCAAGAACTCACATATATTCATGAAAACATAATAGGTTCAGATCTGAAATCATGGCACTCGGCCCCTAGTGACAAGCATTAAGCATAGCAAAGTCATAGCAACATCAATCTTAGAACATAATGGATACTAGGGATCAAACCCTAACAAAACTAACTCGATTACATGATATATCTCATCCAACCCATCACTATCCAGCAAGCCTATGATGGAATTACTCACGCACGGCGGTGAGCATCATGAAATTGGTGATGGAGGAAGGTTGATGATGATGATGGCGATGGATTCCCCACTCCAGAGCCCCGAACGGACTCCCGATCAGCCCTCCAGAGAGAGATTAGGGCTTGGCGGCGGCTCCGTATCATAAAACGTGATGAATCCTTCTCTCTTTTTTGTTTCTCCCCGAACGTGAATATATGGAGTTGGAGTTGAGGTCGGTGGAGCATCAGGGGGCCCACGAGGCAGGGGGCGCGCCCCTCACCCTCGTGGACAGGGTGTGGGCCCCCTGACGTTGATTCTTTCACCAGTATTTTTTATATATTCCAAAAATATTCTCCGTTGATTTTCAGGTCATTCCGAGAACTTTTATTTCTACACAAAGATAACACCATGGCAATTCTGCTGAAAACAGCGTCAGTCCGGGTTAGTTACATTCAAATCATGCAAGTTAGAGTCCAAAACAAGGGCAAAAATGTTTGGAAAAGTAGATATGTTGGAGACGTATCAACTCCCCAAGCTTAAACCTTTGCTTGTCCTCAAGCAATTCAGTTGACAAACTGAAAGTGATAAAGAAAAACTTTTACAAACTCTGTTTGCTCTTGTTGTTGTAAATATATAAAGCCAGCATTCAAGTTTTCAGCAAAGATTATGAACTAACCATATTCATAATAACATTTAGGTCTCATGTTTACTCATATCAATGGCATAATCAACTAGCGAGCAATAACAATAAATCTCGGATGACAACACTTTCTCAAACAAATCATAATATGATATAATAAGATGGTATCTCGCTAGCCCTTTCTGAGACCGCAAAACATAAATGCAGAGCACCTCTGAAGATCAAGGGCCGACTGGAAATTGTAATTCATGGTAAAAGAGATCCAGTCAAGTCATACTCAATGTAAACTAACAATAATACATGCAAATGACAGCAGTGCTCTCCAACTAGTGCTTTTTAATAAGAGGATGATCACTCAACATAAAAGTAAATAGATAAGCCCTTCGCAGAGGGGAAGTAGGGATTTGTAGAGGTGCCAGAGCTCGGTTTTGAAATAGAGATGAATAATATTTTGAGTGGTATACTTTCATTGTCAACATAACAACCGAGAGATCTCTATATCTTCCATGCTACACACATTATAGACGGTTTCCAAGCAGAATGGTAAAGTTTATACTCCCCCACCACCAACAAGCATCAATCCATGGCTTGCCCGAAACAACGGGTGCCTCCAACTAACAACAATCCTGGGGAGTTTTGTTTGCAATTATTTTGATTTGGTTTGAGCATGGAACTGGGCATCTCGGTGACCAGCCATTTTCTCGTGAGTGAGGAGCGGAGTCCACTCCTCTTGAGAATAACCCGCCTAGCATGGAAGATACAGACAACCCTAGTTGATACATGAGTTATTCGAGCATACAAAACAGAATTTCATTTGAAGGTTTAGAGTTTGGCACATACAAATTTACTTGGAACGGCAGGTAGATACCACATATAGGCAGGTATGGTGGACTCATATGGAACAACTTTTGGGGTTCATGGAGTTGGATGCACAAGTAGTATTCCCGCTTAGAAAAAGTGAAGGCTAGTGATGTCTACTACGCAACCTTCTTCTTGTAGACATTGTTGGGCCTCCAAGTGCATAGGTTTGTAGGACAATATCAAATTTCCCTCAAGTGGATGACCTAAGGTTTATCAATCCGTGGGAGGCGTAGGTTGAAGATGGTCTCTCTCAAAAAACCCTGCAACCAAATAACAAAGAGTCTCTTGTGTCCCCAACACACCCAATACAATGGTAAATTGTATAGGTGCACTAGTTCGGCGAAGAGATGGTGATACAAGTGCAATATGGATGGTAGATATAGGTTTTTGTAATCTGAAATTATAGAAACAGCAAGGTAACAAGTAATAAAAGTGAGCATAAACGGTATTGCAATGCTAGGAAACAAGGCTTAGGGTTCATACTTTCACTAGTGCAAGTTCTCTCAACAATAATAACATAATAGGATCATATAACTATCCCTCAACATGCAACAAAGAGTCACTCCAAAGTCACTAATAGCGGAGAACAAACGAAGAGATTATTGTAGGGTACGAAACCACCTCAAAGTTATCCTTTCTGATCGATCTATTCAAGAGTCCATAGTAAAATAACACGAAGCTATTCTTTCCGTTCAATCTATCATAGAGTTCGTACTAGAATAACACCTTAAGACACAAATCAACCAAAACCCTAATGTCACCTAGATACTCCAATGTCACCTCAAGTATCCGTGGGTATGATTATACGATATGCATCACACAATCTCAGATTCATCTATTCAACCAACACAAAGAACTTTAAAGAGTGCCCCAAAGATTCAACCAGAGAGTCAAGACGAAAACGTGTGCCAACCCCTATGCATAAGTTCACGAGGTCACGGAACTCGCAAGTTGATCACCAAAACATACATCAAGTGGATCACGTGATATCCCATTGTTACCACAGATAAGCACATGCAAGACATACATCAAGTGTTCTCAAATCCTTAAAGACTCAATCCGATAAGATAACTTCAAAGGGAAAACTCAATTCATCACAAGAGAGTAGAGGGGGAGAAACATCATAAGATCCAGCTATAATAGCAAAGCTCTCGATGCATCAAGATCGTGCCTACTCAAGAACACGAGAGAGAGAGAGAGAGAGATCAAAGACGTAGCTACTGGTACATACCCTCAGCCCCGAGGGTGAACTACTCCCTTCTTGTCATGGAGAGCGCCGGGATGATGAAGATGGCCACCGGAGAGGGATTCCCCTCTCCGGCAGGGTGCCGGAACGGGTCTAGATTGGTTTTCGGTGGCTACAGAGGCTTCTGGCGGCGGAACTCCCGATCTAGGTTTCTTTCTGTAAGTTTTGGGTTATATAAGAGGTGTTGGAGTCGGGGACAAGGCAGGCGGGTCTCCGTGCTGTCCACGAGGCAGGCATGCACGCCCAGGGGGGTGGGCGCGCCCGCCACCCTCATGGGCAGCCCGAGACTCTTCTGGCCCAATTCTTCTACTTCCTGGCCTTCTTCTGGTCCAAAAATAAGTTCTGTGAAGTTTCAGGTCAATTGGACTCCGTTTGGTTTTCCTTTTCTGCGATACTCAAAAACAACAAAAAAAACAAAAACCGGCACTAGGCTCTTGGTTAATAGGTTAGTCCCAAAAATCATATAAAATAGCATATAAATGCATATAAAACATCCAAGGTCGATAATATAATAACATCAAACAATAAAAAATTATAGATACGTTGGAGACGTATCAAGCATCCCCAAGCTTAATTCTTGCTCGTCCTTGAGTAGGTAAATGATAAAAACAGAATTTTTGATGTGGAATGTTTTCTAGAATATTCTTCAATGTATTTTTCTCTATTGTGGCATGAATGTTCAGATCCGAAAGATTCAAGATAAAAGTTTATTGTTGACATAAAAATAGTAATACTCCAAGTATGCTAATCAAGCAATTATGTCTTATCAAAATACCATAGCCAAAGAAAACTTATCCCTACCACTAGTAGAAAAAGGGCCATTTGTCCCAGTTCGTAAGGGCCTTTTGTCCCGGTTTGGGAACCGAGACTAAAAGGTCGTTACTAATGCCCTTGGCCTTTAGTCCCGGTTCTTACACGAACCGGGACAGATGGGCCTCCACGTGGCTGGTGCGGCGAGCCCAGGCAGGAGGCCCTTTGGTCCCGGTTGGCGGTGAAGACGGGGACGGGACGTGACGGACCGCTAAACCTAGACAAATCTCGGGGAAAATGGAGCTTGGAGGTCGAGCTTCGAAAGGAGAAAGCTTAACTAGCATGGCTCGGGCATTTCATCGAACACCTCATGTGCATAGGAGGTGAGCTAGAGCACCCAAATGCCCTCTCCTCGCCAGCCAGAAAAAACAGAGCACTATGGAGTGCTCTGCTGTGGCGACGGTGTATATGTAGGCAACTCATTTGTCCCGGTTTGTGGTTGGAACCGGGACTAAAGCCCAGCCTTCTGTCCCGGTTCGAGCCAAGAACCGGGACCAATGGTTGTGGGCCAGGAACGAGGCCCATTGGTCCCGGTTCGTGCCTAGAACTAGGACAAATGGGTCCATACGAACCGGGACCAATTCCCACGAGGCCCCGGTGGGCCCCCGGGCTCAAGAACCGGGACAAATGCATCCATTGGTCCCGGTTCGTGGAAAAACCGAGACTAATGGCTGGCCAGGCCCGAACAAAAGCCCCTTTTTCTACTAGTGTACAAAGTCATATAGTTTGGCCATGCTTCATTTTCTTCACACAAAATGCTCTCATCATGCACAATCCCGATGACAAGCCAAGCAATTGTTTTATACTTAGCCTTTTCAAACTCTTTCAACTTTTACGCAATATATGAGCGCGAGCCATGGACATAGCACTATGGGTGGAATAGAATATGATGATTGAGGTTGTGTGAGAAGACAAAAAGGGAGAAAGTCTCACATTGACGCGGCTAATCAATGGGCTATGGAGATGCCCACCGATTGATGTCAATGCAAGAAGTAGGGATTGCCATGCAACGGATGCACTAGAGCTATAAATATATGGAAGCCCATCAAAGAAACTAAGTGGGCGTGCATCCAACTCGCTTGCTCACGAAGACCTAGGGAATTTGAGGAAGCCCATCATTGGAATATACAAGCCAAGTTCTATAATGAAAAATTCCCACTAGTATATGAAAGTGACAAAATAAGGGACTCTCTATCATGAAGATCATGGTGCTACTTTGAAGCAGAAGTGTGGAAAAAAGATAGTAACATTGTCCCTTCTCTCTTTTTCTCTCATTATTTTTTCTCTCTTTTTTCTTTTTTTATTTGGGCCTTTTTTTTTCTTTTGGCCTCTTTTCTCTTTTTAGTTTTATTTTTTTCGTCCGGAGTCTCATCCCGACTTGTGGGGGAATCAGAGTCTCCATCATCCTTTCCTCACATGGGACAATGCTCTAATGATGATCATCACACTTTTATTTTCTTACAACTCAAGAATTACAACTCGGTACTTAGAACAAAATGTGACTCTATGTGAATGCCTCCGGCGGTGTACCGGGATATGCAATGAATCAAGAGTGACATGTATATAAAAAATTAAGTATGGTGGCTTTGCCACAAATATGATGTCAACTTCATGATCATGCAAAGCAATATGACAATGATGATGCGTGTCCTAATAAATGGAATGGTGGAAAATTGCATGGCAATATATTTTGGAATGGCTACGGAAATGCCATAATAGGTAGGTATGGTGGCTGTTTTGAGGAAGATATAAGGAGGCTTATGTGTGATAGAGTGTATCATATCACGGGGTTTGGATACACCGGCGAAGTTTGCACCAACTCTCAAGGTGATAAAGGGCAATGCACGGTACCGAAGAGGCTAGCAATGATGGAAGGGTGAGAATGCGTATAATCCATGGACTCAACATTAGTCATAACAAACTCACATACTTATTGCAAAAATCTACAAGTCATCAAAACCAAGCACTACGCGCATGCTCCTAGGGGGATAGATTGGTAGGAAAAGACAATCGCTCGTCCCCGACCGCCACTCATAAGGAAAGCAATCACAGAACACCCCATGCTTCAAATTTGTCACACAATGTTTACCATACGTTACGGGACCTGCCAACTTCAACACAAGTATTCATCAATTTCACAATTACTCAACTAGCACAGCTCTAATATTACCACCTTTATATCTCAAAACAACTATCAAGCATCCAACTTCTCTTAGCATTTAAAATTTATATCCAAAGTAAATTACCATGCTATTCTAAAGGACTCTCGAAATTATATAAGTGAAGCACGAGAGATCAATTATTTCTATAAAATAGAACCACCGCCGTGCTCTAAAAGATATAAGCGAAGCACTAGAGAAAATGATAAACTACTCCGAAAGATATAAGAGAAGATCAATGAGTAGTCGAATAATTATGCAACTATGTGAAGACTCTCTAACATTTAATAATTTCAGATCTTGGTATTTTATTCAAATAGCAAGAAAAACAAAAGAAAATAAAATGACGCTCCAAGCAAAACACTTATCATGTGGTGAATAAAAATATAGCTCCAAGTAAAGTTACCGATGAACGAAGACGAAAGAGGGGGCTCTTGCCACTCCCTATTCCATAGTCCATCAAATCTTTACCCAAAACTTGAAAACTTCACAACACAAAACTTAACAGAAAACTCGTAAGCTCCGTTAGTATAAGAAAATAAATCACCACTTAGGTACTGTTGTGAACTCATTCTAAATTCATATTGGTGTACTATCTACTGTATTCCAACTCATCTATGGTTCATACCCTCCGATACTACTCATAGATTCATCAAAATAAGCAAACAACACATAAAAAACAGAATCTGTCAAAAACAGAACAGTCTGTAGTAATCTGGATGAAACGTATACTTTTGGAACCCTAAATTTCTAAAATAAATTGCTGGACGTGAGGAATTTATCTATTAATCATCTGCAAAAATAATTAACTAAATAGCACTCTCCAGTAAAAAATGGCAGCAAATCTCGTGAGCGCTAAAGTTTATGTTTTTACAGCAAGATCGCAATGACTTTCCCCATGTCTTCCCAAAGGGTCTACTTGGCACAAACACTAATTAAAAGCATAAAACCACATCTAAGCAGAGGCTAGATGAATTATTTATTACTAAACATATTCAAAAAGCAAGGAACAAAAATAAAAATTGGGTCGCCTCCCAACAAGCGCTATCGTTTAACGCCCCTAGCTAGGCATGATGATTTCAATGATGCTCACATAAAAGATAAGAATTGTAACATAAAGAGAGCATCATGAATAATATGACTAGCACATTTAAGTCTAACCCACTTCCTATGCATAGGGATTTTGTGAGAAAACAACTGGTGGGAACCATAATCAACTAGCATAGGAGGGCAAAACAAGCATAACTTCAAAACTTTAAGCACATAGAGAGGAAACTTGATATTATTGCAATTCCTACAAGCATATATTCCTCGCTCATAGTAATTTTCAGTAGCATCATGAATGAATTCAAGAATATAACCATCACCTAAAGCATTCTTTTCATGATCTACAAGCATAGAAAATTTACTACTCTCCACATAGGCAAAATTCTTCTCATTCGAAGTAGTGAGAGTATCATAAGAAACTCGAATACTACAAATTGTTTCCACATTAAAGGAGTAATATTCAGGAGAAGGGTGATCATAATCATGACAAGTTTTAATATAATCATCACTACTTTTTATAGCATACGTGTCATCACAATAATCATCATAAGTAGCAACTTTGATCTCATCATAATCAATTGAAACTTCTTCAAAGATAGTGGAATCATTACTAAATAAAGTCATGACCTCTCCAAATCCACTTTCATAATTGTCAAAATAATATTCAACATCCTCCAACTAGTGGGATCATTAATTCCTAAAGTTGACACTCTTCCAAACCCACTTTCATCAATATAACCATCATAAATAGGAGGCATGCTATCATCATAATATATTTGCTCATCAAAACATGGGAGACTAAAAATATCATCTTCATTAAACATAGTATCCCCAAGATTGGGACAAACATTAATTGCAGCAAATACATTCTCAAACATGTCATTCTCATCAAACATAGCATCCCCAAGGTCGGCCCTTTTCATATCATAAGCATAATCACTCTCATCATTAATAGTATGGATAGCACCAATAGTATAACAATTATCATCATCACAATGAGAAATAGGAGCAACATCATTTGGGAGGGATACATTATTACCTTTGCTTCTTCGTCTTTTCTTTTTCTTCATCACATCATGTGTGGGTTTAATCCTCTTTTTGGAGCTCCTTATTAATGAGATTGGTTGAATAGGAGGCTCCTCCTCATTACCTGATTCATCATAAGAAAAAATAGGAGAATATTGGGAAGTCTCTCCCCTTTCATTAGTATTCTCTTCATCTTCTATTTGTTTTCTCGTCTTTATGTAATTGGCAATATAAGGATTTTCAATGCAATTCACCGCACAATACATAAAATTTTTTTCTAGATCAAAATCAAGAAATTTATCAAGATTAAATTTTGGAATACCCTCAGTTATACGTTTCATTTATTCATACCCCAAGAGAAGACTAAGCTCTTTATGATGATCAAGGGTAATCAAGTTATCACAATTTTTGGACATAATTTGATCATGAAACAAATAGCATTGGAGCATTAAATGACCATGTTCATTGCAAAGTTCACAAAGGATGGCGATAAATATTGAATCTTTCAGCACAATCATCTAGCCTTTCTTGCAACCATTTAGTTTCCAAATACTTATGCCTCTTGCAAAATCTATCTTCCCTATTTGGTGTGTGCTTGCAAGCTCTATGTATTCCACAAAAGTTGACATGCTTATAAGAGACATTTTCATCATGACTAGTGCAATCATCATTAGTACCATGGATATTCAAAGAGTTCATACTAATAACATTGCAATCATGCTCACCATTCAAAGATTTAGTGCCAAACATTCTAATGCATTCTTCTTCTAACACTTTGGCACAATTATCGGAATCCTTATTTTCATGAAAGATATTAAAAAGATGAAGCATATGAGGTACCCTCAATTCCATTTTTTTGTAGTTTTCTTTCATAAACTAAACTAGTGATAAAACAAGAAACAAAAATATTCAATTGCAAGATCTAAAGATATACCTTCAAGCGCTAACCTCCCCGGCAACGGCGCCAGAAAAGAGTTTGATGTCTACTATCCAACCTTATTCTTGTAGACGTTGTTGGGCCTCCAAGTGCATAGGTTTGTAGGACAATATCAAATTTCCCTCAAGTGGATGACCTAAGGTTTATCAATCCGTGGGAGGCGTAGGTTGAAGATGGTCTCTCTCAAAAAACCCTGCAACCAAATAACAAAGAGTCTCTTGTGTCCCCAACACACCCAATACAATGGTAAATTGTATAGGTGCACTAGTTCGGCGAAGAGATGGTGATACAAGTGCAATATGGATGGTAGATATAGGTTTTTGTAATCTGAAATTATAGAAACAGCAAGGTAACAAGTAATAAAAGTGAGCATAAACGGTATTGCAATGCTAGGAAACAAGGCTTAGGGTTCATACTTTCACCAGTGCAAGTTCTCTCAACAATAATAACATAATTGGATCATATAACTATCCCTCAACATGCAACAAAGAGTCACTCCAAAGTCACTAATAGCGGAGAACAAACGAAGAGATTATTGTAGGGTACGAAACCACCTCAAAGTTATCCTTTCTGATCGATCTATTCAAGAGTCCATAGTAAAATAACACGAAGCTATTCTTTCCGTTCAATCTATCATAGAGTTCGTACTAGAATAACACCTTAAGACACAAATCAACCAAAACCCTAATGTCACCTAGATACTCCAATGTCACCTCAAGTATCCGTGGGTATGATTATACGATATGCATCACACAATCTCAGATTCATCTATTCAACCAACACAAAGAACTTTAAAGAGTGCCCCAAAGATTCAACCAGAGAGTCAAGACGAAAACGTGTGCCAACCCCTATGCATAAGTTCACGAGGTCACGGAACTCGCAAGTTGATCACCAAAACATACATCAAGTGGATCACGTGATATCCCATTGTCACCACAGATAAGAACATGCAAGACATACATCAAGTGTTCTCAAATCCTTAAAGACTCAATCTGATAAGATAACTTCAAAGGGAAAACTCAATTCATCACAAGAGAGTAGAGGGGGAGAAACATCATAAGATCCAACTATAATAGCAAAGCTCGTGATACATCAAGATCGTGCCGACTCAAGAACACGAGAGAGAGAGAGAGAGATCAAACACATAGCTACTGGTAGATACCCTCAGCCCCGAGGGTGAACTACTCCCTCCTCATCATGGAGAGCGCCGGGATGATGAAGATGGCCACCGGAGAGGGATTCCCCTCTCCGGCAAGGTGCCGGAATGGGTCTAGATTGGTTTTCGGTGGCTACGGAGGCTTCTGGCGGCGGAACTCCCGATCTAGGTTTCTTTCTGGAAGTTTTGGGTTATATAAGAGGTGTTGGAGTCGGGAACAAGGCTGGGGGTCTCCGGGCTGTCCACGAGGCAAGGGGGCGCGCCCCCCACCCTCGTGGGCAGCCCGAGATTCTTCTGGCCCAATTCTTCTACTTCCTGGCCTTCTTCTGGTCCAAAAATAAGTTCTGTGAAGTTTCAGGTCAATTGGACTCCGTTTGGTTTTCCTTTTTTGCGATACTCAAAAACAACGAAAAAAACAGAAACTGGCACTGGTCTCTAGGTTAATAGGTTAGTCCCAAAAATAATATAAAATAGCATATAAATGCATATAAACATACAAGGTTGATAATATAATAGCATGGAACAATCAAAAATTATAGATACGTTGGAGACGTATGATACATCTCCAACGTATCTTTAATTTTTGATTGCTCCATGCTATATTATCTACTATTTTGGACTATATTGGGCTTTATTTTCCACTTTTATATTATTTTTGGGACTAACCTATTAACCAGAGGCCCAACCCAGAATTGCTATTTTTTGCCTGTTTTAGGGTTTCGAAGAAAAGGAATATCAGACGGAGTCCAAATGGAATGAAACATTCGGAAACGTGATTTTCTCATCAGATAAGATCCAGGAGACTTGGACCCTCAGTCAAGAAAGCCACGAGGCGGTCACGAGGGAGGAGGGAGCCCCCTAGGGCGCGCCCCCTGCCTCGTGGGCCCCTCGAAGCTCCCCCGACGTACTTCTTCCTCCTATATATATCCACGTAGCCCCAAACGATCAGAACAGGAGCCAAAAACCTAATTCCACCGCCGCAACTTTCTGTATCCACGAGATCCCATCTTGGGGCTTGTTCTGGAGCTCCGCCGGAGGGGGCATCGATCACGGATTGCTTCTACATCATCATCCAAGCCTCTCCGATGAAGTGTGAGTAGTTTACTTCAGACCTACGGGTCCATAGTTAGTAGCTAGATGGCTTCTTCTCTCTTTTTGGATCTCAATACAATGTTCCCCCCCTCTCTCATGGAGATCTATTCGATGTAATCTTCTTTTTGCGGTATTTTTGTTGAGACCGATGAATTGTGGGTTTATGATCCAGTCTATCTATGAATAATATTTGAATCTTCTCCGAATCAAGAGAAGACTAAGCTCTTTATGATGATCAAGGGTAATCAAGTTATCACAATTTTTGGACACAATTTGATCATGAAACAAATAGCATTGGAGCATTAGATGACCATGTTCATTGCAAAGTTCACAAAGGATGGCGATAAATATTGAATCTTTCAGCACAATCATCTAGCCTTTCTTGCAACCATTTAGTTTCCAAATACTTATGCCTCTTGCAAAATCTATCTTCCCTATTTGGTGTGTGCTTGCAAGCTCTATGTATTCCACAAAAGTTGACATGCTTATAAGAGACATTTTCATCATGACTAGTGCAATCATCATTAGTACCGTGGATATTCAAAGAGTTCATACTAATAACATTGCAATCATGCTCATCATTCAAAGATTTAGTGCCAAACATTCTAATGCATTCTTCTTCTAACACTTTGGCACAATTATCGGAATCCTTATTTTCATGAAAGATATTAAAAAGATGAAGCATATGAGGTACCCTCAATTCCATTTTTTTGTAGTTTTCTTTCATAAACTAAACTAGTGATAAAACAAGAAACAAAAATATTCAATTGCAAGATCTAAAGATATACCTTCAAGCGCTAACCTCCCCGGCAACGGCGCCAGAAAAGAGTTTGATGTCTACTATCCAACCTTATTCTTGTAGACGTTGTTGGGCCTCCAAGTGCAGATGTTTGTAGGACAGTAGCAAATTTCCCTCAAGTGGATATGACCTACGGTTTATCAATCCGTGGGAGGCGTAGGTTGAAGATGGTGTCTCTCAAACAACCCTGCAACCAAATAACAAAGAGTCTCTTGTGTCCCCAACACACCCAATACAATGGTAAATTGTATAGGTGCACTAGTTCGGCGAAGAGATGGTGATACAAGTGCAATATGAATGGTAGATATAGGTTTTTGTAATCTGAAATTATAAAAACAGCAAGGTAACAAGTAATAAAAGTGAGCGTAAACAGTATTGCAATGCTAGGAAACAAGGCCTAGGGTTCATACTTTCACTAGTGCAAGTTATCTCAACATTAATAACATAATTGGATCATATAACTATCCCTCAACATGCAACAAAGAGTCACTCCAAAGTCCCTAATAGCGGAGAACAAACGAAGAGATTATTGTAGGGTACGAAACCACCTCAAAGTTATCCTTTCTGATCGATCTATTCAAGAGTCCGTAGTAAAATAACACAAAGCTATTCTCTCCGTTCAATCTATCATAGAGTTCGTACTAGAATAACACCTTAAGACACAAATCAATCAAAACCCTAATGTCACCTAGATACTCCAATGTCACCTCAAGTATCCGTGGGTATGATTATATGATATGCATCACACAATCTCATATTCATCTATTCAACCAACACAAAGAAATTCAAAGAGTGCCCCAAAGATTCTACCGGAGAGTCAAGACCAAAACGTGTGCCAACCCCTATGCATACGTTCACGAGGTCATCGAACTCGCAAGTTGATCACCAAAACATACATCAAGTGGATCACGTGATATCCCATTGTCACCACAGATAAGAACATGCAAGACATACATCAAGTGTTCTCAAATCCTTAAAGACTCAATCTGATAAGATAACTTCAAAGGGAAAACTCAATTCATCACAAGAGAGCAGAGGGGGAGAAACATCATAAGATCCAACTATAATAGCAAAGCTCGTGATACATCAAGATCGTGCCGACTCAAGAACACGAGAGAGAGAGAGAGAGAGATCAAACACATAGCTACTGGTAGATACCCTCAGCCCCGAGGGTGAACTACTCCCTCCTCATCATGGAGAGCGCCGGGATGATGAAGATGGCCACCGGAGAGGGATTCCCCTCTTCGGCAAGGTGCCGGAACGGGTCTAGATTGGTTTTCGGTGGCTACGGAGGCTTCTGGCGGCGGAACTCCCGATCTAGGTTTCTTTCTGCAAGTTTTGGGTTATATAAGAGGTGTTGGAGTCGGGAACAAGGCAGGGGGTCTCCGGGCTGTCCATGAGGCAAGGGGGCGCGCCCCCCACCCTCGTGGGCAGCCCGAGATTCTTCTGGCCCAATTCTTCTACATCCTAGCCTTCTTCTGGTCCAAAAATAAGTTCTGTGAAGTTTCAGGTCAATTGGACTCCGTTTGGTTTTCCTTTTTGTGATACTCAAAAACAACGAAAAAAACAGAAACTGGCACTGGGCTCTAGGTTAATAGGTTAGTCCCAAAAATAATATAAAATAGCATATAAATTCATATAAAACATACAAGGTTGATACTATAATAGCATGGAACAATCAAAAATTATAGATACGTTGGAGACGTATGATACATCTCCAACGTATCTTTAATTTTTGATTGCTCCATGCTATATTATCTACTGTTTTGGACTATATTGGGCTTTATTTTCCACTTTTATGTTATTTTTGGGACTAACCTATTAACCAGAGGCCCAACCCAGAATTGCTATTTTTTGCCTGTTTTAGGGTTTCGAAGAAAAGGAATATCAGACGGAGTCCAAATGCAATGAAACATTCGGAAACGTGATTTTCTCATCAGATAAGATCCAGGAGACTTGGACCCTCAGTCAAGAAAGCCACGAGGCGGTCACGAGGGAGGAGGGAGCCCCCTAGGGCGCGCCCCCTGCCTCGTGGGCCCCTCGAAGCTCCCCCGACGTACTTCTTCCTCCTATATATATCCACGTAGCCCCAAACGATCAGAACAGGAGCCAAAAACCTAATTGCACCGCCGCAACTTTCTGTATCCACGAGATCCCATCTTGGGGCTTGTTCTGGAGCTCCGCCGGAGGGGGCATCGATCACGGATTGCTTCTACATCATCATCCAAGCCTCTCCGATGAAGTGTGAGTAGTTTACTTCAGACCTACGGGTCCATAGTTAGTAGCTAGATGGCTTATTCTCTCTTTTTGGATCTCAATACAAGGTTCCCCCCCTCTCTCGTGGAGATCTATTCGATGTAATCTTCTTTTTGCGGTATTTGTGTTGAGACCGATGAATTGTGGGTTTATGATCCAGTCTATCTATGAATAATATTTGAATCTTCTCCGAATCAAGAGAAGACTAAGCTCTTTATGATGATCAAGGGTAATCAAGTTATCACAATTTTTGGACACAATTTGATCATGAAACAAATAGCATTGGAGCATTAAATGACCATGTTCATTGCAAAGTTCACAAAGGATGGCGATAAATATTGAATCTTTCAGCACAATCATCTAGCCTTTCTTGCAACCATTTAGTTTCCAAATACTTATGCCTCTTGCAAAATCTATCTTCCCTATTTGGTGTGTGCTTGCAAGCTCTATGTATTCCACAAAAGTTGACATGCTTATAAGAGACATTTTCATCATGACTAGTGCAATCATCATTAGTACCGTGGATATTCAAAGAGTTCATACTAATAACATTGCAATCATGCTCATCATTCAAAGATTTAGTGCCAAACATTCTAATGCATTCTTCTTCTAACACTTTGGCACAATTATCGGAATCCTTATTTTCATGAAAGATATTAAAAAGATGAAGCATATGAGGTACCCTCAATTCCATTTTTTTGTAGTTTTCTTTCATAAACTAAACTAGTGATAAAACAAGAAACAAAAATATTCAATTGCAAGATCTAAAGATATACCTTCAAGCGCTAACCTCCCCGGCAACGGCGCCAGAAAAGAGTTTGATGTCTACTATCCAACCTTATTCTTGTAGACGTTGTTGGGCCTCCAAGTGCAGATGTTTGTAGGACAGTAGCAAATTTCCCTCAAGTGGATATGACCTACGGTTTATCAATCCGTGGGAGGCGTAGGTTGAAGATGGTGTCTCTCAAACAACCCTGCAACCAAATAACAAAGAGTCTCTTGTGTCCCCAACACACCCAATACAATGGTAAATTGTATAGGTGCACTAGTTCGGCGAAGAGATGGTGATACAAGTGCAATATGAATGGTAGATATAGGTTTTTGTAATCTGAAATTATAAAAACAGCAAGGTAACAAGTAATAAAAGTGAGCGTAAACAGTATTGCAATGCTAGGAAACAAGGCCTAGGGTTCATACTTTCACTAGTGCAAGTTATCTCAACATTAATAACATAATTGGATCATATAACTATCCCTCAACATGCAACAAAGAGTCACTCCAAAGTCCCTAATAGCGGAGAACAAACGAAGAGATTATTGTAGGGTACGAAACCACCTCAAAGTTATCCTTTCTGATCGATCTATTCAAGAGTCCGTAGTAAAATAACACAAAGCTATTCTCTCCGTTCAATCTATCATAGAGTTCGTACTAGAATAACACCTTAAGACACAAATCAATCAAAACCCTAATGTCACCTAGATACTCCAATGTCACCTCAAGTATCCGTGGGTATGATTATACGATATGCATCACACAATCTCATATTCATCTATTCAACCAACACAAAGAAATTCAAAGAGTGCCCCAAAGATTCTACCGGAGAGTCAAGACCAAAACGTGTGCCAACCCCTATGCATACGTTCACGAGGTCATCGAACTCGCAAGTTGATCACCAAAACATACATCAAGTGGATCACGTGATATCCCATTGTCACCACAGATAAGAACATGCAAGACATACATCAAGTGTTCTCAAATCCTTAAAGACTCAATCTGATAAGATAACTTCAGAGGGAAAACTCAATTCATCACAAGAGAGCAGAGGGGGAGAAACATCATAAGATCCAACTATAATAGCAAAGCTCGTGATACATCAAGATCGTGCCGACTCAAGAACACGAGAGAGAGAGAGAGAGAGAGATCAAACACATAGCTACTGGTAGATACCCTCAGCCCCGAGGGTGAACTACTCCCTCCTCATCATGGAGAGCGCCGGGATGATGAAGATGGCCACCGGAGAGGGATTCCCCTCTCCGGCAAGGTGCCGGAACGGGTCTAGATTGGTTTTCGGTGGCTACGGAGGCTTCTGGCGGCGGAACTCCCGATCTAGGTTTCTTTCTGCAAGTTTTGGGTTATATAAGAGGTGTTGGAGTCGGGAACAAGGCAGGGGGTCTCCGGGCTGTCCATGAGGCAAGGGGGCGCGCCCCCCACCCTCGTGGGCAGCCCGAGATTCTTCTGGCCCAATTCTTCTACTTCCTGGCCTTCTTCTGGTCCAAAAATAAGTTCTGTGAAGTTTCAGGTCAATTGGACTCCGTTTGGTTTTCCTTTTTGTGATACTCAAAAACAACGAAAAAAACAGAAACTGGCACTGGGCTCTAGGTTAATAGGTTAGTCCCAAAGATAATATAAAATAGCATATAAATTCATATAAAACATACAAGGTTGATAATATAATAGCATGGAACAATCAAAAATTATAGATACGTTGGAGACGTATGATACATCTCCAACGTATCTTTAATTTTTGATTGCTCCATGCTATATTATCTACTGTTTCGGACTATATTGGGCTTTATTTTCCACTTTTATATTATTTTTGGGACTAACCTATTAACCAGAGGCCCAACCCAGAATTGCTATTTTTTGCCTGTTTTAGGGTTTCGAAGAAAAGGAATATCAGACGGAGTCCAAATGGAATGAAACATTCAGAAACGTGATTTTCTCATCAGATAAGATCCAGGAGACTTGGACCCTCAGTCAAGAAAGCCACGAGGCGGTCACGAGGGAGGAGGGAGCCCCCTAGGGCGCGCCCCCTGCCTCGTGGGCCCCTCGAAGCTACCCCGACGTACTTCTTCCTCCTATATATATCCACGTAGCCCCAAACGATCAGAACAGGAGACAAAAACCTAATTCCACCGCCGCAACTTTCTGTATCCACGAGATCCAATCTTGGGGCTTGTTCTGGAGCTCCGCCGGAGGGGGCATCGATCACGGATTGCTTCTACATCATCATCCAACCCTCTCCGATGAAGTGTGAGTAGTTTACTTCAGACCTACGGGTCCATAGTTAGTAGCTAGATGGCTTATTCTCTCTTTTTGGATCTCAATACAATGTTCCCCCCCTCTCTCGTGGAGATCTATTCGATGTAATGTTCTTTTTGCGGTATTTTTGTTGAGACCGATGAATTGTGGGTTTATGATCCAGTCTATCTATGAATAATATTTGAATCTTCTCCGAATCAAGAGAAGACTAAGCTCTTTATGATGATCAAGGGTAATCAAGTTATCACAATTTTTGGACACAATTTGATCATGAAACAAATAGCATTGGAGCATTAAATGACCATGTTCATTGCAAAGTTCACAAAGGATGGCGATAAATATTGAATCTTTCAGCACAATCATCTAGCCTTTCTTGCAACCATTTAGTTTCCAAATACTTATGCCTCTTGCAAAATCTATCTTCCCTATTTGGTGTGTGCTTGCAAGCTCTATGTATTCCACAAAAGTTGACATGCTTATAAGAGACATTTTCATCATGACTAGTGCAATCATCATTAGTACCATGGATATTCAAAGAGTTCATACTAATAACATTGCAATCATGCTCATCATTCAAAGATTTAGTGCCAAACATTCTAATGCATTCTTCTTCTAACACTTTGGCACAATTATCGGAATCCTTATTTTCATGAAAGATATTAAAAAGATGAAGCATATGAGGTACCCTCAATTCCATTTTTTTGTAGTTTTCTTTCATAAACTAAACTAGTGATAAAACAAGAAACAAAAATATTCAATTGCAAGATCTAAAGATATACCTTCAAGGGCTAACCTCCCCGGCAACGGCGCCAGAAAAGAGTTTGATGTCTACTATCCAACCTTATTCTTGTAGACGTTGTTGGGCCTCCAAGTGCAGATGTTTGTAGGACAGTAGCAAATTTCCCTCAAGTGGATATGACCTACGGTTTATCAATCCGTGGGAGGCGTAGGTTGAAGATGGTGTCTCTCAAACAACCCTGCAACCAAATAACAAAGAGTCTCTTGTGTCCCCAACACACCCAATACAATGGTAAATTGTATAGGTGCACTAGTTCGGCGAAGAGATGGTGATACAAGTGCAATATGAATGGTAGATATAGGTTTTTGTAATCTGAAATTATAAAAACAGCAAGGTAACAAGTAATAAAAGTGAGCGTAAACAGTATTGCAATGCTAGGAAACAAGGCCTAGGGTTCATACTTTCACTAGTGCAAGTTATCTCAACATTAATAACATAATTGGATCATATAACTATCCCTCAACATGCAACAAAGAGTCACTCCAAAGTCCCTAATAGCGGAGAACAAACGAAGAGATTATTGTAGGGTACGAAACCACCTCAAAGTTATCCTTTCTGATCGATCTATTCAAGAGTCCGTAGTAAAATAACACAAAGCTATTCTCTCCGTTCAATCTATCATAGAGTTCGTACTAGAATAACACCTTAAGACACAAATCAATCAAAACCCTAATGTCACCTAGATACTCCAATGTCACCTCAAGTATCCGTGGGTATGATTATACGATATGCATCACACAATCTCATATTCATCTATTCAACCAACACAAAGAAATTCAAAGAGTGCCCCAAAGATTCTACCGGAGAGTCAAGACCAAAACGTGTGCCAACCCCTATGCATACGTTCACGAGGTCATCGAACTCGCAAGTTGATCACCAAAACATACATCAAGTGGATCACATGATATCCCATTGTCACCATAGATAAGAACATGCAAGACATACATCAAGTGTTCTCAAATCCTTAAAGACTCAATCTGATAAGATAACTTCAAAGGGAAAACTCAATTCATCACAAGAGAGTAGAGGGGGAGAAACATCATAAGATCCAACTATAATAGCAAAGCTCGTGATACATCAAGATCGTGCCGACTCAAGAACACGAGAGAGAGAGAGAGAGAGAGAGAGAGATCAAACACATAGCTACTGGTAGATACCCTCAGCCCCGAGGGTGAACTACTCCCTCCTCATCATGGAGAGCGCCGGGATGATGAAGATGGCCACCGGAGAGGGATTCCCCTCTTCGGCAAGGTGCCGGAACGGGTCTAGATTGGTTTTCGGTGGCTACGGAGGCTTCTGGCGGCGGAACTCCCGATCTAGGTTTCTTTCTGCAAGTTTTGGGTTATATAAGAGGTGTTGGAGTCGGGAACAAGGCAGGGGGTCTCCGGGCTGTCCATGAGGCAAGGGGGCGCGCCCCCCACCCTCGTGGGCAGCCCGAGATTCTTCTGGCCCAATTCTTCTACTTCCTGGCCTTCTTCTGGTCCAAAAAGAAGTTCTGTGAAGTTTCAGGTCAATTGGACTCCGTTTGGTTTTCCTTTTTGTGATACTCAAAAACAACGAAAAAAACAGAAACTGGCACTGGTCTCTAGGTTAATAGGTTAGTCCCAAAAATAATATAAAATAGCATATAAATTCATATAAAACATACAAGGTTGATAATATAATAGCATGGAACAATCAAAAATTATAGATACGTTGGAGACGTATGATACATCTCCAACGTATCTTTAATTTTTGATTGCTCCATGCTATATTATCTACTGTTTTGGACTATATTGGGCTTTATTTTCCACTTTTATATTATTTTTGGGACTAACCTATTAACCAGAGGCCCAACCCAGAATTGCTATTTTTTGCCTGTTTTAGGGTTTCGAAGAAAAGGAATATCAGACGGAGTCCAAATGGAATGAAACATTCGGAAACGTGATTTTCTCATCAGATATGATCCAGGAGACTTGGACCCTCAGTCAAGAAAGCCACGAGGCGGTCACGAGGGAGGAGGGAGCCCCCTAGGGCACGCCCCCTGCCTCGTGGGCCCCTCGAAGCTCCCCCGACGTACTTCTTCCTCCTATATATATCCACGTAGCCCCAAACGATCAGAACAGGAGCCAAAAACCTAATTCCACCGCCGCAACTTTCTGTATCCACGAGATCCCATCTTGGGGCTTGTTCTGGAGCTCCGCCGGAGGGGGCATCGATCACGGATTGCTTCTACATCATCATCCAAGCCTCTCCGATGAAGTGTGAGTAGTCTACTTCAGACCTACGGGTCCATAGTTAGTAGCTAGATGGCTTATTCTCTCTTTTTGGATCTCAATACAAGGTTCCCCCCCTCTCTCGTGGAGATCTATTCGATGTAATGTTCTTTTTGCGGTATTTTTGTTGAGACCGATGAATTGTGGGTTTATGATCCAGTCTATCTATGAATAATATTTGAATCTTCTCCGAATCAAGAGAAGACTAAGCTCTTTATGATGATCAAGGGTAATCAAGTTATCACAATTTTTGGACACAATTTGATCATGAAACAAATAGCATTGGAGCATTAAATGACCATGTTCATTGCAAAGTTCACAAAGGATGGCGATAAATATTGAATCTTTCAGCACAATCATCTAGCCTTTCTTGCAACCATTTAGTTTCCAAATACTTATGCCTCTTGCAAAATCTATCTTCCCTATTTGGTGTGTGCTTGCAAGCTCTATGTATTCCACAAAAGTTGACATGCTTATAAGAGACATTTTCATCATGACTAGTGCAATCATCATTAGTACCGTGGATATTCAAAGAGTTCATACTAATAACATTGCAATCATGCTCATCATTCAAAGATTTAGTGCCAAACATTCTAATGCATTCTTCTTCTAACACTTTGGCACAATTATCGGAATCCTTATTTTCATGAAAGATATTAAAAAGATGAAGCATATGAGGTACCCTCAATTCCATTTTTTTGTAGTTTTCTTTCATAAACTAAACTAGTGATAAAACAAGAAACAAAAATATTCAATTGCAAGATCTAAAGATATACCTTCAAGCGCTAACCTCCCCGGCAACGGCGCCAGAAAAGAGTTTGATGTCTACTATCCAACCTTATTCTTGTAGACGTTGTTGGGCCTCCAAGTGCAGATGTTTGTAGGACAGTAGCAAATTTCCCTCAAGTGGATATGACCTACGGTTTATCAATCCGTGGGAGGCGTAGGTTGAAGATGGTGTCTCTCAAACAACCCTGCAACCAAATAACAAAGAGTCTCTTGTGTCCCCAACACACCCAATACAATGGTAAATTGTATAGGTGCACTAGTTCGGCGAAGAGATGGTGATACAAGTGCAATATGAATGGTAGATATAGGTTTTTGTAATCTGAAATTATAAAAACAGCAAGGTAACAAGTAATAAAAGTGAGCGTAAACAGTATTGCAATGCTAGGAAACAAGGCCTAGGGTTCATACTTTCACTAGTGCAAGTTATCTCAACATTAATAACATAATTGGATCATATAACTATCCCTCAACATGCAACAAAGAGTCACTCCAAAGTCCCTAATAGCGGAGAACAAACGAAGAGATTATTGTAGGGTACGAAACCACCTCAAAGTTATCCTTTCTGATCGATCTATTCAAGAGTCCGTAGTAAAATAACACAAAGCTATTCTCTCCGTTCAATCTATCATAGAGTTCGTACTAGAATAACACCTTAAGACACAAATCAATCAAAACCCTAATGTCACCTAGATACTCCAATGTCACCTCAAGTATCCGTGGGTATGATTATACGATATGCATCACACAATCTCATATTCATCTATTCAACCAACACAAAGAAATTCAAAGAGTGCCCCAAAGATTCTACCGGAGAGTCAAGACCAAAACGTGTGCCAACCCCTATGCATACGTTCACGAGGTCATCGAACTCGCAAGTTGATCACCAAAACATACATCAAGTGCATCACGTGATATCCCATTGTCACCACAGATAAGAACATGCAAGACATACATCAAGTGTTCTCAAATCCTTAAAGACTCAATCTGATAAGATAACTTCAAAGGGAAAACTCAATTCATCACAAGAGAGTAGAGGGGGAGAAACATCATAAGATCCAACTATAATAGCAAAGCTCGTGATACATCAAGATCGTGCCGACTCAAGAACACGAGAGAGAGAGAGAGAGAGAGAGAGATCAAACACATAGCTACTGGTAGATACCCTCAGCCCCGAGGGTGAACTACTCCCTCCTCATCATGGAGAGCGCCGGGATGATGAAGATGGCCACCGGAGAGGGATTCCCCTCTCCGGCAAGGTGCCGGAACGGGTCTAGATTGGTTTTCGGTGGCTACGGAGGCTTCTGGCGGCGGAACTCCCGATCTAGGTTTCTTTCTGCAAGTTTGGGGTTATATAAGAGGTGTTGAAGTCGGGAACAAGGCAGGGGGTCTCCGGGCTGTCCATGAGGCAAGGGGGCGCGCCCCCCACCCTCGTGGGCAGCCCGAGATTCTTCTGGCCCAATTCTTCTACTTCCTGGCCTTCTTCTGGTCCAAAAATAAGTTCTGTGAAGTTTCAGGTCAATTGGACTCCGTTTGGTTTTCCTTTTTTGCGATACTCAAAAACAACGAAAAAAACAGAAACTGGCACTGGTCTCTAGGTTAATAGGTTAGTCCCAAAGATAATATAAAATAGCATATAAATGCATATAAAACATACAAGGTTGATAATATAATAGCATGGAACAATCAAAAATTATAGATACGTTGGAGACGTATGATACATCTCCAACGTATCTTTAATTTTTGATTGCTCCATGCTATATTATCTACTGTTTTGGACTATATTGGGCTTTATTTTCCACTTTTATATTATTTTTGGGACTAACCTATTAACCAGAGGCCCAACCCAGAATTGCTATTTTTTGCCTGTTTTAGGGTTTCGAAGAAAAGGAATATCAGACGGAGTCCAAATGGAATGAAACATTCGGAAACGTGATTTTCTCATCAGATATGATCCAGGAGACTTGGACCCTCAGTCAAGAAAGCCACGAGGCGGTCACGAGGGAGGAGGGAGCCCCCTAGGGCACGCCCCCTGCCTCGTGGGCCCCTCGAAGCTCCCCCGACGTACTTCTTCCTCCTATATATATCCACGTAGCCCCAAACGATCAGAACAGGAGCCAAAAACCTAATTCCACCGCCGCAACTTTCTGTATCCACGAGATCCCATCTTGGGGCTTGTTCTGGAGCTCCGCCGGAGGGGGCATCGATCACGGATTGCTTCTACATCATCATCCAAGCCTCTCCGATGAAGTGTGAGTAGTTTACTTCAGACCTACGGGTCCATAGTTAGTAGCTAGATGGCTTATTCTCTCTTTTTGGATCTCAATACAATGTTCCCCCCCTCTCTCGTGGAGATCTATTCGATGTAATGTTCTTTTTGCGGTATTTTTGTTGAGACCGATGAATTGTGGGTTTATGATCCAGTCTATCTATGAATAATATTTGAATCTTCTCCGAATCAAGAGAAGACTAAGCTCTTTATGATGATCAAGGGTAATCAAGTTATCACAATTTTTGGACACAATTTGATCATGAAACAAATAGCATTGGAGCATTAAATGACCATGTTCATTGCAAAGTTCACAAAGGATGGCGATAAATATTGAATCTTTCAGCACAATCATCTAGCCTTTCTTGCAACCATTTAGTTTCCAAATACTTATGCCTCTTGCAAAATCTATCTTCCCTATTTGGTGTGTGCTTGCAAGCTCTATGTATTCCACAAAAGTTGACATGCTTATAAGAGACATTTTCATCATGACTAGTGCAATCATCATTAGTACCATGGATATTCAAAGAGTTCATACTAATAACATTGCAATCATGCTCATCATTCAAAGATTTAGTGCCAAACATTCTAATGCATTCTTCTTCTAACACTTTGGCACAATTATCGGAATCCTTATTTTCATGAAAGATATTAAAAAGATGAAGCATATGAGGTACCCTCAATTCCATTTTTTTGTAGTTTTCTTTCATAAACTAAACTAGTGATAAAACAAGAAACAAAAATATTCAATTGCAAGATCTAAAGATATACCTTCAAGGGCTAACCTCCCCGGCAACGGCGCCAGAAAAGAGTTTGATGTCTACTATCCAACCTTATTCTTGTAGACGTTGTTGGGCCTCCAAGTGCAGATGTTTGTAGGACAGTAGCAAATTTCCCTCAAGTGGATATGACCTACGGTTTATCAATCCGTGGGAGGCGTAGGTTGAAGATGGTGTCTCTCAAACAACCCTGCAACCAAATAACAAAGAGTCTCTTGTGTCCCCAACACACCCAATACAATGGTAAATTGTATAGGTGCACTAGTTCGGCGAAGAGATGGTGATACAAGTGCAATATGAATGGTAGATATAGGTTTTTGTAATCTGAAATTATAAAAACAGCAAGGTAACAAGTAATAAAAGTGAGCGTAAACAGTATTGCAATGCTAGGAAACAAGGCCTAGGGTTCATACTTTCACTAGTGCAAGTTATCTCAACATTAATAACATAATTGGATCATATAACTATCCCTCAACATGCAACAAAGAGTCACTCCAAAGTCCCTAATAGCGGAGAACAAACGAAGAGATTATTGTAGGGTACGAAACCACCTCAAAGTTATCCTTTCTGATCGATCTATTCAAGAGTCCGTAGTAAAATAACACAAAGCTATTCTCTCCGTTCAATCTATCATAGAGTTCGTACTAGAATAACACCTTAAGACACAAATCAATCAAAACCCTAATGTCACCTAGATACTCCAATGTCACCTCAAGTATCCGTGGGTATGATTATACGATATGCATCACACAATCTCATATTCATCTATTCAACCAACACAAAGAAATTCAAAGAGTGCCCCAAAGATTCTACCGGAGAGTCAAGACCAAAACGTGTGCCAACCCCTATGCATACGTTCACGAGGTCATCGAACTCGCAAGTTGATCACCAAAACATACATCAAGTGGATCACGTGATATCCCATTGTCACCACAGATAAGAACATGCAAGACATACATCAAGTGTTCTCAAATCCTTAAAGACTCAATCTGATAAGATAACTTCAAAGGGAAAACTCAATTCATCACAAGAGAGCAGAGGGGGAGAAACATCATAAGATCCAACTATAATAGCAAAGCTCGTGATACATCAAGATCGTGCCGACTCAAGAACACGAGAGAGAGAGAGAGAGAGATCAAACACATAGCTACTGGTAGATACCCTCAGCCCCGAGGGTGAACTACTCCCTCCTCATCATGGAGAGCGCCGGGATGATGAAGATGGCCACCGGAGAGGGATTCCCCTCTTCGGCAAGGTGCCGGAACGGGTCTAGATTGGTTTTCGGTGGCTACGGAGGCTTCTGGCGGCGGAACTCCCGATCTAGGTTTCTTTCTGCAAGTTTTGGGTTATATAAGAGGTGTTGGAGTCGGGAACAAGGCAGGGGGTCTCCGGGCTGTCCATGAGGCAAGGGGGCGCGCCCCCCACCCTCGTGGGCAGCCCGAGATTCTTCTGGCCCAATTCTTCTACTTCCTGGCCTTCTTCTGGTCCAAAAATAAGTTCTGTGAAGTTTCAGGTCAATTGGACTCCGTTTGGTTTTCCTTTTTTGCGATACTCAAAAACAACGAAAAAAACAGAAACTGGCACTGGTCTCTAGGTTAATAGGTTAGTCCCAAAAATAATATAAAATAGCATATAAATGCATATAAAACATACAAGGTTGATAATATAATAGCATGGAACAATCAAAAATTATAGATACGTTGGAGACGTATGATACATCTCCAACGTATCTTTAATTTTTGATTGCTCCATGCTATATTATCTACTGTTTTGGACTATATTGGGCTTTATTTTCCACTTTTATATTATTTTTGGGACTAACCTATTAACCAGAGGCCCAACCCAGAATTGCTATTTTTTGCCTGTTTTAGGGTTTCGAAGAAAAGGAATATCAGACGGAGTCCAAATGGAATGAAACATTCGGAAACGTGATTTTCTCATCAGATAAGATCCAGGAGACTTGGACCCTCAATCAAGAAAGCCACGAGGCGGTCACAAGGGAGGAGGGAGCCCCCTAGGGCGCGCCCCCTGCCTCGTGGGCCCCTCGAAGCTCCCCCGACGTACTTCTTCCTCCTATATATATCCACGTAGCCCCAAACGATCAGAACAGGAGCCAAAAACCTAATTCCACCGCCGCAACTTTCTGTATCCACGAGATCCCATCTTGGGGCTTGTTCTGGAGCTCCGCCGGAGGGGGCATCGATCACGGATTGCTTCTACATCATCATCCAAGCCTCTCCGATGAAGTGTGAGTAGTTTACTTCAGACCTACGGGTCCATAGTTAGTAGCTAGATGGCTTATTCTCTCTTTTTGGATCTCAATACAATGTTCCCCCCCTCTCTCGTGGAGATCTATTCGATGTAATGTTCTTTTTGCGGTATTTTTGTTGAGACCGATGAATTGTGGGTTTATGATCCAGTCTATCTATGAATAATATTTGAATCTTCTCCGAATCAAGAGAAGACTAAGCTCTTTATGATGATCAAGGGTAATCAAGTTATCACAATTTTTGGACACAATTTGATCATGAAACAAATAGCATTGGAGCATTAAATGACCATGTTCATTGCAAAGTTCACAAAGGATGGCGATAAATATTGAATCTTTCAGCACAATCATCTAGCCTTTCTTGCAACCATTTAGTTTCCAAATACTTATGCCTCTTGCAAAATCTATCTTCCCTATTTGGTGTGTGCTTGCAAGCTCTATGTATTCCACAAAAGTTGACATGCTTATAAGAGACATTTTCATCATGACTAGTGCAATCATCATTAGTACCATGGATATTCAAAGAGTTCATACTAATAACATTGCAATCATGCTCATCATTCAAAGATTTAGTGCCAAACATTCTAATGCATTCTTCTTCTAACACTTTGGCACAATTATCGGAATCCTTATTTTCATGAAAGATATTAAAAAGATGAAGCATATGAGGTACCCTCAATTCCATTTTTTTGTAGTTTTCTTTCATAAACTAAACTAGTGATAAAACAAGAAACAAAAATATTCAATTGCAAGATCTAAAGATATACCTTCAAGCGCTAACCTCCCCGGCAACGGCGCCAGAAAAGAGTTTGATGTCTACTATCCAACCTTATTCTTGTAGACGTTGTTGGGCCTCCAAGTGCAGATGTTTGTAGGACAGTAGCAAATTTCCCTCAAGTGGATATGACCTACGGTTTATCAATCCGTGGGAGGCGTAGGTTGAAGATGGTGTCTCTCAAACAACCCTGCAACCAAATAACAAAGAGTCTCTTGTGTCCCCAACACACCCAATACAATGGTAAATTGTATAGGTGCACTAGTTCGGCGAAGAGATGGTGATACAAGTGCAATATGAATGGTAGATATAGGTTTTTGTAATCTGAAATTATAAAAACAGCAAGGTAACAAGTAATAAAAGTGAGCGTAAACAGTATTGCAATGCTAGGAAACAAGGCCTAGGGTTCATACTTTCACTAGTGCAAGTTATCTCAACATTAATAACATAATTGGATCATATAACTATCCCTCAACATGCAACAAAGAGTCACTCCAAAGTCCCTAATAGCGGAGAACAAACGAAGAGATTATTGTAGGGTACGAAACCACCTCAAAGTTATCCTTTCTGATCGATCTATTCAAGAGTCTGTAGTAAAATAACACAAAGCTATTCTCTCCGTTCAATCTATCATAGAGTTCATACTAGAATAACACCTTAAGACACAAATCAATCAAAACCCTAATGTCACCTAGATACTCCAATGTCACCTCAAGTATCCGTGGGTATGATTATACGATATGCATCACACAATCTCATATTCATCTATTCAACCAACACAAAGAAATTCAAAGAGTGCCCCAAAGATTCTACCGGAGAGTCAAGACCAAAACGTGTGCCAACCCCTATGCATACGTTCACGAGGTCATCGAACTCGCAAGTTGATCACCAAAACATACATCAAGTGGATCACGTGATATCCCATTGTCACCACAGATAAGAACATGCAAGACATACATCAAGTGTTCTCAAATCCTTAAAGACTCAATCTGATAAGATAACTTCAAAGGGAAAACTCAATTCATCACAAGAGAGCAGAGGGGGAGAAACATCATAAGATCCAACTATAATAGCAAAGCTCGTGATACATCAAGATCGTGCCGACTCAAGAACACGAGAGAGAGAGAGAGATCAAACACATAGCTACTGGTACATACCCTCAGCCCCGAGGGTGAACTACTCCCTCCTCATCATGGAGAACGCCGGGATGATGAAGATGGCCATCGGGGAGGGATTCCCCCCTCCGGCAAGGTGCAGGAACGGGTCTAGATTGGTTTTCGGTGGCTATGGAGGCTTCTGGCAGCGAAACTCCCGGTCTAGGTTTCTTTCTGGAAGTTTTGGGTTATATAAGAGGTGTTGGAGTCGGGAACAAGGCTGGGGGTCTCCGGGCTGTCCACGAGGCAGGGGGGCGCGCCCAGGGGTGTGGGCGCGCCCCCCACCCTCGTGGGCAGCCTGAGACTCTTCTGGCCCAATTCTTCTACTTCCTGGCCTTCTTTTGGTCCGAAAATAAGTTCTGTGAAGTTTCAGGTCAATTGGACTCCGTTTGGTTTTCCTTTTTTGCGATACTCAAAAACAACGAAAAAACAGAAACTGGCACTGGGCTCTAGGTTAATGGTTAGTCCCAAAAATCATATAAAATAGCATATAAATGCATATAAAACATACAAGGTTGATAATATAATAGCATGGAACAATCAAAAATTATAGATACGTTGGAGACGTATGATACGTCTCCAACGTATCTTTAATTTATGATTGCTCCATGCTATATTATCTACTGTTTTGGACTATATTGGGCTTTATTTTCCACTTTTATATTATTTTTGGGACTAACCTATTAACCAGAGGCCCAACCAAGAATTGCTATTTTTTGCCTGTTTTAGGGTTTCAAAGAAAAGGAATATCAGACGGAGTCCAAATGGAATGAAACATTCGGAAACGTGATTTTCTCATCAGATAAGATCTAGGAGACTTGGACCCTCAGTCAAGAAAGCCTTGAGGCGGTCACGAGGGTGGAGGGCGCCCCCTAGGGTGCGCCCCCTGCCTCGTGGGCCCCTCGAAGCTCCACCGACGTACTTCTTCCTCTTATATATATCCACGTACCCCCAAACGATCAAAACAGGAGCCAAAAACCTAATTCCACTGCCGCAAATTTCTGTGTCCACGAGATCCCATCTTGGGGCCTGTTCTGGAGCTCCGCCGGAGGGGGCATCGATCACAGAGATCCTCACCACTTTTGGCCACCTGCCGGAGTATCCAACATGCTCTAAGGCTGTGCGTTGGTATTGTATCCGCTGTGCTATGAATTTTGCAGGGTCCGTTGAGCCATCCCTCTAGTACGGTTCCATGCCCTGTAAAGGGTTTTTGATTTTTGGTAGTTGACCCGGGTGTATTGTGATAATGCACCCTTTTATTTCGGACTGGTTTTGTATTCTGGGCCGGATTATCCCAAAAGTTTGTTTCGGTTTTCCAGGCACTTTCCACCGCACAGTACTTTCGTACTATGGACGCCAAATCAGCGAAGCGTGTTATCTCACGGCGATTAATGGCGTTAAGGATTCCCTTGTCTGTGCAATTACTGCAGAAAAATGAGATTGTGTCTTCCTCATGACAGTCCTTAACCTTGTTCATTGCAAGGAGGAATCTAGCCCAATAGTGATGTACTGTTTCCTTGGGCTCTTGCCTGATGTGGGAAAGATCGCTTATGTTTGGGTGGGTGGGTGGAATTGAATCCGAACCCACTCCTGATCTGGGATCCAGGGGCCGAGGACTTTCAAATTTTGGAAGTTCCGGTTCCGGGGTGTTACCCAATAATCCTTGTCCGCTGCCTGACTCAAGGTTCAGGGATTGGATGTTGTCCTCCCACGAACGGGCGTCCGGCTCGGAGAGCTCGGGAATCCGGACATAATTGGTCCTCAAGATAGAGGAAAGGTCGCTGCATTGTTCCTCCACCACTGCAATATGATGGGTGATCAGTGGAGAGTTAATCTCCCTACGGTCGGGTTTAAACCAAATCTGATCATAGTCCGTAGCGACTCCCAAGGCGGCGATGCGATCCAAGAGCTCATTTAAGGAGGCGAGCTCCATTGGTTCCATCTATTCGGTGGGTGCCGATTTGACGTGGAGGCTGTTTTCGATGACCCGAGAAGTCATCGTCGGCGCGGCGGCCGAACAGGCGGTCATGTTGAACCTGCCTAGCCGGAGAGTTTGGCCGACAGCCAAAGCTCCCCCGATAGAAGTACCGTCTTTAAAGACGAGACGAGACATCCTTCCTTATAGCGACGGCATGGAGGAACTCTCAATGAAAGCACCAATGTCGGTGTCAAAACCGGCAGATCTCGGGTAGGGGGTCCCGAACTGTGCGTTTAAGGCGGATGGTAACAGGAGGCAGGGGACACAATGTTTTACCCAGGTTCGGGTCCTCTTGAAGGAGGTAAAACCCTACGTCCTGATTGATTGATATTGATGATATAGGTAGTACAAGAGTAGATCTACCACGAGATCAGAGAGGCTAAACCCTAGAAGCTAGCCTATGGTATGATTGTATGTTGTCCTACGGACTAAAACCCTCCGGTTTATATAGACACCGGAGGGGGCTAGGGTTACACAAGGTCGGTTACAAAGGAGGAGATATACATATCCGTATTGCCTAGCTTGCCTTCCACGCCAAGTAGAGTCCCATCCAGACACGGGACAAAGTCTTCAATCTTGTATCTTCATAGTCCAACAGTCCGGCCAAAGGATATAGACCGGCTGTCTGGAGACCCTTAATCTAGGACTCCCTCAGTCTTCGTGAGCAAGCAAGTTGGATGCACACCCACTAGTTTCTTTTGTTGAGCTTTCATACATTTATAGCTCTAGTGCATCCGTTGCATGGCAATCCCTACTCCTTGCATTAACATCAATCGGTGGGTGAGGGGGTGTCCGGATAGCCGGACTATACCTTCGGCCGGACTCCTGGACTATGAAGATACAAGATTGAAGACTTCGTCCCGTGTCCGGAAGGGACTTTCCTTGGCGTGGAAGGCAAGCTTGGCGATACGGATATGTAGATCTCCTACCATTGTAACTGACTCTGTGTAACCCTAGCCCTCTCCGGTGTCTATATAAACCGGAGGGTTTTAGTCCGTAGGACAAACAACAATCATACCATAGGCTAGCTTATAGGGTTTAGCCTCCTTGATCTCGTGGTAGATCTACTCTTGTACTACCCATATCATCAATATTAATCAAGCAGGAGTAGGGTTTTACCTCCATCGAGAGGGCCCGAACCAGGGTAAAAACATCGTGTCCCTTGTCTCCTGTTACCATCCGCCTAGACGCACAGTTCGGGACCCCCTAGCCGAGATCCGCCAGTTTTGACACCGACATTGGTGCTTTCATTGAGAGTTCCTCTGTGTCGTCACTTTTAGGCCCGATGGCTTCTCCGATCATCAACAGTGATGCGATCCAGGGTGAGACCTTCCTCCCCGGACAGATCTTCGCATTCGGCGGCTTTGCACCGCGGGCCAATTCGCTTGGCCATCTGGAGCAGATCAAAAGCTACGCCCCTGGCCATCAGGTCAGATTTGGAAGTTTGAGCTACACGACCGACCTCCGCCGAGACTTGATCTTCAACGGATTCGAGCCGCAGCCGAGCGCGCCGCACTGTCATGATGGGCATGATCTAGCTCTGCCGCCGAATAGTGCCCTGGAGGCCGCACCCGCATCAGCTCCAACCCTTAATTCGGAGCCAACTGCGCCAATCGAGGATGGGTGGTTGGACACCGCCTCGAGGGCTGCAATCTCTACGGCAATCGAGCCGAACACCAGCCCTATTCTCTGCGAAGCCCGTGACTCCAAGGAGCCGGACTCCTCTCCAGACTCCGAGCCCTCCGCGCCCCTACCGATCGAACCCGATTGGGCGCCGATCATGGAGCACCGCCGCAGACATCTTTCAGCACTCGCCCTTCGGCGATATTCTGAATTCACTAAAGTCTCTATCAGGAGAGCCCTGGCCAGACTATGGTCAGCAAGGTTGGGATGTAGATGATGAAGAAATTCAAAGCCCACCCACCACCCACTTCGTAGCCACTGTCGATGATTTAACCGACATGCTCGACTTCGACTCCAAAGACATCGACAGTATGGACGCCGATGCAGGAGACGATCAAGAACCGGCGCCTATAGGGCACTGGAAAGCCACCTCGTCGTATGATATATACATGGTGGACACCCCAAAAGAAGGCAATGGCGATGGAACAGAGGAGGATGACCCCTCCAAGAAGCAGCCTAAGCGTCGGCGTTAGCGGCGCCGCTCTAAATCCCGCCAAAGCAAAAATGGTGATTCTGGCACAGGAGATAATAACACCCCGGACAGTGCCCAAGACAACCACCTCCAGCAAGATTCAGCATAGGAGGATGGAGAAGCCAGCCCTCATGAGAGAGCGGCAGACAGAGAGGTCGAGGACGATAATTATATGCCTCCCTCCGAAGACTAGGCAAGCCTCGACGACGAAGAATTTGTCGTGCCGGAGGATCCCGTCGAACAAGAGCGTTTTAAAGGCAGGCTTATGGCCACGGCGAGCAGCCTCAAGAAAAAACAGCAACAGCTTAGAGATGATCAAGATTTGCTAGCCGACAGATGGACTGAAGTCCTCGCGGCCGAAGAGTATGAACTCGAACGCCCCTCCAAGAGCTACCCAAAGCGCAGGTTGCTACCCCGATTAGAGGAGGAAGCACCTAAACCTACATCACCAGCGCATGATGCGGCCGACTGGCCACCCCGTGGCCGCGACAGAGAGGCCTCTCGGCCCTCCACTCAAGCCGCACCCCGGCGCAGCTCAAAAAATACCAAGGCACGGGAAAATGCGCCAGACCTGCAAGATATACTGGAGGACAAGGAAAGGCAAACAAGATCGATCTACGGATCGCATGGGCGCCCTACGGCACGAGACAGTAATCATCACTCCGGATACAGTAAATCTGGCCAGGCCGAACACGGTAGACAAAGCTCGTTTGAGCTGCGTCATGATATAGCCCAATACAGAGGCGCCGCACACCCACTATGCTTCACAGATGAAGTAATGGATCATCAAATCCCCGAGGGTTTCAAACCCGTGAACATCGAATCATACGATGGCACAACAGATCCTGCGGTATGGATCGAGGACTATCTCCTTCATATCCACATGGCCCGCGGTGATGACCTACACGCCATCAAATACCTCCCACTCAAGCTTAAAGGACCAGCTCGGCATTGGCTTAACAGCTTGCCAGTAGAATCAATTGGTTGTTGGGAGGACCTAGAAACCGCATTCCTCGACAATTTCCAGGGCACTTATGTGCGACCACCAGACGCCGATGACCTTAGCCACATAATTCAGCAGCCAGAGGAATCGGCCAGACAATTCTGGACACGGTTCCTAACCAAGAAAAATCAAATCGTCGACTGTCCGGACGTAGAGGCCCTAGCAGCCTTCAAGCATAACATCCGCGACGAGTGGCTTGCACGGCACCTAGGACAGGAAAAGCCGAAATCAATGGCAGCCCTCACCACACTTATGACCCGCTTTTGCGCGGGAGAAGACAGCTGGCTAGCTCATAGCAATAACATGACTAAGAGCCCTGGTAATTCGGATACCAAGGACAGCAGTGGCAGGTCGCGTCACAACAAGCAAAAGCGTCGCATTAACGGCGACAATACTGAGGATACAGCAGTTAATGCCGGATTCAGAGGCTCTAAACCCGGTCAGCGGATAAAGTCATTCAAAAGAAATACTCTGGGCCCGTCCAGTTTGGACCGAATACTCGACCGCTCATGCCAGATACATGGCACCCCCGAAAAACCAGCCAATCACACCAACAGGGATTGTTGGGTGTTCAAGTAGGCAGGCAAGTTAAATGCCGAAAGCAGAGACAAGGGGCTGCATAGCGATGACGAGGAGGAGCCCTGGCCGCCGAACAACAGTGGACAGAAAGGTTTCCCCCCACAAGTGCGGACGGTGAACATGATATACGCAACCCACGTACCCAAGAGGGAGCGGAAGCGTGCGCTAAGGGATGTATACACGATGGAGCCAGTCGCCCCAAAGTTCAACCCATGGTCTTCCTGCCCGATCACTTTTGATCGAAGGGACCACCCCACTAGCATCCGTCATGGCGGATTCTCCGCATTGGTTCTAGACCCAATTATTGCCGGATTTCATCTCACTAGAGTCCTTATGGATGGCAGCAGCAGCCTGAACTTGCTTTACCAGGATACAGTGCGGAAAATGGGCATCGATCCCTCGAGGATTAAACCCACTAAAATGACCTTTAAAGGCGTCATACCAGGTGTAGAGGCCAACTGTACAGGCCCAGTTACACTTGAAGTGGTCTTCGGATCTCCGGATAATTTCCGAAGCGAGGAGTTAATCTTCGACATAGTCCCGTTCCGCAGTGGCTATCACACACTGCTTGGGCGAACCGCATTTGCCAAGTTCAATGCGGTGCCGCACTATGCATACCTCAAGCTCAAGATGCCAGGCCCTCGAGGAGTCATCACTGTCAATGGAAACACTGAATGCTCTCTCCGAACGGAGGAGCATACGGCGGCTATCGCAGCGGAAGTACAAAGCAGCCTCTCAAGGCAATTCTCCAGTCCGGCCATTAAACATCTGGACACCGTGAAGCGTGCCCAGAGTAGCCTACAACAAGACCGTCTGGCATGTTCCGAGAAGGCGTAGCAATGCGGCCCCAACCCCAGCCCTCGCGAACTTGCGAAACTAGTGTTGCGCATACATAACTACGCTCTGGAAATACCATGGGAACAGGGGGAGGGGCACCATCACGACACGCCCAAAACGCGGCTTAAACCGCACTAGGGGATGCCGATTTCTTAATTTTCTCTTATTTTCAGGACTCCATTCTTCGGAAGGCTTGTCCGGCAGTAAAAATTGGCGCACAAATGATACAACCAGGGAAGCAGAAAGCTACGCCGCACTATGGAACTCTAAGGTGGTCTCTATAACGAGCAGTATACCTGTTTCACATACCATTCCACAGCTCGCCCCTGGAAAGGACATGTTAAATAGTCCCATCTTTTGCTTCTTGCACTATTTGTATCGTTCTGCTTTGATCACAGCTTTTTTAAATAAACAATGCATAGCTTCCGTCTATTATTGCATTACTCTTTTTTACGAATATATGTTCATTAATGACATGTTGCACTCGTACACTTTGGTACGGCCAATACTCCAGGGGCTTAAGTACCCCACAATACGGTGTGAGAAGTCCGAACACTTTCACAAGTGCGGCACCCCGAACTTATAGCATTATATGCATCGGCTCCAAATCATGTCTTGGGTCAATAGTTGGGTTTGCCCGGCTCCTATGTTTTGGTACCTTACGTTCCGTTATATCGGCTAAGGTAGCACTAGGAGAACTACTGCGATTGTGCCCCAGTTGAGCTGGGCTAAGCACCTCAGTAGAGAAAGCTAAAACTGACCGTCATGATGAGGCGAGAGCTGGTCGCTGTTCGAGAGGTTTTCGAGTCCCTAAAGACTTATGCCGCTTAGAGCGAGGAGTCGGCTTTGTCCGGCCTAGGCGTGGATAGCGCCCCGAACTCGGTTTTCCGAACACTAGGGGCTTCGCCGAAATTTAAAATTATAGAATTCTATGGCTAAGTGAGAGTGTTCAAGCATTATAGTCCGATTGCCTTGTTCATTGTGTTGAGCGCCTCCCTCGAAGGACCCAAGAATGGGAAAAAGAGCGCTCATGTTTATCCCGAACACCCCAGCACTCGTGGCATGGGGGCAGAAGCCGACGACTCGCCATCTCTCAAATTTGATAAACGGCCGCACAGAAGGTAATATTTTAAATTCAAAAGCGTTGCTTAGCGCATATGAACAAGTTTTCAGCGTACACAAATGCGAGTTTACTAAAAAATTACATCTTTGGAGCATTCATCCGCTATAAGGCGGGCACCGTTCAGGACGCCCTCATAATACGCGTCCGAGATGCGATGCTCCTTGCCCGACGGCAGCCCGTCCTTCACCAGCTTCTCCACATCCATCTTGCCCCAGTGCACTTTAGCACGGGAAAGCGCCCTACGGGCACCTTCGATGCAGACAGAGCGCTTGATTACTTCAAGCCATGGACAGGCATCCACCAGCCGCCTCACCAGCCCGAAGTAGCTACCAGGCAGAGCCTCTCCAGGCCAAAGCCGAACTAGGAGGCCCTTTTTTTTTGAATATTTACTGTAGGGTAAAAACCCCACAGCCCTTTATTCCAATCACCCAAAAAACAAACTGTACAGAAAGGGAAGAAAATATTACAAACCTAAACTAAAGGGAAGAAGAACTTACAATTACATAAGGGAGTTGACCCAATCTACAAGCCTAGACTTATAGCTATGCTTAAACCTATGTGACAGGAGTAGAATATCATGTACAAAACTGCCCCTCCAGGCAGCAAAAGTAGCCTGGACGCCCCTGAAAGTTCTCCCATTTCTTAGAATCCAGATATTCCAAGCAGCTGTGAGCATAACTTCAAAGAAGAAAGGATGCCCAAATCTCTGCCTTGCTTGGGATATACTTTGCTGAATAGTAGAACCGTGTGACCAATCAACCTGCAGGTAGTTCCAAACCCTGACACTGAAGTTACATCCAAAAAAAAGATGAACTCTGTCTTCCCAAACATAGGCATTACAGATGACACAGAGATTATCAGCCGTAGAGGACCTCCAGTGCCTGCGTACTAGCATGTCCTTAGTGTTGAGCCTGTCAAAAAAGAGAAGCCAGCCAAAAACCTTGATTTTCATAGTACATCTGCTTTGCCAAAGCCACTTGCAAGGCTGAATAGTTGGTAGGTGTGTGTGCATGATGTCATAGAAGCTCTTTGCAGAGTACTAACCAGATTTACTAGGCCAAATCCAAACATCAGGCAATGTTGGATCGCGCTGGAGATGCAACAACCATGCTTCCAAGGTTTCTAGTTCTGTAGCTGCCTGTTGAGAAATTGGTAGATAGAACATGGAAAATAAATCCTGAGTTTGTAAGAACTCCCGAACAGAAACCTTATCATCCAAAACAAATGAAAAAAGCCTTGGCAATCTGAGGCGAAGTGGTCTTGAAGAACCCCCTACATGCCAAGCATCCAGCCAAAAGAGAGCAGAATCACCCATATTGACTTGTACCGAAGCAATGGACGTATATGTGTCAGCAAGCTTTAGAATGTCTTTCCACCAAAAAGAGCCAGTTAGGACTGTTGCATGGGGCACTACTCCATCATAATAGCTATCCCAAATCAGTTGCACCCAAGGGACCTGGTGTTTGTTGTAGAACTTATGCATGTGTTTGAGGAGCAGACCTTGATTTTGGACATTGAGGTTTAAAATGCCAAGACCTCCCTTATCCTTCAGCCTACACACTAAATCCCAGGCAGCAAGTGATTGCTTAGGCGCCTCAGAATTTCCTCTCCACAGGCACTGCCTGAAAATCCTATCCAACTGTTTGATAATACCAAGTGGAATATTCAAACTACAGAGGAAATAGATGGGCATGGAAGTAAGTACATATGTGAGCAATTGCAACCTGGATCCTTGGTTGAGCATGGCAGAACTGACAGATAATCTCCTTTCAACACTATCCACTAGGGGCATGAAATCAATGATTCTAGGTCGTGTAGTGCCAAGTGGCAAACCCAGATATGTGAAAGGTAATTGCTCTAGCTTACATCCCAGAATGGAAGATAGTCTCTGTGCCTCAGTTGGATCAACATTAAGTGGCACCATTGATGATTTAGCAAAATTAACCTTTAGGCCCGTGGACTGTTGAAAGATGTGAAGCATATTCTGAAGAGCTATCAACTGTTCCTCAACTACAGAAAGGATAATTATTGTGTCATCTGCGTACTGAATGATGGGAAACTCTGAGTCCTGAGATGGGATGGGTAGTGTTAGAACTCCCTTAGCCAGCATGTCATTGACCACGGATTGCAGTAAGTCAGCAGCAATAACAAATAAAAGGGGGGATAATGGATCCCCCTGTCTGACCCCACATTTACATTGAAACTGCTTTCCAGGCACCCCATTAAGCAAAACAGATGAGGATCCGGAGGAGAGAATCTCTTTAATCCAAGAAATCCATTTGGCATCAAAACCTTTGTGCTGGAGAACTTGTAAGATGAGCTCATGTTCCACTGTGTCAAAAGCTTTAGCAAAATCCAATTTCAGAATTATAATTGGCCTTTTTGATTGGTTGCATTGATGTATATATTCAAAAGCCCAAGCGAGACAATCCTGGATGGCTCTGTTCTTTAGAAATCCATATTGATTCTTATGGATGCATTGCAGAATGACTTTCTGAAGCCTATTGGCTAAGAGCTTAGTGAGAAACTTGAGGCATGTGTTAGTGAGAGAGATGGGTCTAAAATCCTCAGGTCCCTCGGGAGATAGCATCTTTGGAATTAAGGTAATAAGGGATCCATTAATATTTTCCAAAGAAAGCCTTCCATCATAAAAACCCTGAATGAGAGCCAGGAAATCCTTTTCAATGATGGGCCAGCACTTCTTAACAAAAAGACCATTAAAACCATCCGGCCCAGGAGCTCGATCAGTCGGCAACTCCTTAAGGACAGTGTTGATTTCCTCAGTAGAAAACGGTTCGGACAGAATGCTAAGGCCGCCAACAGGTTGCATAAGAGCTGGTAAATTAAAGCCCATAGTAATACCTTGGGCCTGGCCCATTCTGCTTTTAAAAGAAGACCAGAGGATTCCCGCCATTTGAGAATGATCAGAAACTGGGTCCGCTCCTGCAACCGAGAGGGTGGCAATCGTGTTCCTGCGAAGGCGTTCTGAAGCCATTGCATGAAAGAACTTAGAGTTCTCCTCTCCCACCTTAATATAACGGATTGTACACCTCTGCTTCCAATAATGTAATGAATGCGAAGCAGATTCTCATGGTGCAATTTGACGATCTTCCGAAAGTTAAATTCAGGTGTGGTGAGGGGCCGTAATTCTTCCAGGTTATCAAAGAAAAGAATTACACGAGAGCAGTCCATTGTCAATTGCTTTAGGGCCGACAGGTTTTTGCTCCAAGCCTTTAGGGCAGAACGCAGGCGCTTAAACTTGGTTGTCAGGACGGCAGAGGGGGATAGATCAGCAAACACTGGCTGGTTCCACGAAAGCGTGACACAGTCCATAAACCCTGGCATATCCACCCAATAATTCTCAAACCTGAAGACCCTGGATTTAGGTATATTGGTGTCAATTGAAACCACGCAGGGGACATGATCAGATGACGTTTTTGCCAGGGGTAGAACAACAGTGTTTAGGTAGATAGAAATCCAGTCAGAGGTGGTAAAAAACCAATCAAGCTATTCAAGCAATGGCTGTTCCTGCATATTGGACCAAGTAAAACTCCGGCCCTTTAGAGGCAATTCTAGCAGACCCAAGTGGCCAATAATCTCATTAAAGAGGAAGATGTCATTAACATCACCTCCTGGCCTGTTCCTATTCTCAAAGGAACGAATGAAGTTGAAATCCCCCAGAAGCAACCAGTTCTCGTCAGTGGGGATATTAAGATGATAGAGCCAACTAACAAAATTATCCCTTGGGGGGCCATCACAAGGCCCATAAACGGACACTAGGGTCCATTTCTCAGAATTATGAACTGACAGAAAAGAGACTACAATGCCGAAGCTCTGAATTTGAACAAGCGTCCCTTTGAAGATGGACGAGTTCCAAACCACAAGGATGCCACCAGAAGCACCAATGGCCGGGGCAAACACAAAAGTATCAAAACGCCGAGGACAGAAAGATCTAATTTTCCGAATATCAAAATCAGCACACTTTGTTTCTTGCAAGCAAACTATGGAGCATTGGCTCTCTTCAATCTTTGCTCTCACATCACGCTGACGAGCCTCTGAATTCAGGCCACGGACATTCCAACAAAGCACACGCCAATTACGATAAGTTGTACTATCCATAAAGAACTCGCAACGATAAGATAGGTACTGTCAGGCATAACCTAGCAGTTTCACAGACCACAGGCGCACAATCCAAAAGCGCATACAGTGCAACAAGTTCAAATAAAATATAACAGAAACAAAGCCCATGCCAGGCAAGACCCCCCTGGCGCCAATATGGAGACCTAGGTTTACTCATAATCGGGCACCGGGGCAGAAGAGGAGTTCTTAGGAGGAGCCATAAGCTTCTCTATAGTCAGATGTTCCGCTGAAATACCCAGACGAGCGCCAACTGCCTGCAGATCAGCGATGGGTGTTGGTGGAGGTACCGCCTGTGCTGCGTCTTCATGAACATCTATGTCCTCCACTGATGGCTTGGTCTTCTTGGCCCTCGGGCGGCGCAATGCAGAGGATTTTGCAGGGATGGCTGAACTTGGTTTGTAACCAGAAGCCTTAGCAGCGCTGCGCATCATGCGCCTGACAGGAAAGTCCGGAATTGGAGCAACAGTCACGAGCGACTGACGACCTCGTCTGGCGTCACGGCTACGCTTGCCAAGCACTGGAGTAAGAACGGACGTGAACTAGAAGTCATCATCTTTCTGTGGCACATCATCACTGGTATGCTGCACAGGACCAGCCTGCTTATGGGAAGAGACAGGATCAATCTCCTCAATAACCACAGACGAGCGAGGCGCGGGAGGATTGCAATGCGTCATCAAGAGCTCAAAAGAATAAGCATAATGCTCAGGCAAAACACAGGTGTTGAGTTGAGACTGCCATTGTTGATGTGCTGATAATGAAAAAGGCACTTTCCTGATGAAAAATTCAGGCAGCAGTGAACGAAAAGACCTCTCCCAGATAAGTTGCGGAGGAAGTACAGGACCATAAACCACACGAACAAGTCCCAGTTGAATTGGATCGAGAGGAACCACTGGGTGCTGTGGCACAACATGATGGACCGGCTGCTGAACCTCCTCTAAATCCATCTCATTATCAGAGTCCAAGGAGGGGTTGAGGACCATGGAATTCTGCTCCTGAATTATATCCTGCTGCTGACCGGGATCACCCCCATGCTGTTGCTGGGGCTGCTGAGCCTGCTCTTCCCAAGGGCCCCATCCAACATCATTGGGGTTGTTAGCTACATTGACATTACCCCAGCCATCCACATTGTTACCCTGGTTTGGATTATGATGAGGAGGAACGGCATTCCAACCAAGGGCAGGGTACGGTGGCATTGCCCAGAAGGGCTGCGGTGGATTGACGCCTGGCATAGGGTGTGGGTTGCCGTCAAGGGGCATTGGGTCTTCGTCGGCAGGTATCATAGCATCCGCAAATTCTCCAGTCAAGATGAAACAAGCTGCCGTCCAGGATACAACGGTGCCACCCCAGTTTGAAAAGTCCCGAAAAACCACAGAACGAGGCACTAATGCATTATCAGGAAAAGAAGCTCTGACCAGGGATCGAACTAGACGTCGATCCGTCTGGTTCCAGTAGTGAAACTGGCCAAAAGTGCCAACAACCTCGGCCAAGAAATGCGTGTTGCGATAATCAAGAGGCACTCCAATAAACATGAGCCAGCCCGTTCTATGACCATGAATAGCTCTGAAACCCTCCCCCTGGTCGTGTGGGATAAACCTGACAAAAAACTCCTCTCCATCTTCATCCACACCAAGGGGAAAAGGAGGGTGCTGAGTAAACGAACCCCTCACAACAGGATCCTCCATCTCAAAAAGCCCGACTCCTTGGAACCAAGTCTGAGCAGATAACACCGGAATATGCTGAGTGTGTGTAAGAAAATCAAGAACCTGCTGTCGACGGATAGCAACCAGGTGTGCTTCTGGTATTGGTTCGACGATTGCGACCATGTACCTCTCATGGTTGCGGGGGGGCTTGATGGCAGGCGTGTAGAAGGTCCTCGGGAGCCGATCTTCGCCGCCGTCAACGACATCATATCCAGCCGGAACAAAGCGATACGGGTCAATCGCATAGACCGCCATTGGCGAGGATGACGATGCAACTGAGGGCACGGCGGATGCAGGGATGTCCGGCGGAGATTGTGAGCTCGGCGGCGCTGGGTGGGAGACGGTCGATTGGGGTTTTTTGGGAGGTGAAGGCGTCGGTTTTGGTGAAACCGAAGAGGCGAGAGAGTTTCCCTGGTTGGCGCGGGCTCCAAAGCCTTTGGATGGGACTTTGGGCACCCAGAGAGGAGAATCGGGTGGTTGGCCGGTGCAGTCCCGCTTAATGTGACCAGACCGGAAACAATTCCTACATCGAATCCTATTAGTAGAGGTCTCTGTCTGGTGGCCCATACCCAAGCATTTCTGACAGTCCCAAAACGCAGCAGCCATATTTTCAATCATCTCGTCAAAGCTCTGTAAATCCCTGACAACATCCTGCGGCGATGGGGGAGATAACTTGAAAACTGTGGAGTCACGTTGGGCCAAACTATCCTCTTCATCATCAGAAATTTCAATGGGCTGAGAGGAGGAGTATGTGGGCTGAGATGTAAGCCCAGAGCCTGCCAGAGGTGGAGAATCCGGAATGTCCACAAAGTCCGGTCCAATAAACTTCAAACCAGCAGGAGATCCGGAGCTGCCGCCAACAGCCAGCGGAGAGTCCGGAGAAGGTTGAAACGAGCCAAAAAGGATCGCCGGAGGAGGCGAGCTAACTGCGGCCATCACCGGAGATGAGGGGCCTGATGCTTCTTGGGTTGAAACCTGATAACCAGCCTCACGGACCGTCAATACTTCGGAGGGCGTGGGATGATAACTATAACCCTTACGAGCAGGATATTTGAGAAACGTAGCAAAACGTAGCAATTTCTTTGTGTGACCAGAGGTAGATCGGTCACGCATTGAGGATTTGCTAGGAATATGATTCATGGCCTGCATCCCTAATAAAGCCCTACGTTTTGTTGGACTAACTAAGGTGCATTCCTGCTGGCATTCAGTCTGCCACAGACGGAATTCTTTCTCCCAATCTGGACCACCATGGCCCCAGAGATGAAAATAGCACTTGAAAAGGTCGCAGACAAAGCTACGCTGGTGCAGAATGAAAAACCCAACTTGCTTGCAGGAGACCGTGAAAGAAAAAACCCGATCATTAAGGTACGATACCTTGAGATAGGAGCAATAACCACCAATTGCAGATTCAAGGGCGAAGCCAACATTATCCTCATCCAGACGAAAAGAGTGCCTGGCAAAAGAGACCACCATCGTGAAGTGCCCCGAGTCCGAGGTCGGATGCACAAATCGGTTGAAAGTGCGCTGGATCTCAGCCGCCAAAGCCATCCCCGGGTTAAAGTCCAAACCCAATGAGATGGATGCATGCACCGCCATGGAGATGACAACCAACGAGGAGAGCGACGTGCGCCGGAGAGAATGGTGCGATCAGAGGTGAAAACCCACGGTCAGATGGGCTGATCGCCGGTGGGGTGGGTGACTAGGGTTAAGGTGGCGGCGGGGTGGAGGTGGGAGCCATTCTCGGGGCCTGTTCGGCCACCTTGTGGAGCTCGACCATTTGCTTCAGCTGGTCGCTCAAAGGCACCAGGTGTCCGGCCTCAGCACACTGAGACCAGAACACCTTCTCCGTCGAGCTCCCCTCCTCGGCTCGGTAGTAGGCGGCGGCATCAGACGCACCGTGGGGCAAATCTGCAAATGCTCCTGGAGAGCTCCGGACTCGGGTAAGTAACAAGTAATTCACTTTCACGTGCTTGCTTTGCATAATGAATGCCTTACCCACCGCTATATTCTTCGTCGCTTCAATTTCTTGGAGGGCTTTCTAGGCTTCGGCCTTGGCAGACTTCGCGCTTTCGAGGGCTGCCGCAAGCTCGGACACTTGCGTCTTTGAGTCAAGCTCCAAACTCTCGTGTTTTTTCACGAGAGCCAGGAGCTCTTTCTGCACCTCCTCCACCCGCACCTCCTGCTTCCCTCTCTCTGTGCGCTCCGCGGATGCTTTGTTTTCGGCCTCGGACAGCGCTTTCTTAAGGGTTGCCACCTCGGTCGTGGCCCCTATAATAGCACGTTGATCCTGTCATTTTTTGCAACCACATCTTCTCTATATACTTGTGCAAGGTATTACTCACCTTCCTTCTCCTCGAGTTGCCTCTTGGCATGGCCAAGCTCGTTCTCGGACCGCGCGAGGTTTTGCTTCAGCGTATCCACCTACGCAGTCAGTGCGGCGAAGGCCAGCAGCGAAGCCTGCATACGCATATTGACTTGATTATGTTAGACTCCTACGAATGTTATTAGATCCTCTATTCAGCTTTTCTTTCCGAACACCGAATAGAGCATCAGGGGCTACTGTCTATGCGGTAATATTTTTACATATTCTTTACTCACCTCAAAGCCTGTTAGAAGGTTGGCACAGGCTTCAGTCAGTCCGCTCTTGGCAGACTGAACCTTCTGGATCACCGCAGTCATAGTAGTGCAGTGCTCCTCGTCAATGGAGGCGCTGTTAAGCACCTCCAGCAAATTGTCCGGTGCCTCCAGTTGGACGGAGGTCACCGGCTCGGTAGGCTTGCTCCTCTGGGAAGGAGGCTGCCTACCGGAGTCCAGAACCGTTGAAGGTTCCGGCGCGGTGTTCGGCTCAAGGCCGGACTTGGAGCCCTTGGGGGTTCTATCCCCTTTACGCCTGGAGTCCGGGAGGTCGCCTTGCAGCTCCTTCATGACCACCTCCTCCTGGCTTGGAACCTGTTGGGACGCCACCTCGGTGTCGTCCGTAGGGTGGGGGGAGGTAGCCGTTGGAGGCGAATTCACATCCGACGAATCCAGGGAGCCACTCGATGACTCGTCGAGCCCGACCTTGGGCAGACTGCATAGTCATATTCGGCGTAAGGAGGAGCTGTGCAAGAAAGGAACACTATGAATTGCTCTGGTGTCTGAATACTTACGATCTCGCCAGGGGATTGGCCCTGTGCGGCCACTCCTCTTCGTCGTCGGCGGCGTTGGTGGAGTAGTCTGGAGGAAGGGTCTTCCCCTTCTTGGACCCTTCGGCCTCCCCAGTTGGGGCGGCCTTCCATTTCTTCCGTTCCCCCACTGGAGGGGGAGAGGTCTCTTCTTCCTCCTCCTCATCTTCACGGGAGGAGTGCGTCTTGGAGTCGTCGGATGATGAATCCGACACCTCCAGGCGCCGGACACTCTTTCGAGTCCCCGTGGCCTTCTTCTTGGCCTTCGTCTCCGGCACCACATAGGGTGCCGGAACTAGCAGCTTCGCCAAGCGAGCGTCTGCTGGGCCTTCGGGCAAAGGAGCCGGACAGTTGATCTGTCCGGATGTCTCCTGCCAATCCTGTCAAAGGTAAGGGAGCTTAGATCCCGCATGGAGTCAAACTATGAAAAACTAATACCCTGTAAAAGGTAAAAACAGCTTACCGCACTAGCATGACGCTGCGTGCTGAATCCGCGATCCTCAGTAGTGGATGCGGGGGCCTCGGCGCCCTTGAAAAGCACCTTCCAGACATCTTCGTACGTCGTGTCGAAGAGCCTGCTCAGAGTTCGGTGCTGCGCCAGGTCAAACTCCCACAGGTTGAAAGCCCGTTGTTGACACGGGAGGATCCGGCGGATGAGCATAACCTGGACTACGTTGACAAGTTTGAGCTTCTTGTCCACCAGGGTTTGGACGCATGTTTGGAGTCCGGTCAGCTCTCCTTTTTTACCCCACGACAGGCCCGTCTCTTTCCAGGAGGTGAGCGCGTAGGGGGTCCGGATCAGAACTCGGGGGCTGTGACCCATTCAGGGTCGTGCGGCTCGGTGATGTAAAACCACCCCGATTGGCACCCCTTTAGGGTCTCTACGAAGGAGCCCTCGAGCCATAGGACGTTGGGCATCTTGCCCACCAAGGCGCCTCCGCACTCCGCCTGGGTGCCGCGCACCACCTTCGGCTTGACATTGAAAGTCTTGAGCCATAGGCCGAAATCGGGGCGGATGCAGAGGAAAGCCTCGCACACGACGATAAACGCTGAGATGTTGAGGACAAAGTTCGGGGACAGATCGTGGAAATCCAGGCCATAGTAGAACATGAGCCCCCGGAAAAATGGGTGGAGAGGGAAGCCCAGTCCGCGGAGGAAATGGAGGAGGAACACCACCCTCTCATGGGGCCTAGGGGTGGGGATGAGCTGCCCCTCTTCGGGAAGCCGGTGCGCAATGTCGTTACACAAGTATCCGGCCTTCCTCAGTTTTTTGATCTGTCCCTCCATGACGGAGGAGACCATCCACTTGCCTCCCGCTCCAGACATGGCTGGAGAAGGTTGAGGTGGGGTGTGCGGACTTGGGCGCTGGAGCTCGAGTGCGCGGAAATGGATAGGCAAAGGAGGAAGAAGGCGTGGATGAAAAGTTGGATCCTTATCCCCTTATATGGGCGGACGCGACTATGCGTCCCCACCAGTCTGGTAAAACTCGCTTATCTCCCAAGCGCCGTAATCAATGGCGCGATTGGGTTACCCACGCCCGTATTGATGAGAATCCTGGAATAAGGGGACACGATCTCTGCTTTGACAAGACGTGCCAAGGAAACCGCCTCGCTAAACGCGCTGAGGTGGGACAGCAAAACGATTCGAATAAAGACTTGGCCGTGGTGTGATGTCATGCTACGGAATACGTCAACAGATTAGATTTGTGTAAATATTATTCTCTCTATGGTAATATGTGGAAATTTATTTTGTAGAGCTGGACACTACCTTTGTGTTCAAAATGTTCTATGAAGTACTTGGAGGAGGAACCCGCCTTGCAATGCCGAAGACGATCTGCGTGCCGGACTCGTCGTCATTGAAGCCTGGTTCAGGGGCTACTAAGGGAGTCCTGGATTAGGGGGTGTCCGGATAGCCGGACTATACCTTCGGCCGGACTCCTGGACTATGAAGATACAAGATTGAAGACTTCGTCCCGTGTCTGGAAGGGACTTTCCTTGGCGTGGAAGGCAAGCTTGGCGATACGGATATGTAGATCTCCTACCATTGTAACCGACTCTGTGTAACCCTAGCCCTCTCCGATGTCTATATAAACCGGAGGGTTTTAGTCCGTAGGACAAACAACAATCATACCATAGGCTAGCTTCTAGGGTTTAGCCTCCTTGATCTCGTGGTAGATCTACTCTTGTACTACCCATATCATTAATATTAATCAAGCAGGAGTAGGGTTTTACCTCCATCGAGAGGGCCCAAACCTGGGTAAAAACATCGTGTCCCTTCTCTCCTGTTACCATCCGCCTAGACACACAGTTCGGGACCCCCTACCCGAGATCCGCCAGTTTTGACACCGACAGTGGGCATCTCCATAGCCCATTGATTAGCCTCGTTGATGTGAGACTTTCTCCTTTTTTGCCCTCTCCACATAACCCCCTCATTATATTCTATTCCACCGATAGTGCTATGTCCATGGCTCGCGCTCATATATTGCGTGAAAGTTTATAGGTTTGAGATTACTAAAGTATGAAACAATTGCTTGGCTTGTCATCGGGGTTGTGCATGATGAGAGCATTCTTGTGTGACGAAAATGAAACATGACTAAACTATATGATTTTATAGGGATGAACTTTCTTTGGCCATGTTATTTTGAGAAGACATAATTACTTAGTTAGTATGCTTGAAGTATTATCATTTTTATGTCAATATGAACTTTTGTCTTGAATCTTTCGGATCTGAATATTCATACCACAATTAAGAAGAATTACATTAAAATTATGCCAAGTAGCACTCCGTATCAAAAATTCTCTTTTTATCATTTACCTACTCGAGGACGAGCATGAATTAAGCTTGGGGATGCTTGATACGTCTCCAACGTATTTATAATTTTTGATTACTCCATGCTATATTATCTACTCTTTTGGACTATATTGGGCTTTATTTTCCACTTTTATATTATTTTTGGGACTAACCTATTAAACAGAGGCCCAGCCCAAAATTGCTGTTTTTTGCCTGTTTTATGGTTTCGAAGAAAAGGAATATCAAACGGAGTCCAAACGGAATGAAACCTTCGGAAACGTGATTTTCTCATCAGATAAGATCCAGGAGACTTGGACCCTCCGTCAAGAAAGCCACGAGGCGGTCACCAGGGTGGAGGGCGCCCCCCTAGGGCGCGCCCCCTGTCTCGTGGGCCCCTCGAAGCTCCACCGACGTACTTCTTCCTCCTATATATATCCACGTACCCCCAAATGATCAGAACAGGAGCCAAAAACCTAATTCCACCGCCGCAACTTTCTGTATCCACGAGATCCCATCTTGGGGCCTGTTCCGAAGCTCTGCCGGAGGGGGCATCGATCATGGAGGGCTTCTACATCATCATCCAAGCCTCTCCGATGAAGTGTGAGTAGTTTACTTCAGACCTATGGGTCCATAGTTAGCAACTAGATGGCTTCTTCTCTCTTTTTGGATCTCAATACAATGTTCTCCCCCTCTCTCGTGGAGATCTATTCGATGTAATCTTCTTTTTGCGGTGTGTTCGTTGAGACCGATGAATTGTGGGTTTATGATCTAGTCTATCTATGAATAATATTTGAATCTTCTCTGAATTCTTTTATGTATGATTGGTTATCTTTGCAAGTCTCTTCGAATTATCAGTTTTGTTTGGCCTACTAGATTGGTTGTTCTTGCCATGGGAGAAGTGCTTAGCTTTGGGTTCGATCTTGTGGTGTCGTTTCCCAGTGACAGAAGGGGCAGCAAGGCACGTATTGTATCGTTGCCATAGAGGATAACAAGCTGGGTTTTTTATCATATTGCATGGAACTATCCCTCTACATCATGTTATCTTGCTTAAGGAGTTACTCTATTTTTAACTTAATACTCTAGATGCATGCTGGATAGCAGTCGATGAGTGGAGTAATAGTAGTAGATGCAGAATCGTTTCGGTCTACTTGTCTCGAACGTGATGCCTATATACATGATCATACCTAGATATTCTCATAACTATGCTCAATTCTGTCAATTGCTCAACAGTAATTTGTTCACCCAACGTAGAATACTTATGCTCTTGAGAGAACCCCCTAGTGAAACCTATGGCCCCCGGGTCTCTTTCCCATCATATCAATCTCCATCACTTTATTATTGCTTTGCTTTTAGTTTGCTTTTACTTTTGACTTTGCATCTCTATACCAAAAATACCAAAAAATATTATTTATCATCTCTATTAGATCTCACTTTCGTAAGTGACCGTGAAGGGATTGACAACCCCTAAGTGCGTTGGTTGCGTTGAGCTATTGTTTTTGTGTAGGTACGAGGGACTTGTGCGTGGCCTCCTACTGGATTGATACCTTGGTTCTCAAAAACTGAGGGAAATACTTACGCTACTTTGCTGCATCATCCTCTCCTCTTCGGGGAAATCCAACGCAGTGCTCAAGAGGTAGCAACGTAATAGCTAGACAGAGACTGGGAAGCGACCAGCTAGAGAGCGACAACAGTCATGAACATGCATTAAAATGAATCAACACTAAATGTAAGCATGAGTAGGATATAATTCACCATCAAAATAAATATTGTGGAGGCTATGTTGATTTTGTTTCAACTACATGCATGAACATGTGCCAAGTCAAGCCACTCGAATCGTTCAAAGGAGGATACCACCCTATCATACCACATCACAACCATTTTAATAGCATGTTGGCACGCAAGGTAAACCATTATAAACTCCTAGCAAATTAAGCATGGCATGAGCAACTATAATCTCTAATTGTCATTGCAAACATGTTTCATTCATAATATGCTAAATCAGGAACGATGAAATAATCATATTTACAAAAACAAGAGAGGTCGAGTTCATACCAGCTTCTCTCATCTAAATCGGCCCATCATATATCATCATTATTGCCTTTCACTTGCTCAACAGAATAGTATGGATAATAATAATAATAATGCATGTGCATTTGACTAAGCTGGAATTTGAAGCATTCAATTCAAGGGAGAAGACAAGGTAATATGGGCTCTTTGTTAGATCAACAATAATGCATATGAGAACCACTCAACATTTTCATCATGGTCTTCTCCTCCCGACCCCCAAAGAAAAGAAAAGAAAAGAAACAAAACTATTTACACAGGAAAGCTCCCAACAAGCAAAAGAAGAACGAGAAATCTTTTTGGGTTTTCTTTTTAATTACTACTACTACAGGCATGGAAAGTAAACTAGCTAAAAGCTACAACTAATTTTTTTAATTTTTTTCTTAAGGTTTTTCAAACACATAAGAAGAATGACAGAAAAGAAAATAAACTAGCATGGATAATACAATGAAAAATTATGAGCACCGACAACTGGCATGAGTGTGTGAACATGAATGTAATGTCGGTGAGAAATACGTACTCCCCAAGCTTAGGCTTTTGGCCTAAGTTGGTCTATGCCCACGGATCAAAGCTGCCCTCTCTGGTGTACTAAGGAGGATCCTCAGGATGCCACTGGTTGGCGATCTCCTCCGGATCCCACTAATAAACAGACTGACGGTGAAGATCAAGTGGTGGCTCGGGCTCAGGCTCTGGAGCTGATGTCAGGCTCCGGTAGGCATGAATGTCCTCCGGCAGAACAAGGTACATGCCTGAAAATATGTTTAACAAAGAAGGAGAAGGCAAGGTAATATTCTCAAAGTAGTCTTTATCAAATATCAGTGTATAGTTAAACAGCCTCTTCTTATTCTTAACAATAAAATCATGTGCTACCATGCTCTTATAATCTAGAAAATTACGAGGCATCAACTTTTCCTCTTTCTCATAATGCCTAATAGGTATGTTAATGTGTGCAGCAAGGCGCGAGGCAAAGATGCCTCCTAAGACGGGACCCTTTGTACGGTTCGGATTTAACCGTTTAGCAACAATAGCGCCTAAACTGAAAGTGGTATCACGAAACAAAGCATGGCACAAAATAACAATATCAGGGGCACTAAGATTTCCATAGTTCCCGCGACCAATTACGAATCTACTAGCAAATATTGCAAAGTAACGTAGAACAGGAAAATGTATGCTAGTGATTCTTGCATCGGTAACTTTCCTCGTTTCCCCTACAGCAATCATATCAATAAATCCCTCCACATCATTACGATGTGGTTCCTCTATGCTGCCCTCAAAGGGTATCCTACAAACCCGGCAAAAATCAAAAAGTGACATCTCCTTATGCTCATCATATAAATAAAATTCCACCGAAGGTGGCGATCTCCTAGCATGGAAATGAAAATTTTGCACAAAAATATTGGTGAGTAAGAGATACTGTTCACGCTGGTCATGGAGGACGTCGGGGAGGCCTGCATTCTCAGCCAAATAATAAAAATCTTCATAAATCCCGGCTTCTCTCAAGAACTCATCACAAGGCCATTCACACGCCCGAACCTCCGCAGTATGATGGAGATTATACTTGGGCATCTTATCTTCTTCACTTTTCTTATCCTTCGAGCTTCGTCTCGATGAGCCCCTCAAAAATCTCTTCATCTTTTTCTAAAAAATTCTGAAATCTTTAGTAACTTAAAATAAAAGTGAACCAAACTCAACAAAATTGATAGTAACTACTCCTACAAGTGTCTAGAGGCTATATCATGCATTAAAACTACTTTTGACCAGATAAATTTGACATGCAAGCTCAAGAACAGGGTCACCTAAGCAGCAAAATTTCCAATAAATAAAGCACTAGAACAAAAACTAATTGGACTATTGGAGGAGTCACATACCGAAGAACAATCCCCCAAAGCAGTTTTGTGAATGGAGCTTTGAGCAAGAAGATCGAAAATGGCAGCAAGATGAGCTAGAACACGGGTTTGAGCTGGTGGATGATTTTTTCTAGAGGAAGACGAAGTGTGTGGGTGCAACAATAAGTGGAGGGGTCCCACGTGGGGTCCATGAGGCAGGGGTGCGCCCAGGGGGGTAGGGCACGCCCTCCACCCTCGTGGGCACATGGTGAGGCCCCTTGGTGAGTTCTCGGTGCCAATAATTCTTAAATATTCTAGAAAAAATCATATTAAAATTTCAGGGCATTTGGAGAACTTTTATTTTTGGGGTATTTTTTATTGCAAGGATAATTCAAAAAACAGACAGAAAATACTATTTTTTCTTTATTTAAACTAAATAACAGAAAGTAAAAGGAGGGTACAGAAAGTTGTGCTTTCTAACTACATCCATCTCATGCTCATCAAAAGGAATCCACTAACAAGGTTGATCAAGTCTTGTTAACAAACTCATTCTGAATCGCACGAAACCGGAGAAATTTCGAATAACACTAGGTTACCTCAATTGGGATATGCACAGCATCAACCGGTAAAGTTTCTACTCCCCCTCCACCAACAAACATCAATCCATGGCTTGCTCGAAACAATGAGTGCCTCCAATATACATTAGGTCCCAGGGGGAGTTTTGTTTGCAATTTTTTTGATTTAGTTTGCATACAGCATGGGACTGGGCATCCCGGTGACCAGCCCTTTATCTCGTGAGTGAGGAGCGGAGTCCACTCCTCTTGAGAATAACCCGCCTAACATGGAAGATACAGACAGCCCTAGTTGATACATGAGCTATTCGAGCATACAAAACAGGATGAATATTTGAAGGTTTAGAGTTTGGCACATACAAATTTACTTGGAACGGCAGGTAGATACCGCATATAGGAAGGTATAGTGGACTCATCTGGAATAACTTTGGGCTTTTAAGGGATTGGATGCACAAGCAGTAGTCCTGCTTAGTACAGGTGAACGCTAGCAAAAGACTGGGAAGCGACCAGCTAGAGAGCGACAACAGTCATTTACATGCATTAAAATTAATAAACATTGGATGCAAGCATGAGTAGGATATAATCCACCATGAACATAAATATCGTGAAGGCTATGTTGATTTGTTTCAAGTACATGCATGAACATGTGCCAAGTCAAGTCACTTAAATCATTCAGAGGAGGATACCACCCTATCATACCACATCATAACCATTTTAATAGCATGTTGGCATGCAAGGTAAACCATTATAACTCATAGCTAATCAAGCATGGCACAAGCAACTATGATCTCTAATTGTTATTGCAAACATGTTTATTCATAACAAGCTGAATCAAGAACGATGAACTCATCATATTTACAAAAACAAAAGAGGTCGAGTTCATACCATGTTTTCTCATCTGAGTTAGTCCATCATATATCATCCTAATTGCCTTTCACTTGCACGACCGAACGATGTGAATAATAATAAGAGTGCACGTGCATTGGACTAAGCTAGAATCTGCGAGCATTCAATAAATAGGAGAAGACAAAGTAATATGGGATCTTTTGTCAGATAAACAATAATGCATATAAGAGCCATTTCAACAATTTAATCATGGTCTTCTCCTACTGACCCCCACAGAAAAGAAAAGAAATAAAACTATTTACATTGGAAAGCTCCCAACAAGAAAAAGAAGAACGGGAAATATTTTTGGGTTTTCTTTTTAATTACTACTACAGCATGAAAACTAAATTAATTAAAAGCTACAACTAATTTTTTTGGTTTTTTCTTAAGGTTTATCAAACACACAAGAAGAAAGCATAAAAGAAAATAAACTTGCATGGGTGATACAATGAAAATGTATGAGCACCGACATCTGGCAATGAGTGTGTGTAAACATAAATGTAATGGCGGTGAGAAATACATACTCCCCCAAGCTTAGGCTTTTGGCCTAAGTTGGTCTATGGCCACGGCTGGCCTGGCTGATATCCATAATAGTAGTTGTTGGGGTCGTACTGTGATGAGGAAGAAGAAGGCTCCGATTGCCACTGGATGGCAATCATCTCCAAATCCCACTGATAGTTAGACTGTCGTGAAGGATCAAATTGTGGTTCTGCTTCTGGCTCCTCGGCTTGTGTAGGGTTCCGGTAGGCGTGGATAGCCGTCAACGGAACAAGGTGCTTGCCTACAGTCAAATCAAACAAAGTAGGAGCAAGCAAGGTAATAGTCTCAGGATGATGTTTATTAAAGAACCATTGATATTTAAGCTCTCCTGCCCTATTCTTAACAATAAAATCATGTGCCACCATACTTTTTTTATCTGAATAAACACGAGGCAGCACTTTTTCCTCCTTCTCAGCATGCCTAATAGGTATGTTAAAATGTGCAGCTAGGCGTGTGGCATAGACGCCTCCAAAGATGGGACCCTTAGTACGGTTCATACTTAACCGTCTACCAATAATGCAGCCCATACTAAAAGTGTTATCACTGTATAAACCTTGGAGCAAAATAATAATATCAGGGATACTAAGGTTTCCAGAGTTTCCGCGACCAATTAAGCAACGACTAGCAAATAATGCAAAGTAATGTAAGACAGGAAAGTGTATGCTAGTGATTCGTGCATCGAAAACCTTCCTAGTTTCCCCTACAGTGATAGTATTAATAAATCCCTCCACATCATCATGATGTGGTTCTTCTGCCTTGCCCCCAAAAGGGACTAAACAAATTCAACAAAAATCATTAAGTGACATCTCCTTATGCTCATCATATAAATGAAACTCCACCGTAGGTGGCGAGTTCCTAGAATGGGAATGAAAGTTTTGCACAAAGGTATTTGTGAGTAAGAGATACTGATCGCATTGGTCGTGGAGGAAAGCGGTGAGGCCTGCATTATGAGCCAACTCATGAAAATCTTCATAAATCCCGGCTGCTCTCAAGAAATCCTCAGAAGGCAAATTATACTTAGGCTTCGGTGCCTTTTCCTTCGAGCTTTGGCTCGATGAGCCCCTCAATAATCTCCTCATCATTTTCTGAAAAATTCTGAAATTTTTAGTAACTTCAAAATAAAAGTAAACCAAACTCAATAGTATTGATAGAAACTATTCCTACAAGTGCCTAGGGCCTATATCATGCATCAAAACTACTTTTAACCATATAAATTTGACATGCAAGCTCAAGAACAGGGTCACCTAAGCAACACAAATTTTCAATGAATAAAGCACTAGAACAAAAACTAATTGGACCAATGGACGAGTCACATACCAAGGAACAATCTCCCCAAGCAGTTTTGTGAGAGGTGCTTTGAGAAAGGAGATCGAAAATGGCAGCAAAACGAGCTTGGACTCGGGTTTGAGTTGGTTTTTCGTGTTTGGGGGAGGAAGATGAAGTGTGTGTCTGGAAGAATAAGTGGAGGAGGGCCACCGTGGGCCCACGAGGCAGGGAGGCACGCCCTAGGGGGGTGGGCACGCCCTCCACCCTCGTGGCAAGGTGGTTGGCCCCTTGGTGTGTTCTTTGTTCCATAAATCCTCAAATATTCTATAAAAAATCATATTTAATTTTCAGGGCATTTGGAGAACTTTTATTTTTGAGGTATTTTTATATTGCACGGATAATCAGATAACAGACAGAAAATTATTTATTTTTACTTTATTTCAACTAAATAACAGAAGGTATAGAAAGGTTACAGAGAGTTGTGCTTCTAGTTTCATCCATCTCATGCTCGTCAAAAGGAATCCACTCACAAGGTTGATCAAGTCTTGTTAACAAACCCATTCCGATTAACATGGAACCGGAGAAATTTCGATTAACACTAGGTTACCTCAACAGGGATATGCACATCCCCAATAATAAGTATATCATATTTCTTCTTGAGAGTAGGAAGAGGAAATTCAAAACCTCCAAATATAATTGATGGAATTTTTCCGATAGAATTGATACTATGAACTTGAGGTTGTTTCCTCGGAAAGTGTACCGTATGCTCATTACCATTAACATGAAAAGTGACATTGCCTTTGTTGCAATCAATAACTGCCCCTGCAGTATTAAGAAAAGGTCTTCCAAGAATAATAGACATACTATCGTCCTCGGGAATATCAAGAATAACAAAGTCCGTTAAAATAGTAATGTTTGCAACTACAACAGGCACATCCTCACAAATACCGACAGGTATAGCAGTTGATTTATCAGCTATTTGCAAAGATATTTCAGTAGGTGTGAACTTATTCAAATCAAGTCTACGATATAAAGAGAGAGGCATAACACTAACACCGGCTCCAAGATCACATAAAGCAGTTTTAACATAGTTTCTTTTAGTGGAGCATGGTATAGTAGGTACTCCTGGATCCCCAAGTTTCTTAGGTATTCCACCCTTAAAAGTATAATTAGCAAGCATGGTGGAAATTTCAGCTTCCGGTATCTTTCTTTTATTTGTAATAATATCTTTCATGTACTTAGCATAAAGATTTGTTTTGAGTATATCAGTCAATCGCATACGCAAAAATATAGGTCTAATCATTTCAGCAAAGCGCTCAAAATCCTCATCATCCTTTTTCTTGGATGGTTTGGGAGGAAAAGGCATGGGTTTCTGAACCCAAGGTTCTCTTTCTTTACCATGTTTCCTAGCAACAAAGTCTTTCTTATCATAACGTTGATTCTTTGATTGTGGGTTATCAAGATCAAACAGCAGGTTCAATTTCTACATCATTATCAATACTAGGTTGAGCATTAATATGAACATCGTAATTAACATTTTCATTAGGTTCATGTTCATTACCAGATTGTGTTTCAGCATCAGACATAGAGATATCATTTGGATTATCGGGTGGTTCAGCAATAGGTTCACTAGAAGTTTGCACAGTTCTATCATTTTTCTTTTTCTTCTTTTTAGAAGAACTAGGTGCATCAATTTTATTTCTCTGAGAATCTTGCTCAATTCTCTTAGGGTGGCCTTCAGGATACAAAGGTTCCTCAGTCATTCTACCAGTTCTAGTAGCCACTTTAACAGCATAATCATTTTTCTTACTATTCATCTCATTGAGCAATTCTTTTTGAGCTTTAAATACTTGTTCTACTTGAGTGGTAACCATAGAAGCATGTTTGCTAACAAGTTTAAGTTCACCTCTAATATTAGCCATATAATCACCCAAGTATTCAATCATATCAGCATCTTGTTTTAATTGTCTACCAAAATAAGCATCGAAGTCTTCTTGCTTAAACATAACACTACTAGGAAAAGGGTTATAGATAGGATTGACACTAATGGCGCACCAGGGAAGTAGTGCGCCACTACTATATACTAATGGCGCACCAGTTGGTGATGCGCCATTAGTGTGGAAGACACTAATGGCGCACCATAAAATAGGTGCGCCACTAGTGATAATTTTTTTTTCATTTTTACATACATACTAATGGCGCGTCCTACCGAAGTCCGCCATTACTAGTTCTAACTAGTAATGGCGCACCAGACAGGGAGTGCGCCAGTATTGAATTTTTTTTATTCTTTTTTTTTGCAAAACTACTAATGGCGCACTGCCTCACAGTGCGCCATTACTAGTTTAAACTACTAATGGCGCACCCTGTAAAAGTGCGCCATTAGTATATATATTTTTTTACTTTTCTGCAAAATTACTAATGGCGCACCACCTGCAGGTGCGCCATTAGTAACCAGGGTTACTAATGGCGCATTTGCAGGTGGTGCGCCATTAGTAACCTAGGACCCCAACAAGATATTTTGGACAACCACACCTACCCACTCACTTTCCCCACTTTATTCCCTCCACCTCCTTCTCCAAGCTTTCGGCTGCCTCCTCCTCCTCACCTCATTTCCACCATAGATTCATCAAAATTAAGTGGTGAAATTACCACCATGGTTATACCCGAAGCCAAATCCAAGACCGCGGGCGCAAACGTCACCGCGAAAAATGAGCCATGGGTACTGGCTTCCCAAGTGGACCAATGCTTCTTCATTACCGACCTGTCAAAGCCCAGTCGTGTTGTTGTGAGGAGAGGCAAAAGGAAGATCATCGGAATGGATGGAGTAGCCAATGAGCAAGACTTCGACAAGTACGGCGACTCGAAGATCGAACATGAAGACGACGATGAAGTAGCAGCACACACCACAAGAAGAAGCAGGACCACCCTACCTAAAGGACGTCCGTTCCACAAAAGAACTCCATTTGTGAAAAAGAAGGGAAAGAAGATTGTGAACAGATAGCTAGCTAAGATCGATTGTATTTAAATCATAGTCTTCATTTCTCAATTGTATTTCATGGGCACTTTTTGATATCATGAATATTTTTAAATTTCATAGGCACTTTTTGAATTCATGAGGACACTCGATCTCGATCCCCCTCCACCGCCGCCGACGAGCACCCGGCCCCCCGCTCCACCGCCGCCAACGGGCACCCCCCGCACCCTCCCCCGCTCCACCGCCGCCGCCGATGATATTTTCAAGTAACAAATTTGAACATATTTTAAAAAAATTATTACTGTTTTTATAAAAAAAATATTACTGTTATGATTTAAACAAGTTTGAACATATTTAAACACAAATAAATATCAAACAACATTTAAAATGCAAAAAAATATTGCAAAGCCTGGGAATCATAGCTAGCTAAGATCGATTGTATTTAAATCATAGTCTTCATTTCTCGATTGTAATTCATGGGCACTTTTTGATATCATGAATATTTTTAAATTTCACAGGCACTTTTTGAATTCATGAGGACACTCGATCTCGATCCCCCTCCACCGCTGCCGACGAGCACCCGGCCCCCCGCACCCTCCCCTGCTCCACCGCCGCCAATGGGCACCCCCCGCACCCTCCCCCGCTCCACCGCCGCCGCCGATGATATTTTCAAGTAACAAATTTGAACATATTTTTAAAAAAATTATTACTGTTTTTATAAAAAAATATTACTGTTATGATTTAAACAAGTTTGAACATATTTAAACACAAATAAATATCAAACAACATTTAAAATGCAAAAAGAATATATTGCGGAGCCTGGGAATCGAACCCAGGACCTCCTTGTGTGTGTGTTGCGTGCTAACCAGTCGGGCTAGTGGGCGGGTTCTGTTGTGGATTGGGTTAGGTGCAATATAACCTGTGCTTGAACTGTAATAAAAAACATTCTAATGGCGCACCGCTGCGGGGTGCGCCATTGCTATCTAAAAAAAGATTTCTAATGGCGCACCGATGTGTGGTGCGCCATTAGTAAGCTTCCCCCTAGCTATCCTCCCTCTCCCTCGCCAGATCCCCTTTGACCCTCTCTCCCTCGCCACCAGATCCACCCGCGCGCTGCCCCGACCCACGACGCCGCCGCCCCGACCCTCACCGGACTCCACCCCCGCCACCCCTGCGCCCCCGCGCCCCCACCCCCGCCGCCCCGACCCTCGCTGGACTCCACACCCCCGCCGCCCCCGCGCCCCCACCCCCGCCGCCCCCGTGCCCCCGCGCCCCCACCCCCGCCGCCCCGACCCTCGCCGGACTCCTCCTCGCCGTCGGCGCCGAGCAGCGACGCAGCACCGTACGCCCCCCGACCCTCCTCCTCCCCTCTCCCCCCGCCTGCGCAGTTGACGGCCCCTTCTCTGTCTCGCAGGGCAAGGTCTCCAGCGCCTCTACGACACCGACGCCTCCACCGTCTACGGCGTGTGCGCCTTCTTCCACCTCCGGCCACCGCGGCCTCACCGTCTGCGGAGGTATCTACTCCTAAGATCTCTGCGTCCCGCTCCCCTTGGCCCTCCCGGTTCTTCTCCACTAAGGTGCGTTTCTCCATGCCCCTATCTCCACCGTTCTAGGGCTTAATAGATCTCCTATGATATATGACTTGTTTATGAAGATTTTGATGTGTTATGCCTTGTTCTTGTCTGTACATTTGCGCCCTTCCAGGGCTTAACTTGCTTATGAATACATCTCCCATTGATTTTGATGTAGTTTTAGAGTGGCTAGTATGTATGTAGTGGAGCTAGCAGTAGCAGCTGCTTCTACGACACCTTCTTTGCTGTTCAGCTGTGTCAAACAAAATTCCAATGGCCAACTCATATGCCCTGCAATTTGATCATGATTATTATTTATCTCACATCACCTTCTCCTCTTTGCTTTCCATGCACTCCCATCTCCATCATCGCGACCGTGTAATAGTCCGCGGGTGATACAACATGCTCAAATTCAGTAATTAATCAGTATATATATACCATAAGAGAAGTCTCAAAGATTGGGACTATCTTGCCTTATGTTTCAAACTTTGAACTATATACATGACTTCTATTTTATTTTTGAAATTCACAGAGTTAGGACTATCGTGTGGATGATGCTAAACAGAGATAGGAGTAGTAGTGGTGGCCATCTAGTTGGACTACTACTGCTAGGACTTGCTCCAGATTTTAGGATTTCTTTTCTTTTAGGATTTATTTTCTTCTAGGACTAGGTTTTTGTTATTTTTCTGTTGTGATTGTTTTTTGAGCTCTTTCTTTTTCATTTCCTACTATCCTTATCCTAATTATCTTAAATTGTTATGATGTGTGTAACAGGATTAGATCTTGGATTTGCTAGTGGACTTTGGGAGTTTCTTAGCCAGCTTGGTGACTCCATATTTTTCACTATTTCAGCAAGTCTTTTGTAAGCATTAAACTTTCAGCACTACATTTCTATCTTATGTGTACATCTGTTTGCTTCCAATTGCTATATATGTATTGTTGTTACTAAAAATGATGAAGCTCCTATCAATTGCTATACATATATATGTGTATGATGATCCTCCTTTCCTGCAGTAGTATAACTAGGAGTCTACGACGACTGGGAGGAGTGTCGGAGACAGGTTCACCGTTTCAGCGGTAACAGTTACAAAGGGTACACCACTAGGGCGGAGGCCGAATCTAGATACACCGCTATCTAGCAGGAGAGAGGAGGGAGCGTTGGAGGAACCGGATGAAGACCAGTTTGATCGCGACGATGCTCATCGTGATGACCGCGGCTCTCTTCTATGTGATGGTAGTTTAGATGATTGATATCGACTTGTAATGTGAAGACAAACTCGATACTCGCGGTCTCGAGACTTGTAATGTTTTATATTTGTTCGGTCTTTTGAATTCGGAGACTAATATGATGAATTGTATTCGGAGACTAATCTTCTATTGTATTCGATGAATCTGCTGTTGCTATGTGCTACTGTCTATATTCTGTCAAATAATATATTTTGTAACCTGTGCAAAAATCAGAAAAGTAAAAAAAACCAAATATTCATACTAATAGCGCATCACCACAAGGTGCGCCATTAGTATGCCAAAGGATACTAATGGCGCATCAAGACAGAGTGCGCCATTAGTATGACAAAGCAGATGGTTACATATGGCCCCCCGGGAGGCATACTAATGGCGCATGGTGTTACATACTAATGGCGCACTTCCTGGTGCGCCATTAGCATACCAGATACTAATGGCGCACCAGTGGTGGGCCATTAGTAAAAAATTCTAGTGGCGTGATACTAATGGCGCACCGGTAGTGCGCCATTAGTAGGCAAAATCGGTGTGCCATTAGTAGGCCTTTTCCTAGTAGTGTAACATTATCAAACTCATCCAAGTATTGACTAGCAATTTTAGCAGGAGGGATTTCAACTTTATCATATCTATAGAGAGAATTTACCTTTACTACCTGTGTCGGGTTATCGAGGTCTGGAGGTTCTTCAATAAATAAAGGGTTAAGATCATATATTTCTTCATCAGGCGGTAAATTGAGACCATGTATTTCTTCAATAGGAGGTAAATTCTTAACATCTTCAGCTTTAATACATTTTTCTTTCATAGATTTCTTTGCCTCTTGCATATCTTCAGGACTGAGAAATAGAACACCTCTCTTCTTCGGCGTTGGTTTAGGAATAGGATCATTAATTGGAGCAGGAGCTGGCTCAAGAGGTGCCCAATTATTTTCATTTGTCAACATATTATTCAATAAGATTTCAGCTTTATCCGGTCTTCTTTCCCTGAAAAGAGAACCAGCACAACTATCCAGGTAATCTCTGGAAGCATCGGTTAGTCCATTATAAAAGATATCAAGTATTTAATTTTTCTTAAGAGGATGATCAGGCAAAGCATTAAGTAACTTGAGAAGCCTCCCCCAAGATTGTGGGAGACTCTCTTCTTTAATTTGCACAAAGTTGTATATTTCCTTTAAAGCAGCTTGTTTCTTATGAGCAGGGAAATATTTAGCAGACAAGTAATAAATCATATCCTGTGGACTACGCACACAACCAAGATCAAGAGAATTAAACCATATCTTAGCATCACACTTTAATGAGAACGGAAATATTTTAAGGATATAAAAGTAGCGAGATCTCTCATCATTAGTGAACAGGGTGGCTATATCATTTAATTTAGTAAGATGTGCTACAACAGTTTCAGATTCATAACCATGAAAAGGATCAGATTCAACCAAAGTAATTATATTAGGATCAACAGAGAATTCATAATCCTTATCAGCAACACATATAGGTGAATTAGCAAAAGCAGGGTCAGGTCTCATCCTAGCATTTGGAGATTGCTTATTCCATTTAGCTAATAACCTTTTGAGTTCATATATATCTTTGCAGGCTAAAATAGCTAAAGAAGCATCTTGATCAAATAAATAACCCTTAGGAATAACAAGTGATTCTTCATCATCACTTTCATCTTCATAATCATATTCAATATTTTCAATCTCTCTAGCCCTAGCAAGTCGTTCCTCTAGAAAATCACTAAGTGGCATAGTAGTATCAGGCATAGAGGTAGTTTCATCATGAGTATCATGCATAGTAGAAGTAGCATCATCAATAACATGCGACATATCAGAACGAATAGCAGAAGCAGGTGTAGGTGCCGCAAGCTTACTCATAACAGAAGGTGAATCAAGTGCAGAGCTAGATGCAGTTCCTTACCTCCCCTCGTAGTTGAGGGATAGATCTTGGTTTTTGGATCTCTCAAGTTCTTCATAGTGTCCAGCAGATATAAATCCCAAGTGACTCAAAGAATAGAGCTATGCTCCCCGGCAACGACGCCAGAAATTAGTCTTGATAACCCACAAGTATAGGGGATCGCAACAGCTTTCGAGGGTAGAGTATTCAACCCAAATTTATTGATTCGACACAAGGGGAGCCAAAGAATATTCTCAAGTATTAGCAGCTGAGTTGTCAATTCAACCACACCTGGAAACTTAGTATCTGCAGTGGAGTGTTTAGTAGCAAAGTAATATGATAGTGATGGTAACGGTAACGGTAACAAAAGAGTAATGAAAGCAAAGTAATGTTTTTGGTATTTTGTAATGATTGTAACAATAGCAACGGGAAAGTAAATAAGCGTAAACCAGTATATGGAAAGCTCGTAGGCATTGGATCAATGATGGATAATTATGCCAGATGCGGTTCATCATGTAACAGTCATAACATAGGGTGACACGGAACTAGCTCCAATTCATCAATGTAATGTAGGCATGTATTCGAATATAGTCATACGTGCTTATGGAAAAGAACTTGCATGACATATTTTGTCCTACCCTCCCATTGCAGGGGGGTCCTAATGTAAACTAAGGGATATTAAGGCCTCCTTTTAATACATGAACTCCTCAAACTACGGTCATCACCAGTAAGTATCCCGATTATTGTCACTTCGGGGTTAACGGATCATAACACATAATAGGTGACTATAGACTTGCATGATAGGATCAAGAACACTCATATATTGATGAAAACATAATAGGTTCAGAACTGAAATCATGGCACTCGGGCCCTGGTGACAAGCATTAAGCATAGCAAAGTCATAGCAACATCAATCTCAGAACATAGTGGATACTAGGGATCAAACCCTAACAAAACTAACTTAATTACATGGTGAATCTCATCCAACCCATCACCATCCATTAATCCTACGATGGAATTACTCACGCACGGCGGTGAGCATCATGAAATTGGTGATGGAGGATGGTTGATGATGACGACGGCGACGAATCCCCCTCTCTGGAGCCCCGAACGGACTCCAGATCAGCCCTCCCGAGAGGTTTTTAGAGCTTGGCGGTGGCTCCGTATCGTATAACGCGATGATTTCTTCTCTCCTATTTTTTCTCCCCAAAAGCAGTTATATAGAGTTGGAGTTGCAGTCGGGGGGTCTCCAGGGGGGCCACGAGGTAGGGGGCGCACCCTAGGGGGGGCGCCCCCCACCCTCGTGAGAAGGGTGTGGGCCCCCTGGTCTTCATCTTTGGTGAGGATTTTTTATTATTAATTGTAAGATATCCCGTGGAGTTTCAGGTCATTCCGAGAACTTTTGTTTTCTGCACATAAAACAACATCATGGCAATTCTGCTGAAAACAGCGTCAGTCCGGGTTAGTTGAATTCAAATCATACAAGTTAGAGTCCAAAACAAGGGAAAAAGTATTTGGAAAAGTAGATACGTTGGAGACGTATCACAAACCAATCTCAATTGACGGCAAAATGGCCAACCCGCCGTTCCTTGAGAGAGACGAGGAGCAAGAACACACAGACGGGCTCGCACGGAGGCGAAGATATATTCGAGCATGGTTGATCGATATCATCATTACATGTTGGGCTGCCGTTTTCCGCCCTTCTCCGGAATAAATGTGTACTTTATCAGAGATTAAAAAAAATAAGAGTACAGAGGCTCCACCATGTGGTTCTAGTAGTAGTATTACTCGTACTACTAAACCTTGCGCTTGGCTCTTCGCCTCTTCGTGAAGTCGAACAATGATGGTACTCCGCATGCATGTTCGGTACTACAGTGTATGCCTCTGGCAATCTGACACCGAATGAACTGATGCATGTCCACCGCCTGGGCGAGGGTACGTTGCATTAGTCAAAAGGCGTAAGCAAGCTTCACTTGTCCTGCAAGATTCTCCTCGTTCTGCGAGTTGACGGGACACACCAACAAGTAGTGCTAGTCCATACTCCCTCCCTTCCGGTTAATATGGCTTCATGTTTTTTGCGGGTAAATGAGACAGCTTTATTCATATATATAAGCATTCTTAGGACGATCAGCCAAGACGCTGGTCACTAGGAAGCGAGGTACCCCGCAAAAAAGAAGTAGGAAGCATGGTGTTTCATCAAGCCAACTCTCGGCCACATTCAAAGTGCAACAAGCACGGTTCGCACAAAGATGCGCCGCAAGGTTTGTTGACCTGTTTACATGCTGAATAACAAAAAAAGAGGAAATATTACCGAGCGCTCCTATTTGTAACAGGATATGAGCCAGAATTAAGCGAGAATTCTGGCCAATGTTCCATGCAATCAACTTCCATTATCACATGCGAGAACTCTTGAAGAGAACCAAATGTGTTGAAGATTGCTTTATCACATTTTAAAAATATAATAAGAGTGCAAACGCTCCTCCATACGGTTCCTAGTACTACCTCTATAGACTATAGTAGTAGTACTAGTACTAGTAAACTCTGCGCTTGGCTGTTCGCCTCTTCGGGAAGTGCAACAATAATAGTACTACTAGTACTAGTATAGTGTATGCTTCAGGCAATATGACACCGAATTAACTGTTGCACGTCCACCGCCTGAGCGAAGGACAACTTGCATTAGTCAAAAGTTTCTCCTTGTCCTGCGAACCACCGCGCGCAAGCTTCTCCCGTCCTGCAAGCTTCTCCTCGTTCGGCAAATTGACGGGACACAACAAAGTAATGCTAGTCCATACTGCCTCCTCTCCAGTTAATATGGCTTAATTTCAAACGAGATAAATACACCGTCTGTCACTGTATATTTGTAAAAATACGGTCAGTGGACTTCATAATACACTCATTGTGCTCAATATATACATTTTCCGGTGTTTATATGGTCACTAGCTCACCCTGGCTAAGTATGTGTGTGCATGCACACGTAGGTTGAGCACTTGAGCGTGACCGTGTGTGTTCCGTCGTGTGCTCGGACATGCATGCATTAGGGCGTCGCGCGCATTTTTGCGTCCATGTGTACGTGTGACTGTTGCATACACATAGGGGGAGTACGTGTAGGGGCCAATAAAGGAGCAGTCAAATCACACAGTAAGTTAGTCAGAAGAAGCAACCATTATTTCACTCTTCAATGACACGTACACAATATAAAATGGTTGATATGGAGAGAAAAAGAAAACCACTATATATACACTAGTAGGAGCCTAAGCTACAAGCATGCTTGCTTGGGTTGCTCTCTTCACAAGCATAGAACAACGGTGGCCACACCGCTGGTCACATATCTGGCCTGATCCCGCAGCTGGGGGAAGGGAACGATGTTGTGCGTAGACGCGGTCGACATCGGCGAGGGAGGAAATCCAGAGTCGGTGCGTCTCAATCGGGGGTCACCGCGGTATGGGCCGATGCCGCGTCCCAACCGCCCTTCTAGCTACAGCCCGACATCCGTTTCAAAAATATTAGTGCATGTCAACAAAAAATATGTCCCGTTTCAAAAAAAACATATAAGCTGTTACTTCTTACCCAAAGGATCTTTATATCCAACAGACACAAAATAACCATTCGACTATTCGAAATTACTTTCATTGCTGATCTGATGTCGAGGTAATTTTTGCATCGCCACCAAAATCCACCATCTCTTAAGCTAAAGTAGACCGAACTAACCCCTATATTAGCATATTACTAAGATAAATAGAAGGTACTGTAGAATCATTTAGGACATGAGCTTGTCAATCTGAATGTGGAGGGACACCAGCTTAGCCCCGGCCAGCAGCTTGGGAGGAACTGTGAAGAAGGTCAGCTCCTGCACGGCGACGTCTCCGGGATCCCTGCTGCTTGTCACCTCCATTTCCACCTTGACGGCGTCGGTCCTGCCTTTGGGCTCCCCCAGCGGGCCTTTCGTCCACAGCTTGGCCACATAGTGCGGCAGTGGGGATGCCCCCCTCTGATGCAGACGACCGGCACGGCGATAGGCGCACCGATGTCGAGCATGCCGCTGACCAAGAAAAATGCGCGACTTTCCTCCTCCGCGAACAGCAAGAGCCGTGGCTCCGACAGTGGCACTTGCAGCTGGAGTGCCTTGCCGTACTGGATCATGTGCACGGGCATGGGATGCACAGTGCTGATGTGGTGGGAGAGCACCGGCGGCGGGCCTTTGTAGCCGCAGACGGGCATGGGGCATTTGCAGGGCGCGAGCGGACACATGCTCTGGTGATCGGCGAGCTTGTGGTAAGTGACATAAAGCCCACAGCCTTCGTGCGGGCACTCCACCCTCACCGAGGAGTGGACGGCGTCCACCGCCGTGTTCCGCATGTCGAAGCCACCGCCGCACTCGCACTTCTGGCACTGCCGCTGGTTCCCGGGGCGCTCGACGCGGCAGTCCGTGCAAGTTAGGTTCCCTCCCTTGCACTGCACAAATCAATCGAACAACACATCAATCAAGAAACCTGCACCTTGCTCGATCAGCCGAACGGGCGAGGTGTATTCGAACCTCATACACTAGAGGCTTCAAGGGGCGGAGTCACAAGGGGCAGTGGAGCAAGGTGAGGTCCATCGAGACCATAGAGAGCTCCAGCATCGGGTCATGTTCCGTCTGCATGATCTCGCCCTCCTCGTGCACAACCATCTCTCACTTTATTAGGGCTGGCGCATTACAAAGCTTTACCGTCACATATTCATACTACTTCAAGGTGCATTAAGGGCCTGTTTGGTTCCAAAGAAGTCACCAACTTATAAGTCGAAAAGTGAAAAAAAAGTGACTTATTTTGCCAAATGGACCCAACTTATAAGTCATAAGTTGCTCCACCCCAACTTAAAACTTATAAGTCACCCCCTTTTGCGTGGGTCCCATCACCTTTACATTAAAAAATAAGGTGAGTAGGTGTGGTCAGATGACTTATAAGTCAGATGACAACCAAACAGGCGTGACTTATAAGTCACTGGTTTTCAGTCACCTGACTTATAAGTTAGGTGACTTATTGGAACCAAACAGGCCCTAAGTCAGGTGACTTAGTGGAACCAAACAGGCCCTAAATCAACACATGCAAGTATCAAAAGGAGAGTCACGGCATGCATGCATTGTAATTAATGCATCAGTAAACGCAAATTATTGAAATATATCGAGTGTAGTGCTTTGATGTGTTGCGTCAACTCATAAAAGATTGAGAAGTTTGATTACTACAACGCCCTCTCGCCTTAACCGCAGCTGTCTTTGGCTACATGACAGCTGGGCCACCGACCTGTTGGGCCCACCTGTCATGCACGCAAAGGCAGGAGCAGTAAGTCAATGAAGTTGCGTCCCTCCCTCGCCCATGAGCGTGGTGGCTGGCAGGACTAGGAGAAGCTTTCGTTCGCTGCACGCTCTCCCTCCCGTACGTGGTGGACATGCAGCAGTTCAATCGGTGTCAGATGGACAGAAGCATACTGTAGTACTCCTCCACTGCAGTAGTACTCCATCAATTGTTCGACTTCCTGAAGAGGCGAAGAGTCAAGCGCAGCCCGGACGCTCGTGTGGTAGTTTCATGTCTAGAGTAGTCTAGGATAGCGTGTACCGTGCCGGTAAGCATAAGGGCCTGTCTGGTTCCATATAAGTCGAAAAGTGAAAAAAGTGACTTATTTTGCCAAACAGACCCAACTTAGAAGTCACCCCAACTTATAAGTCACCCCCTTTTGCGTGGGTCCCATCACCTTTACATAAAAAAACAAGGTGAGAAGGTGTGGTCAGGTGACTTATAAATCATATGACAACCAAACAGGCGTGACTTATAAGTCACTGGTTTTAAGTCACTTGACTTATAAGTCAGGTGACTTATTGGAACCAAACATGCCCTAAAATCGTTGGGGTCGGCTCCATGCTATATTTTTTGGTTAAAATAATCTTCTGGCCCTACCTGTCATCCTGGTGATTCTAGTTTGCACACTCATCTAGTCAAGACATGAATATATAGTTTAATTTGTGGTGGGGTAAATGTTAGAGGTTGCAGCAAATGGAGTATTGTACACTACGGGTCTTTCAGCCAAGTTTAGAGGTAACCATGTGGGGCCAGTGCTATGATGTGTCGCGTCAACTCATACAATGAGGAGAAGCTTGATTTTACTACTACTACACGCCTTCTCCCTCGCCCATGCGCCCGGTGGCTCACAGATGAGGACAGGCTTTTGCTTATCCCTCCCGCTCACGGTGGACGAACATGCATCAATGGATTTGAACATGCAGCAGTGGATTCGATATTGTAGAAGCAGTAGTAGTAACATCATTGTTCGTCTTCTCGAAGAGGCAAAGAGCCAAGTGCAACCCGAACGCGTGGCAGTTGCGAACCTTGGAGCACGCATATAGCCAGGCTCTTGCATGAGACAAAATTGCTATGTGAGCCCACTATTGTAGTACTACTTGCTAGTATAGCCCTGTAAACCAGAAAGGAGTATTTGCCTTTCTAGAGATTTCAACAAGTGACTAGACTGCACCGAGACGGAGTACATATGGAGCAAAATGAGTGAATCTACACCGTAAATAAATACTACATAGTTCTCTTGTTTTCCTCTCGGCGTTGGTCGCCGTGCACAATATTTAGTATACTAGTACTATCATCTTGAAAATTTATGAAGTCACCATAGGCACCTCGTCGTCGACGGGAACGTCTCCTGACACGCGATAGACGCGAGCGGTAGTCGCCTTGCCTCCATAGGTGCTTGAATGCCAAGGAGGGAGAGGGTAGAGGTTCCCGAGACATTGAACGGTCAATGATGCATCCTCAAATTACTCTACATGCAGAGGAAATTAATTGGAGAAGCAGAATAGAGCCAGCACGATGTGAATGCAACAGAGTTTGGATTCTCGTATAAAGGCGCCCCACCACTCCAATCCATTTACTCCTTAGTCTCTGTGCAACACTACTCACTCCAATCCAAGACCAAGTGACTAGGAGCTAGAAGCACCTACGGAGGCGACAGTTGCGAGCGGCAGTCGGCTGTGCCAAATCATCCAAGGCGCCGGCCTGCGGCCCCGCACCGCGCAGCGTTTCCAGATGGTGCTGGCGACCGCTAGTGTCGTAGCCCTCGCCAACGCCGGCTTCGCCTCTCGCATGGACGACATGATGGTCAACTCCATCCGCAAGTTCGCCGCCGTCAAGAAGCGTGTAGCGAAAGCTCCTACTAGTCCTGCCAGCCACCACGCTCATGCATGAGGGAGGGACCCAGCTTCATTGACTTACTGCTCCTGCCTTTGCGTCTATGACAGGTGGGCCCAATAGGTGGTTGGCCCACCTGTCATGCAGCCAAAGGCAGGTGTAGTTAAGGCACCGGATCTCAGTCCGCGAGGGAGAGGGTGTTGTAGTAATCAAACTTGTCGGTCTTGTATGAGTTGACGCGACACATCAAAGCACTGCACTCGATATAAGTCTTTTTACACATTTCAAATGGACTACTACATATGGATGTATGTAGACATATTTTGCTTCGTATGTAGTCACTTGTTGCAATCTCTAAAAAGACTTATATTTGGAAACGGAGGGAGTACAACGCATGCATGCATGCCGTGACTTCCCTTTTGATACTTGCATGTGTTGATTTGATGCACCTTGCCAAATTTTAACTATAAATTTAACTAACCAAATTTTCATGCATGTCACAAAAAATTAGGGCTGTTTGGATTGTGACTATGTTTGTCTTATGTTGCCACATTATTGTTGGGTTTCATAGTAATTTCAAAAAATTTCCTACGCACACGCAAGATCATGTGATGCATAGCAACAAGAGGGGAGAGTGCTGTCTACGTACCCACGCAGACCGACTGCGGAAGCGATGACACAACGTAGAGGAAGTAGTCGTACGTCTTCACGATCCAACCGATTAAGCACCGAAACTACGGCACCTCCGAGTTCGAGCACACGTTCAGCTCGATAACGATCCCCGGACTCTGATCCAGCAAAGTGTCGATGAAGAGTTCTGTCAGCACGACGGCGTGGTGACGATCTTGATGTACTACAGCAGCAGGGCTTTGCCTAAACTCCGCTACAGTATTATTGAGGACTATGGTGGCTGGGGGCACCGCACACGGCTAAGGAATAGATCACGTGGATCAACTTGTGTTTCTTGATCTATCTTTGGTGCTAGCCCTGCCCCTCTATTTATATCTTGAGCCCTGGGGTCGAAACTTGGAGTTAAAGCCTTCGCAAAGTCGGTTTCACTCGATAGGCAAGAGTCCTTCTCGGACTCCAGGGCCAGACGCCAGGGATCCCGGCGTCTGGACCCAGACGCCAGGGACCCTGGCGTCTGGCCCCTGGACTCCGCAAAACTTCCTTTTGCGCTTTTCAAAAACCTTGTGGGCTTTCCCCTTTGGCCCAAATAAAGTGTTCTCGTACCCAAACATTTCGGGAAACATCCGGAACCCCTTCCGGTGATTTCCGGAACCCTTCCAGTGACCAAACACTATTATCATATATATCAAACTTTATCTCCGGACCATTCCGGAGTTCCTCGTCATGTCCGTGATCTCATCTCGGGACTCCGAACAACCTTCGGTATATCGAAATGCATAAACTCATAATATAACTGTCATCGTAACCTTAAGCGTGCGGACCCTAAGGGTTCGAGAACAATGTAGACATGACCGAGACATGTCTCCGGTCAATAACCAATAGCGGGACCTGGATGCCCATATTGGCTCCTACATATTCTACGAAGATCTTTATCGGTCAGACCGCATAACAACATACGTTGTTCCCTTTGTCATCGGTATGTTACTTGCCCAAGATTCGATCATCGGTATCCAATACCTAGTTCAATCTCGTTACCGGCAAGTCTCTTTACTTGTTTCTTATGAGCAGGGAAATATTTAGCAGAGAAGTAATAAATCATATCCTGGGGACTACACACACAACCAGGATCAAGAGAATTAAACCATATCTTAGCATCACCCTTTAATGAGAACGGAAATATTTTAAGGATATAAAAGTAGCGAGTTCTCTCATCATTAGTGAACACGGTGGCTATATCATTTAATTTAGTAAGATGTGCCACAACAGTTTCAGATTCATAGCCATAAAAAGGATCAGATTCAACCAAAGTAATTATATCAGGATCAACAGAGAATTCATAATCCTTATCAGTAACACAGATAGGTGATGTAGCAAAGGCAGGGTCAGGTTTCATTCTAGCATTAAGGGATTGATGTTTCCATTTAGCTAGTAACCTATTTAAATAGCTCTAGGAGATTCTTCATCCAGAACATAACCCTCAGGAACAATAGGCAATTCATATTTATTATGGGGAGAGTCTTCATCATCACTTTCATCAATATTATCAGTTTCAATAATTTCATTCTCTCTAATCCTAGCAACTTGTTCATCAAGAAATTCACCAAGTGGCATAGTAGTATCAAGCATAGAAGCAGTTTCATCATAAGTATCATGCATAGTTGAAGTGGCATCATCAATAACATGCGACATATCAGAATCAATAGCAGAAGCAGGTTTAGGTGTCGCAAGCTTACTCAAAACAGAAGGTGAATCAAGTGCAGAGCTAGATGGCAGTTCCTTACCTCCCCTCGTAGTTGAGGGATAAATCTTGGTTTTTGGATCTCTCAAGTTCTTCATAATGATAAGCAGATATAAATCCCAAGTGACTCAAAGAATAGAGCTATGCTCCCCGGCAAAGGCGCCAGAAAATAGTCTTGATAACCCACAAGTATAGGGGATCGCAACAGTTTTCGAGGGTAGAGTATTCAACCCAAATTTATTGATTCGACACAAGGGGAGCCAAAGAATATTCTCAAGTATTAGCAGCTGAGTTGTCAATTCAACCACACCTGGAAACTTAATATCTGCAGCAAAGTAATATGATAGTAGTGGTAATGGTAGCAAAAGGTAATGATAGCAAAAGTAATGTTTTTGGTATTTTGTAGTGATTGTAACAATAGCAACGGAAAAGTAAATAAGCGAAGAACAATATATGGAAATCTCGTAGGCAATGGGTCGGTGATATAGAATTATGCCGGATGCGGTTCATCATGTAACAGTCATAACCTAGGGTGACACAGAACTAGCTCCAGTTCATCAATGTAATGTAGGCATGTATTCCGAATATAGTCATACATGCTTATGCAAAAGAACTTGCATGCCATCTTTTGTCCTACCCTCCTGTGGCAGCGTGGTCCTAGTGGAAACTAAGGGATATTAAGGCCTCCTTTTAATAGAGTACCGGACCAAAGTATTAACACATAGTGAATACATGAACTCCTCAAACTATGGTCATCACCGGGAGTGGTCCCGATTATTGTCACTTCGGGGTTGCCGGATCATAACACATGGTAGGTGACTATAGACTTGCAAGATAGGATCAAGAAATCACATATATTCATGAAAACTTTATAGGTTCAGATCTGAAATCATGGCACTTGGACCCTAGTGACAAGCATTAAGCATAGCAAAGTCATAGCAACATCAGTCTTAGAACATAGTGGATACTAGGGATCAAACCCTAACAAAACTAACTCGATTACATGATAAATCTCATCCAACCCATCACCGTCCAACAAGGCTACGATGGAATTACTCACGCACGGCGGTGAGCATCATGAAATTGGTGATGGAGGATGGTTGATGATGATGATGGCGACGGATTCCCTCTCCGGAGCCCCGAACGGACTCCAGATCAGCCCTCCCGAGAGGTTTTAGGGCTTGGCGGCGTCTCCGTATCGTAAAACGCGATGAATCCTTCTCCTTTATTTTTTTCCCCGAAAGCAAATATATAGAGTTGGAGTTGAGGTCGGAGGAGCTCCAGGGGGCCCATGAGGTAGGGGGCGCGCTCGGGGGGGCAGGCGCGCCCACACCCTCGTGGCTAGGGTGTGGGCCCCCTGATCTTCATCTTTTGCAAGGATTTTTTATTATTTCCAAAAAGACGTTCTGTGAAGTTTCAGGTCATTCCGAGAACTTTGTTTCTGCACATAAATAATACCATGGCAATTCTGCTGAAAACAGCGTCTGTCCGGGTTAGTTCCATTCAAATAATGCAATTTAGAGTCCAATACAAGGGCAAAAGTGTTTGGAAAAGTAGATACGACGGAGACTTATCACTACCTCACACAGGTTGGTACTGGTCTTTATCCTGATTATTGTGCTTGCCATATGTATTGGTAATTTAGTATTGTGGTACTGTTCGCCGATTTCATAAAGGAGTAACTTGGAGCATGAACTCACAGGCAAATCATTACGTCGGGTGATTTCAGTAGAACTGCACAAAAAGATCAGATGGACAAGTACTTATGCTGTTGCTATGTATTCCAAAGTTCACTCTGACAAGCATCGATGTTGACAAGAAGAAGTGCCTATATTCATTCGAGTATCAATCGGCGTCAACCAATTGTCAAACTCCAAGTATAAGGAGAGTGAACGCCAAAAATATTTCTTGGCGCATAGCCCAGAAAAACGCAGTCCAGTCTTTGGTCCCAACTTGTGCCTTTTGGTTATCTGCACATATGGTAGCGAACTGTATGGCATGGAGTCTAAAGATTCCAGACAAGTTGGTTGACACGTATATTCATCTGGCACTTAATCAGTCTGCACGCCAAGGATGCTCCATTTTAGTTGAACTGCACAAAAAATTTAGGTGGTTCATCTTCTCAACCGCCTCCTTTCTCGTCTGCAATGTAGAATTTTGGCGAGATACAGGACCAAGATGAGCCAATAAACTAGTTGGATGAATGTAGTGGCCAAGTTGCTCAAACCTCCCTCGGCACGAGGCCACTATTTGAGGATAAACCTACAAGCAAAGTTCAGATTGTCTGTGTTGCCTCTTATGTACTCGAAAGTTTACTCGTAGAAGCATTAATTTTAGCAAGAAGTACCTCCGACTGAACACCATTTACCAGTCTGCAATGTAGAATTTTGGAGAGCTACAGGACCAAGATGAGCCAGTAAACTAGTTGGATGAAAGTAGTGGCCAAGTTGCTCAAACCTCCCTCATCACGAGGCCACTATTTAAGGATAAACCTACAAGCAAAGTTCAGATTGTCTGTGCTGCCTCTTATGTACTCGAAAGTTTACTCGTACAAGCATTAATTTTAGCAAGAAGTACCTCCGACTGAACACCATTTACAAGTCTGTACCCTAGGTAATTATAGTTCGTCCATGGATCATATTGGCTATGATCTCAATCATTTGGATGCATAAACATACTGAACATGTGTATATCTGAATCTTTTTGTGAATTATCGATGAATATTTTTGTGTGATCTATCAATCATTTGGATCCATAGACATGCTAAACTTGTGTATATATGAATCTTTTGAGTTGTTGATAGTGAATGTTGGCTATGAATATGAACGTGTCCTGTGAACCTGAGTTTGATACGAATGCTTACCTTTTCTGTTGTGCTTGTGTGTGATCTTGTTAGTATGCCTACTGTGGGGTATGTGATGTGTGGGTGTCAATGGCACACCTTCTTCCCGAGAAGAATTGCACTTGCTTTGTTAGGGTAGCAACGGCCCATCAGCTCTTTTTAATCTTTTTGCTCTGTCTTACCCCTCCCCCGCTCAACCCCTGTCGTAATGTTTTCGGCCTCAAAACAAACATAGTATTGCGTTGTTTTGGGGGCTTGATGAAAAATCGAGTGCTGGTTTCTGTAGGTTGGCCCGCCCAGCAAATGGGCTACTGGTCCACTACGGACTGTGAGGCTAAAAATACAAGTTGTATGGTGCAGAGGCAAGTAAAAAAACGCCATCGAGATCCATCCACTGGAAAAAAATCTCTCCTGATGTGCTTCTTTAGTCGTGCCACCGGCACCCTCTATAATCTAGTTCGCTCGGGGATCTGGTATCATTTTTTCCAGAGGGCGAACAAGTATCAGCTAGGCCTAGGTTTTGTATTTTAACATGTGTAGTCCACAACATACGGGTGACAGTGGTTTCAACTTATTTTTTGAGGTCCATACCTGCCTATGGGTTTTTTCTTAAAGATCGGTAGCCCAATGTATTTTTTAATCACATTATATATATATTTATATTATTACTATTATCATATATTTTATAGAGACTTATCTATACATTATGAAAACATCCCACGTGTTATTAACTTATAAAAGTAAATGTTTAACAGAAGTTGGCAAGGAAAATCCTGGTTGTTTTTTACTCACAGCAAGGAAAATCCTTGTGATTGCGTACAAAATCTTGCGAAGATTTAAAGGAACAATGTAATAATAACGCGCTCATTTTTATTTTGAGCAATAACTCGCTAATTTGTTAATTATGTATATAAAAAATGTGTCTCTCTGGTTTATTTTTTATATTAATTGCTCCTTCTAACATAACATTATATATATAACGAGCCCAGCTAATTCGTGTATTTGAAGGAAGTGGAAATGGGCTGGGATTTCTTAGATAATATAAATGGGCCGCTTTGACGTGAAATTATCTGTTCACCCAGCCCAGCAAATGGACTGTACATTCTAGAAAACATGGGTTAAATATATGCCACATTTTTACAGGCTGACATGTGGGCCAATAGGTCGAAGCCTACGCAGGGCGTTGTCAACTTGGTCGGCATGCACCTTCAATCTCTCGTCTTCTTCCTCCAGCGTCACCGGGACCGCCTGGTTCGGCCTCCGGCGGCTAGCGGCTCTGCTTAGCACGCATCGGTGCGAAGCACTACCCTACTGCCGGCCAGGCCATCCCTCCACCCCTCCACACCTCCTGTTATTCTCCACCGACTGCAGCCCCACGCCGCACCAGAACCAGTTATAACCCTTCTCCTCTACTCAATCTGTGACTCCACTGCCGCGTCTTCCCATCTCCGAGTCATTCCCGTCCGGGGCCTCGCCGTCGTCCACCGCCTCGCTGTGCTCGATGTGGCGTGGTCAACAAACGAGTCATCGGAAGAGGACTGTAAGTGGAGAGCCTGACGGCTAGGACCCACGAGGTCCATGGTCGCACGCAAGGAAAGTTCCTCCTTATTAAGCTGAAAAAAATGTTTCCTCCACCTAACAGCTGGGACCCACCGGCTGTATCTTCACACGGAAGGAAGTGCCTCCTTGTTATGCGAAAAAAATTATTCCTCCCATTGAAAGCTGGGACCCGTCAGATTTGGTGGCTGACTTGTGGGCCTGCTAAGTGGACGTGTACGCAGGGCTTTGTCAACTTAATCAACAAATGATTCTAGCAGCTGGATTGTTGGATGTTAATCCAACAGCCGCGCTCCTTCTTCAACCTCTGTTCTTTCTCCTGTCTCCCGTGGGCGGCTCCGCGGCTGTGCTGCCGCGCACCCGAACCAGTCAAGTTTCCCACTCCTCTCCATATGTGACTCAACTGCCTCGTCTTCCCCATCTCCAGGTCGTTCTAGTCTGGGGTCTCGCCGTCGTCCACCGGCCTTTGGTGCGCTCGGCACGGTGTGGTCAACATGGTCAACAACCAAGAGTCATCGGAACATGATTGTACGTGAGAGGCTGATAGTGGGGACGCACCACGCCCATGGACGCATGCATGCAATGGAACGCAGCGTGATCAACATGATCAACAACCGAGAGTCATCGGAACATGACAGTACGTGAGAGGCTAATAGTGGCAACGCGACTATACGATGTCCATCCAACGGCTGTAGTGCTTCTTCAACCTCTGGTCTTCTTGCTCCAGCCGCCCAAAGCAGCGTCGGTCGTGCTGCATGCTCCTGCCTCCCATGGCCGGTTGTGCTGCCGCGGAGACCTCACCGCCCCCTACTATTCCCACCGCTGGCCAGGCCCTGCAGCGACGGCAGCCTCACACCGCAGCTGAACCAGTGAACCCTCGTACTCCTCTCCGCGCGGGCTTCCACTGCCGCGTCTTCCCCGGCTCCGTGTCGTCCCCTTCCTAGGCCTCGCCGTCGTCCACTGCCCTGGTGCTCTCGGCGCGGCATGGTCAACATGGTCAAGGAACGACTTCCATCGGAAGAGTACTGTACGTGGAGAGGCTGACAGCTGGATCCATGGCCGCAGCAAAGATGTGCCTCCTTATTACGCGCAAAATAATTATTCCTCCACCTAACAGCAGGGACCCACCGGACGGGCCACCGTATTTCGTGAAAAAAACGTTTCCCCCTGACTGCTGGGACCCACCAGCCACATCTTCGCATGCAAGGAAGGGCGTCCGGGCAAAAAAAATGATTTGCCCCCTGACTGCTGGGACCCACCAGCTACATCTTCGCACGCAAGGAAGTGCCTGACAGTCGGGACCCACCTAGTCAAAGCGTATGTAGCGTTGTCATTCTGGTCGCGAACATTCTGGTAGATGTAGAGGCGCGCACATGTCGTAGTAGAGGTGCGCACGTAGCATGTACACGTACGTCCAGTGGCCAGGGTGCAAGAAAGTAAATACGGCCACGTACGTACATACGGGCGGGGTCTCGAACGCCTACTCACGCGTATGTACGGCCAAGGCTCGTGTACATGGCTGGGTCGGAACGAAGAATCAGTGTCGTCGTCGTGTTCATGGGGAGCCAACCGGCTGGGTCGGAATGGAATGCATCGTCGTGTTCATCAGGAGGGCTTGGACGGAACAGCCGATGGAAACGAGGCATGGCGTACCGCAGAACGGAGGAAACGGCCTTGTGTTCGACCGGCCACGTTAGAAACGGGATCCTGTTCATCGGGAGGGGTCTGGCGTACCGCAAAACGGAGGAAAGAGACCTCCTACGATCGAAATGGGGTCCTGTTGATCGGGAGGGGTGTGGCGTACCACAAAACGGAGGAAACGGACTTGTGTTGGAGTGCTACGGTCGAAACGGGGGTCTTTTTCATCAGGAGGGGTGTGGCGTACCACAAAATGGGACTCCACGGGATACTATTCATCTCCACCGTCCACCCCCTTCAGCCTCCACGGGCTACTGTTCATCTAGCGTTCACCTCCTCCAGCCTCCACCTGCGACTGTTCATCCACGGGCTCCTATTCATCCAGCCTCCACCGCGCGCTACTCCACCGGCTACTGTTCAACCAGCCCTCTCCATGGGCTCCTGTTCAACCACCCCTCCATGGGCTACTGTTCGTCCTGCCAAGGTTGTCAGAATCGCGATTCTGTTATACGATTCCACGACTTTACGATCCAAACTAATCTCTTTGATTCTACGATTTTAGTTCATAGAATCTACGTTTTTACGATCCTGATGGTGAAGATTCTGCGATTTGTGATCCTACCATCAAAGCTCCGATCCGATTCAAAATCGCGATTCTGACAACCTTGCATCCTGCCCTCCACCGTCTAATGTTCATCCTGCCCTCCACGGGGTCCTGTTCATCCAGCCCCAACCGGCTCGATTGATTGGGGTACTGTTCATCCAGAGGCAACACTACGGGGTCCTGTTCATCCAGCCCCACTGGGAACTGTTCATCCACACCCCCCCCGGCAACGCTCACTATTCATCCAGAGGCAGCATCGATCGGCTTCAGTTAGCAGCAGTAGCGAAGGAATCGCTCGATCGGGTTCAGTTAACAGACATTGATCGATCGCTCGGGTTCAGTAACGCGTAGCCTGCAGTGCAATCGCTCGGGTTCAGTTAGAGCTCAACGCCTCGCTCGGGTTCAGTTAGATCCCAACACCTCGCACACACGAGCGTACGTACGAGAGAAACGCGCATCGCTCGGCCCCGACCACCCACCGTAACCGGGGACTCCCCGATATTTTCTGCGCCCTGGCTTCTACCACGGTTTTTTCTGTCATGGACGGCCCAAAGAATGTCATGCAGCTGCGTCTCCGTCCCGCCCAGGACGAAAAGCCCATTTTATGTGATGATTTTTGGTCATAGAAGTAGGACCCAACCACATCTATGATGATACCGCGTTTTGTCACAATTATCGTCATAGATGTGTCATAGGTATGACAGAAAAAAAATTCGTTCGGCCCAAAATGTCACAGATGTGTCTTTTTGTAGTGAACCCCCTTCTTCATGGTGTATGGTGCTGAAGCTGTGCTACCGAGTGATTTCCTGCACAATGCCCCCTCGAGTGGAACTCTTTTCGAAGCTGAAGCACAACAGCCACGCCAAGACACAGTTGATCTCCTAGAGGAGGAACGAGAGATGGCTCTGTTGGAAATATGCCCTAGAGGCAATAATAAAAGCATTATTATTATATTTCTTTGTTCATGATAATTGTCTTTATTCATGCTATAACTGTATTATCCGGAAATCGTAATACACGTGTGAATACATAGACCATAATATGTCCTTAGTAAGCCTCTAGTTGACTAGCTCGTTGATCAACAGATAGTCATGATTTCCTGGCTATGGACATTGGATGTCATTGATAACGGGATCACATCATTAGGAGAATGATGTGATGGACAAGACCCAATCCTAAGCATAGTACAAAGATCGTGTAGTTCATTTGCTAGAGCTTTTCCAATGTCAAGTATCTTTTCCTTTGACCATGAGATCGTGTAACTCCCGGATACCGTAGGAGTGCTTTGGGTGTATCAAACGTCACAACGTAACTGGGTGACTATAAAGGTGCATTACAGGTATCTCCGAAAGTGTCTGTTGGGTTGACACGGATCGAGACTGGGATTTGTCACTCTGGATAACGGAGAGGTATCACTGGGCCCACTCGGTAATGCATCATCATTATGAGCTCAAGGTGACCAAGTGGTTGATCATGGGATCATGCATTACGGTACGAGTAAAGTGACTTGCCGGTAACGAGATTGAACAAGGTATTGGGATACCGACGATCGAGTCTCGGGCAAGTAACATACCGATTGACAAAGGGAATTGTATACGGGGTTGATTAATCCTCGACATCGTGGTTCATCCGATGAGATCATCGTGGAGCATGTGGGAGCCATCATGGGTATCCAGATCCCGCTGTTGGTTATTGACCGGAGAGTCGTCTCGGTCATGTCTGCTTGTCTCCCGAACCCGTAGGGTCTACACACTTAAGGTTCGGTGACGCTAGGGTTATGAAGATATGAATATGCAGTAACCCGAATGTTGTTCGGAGTCCCGGATGAGATCCCGGACGTCACAAGGAGTTCCGGAATGGTCCGGAGGTAAAGAATTATATATCGGAAGTGCTGTTTCGGCCATCGGGACAAGTTTCGGGGTTATCGGTATTGTACCGGGACCACCGGAGGGGTCCCGTGGGCCCATCGGGTGGGGCCACCTGTCCCGGGGGGCCACATGGGCTGTAGGGGGTGCGCCTTGGCCATCATGGGCCAAGGGCACCAGCCCTACTAGGCCCATGCGCCTAGGGTTTCCACCACGGAAGAGTCCAAGTGGTGGAAGGCACCCCGAGGTGCCTTGGGGGGGAGGGAAACCCTCCCCTGGCCGCCGCACCAAGGAGATTAGATCTCCTGGGCTGGCGCACCACCCCCCCTTGGCCCTCCTATATATAGTGGGGGAGAGGAGGGATTTCATACCTCAGCCTTTGGTGCTTCCTCTCTCCCCGTTACATCTCTCTCTCTCGTAGTATAGGCGAAGCCCTGCTACTGTGACGCCCTGCATCCACCACCATGCCGTCGTGCTGCTGGATCTTCATCAACCTCTCTTCCCCCCTTGCTGGATCAAGAAAGGAGGAGACGTCATCCGTTCCGTACGTGTGTTGAACGCGGAGGCACCGTCCGTTCGGTGCTTGATCATCGGTGATTTGAATCACGTCGTGTTCGACTACATCATCCCCGTTCTTTGAACGCTTCCGCTCGCGATCTACAAGGTACGTAGATGCATCTAATCACTCGTTGCTAGATGAACTCCTAGATGGATCTTGGTGAAACGAGTAGGAAAATTTTTGTTTTCTGCAACGTTACCCAACAGTGGCATCATGAGCTAGGTCTATGCGTAGTTCTCTTGCACGAGTAGAACACAAAGTAGTTGTGGGCGTTGATTTTGTTCAATATGCTTGCCGTTACTAGTCTTATCTTGATTCGGCGGCATCGTGGGATGAAGCGGCCCGGACCGACCTTACACGTACTCTTACGTGAGACAGGTTCCACCGACTGACATGCACTAGTTGCATAAGGTGGCCAGCGGGTGTCTGTCTCTCCTACTTTAGTCGGATCGGATTCGATGAAAAGGGTCCTTATGAAGGGTCAATAGCAATTGGCATATCACGTTGTGGTCTTTGCGTAGGTAAGAAACGTTCTTGCTAGAAACCCATAGCAGCCACGTAAAACATGCAAACAACAATTAGAGGATGTCTAACTTGTTTTTGCAGGGTATGCTATGTGATGTGATATGGCCAAAAGGATGTGATGAATGATATATGTGATGTATGAGATTGATCATGTTCTTGTACAAGGAATCACGACTGACATGTCGATGAGTATGACGATCTACAAGGATGATCATGGAGCCCCAAGATGGAGATCAAAGGAGCTATGTGATATTGGCCATATCATGTCACTATTATTATTTGATTACATGTGATGTTTATCATGTTTTGCATCTTGTTTACTTAAAACAACGGTAGTAAATAAGATGATCCCTTACAACAATTTCAAGAAGTGTTCTCCCCTAACTGTGCACCGTTGCTACAGTTCGTCGCTTCGAAGCACCACGTGTTAATCGGGTGTGATAGATCCTTTCGTTCACATACAACGGGTGTAAGAAGTTTTACACATGCAAAAACACTTAGGGTTAACTTGACGAGCCTAGCATGTGAAGACATGGCCTCGGAACACAGAGACCGAAAGGTCGAACACGAGTCGTATGGAAGATACGATCAACATGGAGATGTTCACCGACGATGACTAGTCCGTCTCCGTGTTAATCGGACACGGCTTAGTTGACTTGGATCGTGTAACACTTAGATGACTAGAGGGATGTCTAATCTGAGTGGGAGTTCATTAATAATTTGATTAGATGAACTTAATTATCATGAACTTAGTCTAAAATCTTTACAATATGTCCTGTAGATCAAATGGCCAACGTTGTATTCAATTTCAACGCGTTCCTAGAGAAAACCAAGCTGAAAGACGATGGCAGCAACTATACGGACTGGGTCCGGAACCTGAGGATCATCCTCATAGCTGCCAAGAAAGATTATGTCCTACAAGCACCGCTAGGTGATCCACCCGTCCCACAGAACCAAGACGCTATGAACGCTTGGCAGACACGTACTGATGACTACTCCCTCGTTCAGTGCAGCATGCTTTACATCTTAGAGCCGGGGCTCCAAAAGCGTTTTGAGAGACATGGAGCATATGAGATGTTCGAAGAGCTAAAAATGGTTTTTCAAGCTCATGCCCGGATCGAGAGATATGAAGTCTCCGATAAGTTCTTCAGCTGTAAGATGGAGGAAAATAGTTCTGTCAGTGAGCACATACTCACTATGTCTGGGTTACATAACCGCTTGACTCAGCTGGGAGTTAATCTCCCGGATGACGCGGTCATTGACAGAATCCTCCAGTCGCTTCCACCAAGCTACAAGAGCTTTGTGATGAACTTCAATATGCAGGGGATGGTAAAGACCATTCCTGAAGTATTTGCTATGCTGAAATCAGCAGAGGTAGAAGTCAAGAAGGAACATCAAGTGTTGATGATGAATAAAACCACTAAGTTCAAGAAGGGCAAGGGTAAAAAGAACTTCAAGAAGGACAGCAAGGAAGTTTCTGCGCCCGGCAAGCAGGCTGTCGGGAAGAAGTCAAAGAATGGACCCAAGCCTGAGACAGAGTGCTTTTATTGCAAAGGGAAGGGTCACTGGAAGCGGAACTGCCCTAAATACTTAGCGGATAAGAAGGCCGGCAACACCAAAGGTATATTTGATATACATGTGATTGATGTGTACCTTACCAGTACTCGTAGTAACTCCTGGGTATTTGATACCGATGCCGTTACTCATATTTGTAACTCACCACAGGAGCTGCGGAATAAACGGAAACTGGAGAAGGACGAGGTGACGATGCGCGTCGGGAATGGTTCCAAGGTCGATGTGATCGCCGTCGGCACGCTACCTCTACATTTACCTACGGGATTAGTTATAAACCTCAATAATTGTTATTTAGTGCCATGTCTGAGCATGAACATTGTATCAGGATCTCGTTTAATACGAGATGGCTACTCATTTAAATCCGAGAATAATGGTTGTTCTATTTATATGAGAGATATGTTTTATGGTCATGCTCCGATAGTCAATGGTTTATTCTTAATGAATCTCGAGCGTATTACTACACATATTCATAGTGTGAATACCAAAAGATGTAAAGTTGATAATGATAGTCCCACATACTTGTGGCACTGCCGCCTTGGTCACATAGGTGTCAAACGCATGAAGAAGCTCCATGCAGATGGACTTTTAGAATCTCTTGATTATGAATCATTTGACACGTGCGAACCATGCCTCATGGGAAAAATGACCAAGACTCCGTTCTTAGGAACAATGGAGCGAGCAACCAACTTATTGGAAATCATACATACTGATGTGTGCGGTCCAATGAGTGTTGAGGCTCGCGGTGGCTATCGTTATGTTCTCACCCTCACTGATGACTTAAGTAGATATGGGTATGTCTACTTAATGAAACACAAGTCTGAAACCTTTGAAAAGTTCAAGGAATTTCAGAGTGAAGTTGAGAATAAACGTGACAGGAAAATCAAGTTTCTACGATCAGATCATGGAGGAGAATACTTGAGTCACGAATTTGGCACACACTTAAGAAAATGTGGAATAGTTTCACAACTAACGCCGCCTGGAACACCTCAGCGTAATGGTGTGTCCGAACGTCGTAATCGCACTTTATTAGATATGGTGCGATCTATGATGTCTCTTGCCGATTTACCGTTATCTTTTTGGGGCTATGCTTTAGAGACTGCCGCATTCACTTTAAATAGGGCTCCGTCGAAATCCGTTGAGACGACACCGTATGAATTATGGTTTGGGAAGAAACCTAAGCTGTCGTTTCTAAAAGTTTGGGGATGCGATGCTTATGTCAAGAAACTTCAACCTGAAAAGCTCGAACCCAAGTCGGAAAAATGCGTCTTCATAGGATACCCTAAAGAAACTTATGGGTATACCTTCTACCTCAGATGCGAAGGCAAGATCTTTGTTGCCAGGAATGGATTCTTTCTAGAGAAAGAGTTTCTCTCGAAAGAAGTAAGTGGGAGGAAAGTAGAACTTGATGAAGTATTACCTCTTGAACCGGAAAATGGCGCAACTCAAGAAAATGTTCCTGAGGCGCCTGCACCGACTAGAGAGGAAGTTAATGATAATGATCAAGATACTTCTGATCAAGCTCCTACTGAAATTCGAAGGTCCACAAGGACACGTTCCGCACCAGAGTGGTACGGCAACCCTGTCTTGGAAATCATGTTGTTGGACAACAGTGAACCTTCGAACTATGAAGAAGCGATGGCAGGCCCGGATTCCGACAAATGGCTAGAAGCCATGAAATCCGAGATAGGATCCATGTATGAAAACGAAGTATGGACTTTGACTGACTTGTCCATTGAACGGCGAGCCATAGAAAATAAATGGATCTTCAAGAAGAAGACAGACGCGGATGGTAATGTGACCATCTATAAAGCTCGGCTTGTCGCTAAGGGTTATCGACAAGTTCAAGGAATTGACTACGATGAGACTTTCTCACTGGTAGCGAAGCTAAAGTCCGTCCGAATCATGTTAGCAATTGCCACATTCTACGATTATGAGATATGGCAAATGGACGTCAAAACGGCATTCCTTAATGGTTTCCTTAAGGAAGAATTGTATATGATGCAGCCGGAAGGTTTTGTTGATCCTAAGAATGCTAACAAGATGTGCAAGCTCCAACGCTCGATTTATGGGCTGGTGCAAGCATCTCGGAGTTGGAACATTCGCTTTGATGAGATGATCAAAGCGTTTGGGTTTACGCAGACTTATGGAGAAGCCTGCGTTTACAAGAAAGTGAGTGGGAGCTCTGTAGCATTTCTCATACTATATGTAGATGACATACTTTTGATGGGAAATGATATAGAACTCTTGGACAGCATCAAGGCCTACTTGAATAAGAGTTTTTCAATGAAGGACCTTGGAGAAGCTGCTTATATATTAGGCATCAAGATCTATAGAGATAGATCAAGACGCCTCATAGGTCTTTCACAAAGCACATACCTTGATAAGATTTTGAAGAAGTTCAAAATGGATCAGTCCAAGAAAGGGTTCTTGCCTGTTTTGCAAGGTGTGAGATTGAGCTCAACTCAATGCCCGACCACGGCAGAAGAGATAGAAGAGATGAGTATCATCCCCTATGCCTCAGCCATAGGTTCTATTATGTATGCCATGCTGTGTACCAGACCTGATGTAAACCTTGCCGTAAGTTTGGTAGGAAGGTACCAAAGTAATCCCGGCAAGGAACACTGGACAGCGGTCAAGAATATCCTGAAGTACCTGAAAAGGACAAAGGACATGTTTCTCATTTATGGAGGTGACGAAGAGCTCGTCGTAAAGGGTTACGTCGACGCTAGCTTCGACACAGATCTGGATGACTCTAAGTCACAAACCGGATACGTGTATATGTTGAATGGTGGAGCAGTGAGCTGGTGCAGCTGCAAACAGAGCGTCGTGGCGGGATCTACATGTGAAGCGGAGTACATGGCAGCCTCGGAGGCAGCACATGAAGCTATATGGGTGAAGGAGTTCATCACCGACCTAGGAGTCATACCCAATGCGTCGGGGCCAATCAAACTCTTTTGTGACAACACTGGAGCTATTGCACTTGCCAAGGAGCCCAGGTTTCACAAGAAGACAAGGCACATCAAGCGTTGCTTCAACTCCATTCGTGAAAATGTTCAAGATGGAGACATAGAGATTTGTAAAGTACATACGGACCTGAATATAACAGATCCGTTGACTAAACCTCTCCCTAGGGCAAAACATGATCAACACCAGAATTCCATGGGTGTTCGATTCATCACAATGTAACTAGATTATTGACTCTAGTGCAAGTGGGAGACTGTTGGAAATATGCCCTAGAGGCAATAATAAAAGCATTATTATTATATTTCTTTGTTCATGATAATTGTCTTTATTCATGCTATAACTGTATTATCTGGAAATCGTAATACACGTGTGAATACATAGACCATAATATGTCCCTAGTAAGCCTCTAGTTGACTAGCTCGTTGATCAACAGATAGTCATGATTTCCTGGCTATGGACATTGGATGTCATTGATAACGGGATCACATCATTAGGAGAATGATGTGATGGACAAGACCCAATCCTAAGCATAGTACAAAGATCGTGTAGTTCGTTTGCTAGAGCTTTTCCAATGTCAAGTATCTTTTCCTTTGACCATGAGATCGTGTAACTCCCGGATACCGTAGGAGTGCTTTGGGTGTATCAAACGTCACAACGTAACTAGGTGACTATAAAGGTGCATTACAGGTATCTCCGAAAGTGTCTGTTGGGTTGACACGGATCGAGACCGGGATTTGTCACTCTGGATAACGGAGAGGTATCACTGGGCCCACTCGGTAATGCATCATCATTATGAGCTCAAGGTGACCAAGTGGTTGATCACGGGATCATGCATTACGGTACGAGTAAAGTGACTTGCCGGTAACGAGATTGAACAAGGTATTGGGATACCGACGATCGAGTCTCGGGCAAGTAACATACCGATTGACAAAGGGAATTGTATACGGGGTTGATTAATCCTTGACATCGTGGTTCATCCGATGAGATCATCGTGGAGCATGTGGGAGCCATCATGGGTATCCAGATCCCGCTGTTGGTTATTGACCGGAGAGTCGTCTCGGTCATGTCTGCTTGTCTCCCGAACCCGTAGGGTCTACACACTTAAGGTTCAGTGACGCTAGGGTTATGAAGATATGAATATGCAGTAACCCGAATGTTGTTCGGAGTCCCGGATGAGATCCCGGACGTCACGAGGAGTTCCGGAATGGTCCGGAGGTAAAGAATTATATATAGGAAGTGCTGTTTCGGCCATCGGGACAAGTTTCGGGGTTATCGGTATTGTACCGGGACCACCGGAGGGGTCCCGTGGGCCCATCGGGTGGGACCACCTGTCCCGGGGGGCCACATGGGCTGTAGGGGGTGCGCCTTGGCCATCATGGGCCAAGGGCACCAGCCCTACTAGGCCCATGTGCCTAGGGTTTCCACCACGGAGGAGTCCAAGTGGTGGAAGGCACCCCGAGGTGCCTTGGGGGGGAGGGAAACCCTCCCCTGGCCGCCGCACCAAGGAGATTAGATCTCCTGGGCTGGCACACCACCCCCCCTTGGCCCTCCTATATATAGTGGGGGAGAGGAGGGATTTCATACCTCAGCCTTTGGTGCTTCCTCTCTCCCCGTTACATCTCTCTCTCGTAGTATAGGCGAAGCCCTGCTACTGTGACGCCCTGCATCCACCACCACGCCGTCGTGCTGCTGGATCTTCATCAACCTCTCTTCCCCCCTTGCTGGATCAAGAAAGGAGGAGACGTCATCCGTTCCGTACGTGTGTTGAACGCGGAGGCACCGTCCGTTCGGTGCTTGATCATCGGTGATTTGAATCACGTCGTGTTCGACTACATCATCCCCGTTCTTTGAACGCTTCCGCTCGCGATCTACAAGGTACGTAGATGCATCTAATCACTCGTTGCTAGATGAACTCCTAGATGGATCTTGGTGAAACGAGTAGGAAAATTTTTGTTTTCTGCAACGTTACCCAACAGGCTCTAATCCGGTCGACCATCTATCAACAAGACCTGCGTCGATTCCACGCCAGAAACGTCAGAGGTCGAGCATTTGAAGGAGGAGACCTTGTGCTCCGAGTGCACCAGAAGCGACCTCACAAACTTGCTCCGGCCTGGGAAGTCCCCTTCGTCATCACCAAGGTGCTCCACAATGGGGCGTACCACCTCTACAATGTAGCTAAGAGAAGACGAGCCACGCTCGTGGAATGCGGAGCTGCTCCGCCGTTTTTATACCTAAACACTAGGATCGACAAATTGTAATAAGAATCCTTCAGTTTGCTTATCAAAGACAAGATTTTTGCAGTATCTTAATGATTGTTATCCCATGAACATATGTGTTCAAATCCCCCAGTGGGTGGCTTAGCCACGAATCCGATTCGCCTAAGTTTCAAAAACTACTCCGAGTGGTCAGCAATCCTCCCACTCGAGAGCTTAGCCGCGAATCCGATTCACCAAAGTTTCAAAAACACTCAGAGTCGTGAGCAATCCTCCCACTTGGAGGATTAGCTGCAATCCCGCACTCGCCTAAGTTACAAAAATACTCCGAGTGGACAGCGATCCTCCCACTCGGGGGGCTTAGCTGCGATGTCGTACTCGCCTAAGTTATAAAAATACGCCGAGTGGAGAGCAATCCTCCCACTCGGGGGCTTAGCTGCGATCCCATACTCGCCTAAGTTACAAAAATACTCCGAGTGGAGAGCAATCCCCCCACTCGGGGGCTTAGCTGCGCTCCCGTACTCGCCTAAGTTACAAAAATACTCAGAGTGGAGGGCAATCCTCCAACTCGGAGGCTTAGCTACGATCCCGTACTCGCCTAAGTTACAAAAATACTCCGAGTGGAGGGAAATCCTCCCACTCAGGGGTTTAGCTGCGATCTCGTACTTGCTTAAGTTAAAAAATACTCCGAGTGGAGAGTAATCCTCCCACTCGGGGGCTTAGCTGCGATCCCGTACTCGCCTAAGTTACAAAAATACTCCGAGTGGAGAGCAATCCTCCCACTCAGGGGCTTAGCTGCGATCCTATACTCGCCTAAGTTATAAAAATACTCCAAGTGGGGAGCAATCCTCCCACTCGGGGGCTTAGCTGTGATCCCGTAATCGCCTAAGTTACAAAATAAATTCCGAGTGAAGAGCAACCCTCTCACTCGGAAACTTGGCCACACACTCCAAGCTGCGCCACAAATACAACATATGGTTTCACTCAGAGCTGCATCACAAGTACAACGTATGGTTGCACTCGGAGCTGTGCCACAAATACAACATGCAGTCGCACTCCGAGGTGCACCACAAATACAACATATGGTTGCACTCAGAGTTGCGCCACAAGTATAACGTCTATTCCGAGTAGAGAGCAATCCTCTCACTCAGAACTGCAACCTTGATCCTAGATTCGCCTAAGTCAAGAAATCAGGAAGCAGTGCAAATAAAGCAAGCAAGTTCGGATAAATCCATGAAGGTTCAAAAGCCATCGGCAGAAGTAGTCAGGCGTCAAGCCCGATGGAGTTTCAACGATTACAAAATCACTTGGCATTCCGAGGCAAATAAAGTCAAGTTATTAAGCTTTTCACTCAGCGGGAGGAGGGCTAGCTGGCTCGACGAACTCATCCAGGTCGATTCCATCTGCGATACGAGTGGCAGCATCGATCAAGGTCTCCATGAAGGACTGGAATTGAAGCTTCTTGGTGTTGGCGACCTTGAGAGCTACCAGCTTCTCTTCTTTAACTTCCTTGCAGTGGACTCGGACCAGAGACAGAGCCACATCAGTGCCGCACCCAGCAGATGACTTCTTCCACGCATGCACTACTAGGGAAAAGCCTAGCAGCAGCGTGGGTTTTGGGCCTCTCAGTAGCGCGGGGACCGGCGCTACTAATAAGGCGCTACAGCTAACGTATAGCAGTAGTGCTTGTTGTCCCACGCTACTGCTATACATGAATAGCTGTAGCGCTCTTTAGAAAAGGGCGCTGCTGATATTATCTGGAGCGCTGTTTACTGGGAAGCGCTACTGGTAAGGCGGCGCTACTGCTAAATTTTTCCCCCTCGCTACTACTAGTTTTATTAGTTTTTTCCCTGCATATTTGTTTTTTATTTGAATAGGCTTTATACAATAATCTTTAGCATATCATACACATACAAATGTAATCATAGCATGTACATACAATTAGTCTCATCAAATCATGTCATCATCATAATCATCATCCAACACAAAGTGGTCTCTCGTCATCATCTCGAAAATAGTGATACAAGTCTCGATTACTTGCAAATAGCGATACAAGTCGGCCAGGGATTTCATTGAGTCGAGTCATCAGAGACTGGAGGTCATTCTGGAACGTCACACCTGGCCAGAGTTCTGTGTCGACCGTGACACCGCCACCTTCAGTCGGACAAGATAGTCCAGGACACTGGCGAGGCGAGATTCCAGTCGCAGCACGTTCATGGCAGCTTCATCCTTACCAGGAGAGTTGATGGGATCCAGGCTCGTCTCAATCCGCCTAGTCTCTTCCTCGAAGTTTTGACAGAATTCTACAAGCACAGAAAAATGATGAGTCGACAGTTCCATGATGGAAAGGTTTTTTTGCAAACCAGTCGGGCAAGGGAAGGTACCTTCAGGCATGAGGAACATCTTCTTGGCAAGGCCTCCAAGATAAGTCTCCAGTTCATCTCTCTTCCGAGTGAGATCTTCGACTTTGTCAGTCAGGGCCACCTTGTCCTTCTCCAGCTGCACGGCTTGTTTATTCGCTTCATCAATAGCAGTCTTCAACTTGGCGTTCTCTTCTTCTAACTTGCCAACTGAAGCTAGCTTCTTATCAGCAAGTTCAGGTCTTTCTCGGGCCGTCTTCTATGCTGCTGCAAGGTCGGGGTCCTTTTGCTCCAGATCCTGCTTCATTTTGTCTAAAGAAATAACATTCTTCAGACGAGCTTGGAGTTGTCGGTTTTCACTACGCACATATGTTCGAGTGGAGTCACTCAGTTCAAAAGGCGAAAAAGACAAATGGCAAGGTGGACAGTCGACAAGTTTTTACCTCCAGTGGTAGCCGCTTCATCCTTGGCCTTCTGCAAGTTTTCCTTGGCCAGCTCCAGGTTGATATTGAGTTGGATCTGCTTCCTCTCCAAGTCAACAAACCTAGCTCCAAGGTCACAGGATTTCTGAAGTGAACAAAAAGACAAGTCAGTTGCTTCTGAGTGATAAGATGTAAAGATCAGACTATTATGGCAAAAGAGTTTTAAGACTACTGTCGAATCCAACATTCAATAGTAGTCTCGGGGACTACACCCAGTGGGTGCACTTGGCGTGCCCCCACTGGTTCAATTTCCCACTCGACATGGTCCGCCCAGTACGAGTGGAAGGAGTAAAAATAGGAGAGAAAAACATCATTTGTTCTCAGACCACGGCCGACTGCCCGCAGTCGACCGTGGTCTCGGGGACTACACCCAGTGGGTGCACTCAGTGTGCCCCCACTGCTTCTGAGTTCACTCGAAAAGATCCATCTAGACCGAGTGGCAGTATCACGAACAAACACCTCGCATAAGACCCCCGCCGAATCAAACATTCGACCGATGTCTTGGGGACTACACCCAGTGGGTGCACTCAGCGTGCCCCCACCAGTTCAAGAATTCAATCGACAAGAGCTACACGGCAAAAGTCAAAACACCTAGTGGGTGAGTGGTTGCAAGGTGCAGACTCATGATAGATTTACATTAAAGGTTCAAAACGCTCATCCACGGACATCTTACGAATAATAAAGCAGCAGCTGTAAAGTAGCATGTCCTAACAGAGCAAAGATCAAGCTGAAACGTGACTCGAAAATCAACCACTTGCTTGGACGTTGGCTTGAAGGGCATAGCTGGCATCATAAGCGGCCTTGCTGGTCTCGTACACCACCTTCATTCGCGCCATCATCAAGCCTGCTTGGGACACGGCCTCCTTGGCAGCGCTTACTTCGTCTTCCGGGGCGTGATGAGTGGCAAAGAGAGGTGTTGGTGGAACTGACGAGGTAGCTCCAAGAACTGAAGTTTGAGGTTGTGCAGTCGGAGCAGAAGGCTGAACAGTCAATACTGAAGGCTGAGCAGTTGACACATGATCAGCAAAGGAAACAGAAGCCCGAGGTGGATCACCAAGTTGTGGGACGACTGGGTCAGACGCTGGTGTCGAGTGAGATGCTTTGCTCGCGGGCACCTTCTTGCCCAGAGTCCTGCCTCTTCTTCCTGTGTTCCTTTGAGGCACATCCTCATGGTCATCATCATCTAGCAGTTCCATAACATTTGGTGGAGCTACAAAAACATTCGACCATAAGAACATTCAGTTGACCGAAAGAACAGTCGGCAAAGCAAGAACATAGATGTGGAGCTGTACCCGCTCGAGAGGTGGTTGCGTCTTCAGTTTCCTCCTCATCTTGATCCTTTTAAATATCCATGGATGTCCCAAAAGTAGCAGCACTGAAAGTTTCAAAATTCACTCGGTCAAACAAGCGAATGAGTCGACGCGACAATAAACGTGGGAGTTCTCGAGCAAAAGAAAAGCAAGGAGGAGAAACACATACGCGGAGGCAACAGGAACATCCACCTTGATCTAAGGTAGGGCCTTCCGAGGCTTTGTTGGCGCAACCTTGGGTTGCTTCAAGGCCTTCTCTGACGGATCAGGTGTAGATCTCCGAGTGCTCTCGAGACCTGCCTACTTGGCGGGGCTACTTTGCCATGTCCACCTGCTGGGTCATGTGACCGCTTGGAACATTTCTCAGAACGAGGTGGTGAGTCGAACTCCTCGCTGCTGCTTGAGTCCTCACTTTCTTCATCACTTTCATCGTCAGATTTACAGTCGGCACTCTCGCCTCCGCTCTCCATTCCCTCCTGGACATGCTCTCCGTTTGGCATCGAGTACATCTCAGTATAAATCTGCAAGATAGGAGTCAAACAAGAATCAATCATGTTCAAAAGGGCAATTGCAGATCAGATAAAAAGACACTCAGTAACAAAGACCAGACCTTGTCTGGTTCGTGATCGGCGTCGAATGGTGCAACTCTCCTAGACCCCCTGGGGTTTTCTTTATTTCTAGTGATGCTACGCAGCCACTGTGCCACCGTCTCTTTGGCGACCTCCTCCAGGTGGACCCAAGCGGTGTCATTAGTTCCTGAGTACATCCACATCGGATGATCGCACGCTTGAAGAGGTTGTATGTGTCGACTAAGGAACAAGTCCAACAAATCCATGCCAGTCACGCCATCACGGACTAGTTGAACTACCCGGACGACTAGCAGTGACACCTCTCCTTTCTCTACTGGAGTCATGGTCAATGAAGAGGGTTAGTGGACTCGCTCCATGGTGAAGGGGGGAAGACCGGTCGACTAACCGGGAGTGGGAACATCTTGGCAGTAGAACCAAGTCGACTGCCATCCCCTAACCAACTCGGGAAGGGCCATGGGAGGAAAAGTACTCCTACCCCTTGTCTGAATCCCTAAAGCCCCGCACATTTGGATCATGTGCGTCTTTTCGTCAGTTGGATTTGCCTTCTTCACAGTTTGAGAACGGCAGGTAAAGATGTGTTTGAATAAACCCCAATGCGGATGACAGCACAAGAAGTTTTCACACAAAGAGACATACGCAACGAGATATGTGATTGTGTTGCGAGAGAAGTGATGGAGTTGGGCACCAAAAAAGTTCAAGAAACCCCGGAAAAAAGGATGCGGAGGCAGAGTGAAACCGCGGTCGACATGGGTTGCGAGGAGGACGCACTCACCCTCCTGCGGCCGAGGCTCGGACTCTTTCCCCGGCAACCTCCAAAACCCGTTAGCAATCAAGCCCGCGCCGGTCAGATCCTCCAAGTCTTCTTTCTAGACCGTAGATCGAATCCAATCCCCCTGAATCCAACCAGGCGGCAAACCAAACCTCGACGACGACCCCCGACTCGTTTTCTTGCCCTTCGTCGTTGCCTCCGCCTTCTTTGAGCGCTCCAAAGCCACCGTCTTGTCCTTCTCCATGGCGATGGGACGCGCACGGGCCGAGCGGAGACGGCGAGAGCAGAGGAGAATGCGATGGAGGAACGGAGGAGGAGGAGGACGATTGGGACGCATTGTGCATTACATCGACCCGAGTGCTATTTATGAGGCCACTTTCGAGTGGCTGACGAGTGGGCCCGAGCAATCTAATCATATCCCGCAGCAGGTGCTCGCCCAATACGTGGCGATAAAGATGGTGCGAAGATCGAGGCGCCCCTGTCAATCCACTCCGATGACTGCGGCAAGCTCCGGCTCTCGCGCTTCTCCAAAATTTTGAATCCCGTGGGATTCGGGAACCGCAGAGTAACCGATCGCACTGAAGATCCCGCACCATAACTCACTCGAAGATTATCAACATAACTCACTTGACGACCTCTGAATTGATCAAGGCGACTGAAACAAAGTTGAAGCCCCAGCATGACTCCCTGATTCTGGTGACATGCCTCTGAAGCATGGAATCGAGATGGGACTAACTTCAACTCTTTTTTCACTTGGAGCTCAATCCATTCGGGGTCTAATGACGATGCCATGAACCTAGGTAGGGTCATAGGACTGACCTAGACGCCATACCCAAGGTCACTACCCTGGAGTCAAGAACATTCAAAGTACAACAAAGGATACCGACTGAAGTCACCTTAGAGTGCAATCCACTCGATCAGTTATCTCACTCGGATACCCCAATTCTATTCGACCAAGATGAAGTCACTCGACCATACAAGAAACCACTCGGAGTACAGAAGAACTAAAGCCACCCCAGGATGGCAACGGTCAGGCGTTCACTCCGTAGTCTTAAAAATCATTTATAGCTCTTTATAGCTGGCGTTATCAGTAAGGCCCTGCCTTAACGTACATTGAACCTTGTGTAACTGAGGGCTGGAGGGGTCTGGTGCACTCTATATAAGCCAACCCCCTCCTCTGGTACAAGGGTTGGCACCCCTTGTAACTCTCACGCAAAATCCAGTCGACCAAGCCTCCGGGCAACAAGACATAGGGCTATTACTTCCTCCGAGAAGGGCTTGGACTCGTCAATCTTGTGTGCACAATCTCACCGTAGCTAGGGTCTTGCCTCCTCCTACATACCTCCTATTCTTACTGTCAGACTTGCTCCCACGACAATATCCACTCCCAGTTTGTCTAGATTTGATGGGTTCAAACCTTCAAGAAAATCTGACATCTACTTATTTGGCTTGTCTATTCATAGACCTCTTGCATTGCCGTAATCTGACAATATGCTGGTAGCGGAACAAACAGCAGCCGCCTGCCCTAGAGGCACATTTGTGTATGGAGCGCCACCCACCCTTGATGAGCTCCAAATATTTCTCCTCTCACCGAGGGCCGCCTCTCCTGAAAATATGCTCGATACCCTAAACATGTGGTATAAGTCGCTTGCTTTATTGACGAAAGCAAGAAATTATTGGTTCCCATTTCTTGAAATCATCTTGGCAGTGTCCAGAACCTTTGTGTGGGGGCATGCACTTTCCTTTTTACCACTCACTTTCTCTTGAGATACAAGCCACCATGACTCGTGTCCCATAGAAGGGGGCCACTTGTTCAACGTCGGGAGCTTCATCTTAAAACTAGTCATATGACCCTATACTCACCCTGGGGTCAAGTAGCGACAGAAGAAGACACCAAAACTATGATGATCATCCAGGTCGATGTCATCCTGTGGAAAATTCTATACCTACTAATAAAGCAAGGTGCGTTTCTCGATTTTTTCATCCGGTCACTGTCGAAAAAAAAAATTCCGTATCCGAGGTGGTACAAAAATTTTGTGCGTCCGTTTGCTAGAAAAGAAAAGGCGTACAGGGGTCGTGCACGTTGTGGCCCGTCAAAGCCAGCCCACCTATCTCCCAGCGCACACAGCTAACAAAACCCTATTTACCGCACGGGGCAATAAATAGTCGTACCTTTCGCATAGGGCAAAGGCTGTCCCAGCCCGTTTTATTTTTTTCTGTGTTTTATTTTTATTTTATTTTTTGATCCTTTCTCTATTTCCTTTCTCTGTTTGTGAAAATATAAAAATCTCCCTATTTCAAATGTTGTTCATCTTTTTCCAAAATGCACGAAATTTTTGAATAACTTTTTGGGATTTCTAAAATTGTTCATGATTTAAAAATAGTTTGCAATACATAAATAGTAATTTACTTCTGGAAAATTTCAAAAAAAATGTTTGAATATGATGATGCAGTATGTTCTTAAACGTTCGTGCTGGTTGTTGGTAAGCAGGATCCGTTTATTCGACTGGCCAGCACCCAGTGGTCAAGTTTTTAGGTCGTGAGTTTGATTCGTCAAAGCCAGCCCACCTATTTCCCAGGGCACACAGCTAACAAAACCCTATTTACCGCACTGGGCAATAAATAGTCGTACCTTTCGCATAGGGCAAAGGCTGTCCCAGCCCGTTTTATTTTTTTCTGTGTTTTATTTTTATTTTATTTTTTGATCCTTTCTATATTTATTTATTTTTCACTGCAAACTTTAGCTTTTAATTTTTTTTCTAAAATATTAAATAAATAAAAAACAGAATTTCGGTTTGTGTTTTCAATTTTAAAAAACTAATTCTGAAATTTTTATGTTTTTAAAAATGTTCGACACTTGAAATTTTTGTTGACTTTCCAAATTTATTCAAAATTCAAAAAAGTCACCTTTCAAATAAATGTTTTTGTTTTCCAAAAACATCGAGATATCCAAAATAAAATTGCATTTTAGAAAATGTTCCGTTTTTTCAAAAAAAATTGTGTTCTCCAAAAAAAATTGGATTTCAAAATGTGTTCCAGATTCTATAAATATTATTATTTAGTGAAATGTTCAAAAAATCAAAGTACTGATCTTGGTTAAAATAAACATATTATAAAATTATTATAAATGTTTAAAACATGTAATTGTTTTAAAAAATTGTTCCCAAATTCAAAAAAATATAGTGCTTTTTCAAAGGTTCAAGTTTTTAATAAATGTTTGTGAAAATATAAAAATCTCCCTATTTCAAATGTTGTTCATCTTTTTCCAAAATGAACGAAATTTTTGAATAACTTTTTGGGATTTCTAAAATTGTTCATGATTTAAAAATAGTTTGCAATACATGAATAGTAATTTACTTTTGGAAAAATTCAAAAAGTATAATAAAATGTTTGAATATGATGATGCAGTATGTTCTTAAACGTTCGTGCTGGTTATTGGTAAGCAGGATCCGTTTATTCGACTGGCCAGCACCCAGTGGTCAAGTTTTTAGGTCGTGAGTTTGATTCGTCAAAGCCAGCCACCTATTTCCCAGGGCACACAGCTACCAAAACCCTATTTACCGCACGGGGCAATAAATAGTCGTAACTTCCGCATAGGGCAAAGGCTGTCCCAGCCCGTTTTATTTTTTTTCTGTGTTTTATTTTTATTTTATTTTTTGATCCTTTCTTTCTTTATTTTTATTTTCCCTGCAAACATTGTCCTTTTAAGTTTTTTCTAAAATATTAAATAAATAGAAAACAGAATTTCGATTTGTGTTTTCGATTTTAAAAAACTAATTCTTAAATTTAAAATTATTTTTATATTTTTAAAAATGTTCGACACTTGAAATTTTTGTTGACATTCCAAATTTATTCAAAATTAAAAAAATCACCTTTCAAATAAAGTTTTTGTTTTCCAAAAACTTCGAGATATCCAAAATAAAATTGCATTTTAGAAAATGTTCCGTTTTTTCTAAAAAAATTGTGTTCTCCAAAACAAATTGGATTTCAAAGTGTGTTCCAGATTCTATAAATATTATTATTTAGTGAAATGTTCAAAAATTCAAAGTAATGATCTTGGTTAAAATAAACACATTATAAAATTATTATAAATGTTTAAAACATGTAACTGTTTAAAAAAATTGTTCCCAAATTCAAAAAAAGATAGTGCTTTTTCAAAGGTTCAAGTTTTTAATAAATGTTTGAGAAAATATAAAAATCTCCCTATTCCAAATGTTGTTCATCTTTTTCCAAAATGAACGAAATTTTTGAATAACTTTTTGGGATTTCTAAAATTGTTCATTATTTAAAAATAGTTTGCAATACATGAATAGTAATTTACTTTTGGAAAAATTCAAAAAAAATAAAAAAAATGTTTGAATATGGTGATGCAGTATGTTCTTAAACGTTCGTGCGGGTTATTGGTAAGCAGGATCCGTTTATTCGACTGGCCAGCACCCAGTGGTCAAGTTTTTAGGTCGTGAGTTTGATTCGTCAAAGCCAGCCCACCTATTTCCCAGGGCACACAGCTACCATAACCCTATTTACCGCACGGGGCAATGAATAGTCGTACCTTTCGCATAGGGCAAAGGCTGTCCCAGCCCGTTTTATTTTTTTCTGTGTTTTATTTTTATTTTATTTTCTGATCCTTTCTATATTTATTTATTTTCACTGCAAACTTTGGTCTTTTAATTTTGTTTCTAAAATATTAAATAAATAAAAAACAGAATTTCGGTTTGTGTTTTCAATTTTCAAAAACTAATTCTGAAATTTAAAATTTTGTTTATACTTTTAAAAATGTTCGACACTTGAAATTTTTGTTGACATTCCAAATTTATTCAAAATTAAAAAAAATACCTTTCAAATAAATGTTTTTGTTTTCCAAAAAAATCGAGATATCCAAAATAAAATTGCATTTTAGAAAATGTTCCGTTTTTTCTAAAAAAATTGTATTCTCCAAAACAAATTGGATTTCAAAATGTGTTCCATATTCTATAAATATTATTGTTTATTGAAATGTTCACAAATTCAAAGTAATGATCTTGGTTAAAATAAACACATTATAAAATTATTATAAATGTTTAAAGCATGTAATTGTTTTAAAAAATTGTTCCCAAATTCAAAAAAAGTAGTGCTTTTTCAAAGGTTCAAGTTTTTAATAAATGTTTGTGAAAATATAAAAATCTCCCTATTTCAAATGTTGTTCATCTTTTTCCAAAATGAACGAAATTTTTGAATAACTTTTTGGGAATTTCTTAAATTGTGTTCATGTTTTAAAAATAGTTTGCAACACAGAAATAGTAATTTATTTTTGGAAATTTTCAAAAAAAAAATGTTTGAATATGATGATGCAGTATGTCCTTAAACGTTCGTGCTGTTCATTGGTAAGCAGGACCGTTTATTCGACTGGCCAGCACCCAATGGTCATGTTTTTAGGTCGTGAATTTGATTCTTCAACTTGTCTTTTTTTGGATTTATACTCGTACCTTACAAACACATGTCCTTTTGGTGCCTGCCAGTGGCTGGCCCAAACGCGAACTATTGTGCGTCCCATGTGCTATTTGACGATAAAAGAGTATGCTCTCTTGCTATAATTGAAAGACATTGTGGGCACAAGCCAATAAAAAGATAATATGTTGAATTGGCTCTAATGAAAAGAACTGTAGGCACGTGACCGCTAAAATAATCAAAGAGAATAAACCGTGATAAGGAAGGAACTGCCTGGTTATGCGTGGATTATGCTAATGAAACTTGATTTATGCATTGCAATTAGTAATCCATCCGTTACATCATAGTAGGAGAGAGTGGCGAAGCAACTGTGCCCTAAAGGTCGTCGCGTAGCCACCAAATGAGGAGGGAGCCACAACCCTGACACGAGGGCGACCCAAAGGAAAAAATGGCATGAGTTGGATGGTCGTCGCCACGCCGACTAACCCCACCACTATCAAGATCTCGCGGGCCAAACACGATCCGAGAGAAGACCACAACTCCTCGCTCTGTCGCCCCACTGTTGTGCTGACCGTTTTTGGTGCACATATCAATTCTCTCTCACGTTGCTTCTCAAAAGAATATCTCTACCGTTGCAACGCACGGGCATATGTGCTAGTAAAATAATAATTCATAAAAGATTAGCCACATTATCCGACTGAGCATGTGTGTATGCTACAAATTACTAGGATGGACTGTACTTTCCATGTGAGATTTTACGGAATTTTAGATTAAGCCTTACATGGCGATGTTCCATCTTGGTGTGTACTATAACATTGATCCCAGGATTGTATCCAGGAAGAAAAAGAAGAACAATAAATCAAGAACATGTGAATCCTTATGCAGGTGAGATTTTGTTGAGCAAGTTATAAGTTATAGTTGCAGGATTAAAATCCATATACCTATGAGTTGTATATTGTAGATTCAGAAGACTAACCATGCAACAATAGAACAACGAAGAAAGTCATCGCTAGCCATCCGTGCTAACTCATAGGTAAATCTATTTTGATTTTTTGACTTGATAAATTTCCTAATGTTGATCCCTCACTTACTTGTGTGTATTATCTTCGATTCACGTCTCAGACATTGAGACATGTATGCCGTGATTAATTCTCCCCATGTCCTTGGAGCATGGTAAATTGGTAATGGCAAATGAACAAATCATCTCTAGATATATGTATCTTTGGGCCCCTTTTCCCCTGCAAAAAAAAAGATATATGTATCTTACATCATTTCTGGAAACGTCGTCCTGGTGTCATACTTGCTGCATGCTGCTCTTTTTTTCTCTGATCTTTGGCTCAGTTAATATATACCCTCTCATATTTCGCCATCGATGTATGCACAGTGCACACTCCGCTTGGCTCTCCAACTGCTTACCCAAAATCGGATTGCATCGCAACTTAATTTTACGATCCAATCACCATCTATGAAGCTAGATATCATATCTACAACCTTTTGCCATGGTACAATTTGTTGAGATATTAGAGGAAACTGGCCAGATCGTATACTCCGTTCGATATCGTGATTTCTGGCTTTGACTTGCTTCAAAATCCTTCCGGCATAATGAATACAGTGGTTGGCCAGATGAATACATTGGTTGGCAGCCGACAAGTAATTATTGGCCAGATCATAGAGTCCAGCAAGGAGTTTGACTTCTTCCAGGCACGGATGCCTTGCTTTGCTTCATTGGCACGAATGTAATTTGCGTTCCTGGTCAGTTGTCGAGTGCATGTCGTTCCAGGCGATGAACCAGTGTGGGGGAAGACCTGGTCCAGGGCTTCAAACATGTAATTTGCATTCCTGGTCAGTTCTTGAATGCATGCCGTTGCAGGCGTCTATTGAGTCGATGTCTGAAATGTAGGCCTGTTGGATAAAAGGTAGACATGTACGTGTTGACAAGTTCAACGAGTTCCAATTGCCATTAACTGCGCCATGCCTGAGTTTATTTCGTTTGAAGCTCTGCCATGTACACAAACTGAAATGTTGCTCAGTTGGAACATTTCAAGTCTCCATACATGACAAGCCACGGGACACCACTCGTCAGATGCAGCTAACGACCTGACCCTCGCGTCGCCTCCCTAGGGGCGACGCCAGGGGCGAACGCTCACGCTGCCAGAGACCCTCGTGTTGCTGCTTCCCCATCCGCCGCTGCCGTCGGCGTAGGCCGTGGTGGCGGTGGGCCCGACGCCAAAGGAACCGGGATCTGGACACGGCGGCAATATCTTGGTGCGGCTGGGGCGTGGCCGAGAGGGAGTTGCGCGGAGCAACCAAGGCGGCGCCCCTGGTCGTGCAACGGCCACACTACCCTCTATGACCTACGGGATTCGAGGTCTCCGGCGATGGTGGGCATGGAGGCAGCCGTGGATCTGGATCCCACCCAGATCCATCGTCTAACTCTTCATGTGGATGGTCGGCGATGTGATGAGGACTCCGGTGAGGGGATGAAGGATATCCACCAGAGAACTGGTGGCTGTATACGTCTTCATGGCGAAGCTCCGCGCGGTTCCAGCCAGCCGTGAGATCGTGCCGGCACGGCTTCCGATGAAAACAGCACCTCACTACGGTCTTGACGGACGATGGCGGTGTCTCCGACGTTGTTTCCTTCTCTAGGCATCGTTATTGCAGGTCACGTCAATTCGATCGGGATGTTCCGGGGAAAACCCTAGATCCGGGTCTACCGGATCAGTCGATGATGGCGCCTTCAGTGTCGTTCTCCCTCCTAGGGGCCGGGTATCATTTTGGAGCAAGTGCTAGCTGGAGGGAGAAGAGGAGGAGCAGTGTTACATCTATCGCAAGGCCGACGGCGGATCCTGGCGGTTAGGCGCCGCGGAGTTTTGGCAAGGGGCGTGTGTGGATAGATACACGAAGGATGGTGACGTTGTTTGGTGCCGTGGTGGTGTCGACGACAGGCTTGGCAAGGTTGGTGCGTCAGTATCCGCTCTGGAGATGGATCGGTCAAAGACGGTAGCGGCGACCACTGAGAGTGCACCGGAGCGGTGTGTGACCCAGTGTCGGCATTGTGGCTTGGGTAGGGCATCCGGTTTTAGATGTTAGGCTTTGGTTCGATGTATTTTTGGTATTCGGCTCGGACATTCGGTACCCCTTCACAAAAAGGATGTGAGTAGCGACATGTATTGCCAAGATGGTGGCTTCAGGCTTACTGATGTATTACTTTGCAAGATCTTTGTGATTAATTAATAAAATAACTGCATGCATCACCCAGATGCAGAGGCTGGGGGTATATCCTACTTTTCCAAACAAAACAGAGAGCATCGGAGAGACCATAACACATCCACAACTCAACTACATCGCACAACTCAACTTCATCTTCTAGTGTTCTTCTGCCAAGACTATTTCGTTTGGTAGCAACAACATCATCATCGTGTTACCTAGTACTCCCATTTGCAGGTTTCGCCTGAATCAATAAAACTCGTACTTTACACACAGCACATCCATTATTTTAGACAATGGCATTGCCGTAACAAAAATATTCAGAGATTCAAGGGTTTGTAAATAGTAAGAAAAATTGAATTGACGGAACCACCTCATTTCTTTTAAAACTGCTATTCAGAGTATATACGGTGCTGTTGTAATTTGATAATTTCTATCCCATAAAAATGTTACATAAATACAGAAGTTAGAAATGTCACTACCGAATCGCCCCCTATGCCGACGGCCAAGGCCGTCGGCATAGCCCTGAGTCCCGTCGGGACAGACCTATGCCGACGGCCCCCGTCGGCATAGGGCCGTCGGCAACATATACGTCGGCATAGCCAGGGAGGCCGTTGTCATAGAAAAGCCGTCGGCATAGATGCTTTCCCGACGGGGGCCGTACATCTATACTGACGGCCCTGGCCGTCGGCAACAATCACGCCTAACGGCGGCCGCCGTTAAGTTTGCCCAACGACTGGTCGCCACGTGGCACCCCTATGCCGACGGCCTAGCCGTCGGCTTAGTCAGAAACTATGCCGACCGTCGGCATAGGTGTGCCACGTGGCGACCAGTCACTGCGCGTGGACCAGGGATATGCCGACGGCTGGGCCGTCGGCATAGTTTGAAACTAAGCCGACGGCCAGGCCGTCGTCATATTCCTTCATACAGAGCTCCCAGTAGCTGACACGTGGCCGACGGCTACGCCGTCGGCATAGGTGCCACGTGTCAGCTACTGGGAGCTCACGCCAGCCCTATGCCGACGGCACAGCCGTCGGCATAGTTTGCTTTTGATTTTTTTTTCTTTTTTCTGTTTGTTTTCAAATCGGTTCAATTCAAATAACAGCACATATCAGCAGCACATATTAGCACATATCAACGAACGTAAGCATAAGCATCATCACAACAATAATTGCATAAGCATGATCACACACAAGTCTCTAAATGATCATCATCACAACCAACATAAGCATAAGCATATAGAAAAGCACACAAGTCATCTAAATGATCATCACCACACACAAGTCATCTCAAGTATCATCACCACACACAAGGCTTAAGCGCCAGGACGTCGAGCACTGTGAAGGTCGTCACCGCCAAGAGCGCCGAAGCCCAGGTCATCATTGCTAGCGGCAGCGCTACCACCAAGACCGCCTCCACCTCCGCCTCCGCCTCCGTGGATCGGAGTGGTCGGGCTCCGTGTCTCCGGAGTGCTGCGAAGACCACCGCCAACGGTAGATCCACCTGTTCCCTGGATGTTGAAAAGACATATTAACGGGATATATGACTGTGTTGAAAGGCATGGCATGCTTTGGGTGAATAGATTGGGGATGAACTAACCGGCGAGGGGCCAGCGTTCTGTGCCACAAACTCCTCAAAGCTCAGCAGCACTGGTTGTGCTGGAGGGCATTGTGCTGGAGGGAACTGAGGACACCTGCCGGCCGCCATTTCCTGAAAAGCCTGCTGCATCTGGCTATCCCTCTGCAATTGGTGTTCATAAAGCCTCTGATACCACGCCATGGTCTCCTGGCGTGTGTACTCCAGGTAGGCCTACGGTATGACATGATGGAACTCATAAAACTACTAAATGCGGAAAATAAAGTGAGCAATGAAGATAAGAGGGAAAATACTCACAGATTGTTGCTCCTGAAAGAGGGATTGTGCACTGGTCACTGGCTGGCTCGTGCGGTGGCTCAGGCTCGGGTCGATCCGACGAAGCTGTGTGTAGGAGATACTAGGAGTGATCACAGCATCGAGAACCGCCTCCCGACCGTGCTCCTTGGGCCCCATCCTCACCACCGCCATGTCGTCCAGAGGCGCCGCAATGGGGTCAGGTGTGTCAGGATGTAACTTCAGATACACTTCGGAGTAGGCCTTCTTCCTCCCTGCGGTCTTCTTGCCGTAGTACTTGGGCTCGCCAGGCTTGGGGTCCTTCTGCGTATGGGCGATCTCCCACGCCTGCATGTGTGAGAGCGGCCGCTTCAGTTTCTCCTCCTGCACCACCAAACAGAGGTTAGTCATGCATAAGAAAGTGATGGTAAATAGAAGAAGAAGAATGTTTAATGGGGTTAGTCATACATTAACTGCCTTGTGGAGATAGTGGTTTCAGTTTCCCTGAGCATGTACTCCCTCCGTCCCTCGGTTAGCCTTATTTTTGGTTCTCATAGCCGCCCAGGCTCCATCCTCATCACACCAAAGATCCACCAATGCCGCCCAGGACTCGTCTTTTCCATAACACCAATTTGGACACACCTACATAATAAAAGCATAATGGCATGTAGGTGTGTCCAAATTGGTGTTATGGAAGCATAAATCATAAAGCATAAAGCATAATGTACCACAACGTAATGAAAGCATAATATATGAAAGTATAATGAAAAATCTTTTATACTTACCGCCAAGAACTCGGGCCTCTCCAAGGTAATGCCCATCCTCCGCGCTTCTTCCTTGGTCATCTTCACACCAACAACGTCGTGGTAGTATGTGGAGATGGCCACATAGCGCACCTCGTACTGCATCTGGCGGGCCTTCTTCTTGCATTGGCGCAGCACCATCTGGTCCGCTCTAGCCCTGTGCTCCGGAAGAACTCGATAGAATTTCTACAATCATGCATGAAACAAGAAAGGAAGAAGCCATGAGTTAAATCATTCATGAAACTAGAATGGACTTGTGCTTCTGAAGAGAACTCACCCAGAAAGTAGTGATCACGGCCTTGGCATGGGTCTCATGGTCCGCGTGGCGGGCCGCTTCCCAGTGGTCCCAGCTCGTGGCCAAAACCCGACGGTCCGGCTGCCTGACTGGATCCGGACAGTACAACCCCGGCCAATATAACTTCAGCAAGACGGTGATGAGGCCGTTGGGAATACGGACCCCTTTAGAATATATCCAGTTGCTGCAAAAGAATGAACTATTAGCATGTGACAAGCAAAATAAATAACAACCGGAATAAGCATGTGACAAGCAAAATAATGAACCACTTACTCTTTTCCCGTGGGCTCAATGAGCCACTTCTGCTCCTCAGTAGCAGGAACCTGCTTTGGTAGCTTTGCGTTGCCACGCAGCCACTCCTTGTTGTCAACCCCCTTCCCATCACCACCATCATCCCCGCCACCACCCTCCTCCTCGCCTGCCTCCCCCTCCCCAACCTCCTCCTCCTCCTCCTCGCCTGCCTCCTCCTCCACCACCTCCTCCTCCTCCTCCTCCTCCCTAGAGTGTACCTCACTAGAGGAGGGTACCTCACTAGAGGAGGGCCTCGAAGACAACACCCCTAAGTCGGTGAGGGTGCGCTCTTTCTGGCCGCGACCCCTTGTAGTGGCTCTCCCCCCAGCACCTCGTCCTCTAGAGGCTCTCCCCCCGCCCCCTCCTCCTCTAGGGTCACCTCTCCCTCGACCTCCCTGTGAGGAGTCATCGTCAAGTAGCCGAGGGGGAGGATTACGTGCTCGATCACTCCGACTAGGCAGGCTGACGACCTTGCATAGGAAACCCACGCCGTCAGCCTTCCCCTTGCCCATGTTCCACGAACCTGCATTGAAAAGAGAAAAAGCAATTAGTAAATTAATGAAATGAAGGAAAAGGCATGATAATAAACACATTAATAAAAATGCATAAAAAGGCATATTCCTAAACTATAGAAAAAAAACTTGAAACATACATCTGCTAGAACCCATATGAATCATCACTGTTGTAACCTCTTTCTCGGTCCGTCTCATTATCACTATCAATCATATCATCTTTGTTGTCCGACGGAGGTGGAGGCTCTTCCTCGTCGTCAGCGTCTTCGTTTAACTTTTCTAGCATAAGTATGTCATTTTCGTTACCAATGGTCTCACCATCATTTCGTGCATCGTCGACGTTTGGGTCCACATCATCATCACCCAATGGTCTAGCGCCATCGTTTCTAACCACATCATCATCATCATCATCATCAGGTTGCTCTTGATAGAACACTCCCTCGTATGTCATGGAGTTAATGTTGTAGTAATCGTCTTCATTCGGGTCTGGTAGCTTACCATGTGGCGACACCTTGAACACAACTTCCCAACCTTTTAGATACACTTTCTGGCATGGGTAAGGCAGATAATATACTTGTGTAGCTTGGGTAGCCGCAATGAAGAGATCGGCTCCGGCATAGACGGTTGATGGTTTAACTTCGACCAAACCAATGGAAGGCGTATGTTTTACCCCCTCCCGCGGATCGAACCATCGGCATTTGAACACAGGCAGACTTAGGGTCTCACGCCCCTGGCGGAATTTAACCTTGTATATATTTTGTACCCTTCCGTAGTAGTCTACTGAATTTTGACCGGGGGTGTACACTCCAGTATTTATAGTTTTGGGATCGGGGCGGCTGTTTTGGTGCTCCTCTGTATGGAAGCGATACCCATTCACATCATACTTTTTACATGTCATGACGGCAGGGTCAAAACCCATGGAAACCCATCTCAATTCATCATCCATAGATATGTTTGGATCTTTTCCCTACAAGTACAATGGAAATTGTTGCGTGCATTAGTTCGGTTAACTAATAAATGTTGAAGTAGGTATTTAATAGGGGAGTGTGGAAAATTACTTTCTCCATGAACCAAGCAACAAAATTTTTACGTCCAGGGTTTCCATGACGGAGAAGAGTAAGTGCCTCCGCCTCAGTAGGAGGATTCACTCCCGTCCATTCCTCTTGAACGAAATCACTAAAAAAAAGATAAGCGGTGTTAGACCGGGACTAAGTGAACATGAAACATGATGATGTGGAAGACATAAAGGAATGGTGTAGTGGTATTACCTCATCCACACTTCCTCAACTTCCTTGATGTTGTGCAAGATATAGAACATGAGGTCCTCCCACTCTTGTCGTGGCATGTTATAAGATTTCGAGGCCCCAGCCCTCCCACCTTGCGCGTTGAATAGATCGAGTCTGGGTTGATACTTGGGCTCTTCTATATTGTATCGAGGCACCTTGTTATGCAGATGGGGAACGTGGTCTGGATAGTATGATGTCCTGAGGTCTGACACTTCCTCTAGGATAACTGCCTCAGCTATGGAAGCTTCAATCTTAGCTTTGTTTCCACATTTCCGTCGGAGATGCTTGTTCTGCCTCTCAGGGCCGTACTGCCAGCGATTTTGCATAGGGCCCCCCAACAATACCTCGTTCGCGAGGTGCAGAATGAGATGTGTCATCGGAGTAAAGAAGCCTGGCGGAAAGATCTTCTCTAGCTTGACTATCAACTCCGGTGCCATTTTATGCAATTTTTCAATCACCTCTTTACTTACTTCTTTAGCACAGAGCGTGCGGAAGAAATGGCTAAGCTCGGCAAGCACTCGCCAGACATGCTCGTGGACATAGCCTCGAACCATCACCGGCATTATCCGCTCAATCCATACATGGTAGTCATGACTCTTCAGGCCGGTCACTTTGCCCGTTGAAAGATTGACTCCCTTACTTATATTCGATGCATAACCATCGGTGAACTTCAAAATTTGTTTCAGCCAGATACGTACTTCTTTTTTTTGGCGGTTTAAGGACGAAGTCAGCATCTGGCTTGAACCAGTTTTTTCGACCGCCTGTGGGAGGCTTCATGTTCAGGCGTGGTCTATCACAAATTCTCTATTGATCAGCTCTAGCTTTTACGTTATCCTTCGTCTTATCAGGAATGTTGAGGATCGTGTGGAAAAGGGACTCTGCCACATTCTTTTCGGTGTGCATCACATCAATATTGTAAGGAAGTTTGAGGTCCTTGAAATAGGGAAGCTGCGAGAAGGGGGTAATGTGAGTCCAGTTGTGCGTCTCACCATATCCCTCGAAGCCTTTGGCTTTGGCTTTGCCTTTTCCTTTGACTTTAGGCTTGAGAGCTTTTAGCTGAGCAAGAACATCTGCCCCCGAAAATGTTGGAATCTCGGTTACTTCATGAACAACCCGGCCTTTCATGAAGTTCTTCTTGTCTTCCCTGTCTGGAGGAAGGAACTGTCGATGCAGGTCAAAGGCTACATACTTGCCACCCTTACTCAGCCAAATCATTCACAGAGCCTGCATGCACACTGGGCATGGCATCTTCCCACTTGTACACCATCCGCAGAATAGAGCATAGCCGGGAAAGTCATGCATGCAATAGTGCAACCAAACTTTCATCAAGAAATTTCTCTGTAGATCCCGGTCGTATGTCAACCTCGGAAAGTACCAAGAATGGTGCAAAGCATCCACAAGCGGCTGCATAAACAAACCATCCTCATCGACCACCTCAATGTACCTAGACGAACCGCACTTCCTACAGTACTTGTCATCCGCATACTCGTGCCTAAACAAAAGGCAATTCTTCGGGCAAACATCTATTTTCTCATAATCCATAGAGAGTGCCTTCATGATTTTCTTTGTATCGTACATGCTTTTCGGCAGTTCATGACCCTCAGGGAGGCTGTTAGCCCATACTCCCAGGAATGCTTCGAAGCATTTCTGGCTACAGCCGTACTCAGCCTTGACTACAATCAATTGCGAGATGGCATCCAGCTGAGATATTTTCGCACCCGCATAAAGAGGTTTCTTCGACGAGGCCAAGACCTCCAAGGAGGCCTTTGCGGTTACCTCCGGCTCCTCCGGTTCATTCTTTGAAGGTGTCGCATTTGCCGTTTCTGCAACAATGACATCATCTAGCATGTCCCTGACCCCGTCGTCCTCATATCCATCGATGCGTTGTCGCATCACCTCCTCTCTACCACGGTCCTGCTCGGCTATGTTTATCGGTGACATGTCAAAGTTTGGCATATATCCGTGCATGCGAAGGTGCTCACTCATGTCCGTCTGATTTCTACGGACACATCTGGCACATCTTGCACAGGGGCATTGTGGGATAATTCTCATTGGACGACGGAATATCTCCTTCAAATACACATTGGTTTTTGCGATCCACTCTGATGTTACTCGATTCCGACGGATAAAACCACTGTACATCCACTGATTATCTGCCATCCTCTACTTTTTTGCAAGCCACACAACATAACTAAGGATTCACTTAAATTAATCACATCAAATTTTCAGTTTCTACCGCGTTTAATCCACCTACATCTCTAATAGGTAAAGATGGATCCTAATCCCACCCGAGGATGTGTAGATTGAGTACGTTCTCCATTCTACCCCGTTCCGAGACAAAATTTCGGCAGCACCTCCCCGTTGTTCTCTAGATACACGTCTCGGCAAATAGCCGAGAGAATGTGCTCCGGAGAACAATGGGGAGGCGCCGCCGAAATCCTGTCTCAGAACGGGGTAGAACATGGAGAACATACCCAATCTACACATCCTCGGGTTGTCCATGGAAAACGCTGGACAATCCAAAAGAGCTGTGGTGATAAATATGCAATTGAATGCATATTTATCGATGCAACCCTTTCGGACAGGAGACGCCTAGGTTACGCCACTTGACTTGAGAATGAAATCTAGTGATATGAAAAAATGGAGGAGATGGACTTGTAGCTCACCCTCGGTTGTAGAGGAAGTAGTCGAACAACAGAGGGATGCTCAGGGGGACCAACGCGTCAGACAACGGTCACTCTGATGAATGCAACACCACAAAGCCTGCAAATTCCATCATGACAATTAATTAGAACATCACAACTTATAGAGCATATTTAAAACATTTAAACATGCATTCATTTATTTTTGCATCATGTAGGCAAAAAAACTATAGGGACTCATCATCGATTCGTCACATATTCATCATCATCATCATCTATTCGTCATCATCATTGATTCATCTCATCAAACCATTTTCTTGTAGGATATGCAATATATAGCATCTCATCGAACCACATATATAGCATATCATCTATCCATCTATATATCATGATGTAATATCCACTCATCTATCCATCTATATATCAACAACAATTTTATTTCTCAACTAACCCATCAACAACATTTTTATATCTTATAATCCATCTATCTAACTATTTATATACCTAACTAATATATCCATCTAAACCCTAAACTAACTAACAAATCTATCCAGTGGCAGCAGCAAGCACAGCAAGCAGCAACTAGCGGCAGCGGCAGCGACGGCAGCAAGCAGTAAGCAGCAGCGCAAGCAGCAAGCAGCAAACAGCAAGCGGGGGCCTCACCGGCGGGGCGGCGACGGGGCGGAGCAGGGCGGGGCGGCGACGGGGCGGAGAAGGGCGACGACGGGCGGGGCAGTGGCGTCGGGGACGGGGCGGCCGAGGATGGGGACGGGCCGGCCCGGCGGCGACGGCGGATTTGGGGCGGTGCGGCGGCGGTGGGGAAGGGGATGGGGGTGGCGCGACGGCGGTATGGGAGAGGATGGGGGCGGCGATGGTGTTGGGGCGGGGGCGGGGCGGCGCGACGGCGGTAGGGGAGGGGATGGGGGCGGCGGTGGTGTTGGGGCGGGGGCGGGGCGGCGCCGGAGTTGGGGGAGGGGATGGGGGTGGCGGCGCGGCGAGGCTTGGGTGGAGGGGGGCGGACGGAGGCAGCGACGGTCGGCGGCGCAGCGGGTCGGGATCCTACGGCGGCGCGGGTGGGGGTCGGGGTCGGGTGGCGCGGCGTGGGTCGAGGTCGGGGAGGCGGAGTGGTCGAGGAGGAGGGCAGAGAGAATGAGTGGCCACGAGTGGTCGATGCGGATAAGGTGAGGATATGCCAACGGCATAGCCGTCGGCACAGCTCTGTATGCCACGTGTACGCCTATTGCGATGGCCAAGCCGTCGGCATAGGTATATTCTTTTTTTTCATTATTTTAAGGTGCATTTTTCCTAACACATAAATATTACTGCATTCTGCCCGTCGGAATAGATAGTTTTCGGCCCAACGTGGCCGTTTCCCCCCTCCGTGACACGGCGGCAGCGACGACCTTGAGGGGTGCACACCCCAGAGCCGCGTGTCGGGTGCCTGCGACAACCATCACACTTCCACAAGCGTAGGAGGGGCCACCGCAACACCTGGCGGCATTGCTACCCCCCTCCGGTACCCCGTCCCGTCTAACCCTAACGGACGGCGCCGCCGCCGGCACCTGGAGGGGGGAAACGGATGCGTCGGGTCTACACGGAGGGGATCTTGCCGTGGCTCTGGCCCGGATGTTGCTCCAAAGTGTTCCTATGGGCTGACCTTACACAACCGGGTGGATACGTCCACTGCTCAAAGCCCGTCCGTGCAAATTCAAAGGGGTAGATCCCGTGGTTAAACGCTACAGGGTTAGGCGGGACGGGGCCCTAGGGGGGTAGCAATGCCACCGGAGCGTCGCACCGGGACCTCATACATGCGGGATGGTGTGCTGGCATGTCCGAAGAGGCGGCACGCGTCTCCGGGGTGTGGCCCCCCCTCACGGACGGCGCCGCCGCCGGCACCTGGAAGGGGGGAAACGGACGCGTCGGGTCTACACGGAGGGGATCTTGCCGTGGGTCTGGCCCGGATGTTGCTCCAAAGTGTTCCTATGGGCTGACCTTACACAACCGGGTGGATACGTCCACTGCTCAAAGCCCGTCTGTGCAAAGTCAAAGGGGTAGATCCTGTGGTCAAACGCTACAGGGTTAGGCGGGACGGGGGCCCTAGGGGGGTAGCAATGCCACCGGAGCGTCGCACCGGGACCTCATACATGCGGGATGGTGTGGTGGCATGTCCAAAGAGGCGGCACGCGTCTCCGGGGTGTGCCCCCCCCTCACGGACGGCGATGGCACGATAGTATACGTTCTGCGGTAACGATGCGGCGTGAATATTATTAAATACTCAGAGCGCGATAAAATCATAAGTTTTTTACACGACATGGGTACATGTGCTTTAGGACTGATGGGAATTTTTCATAATTTTTCGTCATGAAGAAGTATCTGAACAATTCCCTCTTACGCGGATTGCTCTTCGCGTGTCTACGACTGTGACCGGCGGCCTCTGGGGCTAGCATGCCGCCAAATCTTGCATAGGAGGCCTCTCACAAGTCTGGAAGTGTTGTGGCGGGTGCTAACGCCCGACACGCATCTCCGGGGTGTGCCCCCCCTCACGGACGGCGCCGCCGCCGCCGGCACCTGGAGGGGGGAAACGGACGCGTCGGGTCCACACGGAGGGGATCTTGCCGTGGGTCTGGCCCGGATGTTGCTCCAAAGTGTTCCTATGGGCTGACCTTACACAACCGGGTGGATACGTCCACTGCTCAAAGCCCGTCCGTGCAAAGTCAAAGGGGTAGATCCCGTGGTCAAAAGCTACAGGGTTAGGCGGGACGGGGCCCTAGGGGGTAGCAATGCCACCGGAGCGTCGCACCGGGACCTCATACATGCGGGATGGTGTGGTGGCATGCCCGAAGAGGCGGCACGCGTCTCCGGGGTGTGGCCCCCCTCACGAACGACGCCGCCGCCGGCACCTGGAGGGGGGGGGAAACGGACGCGTCGGATCCACACGGAGGGGATCTTGCCGTGGGTCTGGCCCGGATGTTGCTCCAAAGTGTTCCTATGGGCTGACCTTACACAACCGGGTGGATACGTCCACAGCTCAAAGCCCGTCCGTGCAAAGTCAAAGGGGTAGATCCCGTGGTGAAACGCTACAGGGTTAGACGGGACGGGCCCCTAGGGGGGTAGCAATGCCACCGGAGCGTCGCACCGGGACCTCATACATGCGGGATGGTGTGCTGGCATGTCCGAAGAGGCGGCACGCGTCTCCGGGGTGTGCCCCCCCCCTCACGGACGGCGCCACCGCCGGCACCTGGAGGGGGGGAAACGGACGCGTCGGGTCTACACGGAGGGGATCTTGCCGTGGGTCTGGCCCGGATGTTGCTCCAAAGTGTTCCTATGGGCTGACCTAACACAACCGGGTGGATATGTCCACTGCTCAAAGCCCGTCCGTGCAAAGTCAAAGGGGTAGATCCCGTGGTGAAACGCTACAGGGTTAGGCGGGACGGGGGCCCTAGGGGGGCAGCAATGCCACCGGAGCGTCGCACCGGGACCTCATACATGCGGGATGGTGTGGTGGCATGTCCGAAGAGGCGGCACGCGTCTCCGGGGTGTGGCCCCCCCTCACGGACGGCGATGACACGGTAGTATACGTTCTGCGGTAACGATGCGGCGTGAATATTATTAAATACTCGGAGCGCGATAAAATCATGAGTTTTTTACACGACATGGGTACATGTGCTGTAGGACTGATGGGAATTTTTCATAATTTTTCGTCATGGAGAAGTATCTGAACAATTCCCTCTTACGCGGATTGCTCTTCGCTTGTCTACGACTGTGGCCGGCGGCCTCCGGGGGCTAGCATGCCGCCAAATCTTGCGTAGGCGGCCTCTCACAAGTCTGGAAGTGTTGTGGTGGGTGCAAACGCCCGGCACGCATCTCCGGGGTGTGCCCCCCCTCACGGACGGCGGCGCCCCCGCCGGCACCTGGAGGGGGGAAACGGATGCGTCGGGTCCACACGGAGAGGATCTTGCCGTGGGTCTGGCCCGGATGTTGCTCCAAAGTGTTCCTATGGGCAGACCTTACACAACCGGGTGGATACGTCCACTGCTCAAAGCCCGTCCGTGCAAAGTCAAAGGGGTAGATCCCGTGGTCAAACGCTACAGGGTTAGGCGGGACGGGGGCCCTAGGGGGGTAGCAATGCCACAGGAGCATCGCGCCGGGACCTCATACATGCGGGATGGTGTGGTGGCATGTCTGAAGAGGCGGCACGCGTCTCCGGGGTGTGGCCCCCCTCACGGATGACGCCGCCGCCGGCACCTGTAGGGGGGGAAATGGACGCGTCGGGTCTACACGGAGGGGTTCTTGCCGTGGGTCTGGCCCGGATGTTGCTCCAAAGTGTTCCTATGGGCTGACCTAACACAACCGGGTGGATACGTCCACTGCTCAAAGCCCGTCCGTGCAAAGTCAAAGGGGTAGATCCCGTGGTCAAACGCTACAGGGTTAGGCGGGACGGGGGCCCTAGGGGGGTAGCAATGCCACCGGAGCGTCGCACCGGGACCTCATACATGCGGGATGGTGTGCTGGCATGCCCGAAGAGGCGGCACGCGTCTCCGGGGTGTGGCCCCCCTCACGAACGACGCCGCCGCCGGCACCTGGAGGGGGGGAAACGGACGCGTCGGGTCTACACGGAGGGGATCTTGCCGTGGGTCTGGCCCGGATGTTGCTCCAAAGTGTTCCTATGGGCTGACCTAACACAACCGGGTGGATACGTCCAATGCTCAAAGCCCGTCCGTGCAAAGTCAAAGGGGTAGATCCCGTGGTCAAACGCTATAGGGTTAGGCGGGACGGGGGCCCTAGGGGGGTAGCAATGCCACCGGAGCGTCGCACCGGGACCTCATACATGCGGGATGGTGTGGTGGCATGTCCGAAGAGGCGGCACGCGTATCCGGGGTGTGGCCTCCCCTCACGGACGGCGATGACACGGTAGTATACGTTCTACGGTAACGATGCGGCGTGAATATTATTAAATACTCGGAGCGCGATAAATCATGAGTTTTTTACACGACATGGGTACATGTGCTGTAGGACTGATGGGAATTTTTCAAAATTTTTCGTCATGGAGAAGTATCTGAACAATTCCCTCTTACGCGGATTGCTCTTCGCTTGTCTACGACTGTGGCCGGCGGCCTCCGGGGGCTAGCATGCCGCCAAATCTTGCGTAGGCGGCCTCTCACAAGTCTAGAAGTGTTGTGGCGGGTGCAAACGCCTGGCACGCATCTCCGGGGTGTGCCCCCCCTCACGGACGGCGCCGCCGCCGCTCGCACCTGGAGGGGGGGAAACGGAAGCGTCGGGTCCACACGGAGGGGATCTTGCCGTGGGTCTGGCCCGGATGTTGCTCCAAAGTGTTCCTATGGGCTGACCTTACACAACGGGGTGGATACGTCCACTGCTCAAAGCCCGTCCGTGCAAAGTCAAAGGGGTAGATCCCGTGGTCAAACGCTACAGGGTTAGGCGGGACGGGGGCCCTAGGGGGGTAGCAATGCCACCGGAGCGTCGCACCGGGACCTCATACATGCGGGATGGTGTGCTGGCATGCCCGAAGAGGCGGCACGCGTCTCCGGGGTGTGGCCCCCCTCACGAACGACGCCGCCGCCGGCACCTGGAGGGGGGGAAACGGACGCGTCGGGTCTACACGGAGGGGATCTTGCCGTGGGTCTGGCCCGGATGTTGCTCCAAAGTGTTCCTATGGGCTGACCTAATACAACCGGGTGGATACGTCCACTGCTCAAAGCCCGTCCGTGCAAAGTCAAAGGGGTAGATCCCGTGGTCAAACGCTACAGGGTTAGGCGGGACGGGGGCCCTAGGGGGGTAGCAATGCCACCGGAGCGTCGCACCGGGACCTCATACATGCGGGATGGTGTGCTGGCATGCCCGAAGAGGCGGCACGCGTCTCCGGGGTGTGGCCCCCCTCACGAACGACGCCGCCGCCGGCACCTGGAGGGGGGGAAACGGACGCGTCGGGTCTACACGGAGGGGATCTTGCCGTGGGTCTGGCCCGGATGTTGCTCCAAAGTGTTCCTATGGGCTGACCTAATACAACCGGGTGGATACGTCCACTGCTCAAAGCCCGTCCGTGCAAAGTCAAAGGGGTAGATCCCGTGGTCAAACGCTACAGGGTTAGGCGGGACGGGGGCCCTAGGGGGGTAGCAATGCCACCGGAGCGTCGCACCGGGACCTCATACATGCGGGATGGTGTGGTGGCATGTCCGAAGAGGCGGCACGCGTATCCGGGGTGTGGCCTCCCCTCACGGACGGCGATGACACGGTAGTATACGTTCTACGGTAACGATGCGGCGTGAATATTATTAAATACTCGGAGCGCGATAAATCATGAGTTTTTTACACGACATGGGTACATGTGCTGTAGGACTGATGGGAATTTTTCAAAATTTTTCGTCATGGAGGAGTATCTGAACAATTCCCTCTTACGCGGATTGCTCTTCGCTTGTCTACGACTGTGGCCGGCGGCCTCCGGGGGCTAGCATGCCGCCAAATCTTGCGTAGGCGGCCTCTCACAAGTCTAGAAGTGTTGTGGCGGGTGCAAACGCCTGGCACGCATCTCCGGGGTGTGCCCCCCCTCACGGACGGCGCCGCCGCCGCTCGCACCTGGAGGGGGGAAACGGAAGCGTCGGGTCCACACGGAGGGGATCTTGCCGTGGGTCTGGCCCGGATGTTGCTCCAAAGTGTTCCTATGGGCTGACCTTACACAACCGGGTGGATACGTCCACTGCTCAAAGCCCGTCCGTGCAAAGTCAAAGGGGTAGATCCCGTGGTCAAACGCTACAGGGTTAGGCGGGACGGGGGCCCTAGGGGGGTAGCAATGCCACCGGAACGTCGCACCGGGACCTCATACATGCGGGATGGTGTGGTGGCATGTCCGAAGAGGCGGCACGCGTCTCCGGGGTGTGGCCCCCCTCACGGACGTCGCCGCCGCCGGCACTCGGAGGGGGGGAAACGGACGCGTCGGGTCTACACGGAGGGGATCTTGCCATGGGTCTGGCCCGGATGTTGCTCCAAAGTGTTCCTATGGGCTGACCTAACACAACCGGGTGGATACGTCCACTGCTCAAAGCCCGTCCGTGCAAAGTCAAAGGGGTAGATCCCGTGGTCAAAAGCTACACGGTTAGGCGGGACGGGGCCCTAGGCGGGTAGCAATGCCACCGGAGCGTCGCACCGGGACCTCATACATGCGGGATGGTGTGCTGGCATGTCCGAAGAGGCGGCACGCGTCTCCGGGGTGTGGCCCCCCCCCTCACGGACGGCGATGACACGGTAGTATACGTTGTGCGGTAATGATGCGGCGTGAATATTATTAAATACTCGGAGCGCGATAAAATCATGAGTTTTTTACACGACATGGGTACATGTGCTGTAGGACTGATGGGAATTTTTCATAATTTTTCGTCATGGAGAAGTATCTGAACAATTCCCTCTTACGCGGATTGCTCTTCGCTTGTCTACGATTGTGGCCGGCGGCCTCCGGGGGCTAGCATGCCGCCAAATCTTGCGTAGGCGGCCTCTCACAAGTCTGGAAGTGTTGTGGCGGGTGCAAACGCCCGGCACGCATCTCCGGGGTGTGCCCCCCCTCACGGACGGCGCCGCCGTCGGCGGCACCTGGTGGGGGGGAAACAGACGCGTCGGGTCCACATGGAGGGGATCTTGCCGTGGGTCTGGCCCGGATGTTGCTCCAAAGTGTTCCTATTGGCTGACCTTACACAACCGGGTGGATACGTCCACTGCTCAAAGCCCGTCCGTGCAAAGTCAAAGGGGTAGATCCCGTGGTTAAACGCTACAGGGTTAGGTGGGACGGGGGCCCTAGGGGGGTAGCAATGCCACCAGAGCGTCGCACCGGGACCTCATACATGCGGGATGGTGTGGTGGCATGTCCGAAGAGGCGGCACGCGTCTCCGGGGTGTGGCCCCCCCTCACGGACGGCGCCGCCGCCGGCACCTGGAGGGGGGGAAACGGACGCGTCGGGTCTACACGGAGGGGATCTTGCCGTGGGTCTGGCCCGGATGTTGCTCCAAAGTGTTCCTATGGGCTGACCTAACACAACCGGGTGGATACGTCCACTGCTCAAAGCCCGTCCGTGCAAAGTCAAAGGGGTAGATCCCATGGTCAAAAGCTACACGGTTAGGCGGGACGGGGCCCTAGGGGGGTAGCAATGCCACCGGAGCGTCGCACCGGGACCTCATACATGCGGGATGGTGTGCTGGCATGTCCGAAGAGGCGGCACGCGTCTCCGGGGTGTGCCCCCCCCCCCTCACGGACGGCGCCGCCGCCGGCACCTGGAGGGGGGGGGGAAACGGACGCGTCGGGTCTACACGGAGGGGATCTTGCCGTGGGTCTGGCCCGGATGTTGCTCCAAAGTGTTCCTATCGGCTGACCTAACACAACCGGGTGGATACGTCCACTGCTCAAAGCCCGTCCGTGCAAAGTCAAAGGGGTAGATCCCGTGGTCAAACGCTACAGGGTTAGGCGGGACGGGGGCCCTAGGGGGGTAGCAATGCCACCGGAGCGTCGCACCGGGACCTCATACATGCGGGATGGTGTGGTGGCATATCCGAAGAGGCGGCACGCGTATCCGGGGTGTGCCCCCCCCCTCAGGGACGGCGATGACACGGTAGTATACGTTCTGCGGTAATGATGCGGCGTGAATATTATTAAATACTCGGAGCGCGATAAAATCATGAGTTTTTTACACGACATGGGTACATGTGCTGTAGGACTGATGGGAATTTTTCATAATTTTTCGTCATGGAGAAGTATCTGAACAATTCCCTCTTACGCGGATTGCTCTTCGCTTGTCTACGACTGTGGCCGGCGGCCTCCGGGGGCTAGCATGCCGCCAAATCTTGCGTAGGCGGCCTCTCACAAGTCTGGAAGTGTTTTTTACACAACATGGGTACATGTGCTGTAGGACTGATGGGAATTTTTCATAATTTTTCGTCATGGAGAATTATCTGAACAATTCCCTCTTACGCGGATTGCTCTTCGCTTGTCTACGACTGTGGCCGGCGGCCTCCGGGGGCTAGCATGCCGCCAAATCTTGCGTAGGCGGCCTCTCACAAGTCTGGAAGTGTTGTGGCGGGTGCAAACGCCCGGCACGCATCTCCGGGGTGTGCCCCCCCTCACGGACGGCGCCGCTGCCACTCGCACCTGGAGGGGGGAAACGGACGCGTGGTTCCACACGGAAGGGATCTTGCCGTGGGTCTGGCCCGGATGTTGCTCCAAAGTGTTCCTATTGGCTGACCTTACACAACCGGGTGGATACGTCCACTGCTCAAAGCCCGTCCGTGCAAAGTCAAAGGGGTAGATCCCGTGGTCAAATGCTACAGGGTTAGGCGGGACGGGGGCCCTAGTGGGGTAGCAATGCCACCAGAGCGTCGCACCGGGACCTCATACATGCGGGATGGTGTGGTGGTATGTCCGAAGAGGGGGCACGCGTCTCCGGGGTGTGGCCCCCCCTCACGGACGGCGCCGCCGTCGGCACCTGGAGGGGGGAAACGGACGCGTCGGGTCTACACGGAGGGGATCTTGCCGTGGGTCTGGCCCGGATGTTGCTCCAAAGTGTTCCTATGGGCTGACCTAACACAACCGGGCGGATACGTCCACTGCTCAAAGCCCGTCCTTGCAAAGTCAAAGAGTAGATCATGTGGTCAAAAGCTACAGGGTTAGGCGGGACGGGGCCCTAGGGGGTAGCAATGCCACCGGAGCGTCGCACCGGGACCTCATACATGCGGGATGGTGTGCTGGAATGTCCGAAGAGGCGGCACGCGTCTCCGGGGTGTGCCCCCCCTCACGGACGGCGCCGCCGCCGGCACCTGGAGGGGGGGAAACGGACGCGTCGGGTCTACACGGAGGGGATCTTGCCGTGGGTCTGGCCCGGATGTTGCTCCAAAGTGTTCCTATGGGCTGACCTAACACAACCGGGTGGATACGTCCACTGCTCAAAGCACGTCCGTGCAAAGTCAAAGGGGTAGATCTCGTGGTCAAACGCTACAGGGTTAGGCGGGACGGGGGCCCTAGGGGGGTAGCAATGCCACCGGAGCGTCGCACCGGGACCTCATACATGCGGGATGGTGTGGTGGCATGTCCGAAGAGGCGGCACGCGTATGCGGGGTGTGGCCCCCCCTCACGGACGGCGATGACACGGTAGTATACGTTCTACGGTAACGATGCGGCGTGAATATTATTAAATACTCGGAGCGCGATAAAATCATGAGTTTTTTACACGACATGGGTACATGTGCTATAGGACTGATGGGAATTTTTCATAATTTTTCGTCATGGAGAAGTATCTGAACACTTCCCTCTTATGCGGATTGCTCTTCGCGTGTCTACGACTGTGGCCGGCGGCCTCCGCGGGCTAGCATGCCACCAAATCTTGCGTAGGTGGCCTCTCACCAGTCTAGAAGTGTTGTGGCGGGTGCAAACGCCTGGCACGCATCTCCGGGGTGTGCCCCTCCCTCACGGACGGCGCCGCCGCCGCTGGCACCTGGAGGGGGGGAACGGACGCGTCGGGTCCACACGGAGGGGATCTTGCCGTGGGTCTGGCCCGGATGTTGCTCCAAAGTGTTCCTATGGGCTGACCTTACACAACCGGGTGGATACGTCCACTGCTCAAAGCCCGTCCGTGCAAAGTCAAAGGGGTAGATCCCGTGGTCAAACGCTACAGAGTTAGGCGGGACGGGGGCCCTAGGGGGGTAGCAATGCCACCGGAGCGTCGCACCGGGACCTCATACATGCGGGATGGTGTGGTGGCATGTCCGAAGAGGGGGCACGCGTCTCCGGGGTGTGGCCCCCCCTCACGGACGGCGCCGCCGCCGGCACCTGGAGCGGGGGAAACGGACGCGTCGGGTCTACACGGAGGGGATCTTGCCATGGGTCTGGCCCGGATGTTGCTCCAAAGTGTTCCTATGGGCTGACCTAACACAACCGGGTGGATACGTCCACTGCTCAAAGCCCGTCCGTGCAAAGTCAAAGGGGTAGATCCCGTGGTCAAAAGCTACACGGTTAGGCGGGACGGGGCCCTAGGGGGGTAGCAATGCCACCGGAGCGTCGCACCGGGACCTCATACATGCGGGATGGTGTGCTGGAATGTCCGAAGAGGCGGCACGCGTCTCCGGGGTGTGCCCCCCCTCACGGACGGCGCCGCCGCCGGCACCTGGAGGGGGGGAAACGGACGCGTCGGGTCTACACGGAGGGGATCTTGCCGTGGGTCTGGCCCGGATGTTGGTCCAAAGTGTTCCTATGGGCTGACCTAACACAACCGGGTGGATACGTCCACTGCTCAAAGCCCGTCCGTGCAAAGTCAAAGGGGTAGATCTCGTGGTCAAACGCTACAGGGTTAGGCGGGACGGGGGCCCTAGGGGGGTAGCAATGCCACCGGAGCGTCGCACCGGGACCTCATACATGCGGGATGGTGTGGTGGCATGTCCGAAGAGGCGGCACGCGTATCCGGGGTGTGCCCCCCCCCCCTCACGGTCGGCGATGACACGGTAGTATACGTTCTGCGGTAACGATGCGGCGTGAATATTATTGAATACTCGGAGCGCGATAAAATCATGAGTTTTTTTACACGAGATGGGTACATGTGCTATAGGACTGATGGGAATTTTTCATAATTTTTCGTCATGGAGAAGTATCTGAACAATTCCCTCTTATGCGGATTGCTCTTCGCGTGTCTACGACTGTGGCCGGCGGCCTCCGGGGGCTAGCATGCCGCCAAATCTTGCGTAGGCGGCCTCTCACAAGTCTGGAAGTGTTGTGGCGGGTGCAAACGCCCGGCACGCATCTCCGGGGTGTGCCCCCCCTCACGGACGGCGCCGCCGCCGCCGGCACCTGGAGGGGGGGAAACGGACGCGTCGGGTCCACACGGAGGGGATCTTGCCGTGGGTTTGGCCCGGATGTTGCTCCAAAGTGTTCCTATGGGCTGACCTTACACAACCGGATGGATACGTCCACTGCTCAAAGCCCGTCCGTGCAAAGTCAAAGGGGTAGATCCCGTGGTCAAACACTACAGGGTTAGGCGGGACGGGGGCCCTAGGGGGGTAGCAATGCCACTGGAGGAGGGCCACCGCAACACCTGGCGGCATTGCTACCCCCCAGGTACCCCGTCCCGTCTAACCCTGACACAGACGACCGCCGGGTCTATCCCTTTGACTTTCGCTGGACGTAGTTTGACCGGTGGACCTTTTCACCTTGTTGTCCTAGCCCAGCCATAGCTACACCCCCCAACACAGTTCCGGCACAACCCACCCCAAGATTCCCTCTGCGTCGGCCCGACTTGGCTGTTTCCCCCCTCCGGGGCACGGCGACATCGACGCCCGTGAGGGGGGAGGGGGCACACCCCGGAGCCGCGTGCCTGCGCCTGCCACCACGTTTCCACAACCATAGGAGGGCCCACCGCAACACCTGGCGGCATTGCTACCCCCCACAGGTACCCCTTCCCGTCTAACCTCTCTGTGACACGACGGAAGAAGGCCCGTGTGGGAGGCAATCGATATATGTTTTTTGTACATTTAAGTTAATGAAATTAGTATTGGAAAAAAACTAAAAAATAAAAAGAGAAAATATAAAAAATATAAAAATATTATTAGAAATCTATGCCTACGGCAAAGCCGTCGGCATAGCTACGGCCACGGAACGGTAGAGCCCTGGATCGATGACGTGGCGTCGGGCGGGGATCAATGACGTGGCAAAAACCATGGGCCAGGCCTAGAAATGCCACCCCACGGGACCGGCGAACGACGCGGATCGATGACGTGGCGGCGCGGCGGATCGATGACGTCGGCATAGCTATGCCGACGGCTAGGCCGTCGGCGTAGCTATGCTGACGGCCACCGTTAGCCCGTCGGCGTAGCCTGACGCCGTCAAACTGCCGTCGCCGCCCGGGTAGACGTGCCCACGCGATATGCCGACGGCCTGCTCTATGCCGACGGCCACCGTAGGTATATTCGAAGAAACGCCGACGGCTTATCTATGCCGACGGCCCCCGTCGGCATAGATGGTTATACGCCGACGGCCTTTCTACGCCGACGGCTTTAGTTGGGCCGTCGGGGTAATGCCCACATATGCCGACGGGGGCCGTCGGCATAGGTTTGGCCGTCGGCAAAACAAGTTTTTCTGGTAGTGTGTAGTATTAACGAAGACAATAACATGAAAAAGATGTGAGCAAGCTGGCTAAACCAGTTATAAGCGTTAGCTAAAGGTTCTAATTCTAACAAGAAACAAAGCAACCCAGGACTTGTAGAATATACATGCCCAAGGCCAACTCTGGATTTACTGGAACAATGACACTAAAGTGGTCTCCTTTTATTACTCCTGCAGTCATAAGATGCTCATATGCATGTTCACTAGATGAGAATTGCTTTCCAGAATTCAGTAAGCTTCCAGTTTCACTTAAATTAGACAATACATTATCCCAAAATGTGCGAACGTTACATAACACTTATTAACTATAAAACTGCAGGCAGGGCAGAATATAGTGCAAATGATGCGCACAATATCAATTAGCTGTATCCATAACCAGCACTGCTTGTATGAAAATAAGCATACTACCAAAGCTTGTTAACATCAAGCAAATCACTGCAACATATTGCTTTGCTGTGCCAGACTGTAACCAGATTAAATAAGAGTACGCTGAAGGCTGAGCAACTTGAGCAACTCAGATAGTTGGTGGAGACAGGGATGGTGGGAAACCAGCATATAGATGACCAGCTGAGATCGCTTTGCTAAGCCTAGCGAACAACTCGACTTGCAATGTCTTCAAGTTCACCGAGAAGTATCCAAACTTCAGATCCTCTTGTGAAGGCGTGGTGTACAACACGTCTAAAAGCAAGTATCCCCCAGCTACACCAACCAGAATTGCACGCTTTACCGGCATCGGGATGTCCTTCTCCCAGTGCCATTGATTATTTCGTAGAACAGAATACGTGAGCCAGAGTGGGTCATTTTCAGTGTCCTGATCATACCATTTAGTGAGCATGCCAAGCTTTCCCTCCGATGCCTCGACAATGACAGATCGACCCATCCCTCGATGGTCAGGCGGGAGGTCGACATCAGAGAACTCCATGGTGTGCGTGTCGAGCAGAAGCAACTTGTCCAGGAAATGCAATTGCCAGCAGAAACATCCGTGGACGAACTGTCGATCCGAAAGCCCAGGCTCAGAGTTTTCAAAGGAAGCAAGTGTAGCCCGAGAACTCCATTGGTCGTTTGTAAGAACACGCCATTGTCCGTTCAAAGAGGAGAAGACAATAAGCAGCAGATGCATTCTGCATTGCGCCAAGCACATCACTCTGAATGATAGAGGGTCCTCCTCATCGTCGCCGGGAGCAAGGAAAGTCTCTAGACCAAAAAGGTCCGGTCTGCGGACCAGCGCCTTCAGGTCGTCGGGGACGGCGGGCAGCAGGACGTAGCGGCGATGCACGGGGTCGCACACGGCAAGGTCTCTGACCAGAAATTTGCGGTACATGTAGTCGCACACATCGGAACCCAGCAGGATGTTGCTACCGCTTTCTTCTTCGACCGGGGCGCCGGCAAGGAGGGCGCGTCCGTTGAAAAAGTTGATTCTACTCCAGTTACGGCCGGCGGTGGCGGGGAGGAAGGAGGAGCAAGAGAAACTGAAGTCGGCGAAGGCGCGGGCGGCGACGGCGGAAGGGTGCGGCGGCTGCGCCGGACTGAACGGGTCGTGGAGAAAGCCGATGAGAGGCGGCGGGTGGAGGGTGCGGTAAAGACGGAGGAATGCGTAGCCCGTGATGACGCCGCAAAAGGTGGCGCATGCGGTGCAGGCGCGGGCTAGGTCCGCGGCAGTGGGGAGGCGGAGGAAGATTTCCTCAAGGAGATCGTGTGGGGTTCAAAGGAACGGCGGCTCCGGCGGTGGTGCTGGGCGCGAGGTTGGCGGCGGCGCCATGGATTGGGGAATTGGGGATTTGGTGAATGACTGACGAAGGATGGCTTCTATAGATTTTTTTTTTGAGCGAAACCTGCTAGGATTTATTGATTAACTAAAATATTTACAGGAATGGCAACAGGATCATGAGGAAGACCTAGCCATATGTGTCTCCCTTGAGTAAGAGAGACCTCAAACCTAGCAAGCCTATGAGCTTCCATATTGAAAGTTCTGTATTCGAAAGAAAAATTACAAGACTGAAACAGTCCAGAACTCTCTAAAATCTCTTTGATGATGCCTCCATCCTCTCCTCCAGGTCCAAGATGGATGTGGTTGACGATTTGCTGACAATCTGAAGCAAACTGAATATTCTGCACCCCCATATCTTGGGCTAGGGCGATCGCTTCCCGGCAAGCAATTGCTTCCAGCATCTCCGGATTAAGTAGACCATGAACTGCCAGCAGTGAGCTTCCAAGATAGGTTCCTTCCCTCGTTCTACAGACCGCAGCAGCTGATCCCATATTATGGTGAACTGACACCCCAGCATCCACATTGATCTTTTTTTTTGCGGGGTATCCACATTGATCTTGACATGACCTTCCTGTGGTGCAATCCACTTTCGCCTTGGCTGGCCCGGGATAGCCGTTCTAGCTTCTGTGACCGAAGGATCCTTTAGCTGATCAAGTTCAGAGATAAATCTCATGACGAAAGCATGTGTCTCATACGGGTTCTGACTGATAGACTCATGTATCAGTTTTCGCCGTGCGTACCAGATGGCCCATAATGTTACTACCAGCCGAGTGAATTCCTCATGTCTGAGGACATCCATCATAGAAAATAGCCAACTTTCCGCTGATGGTTCCCTTGTTTCTAGCATATGCTCCAATAAATTAGGATCAACAAGCGCCCAAACGCATCGAGCCGAGGTGCATTCCAGTAAACTATGCCGCCAAGAATCAGTAGCTCCACAAGCAAAACACTCATCCGTGTGTGACATATTTCTATTCTTTCGAACATCTTCTGTTGGTATAGAATTCTTGGACAGTCTCCACAGGAAAACTTTGATTTTTGCTGGCACCATTGTATTCCATAGAGAGGTCCATGATGTTGATTTGTTACTTGTGTCAGAGCCGCCCGGACGCTCTTCCAGCCAATCTTCCCTCCTCTTCTTTGTTTCCGTGATCATCCTATAAGCTGAACGGACTGAAAAAATTCCATTTTTCTCAAAAGCCCACGACCAGAAATCTACAATGTTCCGAGTACAAACTGGAATTTGCAAGATGGCACTAGCATCATATGGCAGGAAGACTTGTTGTATCAATTCTGAATTCCATCTAGCATTCCCTTGATCCATTAATTCATATACCAAGTGTGGTGGTTGATTGACCAGCGAAACAATTGGTCTCATATTTTCTTTCCTCGGTATCCAATTCATATTCCAGATTTCTGTCGTTTCACCATTTCCCACTCTCCGAATAAGGCCCTGACGCAAAGTATCACGTCCCTCCAGAAGAGACCACTAGATCTGGGAAGGATGATTACCAAGTTCCGCGGACAGCAAGTCACCCCCCCCCCCCCCCCCCCGGGGAAATAGACTGCTTGTAGAATTCATGCACTTAAAGATTCTGGGCATTGAAGAACTCTCCACGCCTGTCGGGCTAACAGTGCCAAATTGAAAATTTCAAAATCTCTAAAGCCTAAGCCTCCCATGTACTTGGGCATGCTCATAACATCCCAAGATACCCAGTACGGCTTTCTTTGACCCCTCTTGCTGCCCCACCAAAATGCATTAATCATAGAGGTCAAGCTCTTGCATAATCCTCTTGGGAGTTTGAAGCAGGACATTGAGTAGACCGGAATAGCTTGAGCTACTGATTTAATAAGGACCTCTTTCCCAGCTGATGATAAAAGTTTTTCCATCCATCCTTGTATCTTACTCCATAATCTATCCTTCAGATATTTAAATGCACCATTTTTTGAAACACCCACATCAGATGGCATACCTAGGTATTTCTCATTCAACTGTTCATTGGGGACATTGAGAATATTTTTTATGGTAGCTCTTACTCCCTCTGGACAGCCCTTGCTGAAAAACAAGGGAGACTTATCTCTGTTAATTCTCTGTCCTGACGCTTTAGCATAGGTTTCCAACAAGAGAGACACTTCTTCAGCCCCCTCACTATTTGCTTTAAAAAAACAGCATGCTGTCATCAAACAACAAATGGTTAACCGGTGGAGCCGATGGAGCCACTTGTATTCCTGCAAGATTGGATGACTGAACTCTGGATTTTAAAAGGCACGAAAGGCCCTCTGCTGCCAGCAAAAAAAGGTACGGTGAGATTGGATCTCCCTGACGGATACCACATGAAGGATTAAAAACATCAAGTTTTTGCCCTTTAAAAAGAACTGAGAAGGAAACCGAAGTAACCATTCCCATAACAATATCAACCCATCTCTGTGAAAACCCCAACTTCAACATTATTGCTCTCAGATAATTCCACTCCACCCTGTCATACGCTTTCATCATATCAACTTTTAGTGCGCAATGTCTGTGCTTCTGAGCCTTGTTCCTCTTCATAAAATGTAGACATTCATAAGCGGCAATAATGTTATCAGTTATCAAGCGACCGGGGACAAAGGCAGACTGCTCTTCTGAAATAATATCCGGTAGCACCACCTTCAGACAACTTGCTACAACTTTTGAACTAATCTTGTAAAGGACATTGCACAAGCTAATAGGGCAAAACTGAGATAGTAGCAACGGATTCTTTACCTTGGGGATTAAAACAAGGATGGTTTTATTGATTTCCTGAGCACTCTCCACCCCTTCCACAATTCTCAATACTATCTTTGTTACTTCCTCTCCACAAATGTCCCAATGTTTCTGAAAGAACTGGGCCGGGAAGCCATCCGGCCCTGGTGCCTTCTGAGGAGCCATCTGGAAGAGAGCCTTCTTTACCTCCTCGGCAGTGTAGGGAGCATTCAGAGAATCATTCATTTGATTAGTGACTTTGCGTGGTGCATTATTGAGAATAGCCTGCATGTCCTCCGTTCCTTCGGTTGTGTACAGATTATTATAAAAAGAATTGGTCATCACCTTCATTTCTTCTACATCCTCTGTTTGGGTGCCGTCGCTTCGAAGGAGAGCTTTGATTTTATTCTTTGCCCTCCTCATATTCGCCCTCATGTGGAAATATCGCGTATTTTTGTCCCCGGCTCGGAGCCACTCAAGCCTAGCCCTTTGCTTCCACATTAGTTCCTCTCTTTTGTACAGCTCCAACAGATCACGTTTAATATCTGACTCTCTTTCAGATGGCCCCGTCCTCCCAGGAATACCTCTCAAGTACTCCAGCTCACGGTTTAGATTTCTTATTCCACTTCTTACACTGCCAAATGTATTGTTATCCCATGCGCTTAAAGATCCAGCCAAAGCATGCAGCTTCGCTGCCATGTCCGCCACTGACTCGCCCGTTGGCGGTCCCCAAGCACCAGCCACTGTAGCATGCATATTAGGATGTGACTCCCACATACACTCATACCTGAACTCTCTTCGGACTGGTTCCTCCAATGCTGGATGCAGGCGCAAAAGGATCGGCTGGTGATCCGAGGCTGCTGCTGTTAGATGCTGTAGGTCTGCCTCGGGGAACGCGCCTCGCCATGCAGCACATGCAAGCGCACGGTCCAGCCGCACCGTGTAAATGAGCCCCCGACCACTCTTTTCTCAAAGGTCCACTCTAACCCCGTGAATCCCAATTCCATCAAAGCACAATCATCCACTGCCGATCTGAATAAGTTGATCTGACTCTGACTTCTGTGATTAATACCATCATGTTCACTTGAGTGCAAGACCTCATTGAAATCTCCTATGAGCATCCACGGGTCATCGGATTGTCCTGCCAACCCTCTCAAAGTATCGAATGTTTTATATCTATCTTGCACCTGAGCTTCACCATAAATACATGTCATCCTCCAAGGTATTGTGCCTGCATTATGAATCATAGCATCTATATGGTATCGAGAATAGCCAGAAACTTGCAAATTTATTTCATCATTCCAGAAAATCCCTAATCCACCACTTGTACCATCACTACTAACAGCATAGCTTTTATTGTACCCTAATTCCCCTTTCAAATTCTCGACACGTACTCTATCAATTGGTGTTTCAACTATACAAAGTACTGTCGGGTTAAATTTCCTCGCAAGAACGCGAAGCTCGTGAACTGTTGTGGGATTACCCACACCACGACAGTTCCAACATAGGATACTCATTGTGCCCGGCGGTCCTCACCCATGGAGGCCACCGATCCCTTTGTAGTTTTCACTTCCACCGCCACTCCATCCTCTCCTTTCAGCTTCTTTCTGTTTGCATTCTTATGTGGTGTTCCACCATCTCCCGAGAGGACCACACTGTTTTCAAGCTGAGTGACTTTATCTGTCGTGTTACCCACCGGAACTATTGCCAAACTTGGATCCCCTTGATCTAACTGTACAGGGGGTCGAACATTTGCTGTGTCAGAAACTGCAACTGAATCATTAGCCAACATTTTCCCTAGAGTAAGGGAATCTTCCGTAAACGGAGCTTCAGCAACGTTGCTCCCCCCTCCTTAGTTGCTAACGCATTGTAGCGCCAGCTAATATGTTTGTCATATTCAGTCCCTGATCCCCTTCCCAAGCTGTTCCCTAGAGCTCTGTGATTATTCTCTCCCATAGTTGCATTCTTAGGATCAGAAAGCTGATCCTCCTCTCCAGTTGATTTGTCTCCCCCATCACTGCCAGGAAAACCTGTATGCGGATGGCTGCCTGCTCCAGACCAACCACCTCTGTTCCCACGGCCACGTCCTCGACCACCCAGGTCGTTCTCCACAGAGCCCCCACGACCTGCTCTGTTAGCTCGCTCTCGGCCTCCACCAAGATTGGCCCTTCCAGCCAAGATGAACGGGCCCCATTCAAACTTTGAAACGTCATGCTCACCAGTTCCACACTCTTCATACCAATGCCCCATTAGCCCACATGCATAGCAGAAAGTAGGAGCTTCTCAAACTTGACTCTGTACTTTTCCGTTACCCCAGCCTTTGTAAACTGAACCACTCTAGTAAGTTTTTTGCTAACATCCAACTTAACCCGGACCCTGACAAACTCTCCCACAAAGCCATTGGGGAGGGTGACTTGCACTTCTTGGACCTCACCTATCCGGCTAGCCAGATTTTGAAGAAAGCTCTTGCTGTTAAAGACCCCATCCGGAAGCCTATGGATCTGAGCCCAGGTTTCTAACTTGTCCAATTTAACCTTTTCCGGTTTCGAGAATCCATCATATTCAGCCATTACCAATGCATAGCCCTTGAAGTCCCATGGTCCCTTATGCATAGCCTTGTTACAATCACCAAGGCAATTAAACTGGATCGAAAAGAGATTACGGTTTATGCGTCTCCATACCACCGGCTGTGCCGGGTTCCAAGCGGCCTTCATGTCCCCAATCAGAGCACTCTGGCTAAAGGATTTATTCGTCAGAAGACAGCATAGTGCCAACCACTTGGGTCTTGCTTCCGCTGCATCAATCTCATCATCCCATACCAGATCATCAAGCTCGTCCTCTTGCAGAGTCAGGCGGTCCAGCATGTCTCCCGTACCATCTACTCCCGCTTCGCCAGAGCCCCCACCAGTACCAGAACTCGCCATCGGAATCGAAAGTCAACCTATTGTCTAACACTTTCCCCAGAACCCTAGATCGCCCCCGCTCAACCAAGGCCAGGAAGGTAGACAAGCTACCCCCTAGATCAGCCCGAGAAGAGGCAGAGATCAATCGTAGAATTCTAGGCGGAGAAGATCGATAACTCACGGCTGGAACGCCGGAGGACTGGAGAACCCTAGGCTATCGCCGCCGGATGGCTTCTATAGATAAGTTCTCATAGCTTAGCAGATGGGCTTTGTTGAGGAATGGGCCTCCTAAATGTTCATTTCCTCCATTTCATTTTATTATGGCCTTATTTGTCAAACTTGTAATTGGCGGGCTGGTGAATAACCTGCTGCATTTTTTAAAGCTATGAATTCATAATAAAAGACTTCCATTGATACGAGACAACATGGGAAAACAAAGAAATCACTACCAAGTTTTCGGACCTGCAAAAACGATCCAATGTGTGGGTGCACTCGCTGTTCCTCATTTGTGTTGTCAGGAAGTTGTCGTGCTAAGATCTAGCTAGACCAATGCCCAGAGAAGTTGTCCTTATGAAAGCCTTGCGTACATCCGAAATTTTAGAGCCGAATTGCCTCCTTAATAAAACATCTGCTAGAGCTTCACTATAGCAGTAGAGAGAATGGTGATACGATGGAGTGGGAGCATGAACTGGAAGAGGCGCAATCTTTCGCATTAGGAAAACACCCAATTGGGGAAAGAGACCACATCCTCGGTACTGCAGCCGAAAGGTTCTTTTGGCGATGATAGAGTTATGAAGGATCTATGATGTATTTTTTTCATGTTCTGTTGCACTTTCAATTTAGTTTCAGCGTAGATATGTGAGTCATTTAGTGAGGATCAATGCTGCTCCATCATACTATTTTGTATGTTCATGATATATCTCATATCTCTCGCCTGGTCTCTATCTACAGGGCGCCTCCCAAGGAACTCAACACTAATGATGTGCTCGCTTCGTCAAACACCTTGGAGTTCATGCAACATGTCATTTTGTGTCTCTGTTGATGCTCTATTGCCCTCTACCAGCTCCAGAGCAGAAAGACCACTCTGTCATTCCAGTCTCTCAGTCGGCTGCTTCCAATCATAGAGATTGAATTTTCTATGCCCGGGTCTAGTGTACCCCATTAACTCATTGTCCAGCCATTGATCTGTTTTATGGAATATGAGCTTGTGGGTCATGTTTTATCGGTGATTAACAGGGAAGGAACAATGCACTCTATTGCTGCAGGGGCTAGATGTTTTTCATTTTCCCGGTCTACTACTCTGACTATTCAATCCGACAAGAGAGAGGGAAAAGGGTGTGGCAATACCCTTGCAGCAAGAGAGAAAAGTGTAGAACTCGAGAGATCCCGTGATACAAGAGAGAATACCTTCCTTGGATAAACTGAAGAGAGAGGAGACCCTGCTTTTCGTTTGAGAGTGAAGTGATAGAGTATGTCAAAGAGAGTTTTTAGGAAAAAAGACACTTGTGTTTGTGAGAGACAGAATGATGGAGTCTACATTAAACTGGATGGTGAGATAATGGGGTACACTACACTCGGGCATAGAAAAGTCAATTGGAAGCAGCAAGATGATCGACTAGAATGACAGTAGAGTGATCTTCCTCCTATAGAGATGGAGGAGGCAACAGATCATCGACACTGGGACCAATGATATGCTACTGCAGGAGCTCCAAGGTGGCTGACGAAACAAGAACATTATCAGTGCTGATTTCGTTGGGAGGCACCCTGCATACAGAGATCAGGCAGGCGATAGTATATATATCTTGAACGTACAAAACAGTATGATGGTGCAGTATCAATCCTCGCTAATCGACTGACATATCTACTCTGAAGTTATTTTGAAAGGGCAATTTGGAATATCGTAATCACTTCATAACTCTATCGTCGCCTAAAGAATTTTGCATAACATGTGTAGAACTAACATAACACATTTTTTGTAGTCTTACTACATGTAATACCCTAACCGGAAAAATTATGAATAACTCAACATACTTACTTCCTTTGTAAAGACAAATAGTTATTTGACTAAAAAAATGATTTCACTCAGAAACTAAATTGTAGATATATTGTGAAAATAAATCAAGTGCCCATTTTTTCGCTCAAGAGTTAATTGTCCATCTTTTTTGACAAGAAAATTTAAGGCACTTCAAATGTGTGCAGAAGACAGTAAAATACAAGAATGCTTGATTACGTTGCCTGCCATGAAATAAGTAGACAGTAAAATTAGTTGCAGCAGTATTTAAATTATACCATGATGACTTTTCTCTGGACCGCCACGGTGCCATCCCCAGGAGTATTTCAATATATCCACTATGTATACCACTGTCTTGCTTCTGAAGCTGATGGGTCGTATGTGCTGGAGGCGATGATTTCTGAACCTTGCCTACCTACATAAGCTTCCTGATCTGTCGATCTATTATAGTTAATGCGCAATATGGTGAAATCGGCTAAAAGATATCACATTAGTTAGAAAATATTTGCCTTTGATTCGGTGGATCTATATATACTAAAACTATGATTTTGTGGCCATTCAATATGCGTAAAATATATGACACTTATTAGAAGAAAATATTTGCCCTCGATTCGGTGGATCTATATATATTAAAATACTAGCCCTTGATTCTGTGGATCTGTGAAAACTATGAATCTATAACATATATGAAATGATGGGCCCCACTTCGCGTGACTTGGGAACAAATGGTCATATGTGCCGGTCAAACAAATCACTTATCCTGCGAACCAATATGTAGTTTGATGGTTAGAGGGGCCGTGGTATCCCAGCCCATCAAGGTTAAGTCCTGATGCTCATATTTATTCTAGATTTATTTCAGAATTTCCGACGCTATGTTTGTACTGTTTTAAAAAAAATCAGTTCTCCTCATGCCTTATCTTATCTTCTCTTTCCTTTATTATTGCTTTGCGAAGCTAGGGTTTAGTTCACCTCCACCCCTGCTGCCGGATTGCACCCGTCTCTGGTTAACTCTCGTCGGAATCGCTAATTATTTTCCGGTGAACTTACATGAAGTGATTTGACAAAAGAGATAAATAGACAAGAAAATATTAGAAAAATTAGGAACATCTGTCCATTAGTTTTATACTTCAAAATACCACAACCGCTAGATCTACTTTACAGCTGAAGAAATTACCACCAGTACCATCCTCTCAAAATTACCCATCACTGCCACTAGGTAGAACTTATGCCCTAAATAATTTTCCACACGGCTAGCTAAACAAAATCACCTGTCTAGGTCAAAAGAAAAAAAGAATCACCCGTCCAGGTTATAAAAAAGGAATCATCACCTAGCGTGTCCATGTCAAAAGAAAAAAGAATCATCCGTCCAAGTTATGAAAACAATTATTAATGCTAAGAGGAAAAAAAAACCGTGCCACCATCATGTATTATGAGTTGTACGCCGGTCTTGGTGACAAGGTTCATGCATACATCTGTCAGCTGCATACGTACATGTGTTGCGTTGTCTTTCCAGGCGGCCGGGCCTGGAGCGAATCAATCAGTGATTGCAATATTTTTGTTGATAGCTTACCAAGCTGACAACTTGGTTAATCAATGAGCAGCGTGGCTAGGTTTACATATAAGCATATATGAGTTGATGGGTTAACTAGAAAATAGATAAATAGACAAGAAAATCTCATAAAAATTAGAAACATCAGTTCTTTAATTTTATACTTAAAAAACCCACAACCATTAGATCCACTTTATAACTAAAGAAATTACCACCAATGCCACCCTCTGTAAATTACCCACCATTGCCGTTACGTAAAACTTATGCCCTCAATAATTATCAACACACCTAGCTAAACAAAATCACGTGTCCAGGTAAAAAAAAAAATCACCTGTCCAGGTTAAAGAAAAAGGAATCCTCACGTCTATCTAGCTAAAAGAAAGAACGTGTCCACGTCAAAACAAAAGAATCACCTGTCAAGGATGAAAAAAGAATCATCCATCATCAGAGGAAAAATATTGTGCCGCCGCCATTGTATTACAATTTCTATTGCAACCCTATTGACAAGGTTCATGCATTCATCTATCCGCTGCATACGTACATGTGTTGCACTGTCTTTCCGGCCGGCCAGGCCCGGAGCAAATTAATGAGTATCATGGCTAGGTTTACATATAAGCATATAAGACTTGACGGGTTAACTAGAAAAATGATAGCGAACCAACTTATGGTTGGATGGTTAGAGGGACTGTGGTATTTCCAGTCCACCAGGGTTTAAATCCTAGTGCTCGCATTTATTCCTGGATTATTTCAGGATTTCCGACGATGCGCATTCAGTGGGAGGAGACGTTCCCGTCGATGATGAGGCGCTTATGGTGACTTCGTAAATCTGAAGATGATATGCCGGCTCAGTCTTTCAGAGGTGCTCATAGGAGTAGGGTGTGCGTGTGTGCGTTCATATGGGTGAGTGTATGCGCGTGTATATGAGCGTTTGTGTCTGTAGTGATGTTAAAAAAACTAGAAAAATGATAAATAAAAAGAAAAGCTGACAAAATTATTTAGTTTTATAGTTTAAAAAACCACAACCGTTAGATCAACTTTACAGCTGAAGAAATTACCACCCATACCATCTTCTCTAAATTACCCACCATTGCCATTAAGTAAAGCTGATGCCCCAAAAAAATTCCACACGTCTAGCTAAACAAAATCATGTGTCCAGGTCAAAAGAAAACAATAATCATCCAGGGGCGGAGTCAGGATGAAATACGAGAGGGGGCAAACATCTATACTAATTTCTTTCCCAGAGACGTGTATACGAACTAATGGCTAGATCATTTCTTAAAAACCAACCACACAAGCATACGTATAGCGTGTAAGAAGCTAAGTCATATATTTTTCTTATAAGATAATGTCATCACACACATAATTTATGACAAGTTCATTGCCAAAGTAAAAGTAAACTAACTACTTAAGGCACAATAACTAACTTGAGAAATATCAATATGTCATTCATTTTTGTTGATACGCCCCTGATTTCTAGCCTTCAAGCTGCCTGAAAAAGAAACATGTTTAAATACAGTGAGAATGAAACCATTTATTTTATAGATCAAAAATTAAGCTTCACGACAGTACCTCCTTTCGTTTCATCCACATCGATTTTTCACATGAACGCGTTTAACTATCACCTCATTAGGAATACTATTCACTACCCTTTTAACATGGAGATCAGAATAGATATTTGATATGATTTGATGCCCTTTTAACATGGGAGATCAGAATAGAGTAACAATCTGGAAATTAGAGAAGAAGAAAAAGGAGAGAACTGAACCTAGGGCTTACCTTGATTGATCAGGCGCACTACGCACAACTTTTTTCATGGGGACGGCGAGCCGGACGGCGGCCGACGTGCTGCGTGAACCAGTTGATCTAGGCTAGCCGCCGGAGGGGCGTCGTGTAGGTGCTGCAGCGTACACCGCAACCTGCAGGCTTCGGCGGCTTCGGCGCGTCCAGCAGGCAACAGATCGTGCAGAGGCGGCTTCAGCGTAGAGGAGTTTGAGATGCGAACGTGTGTGTGTACGTGACGTGATGTGGAAACGGGGAAGCGGCAGGCTCCTCGTATTCTCTTTAATGGGCTGCTGGGCTAAGCTATGCAGATGGGCTGATGAGCATGCGTTTTTATAACAGAGAAAAAGAGGAGTGGGCGCAAATTCACTGGGCTGAGCGGGGGCAAAGCTGTAAAGTCTGGGCCTGGTCTAAAAGGGCCGAAAAAACGAGTGGGGGCATTCGCCCCCACAGGTCTGTACCTAGATTCGCCCCAAATCATCCAAGTTCAAAAAAGGGAATCATCACGTCTAGCTAAATAACGTGTCCATGTCAAAAGAAAAAAAGAATCACCCATCTAAGATGAAAAAAGAATCATCTATCATTCGTCTTGACCGGTGCTCAACCTGCATCAAGAGTTAGTTGTTTGACCATAGGCCCTTACCGTCTCCCGGGGTTACCTCGGCTATTAAGACTAAATATTCGGACAAAAGCATTTTTCAGAGTTTGCAAATTACAGCTGCATTTTTGAAATCACCAGAATTGAAGTGGTATTTATCCAATAATAATTTCTACGGTACATCATACTGCCCAATATAATGGGTAGTATTTAGCTGATCCAACAGTTGATGTGGATCAAACAAATTGTCGCTTTAGGGCGTATTGGTAATTCTATATGCAGTGCACCGGCTCAAGTCCTCCGCCATCCCGACGCAGCTGCAGTCAGTGCATGCACAAATCAACACAAAATAGCTTGTAGGCACGAGCGGCTGCGCCTACAACCCACGTCGCCACTGATCCCTCGGGCTGCCGGAGCGATGAGCTCGTACTGGCGTGGTTCAAGCGCAAGTGGCGGACTCATGATCGCAGCTCAAGAGCATCAGCACCTCCTGTGGAGGCTGAAGTGATGAGAACGGCGACATCGTCGGAACCCGATGAAGCCAGCTGCGATATCGACGCTGCTTGACTTCTTCGGCGACAACCTTGTATGCAGGGCCGTTCCTGAGATTTTGGGGGCCCGGGGCGAAACTAAACCTCGGGGCCCTTAGTATAAACACAAATAATAATAATAATGAATATATGTATATATGAAATGTTACCAACAAGCACTTAAATGTATGCAAAAAGGGTATACGTATCAAGTAATTATACATATTACCTTTACTTTTTTATCATTGCCAGATGCAAATTCACTTATAATGTGGTTGATGTCAATTCTTCCAATAATTTCTTCTCGATACACATTAATTGTTGCCAAACCATTTAAAGTCATGGGTCATTGTTGACCTCCTCAATAATTTAACATAGAAAATTTTCTTTTAGCCGATGCAATAGTCACGGGCACTTTAAATAAGATGTAATAAACAATAGAGACATTAGGTTAACAATCAAACTCTCTGACATAGTAAAAACTACTCAATAGAGTTACACCATCCGGCAAAGTGAATTTCGCAAACTTCAATTCAGAAAAAGGTGAACTAGATGTTCATCAACACTAGCAAATTTGGCATGGCCCCTAATATGAATTAACTGTACTCTCAAGACCACCTACATTATTTTCACTGATATTGATGCCAATATTTTTTTCCTTGCGCAGATTCAGAATTTCCTTTAATATGTTTCTCTTCCAACATAACAACTATTGTCAACTGATTATTTGGGTTCATCGAAGCACTAGTACTGCTCTTGAACAAATTATTAATAGCTTCTCTTTATGATTGTATCGGGTCATCCACACATTATATTCAATTTTCACCTAGGTGAAAATATATGCGAGGGGTAAATAAATTACTTAATTATAGTAATATATGTATAGAGAGTAGGGATTAGGGAAAGGTAACATACCTTGGATTGATGCGATGTGTACTCGTTTGCGTTTGGATCTAGAATTCGACGAATCAGCGATGAGTGTGCGCTTGTCTAGCGCCTGAAGGCGGGAGAGCAGAGCGCCGTCGCGTACTAGTCTAGAGATCTAGGTGCCCGGAAATAGATTGACGAGAGGACGAACTGGCGATCGGAATTTAGGAGAAAAGGACCAGGACAGCGGCGTACTAGAGCAGATGTACGGCGCAAAATTAGAGGATTTGTACGTGATGAAATAGGAAGGAGTCGATTCACCAAAAGAAAAGGAATAGAAATGAATTGCTAATCTGCCGGCGTCAACGCCTGGCTGCCTTCCTAACACGACCCACAATCCATAGTTTTTTAAGCACTAGCACATTGGCTACCTGCATGCCGGGCCCCTGGATTTTGGGGGCCCGGGGTGCCCCCCCCCCCCCCCCCCCCCCCACCCCACACCATCCGGGTCGGGCCTGCTTGTATGCTTTGGCCCGACTCCGACAGAGGCCGACCTCATGGAGTTCACCGCCGACATGGAGGCCCTTCTTGACCCGCCGGGCATGGACGACAACAACGAGGAGGCATGGACGTGACGGTGGCCAAGTCAAGCTGGAGATCTGGGCCAATGGGAGCGTGCGGCCTCGAGCAGCAGCCCGAGGTGTCCGGCGATATGCTCGACATTGACTTTCGACTATGGCTCTCCTCAGACTACAGTCGCGACGCCACACACCATATGAGAAACGCAGCAACAACGGTGCCAGTGCCGACCTTCATCTCCTCCCATGGAGCTAGCCTCGAGCCCTCAACCTCAATCCAAATTACCAGGCCATCTTGGATTACTTCCGGCGCGCGGTGACGACGATGACGAAGTAAGCTGACTGTTCCTGCCCCAAACTGTACGACGCAATACACGTATGTAGGTTGAACGTGCACGTACACAGCAGCCCGCAGGTTGATCGCTTCCGTTTGCTAAATCGATTCCGGCTGACATATGCACACATGAATCTGCTTGCCTGAATCTGCCTATGTGATTGATAAACTACCGAAAATGCCCTCAAGTATTGGCTAATTTGGGCCCTCTAACCACAACAATGAACAGTTCAAATTATCTTGATGTATCGTAAAAGGTCTCTATCCAATGACCCTGGTTCTCTCGTTTTAAGGGTATCCTTGCTGCCCGTTGTTATGTGCTTCTCTTGTGTAGCTGGTATTCCCAGAAACTTTGAGTTTGTATTGTGTGTGTGTGTGTGTGTGTGTGTGTGTGTTTTAGTAATCTTGTTCTGAGCATTAGTAAGACTATTGACTGAACTGAGCATGAGTAAAATCTTGTCTAGCGATACCTGGTGAACTGAGCGTATCCCATGATTACAAAAATTATGTACTCCCTCCGTTCCATAATATAAGAACGCTTTTGACATTATTGTAGTGTGAAAAACGTTCTTATATTTTGGGACAGAAGGAGTGCATAATTATTGCACAAAGGTTTGAGAAACGTGGTTATTGCTGCATAAAGCTAGCGCTATGAAAAGAGAATAAATCAACGAATGAAATCACGTGCCGACGCCAAATTGTGGAATCAATTGTTACATAGGGTGTGAATAATGTTACAAATAATGAAGGTATTTCCATCCCGCAAAAAATGAAGCTTTTTTCAGAATTTTAAAAAAAATGTATTTCCATTCGTCATGGTAGAGTAACAGATCCTGGGTAATCAATGTAACTAACGACTCAAACTATGACTGAAATTTGAAAATGAACGACATTGGTTACATCCTAATAAACTGTTCATAATCTCCAAATCGTCTATCTATTATTTATTTTTGAAAAAAATGACAACACTGGCATCTGCATCGTTACGATGCACACAACCAGCAACCGTTTATTATTTACCAGTTTGCTTGTGTCAAGCCAGCAGCACCTCCTGGATGAGTCTATCAACATTGCGCATGGACCTTCCGTCATGCCGCGCTGAGGCAACGGCGCTCTCCTGGAGCTCTAGCGCGCGTCGTCGCATGTCTCGCCCCTTCTCCCCCTCCATGGCCTCCCACAGAATGGCCTCGACCTCGGTCCTCGTCACCTCTTCCCCAATCTCCATCCCGATGCCCCACTCGGTGCACTTGTACCGGCAGTTGGTCTGCTGCTCCGTGAAGAAGGGCCAGCAAACCATCGGCACACCGCCGCAGATGCCTTCCAACGACGAGTTCCACCCGGAGTGTGTGAGAAACACCCCTACGGCCTCGTGCTCCAGCACCTTCTCCTGCGGGCACCATGTTGAGAGCATGCTTCGCCCCTCCGTCGCCGCGGAGAACTCCGGCGGAAGTACGGCGTTGTCGTGGCCCTTGACAAGGTCAGGCCGTACGTTCCACAAGAAGGTGTAGCCGCTATTGGCCAGCCCCCAGGCGAATTCCAACAAATGCTCATTTGACATCACCGTGATGCTCCCAAAATTGACATAAACCACTGAGCGCGGCGGCTGGTCGTCGAGCCACCGGAGAGGTGCGTCCTGTTCCTTCCAAAGATTGGAGCCGATGCTAAGGAGAGGGCTGTCCTCCGGCACGTTGTTGCGAACTGTCAGATGGAGCGGTCCCACCGTGTAGATTGGCGGTAGGAACTTAGACATGGCATCGAGCAGGGGCGCGTCGAGCTCGTCAAAGCTGTTGATGATCACCGCCGATGCCTGCGACATGGCGGTCGTCTCATGGATGAAGAAGTTGAACATGATGTCATCGGGGTCCGTGGTGCGCACGAAGCTTGGGAGGTCACGCAGCCGCAGGTCCTTGGGCATCGAGGGTATCCAGTTTATGATCGTGTCCAAGTATCCATTGGTCAACTGCGCCTCTTCTGCACCAACAACAAATTAATTTCAGTAAGTATGTTGCAGCTAATTTAAGTTCTCCCGGTGCGATAAGCCCAGGAGTGCAGAGGAACATGCTACACCAAAATCAAAGCAGGAGAGAAACCACACAACATGTGTTATTGCTAGTTGAAGAAAGCTCGTTTTTTCGAGGGTATTACCTTTGAGAGGGAAGAGGCCACGTTCGACTAGACCCTTGTAGTAGCAGTAGCCCATGAAACCACAGGCGCTGGGGGCCCAGAAGGTGGCGCAGCGGAGGCCGAGCTCGCGCGCCGCGGCAAGAGCGAAACACATGGTGCCATCGGCCACCACGCAGGTCACAGGCGGCAGCGCTCCGCCGGAGGTCCCGGCCTCCTCGTTGAGCTTGATGATGAGCTCCTTGAGCCTGGGGAGGCAGGTGGTCATGGTAGAGTAGGACAGCGCAGCGGTGTCCTGCGTGGCCTCACGGTCGGACGGCGGAAGGCCGTCGGCGATGGCATCGAACCGGAACGCGGGCAGGCCACGGAGCTTGTCGGCAGACTGGGAGCGCAGCAGGCGGCGGTGGTTGAACTCGTTGTTGACGAAGGTGACGTGGAAGCCCCTGGTGTGGAGCAGCTTGGCCAGCTTCAGCATCGGCGTGATGTGGCCCTGCGCCGGGTACGGGATCATCACGGCGTGCGGCCGCTCAACTGCCGCCAACGACCCCATCCCTCCCTATGCCTTGCTCTTGAAATGCCTCACCTGCTCGCTGCTAGCTTCACTTGGTTCTCTCGTTCACAAGTAACAATGTTGTGGGTGTGGGTGTGCCTCGTCTGCTCCTGACATGTTGGTATATATATAGTATAAAAACCACACGGTATGGGTGACAACTAGCTTTGAAATGAAATAAAATTGTGACACTTTAGGTCGTTAGCTTTAGGGATAGAAAACAGATCAAACAAAAACAAGTCACAACGTGCCCGCCAGCAGCTCAAGATGCTAATTTGATCTTGGAAGGATTAATTAATTGGCTACTTTGTGTCGGTTCTCTAGTTTATACTTGTTGTGGAGCATGAATCATGTGGACCGAGATCACAATAGTTTGACTTGAAGAAGGTTGTGTGATCTGGAAGCACATTACGTTGCAAGCATCACATTCTAGTCTCTTTCTTCATTCTTTTCGAAAGAGATTCTTTTCTTATTCGTTTAAGATAATTATTTTTAATTATTATTCAAATTGTGGAGCATGCAACATGAGGCCTGTGCGCACACGCTAAGGACGCGACATGTTCCCTTTCCAGCAAGCTACGCTGCATTAAGTTAAAAAATGGGAGCAACTATAGCTCACAGGTTTGCATGCCTGTATGTGAGGTTCCATTCAGAAAAAGAAAACTGTCGCGGAAAAAGAACCAGAGTGAAAACAAAAATTAAAAGGAAAGGTAAAGACAACGTAAAACAAGTACCAAGGAACAGAAAAAAAATGGCTACACATGCGCGTGTGGAAAGATATAATGAAAACCCATAAAAGAAGCATGTGTGAAAAAATATTGAAAACGCATCAAAGAAAATAAAAATGGCGAAAAATGTGCACCAAGGAACGAAAAAACAAAAAGGAAACATCCAAAAAAATGAGTAAAACATAATGGTTATTGAGTCGACTTAGACTGAGAATTAACAAAACCTTAAAATATACTTAACTAACAGAGAAAGACATACATGTTTGCGTAGCTAGATTTAGGGTCGAAAACCAAACCTTCCGAGGCCAGGAAAAAGGGTCCCCCCCTCCCTCACACACACACACACCCCACACCCCAACACCCTCAGGGGCGCCTAAAATGGCCGCCTGGGGGCTAGCCGATGCAAAAAAAAAAGGCTTGGGGGCGAGTTGATCCCCAGTTGCCGGCCCCAGGGCCGCCCCCAGACGTGTCTAATTTAAAAAAAAACGTTCGGCGAAGTTCGGTTAAACATGGCTAACTTTCGGCAAACTTCGGCATATATTAGACATGTTCGCGACGCGGTACATAGCAAATATAAACTAAAAAGGGAAATCGTTGAATGCCGAGTAGTCGCCGTGCTCCGCCGCCATCCTCGCGCGCCGTCTTCGTTGCCCGCGGCCTTCTCCTCCTTGACGCGGCCGTCCCTGCTGGACTCCTGCCCGGCGTCGCCATGGTGGACTGGTGGCGGCGGCGGTGGCGCGTCGTCGTCGCTCTCGTCGAGGACGACGACTCCTCCTTCGTCGCGGCCTCGGCGGCGCTGCTCGAAGAGCCGCAGGGCGACGCACTGGCGCTCCCACTCCATTTTCAGGAAGTCCTCGCGCGCCCATTTCAGCGCTGCCTCGTCGTCGAGCTCCACGTCGCCGTGCTCCGTCTTCACGGCGGGGAGCCCCGGCTCCATTTTCACCGGCGCGAGCCCCGGATCCGTCTTTGGCTTGACGAAGCGCGGAGGAGCCGACGAGGAGGCGCGCCGGTCACCCTCGTTGATGACGATGCCAGCGCTGCGAGTGCGCCGGCCAAGCGGCGTCTTCCTGCGGGCCCGGCCTTGACGCCGAGCAGCGCCGGAGAGCCGGAGGACTGGGAAGAAGAGCGTGAGGAGGAGTGCGAGGAGGAGCCGAACCTCCTGCGCATCCATTGCCCGGCGCATCGGCGGTGGGTGGGGGCGGCCGCCGGGAAAGGGTATGCCAGCGGCGGGTTGTTGCCGTCCTCAAGGTGCATCAGCACGCCCTCGAGCGTGCGGCCGGGGACGCTCCACCACACGCGGCACCCCTCACTGTTCTTCGTGCCGCCCACCACCCGCGCCCCGTTGGTGTACGCCAGCCTCTGCTCCTGACGGCGCTCGAAGTACGCCGCCCACGCCGCGTGGTTGTCGGCGGCGTACTGGGGGAGGGCGAGCTGCTCGTCGGTGAGGGAGGTGCGCACGAGCTCTACCTCGGTGGTGAAGTAGGGGGTGCGCGCCACGGCGTCGGGCAGCGGGGGAATGGGCACTCCCCCGTTGCTGAGCCTCCACTCCGTCCGCCCGACACGCATGTCCGGCGGCGCCAGGATGTTGGCCTCGAACAGGAGCCACGACTCCTGTTCGCGGAGCGAGTGGCGGTCGAAGCCGTTGGCCACCGCCTCGTCGTCGGGGAACCGTTCGGCCATCACCGGGGTTGTCGGAGTGCTCGGAGGGCTCGGAGGTGGCGCACGGGAGAGGGAGGCTCGGCAGCGGCGCACGGGAGAGGAAGAGCTCGGCGGCTAGGGCTGGTGTGGCCAGAGGCGAGGAAGGCCACCAGCTTATATAGCCGCGCTCGTGTGTACGCGTGTGCGGGAGGGGAGGCGTCGCCGCGCCGCCCCGTGATGCACCGCCCGTGAGGAATCAATGGCAAGGCTGACCGGCGGCGGCAGCGCGGCAGCCTTGGCATTGATTCCCGCGGGAACCGAGACGATGAGGGCGACGAAGCGCCGGTCTTGCTGACTCGGCGGGCCCATGGCTGCTTCGCGCCAAAACAACTCGCCCCGGCGCTCCCGGGCGCCCCCCAGCGCGCCGGGTTCGGCCTGGGTCCGCCGGTGCTGATTTCGGCCTAGGCCGGCGAAAATCGGGCTTCTGGGAGCGCGACTGGGCCGTATTTTCGGCGCCGGCGCGAAAAAATCGTCTGGGGAGGCCTTTCTGGGGTTGCGGCTGAAGATGCTCTTAGGCCCCGCACCCTTCGACCGGCTCATTCACCAGGCGCGTGGATGGCCATAGGCCGCCACCGCCTCTTCTTCTAGATTTGATCAAAATGGGACACTGTTAGGCTGTTTCTCTCCCTAGTTCTTCCCGCACATTTTTCTATGTTGGTTGCACTGAGTGTGGCAATACTGCTAGACTGGTAGACGTGGATGCCGTAGAGTTGTCATCTACTTCGTCACTAGATCGATGGATCGTCTAGGGGAAAATTCTCGCGGTTGGTAGGTATAACCTATCTGGGGAATCTGCAATCTTCATCGACATCTTCTACCTCTTCTACTCCATTGATTGTCCATGAGAATATTGTTAAATGCACCATCATATTGTTCCTAGGTATGCTCGGGCACAACAAAAAAAACTGTTGTGTAACACATTTCCCTATGGGTAGCCCTGTCATTGCATCATTTAGCGCTTGTCGATTCTACCTGGAGAATTACCAGGCAAGAGAAGTTCTCTGCTTTCAGCACACTGCGATGTGGTCGCTTGTTCCGCATATGTTAAACCTCATTGGTTGTAAGTGGATTGTCGAAGTCAAGCAATGTCCTGATGGTTCAGGGTTGGGTTCCTTGGCAAATCAGTGCCAGCAATGCCTTTCTCCATGGACTCAATGATGAGCATGTGTATATGCAATAGGCACCCAACTTCAAGGGCTCTTTCTTTCCTCAACATGTTTGCAAGCTCCGTATGTCTATCTATGAACTTAAGCAACCCCTATAGGTTTTCTACTCTTGCCTTAGCGATATCCCGCACCAAGGCGGATGCATCTTTTTTGAATTTTCAACAAGATTCGATGGCTATTTATATGCTTGTATATGTTTACTATATTGTCATTGTTGGTTCCTCCACTCAAGAAGTGGATCTATACTTCACACTCTCTGTGTGTCCTTTCCCTATGAGGATCTTCCTCATCTAGGTTACTTCCTTGGGATGAAAGCCACCTAAAATTTAGGGGTAATGGTGTTATCCACGGGCAAGTATGCGGATGATCTTCTTCAACATGCACATATGGAGAATTGATGTGGTTTCTACTCCCATGTCTACTGCTGACAAGCTAGCAACTGATCTTAGCACCCCTTTTACTAATGATGATACATTCAGCTACTGCGGTATGGTTGGAGAATTGCAGTATCTCATGCTCACTCCCCCTGGTATTTTGATTGTTGTAAACAAGATGTGAAAATATTTGACCAGACCCACTGATGTGCATTGAGAGGCTGTCAAGCGCATCTTAAGATATGTCAAGGGTATTTTAGCAACAGGGCTTCAATCTCGTTGATTAGATTCCAAATTGGTAAGTCTTTTACAATGGCTGATTGGGTAGGGCGTAGCCACGATAGGTGTTCCACAAGTGGATTTGTTGTCTTTCTTGTCTCTAATTTGATTTCATGAAGTGTCCGGAAACAGCTAACAGTGTCATGTTCTAGCACCGAGGCAGGATATAAAGCCCTTGCAAATGGCGCAACTGAGGTCCCTAGGGTGTAGTTTGTTCTTATAGAACTGGGAATTCCACATGACCACTATTCTATGGTTTGATAACATGGGGGCAACCTACATGACCATAAAACCAGTGTTTCATGCAAGGCTGAAGCAAATAAAACTGGATTTCCACTTCGTTTGAGAGAAGTGGAGCTTTGTGCATTGGCTGTCCGTTTGTGCCTTTGGCTGATCAAATGGCAGATACTTTCACTAAACCTACTACGAGAAGAACATTTAGAAATAATGAGACACAGTCTCAACCTTGTGACCGGTTTAGATTGTGGGGGATGTTAGCGCGGTTATATCTCGTATGTAGTACATGATCAGTTAGCGATCATCTCCAACTGTGTAGGGATCCCCCCTCACACACGACATGTATTTGTAGGGATTTTAGGACAATGTAGATTGGTTTTTTTATTATATCTTGATGGAAAGTTTGTAAGCATTTACCCCATCCTAGTGCAAAAAATGGACGTGCAATTCTCATCGTGGCGATTGAGGAGATAATCACAAGAAAATTATTTTCCAGTTTTACTCCTGAAAAGGGCTGCAAAATACTTGCTCCACGCGCCTCAGTGCCTAGCATTCATTTATTGTGGGTCTTGTGCTGGCTCGTCGTACAGTTGTGATATGTGCATGCATGTAGCGGAGCAATTAATGTGCCCGCAAAAGCAGTGGCGGAGCTTCAAAGAAAAAGTTGGACGGGCATCCTAAGGAGACAACAAAAATATTCAAATTCTCAGCCATGCTACTAGTTTCCATAGGTATTAGTCATTAGCCAATAACATACAGGAAAATTCCTATTGACTCATAAATGAAATTTTTGGGGTGGAAAGTGTAGGATCGAAAGTATGTCTAGAGGGGGGGTGATTAGACTACTTGACCAAATAAAGACTTAACCTTTTCCCAATTTTAGTTCTTGGCAGATTTTAGCTATTTTGGGACAAGTCAAGCAATCATCACACAATTCAAGCAAACATGCAAAGAGTATATTGGCAGCGGAAAGTAAAGCATGCAACTTGCAAGAATGTAAAGGGAAGGGTTTGAAAAATTCAAACGCAATTGGAGACACGGATGTTTTTCCCGTGGTTCGGATAGGTGGTGCTATCCTACATCCACGTTGATGGAGACTTCAACCCACGAAGGGTAACGGTTGCGCGAGTCCACACAGGGCTCCACCCAAGGGTAACAGTTGCGCGAGTCCACACAGGGCTCCACCCACGAAGGGTCCACGAAGAAGCAACCACCCACAAAGGGTCCACGAAGAAGCAACCTTGTCTATCCCACCATGGCCATCGCCCACACAGGACTTGCCTCACTAGCGGTAGATCTTCACGAAGTAGGCGATCTCCTTGCCCTTACAAACTCCTTGGTTCAACTCCACAATCTTGTTGGAGGCTCCCAAGTGACACCTAGCCAATCTAGAAGACACCACTCTCCAAGAAGTAACAAATGGTGTGTAGGTAATGAACTCCTTGCTCTTGTGCTTCAAATGATAGTCTCCCCAACACCCAACTCTCTCTCATAGGATTTGGATTTGGTGAAAAGAAGGTTTGAGTGGAAAGCAACTTGGGAAGGCTAGAGATCAAGATTCATATGGTAGGAATGGAATATCTTGGTCTCAACACATGAGTAGGTGGTTCTCTCTCAGAACATATGAGTTGGAATGGTGTGTGTGTTCTGATGGCTCTCTCTACGAATGAAGAGGAGGTGGAGGGGTATATATAGCCTCCACACAAAATCCAACCGTTACACAGTTTTCCAATCTCGGTGGGACCGAATCAATAAACTCGGTCAGACCGAAAAGGTAAACCTAGTGACCGTTAGAGATTTTCAGTGGGACTTGACATGCAACTCGGTAGGACCGATATGGTTAGGGTTTGGGCATAACATAATCTCGGTGAGACCGATTACACAAACTCGGTGAGACCGAATTTGGTAATTAGCTAACCAGAGAGTTGGTCAGGAAAACTCGGTGGACCAATTTGCTCTTTCGGTGAGACCGAGTGGAACTCGGTGAGACCGAAAAGTTACAAAGGGGAAACACTGAGTTTACATTGCAATCTCGGTGGGACCGATTCGCTCTTTCGGTGGGACCGAAAAGTTACGAAAGGGAAATAGAGAGTTTGCAACCCCATCTCGGTGAGACCGAGATCCTTATCGGTAGAACCGAATTGCTAGGGTTTGGCAGTGGCTTATGACAAATGAAACTCGGTGGCGCCGGATAGGAGGAATTGGTAGGACCGAGTTTGGCTTAGGGTTTAGGTCATATGTGGAAGTGGGAAAGTGTTGGGTTTCGTAGTAATTTCAAAAATTTCCTACGCACACGCAAGATCATGTGATGCATAGCAACGAGGGGGAGAGTGTTGTCTACGTACCCAACGCAGACCGACTGCGGAAGCGATGACACGACGTAGAGGAAGTAGCCGTACGTCTTCACGATCCAACCGATCAAGCACCGAAACTACGGCACCTCCGAGTTCAAGCACACGTTCAGCTCGATGACGATCCCCGGACTCCGATCCAGCAAAGTGTTGGGGAAGAGTTCCGTCAGCACGACGGCGTGGTGACGATCTTGATGTACTACAGCAGCAGGGCTTCGCCTAAACTCCGCTACAGTATTATCGAGGTATATGGTGGCAGGGGGCACCGCACACGGCTAAGGAATAGATCACGTGGATCAACTTGTGTGTCTAGAGGTGCCCCCTGCCTCCGTATATAAAGGAGTAGAGGGGGGAGGCTGGCCGGCCAAGGAGGGAGGCGCAGGAGGAGTCCTACTCCTTCCGGGAGTAGGACTCCCCTCCAATCCTATTCCAACTAGGATTCCCCGAGGGGGAAAGAGGGAGAGGGGTGGCTGGCCACCTCTCCTAGTCCTAATAGGACTAGGGGAGGGGGAAGTGGCGCAGCCACCTTGGGCTGCCCCTTTCTCCTTTCCACTAAGGCCCATGAAGGCCCATATGGCTCCCGGGGGGTTCCGGTAACCTCCCGGTAACCCGGTAAAATCCCGATTTCACCCGGAACACTTCCGATGTCCAAACATAGGCTTCCAATATATCAATCTTTACGTCTCGACCATTTCGAGACTCCTCGTCATGTCCGTGATCACATCCGGGACTCCGAACAACCTTCGGTACATCAAAATGCATAAACCCATAATATAACTGTCATCGTAACCTTAAGCGTGCGGACCCTACGGGTTCGAGAACAATGTAGACATGACCGAGACACGTCTCCGGTCAATAACCAATAGCGGGACCTGGATGCCCATATTGGCTCCTACATATTCTACGAAGATCTTTATCGGTCAGACCGCATAACAACATACGTTGTTCCCTTTGTCATCGGTATGTTACTTGCCCGAGATTCGATCGTCGGTATCCAATACCTAGTTCAATCTCGTTATCGGCAAGTCTCTTTACTCGTTCCGCAATACATCATCTCACAACTAACATATTAGTTGTAATGCTTGCAAGGCTTATGTGATGTGTATTACCGAGAGGGCCCAGAGATACCTCTCCGACAATCGGAGTGACAAATCCTAATCTCGATATACGCCAACCCAACATCTACCTTCGGAGACACCTGTAATGCTCCTTTATAATCACCCAGTTACGTTGTGACGTTTGGTAGCACCCAAAGTGTTCCTCCGGCAAACGGGAGTTGCATAATCTCATAGTCATAGGAACATGTATAAGTCATGAAGAAAGCAATAGCAACATACTAAACGATCGGGTGCTAAGCTAATGGAATGGGTCATGTCAATCAGATCATTCAACTAATGATGTGACCTCGTTAATCAAATAACAACTCATTGTTCATGGTTAGGAAACATAACCATCTTTGATTAACGAGCTAGTCAAGTAGAGGCATACTAGTGACACTTTGTTTGTCTATGTATTCACACATGTATTATGTTTACGGTTAATACAATTCTAGCATGAATAATAAACATTTATCATGATTATAAGGAAATAAATAATAACTTTATTATTGCCTCTAGGGCATATTTCCTTCAGTCTCCCACTTGCACTAGAGTCAATAATCTAGATTACACTGTAATGATTCTAACACCCATGGAGCTTTGGTGCTGATCATGTTTTGCTCGTGGAAGAGGCTTAGTCAACGGGTCTGCAACATTCAGATCCGTATGTATCTTGCAAATCTCTATGTCCCCCACCTGGACTAGATCCCGGATGGAGTTGAAGCGTCTCTTGATGTGTTTGGTCCTTTTGTGAAATCTGGATTCCTTTGCCAAGGCAATTGCACCAGTATTGTCACAAAAGATTTTCATTGGACCCGATGCATTAGGTATGACACCTAGATCGGATATGAACTCCTTCATCCAGACTCCTTCGTTCGCTACTTCCGAAGCAGCTATGTACTCCGCTTCACATGTAGATCCCGCTACGACGCTTTGTTTAGAACTGCACCAACTGACAGCTCCACCGTTTAATGTAAACACGTATCCGGTTTGCGATTTAGAATCGTCCGGATCAGTGTCAAAGCTTGCATCAACGTAACCTTTTACGGTGAGCTCTTTGTCACCTCCATATACGAGAAACATATCCTTAGTCCTTTTCAGGTATTTCAGGATGTTCTTGACCGCTGTCCAGTGATCCATTCCTGGATTACTTTGGTACCTCCCTGCTAAACTTATAGCAAGGCACACATCAGGTCTGGTACACAGCATTGCATACATGATAGATCCTATGGCTGATGCATAGGGAACATCTTTCATATTCTCTCTACCTTCTGCAGTGGTCGGGCATTGAGTCTTACTCAATTTCACACCTTGTAACACAGGCAAGAACCCTTTCTTTGCTTGATCCATTTTGAACTTCTTCAAAATTTTGTCAAGGTATGTGCTTTGTGAAAGTCCAATTAAGCGTCTTGATCTATCTCTATAGATTTTAATGCCTAATATGTAAGCAGCTTCACCGAGGTCTTTCATTGAAAAAACTTTTATTCAAGTATCCCTTTATGCTATCCAGAAATTCTATATCATTTACAATTAGCAATATGTCATCCACATATAATATCAGAAATGCTACAGAGCTCCCACTCACTTTCTTGTAAATACAGGCTTCTCCGAAAGTCTGTATAAAACCAAATGCTTTGATCACACTATTAAAACATTTATTCCAACTCCGAGAGGCTTGCACCAGTCCATAAATGGATCACTGGAGCTTGCACACTTTTTAGCTCCCTTTGGATCGACAAAACCTTCCGGTTGCATCATATACAACTCTTCTTCCAGAAATCCATTCAGGAATGCAGTTTTGACATCCATCTGCCAAATTTCATAATCATAAAATGCGGCAATCGCTAACATGATTCGGACGGACTTAAGCATCGCTACGGGTGAGAAGGTCTCATCGTAGTCAATCCCTTGAACTTGTCGAAAACCTTTCACGACAAGTCGAGCTTTGTAGACAGTAACATTACCATCAGCGTCAGTTTTCTTCTTGAAGATCCATTTATTCTCAATTGCTTGCCGATCATCGGGCAAGTCAACCAAAGTCCATACTTTGTTCTCATACATGGATCCCATCTCAGATTTCATGGCTTCAAGCCACTTTGCGGAATCTGGGCTCACCATTGCTTCTTCATAGTTCGTAGGTTCATCATGATCTAGTAGCATGACTTCCAGAACTGGATTACCGTACCACTCTGGTGCGGATCTTACTCTGGTTGATCTACGAGATTCAGTAGTATCTTGTTCTGAAGTTTCATGATCATTATCATTAACTTCCTCACTTATTGGTGTAGGTGTCGCAGAAACAATTTTCTGTGATGTACTACTTTCCAACAAGGGAGCAGGTACAGTTACCTCGTCAAGTTCTACTTTCCTCCCACTCACTTCTTTCGAGAGAAACTCCTTCTCAAGAAAGTTACCGAATTTAGCAACAAAAGTCCTGCCTTCGGATCTGTGATAGAAGGTGTATCCAATAGTTTCCTTTGGATATCCTATGAAGACACATTTCTCCGATTTGGGTTCGAGCTTATCAGGTTGAAGCTTTTTCACATAAGCATCGCAGCCCCAAACTTTAAGAAACGACAACTTTGGTTTCTTGACAAACCACGGTTCATAAGGCGTCGTCTCAACGGATTTTGATGGTGCCCTATTTAACGTGAATGCGGCCGTCTCTAGAGCATAACCCCAAAATGATAGCGGTAAATCAGTAAGAGACATCATAGATCGCACCATATCTAGTAAAGTACGATTACGACGTTCGGACACACCATTACGTTGTGGTGTTCCGGGTGGCGTGAGTTGCGAAACTATTCCACAGTTTTTCAAATGTACACCAAACTCGTAACTCAAATATTCTCCTCCACGATCAGATCGTAGAAACTTTATTTTCTTGTTACGATGATTTTCAACTTCACTCTGAAATTCTTTGAACTTTTCAAATGTTTCAGACTTATGTTTCATTAAGTAGATATACCCATATCTGCTTAAATCATCTGTGAAGGTGAGAAAATAACGATATCCGCCACGAGCCTCAATATTCATCGGACCACATACATCGGTATGTATGATTTCCAACAAATCTGTTGCTCTCTCCATAGTACCGGAGAACGGTGTTTTAGTCATCTTGCCCATGAGGCATGGTTCGCAAGTACCAAGTGATTCATAATCGAGTGGTTCCAAAAGTCCATCAGTATGGAGTTTCTTCATGCGCTTTATACCGATATGACCTAAACGACAGTGCCACAAATAAGTTGCACTTTCATTATCAACTCTGCATATTTTCGCTTCAACATTATGAATATGTGTATTACTACTATCGAGATTCAATAAGAATAGACCACTCTTCAAGGGTGCATGACCATAAAAGATATTACTCATATAAATAGAACAGCCATTATTCTCTGATTTAAATGAATAACCGTCTCGCATTAAACAAGATCCAGATATAATGTTCATGCTCAACGCTGGCACCAAATAACAATTATTTAGGTCTAATATTAATCCCGAAGGTAGATGTAGAGGTAGCGTGCCGACCGCGATCACATCGACTTTGGAACCGTTTCCCACGCGCATCGTCACGTCGTCCTTAGCCAATATTCGCTTAATCCGTAGCCCCTGATTCGAGTTGCAAATATTAGCAACAGAACCAGTATCAAATACCCAGGTGCTACTGCGAGCATTAGTACATCAATAACATGTATATCACATATACCTTTGTTCACTTTGCCATCCTTCTTATCCGCCAAATATTTGGGGCAGTTCCGCTTCCAGTGACCAGTCTGCTTGCAGTAGAAGCACTCAGTTTCAGGCTTAGGTCCAGACTTGGGTTTCTTCTCTTGAGCAACAACTAGCTTGCTGTTCTTCTTGAAGTTCCCCTTCTTCTTTCCTTTGCCCTTTTTCTTGAAACTAGTGGTCTTGTTGACCATCAACACTTGATGCTCTTTCTTGATTTCTACCTCCGCAGATTTCAGCATCGCGAAGAGCTCGGGAATAGTCTTGTTCATCCCTTGCATATTATAGTTCATCACGAAGCTCTTGTAGCTTGGTGGCAGTGATTGGAGAATTCTGTCAATGACGCAATCATCTAGAAGATTAACTCCCAATTAAATCAAGTGATTATTATACCCAGACATTTTGAGTATATGCTCACTGACAGAACTGTTCTCCTCCATCTTGCAGCTATAGAATTTATTGGAGACTTCATATCTCTCAATCCGGGCATTTGCTTGAAATATTAACTTCAACTCCTGGAACATCTCATATGCTCCATGACGTTCAAAACGTCGTTGAAGTCCCGATTCTAAGCCGTAAAGCATGGCACACTGAACTATCGAGTAGTCATCAGCTTTGCTCTGCCAGACGTTCAAAACATCTAGCGTTGCTCCAGCAGCAGGCCTGGCACCCAGTGGTGCTTCCAGGACGTAATTCTTCTGTGCAGCAATGAGGATAATCCTCAAGTTACGGACCCAGTCCGTGTAATTGCTACCATCATCTTTCAACTTTGCTTTCTCAAGGAACGCATTAAAATTCAACGGAACAACAGCACGAGCCATCTATCTACAATCAACATAAACAAGCAAGATACTATCAGGTACTAAGTTCATGATAAATTTAAGTTCAATTAATCATATTACTTAAGAACTCCCACTTAGATAGACATCCCTCTAATCCTCTAAGTGATCACGTGATCCAAATCAACTAAACCATGTCCGATCATCACGTGAGATGGAGTAGTTTCATCGGTGAACATCATTATGTTGATCATATCTACTATATGATTCACGCTCGACCTTTCGGTCTCCGTGTTCCGAGGCCATATCTGTATATGCTTGGCTCGTCAAGTATAACCTGAGTATTCTGCTGCGCAACTGTTTTGCACCCGTTGTATTTGAACGTAGAGCCTATCACACCCGATCATCACGTGGTGTCTCAGCACGAAGAACTTTCGCAACGGTGCATACTCAGGGAGAACACTTCTTGATAATTTAGTGAGAGATCATCTTATAATGCTACCGTCAATCAAAGCAAGATAAGATGCATAAAAGATAAACATCACAGCAATCAATATAAGTGATATGATATGGCCATCATCATCTTGTGCCTGTGATCTCCATCTCCGAAGCACCGTCATGATCACCATCGTCACCGGCGCGACACCTTGATCTCCATCGTAGCATCGTTGTCGTCTCGCCAATCTTATGCTTCCACGACTATCACTACCGTTTAGTAATAAGGTAAAGCATTACATCGCGATTGCATTGCATACAATAAAGCGACAACCATATGGCTCCTGCCAGTTGCCGATAACTCGGTTACAAAACATGATCATCTCATACAATAAAATTCAGCATCATGCCTTGACCATATCACATCACAACATGCCCTGCAAAAACAAGTTAGACGTCCTCTACTTTGTTGTTGCATGTTTTACGTGGCTGCTACGGGCTTAAGTAAGAACCAATCTCACCTACGCATCAAAACCACAACGATAGTTTGTCAAATAGACTCCGTTTTAACCTTCGCAAGGACTGGGCGTAGCCACACTCGGTTCAACTAAAGTTGGAGAGACAGTCGCCCGCAAGCCATCTAGGTGCAAAGCACGTCGAGGGAACCGGTCTCGCGTAAGCGTACGCGTAAGGTTGGTCCGGGTCGTCTCGTCCAACAATACCGCCGAACCAAAGTATGACATGCTGGTAGGCAGTATGACTTGTATCGTCCACAACTCACTTGTGTTCTACTCGTGCATATAACATCAACATCAATAACCTAGGCTCGGATGCCACTGTTGGGTTTCGTAGTAATTTCAAAAATTTCCTACGCACACGCAAGATCATGTGATGCATAGCAACGAGGGGGAGAGTGTTGTCTATGTAGCCAACGCAGACCGACTGCGGAAGCGATGACACGACGTAGAGGAAGTAGTCGTACGTCTTCACGATCCAACCGATCAAGCACAGAAACTACGGCACCTCCGAGTTCAAGCACACGTTCAGCTCGATGACGATCCCCGAACTCCGATCCAGCAAAGTGTTGGGGAAGAGTTCCGTCAGCACGACGGCGTGGTGACGATCTTGATGTACTACAGCAGCAGGGCTTCGCCTAAACTCCGCTACAGTATTATCGAGGTATATGGTGGCAGGGGGCACCGCACACGGCTAAGGAATAGATCACGTGGATCAACTTGTGTGTCTAGAGGTGCCCCCTGCCTCCGTATATAAAGGAGTAGAGGGGGGAGGCTGGCCGGCCAAGGAGGGAGGCGCAGGAGCAGTCCTACTCCTTCCGGGAGTAGGACTCCCCTCCAATCCTATTCCAACTAGGATTCCCCGAGGGGGAAAGAGGGAGAGGGGTGGCTGGCCACCTCTCCTAGTCCTAATAGGACTAGGGGAGGGGGAAGTGGCGCAGCCACCTTGGGCTGCCCCTTTCTCCTTTCCACTAAGGCCCATGAAGGCCCATATGGCTCCCGGGGGGTTCCGGTAACCTCCCGGTAACCCGGTAAAATCCCGATTTCACCCGGAACACTTCCGATGTCCAAACATAGGCTTCCAATATATCAATCTTTACGTCTCGACCATTTCGAGACTCCTCGTCATGTCCGTGATCACATCCGGGACTCCGAACAACCTTCGGTACATCAAAATGCATAAACCCATAATATAACTGTCATCATAACCTTAAGCGTGCGGACCCTACGGGTTCGAGAACAATGTAGACATGACCGAGACACGTCTCCGGTCAATAACCAATAGCGGGACCTGGATGCCCATATTGGCTCCTACATATTCTACGAAGATCTTTATCGGTCAGACCGCATAACAACATACGTTGTTCCCTTTGTCATCGGTATGTTACTTGCCCGAGATTCGATCGTCGGTATCCAATACCTAGTTCAATCTCGTTATCGGCAAGTCTCTTTACTCGTTCCGCAATACATCATCTCACAACTAACATATTAGTTGTAATGCTTGCAAGGCTTATGTGATGTGTATTACCGAGAGGGCCCAGAGATACCTCTCCGACAATCGGAGTGACAAATCCTAATCTCGATATACGCCAACCCAACATCTACCTTCGGAGACACCTGTAATGCTCCTTTATAATCACCCAGTTACGTTGTGACGTTTGGTAGCACCCAAAGTGTTCCTCCGTCAAACGGGAGTTGCATAATCTCATAGTCATAGGAACATGTATAAGTCATGAAGAAAGCAATAGCAACATACTAAACGATCGGGTGCTAAGCTAATGGAATGGGTCATGTCAATCAGATCATTCAACTAATGATGTGACCTCGTTAATCAAATAACAACTCATTGTTCATGGTTAGGAAACATAACCATCTTTGATTAACGAGCTAGTCAAGTAGAGGCATACTAGTGACACTTTGTCTATGTATTCACACATGTATTATGTTTCTGGTTAATACAATTCTAGCATGAATAATAAACATTTATCATGATTATAAGGAAATAAATAATAACTTTATTATTGCCTCTAGGGCATATTTCCTTCAGAAAGTAGCTGAGGGTTTTGGAGCATATCACTAAGCACATGAAGCAAGGGGCTCATTAAGCAACACCTCATCCCTCCTTGATAGTATTGGCTTTTCCTATGGACTCAATGTGATCTTGGATCACTAAAATATAAAATGAAGAGTCTTGAGCTTTTGAGCTTGAGCCAATCCTTTGTCCTTAGCATTTTGAGGGTTCCACTTTCACATCCATGCCATGCCAATCATTGAGCTTTCCTGAAATAATCATCTTGGAATAGCATTAGCTCAATGAGCTATATGTTGTTATGAATTACCAAAACCATCTAGGGATAGTTGCACTTTCAATCTCCCCCTTTTTGGTAATTGATGACAACATATAGATCAAAGCTTCGACAAATGATAATAAGCATGAAATATATCGTTGCTTTGAGAAGTATGTGATAAGTAAGAGCTCCCCCTAAATTTGTGCATATTTAAAATTTGCTTTGGACTGCAAATGCACAAGGAGTTAGAGTCATGGGTTACTCTTCCATGTCACATACATCTTGGTGGAGCGCTTAAAATGATAAGAATGAAATACATGCACTCATCACCAAGAATAATGAATGATCACATAAGATAGATAGGATAATAGCATTAAGCAAACATTAAGTGTAGCTTATGATCAAACACATGATCATCAATGTCTCACAAATAATGACGTAGTATCTCAAGCACTCAAAAGTAAACAAGTTTGAAAAACCACCAAATAAAGCAAGAGAGAAAAGCAACACTCTCTCTCTCGAAGCCTATGATCTATACATCTTCTCCCCCTTTGGCAACAAGTTACCAAAAAGTTCCTAGAAAATGCATAGCACTAGATCGACGCTCAGGCTTGATCTTCTGGTGGTGGTGGAGTCCGGATCACTCCAAGGACGAAGGCTTCGGTAGATGCTGAAGTAGACGCTGGAGTTGGAGCTGAAGTAGATGCTGGAGCTGGTGGAACTGAGGCTGTGACTGGTGCTGAGGTGGTGGCTCTTGTGTCACAACTGGCACGGCAGACGACCTTGGACCTCTTGGCACTCTGGCAAAGGCATGAGTGGTAGTCCTGCCTCTCCTCTCCTGCATGTCCTCCTGGAGCTGCTCCACTGCAGACTGAACTTCCGTTACTTTGACATCCAAGTCATAAAACTTCTGTTCCATGATTCTTTCTAGGCTCTGCTGATTCTGAGTGAGGGTGGCCAGACTTTGCTCAATCCTCAGCGTAGATGCAATCAAGTAACCAAGCTGCTCTTGTTTGGTCTTAAAGAAGTATTCAGATGCCTTCTCTTGAGTTGGCATCTTGGCAGCTTTCTCCTTCCTTGCCTTCTCCTTCTTTGCGTAGGCTTGTGCAGACGATGGCTCGTTCTCAGTCATCACAACTTCATTGTTCTCAAAATCTGGACGGATGGGCAAATGTTCCTTGTCCAATAAATATATGCCCGTGCCCATCTTGGAGTTGATGAGCTCCTGAATTTGAGGGGCATATCCACAGCTCCTCTTCTGATCTGCTGCAGTCCTCTTGATTGTTTCCACTATGAGGCTCATCACCTTGAACTTCTGACGCACATCAAACACATGTAGCAAGTTGATAGCATGGCCTCTGATCATCTTGTGATCTCCAGACTTAGGCAATAAGGTGTGCCTCAAGATCCAATTGATAGTCGGGAGCCCTGACAGAAGGTAATGTACTGAGCCAAACTTGAAGGTATCAAGTGCTTCATTTGGGATCTCCTTGTACATATTTGACATTGAGTTGTGGTCCATTTTCTTCTTGGCATAGATATCCAAGTCATCATCTTGCTCCTCTAGGGCATTAATTAACTTTTCCCATTCCTCAACAGTGGATTGGTACCTTGTACCCTCAGACATCCATGTGATCCTCCCATCTGGATAAAAGTGAGCTGTGGGAGTAGAACTGCATGATGAGTTCCTCGTTCCACTTTGTGAGCTTCTGCCCAACAAAGTCAGCTACTCCACAAGCTATGAAGTTGTCTTGCACTCCAGGATAGTGCTCCTCATTGTCCTTGGTGTATGTCCAATCAACCCATCGCATATCACAGACAATGGGCTTCTTATCTAGCAGCACTGTCTCATAAAAATCCTGCTGCTCCTTGGTGTGAAACCTGTAGTCCACGGCAGTCCTTCTCCTTGAAGAATACGGGTCTGCTTCTCTCCATTTCCTTAGCCCTGAATCTCTCCTGAGATTCATATCCTCAGCCACAGGATGAGCATCATTGTGGTCTGGGATCTTGGGCTTTAGCTTCCTTAGGACATTCTCTTCCTCTTCTTCAGCAACAGTCTCAGGCACTGGGGCCTTGTTCTTCTCAGCTGCAGGAATGCTCCGTGTGTTCCTCTTGGGCTTTGGCTTTGGAGCTGGCTTGGCCTTGGAAGCAGCTTCCCCTGATTTTATGGCATCTCCCATTAGCTTGGGTGCCTTGGGTGCTGGTGCAGCTACCTCTTCTTCTTCTTCCTCTTCCATGATGGAAGCTTTGCCAAGTACTCTAGCCACAGTCTTCTTCACCCTTTCCTTTCTCTTCTTGCCTTCTGCAGCAACTGGCTCTTGGGGAGTGGGCTTCTCAGTTGAGGCTCTTGCCTTTGACATGGGCTGCCTGCCTGCTGGCCTTTTGATTTTCAGCCCTGGCTTTGTGCCTTGAGCTGGCTCAACTCTCTTGGAAGTGGCCTCTTCCTATGCCACATAGTCTTCATCTTCGGAATCTGAAGTCCTCTTCTTCCTCTGTCTCGTGGCAGCCTTTGGCAAGTTGCTAGGAGTGCTCCTGCTGCCTTCATCAGAAGAGCTGGAGGGACTAGTGCCCTCACTCATCACCACTTGCTGTTCTGACACATTCTAGCTATCACTTTGGTCTGACATGCTGTAAGCTCTGACTGCTGACCCTGTGAACAGATTATAGATGAGGTAGAAAAGACGAGCATCACAAAATGCAGAGATTTTTGCAAAAAGAATGATCCAAAAACTTAGTTTTAGTTTCCTACTGAAATCATCTCGGATCTACCGATTTTCAAACTCGGTGATACCGAAGCAGTTTTGGAACCTAAACTAGTGAACTCGGTAGGACCGAGTCACAGTTCGGTGGCACCGAGACTGCTAGGGTTTCACAGAGTTCCAAAATCGGTCACACCGATAAGTAATTCTCGGTCAGACCGAGTCTCACTTGTGCAATGGCATAAGCCAAATTGGTGGGACCGAGTTTTTCAACTCGGTGGGTCCGAGATGGTTTCGGCGGAAACCTAAACCTAGAATTTTCGAATCAAACCTAATCTACGGGCGTTTTGACTGGATAGAAGTTTATCAAACATGGCTAGAATCAATATGATCACAATTTGCTAGGAATCAGATTAAGGAATAGCACAAAGATCAAGTCCATACCCTAGTTCGGCGGGGACTTGCTACGGCGGCAACGGCGGGGCAGAATTCCCGTTGACAGCGACGGAGACCAGCGACTGGAGGCGGCTGGCGGCGAGAAGACGATCCGGAGACCACGAGGGCAGAGCAGGCTATCACGCGGGTGAAGGGGTTCGGAGAAATTTCCAAATTTTGCCCGTGACTATATATAGCCCGACCCTATCGGTGTGACCGAGTGGAACGACTCGGTGGCACCGAGATTCATAACTGCGTGCAGTTACTGAAACTCGGTGTGACCGAAAGGTTCAAATCGGTTGCACCGAGATCGAAAACCTAGATCAACTTAATGATCTCGGTAGGACCGAAAGTGGAGTATCGGTCAGACCGAGAATCATAAAGAGGTTTTGAAAGTTTAAGTCTATGACGAATCGAGGACTCCGAGCGCTCCTCACACAGAGTGGTTCGAATCTGACTTGATCAAATTTTGTGATGCAGCATGAATAGAGTTTGAGACGAGAAAAGCATAGATAGCTAGAGGAGGTTCTTAGGCATTCTTGTCCATCCACTTGGCAAAAGAAGATAAAACCGAACAATCAAAACAACAAGTGGATGTCCTTGAATGAGTAAAATATGCAACCAGCATGCTCACACAATAAGATGGCAAATGAAATATGTGACAAGGCATGCACAACCAATTCTAGCATCTATCAAGCAATTTGCGATGACTAGGTCATCTATATATGAGTATATTGACTTAGGAGCCAAGTGAGAACACTTGATCATAGGTCATGCTCATCGTTTAAGCTCAAGTGGGGTTACCACTTTTACATAAAGCATTGTTGTGTTCACATCTTTAGAGTTGCTTTAGCTCAAGTCTTAGAGTAAAGCTCCCCCTAGATGTGATATCCCCCCTAAGAGGGATGAACTAACCTTGGGTTTTGTCGATGATGACTTCATGTAGATATTGAAGATGTGGATGCTCAATGTTGATGTAGATCTCTTGGAGCTATCCATTTGAGTGAATTGCACTTTCAATACCTACATGGGTTAGTCCCACAAGGAACAAACAAGGATATCCATAGACATAGAGTGATGCACACACAAGATGATGTCCATGAAAACTTTTAGGTTACCTTGTCCCTTGTCTTACCAACAAGAGGGTTTGTGACTCCTTGAACTAGTGCACGATGTGGAGGTTGATTGCACTTGTTCTTGCCAAAATGATAAGAGTGAGATATGTTGGCGGAGTCACCCTCAAGAACTCTCTAGTTCTTCTTCTTTTGGATCCACATCATCTTGATGGGAATCCTTGGAGTTGTAGTCGTACTTGATGAAGTGGAACTTGAATTAGTTTTGGGAATCCACTTGACTAAGGTCTTAGGAGCTTCTTCAAATGCATCAATTTCCTCTTGAAGCTTGTCCTTGCCTTTTTGCTCGTAGTCTTGTGGTGGAAGATCATCTTGAGCTTGTGTCCCCTTGAAAGAAGCGTACTTCTCTTGTTGAGGGACAAACTTTGTCTTGGGGTATTGATCTTCTTCCCACTCAACTCCATTGGCATTGAACTTTCGTTTAAAACCAACACCTTGTTTCTTCCGGTGCATTCCTTGCTTGTGCACAATTTCCTCGAATTGCTTACTCCCAGCAAGGCTTTTGTACACTCCTTTCTCTATAATTCCCTTCAATAAGCTATTTTCTTGCTCAAGTGTAACTTGGCTAAGAGAATCATTAGTGGAATCAAGAGAACTACTAGAAGCAACAATATTGGATTTAACATGATCATTGTTACTGCTAGAGGAAGAATCTTTCTTGTTCTTGTTACTAGACTTGACTTGAGGCATGTAAGTGGATAAGAGTAAACGCTTGGCAATGTAAGAAGAACTTTTCTTGCGGAGATCATCATTGATTGCCTTTAATAACTCATGCTCTTGCTCAAGATTGAGCTTTTCGAAGCGTAATTTCTCATGAGCTCTTAAAAGTTCTCGATGATCTTCGAAGATAGTTTCATGAGCTAACTTAAGAGTGTTTAGTTCTTTAGTTAGAGCCTCAATCTTCTCCTTATAATTGTCATTCGTTTTATCTTGATTAGCATGATTAATTGGTCTTTCATCATAATATTCATCACTAGAGTTGTCAACAAGCAAATCATCACCTAACGAGTCATCTTCATCACTATTGAAATCAACATACTCGGGGTGTGTTACCTTAGGACCTTTGGCCATGAAGCATCTTCCAATTCCTTCATTTGGTGAGTCAAATATGTCGTAGGAGTTGGTTGACACAAGTGCTAGACCGGCAACACCTTCATCTTGAGTATCTTCGGAGTCGGAGTGATAACTTCTCTCGGAGTGGCTGTCGGAGTCGGAGCCGGATACCCATTCACCAACATGAGCTTGATGTCTTCGTCTTGTATAGCTCCTTGATGATTTTTCCTTCCTTTCCGAATCCTTGCTTCTCCGTGAGTATCTTTGTTCATAACGATCATCTCTACTCCTTCTCTCTCTTGGTGGTGATCCTTTGCTTCTTCTTTTTGGAGAATCTTCTCTTCTCTTGTAGGGAGCCGTACACTCATTGGAATAGTGTCCGGGTCTTCCACAATTGTAGCAGTTTTGCTCTCGACTAGAAGATCTTTTGTCATTGTAGGACCTTGACTTGAAGCTTCTATCTTTGCTTCTACTCTTGTAGAACTTGTTGAAGTTCTTCACCATTAAGCTCAATTCTTCATTGAAGTCTTGTTTCTCACTTGATGATGTAGGGGCTTCACATGAGGCTTTATAGGCACCACTTGATTTGTTGTGAAGTTCCTCTTTATCCTTAAGTGACATCTCATGAGCAACAATTCTTCCAATCACCTCCGTTGGCTTGAGATCTTTGTAATTGGGCATCATTTGGATCAATGTGCACACGGTATCATATTTTCCATCCAAGGCTCTTAGAATCTTCTTGATGATGAATCTGTCGGTCATCTCTTCACTTCCTAAGCCGGCAATCTCATTTGTGATGAGAGCAAGCCTAGAGTACATTTCAGCGACACCTTCACCATCCTTCATCTTGAACTTGTCAAGTTGGCTTTGAAGCACATCCAACTTGGATTCCTTGACGGAGTCGGTACCTTCGTGCATATCAATCAAAGTGTCCTAAATTTCCTTTGCATTCTCAAGACGGCTGATTTTGTTGAATTCTTTGGGGCACAATCCGTTGAAGAGAATATCACAAGCTTGAGCATTGTATTGCAACATCTTCAACTCATCCGTGGTAGCTTCACGGTTTGGTTCTCTCCCATCAAAGAAGTCACCTTGCAAACCAACACACACAATAGCCCAAACGGCGGGGTTATGTCCAAGAATATGCATTTTCATTTTATGCTTCCAACTAGCAAAATTAGTACCATCAAAGTAAGGACCTCTACGGTGATAATTTCCCTCGCTAGACGCCATACTCTCCTAGGTTGTGAAACCAAGGCTATGACCACCAAAAGCTATGGAGATCAAGCAAATGGAGACCAAAGCTCTGATACCACTTGTAGGATCGAAAGTATGTCTAGAGGGGGGGTGATTAGACTACTTGACCAAATAAAGACTTAACCTTTTCCCAATTTTAGTTCTTGGCAGATTTTAGCTATTTTGGGACAAGTCAAGCAATCATCACACAATTCAAGCAAACATGCAAAGAGTATATTGGCAGCGGAAAGTAAAGCATGCAACTTGCAAGAATGTAAAGGGAAGGGTTTGAAAAATTCAAACGCAATTGGAGACACGGATGTTTTTCCCGTGGTTCGGATAGGTGGTGCTATCCTACATCCACGTTGATGGAGACTTCAACCCACGAAGGGTAACGGTTGCGCGAGTCCACACAGGGCTCCACCCAAGGGTAATGGTTGCGCGAGTCCACACAGGGCTCCACCCACGAAGGGTCCACGAAGAAGCAACCACCCACAAAGGGTCCACGAAGAAGCAACCTTGTCTATCCCACCATGGCCATCGCCCACACAGGACTTGCCTCACTAGCGGTAGATCTTCACGAAGTAGGCGATCTCCTTGCCCTTACAAACTCCTTGGTTCAACTCCACAATCTTGTCGGAGGCTCCCAAGTGACACCTAGCCAATCTAGGAGACACCACTCTCCAAGAAGTAACAAATGGTGTGTAGGTAATGAACTCCTTGCTCTTGTGCTTCAAATGATAGTCTCCCCAACACTCAACTCTCTCTCATAGGATTTGGATTTGGTGGAAAGAAGGTTTGAGTGGAAAGCAACTTGGGAAGGCTAGAGATCAAGATTCATATGGTAGGAATGGAATATCTTGGTCTCAACACATGAGTAGGTGGTTCTCTCTCAGAACATATGAGTTGGAATGGTGTGTGTGTTCTGATGGCTCTCTCTACGAATGAAGAGGAGGTGGAGGGGTATATATAGCCTCCACACAAGATCCAACCGTTACACAGTTTTCCAATCTCGGTGGGACCGAATCAATAAACTCGGTCGGACCGAAAAGGTAAACCTAGTGACCGTTAGAGATTTTCGGTGGGACTGACATGCAAGTCGGTAGGACCGATATGGTTAGGGTTTGGGCATAACGTAATCTCGGTGAGACCGATTACACAAACTCGGTGAGACCGAATTTGGTAATTAGCTAACCAGAGAGTTGGTCAGGCAAACTCGGTGGGACCAATTTGCTCTTTCGGTGAGACCGAGTGGAACTCGGTGAGACCGAAAATTTACAAAGGGGAAACACTGAGTTTACATTGCAATCTCGGTGGGACCGATTCGCTCTTTCGGTGGGACCGAAAAGTTACGAAAGGGAAATAGAGAGTTTGCAACCCCATCTCGGTGAGACCGAGATCCTTATCGGTAGAACCGAATTGCTAGGGTTTGGCAGTGGCTTATGACAAATGAAACTCGGTGGCGCCGGATAGGAGGAATCGGTAGGACCAAGTTTGGCTTAGGGTTTAGGTCATATGTGGAAGTGGGAAAGTAGCTGAGGGTTTTGGAGCATATCACTAAGCACATGAAGCAAGGGGCTCATTAAGCAACACTTCATCCCTCCTTGATAGTATTGGCTTTTCCTATGGACTCAATGTGATCTTGGATCACTAAAATATAAAATGAAGAGTCTTGAGCTTTTGAGCTTGAGCCAATCCTTTGTCCTTAGCATTTTGAGGGTTCCACTTTCACATCCATGCCATGCCAATCATTGAGCTTTCCTGAAATAATCATCTTGGAATAGCATTAGCTCAATGAGCTATATGTTGTTATGAATTACCAAAACCACCTAGGGATAGTTGCACTTTCAGAAAGAAAATTATCTGTGCCTATGTAGCAGCGACCAATGGTTGTCGGTTCGCGCCCTGATGTGTGCTTGCGTGGCTGCCCTGGTTGCTTGCCAGTGCTACATGCCTGTGAGTGAGGCCCCTCCCAATGCTCCACCTTGTGCAGGTGCTAAGATTGTCATGTAGGTGAAAGATATGATGTGGCAAGGTAATTAAGAGGAGAGAGATGAGTGTGATGACCCCAACAAGAAACAATGCCAAACGCGTGAACTTAGGCAAAATACTTAAATGAAAGAAGCCCACCAATGCATAAAAAACTTTAGTTATTAAATCATTAAATGCAAGTTGCTTAGCTCCAACAAATTAAGCACCTTTGCATTGGGGGCTTTAGTTGTTTAACTCTTTACTGTGCTTAATACCTCATCTTAGCAGCTGTGCATTGGAAGAGGCCTGAGAGGACGGAGCCTTCATTTCAGTGGGCTTACCGGTGATATTGCAGGTGATGGGCTGGGCTAGTCTCACCAAATCATTAATAAATAAAAGGTGCAAAAAACATGGGCAGGCCCTAATTAAGCTCCGCCCTGGCCCAAAGGGGTGGTACTTTGGTTAGCATCGGGTTATTCTCCCACATGGAACCCTAATTTCCTCGAAAGCAAATGAAAACTTGAGCGCCATCCTTTGAAAATCGGTGGGAGTATCTATTATAAGACCGTTATGTCTTAAAAAAAATCTATTATTAGACCAACATTAGCAGAGTCATCATAGCAGCCCAATCGCTGTAACAACCGCTATTAGGACGATTTTGATCTAAAAAGGCACTTTAGCAGAGTCGTCATCTTGTCAGGGATCGCCATAATTTGTAGAGCTCCCCCATGCCTGGGCTCCGAGTTGCCATATATGGCGACTATGTTTACGGAGCTACTGTGCAGCCGACAACTCTTGCACGATCTTCCAACGATACGTTTTGCCCACACATGTATGGTTGGATCTCAAGCATGGTGCAAATATCGGTTAAAAAGTGTCATGTGTATAGCAAGGTTCCTATGTTTATGCGTTGCCTCGCCGACAGCCTATATATCTATGTTATGTGATGTGAAGGTTGTCAATATGGCGACTATGTTAGAGTTACTCTTAGTTGAACGCAAGCACCATGGTCATCTCCGATTGTGTAGGGATCTTAGGATCGTGCATACTGATTTGTTGTAGTATTCTCTTATATTTTTTGGCAGACAAGTTGTAATCATGTATCTACTATAAGTAGAAGGCAAACGCACGAGGCAACTCGTGTCTAAGCTTCTCTGACTTTCTCGAAATAACAAAGTACTCATATCCTTGTCAGTCGGCGCGGTTGGTCTAAACAATAGCGCGTGCCTCACGTCGGTCCGGCTAAACAATAGTGGCGCGCGCGCGGTGTGAACTTTGCCCCGGCCGCACTACTCCACAAGAGCACTCACGCACTACCCCAGCTGGCTTGGCCACTGGAAATCTATCCATAACCTATCCTTCGCTTACTGACTGACTGGCGGGTCCATGCTCATGTGCTCGTTCGGTGCCTGTATTTTGAACGTCGCCGGCCCGATATCGCTTGTCTGCGTCGCATGCATGTCGTCCCTCGCCACCGCTGCCTCTTTCCTTCTCAAGATTAAAAAAACGCAGTTGTATATATGTTCACTCCAATTCTACATGATTTTATTTGCAACAAGGCGTGTTTGATTGCAACACGTAAAAAAGAGAGTTTTTACGGTAGAATGGACGGAGTTTCCCTCTGAAATAGGGTGCAATGAATTATTTAAAGAAAAGAAATCTATATAAATCAAACAATAACAACCATAAGAAAAAGGGTGTGTTACGCGTCGGCCAGTTGATCTTTTTAAAAGATCTGCCGCTCATCTGATCTAGGTTGCTCAGCGTACCATAGCTCTTTGCAACAAGAGTACTGTCTCAGAAACAATGATAACTATTACAACAAGAGCATTGTTTCAAAAATACATCGATGACTATTGCAACAAGGGATTTGTTTCAGAAACATTGGTGCGCTGCAAAAAGCATCTCTACGTACGATCCCTTTTTGCAACAAGAGCTTTGTTTCGGAAACCCCGTTGACTATTGCAACAACAGCTTTGTTTCAAAAACATGCCACATAGGACAGGGACGGCTCCCCCGACACCGACATCGCCGATGGAGAGGCCATGCACTGCGTCGCGTGCCACAGGAACGAGGACCGGGCTACGTGGATCTCATGCATTGTCGCTGAATATGGGTGGTGGCTCGGTGATTCTGATCTAGATGCAAGGTAGACGAGATGTGAGCGGCGGGGAAAAAGAGAGGAGGGATGGAATTGGGGAGGCGAAGTCCTGCCTCGCCGGCGAACGATGACTGCCAGAGCAGGCCGGCGGCGAGCACGCGCATGCGCATGACACATGCGAGCGTCCTTGCAGTGCTGAATCAGAATGAAAGGATTGAGGGAGACGGGGATAAAGTACAAGACGGAGGCATACTGTTGCAAAAGTTGTGGGGGTGAGGACCACAAGGGACGCGTGGCGCACAACCGAGGCGGCGGACGCGCGCATGATTATCGACCGGCTGACAAGAATCGTTTCCCTTAGTATAAAAGATCCGCCACCTCGTGAGTCATTGCATGTGGCACAATCCAGCGGCTCAACGTCTTCCTCTACTTCACAACAGGGATTTTGCTGCAGAAACATTTGCAACAAAAGTTATGCTGCAATATATATATATTTTTGCAACATAGGTTGTGCTGCAGGATTTTTTCAATAGTTTTTTGCAACAGAGTTCTTGTCGCGGATTTTTTTTCCAGTAAAGGTTTTGTTGGAGAGTTTCTTTTGCAACAGAACTGATGTTGCAAAAGCTTGTCTAAGTTGCAGTCGTAGTTCACCGCTATGGTTTGCAACACCGTTTCTGTTGCAAGATAAGGTAAAGAGGCATGTGGTAGGAAAGGGAATATGAACTTGTGCGCGAGGACGCATGGATCTAGGGCAATCCAATGGCTGCGCATGTGATGGAACTCTCCGCGTGATCACCCGGCAGAGCATTAGCGTTTCCCATAAGAAAACATTCCTGTGAATTCTGCTCCTTCAAACAAAACCAAAATGAGGTCCTAAATAGGCCAACAAAGCTCACCACGCATGTAGCCATCGAGCTGGTTTGTACGTATGTTAACACATGCGACAAGGAAGTGTCAATGTGTTAATCTTGTGTTCTAAGGTAGTATAAGTATAACCGTTTCATATCATGAGTTGATTTTTAATCGCTAGGGCAAAAAAGAAAAAAAAAACGATGGATGTGTGAGTAGGCTTGGAACCTCACACATCGCCCTTAATTTACTTGAAGTGCAAGAGGAACTAGTCATATCTCCCGCGCCTCAAAATAAACCTAAGCAACGCTAGTGTTCATGAGTTATGTACCTTGGTGACTGGTGTCATACTTGCGGCATGCTACCTTTCCTTGTTTAGTTTCTTCAATGTTGGGCTCAATATATACCCTCTCATATTTCGCCATTAATGTCTGCACAACCTGTTTAGCTCCGGGGCTGCTTACTCATAAGCCAAAATGCAACTTTTATCAACCATATACCATCTAGTATTAAGCCAGATGTCATATCAACAACCTTCTTGTGTCATGGCACAAGTTGAGATATTAGAAGAAACTGACCAGCTCATATGCTCCGCTCATGAGCATGATTCCTATCTTTGAAGGGATTTCAAAACCTTCTAGCTAAATTGGTGCCTGCACGAGTTCTCCAGGTGCTGATCTGCCGTCAGAATGAAGCCGACTGTGTTATCCATCATACAGCGGCAGCTCGCAGAGCGGTGTCTCCGAAACTTTGTCTGCATTCATCCACCCTGCACGAGGCAGCCTAGAGTTTTCGTGGCAACTCTGGCGGCGAGCAGCCCAACCTCTTATATGTGTTGCGTTGCCGCACCAGCGCCGACGAGGGTCGCGTTGCAATGGTGGCAGCACCGTTGAGTCGTCGGGTCGCAGCACCTGCAGCATCCGAGTCAACGACGAGGCTGCATTACTGCATCACGGCACCGATGTGTGGGTCTTGAGGAGCAGCAGGTGGAGCTTGGGAAGCAGGCCATGGCGGACGGGAATTGGACGGGAGGTCATGGCGAAGGGGATTGAGCTCGTTGGATTTTGGACCGGTTCACATTCCAGCTGAAGAGATAAAGCCGGGCAGGTGCTGGGCGGCCCCTCACCAGGATGCGTGGCGTCCTTAGCGCACGGCTTAAGGGGTGTTTGGTTTCAGGGACTTTTTTGTGTTGGGACTAGAAAAAGTCCCTAGCAAACCAAACAGGGTGGGATTTTTTTAGGACTTTTTGCTAAAAGTCCTTAGAAGCACCTCCTCGAGAGTCCTTTTTAAAAAGTCCTAGGGACTAGAAAGAGTCCTAGGACTAGAGAACCGAACACCACCTTAAGGGAGGGAAAGATCATCCGGTAGAAAATAAACGTTTCCCATCAAACAACACCATGATCGCTCTTAAAAACATCACCATCGATTCTATAATCCCTGATTCAATGGTGCTCAGCCCACAGCCTCCTCGCTCAGGTCTAGGTACATAGCTCCTTGGTGCTTAGTTTTCTTTTTCCCAAATTCATGTATGTCCTGCTTCAATGTCACATGTCAATTCGTGTCTCTCCCCAGTCCTTTTCCTCTCTCATAATTAATCCCGTCATGTTCCAGGCTTGAACCATGCATGAAACAATCCAATATTTGTTTTTAGGCCAACCACTGAATCAATCATACAATTGTTTGATAGGGAGGAGGAGAAGGTGTAATGATGCAACCACGCAGTCATTTTCTGGGTTGGACATGAACAAGTCACCGAGTAGTATAGGTCTAGGCTAGCTTGGATCGTATATATACTTGTACCTGAAAGATTTTGTGACCTAGATCAAAGAAAGAAAAACAGACTCGACACGGTCCTATAGCCATCAAATCAGCGTCTCCGTGTGTGTGTTACGCTGTGTCTCGGTGAGATCGAAAGATCAAGGCATTGTGCTAGCTCGTATTGAGTTGATCGCTAGCCTAGCTAAGCTAGCTTTCTGTACGTGCATGAACCTCGCCGTATACGTCTTGGCCGTCTCGACGAAACAGTTCTACGTACGGCAGGCCTCCCCTCAACCGGCTGGAAAGTAATCGGCTGTAGCTTGTACGTGTGCCGTCGTCAGAAAATACTCGAGGTGTGCAGCCGTGCCTGTGCCAACATAGGCTACCGTGGGTGTCGTGAAGCTGTCGGGTGAATTAACTGTACCGGACTAATGACATGGTTCCCAGTAATGTATGACAAAAGGGCTCTAGACTGTTGATGTTTAAACATGAAAGGAGGCATGAAGGCTGATTTCCTACAATTCTACTATGGACCTGACAGTGAGTTTTCCCATCTTTTTCTCTCTTCTATCTGAATTTCTTTCTGTGACACATATATAGCACCATGTTTTATTTACAATTAGCATAAACCAAATAAGTTCAATTCATTCCAAACTAGCAGGTGTGTTAATGAAGTTCCAATCGACACTAACATACTTCAATCAGTAATACCATTTATATATATAGTGTATGCAACAAATTTTGAAATATAATAGCCAGTCTTATTGTGGTTCACAATCTTATTTTTACTAGTAAGTGTGCACGTGCAACGCACGTCTAGACTAATATTACAATTATATGTGAAAATTCACTTGTATGTAAAAGGATAATCTGATAGTAGCGAGAAATATTTAAAATGAATTGTTGTATACAAAAATATAAATTTCCACCAAAGAAAAGGTATTGCATTCATGTTTCAAACTATTAGTACCCAATTTATTCTATGAATCTTGACTACCATGTTCAAGTACTCGGTTACAATCACTATTTAATGTTTCTATATACTCAAGATCTACATATATTTTTAGTACTATGATTATTCTCTTACAAGTCCAACTTCTCATAATCATCTTTCTATTTTGTTGTCGTCATCATCTGAACCAACGCTGTTGAGTATCACATCTCTATGGAGTAGGGAAACAACTGCTCTGACTTGTGGTGTAGATGGCGAGCTTCTTCAAGTAGAAGGCCAACAAGAATGGCACTCCCAGCATAATTTTGGTTGGTTGGCGGACATCCCATAACTTAGAAGTAGATTTCTAACTCACCTACAGGTCAGGCTAGAGTTCCAAGGAATACTGCAATGTGCCCATTAAAATGAATATATGATCTAGTACTATTCTGAATAAATGACACTAGTAGAAAAAGGGTCAAACGTGAAGCACATTAGTGCCGGTTTGTATTTGAGCCGGCACTAATGTATACATTAGTGCCGGTTCCAACGGCTAGCCGGGCCGCTTTCATTAGTACCGGTTCGTGGCGAACCTTTAGTACCGGTTCGTGCCACGAACCGGTACTAATGAGGGTGGTGACAGGATGTTGTCAGACTGGGGCCCCTCCAGCCCCTTTAGTACCGGTTCTTGGCACGAACCGGTACTAAAGGTCGTCCTACATAAACCCTTCGTCCACCCGAACTCGCTCTGTTCTTCCCCTTTCCCCTCTCCTCTCTGTTCTTCCCCTCTTCCTCTCGAGCTCATCACACATTTTGCCCAAAATTTGTCAAGATTTGAAGGCCCCCATCCATTCAAATGATCACAAAGGTTAGCAACTTTGTCCTTTCATCTCTCATTGCTAGATATGCTCTTGCAATGCTTTATATAGTGATTAATTTGCGAGTTTAGTAATTTGGGAGGATATATATATATATATATATATATATATATATATATATATATATGTGTGTGTGTGTGTGTGTGTGCTAGTATTTGATTTATATGCAATTTTTTCTAGGAGGTATGTGAACCGGAAATTCTAACCGACCCTATTGTCGAGAGGTTAAATTTAGTTGAAAGAGAAAACGAGTACTTGAAAGAAAAATTGAAAAGAATTGAGGGGGAGAAGATGGAATTGGAGTTGCATGTTGCCGATGTCGTCGATGATCACAAGATCAAGATGGAGAAAATGCGCTTGAAGATTAGAAAGATTAGAAAATATGCCATCGATAGTGAGGCTTGGTATCATTATGCTGTTGGATCCATTGTTACCTTAGTTGCGATCTTGATCGTATTTGTTGTTGCATTTAAATGCTTTAGCTAGAGAGTTATTTGTTTGTTGCATTTAAGTGTTGTATGAACTTGTATTAATTTGGTCTATTCGGTGTTGTGTAATGAAGATGAGCCGGCAATGGATGTACGATGACCGATGCTCTCCCCAGTTCGTTGAGGGCGTGCATTCTTTTCTGCTTGCGGCTGAGGCAAACAAGCGGGTGGATGGTTTTATGCCTTGTCCATGTGCTCATTGTAAGAATGGTCACAATTACTCTATGTCAAGAACCATTCACGTCCACCTGTTTAAGTCCGGTTTCATGCCCCATTATAATGTTTGGACCAAGCACGGAGAAAGAGGGGTTATGATGGAAGACAATGAAGAAGAAGAGGACGACGATAGCTATCCTGGCCATGGGTTCCCTGAATACGATGATACAACAATGGGGGAAGAAGCTGAGCCGGTAATGCGGGAAGAAGCTGAGCCGGCAATGCGGGAAGAAGCTGAAGAAGAGGCATCAGATGAGCCCGTTGATGATCTAGGTCGGGCCATTGCCGATGCAAAGAGAAACTGCGCAAGTGATTTGGAGAAGAAGAAGTTGCAGCGCATATTAGAGGATCACAAAAAATTGTTGTACCCGAATTGCGTAGGTGACAAGAAAAAGCTGGGCACCACACTGGAATTGCTGCAATGGAAGGCAGAGAATGGTGTATCTGACAAGGGATTTGGAAAGTTGCTGGTAATGATAAAGGATATGCTTCCAAAGGACAACGAATTGCCCGAGAGTACGTACGAAGCAAAGAAGGCTGTCTGCCCTCTAGGGTTAGAGGTGCAGAAGATACATGCATGCCCTAATGATTGCATCCTCTACCGCGGTGAGTACGAGGATTTGAACGCTTGCCCGGTATGTGGTGCATTGCGCTATAAGATCAGCCGCGATGACCCTGGTGATGTCGAGGGCCGGCGCCCAGGAAGAAGATTCCTGCCAAGGTGATGTGGTATGCTCCTATAATACCACGGTTGAAACGTTTGTTCCAAAACAAAGAGCATGCCAAGGCGATGCGATGGCACAGAGAAGACCGTAAGAAAGACGGAAAGTTGAGAGTACCCGCTGACGGGTCGCAGTGGAGAAAAATCGAAAGAAAGTACGGGAAGGAGTTTGCAGATGACGCAAGGAGCGTATGGTTTGGTCTAAGCGCAGATGGCATTAATCCTTTTGGGGAGCAGAGCAGCAACCATAGCACCTGGCCTGTGACTCTATGTTTGTATAACCTTCCTCCTTGGTTGTGCATGAAGCGGAAGTTCATTATGATGCCAGTGCTCATCCAAGGCCCTAAGCAACCCGGCAACGACATTGATGTGTACCTAAGGCCATTAGTTGAAGAACTCTTACAACTGTGGAATGGAACAGGTGTACATGCATGGGATGAGCACATGGGGGAAGAATTTGACCTAAAGGCGTTGCTGTTCGTGACCATCAATGATTGGCCTGCTCTCAGTAACCTTTCAGGACAGACAAACAAGGGATACCGCGCATGCACGCACTGTTTGGACGATACCGACAGTATATATTTGGCTAATAAGAATGTGTACCTTGGACATCGTCGATTTCTTCCGAGCAGGCATCCCGTAAGAAAGAAAGGCAAGCATTTCAAAGGTGAGGCGGATCACCGGACGAAGCCTCACCACCGTACTGGTGCTGATGTACATGATATGGTCAAGGATTTGAAGGTGGTCTTTGGAAAGGGTCCTGGTGGACAACCTGTTCCGAATGACGTTGACGGACGCGCACCCATGTGGAAGAAGAAATCTATATTTTGGGACCTGCCCTATTGGAAAGACCTCGAGGTCCGCTCCGCAATCGACGTGATGCACGTGACGAAGAATCTTTGTGTGACCCTGCTTGGCTTCTTGGGCGTGTATGGGAAGACAAAAGATACACCTGAGGCACGGGAGGACCAGCAACGTATGCACGGAAAAGACGGCATACATCAGGGTCATGCAAGCTACGCTCTTACCAAAGAAGAGAAGGAAATCTTCTTTGAATGCCTGCTCAGTATTAAGGTACCGTCTGGCTTCTCGTCGAATATAAAGGGAATAATAAACATGGCAGAGAAAAGGTTCCAGAACCTAAAGTCTCATGACTGCCACGTGATTATGACGCAACTGCTTCCGGTTGCATTGAGGGGGCTTCTACCGGAAAATGTTTGATTAGCCATTGTGAAGCTATGTGCATTTCTCAATGCAATCTCTCAGAAGATAATCGATCCAGAAATCATACCAAGGTTACAAAATGATTTGGTGCAATGTCTTGTCAGTTTCGAGTTGGTGTTCCCACCATCCTTCTTCAACATCATGACGCACGTCCTAGTTCACCTATGTGAAGAGATTAACGTTTTGGGTCCTGTATTTCTACACAATATGTTCCCCTTTAAGAGGTTCATGGGAGTCTTAAAGAAATATGTTCATAGCCGTGCTAGGCCAGAAGGAAGCATCTCCAAGGGCCGTCAAAATGAGGAGGTCATTGAGTTTTGTATTGACTTTATTCCTGACCTTAAGCCGATTGGTGTTCCTGAATCGCGGCATAAGGGCAGACTGGATGGAAAAGGCACGCTAGGAGGGGAACAAATAATATGTATGGACGGACATTCTCTCACTGAAGCACACTACACAGTTCTACAGAATTCCGCCTTGGTGGCTCCGTATATGGATGAACACAAGAATTTGCTACGCTCCAAACACCCGGAGCGGTCTGATGACTGGATTACACGTGAACAAATCAGGAGTTTCGCCAGCTGGTTGCAAGCACGTACCATGCATGACACCTCTATTGAAGATGACCTGTACTTGCTGTCCCAGTTACCATCTTCGAATATAATGACTTTCAAAGGGTACGAGATAAATGGTAATACATTTTACACGATCGCCCAAGAAAAGAAGAGCACATACCAAAACAGTGGTGTCCTCTTTGATGCAGAAACCAAGACGGGAAAGGAAACATATTATGGTTATATACAGGACATATGGGAACTTGACTATCGACGTGGTTTGAAGGTCCCTTTGTTTCGGTGCAAATGGGTCAATATGACACGAGGCGGGGTAACGGAAGACCCGAAGTACGGAATGACAACAGTGGATCTCAACAATCTTGCGTATGCAGACGAACCATTCGTCCTAGCCAATGATGTGGCACAGGTTTTCTATGTGAAGGACATGTCTACCAAGCCAAGAAAAAGAAAAGATAAGAAAGCGAATGCATCGTACGATGAACCAAAGCGGCACATAGTTCTTTCTGGGAAGAGAAACATCGTGGGAGTGGATGACAAGACAGACAAGTCAAGAGATTATGAAAAGTTTGATGAAATTGCTCCATTCACAGTGAATATTGACCCGAGCATCCCGTTAAATAATGAAGATTCTCCATGGCTACGACGCAAAGGGACACACGCGAAGAAAAAGTTTCACACCCAAAGATCTGGGATGTGATCGGCTTAACTATCATCACTTTCTTCTGTGTTTCACACCCAGGAGGGAATCTCTGTAATAGTTAGGGTAGCTAGTTATGTGTTTTGGCATTTGAAACGCGGAGAAATTTTATGTGCAAGCAAATTCTTTCATGCATTTACTGATTTTTTCAGCTAAATGACCCTGAAATTGAAAAGCATTTCAAATGAACTCAGAAAAGGATGAAAGTTGGCATGGTATCATAATTTCACCCACATAGCATGTGCAAAAAAGTAGAGAGGGTTACCACAAAAACTGGATGCACTTCATGTATAAAATGGACAATCTGTTTCGAAGTATCAGGGTTTCGGACGAAAACTCATCCGTTACGAAGGCATTTCATTTTTTAAATAACCTAAGCATTACCAAATTGAATATAATGATAAAACACACTAATATTAAACATAAAAAAAGAATCACTGAAAAATCTATTTTCAAAGTTAAGTTATTCACAAAAATAAATAAAGCAAAAAAATAAGAAAAAAAGCCCACCTACTGGGCCACAGCGGCCTGCATACGACTAGAAACCCAAATTCAAGTTGGGCCAGGATGCAGGCCCGCTAGCCCAGTAGGCCCAACAGGGCATCGCAGAAGAGGTAGGCCCAGAAGGCCTGCTTAAGAGAGGAGCTCGAGACAGCAGCGACGGCGGGGCTTATAAGCAGGTGCGAGTGCCCCTCGGCTAGCGAGGTGGGACTAAACTTTTGTGCCCCTCCCCTGGCAGCGCACACCCTTTAGTACCGGTTGGTGGCTCCAACCGGTACTAAAGGGGGGCCTTTAGTACCGGTTGGAGCCACCAACCGGTACTAAAGGGGGTGCGGTTCCCGCCGCTTGGCCTGGCCAAAACAGGCCTTTAGTACCGGTTGGTGGCTCCAACCGGTACCAAAGGTGCCTTCTATATATACAACACTTACGAAAATTTCATTCTCCCTCTGTTTCTTCCTCTGTTTCCCCATTGAAGCACCGCCCGCGCGCCCCGATCGATCGACGCCGTCGCCGTCGCCGCCCCGTCCCCGTCGCCGCCCCCGTCCCCGTCGCCGCCCCCGTCCCCGTCGCCGCCCTCGTCTCCGTCGCCGCCCCGGGCCCATCCCCGCGTCGCCGCCCCGGCCCGTCGCCGCCCCCGGCCGTCGCCGTCACCCCGCTGTGAGCTCTCCCCCTCTAACCCCTCTCCCTCGCCCCCGGCGGCCACCATGGGCGCCGCCCCTCCCTGAGCCCATACACACACACACAAGCATGATGAACACACACACACACACACACACGTACATATGTGTTGGGGAACATAGCAGAAATTCAAAATTTTCCTACGTATCACCAAGATCTATCTATGGAGAAACCAGCAACGAGGGGAAGGAGAGTGCATCTACATACCCTTGTAGATCGCTAAGCGGAAGCGTTCAAGAGAACGGGGTTGAAGGAGTCGTACTCGTTGTGATCCAAATCACCGGAGATCCTAGTGCCGAACAGACGGCACCTCCGCGTTCAACACATGTACAGCCCGACGATGTCTCCCACGCCTTGATCCAGCAAGGAGAGAGGGAGAGGTTGAGGAAGACTCCATCCAGCAGCAGCACAACGGCGTGGTGGTGGTGGAGGAGCGTGGCACTCCAACAGGGCTTCGCCAAGCACTGCGAGATATGAGGAGAAAGAGAGGGAGGGCTGCACCAACGAGAGAGATCTAATCGCGTGTGATGGGCAGCCCCTAGACCTCACTATATATAGGGGAGAGGGAGGAGGGTGCGCCCCCTCTAGGGTTCCCACCCCTAGGGGGGGCGGCAGCCCTAGATGGGAAAGGGGAGGCGGCCAAGAGGGGAGGGGGAGAGGAAGGCGCACCAGGATGGGCCCTAAGGCCCATACCCCCTTAGGGTTTGCCCCCTTTCCACCTCTTAGGCGCCTTGGGCCCTTGTGGGGGGGGGGGGGCGCACCAGCCCACCTGGGGCTGCTCCCCTCCCACACTTAGCCCACGCAAGCCTCCGGGGTTGGTGGCCCCACTTGGTGGACCCCCGGGACCCTCCCGGTGGTCCCGGTACATTACCGATAAACCCCGAAACCTTTCCGGTGACCAAAACAGGACTTCCCATATATAAATCTTTACCTCCGGACCATTCCGGAACTCCTCATGACGTCCGGGATCTCATACGGGACTCCGAACAACATTCGGTAACCACAAACAAACTTCCTTTATAACCCTAGCGTCATCGAACCTTAAGTGTGTAGACCATACGGGTTCGGGAGACATGCAGACATGACCGAGACGTTCTCCGGTCAATAACCAACAGCGGGATCTGGATACCCATGTTGGCTCCCACATGTTCCACGATGATCTCATCGGATGAACCACGATGTCGAGGACTTAATCAATCCCGTATACAATTCCCTTTGTCTATCGGTACGATACTTGCCCGAGATTCGATCGTCGGTATCCCGATACCTTGTTCAATCTCGTTACTGGCAAGTCTCTTTACTCGTTCCGTAACACATCATCCCGTGATCAACTCCTTGATCACATTGTGCACATTATGATGATGTCCTACCGAGTGGGCCCAGAGATACCTCTCCGTCACACGGAGTGACAAATCCTAGTCTCGATTCGTGCCAACCCAACAGACACTTTCGGAGATACCCGTAGTGTACCTTTATAGCCACCCAGTTACGTTGTGACGTCTGGCACACCCAAAGCACTCCTACGGTATCCGGGAGTTGCACAATCTCATGGTCTAAGGAAATGATACTTGACATTAGAAAAGCTTTAGCATACGAACTACACGATCTAGTGCTATGCTTAGGATTGGGTCTTGTCCATCACATCATTCTCCTAATGATGTGATCCCGTTATCAACGACATCCAATGTCCATGGTCAGGAAACCGTAACCATCTATTGATCAACGAGCTAGTCAACTAGAGGCTTACTAGGGACATGGTGTTGTCTATGTATCCACACATGTATCTGAGTTTCCTATCAATACAATTCTAGCATGAATAATAAACGATTATCATGAACAAGGAAATATAATAATAATCAATTTATTATTGCCTCTAGGGCATATTTCCAACAGTCTCCCACTTGCACTAGAGTCAATAATCTAGTTCACATCGATATGTGATTAACACTCAAGGTCACATCCCCATGTGACTAACACCCAAAGAGTTTACTAGAGTCAATAATGTAGTTCACATTTACCATGTGATTAACACTCGATGAGTTCTGGGTTTGATCATGTTATGCTTGTGAGAGCGGTTATAGTCAACGGGTCTGAACCTTTCAGATCCGTGTGTGCTTTACAAATCTCTATGTCATCTCCTAGATGCAGCTACCATGCTCTATTTGGAGCTATTCCAAATAATTGTTCTACTATACGAATCCAGTTTACTACTCAGAATAATCTGGATTAGTGTCAAAGTTTTCATCGGCGTAACCCTTTACGACGAACTCTTTTACCACCTCCATAATCGAGAAAAATTCCTTAGTCCACCAGTTACTAAGGATAACTTTGACCGCTGTCCTGTGATCCATTCTTGGATCACTCTTGTACCCCTTGACTGACTCATGGCAAGGCACACTTCAGGTGCGGCACACAGCATAGCATACTGTAGAGAGCCTATGACAAAAGCATAGGGGACGACCTTCGTCCTTCCTCTTTCTTCTGTCGTGGTCGAGCTTTAAGTCTTAACTTCATACCTTACAACTCAGGCAAGAACTCCTTCTTTGACTGGTCCATCTTGAACACTTTCAAGATCATGTCAAGGTATGTGCTCATTTGAAAGTACCATTAAGTGTTTTGATCTATCCTTATAGATCTTGATGCTCAATGTTCAAGTAGCTTAATCCAGGCTTTCCATTGAAAAACACTTTCCAAATAACCCTATATGCTTTCCAGAAATTCTACGTCATTTCTGATCAACAATATGTCAACAACATATATTCATCAGAAATTCTATAGTGCTCCCACTCACTTCTTTGGAAATACAAGTTTCTCATAAACTTTGTATACACCAAAATCTTTGATCATCTCATCAAAGCATACATTCCAACTCCGAGATGCTTACTCCAGTCCTTAGAAGGATTGCTGGAGCTTTGCATACTTATTAGCATATTTCAGGATTGACAAAACCTTCCGGTTGTATCACATACAACCTTTCCTCATAAATCGTCGAGGAAACAATGTTTTGACATCCTATCTGCAAGATTTCATAAATGATGCAGTAATTGCTAATATAATTCCAACAGACTCTTAGCATCGCTACGAGTGAGGAAATCCCATCGTAGTCAACTCCTTGAACTTGTCGGAAAACATCTTAATGACAAGTCGAGCTTTCTTAATGGTGATACTTACCATCATTGTCCGTCTTCCTTTTAAAATCCATATGTACCCAACAGCCTTACGACCATCAAGTAGTTCTTCCAAAGTCTACACTTTGTTTTCATACATGGATCCTCTCTCGGATTTTATGGCCTTGAGCCATTTATCGGAATCCAGGCCCACCATCGCTTCTCCATAGCTCGTAGGTTCATTGTTGTCTAGCAACATGACTTCTAAGATAGGATTACGTACCACTCTGAAGTAGTACGCATCCTTGTCATCCCACGAGGTTTGGTAGTGACTTGATCTGAAGTTTCATGATCACTATCATAAGCTTCCACTTCAATTGGTGTAGGTGCCACAGGAACAACTCCCTGTGCCCTGCCACACACTAGTTGAAGAGACGATTCAATAACCTCATCAAGTCTCCACCATCCTCCCACTCAATCCTTTCGAGAGAAACTTTTCCTCGAGAAAGGACCCGATTCTAGAAACAATCCCTTATTGCTTTCGGATCTGAGACAGGAGGTATACCCAACTGTTTTGGGTGTCCTATGAAGATGCATTTATCCGCTTTGGGTTCGAGCTTATCAGCCTGAAACTTTTTTCACATAAGCGTCACAGCCCCAAACTTTTAAGAAATGACAGCTTAGGTTTCTCTAAACCATAGTTCATATGGTGTCATATCATCATAATTACGTGGTGCCCTATTTAAAGTGAATGCAGTTGTCTCTAATGCCTAACCCATAAATTATTGTGGTAATTCGATAAGAGACATCATGGTATGCATCATATCCAATAGGGTGCAGTTATGATGTTTGGGCACACCATCACACTATGGTGTTCCAGGCTGTATTAGTTGTGAAACAATTTCCACAATGTCTTAATTCTGTGCCAAACTTGTAATTCAGATATTCATATCTATGATCATATCATAAATATTTTATCCTCTTGTCACGACGATCTTTCAACTTCACCCTGAAATTACTTGAACCTTTCAATAATTCAGACTCGTGATTCATCAAGTAAATATACTCAACATCTACTCAAATCATCTGTGAAGTAAGAACATAACGATATCCACTACACGCCTCAGCACTCATTGGACTGCACACATCAAAATGTATTACTTCCAACAAGTTGCTCTCTAGTTCCATTTTACTGAAAACGAGGCTTTCAGTCATCTTGCCCATGTGGTATGATTTGCATGTCTCAAGTGATTCAAAATCAAGTGAGTCCAAATGGTCCATTTGCATGGAGTTTCTTTATGCATATACACCAATAGACATGGTTCGCATGTCTCAAACTTTTCAAAAATGAGTGAGTCCAAAGATTCATCAACATGGAGTTTCTTCATGCGTTTTATACCAATATGACTTAAGTGGCAGTGCCACAAGTAGGTGGTACTATCATTACTCTCTTTTGGCATGAACATGTGTATCACTACGATCGAGATTCAATAAACCATTCATTTTAGGTGTAAGACCATTGAAGGTATTATTCAAATAAACAGAGTAACCATTATTCTCCTTAAATGAATAACCGTATTGCGATAGACATAATCCAATCACGTCTATGCTCAACGCAAACACCAAATAACAATTATTTAGGTTTAACACCAATCTCGATGGCAGAGGGAGCGTGCGATGCTTGATCATATCAACATTGGAAACACTTCCAACACATATCGTCAGCTCACCTTTAGCCAGTCTCCATTTATTCCGTAGCTTTTATTTCGAGTTACTAACACTTAGCAACCGAACCGGTATCTAATACCCTGGTGCTACTAGGAGTACTAGTAAAGTACACATCAACACAATGTATATCCAATATACTTCTATCGACCTTGCCAGCCTTCTAATCTACCAAGTATCTAGGGTAATTCTGCTCTAGTGGCTGTTCCCCTTATTACAGAAGCACTTAGTCTCAGGTTTGGGTTCAACCTTGGGTTTCTTCACTAGAGCAGCAGCTGAATTGTCGTTTCATGAAGTATCCCTTCTTGCCCTTTCCCTTCTTGAAACTAGTGGTTTCACCAACCATCAACAATTGATGCTCCTTCTTGATTTCTACTTTTGTGGTGTCAAACATCGCGAATATCTCAAGGATCATCATATATGTCCCTGATATATTATAGTTTATCACGAAGCTCTAGCAGCTTGGTGGTAATGACTTCAGAGAAACATCACTATCTTATCTAGAAGATCAACTCCCACTTGATTCAAATGATTGTTGTACTTAGACAATCTGAGCACAAGCTCAACAATTGAGCTTTTCTCCCTTAGTTTGCAGGCTAAGAAAATCGTCGGAGGTCTTATACCTCTTGATGTGGGCACGAGCCTGAAATCCCAATTTCAGCCCTCGAAACATCTCATATGTTTCGCGACGTTTCAAAACGTCTTCGGTGCCTCAACTCTAAACCGTTTAACTGAACTATCACGTAGTTATCAAAACGTGTATGTCAGATGTTCGCAACATCCACAGACAACGTTCGAGGTTCAGCACACTGAGCGGTGCATTAAGGACATAAGCCTTCTATGAAGCAATGATGACAATCCTCAGTTTACGGACCTAGTCCGCATAATTGCTACTATCAACTTTCAACTAAATTTTTTCTCTAGGAACATATCTAAACAGTAGAACTAAAGCGCGAGCTATGACATAATTTGCAAAATACTTTTGACTATTTTCAGGATAATTAAGTTCATCTTATGAACTCCCACTCAGATAGACATCCCTGTAGTCATCTAAGTGATTACATGATCCGAGTCAACTAGGCCGTGTCCGATCATCACGTGAGACGGACTAGTCAACGTCGGTGAACATCTTCATGTTGATCGTATCTTCTATACGACTCATACTCGACCTTTCGGTCTTCTGTGTTCCGAGGCCATGTCTGTACACATGCTAGGCTCGTCAAGTCAACCTAAGTGTTTCGCGTGTGTAAATCTGTCTTACACCCGTTGTATGTGAACGTTAGAATCTATCACACCCGATCATCACGTGGTGCTTCGAAACAACGAACTGTCGCAACGGTGCACAGTTAGGGGGAACACTTTCTTGAAATTTTAATGAGGGATCATCTTTATTTACTACCGTCGTTCTAAGCAAATAAGATGTATAAACATGATAAACATCACATGCAATCAAAAGTGACATGATATGGCCAATATCATTTTGCTCCTTTTGATCTCCATCTTCGGGGCTCCATGATCATCATCGTCACCGGCATGACACCATGATCTCCATCATCGTGTCTTCATGAAGTTGTCTCGCCAACTATTACTTCTACTACTACAGCTAATGGTTAGCAATAAAGTAAAGTAATTACATGACGTTTAAGTTGACACGCAGGTCATAAATAAATAAAGACAACTCATATGGCTCCTGCCGGTTGTCATACTCATCGACATGCAAGTCGTGATTCCTATTACAAGAACATGATCATCTCATACATCACATATATCATTCATCACATCCTTTGGCCATATCACATCACATAGGATACCCTGCAAAAACAAGTTAGACGTCCTCTAATTGTTGTTTGCATGTCTTACGTGGCTGCTATGGGTTTCTAGCAAGAACGTTTCTTACCTACGCAAAGACCACAACGTGATATGCCAATTGCTATTTACCCTTCATAGGGACCCTTTTCATCGAATCCGATCCGACTAAAGTGGGAGAGACAGACACCCGCCAGCCACCTTATGCAACTAGTGCATGTCAGTCGGTGGAACCGGTCTCACGTAAGCGTACGTGTAAGGTTGGTCCGGGCCGCTTCATCCCACGATGCCGCCGTATCAAGATTGGACTAGTAACGGTAAGCATATTGAACAAAATCAACGCCCACAACTACTTTGTGTTCTACTCGTGCATAGTAACTACGCATAGACCTAGCTCATGATGCCACTGTTGGGGAACGTAGCAGAAATTCAAAATTTTCCTACGTATCACCAAGATCTATCTATGGAGAAACCAGCAACGAGGGGAAGGAGAGTGCATCTACATACCCTTGTAGATCGCTAAGCGGAAGCGTTCAAGAGAACGGGGTTGAAGGAGTCGTACTCGTTGTGATCCAAATCACCGGAGATCCTAGTGCCGAACAGACGGCACCTCCGCGTTCAACACATGTACAGCCCGACGATGTCTCTCACGCCTTGATCCAGCAAGGAGAGAGGGAGAGGTTGAGGAAGACTCCATCCAGCAGCAGCACAACGGCGTGGTGGTGGTGGAGGAGCGTGGCACTCCAACAGGGCTTCGCCAAGCACCGCGAGATATGAGGAGAAAGAGAGGGAGGGCTGCACCAACGAGAGAGATCTAATCGCGTGTGATGGGCAGCCCCTAGGCCTCACTATATATAGGGGAGAGGGAGGAGGGTGCGCCCCCTCTAGGGTTCCCACCACTAGGGGGGCGGCAGCCCTAGATGGGAAAGGGGAGGCGGCCAAGAGGGGAGGGGGAGAGGGAGGCGCACCAGGATGGGCCCTAAGGCCCATACCCCCTTAGGGTTTGCCCCCTTTCCACCTCTTAGGCGCCTTGGGCCCTTGTGGGGGGGCGCACCAGCCCACCTGGGGCTGGTCCCCTCCCACTCTTAGCCCACGCAAGCCTCCGGGGTTGGTGGCCCCACTTGGTGGACCCCCGGGACCCTCCCGGTGGTCCCGGTACATTACCGATAAACCCCGAAACCTTTCCGGTGACCGAAACAGGACTTCCCATATATAAATCTTTACCTCCGGACCATTCCGGAACTCCTCGTGACGTTCGGGATCTCATCCGGGACTCCGAACAACATACGGTAACCACATACAAACTTCCTTTATAACCCTAGCGTCATCGAACCTTAAGTGTGTAGACCCTACGGGTTCGGGAGACATGCAGACATGACCGAGACGTTCTCCGGTCAATAACCAACAGCGGGATCTGGATACCCATGTTGGCTCCCACATGTTCCACGATGATCTCATCGGATGAACCACGATGTCGAGGACTTAATCAATCCCGTATACAATTCCCTTCGTCTATCGGTACGATACTTGCCCGAGATTCGATCGTCGGTATCCCGATACCTTGTTCAATCTCGTTACCGGCAGGTCTCTTTACTCGTTCCGTAACACATCATCCCGTGATCAACTCCTTGATCACATTGTGCACATTATGATGATGTCCTACCGAGTGGGCCCAGAGATACCTCTCCGTCACACGGAGTGACAAATCTCAGTCTCGATTCGTGCCAACCCAACAGACACTTTCGGAGATACCCGTAGTGTACCTTTATAGCCACCCAGTTACGTTGTGACGTCTGGCACACCCAAAGCACTCCTACGGTATCCGGGAGTTGCACAATCTCATGGTCTAAGGAAATGATACTTGACATTAGAAAAGCTTTAGCATACGAACTACACGATCTAGTGCTATGCTTAGGATTGGGTCTTGTCCATCACATCATTCTCCTAATGATGTGATCCCGTTATCAACGACATCCAATGTCCATGGTCAGGAAACCGTAACCATCTATTGATCAACGAGCTAGTCAACTAGAGGCTTACTAGGGACATGGTGTTGTCTATGTATCCACACATGTATCTGAGTTTCCTATCAATACAATTCTAGCATGAATAATAAACGATTATCATGAACAAGGAAATATAATAATAATCAATTTATTATTGCCTCTAGGGCATATTTCCAACAATATGTATGAATTAATGCATGTATATATTAGTATATTCGTATTTTGTATGTTTAATTAGTTTAGATTTTTTAGATTATTATTTTTTCACTAGTATATATGTATGAATGCATGTTAGATGGATATAATTAGTGTTTAATTAGTATGGAATTTTTTTATATAATGTTGTTTTTCAGTTTTTTAATGGATGTATAAAAGTTGTGTTTTCTGTTTTTAGTGTTAGATGCTTAATTAGTATGAAATAGCATATAGAATTTTGACATATGCAATGATAGCATAATTAGTGTTATATAGAAATGTTAGAAATTTTAGTTATCAAAATCCAATCATTAAAAAAATGTTACTTTTTGCGGGCATATAGCTAGTATTTGTTGTCGACGATGCCCAGCCCGCATCCTCGCCGTCGACACGTCCGCGACGACGTCCAGCTGACCCATGTCCGGGACTGGGCTCCACCGGGCTGGCACTGGGAGGTGCTGCCTGGAGGGGCGCGCCGCTTGATGAGGAACCCGGCCCCGGGTCCCGTCGTCGACCCTGATCTCGTTTGGTGGCGTTCGCGTGGGCCAGTTTCGGTGCGGAGGGAGCCGGCCCCGCCGGAGGTGGTACGTCGTCGTGTCAGGGAGGAGGACGAGCACGTCCATCGCTACATGGTTGCGTTAGAGGGAGGCAGGTTCTCCAATACCTGGCAGTTTCTTCAGGGATCTCACTTTAGCTATGATTTTGTGAGGGTTCCTTCTCTTTGGGTGTCCACCGCCTAGCCAGTGATGTACTATTCAATATTATATATTATTCGAGACGATGTATTTGAGATTAAATCTATTATTCGAGACGATGTATTCGAGATTATATCTATTATTCGAGATGATGTATTCGAGATTATATCTATTATTCGAGACGATGTATTCGAGATTATATCTATTATTCGAGATTATACTAAATTGTTTTATATTTCTTTTGGCATACTTAAATAAAAGCTATGGCGGACAATACCGACAGAGAGAGAGAACAGACCATGTTCGATATCATACGCGGGCCAGATGATGATCAGAATGAAGAAGATTTTGACGGCTCCGAATTTCTAAACAACACCGGAGAGGGTGATATGATATTCGATCGCGACGACCGAGAAGATGATGTCATGAACTACGACGAAGAACATGTTGATCCTGAAACAACAAACACCGGCGAGGTATATATATTTATATAAGCAGGAATCTGGTGATCATCGCATGTTTTAAATGAGTTGAAGATATATTAACGAATCGATCTTTCTTCTTTCAGCCATCCGGATCGAGCAAATCTTCAGGCAAAAGGACGAAACGAGGCCCAAACAAAAAGTTGAAGGAGGGCGTAAAGTACAATATCAAGGCATTCAAACCTAATGGCGAACCATTAGCGCCTAAGAAGATTGCGGACGAGTCCGTCCGTCAGTGCGGAGTTCTTGTGAAGGACCAACTCCCGATCTCCCTTCAAGAATGGAGAAAGCCAGCAAAGCCACGTCCAAATGTTACTTTTGTCGACGAGAATAAAAAAAATGCTTTGGGATACTCTCATGGAACATTTCACCCTACCAAATCATTTCACAGAAGCAGATGTGCAGAAAGTCAAGGACGCTGCTTTTAGGAAGATGGCGGTTGCATTCAAGAACCACAAGAGAACGACGTGGGAGAAGTACGTCAAGGGAGGAAGGAAGACTCCAGTATTCGAGGGGATACTAGAGAATCAAAGTGCTCATTGGGACGATTTCGTGAAATTCAAGGATTCAGAATTAGCTAAGGAACGGTCGAGAATAAACAAGAAGAATGCCGAAAAAAAGGATAAGTTCCATAAGCTAGGGCCAGGGTGGCTACGCGGTGGCAATGCCTAAGTGGGATAAGTCTGAGAAAGAGATGGAGGATGCAAGTGTCACTCCGGTTACTAAGAGCTGGCCCCCCAGGTGCAGGACTTGGTTCTATGCGCATGGGGGGGAGTTGGACCCGAAGACGGGCAATGTTTCGACGAAGGCATGTCTGAACGGAGCCGACGATGCGCTACTTGTTGCAATAGAAGAGGCTCGATCGGGGGTGTTCCAGCCCAACAGAGAGAACGACGAGCTTACGCGTGCCCTGGGAAATCCTGAACACCCGGGAAGAACATGAGGCAAGGGCGCTATTCCGTGGTATGAGGGGTTTTCGGATTGGAACGCCGACTACAGAACCCGTGCGAGAAAGAAGATTGCGGAGGAGAAGAATAGGAAGATGGAGGAGGAGCAGAGGAAGCGGGACTATGAACGCCTTCAAGGCCTAGAAGCAGGTCAAGCAGAATTGGCAGTTAAATTCCAGCGGCACCAGGAGCAGATCGACTCACTTAGCCAGCAAAGGGGGTCTCAGCATCTGCAGCAGCTAGCGGATGATCCAGCATTGGATAGCACCGCCCCATCCATGCCGAGAAGCAGCGTGAGTTCCGCCCCGGGCGACGCAGTGCTGGATAGATACCCCGTGGATGACATCATGGAGAACACTAACTGCGAGCTACACTTCAAAATGAAGAACATATCCATGAAGGTGGCGGACGCCGTTGCTTTTTCAAATTCCCCCGAGGCAACCTTCCATTGCAACCCGATTCCAGCGGGCTATGCTCGTGTCTTAGTTGATGAGGTGGTGGACCCATATTCGGAGTTACAGCTTGACATTCCTGGAGGTGACGACGAGCACACATTGGGAGAGGCCATACATCATGTCATCCTATGGAGAAAGGATTGCATCATCTTTCGAAGGCCACCGACACCGCGTCACCCGACTCCTCGTCGAAGTCCGCCACCGAGTCAGCAGACTCCCGCTCCAAGTCCACCAACGCGTGAGGCCACTCCTCCTCCTCCAAGTCCGGCAAAGTGTCAGGCCACTCCTCCTCCAAGTTCGACACAGCGTCAGACGTCCACTCCTCCTCCAAGTCTGGCACAACCTCAGGCCACTCCTCCTCCAAGTCCGGCACAGCTTCAGGCCACTCCTCCTCGTCCAACTCAGCCCCGTCAGCCGTCTCCGCCGCCTCAGCAATCGCAGAAGAGACACCCCGCAGCTATGGTGCGTACCGTACGAGTCGAGGTCATAGTACAGGAAGTACAGGCGGAGGCAAGCGATATAAATATGGTCCAAACCTCACTACTCCTCTTCCTGTGAGGGCTTACGACAGGACCGAGGAGCAAACCAATGCCATAGTGCGGGCAAAAGTCGACGCCCATTTTGGACCGAAACCGCCACCGCCGCCAAGGGAGAAAGTGCCTGTGGAAGTAGTTGACCACTTCATTCGTATGGCTCAACCACCAGCTCCTAAGCCTGTTGACACAGACTATGAACGCCACATCAGGAAGTTACATCGACAACGTCTACAGAAGGAGGCGAGCTCGAGCTCGAGCAAACAACAAGCAGCTGTCAAAAAATGCGGGAAAACCGTTGCCCAGCTGGGAAAACAGGCGGCGCAATCGATCCCCCCGCTTGTTGTGCCGCCAACAACACGTGACAGTACGCGCGCCCAATATTATTGTGGCCAAACAGTTTACGTTCCCGAGGTGGGCGATGTGGTAATAACCCAGGAGCATATAATGCAGACTGAAGAACTCAAGATCACTGTTGGACAACTCCTCGAGATCGAGGACATGCCTGTGATTACAGAGGAGGAAATAAAACGGAAATATGTCCGGGGCCAATCTTTGGTCGAGCCAGAAGATGTCAAGAAGCTCCCAACGAGAATGTATGAATTGCATCAATGGTACATGGACATTATCAAGAGATCCGATCGAGAGTCCTTCATGGTGTATGTCAAGAAGGATGATTACTATCATGAGAAAGCTGTGGCCGTTGAGTATTCTGAACTGTTTCAGTTATACAATCAGGACACACTCGACAAATCTATCGTCAGTTGCTATTGTCTGTAAGTGATTTCTTTCTGTAATTTAAGTCTCAAGCTAGCTGTAGTGATCCTTTTGATCAATCATTACGTGTAATTATCCTCACTATATTCTTTTATGTGGTATTATGCAGGATGAAGATGTATGAAATGAGAAAAGGTGGACGCTATGGCATTGGGTTCATTGACCCAAACACCGTTAATGAATACACATGGAAAATAAACAAGCATCATGAAAAATAGGTAGAGGACAGCATGCTAGAGTTCTTGAAGCGCCTCAAATACAATGAAGATATACTACTTCCTTACAACTTCCAGTGAGTCACACTTTCTTGTACTACAAATTCTCTGTTTTTGCCTACTAGCTAGCTACATGTTTTTGCTTACATATGCCCGCTTAATTAAGACATGCAAACATGTGTGCATGCAGATTTCACTGGATCTTGTGTATCATTAAAGTTGATGCCGGAACAGTTGAAATACTGGACTCACTACTCAAAGCAAATAGTGACTATAACATCTTGTTTGGGATAGTCAACATGTAATTTCAATCATTATTAACTATATATCTCGGCCTATTTAGTTCGTCATTTCATGATATGAACTATTTAATAACCCCTTTATTCATTTTCTTTGTCGGCGGGCAGGGCTTGGGCAAGGTTCATCAGCGTCACGGAAGGCGAATGGAAACCACAGATGAAATGATTTCGACCCAAGGTAAGTAATTAAGTAGTACTAGCTAGCTAGCTAGCTGCCATCTCTTTAATTATCATGCTTGATTAATTATTATCTGATCAAATTAAATTCCATTCTCGTAATAAAGGCCCTGAAGCAGGCGCAGGGGACTAATCTGTGTGCATTCTGCGTTTGCGAGAACATTCGCATGATGGCGTCCGAAAGGAGCAGATCTCAAAGACAGGAATGGGTACGCTTGTCAGAACACTATTCACAATTTTTACACCATTATCGATATCTAGTCACACAACTAATACACATGCATATTGATCTCCTTCTTAACAGTTCAAAAAGGTGCGGGACAAGCTCCTAGAAACGGAGCGCGTAGAAGCACTTCAGGAGGAAATAGCGGGATTTTTGCTCGACCAGGTCATAAATTCGAAGGGAGAATACTATTACCCGCTACCGCCCCCATCGACCAGGTCATGAACCACTTCCAATTGTCATCGTGCTCCGAAGGCACCAATTAGGCTAATGCCACTGGCTCCGAAGGCAACATGCATATGTAAGAGAAATTGCATATAGCTATACATGTGTGTATGTGTAAATTAATATGGTGGTTTGTGAGACATTGATGATATATATATGATTGGTTCTACTAGAAATTCTATATATATATATATATATATATGCATAACGTGTAGTACCGTAAAATACCAGCAAACGAAAAAGAATTAAAATGGAAAACTCAAAATTAAATGAAAAAGAAATCATAAAACCAAAAACCCCCCAAACATTTTAATACCGGTTGGTGTTACCAACCGGTACTAAAGGGCTCCCGGCCCTCGGAGTTGGCTCGTGCCACGTGGTTTCCCTTTAGCACCGGTTCGTGCTGAACCGGTACTAAAGGGGGGGGGGCCTTTAGTGCCGAAACTTTAGTGCCGGTTCCTAAACCGGCACTAAAGGGCCTTACGAACCGGTGCTATTGCCCGGTTCTGCACTAGTGTGACCTGGTAATATTCTAAATAAATGACATGGTACTATATCCAAGCAAGTAAAACAAAAAAATTAGCATATCATTGTGTATGAAGACAAAAATTAGTCAATGCTTGGTGAGCATGGGTAGGTAGTTGCATTTTCAATACCAGCTATCATATATATGGATAACCTCATACCAGCAATAGAAAGAGGAAGTGAGTGAACAACAATAGTTGGCCTTCAATAACAACAATCTCTTCCCGGACAACTTTCGTCCTTTTAGCCCGCCAAAAAGAAATTTTCAACTTACAAATATTTATTTTGATTAAATTTTGGCAGATGTCTACAAAGGTAAGTGAATTTGTAGTAGTAGAGCCATGGTGCCTAAACATGCCATGCGATGAGATAGATGGTGTAAACACAATTTCAATTGTGTGAAATTCAATAAAATTCTCCAGTTATCCATTAGAAGAGCTACTGGTAAGGATAATAATAGGCCTGAGCAACCAGAGTAAATAAACAAAGAACCAGCTCGTTTGTCCTTCTTAATCAAAATGTATTACCTTCCCTAAAGCAATCCTAGTATATAGTCTTCGATGTAGATATCTTTTCACCAACAACATGGCAAAACCTTGCATCACAAGTCGACACCTCTATGAAAAGAGTAGAGGCCAAGCCAACAAATAACATGTCAAAGGTGGTTAGACAGGTATTGAAGAAGAGGATCATTTTTGTTGGATGGTACGGTAAGGTAACATAAAGCCCTAGAGCACCATAATATTCTCCTCAATTATTACCACAGTATTGAAGAACCATGTACTAACTATGAATTATTGGTCGATACTATAAGATGAAGTTGTATAGAGGAAGAACAGCCAAACCTGTTAAACATAAGACAAGTACAAAAGAACCTATAGACAGAACGGCATGACTGCATGACCATATGTAAAGTTGCGAACTGGACAATGTAAGTTCCATAATTCAACCACAAGAAAACTTCGGCAAACCAACATTTAGTTATCTAAATCAAAGTTCAGATTATTTAGTACAGAAGTGGCAATTGGATTAAGCATTTTTAAAACATGCATGCAAGGCTACCAATACTAATTGGCAGGCCAACATATAAGAACAAATTTTCCTTCTTGTATTGCAGATATTCATAAAGCATGTATTGAATTATCTGTGCACAAAATGGTTTGCCGTAGATTGTCAAAGAGATTATGTATAGTCCTTACATTCAAATAGCCTTAAAACTAACATAAAAATGCAGTAATTCATTGGCATAAATGGTCTGGATACAATCCTCTGAAGTCTGCAATACAATACCAATTGGCAGGCAACATTCAGAGAAGCATGTACTGAATTTATCCTATAGAAATTCAGAGAACCATGTTCTGAATTTAGCTTGTCTAAATTAAGAGAAGCATGAGTGGAGGAGCTGAGTCGACCTTTTCCTGGATGTTGTCTACCTTTTCTAAGGGCCTCAACGGGGCAGCGGTGGCGATCGACTGGATGAGTTGTAGCAACCTTCTTTCGCATCATTGGGATTATATAGTATTTTATTGCCAACATGGACGGCCAGAGAATCAGTATTGAAGTTTTAGCTCTTACATATACACCTAAATTAAGCAAGCATTCAGATACACAATGGTAACCAAATGTGATACGCGTCAATATAAAATGGTCCCATATATATATGAAATAAATAGATAATGAAACAAATCACTTCCAAGCAATAAATATGTGCTCTTAGAGATTCTAGAACTGAGTTCCTGGTGCTCTTTGAGGTAATCCTTCTTTTTGTAATCTAAAACATGAACATGTGGATGGTAACAAAAACTTTACTTTGCATTAAATATGTGCATGATCATAAATACAAGAGCTTCTGGTTGTAGCCTGAAGGCGTCCAGCTCAATTGTAAATGTTAATCCTGAAACTGAATCTGGTCATTTGCCCTTGATAACCTGCATATTATCTTGTTAAGTTGTTAAGCACTAAAGATGACATGAACCAGCATATATATATGTGCTGCTAAAAGACAGGTTCGCATGTCCATTGACCAGCAGTAATGCAGTATACATGACGCATCTATCAGGGTATTACTATCCTTCCTCTTCATGGGATCACATAAAAATGGGTCATATAAGCGCTGTTCTGGCAAATCCTTTTCTGCCATCCGGCATATGTGGACCAGGAGGCGGCTTTGACACCACCGGATGCTCAGCAATGTGATTCGATGGAAGAGTGCCAATTGGATGCCCGCCGTCCCAACTCTCGCCATGGTAAAGGCCCCAGCCACAACCTCTTCCCCCATGTCCTCGGTCTCTCCATTGCATCATTCCAGTTTGGTCACAGAAACCATCCTCAACCTATATAAGAAACACACCATTAGACAATCCATCCTTAATGAAGTTTTTGATGCGTCAACATGCTGTAATAAATATCTAGAGGTCAGAAAGAGAGATCCCTACTGAACAGAGAGGTTAGAAAGAGAGATTGGGTGTAGAGGCCTAGAGGGTGCAGTTGATCCTGCCGCCACCCACGCCCTTATGCCGGCACCGCCGTGACGCCTTGCTGCAGCTTGGGAGGGACAGGAGAGTATGGAGGGAAGAACGAACATGGAGAGTGAGAGGGAGAGAAGCAGCCTCGTCTGAAGAGCCTTCTCGCAGCTGCGCTCGTCGGCGTCAACGGCCCCTCTCCGTCATCCTTCTTCCATGTCTCTGCCGCAGAACCCTTGCTGCTGTGTGCGGCAGTAGCACCACGTGGGCGTCAAGCGTCTGCTGCAGCGAACGGCGGAGGCTGCAGGGAGGGAGCACGGCGACCCGTGAAAGAGGGAGCGGCGGCGACGACATGTAGGAGGCAGGAAAGGCTCGAGCGAAGGGCGCCCATGAAGGTGTACCGGGGGCAGTTCGGGAGAAGATTGGGTGTTACGTGATAGTAGGGATTTGTTTCCTTTCTTTTTGGAATCGATAGCGATGCTGGCAGAGTTTTCGTCCGGGCACCTAAAATTGCTAAATGCACATCTAAGGAGGATTAGTTGTTAATCGTGACTTAGATTGATATGAGTGGGCCTGATCTAAGGCTCTAATTGTTTCGGTTTGTTTCGTGTGCATTAGATGGGGTGCAGTTAGGGATGAATATTTTTGCTTGTTTAATAATAGTATAGATATGTAACTGTTTTTCAGTTATATAGAGCATCGTAGTTGGGAATGCCCTGTGGGTCTATATGTTGTCCGGAGCGGCAACTGACCAATGATTGATCAGAGCAGGGGCGAATCTACTGTGGGGGGGGGGGGGGGGGGAGGGGGAGGAATTTATTTTTTTCTACTAGTATTTGGCCCAGCCCAGGCAATCAGCGGCAACCCATTAAGCCCACATAGTTCAAATCCTGTTTATACTCGTCCAGAATCCTTCCTTCGTCTAGTTTGAGCCCGCCCTTCATTTTTTCCCAAGATTCGCCACTGGATCAGAGCTGGACATGTGTTTCAATCAATGATCAATTGTGCGCAAACACGAATGGGAGTGTGAACTGACCAGAACCCCTTCAACAAAGCAAGGTACCACTTGATCTAGCCTTAGATAGCTGTTAAAATAATCACCATGTGTGTAATATGTACCAAACAAAGAACCTGGCGCGACAAAGATAATTCCATCAAGCTAACATTAACTTAGCTAGCTAGCTTAGCCTCTCGTAAAGACCCATCACTGGAAAGTACACGGTGGGTTGTAGCGTTAACAGCCTTGCGAAGAGTTATTTGAGAGAGTTGTTGCATGCATCTCAAAATCCAGAAATAACCAATAGTACCTACTCTCACTTTCGAAAAGTGCCTACAGAGACCGAGCTCCATTGAGCTCTTTATTTTTTTTCCCAATGAAAATACTTTTTCTGCTCCTCAATTTTGTTTTAAAAAAATATACATGTAGACATATATTTGTAGACTACCAATAGTAAAACATATAAAAGACTTACAACATAATTCATAAAAGAGAGAAGTGCATATTACACCCCCCAACTCTAGCCCTAGTCTAATATACATCCCCCAACTCCAATACCGTCTAATATACACCCCCCAACTCACAAAACTGGCCATAATTCAACCCTCCCCTCCCTGTTGACCGATTTTGACCCAGTTTGACCAGCTTTGACTGAGTGAACAGTAAAAATAAAATTTTAAAAACCATAATTTTTTTTTGAAAAAAATTCAAAAATGTTCAAGTTTTTTTCACCACGTGAACAGTAAATTAAAAAAAATCACCTTTTCAGCATGTTTGGACACCTGAGTAAATTCGAGATGTCCGTAAATTCGATTTTTTTTTTCAAAATTTCAGCTTGGTGAACAGTAAAATCGATTTTTTTAAAACACTTTTTTTGCATGGATGATGTTTGAGCGCGTGCTGGTTTTTTTGGATTTTTTTCCCGAATTACTGTTCACCATGCTGAAAATTTTGAATTTTTTTCGAATTTACGGACATCTCAAATTTACTCAGGTATCCAAACATGCTGAAAAGGTGATTTTTTTTGAATTTACTGTTCATGCGGTGCAAAAACTTGGAACTTTTTGAATTTTGTCAAAAAAATATTTTTTTTCTTTTTAAAATTTTATTTTTACTGTTCACTCAGTCAAACTGGGTCAAAACCGGTCAAAAGGGAGGGGAGGGTTGAATTCTAGCCGGTTTTGAGAGTTGAGGGGTGTATTTTAGACGGTATTGGAGTTGAGGGGTGTATATTAGACTAGGGCTAGAGTTGGGGGGTGTAATATGCACTTCTCTCTTCATAAAATGTTCTCCTCAAGTGTGCATGTACTTCTGATTATCCTTTTTTTAACAGCAGCCGGGCTTTACTGGTGGGACCCTAAGATCGTTGAGCATGCTTTCTCCATGAATACTATACTACAATCATAATAGATGCTAACAATCTATGGCACCAACATTGAACTAAAAAGGAAAAAAAAACATGATAAAGCAACTCATGGTAACCAATGGATCTATGCATGGAGTAGACCAGAATGGCCACACTACTACAATGATGGAGCTACAAGACCTTATTCCGTATGACACAATCTCAACCATCTAGATATTGTCGCGGCCAAGAACACAGAAACTTAACAAAGAACCTATACTACATGCATGAGGTTGATTTGTGGTTCCCCATATCCCAAAACCTGATAAGAAGTTCCTGAAATGACAAGAAGACCTGAGAAAGGGGAAAGTGAAGTATCAACCTGGTGCGGCCCGTGGAAACACTGCCATACTGAATATTGTTATATCCAAATTTGCATATGTGAAAATATGAGCCAACGTTGGTGCTTCTTAGTGCACATGTCTAGCAAAATTATCGTGACAATAAATACCTTACACAGAACATACAATTTTAATGGATATATATACTATATAAATGCACTCTAACTACATAGAAGAATTTTAAAAATCACTTAGAATAAACAATCATTAAAAATAAAATTAATATGTCGAACATTCACAATTTTAGCAAATTTACCTATGTCTGCATGAAAACAAAGAAACCATAAAATATAATTTTATAAAAAAGGATATAACAATGTAGCATGATAAAAGTACCAGAAAAACATTACAAATATAATATTAACACCGTGGCTGATCAAAAACATGCAGTTAGTACGACATGCAATACATAATTAGAAGGTAATGCTAAATGGATATAAAACATGTACGTATTTGTAAATGATATCATATATGGTTATATTTTTTAGATAAACCAGATGATATGGTCCTATAAAAAAACTTATAAAATTCTAGCCCGCGCATCGAGCGGGCCACTTCGCTAGTTATATACATAAATGTAGAAATTAGAAATGTATCGAGTAAACAATAAATCGAAAAGGATGTGAGCATGCTGTTGAAAATCACTTCTCAGCATTAGAGAAATTCAAAAGAACCTAATTAAAGCAAATGGGACATAACTAACTAGAAATAAAGTAAAGCAGGGCCAGTCCAATATGCATGGCCCAGGCGAACTCTGGGTTACCAAAAGCTCGTAGCTCGCGAGCTTAATAAGTGCTTGATAGTTCAGCTCGTTAAGCTCGTAGCTCGCTTCTTAATGAACAGAGCCAATCATTGTTTTTAGCTCGTTAAGCTTAACGAGCTTAATGAGCGAGCTAACGAGTTTCACGAGTAGCTCGTTAAGCTCGTTAGTAACAACAGAATACATATTTTCATCTTACATGACAAACTTTTTGTAACACCTCAGCTCATCTATTTAATCTAATCGACATACGAGACAACAAACTACTTCATTTCTTTTTGTAGTCACCATATTTCAACTTGAGAATCATACCTACACGTTCATCATGTATATAGTAACACATTATAATCTGTTAACGAGCGCTCACGAGCTTAACGAGCTTCAAACGAGCCAAGCCGAGCAGGGTTTTATGCTCGTTAATCTTAACGAGCTTAACGAGCCGAGCCTTAACGAGCGCGAGCTTAACGAGTACGAGCTTAACGAGCCGAGCTGCTCGTTAGTCCACCCCTAGTCTTGCAGTCACAAGACACTCATATGTATGTTCACTAGACGATAGTTCCTTTCCCGAGTTTAGTAAGCTTCCAATTGCATATAAATTAGAAAATACAGTATACAAAATTGCAGCAAGGATACATAATAATTAATAACGGAAAAAGTAACGCCCACATGTGTGGGCGTTTGCACATCGCTCACACAGCTCCATCACCACTCATTTTGCCACGTATAAATAAATGACATCAGCAGAAATCTTTTTGGTTTCCAGCTTAAAAATGTTTTATCTCCTAATTAAAAAAGAGAATTAAAAATCCGTTTTCACCATTAAATCCGCCTCGACGAGATCTTCAAAACTAGACCCCATGTTGATATGTTTTGAAGAATTTTTTTTTTTCCTCAGAAGTTGCCATGATGTTTACCCTATAGTTGCCATAGTACTTAAACTAAAGTTGCCATGTGGCAATTTTAGTTTGTAGATCATGACAATTTTCGTTTTTTTATTATGGCAATTCCAGTACTTTTACCATGAAAATATTTTGTTTATGAACCATGGAAATTTTAAGTGCATGTATCATGGCAATTTTAGTTTATGGTGCATGGCAATTCTAGTGTCTTAATTCCCCGTTTTATAATATGTTAAAATTTATTTTTAAATGTAAAAGAAAATAGCTGAAACATATCATGGCAATTTCAGTGCAAATATCTGCAATTCATGTGCAATAGACATGGCAACTTTTAACAAAAAAAAAATTCGCCGAAATATCTCGATATGAGATCTAGTTTCGAAGATCTCGTCGCGGGGGTTTTAATGGTGAAAACGGATCTTTAATCAGATTTTTCATTTAAGAGATAAAACATTTTAAAAACTGAAAAACCAAAAAGATTTTCACATGCATGCATGCGGTGACATGGCGTAGTCTGTGTGTTATATGGCGTGTGGGCGAGTTTGGCTCCCACCACATGTGTGGGCGTTAGCGTTGTCCATTAACAATGATTTAACTCTGAAACTGCACATTGTGACCAGATTGAATAAGGGCCTGTTCGGTAGCTTCCCAGCTCCCCGCTTTGCCGAATCCGCGACTGGAGCTGGCCCGAACGGCTCGGCTCCACGAAGCTGGCTTCCCGGATCAGGCCGGGCTATGTACAAAAACGTGGAGCAGTTTATTTGGGGCGTGTTTGGTTGTCCGCATGCAGCCTAACCAGGCCCGCGCGGGATGTACGCGGCCTGTTTGGTTGCCTGGGCTGCATGCGGTTTGAGGCCCGCACGGACCTTAAAGCAGCCCGCAGTCTGGCCCGGCGAAAACTGCCGAATCGGTAGTTTCTCGCGAACCTGGCCGCGTGCGGCCACGCGTGCGAGGCAATTGCACGCCTCAGGAAGCGCAGGAGACGGAGGCGACGTCTCATTACTCTCTCCCCACTCTCCTGTCACCGCCCAGATGCACTGTTCCCACCGCTCCCTCTCTCTCCCTCAGCGCCGCTCCCTCTCCTCTCCTCCGATGGCTCCGCCACGCCCACCGCCGCGCCACCCTCTGACCCCCGTCGACCAGCGCATCGCCGGCATCCAGGAGCGCTGGCTGGCCGGGCTCCAGAACTTGGGCCATCCCCCATCTGTTGTCGGCCACCACGAGCGCCGGACAATGCGGCGCCGGCCGCTCCTGCTCCGCCGCCGATTCCGGACCTCGTGGTCCTGGGCTCGGCGCCGGCGCCGTCGACGAAGCCGCCCCTTCTTGGGACCCCATTGGCCATGGGGGTTTTCTTGACCCCCGTCCAAGGGTTTTCTCCGGTCGGCGGGCCGTCCTTCTCGACCTCCGGCGTGGCGTTGAACACGGGGCCGAGGCCGCAAGGCCGGCGCCGGGGCCGGCGCCTCCTCTGCTCCGCCCCCTCTCTCCTTCCCGCCGGGGTTTTCACCCCGGCCTCGGTTTGCCGCGGCTGCACGTGCTCCGGTGAGTCAAACCCCTCGATCCTTGCTCCTAGATATAGATTATATGTTTATTTCTTAGGCATATTGTAGTAGTAGGTGGATTCGATAGGATTAGATAGGATTATAGCAGATCGATTGGATGCTATCCCAATCGAATCCAATCGGACTGATCTGTTCTTGTTTTGTACAGTGTGTGTGCTAGGATAATTTTTCTTGTGCTACTGCTTGTGTGTTCTATGATTTGTGTTCATGCTAGTAGGTGTGTTCATGCTAGAATCATGTTCATGTTGAGTGATGAATGTTATACTGATGTCATGTTCATGTTGAGTGATGAATGCTAGAATCATGTTGACTAATGGCATGTTCATGTTCTAGATATGATCATGTTCATGTTTCATGGTGCTAACATACATGTTCTTGCTAGGGTTTGTGTTGAATGTTATACGTGCATGTAGTAGGATCATTTTAGGATGGTGCCAAATCTGCATGGCTGCACATGGGTGCTATTGACACTTGGTGTTGCTATTTTTAGATGTTACCGTGTTTAGGATAGTGCAGTGTTGAGTGTCAGTTCCATCAAAGAAGATGGCACTTATCAATGGCACTTGCTGTTGGGCAAGTCCACTGATCAGTGGACTTGCCCAACAGCAAGTGCCATTGATAAGTGGCATTTCCTCAAAGAGTTTGTGCACTGATTAGTGCCATTTTGCAAAGAGTTTGCGCACTAATACTTGTCATCTTACCTGACAAGATATTGAAGACTGGCTGGGATGTGCCGGGAGGAGGAGCTCAGGTGGTGGCCGGAGCTGAGCGCGTCGAGGATTTCATCCCCATGAACAGGTGGCTCGGGAAGGTGGACCTGCCTGGCAGGATCGCCTTCATGAGCGTGCCACGTTCAAGGGGACGATCTCCGAGGCAGGGCCACGAGGAGGGGGCCAGGGAGCCGATGCGCTTATACCGGCAGATCAAGGATAACGAGGACCTCGCCATGCTCGTCATGCCTCCCAAGTTCATGGAGGTGATGAACACCTGGCTGGTCATCAAGCAGCTCCAGCGCGTCGTCAGGCTGTCGGCGAACAAGCGGTGCGTGTTCTGGATGCTGGTGCAGAACTTCGAGGGGCACATGGTGCTTGGCCGGGGCTAGAACTACTTCTGCCGCCGCCACCGGATCGTCCCCGGCGACCTCGTCGTTGTGCGCATCTCCGGACTCGGACTGAAGGTTCAGATCTACAACCACGACTCCTCGGTGATGTGCATGTTTCGTTGCACCAGGCACAATTGCGTTGGTAACATCGAGCAGGCTATGTAGTTAACTTAAGTAAAGTGTTAGTGGAGAACTTTTATGGTGTGTGGCGAGACTTGTGCTGGAACTTGTTCATATTTTGGCCAGGAGCAGCACCTTGGTATGAAGCAGGAAAGGAGGATGCCCCTGCTTTTAATCTAGACTTATGCTATGTAGTTAAGTAGTTTGCTGTCTTTTCCTTACTTGTTGTGTTAAGTTTGCTGTCATTACATTGCTTGCTTTGTTTGATCTTGTTGTTCTGCTGTTGCTGTTGTGCTGATCATGTGGTGGTAAGGCCATCATATTTGAATGGGGTGAGCAGAACACAAACGTTGTTCGCAACAAAACAACTGAAGTTTGCATCTGCTCACACCATAAGCACAAAAACGGCAACCAAACAGCAGGGGATAAATGCCTCTCCATGTGATGCAGGCAACCAAACAGATTGCATCTGCTGCATATAAGGCTACATTTTATCAACGAAATTGGCTGGAGATGAACATGCAATACAACTAGTGTTGCAAACTGCAACCAAATACGCCCTTGAAAATCCGAGAAAACGCAAAAACTGGAGTTCGCTCTTATTACAGAGTTGTGCCACCGCCAAGTGCCATACGTACCGGTTCGATAGATAGGCTGAAGAGACGCCCCGATCCCCGCTCTCTTATTACAGATATGTGCCACTCTCTTATTACAGAGATGGGGCCCACCGTCAGTCTTGCAAGTGAGCTCTCTCGGTCAGAATTGTACTGTACTCCGGATAATTAAGCAGGTCCAGATCCCGGCAGGTCGGCACGCAACGCAGTCCTCCACCACCACCACCCAGCTCGCTCGTCTGTGTCGTCCTCGCTAGTCATGCCGACGGTAAATATCGTGGAGGTCGGCCACGTGGTGGTGCCACAACCGGAGGACTTGGTAGTCAGGCTATCCGCGCTGGACGCGCCGTGGGTGGCGAACCCGCTAATCCAGCGCGTGCTCCTCTTCGTCCATGACGCCGGCGGCCAGCAGCACCCGCCCTTCGAGTCGCTCGTGGGCTCCCTCCGCGCGTCCCTCGTGGCCACGCTCGCGCGGCTCCCCCCGCTCGCCGGGAGGGTCGTCTTCCTACCGTCCACCGGCGATGCCGCCATCGACTGCTCCGGCCCCGAGGGAGGCGGCGGCGTGCGGTTCGTGGTCGCGGAGAGCGACGACACGGACGTGCGGCGGCTAGCGGGGGACGCGGACCACGACGTGGACGCGTTCGAGGCGCTCGTCCCGGAGCTCAAGGTGGAGGCGCTCCCCGCGGAGGTGCTGGCCGTGCAGGTCACGCGGCTCAAGGGCGGGGTGGCGGTCGGCGTGGCTCTGCACCACGCCGTGGTCGACGGCCGGTCGGTGTGGATGTTCCTGCAGGCATGGGCCGCGGCCTGCCGCGGCGATGATGATGCTGCCGTGGCTACCATGACGTTTGACCGCGCGGTGGTCGCCATCCCCGGCGGCGAGGAGCTGGCGAGGAGCACGCTGCGGAAGTATGCGCCCAATCTGCCGCTGGTATGTTGCTCGCCCCTTACTTCCCTTCCATGTCCGTTAGTGTCTAGCTAGCCGCGCGGTCAAACTAAGCAGCCCGATTCCCTTTCCTTGGAAAAATTAAATTACCTTTCTACCTCTGCAGTCTGCACCGTGTAGATTTGATTTCCTAATAACTCAGGTCAACCACTGGCCATCAATTTTTGGGTAAGTTTCATGTTTTATTGTTTTTTCTCGTGGAGGTTCGACACCATCGCCCCCTACGTGCAGGGGCAGATCCACCTGGGGTCAAGGGTGTACACCCAAATGTTTTGGCAGAAATTTTTTATATATGATTTATACTAGATGCATGTATAAAAAGTGGTGTGGTTTGTGCAATAAACATCATGTTGTTTCATATAAACTGGCCTCAAATCTTCGTTCCAACAATCACAAACATCTTGATTCCCTTAAGACCAATTACCATCGATGCTTTTTCACTGTCTCATATCTTGCATTAACACCCTATTACTATTACCAGCCCTACATGAACTATGGTTTTCACGACGCCTTGTTTTTGGCCATGACATATTTTATGATTGTGTAGAAAAGAATTTCAAATTTTACTATTTTCTGTAGGATACTGCCATTATTCTTTGAAAAAAAGTTCTTACTAGCTACATGAACCTTTTAGATATTGTAGTGCAATTATTTTTTTTGAACACCCAATTTTGAAATCCTGAATCCGCCACTACCTACGTGGCTTCAAGTTGTGCATTTTAGTTCTAGATAAATTCATTTTTATCTATTTACGACAAACAATTTCAGACAGAGGGACTAGTAATCTTCGAAGCTTGAAACATTAAGACCCTGTTTGGTTCATAAGTCCTAGGACTTTTTTTAGTCCCAACTTATAAATCCCAAGTCCCTAAAAAGTCTCTACCTGTTTGGTTCCTGTGACTTATAAGTCTCTATAAGACCATATTATAACTATAAGTCTCTCCTTGAAAGTCTTATTTCATAAGTCTCAAATGCCCACTTTAAGTCCCTATAAATCCCTCCTATTTAGTTTAGATGGGACTTATAATCCCTGAAAACAAACACCCTCCAGTTTTGTAGAGCTCAAAATGGCCAATCAGCCGGCTTCAGTCCAGCGGTTTTAGCTACCAACGCTTGCATGCAAAGATTAACTGCACGCACAGGAAACGAGGCGCAGCATACGCGGCCGGTTGCAGGCAACGACTTGCATGCAAACCTCATCGCTACGCATGGGAAGTAAGGTGTGCAGCCTTAGGCTGGTCATAGTGGAGAGTAACTTAGACTAGTGTCATATATATGACACTAGTCTATGTTACTACCTTCATAATGCAAAGTATCATAAAAATACTAGTATTATATATGGTTGTATTTATTAGCTTATAGACTCAACATTTCTTGGGAAGCGCTATGTGATGGTAACATAATATGTTACTCCAAACACCTCTCTCCTCATTAACTAGGTGCCACATAAGCAAACTTGTCTTGGGATGTGTTATGTTACTAGCTAAGTTACTCTCACTATGACTAGCCTTAGGAAAAGGAAAATGCAAGTCATTGGTGCAGCCGTGCAGGCTTTCAGCTCGAGCAGCCTAACTTTTCCGGGCGGGGCTTCATGGTCACAAGACCTTTTAAATCCGGACGAAGGTATTAGTACTCCCTTCGGTCTTTTTTAGTCCGCATATAAGGCTAATCATAGTGAGGAGTAACATATATTAATATCATGCATATGATACTAGTGTATGATACTACATCCATAGTGCATAGTATCATAAAGTAGTATCATAGGTGGTCTCATTTATTGCCGCATGACACATAGCATAACATTTATTATGTTACGGTATATACCTATGTTACTATGACTGCCTCTCTCTTCTTTAATTATCTGCCACGTAAGCATGTTTGCGAGTCCCAAGTACTCCCTCCGTCGCGGTTTAGAAGGCACAATTAAATTTGCATGCGTTTCCACAATAGATAAGGTTTAGGGCGCATTGCATTTATTTCTACTAGCTAATTAGTACTCCGATATATTATTTCTATATGCATGCGTAGTGTGAATGCTATTTTTTAGCCCATCTCATAACCAATAGATAATCACCTAGGTCCCAGAGAATTTCCAAACGCGCCTTCTAAACCGTGACGGAGGTAGTACATGATACTAGTTATGTTACCCCCACTATTGCCAGCCTAAGTTTTTGTCGAAAGTCAAAGCATCTCTATTTTGACCAAACTTATAGAAAAAAGTATCAAGATTTTTAATGACAAATTAATATTATTAAATTCATAATGAAATGTAGTTTCATGGAATATATATTCGGTATGGTAGATGTTGTCGAATTTATAAAAAAACCACGGCTAAAAAATTATAGTATAGAAAATTCTTATAGTGCAACATAAAGCAATATGTTTCTTCGTAGGTTTCTAAATAGCATAATCGTCATATCCCCAGTTTGTAAAACAACTATGAAGCAAACTTCATAATCTTTTAGAGGTTGTCGAGGCCACCCGCAAACTTAGAGTCACCATAATGAGATCTTCATTTTTTCTATGCTTTTATTTTGTTTGGTCGCATCAACTCAATACTCACACACTCAATTGGATGGACTCAAATCTTTGAATTGAGATAGTATTGCAATATAAAATTCTTATATAGGGGAGAAATGTTGATCTGCAACCTTTTCATGCATAATTAGTATTCGAGGTGTTCAAAATTTATCGCTTTTTATAAATAGGTGTAACTTAGTAACGCTGGTGTTATTGTAACTTAATAAAGCTAGAGGCTTGGTCGTGTGCGCATAACCTCGTCACCCATATATTAGCCAACTAAGCCAAGGCTTGGCGAGAATCTAGACATGACCGGACAACACTAGAGTACCATTTTACTCAAACTCTTCATACGAGGCCAGATAAAACACATAGGAGAAGTAGGGTATTACCTAGGGCCCGAACCTACATAAAATACATCAATGTGAATCCCCTACATATACCATCCACGCAAGCCTTGCTCCTCAAAATCTTCCAAATCATGTGTATTGTCACGAAATCCCCTTGCACATGATTTGAGCTAATATAGAACATAATAAATCATATAAAATCACTATTTGAACAACATTTTCAACGCACACGGGCATTTGAGACTTCCGCCACCAACTACGGGCTCGCAAGGCATTCTAAAAGCTGTTTCGAAACATAGGTGTTTTGGTGTTCTCGACTTATATCAGCTTCAGTGGTTTCTCAGCTTCTACTAGCTTCACTTGCTTGTCATTTCAACCGCAACCCAAACAAACAGGACCTAAGATAAGCACTAGAATATGCATCCTTAGAGTACTGATTTCCTTTTATTGCCAATGCTATAAAATTAACATTTTCGGACACTCATTGCATTGCAGGCCGCCAACATGTTCCCTAGCGCCCCAATTAAACTCCCTCGTCGGACGTTCACCATCACCGCAAAGCACATCCAACACCTGAAGCAATGCATGTCCGGCCAAACGACCTCCGGGAAGCCCGCCACGGCACCCATGCCATCCAGCTTTGTGGCTATCGCAGCGCTCGCCTGGGTGTCCTTCGTCCGTTCCAAGCACCCGACCGCCATCGCCACCAGGCACAACGTCTACCTCTTCTTCTTCATCGACTGTCGCGGGCGGCCTGGCATTGACCCGCCTGTGAGTGAGAACTACTTCGGGACGTGCATCACCGGGTGCCTCGTCAAGGCCATGGCACGGGACCTCCTCGCGGTTGACGGTGTCGCAGTTGCCATGGAGGTGATTCAGCGGGAGGTGCAGCGAACAGCCGAGGACCCGCTCGGCCTTTGGGACTGGATGGACATTGTGTCATGGGTGCCACTCGACCGGTTGGTGGGCATCAACGGGTCCACACGGTTCAAGGCATACGAGGTGACCGACTTCGGTTGGGGTGCACCGAGCAGGACGGAGGTGGTCACCATGAGCGACGGGCGGGTGGTGCTGGTCGCCGCCAAAAACGGCGGAGTGCAGGCGTCCGTGTGCATGCACCCGGATCATGCACGCTCATTCAACTCTCACTTTCTTGATTCTCTAGGTTGATTCATGTGTATGCTGTATCGTCGGCGGCAGCTCGGCGCGACATTACTGTGTGTCAATGTCCATGTGCTTTACCAGTTTAGTCTAGGCATTCTATCTATCTATCTACCTACTATTTATAGTCATTTAAATTCCTATTCAAATATTTGGTATGTAATTCCAAAAACCTCGATTAAGACATTACTGTGTGTCAATGTCCATGTGCTTTACCAGTTTAGTCTAGGCATTCTATCTATCTATCTACCTACTATTTATAGTCATTTAAATTCCTATTCAAATATTTGGTATGTAATTCCAAAAACCTCGATTAAGGCTATGATCAAGCATTACCTACTATTTATAGTCATTTAAATTCCTATTCAAATATTTGGTATGGATCGCTTGCATTTTTGTAATATTAAACTATGTCGTATTAATTTTTTAGATCGTTTTGGGTGCTTGTAATGTAAGTGTTGCGTGCATTTCATTATGAGGTCGAAAGTGAACGCTTGTGGTTGTAATGCTTTGATGTGGCATTTCATTAGTAGTTTTATGGGCGTGGTTCATTTGTATCTCCCACATGTTTCTTTTTCTCGCTAAGTTTATTCTTCAACATTGCGCTCAATATATATCACTATGATCAAGCTGTGTAATTTAGTTTCACAATTCCCACATGCTTTCTTTCCTCGCTAAGCTTCTTTAGCATTGGGCTCAATACATATCCTCGTGTATTTCACAAGATGTGTGCACTATCCATTTACCTCTCTGGTTACTTATCTAAGCATCAGAATGCAAATTTTATCTAGCAACCATTATCTTTAGCTAGGTATCTACAATCCTTTTGTTATCATGGTGCCAGTTGACGCATCAGCCGAAACTGAACGGTTCCTATATTTCGTCTGAGCTAGTGATGTCTGTGTTTGAAGGGTTCGAACTTTCAAAAATAAAAAATGACACTAAATTTTTGCATGATCATAATCTGGCAATGTGCGGGTAGTAGCACGAACCTGAGCCGCCTAGCCTAGAGGTACCATGCTGACCTATGGAGTTTCACTCATCCTTGATGAGCTTCGGATGGCTCTCATCTCACCAAAGTCAGGTTTCCATCCCAGTGCTTCCAAAATAGGTTGATTTCAGAAACATGTCTCCTCTATTATTGATGAAAGCAAGGATTGTGTGTGTCTGTGTTGGGCGCCGGGGGGGCGGGGGGGGGGGGGGGGGGGGGGGGTAGCTTCCCTCTCTCTATGCAAGCAAGACAATAAGACATGACTTGGCTATTATCATATCTACAATTTTCTTATTTGTTGTGGTGCCAATTGAGATATTCGAGGACCCGGGCTCGTGATTTCTATTGCTGAATGGTTAAAAACTCCGAAATGCATTGACATTAACTCATTTATTTGTTTAGGAACGGTTCTTAAAAAGTGCATACCTCGTGTTTCCTTTTCCTCCATAGTGTAAGTTGCACGGACATATGATATGAATCAAGTGTTTTTGTAATTTATGTTTCTATACTACAAAGTACTACTACATTCCATAATGTAGTGAAAACATAATGTAGTGTGCCCACGTTTTTTGAGATTCAACTTTGATCATTAATTAGACCAATAATACATAAATCATTTTACTGAAAAATTATACCTTTGAAAACTTCTTTCGAATACGAATTCAAAGGTATCTGTGATGCTCCCGCCGCAGTCGCCCATGTTGGTTAAATTTATGGTCGAAGTTAAATCTCAAGAAGCATGGGCGCACTGCATTATGGAATGGAAGGAGTATATAAGATGAATTGTACTATTTTTGTTCGTTCACGTGAGAATTGTATAGAATCTTAGATTACACCCTAGATGGCTCGAGACATCTATGAACTTTAATATACATCAATCTTGGCTTGAACTAGCAATCAACTGAAAAAAGAAAAACATCCACCTTTTATATTCAAGAAGAAAAGAAAGGATCAATAAATCAATAATATTGTGAATCTTTATTTAGGTGAAATTTGTCGAACCAGTTATAAGGGGCACTAGATTCTATCACTTTGGGGTGTTTATCACCTGTAGTTGGACGGAGTTTATATGGTAGTGTTTGGTTTGCTCCCTTGCCCTTATCCAACATCATGTGGACTCCACCCTGAATTGGTTGGGCCTCCAACAACATATAGGCAACGTCGCATTGCTAGTACCACAAAAGTGTGAGCTGAAATGAGGGTGCCATGCCTATTTCTCACTACTAGTCACGTAGCACCTTGACACTCATAATCAATGAACGATGAGTTGACATTGATTTTGGAAGTGTCACCATCAGGTGACTTTCAACGAGCTCTGACACATGTGGCTTTGGGCTTATTTTCTTTTCCATCTTATAGCAAATCATAGGTAGTCTCTCAAGTCTAACGAATCATTTCCCTTAGTGATTTTGTGGACTCTTCATATGTTCATGCATTGCTTGTTGCCCAAATCATCCAACATCCATGTAAAATTAAGAGTTCAACATATTCTGATACCAATCTCCCTTCATACTATATCATTGCCCTCTAGACTATATGTAGTCCCATGTTAAAAAGCGAATGCAATCCTGGGGATTCTTGGTTTAGTTCAAAAAGAACGACGACGCTATAACGTTGTTCCCCTTCTTAAAGGCATTGTCTTGTTGCTCGGCGTCCCTGGTGTTGGATCTTGAGTCTTGAGAGCGATCGCGTCGATTCGTGCTGCATCTCATGGCATGGGCATCCTAGGCGCTATGTACATCCTACCAGATGCTTCTCCCATGGTTTTCGTCTTCGGCCTGGCCGGGTCCTGCAGCCCACTCGCCGATCTCTAAGCGTTCTCGGTGGGAGTACGTTGATCATGTCAAATCTGAAGCCGCGGCCATTCGGTGGTGGTGCTTGTGTTAGTCGTGACGCGGTATGGGTGTCCTGTGCCCCGTGTCTCCTTGCCTTATGTGGCCGGAGGCCGGGGTAGGTGGGTTTAGCCGTATGTGTCCCTTGTTTAGGCCGAGCATCCCTCTTCCCTCTACTCTGGGCACCATACTCGCGCTTTAGCGTTCGTGTAGTGTGTTGTATCCTATCTTGTACTTCCTCCATTTTCTTCTATCAATGAAATGATACGTAAGCTTTGCGTATTTGCGAAAAAAAGAGCATAAACACACACTGAGACGTCTGATGAACATCACTGGAAAACCTTCAGATCTGAACCTAAACTGGAGCAACATGGAGCTACTTCAGAAAAATAAAACAGTTTCGGCAGAGCTACATATCAGGTGGTTGACAAAAGGTCATGCTACATTGCTACTGGGTTTTCGAGGCTGTAAATCCTTTACTTGTCTGGACCTACAAAAGATGAACTGCTGCTACTAGCCTACTACCACTGTAAAGTTAACTACAAATTAATGCTAGCTTCCAGTCGACTGGAAGTTAGCGAAAGATCCGAACAATCCCGTTTTCCCTCGCGCACGATCCCGTTTTCTTTTTCCCCACGCGATTTTGTGCTGTGTGGAAGAAAAAAATTGCTGGAGCAGGGATTTAAACTCTGGTCACCTACTGCTACCTCAAAGAGGTTAACCAACTGGCTAGCATTACTTGTTGTGCACTTGAACGCAACTGAACATTTTATCCTTCTTTATTACGCATCAGAAAAAAGCATTATATCTACTGATTTTTTCTTTTTCACTAGTGCGTCATGTTACTGACTATAGTGGGAGAGGCATACACGTTTATAAATCATGTTTACATCAATTTTAAATACATTTTAAAAAGTGTTTGACAAGGGGATTAAACTCTGATGATTTAGCACTGCCGATCTAATAAATTACATATAAACACCGTGGTAGTTTTGACCGGGGAAAAAGTTGTTAACAACACACCCTGAATTTTTTTTTGTAAATAACATGGTAATTTATGAAAGGTAGACCCGATAACTTTCGCACCCAGGGCCTGGTAACTTTTGACCGAGGAATTCTTTTTGTCGCACTACAACACAAACCCCCCTTTAGCAACGCATCGATGCGTTGTCGTATGTCCATATAACCGTTGCTAAGGTCTACACCAACGGATTATCATGCGTTGTCGTTGGTGGTGTTGCAAGGGTCTACAACAACATATATAATTGCGTTGGTAATCAACGTGAAAAAGCGTTGCAGGGTAGCAACGTATATGGTTGCAGCCTAACAACACTTCGCATGCGTTGGTGTTGGTGGGTAACCTACACAAACTGATTTTGAAATGGACATAGCAGATTAGTTCAACCGTTATATGAAGTAGTATTTTATACATTACCAACAATATTAGTAAATCAACATTGAAAGTGCGCATGAGTGGCAAATCCAGTAAAGAGAAAGATCTCATTTATTAAATCCAGTCGGTTGCATTACATAGAACACAATCCAAAGAATATATACATGATTTCCATACATTGACCATGAAAGTGACATTCTGTAACATAATGTAGAACTATCTGGTACTGGCCCAACTCTCCACCTTGCAATCAACTTAGTCATGCACCATCCATTTATCTGGGCGATCTACAACAACAACAAAAAGCTGACATGAGTAAGGACAATGTATTATTAAACAAAGAATAAAAAAGGTTAACGGAGCAATAAATTTGAAAAAAAAAAGCAAATACAAATGTTGAAGGCCATGAGATAACTGATCTATCTGCATGAAAAATACTTCTGACATTTTTGAGTGGTCATATCAACTGATCATATTTTCTAATGTAGCATCAACAGGCATTGCTGATTGCTTACAATTCATTTCCGAAGTTAATAGCCTCAGTTTTATATTCTAGGTCGGTACTACCAGTGTAACAATCAGATTTTCTCTCAGCCAACAGGGACATGGATTTTGCATTTTTGCTTATATACTTCCCCCGTTCACTATAATAAGACGTTTTGGATATTTTAATATGGTGTACATACGGATTGAAATGAGTCAACAGACACACTAAAACACATCTATATACATCCGATTCAGAAAAAGTTCTTATAATAGTGAACCGAGGGAGTATTTCCCAAAATTTGAAGATGCTATCCAGTATTCACCATTTTTTAGATCTCTGAAAATAAAAAATGCGATGAGAATAGAATCGATACATGGTCTATGAAGAGGTGATGGCAAATGGCTTTACCTTTGATTATTGTAGACACGCGACTTGATGTACATGGAGTCCTGAGTCCTAATATAAGAATCAGGGATAAAAAAATATCCCACTAATAGCAATATACAGTATACAGGTTGTTCTGGCACCATTCTCAAATTGACGTTTATGCATTCTCAATGGAATTATCTATAACAATGTACGTGTACAAGTTGCATGACAAAATCCAAGCATAATCTCTGTATAATGAACATAGCATCTCCGCATACAAATTATTTTCTTCCATAAACCACTTGCAAAATAAGCCCCATATCACTTGAGTACATCAGCATGTTTTGTACTGAAACTCAAAGAGGTATCTAGAGATATACATCGGTCATACACATTGTTTGCCCTGTTGGACATCTCATACACATATTTTGAACATTTTTTTGTTAACATAACAAAATTTAAATACGAACAGTAGTAACATTCCTGCAATACATGTATACATATAAAGGGGAGTCAAGAGTAGCTCTACCTGTATTCCTGCTTGAGCATGGATCTAAATTAGAGATATCAGAAAGAGTGCCTTGTTGGGGTTTTCTAGTTACTAAGCAAGCTGGGAGTTACATAAGAATTATATATGAACACTATCACTATATGCAGGCATGAAAGATAAGTGGGCAGTGGATGTACCTGAGTGATGTATAATTGGCTCCATAACAGGACACCAAAGTAGTTATGGGAAGAAGGAATTGTCCTGGATTCTGCACAACTCCGATGAGAAGAATTAAGGCAAGCTACGTACTTCTTTGAACAGAACCCTGAATATGACAGAACCCATGGTTAACTTCGATGACAGAATAATATAAACACAATCCAACTACAACAACACAGGGAAACTACTATCACCTTTTTATGCATCTGACAATTGGGAATGTTTATTAGACCTTTTATTCACAACTCACAAGCGGACATGTATGGCATGATCCTGCTCCTATTGACGTACTAAGTATGCTAAAGCCCATAGGGCAAAAATTCAAAAAAAAAGCCCATAGGGCATAGACGATGTAATTTCTCATAGGAGCCTTTCGGTTTGTGATTGCCATTAAAGCTGACTTGCACATGCACTGCTAAAAGTTAAATGCATACTGTTAATTTAATTCAAAATGCACACTAAAAAGAAAGATAATTCTTCTAATCGTATAAGAATCAAGTCATTTAGTTTTTCACCCAGAGCTAAATTACTGAATTTAGGAACTGATCAAAATGTAGTACCCAAACTCCCAATGGTGTCATTTGTTGCATTCCTATTTCAGAGGAGTTGACATACAAACAGTGTTGAAAGCATATTTTTTAAAAAGGATTTGGTGCAGGCACACAGAAAATTATTATTAGCTTGTGATTCACAACATCAAAACGACACGGTCAAGCACAATCAGGTCCTTGAAGAACTAACATGAACAGGGGGGTCAGGATTGTGGCACCGTACTTACTCCTATAAAAGTGGACTTTGAAACAGAGCTCACGAACTAAGCTCTGACGATGAATAGTCCTCAAACTTTATTATAAGAACAATTATTTGTCAGACTCAACTGCAGTTCATTGTTGTGCTTTCGTCTTCCACATCTGACACATACTCATCAACTTCCAATGGGCATAGCACACATTACTTGCATATCAACCAGAAGAGGAGCACACACTACTTGCATCTTAATGAGCAGAGAAGATGTACCCAAATTTTAACTAGGAGAGGAATGCACAATTAAAAAGAGATGATGGAGGCGCAATAATCAATCCTGTCGTGGTCAGGAGAGGGATGCCAAGGCGTCGCTTTGGGGGAAGGCATCAGCCACCTTCTGCAGTGGAGGGTTGGGCGGTGGCGTCGAACAGCGCTAAGACGCCGGGGAAGGGGCACGGAGGCGGTGTGCCTTGCGCCCTTGGGCTCGCGCTCGCGCGTGAGGTGCCGCGGGCATGTAGGTGGGAAGCGGCGGGAAGGATAAGAGGAGAGGGGATGAGTGCATTACTGAACTTTCAGCATCCAAGTTGAGGTGGCCGAGGCCGAGCAGCTCCGTCGAGCCCAAGTTGGCTCCCGCGCATGCGTAGACGCCGGGCCGTCACACCAGCTGAGGCACCGAGCCGAGCCGGTGACCCATGGATGAGGAGGCGCATGGAGGCGCGTGGAGGACGTCTCCAAGGTGGAGGATCGAAGGAGAGAGGTTAGGGGGAGCCGCGCCGGTGAGAGAGAGAGAGAGGAATCGGCGGAGAGTGGTGGCAGGGAGAAAAACTTTTTTCTTTACAAATCTGCTTCGGTGCGTGATATTTACACGGAGGAAGTACAGATAAGGTGGAGGTGGGTTGAGGGAGGTTAGCTCTCCGTGGGACGTGGGAGGTGGGAACACAGCCAACAACACATTTTATCATATCATTGGAAGACATGCGTTGCTATACGGGGGTTTCTGTTGTAGTGTCGAAACATACCCCGTTAATAGCATGGTAATTCACTTACCACCGACTTGGTAACTTACATAAAAACACTTGATAACTTCCATCCGAAAAAAATTAAAAACATACTCATGGTAAATTTTTGTGTAAATACCATAGCATGCCATGCCAGCCCGCAAGCCTCCAAACAGTTAAGTACCAAACATTGTGTTTTCCGACAGTCCCGATCAACTCGACATCTGTCAGGTGAGATGCTCGAGATTGCGATGGAGCTCCCAACCCCCCCCCCCCCCCCCCTGCCCGAGGGGAAAAACCTGCTATCCAACTATGCATGCATCACCGCTCATGCACCGCCCGACAACTTATGTGATAAGTAGTATGATAGGAGACACATCGCAGATCTCATAACTTAGGTATAAACATCACGATAACTTTAACCCAAGAAAAAAGTTGTTATAACCAAGGTAATTACTTTAACCCACAGGGGGGTTAAAAAGTTTCCCGAGTAACTTTATATGTAAATTACGTGATAATTTACGCACCGTAAACATGATAACTAAGATACAAATATCATAACTTTGACCCCGAGAAAAAAATTGTCGAAAGCAACCCCCTGCCTCCCGGTTAAAATTTTGTGTTAATTGCATGATAATTTAGTCACCGCATTTCCGATAACTTGCGTTCAAACACAATGATAGCTTTGATTCGGGAAAAAAGTATTGAAAAGATACCCCGGTAATTTTTGTGTAAATAGCATGTTAATTTACACACCGCAACCATGATAACTTATATACAACACCTTGGTAAGTTTGACCTGGGGGAAAGTTGTTGGAAACATACCCCTAATAAATTTTGTGTAGATAGCATGATACTTTACTCACAGTGGATTTCATAGCTTACGTACGAACATCATGATAACTTTGACCCAGGGGGAAACTGTTGTTGAAAACATTGGAGGGGGGGGGGGGGGGGGTTGAAAACACACCTCCGATAACTTCTATGTAAATAACATGGTAATATATTGACATCCAAGTTGATAACTCACGTACAAACACCACAGTAACTTTTGAGTAGGTGTCTTGATAACTTCTGTGCAAATAACATGATAATACATTGACAACAGAGCTGATAACTCATGTACAAATACCACGATAACTTTTGACCCGGGAATAAAAATTGTTGAAAAAAGATACCTCTGATAATTTCTGTGTGAATAACATGATAATATACGCACAGCAGAGCTGATAACTCATGTACGAACACCACAGTAACTTTCACTCATTTTTTCTTTGAAAAAGACATAACCTCGATACCTTTCTGTGTAAATAATATGGTAATATTCGACCACAGACCGCAGTAACTTTAATCCGGGGAGAACAAAATAAAAAACATACCCTCAATAACCTCAACGTAAATGCCATGGTATTCTACGCATCATAGACCTAAGCATTGTATGGTCTGGCACATACCTAAACCAGTCTAGCTAAGCACAATGCGCAAAAAAAGTAGTTGAAACATACCCCTGATAACTTCAGTGTAACACCATGATAATTACATACTATGGGCGTGGTAACTTTTGGCCTGAAAAAAATGTCATCGAAACATACTAACATGGGATCTTGTTTCGATGCTCTCATCGTGGTGAAGTATTTTACGTGAAAACAGATTTTTAATCGAAGCGACAGTTTGAGGTACAAAACATTTTAAAATTTCAAAATTGGAAGAATCTTTTGCTCACATTATTTGTTTTATCTTTTACTTTGCATGCATGCATGGAATCATCAAATCAAGGCTGGTTGGATGCGTTTCCTCCGCCACCATCCACGGGATTAGTTAGTAAGATTGCATGCATGCGTGATTAGGCAGGAAGAAGGAGGTGTTTGGATCTGTTGCTTATCTTCCGATCAGTCGAAAGTTAGCAGTCTTTTTTTCATTCCGCGTCCTAGCTTAAGCACTTGGTTCATTAAAAAATATAGACTGTCAGATTAACAGTGCCATTCATCAAGTATATACAGCCCCTAATTCTTGGGACAGTACATTTACAAAAAAATTGTGGAAATTCCTGGGAAAACTTGTAGAAATAGTGTAAGCAATCGGCAAATCACTTACACAAAAAAAGGTACCTGCAAAACTGAATATTTAAAGGATCCATGCACTCCAAAGGACGATCGATCAGAAAAATATTGAATAAAACTACCCAAAGCATGATTACAAACCTAAGAGGCAACAATTTTTTTTTAAACCATGACATTGCTTAAAATTCAGAAAATAAGCCACCAAAGCACAGCAGAGCTTGCTGTCTCTTCACACTTCACGAAAAACGCTAAACCAAAATTCACGACAGGCTAACTAATCTGAATATCTTTTTAAAAGACTAACTAATCTGAACTGCAATACTGATCGACAGACAAAATACACTAGGCAATATACTGATATCGAGTACCCCCACATAAACATAATCTGAAGGGAAAAAAATAGCTGAACGCACAGCCCCCAAAATTCTTGGGCGAAACATCGGACGCCACAGGTCCACTGAACTAAGAATCGAGACGTTGTTGTTGATACCTCATGAAATTGGTGTAAGCACACAGACGACATGAGAAGCGGCAACGACATATGTTCCTCCCGCCCGGTTCCGACCTCACCAGCTAACACCTGCTGGTGGCGGGACTGGCGGAGAAGCTCCGCCGGCCTCCTCTCGGTACCACTCTCTCTCCTTCCTCCTGCTGCTCCACGACAGCTAGGCTCCCTCTTCCAGGCCCCAGGGCTGCTCGCTGGCAGAGTCCCGCTCTCCATTACCTCCCGCTAGTTCCTCGCTGCTGCTCGCGGACTGTGGTGACTCCCCTCCACCGCCTCCACCTATCCTCCCCCCTCCCTTCTCCTGACCAACACAGATTGCAAACGGATCCGGGTACAGACCAACAAAGACTACTGAAGCCCCAATGAGATGACACAGACAGAGCGAGCAGCGCCAAGATTCGTGCACATCCGACGGCCACAAAAACGACTTAAAGCAAAATTAAAAGCAGACGTATGAAAATTAGAAAGACTGTAATTTTATTGAAAGACAGGCATAAAGTACGTAGTAGACAAGCATGCCCGGCAAGGTCAAACAGATACTCCCTCCGTCCGGAAATACTTGTTCTAGAAATGGTTAAAAATGGATGTATCTATAACTAAAATAAGTCTAGATACAACCATTTTTATCAGCACATAGTAGACAAGCATGCCCGGCAAGCTCAAACAGATACAATAATACCATGGACCATAAAATATATGCCCCGTTGTTATCCCACACGTAGACCTGAGAAGATCAATCACGACCAGAGGTCCCCTCCGTCGCCGCCACAGCATCAAGAGATGAGTTCCGGGCATAAGTTTTGGTAATGAAATCAGCACACCTCTTCTGGAGCTCCCAGCAGTTGTACTGCTCGGCTAAAGCCAGAGTTGTCGCTGCTGTGTCCACTTTGATGCCATCATAGAGCTTGCTGGCGCAGATGAGCTTGAGCCTGTCCAGCCCATACCTGTCAGCAGCAGCAAGTAGATGTTGAGCAAGAGCCATCACAGATGCCGCCTGCTCATGCGCCTCATCCCGTTGTCCGGATTCTGGCACGGTGTCGGTAATCATGGCCTCTGCACCCTCCTGCTGTTCGAATTCTAGCACAGTGTCGGTGTAGATGAAGTGGAGCAACGCCTTGAATACCACGGCCTCCATGTCCTTAATCTCCACGCATTCCGAGCCCCTCTCAATCATGTCACCAAGGAACGCGGCCTTAAAGACACGGGACCTGACCGCGAGTATGTACTTGTGCGCAGCAAAGGACTCACCGGACACGAGAAATGTGACGTCCGCTCCCATCTGGCTCTGCAGGAGTTCAGCGAAGTGCTGGTGCAGGTTAGAGGTTGGCACTGGCACATGCACTTCTGGTTCTGGTATATCTGGCAGCTCCTTGAGAACTTCAAGGGTGCATTGCACAATGAAAGAATCATCCTTGAGATAACGCGATTTATTCAGGGTATACCATGGCATGAGAAGCATTTGAGATGATTTATCTTGGGGTTTCCTGAATGCTACTGACTGACAAATTTCCTCGGATGGTTCACGAACTCCCTCCGGGTCAACCAAGCAACCACGTATAGTCGTCACCACAGCCACAGCGCACTCGCTGAGAAGGACAACATTGATTGCCACCCAGGAGGGAGCCGATGGCTCACCGCCATGCGGATATACACGGATTTCCCAGTCATGCCCACCGAAATTCCATCTGCGTTTGATGTGATTGTCCCTGCCCGGCATGTGAAAGCTCTTGCTATACCCGGTGTACTTGAACCGCCGTTCCGAGCGCAAGACATGGGTGAGGTCTGTGCAGGCGATTTCCATGGCCAAGGCTGAACAGGAGAGCAAGTGCTCACAGCTGAAGTCCTTTTTTGCGTTTCTGCGTTGGGAATGATTGCGGATTAGTTTTACTACAATCCAATGTTTTAAATAGCGTTCGGGCTATGCAATTTAGCGGCGGCTCAACCAAAAGCCATAACGAGCGTGCAAATACCGTAATAATCCATCCGTAGACGTAGAAAACAGGCTGCCCTAGCCACTGTGACACATCAGAGCATTATACATCTACGGATGAGATCATCACCGTAATTGCACGCTCATGCCAAATTCTAGAACTAGTTCGGCGTATTTTTCAAGTTTAAACACTTAAAAGTAAACATCAGTGACAAGTTTAAGCACCATCATAATATTACCTTTATTTAAGAACTTTGCTAGTACAATCTAGACCGCCGGGTCCTCTCTTCCATTTTTGACATAAAACAAGAGCAATCGACAAGCAAGGCATGCGATCGCCAAAGGAAGCGAAGCACAAGCACAGCTCACCTCCCCACCGGAGCAGAACGCGTCCGCTCGGCCTTGCTTCAGTGCCGCGCCGACGGAGGAGACGACCAGAGGGGAGAGAGGCGGATCAATATGAAAAGATCGGTGCTCCGGCAGAACCCCGACGAGCCCGACCTGCACTGTCTAGTGGAGAGCGTGTCGGATGAGTGGCGTTCCTAGCGTGAGATCAGCTCCGATCTGGGTTTGGACGAGATCAATCAAGCAAGCTAATTAATTAATATAGAGCCAGCTAAACAGAGTGTTTACCGAGTTTTCGTCCAGCTACGCGGAAGAGCAGCGTGAGGAAACCGTGTGGTCCTCACCTATCATCTCTCTCTCTCTCTCTCTCTCTCTCTCTCTCTGGAAGAAGAGGACGTCTCCTGTTCACAATTAAACTCACGCGCTAGCTTCAAACATACGCTAGCTTCAATCATAGTACTAACCAGCTTTAATGTCTTGTCTACCCAAACTAAGAGCATTTTCAATGTTGACCCATAATGTTAGAGTTGTATCGAATATTATTGTACAAAGGTAGGTTACAGTTGGACTTGGTTTTGGACTGTGTGTAGACAGGATAGGAGTTGTGTCCTAATAGGACACTTTATCCTAGGCCTCTTATATATATCGGGGGTAGACACACGATGTAACATATGCCAACATAATAGCACGGGTACGGGGGGGGAGCCGGCGGCGTGTGCCGGCGCCCGGGCGGCCGAGGAGCCGTATTGTAGCGGTGTCATGGGAAGGAGCGCCCGTAGTCACGCCCCGAGGATATAGCCATATCGGTGAGCCTCGTTAACAAATCTCGGTGTCGTATTTATGTGATTGTTTGGTTCTCGGTAGATCGATGGAGTGTCTCAGATTATTTTAACAAGTGGTATCATAAGCAAGGTTTGACAAGGTTGTGATTGTTCGGGATGTAAATCGGTGCATGATTGTGAGATCGGAAGCTATCGCTCGTGATAAATCGAATGAGAAGCTGGTCGGATCGATGCAATGAAGCAAGGGAAACGCATCGGCGGCATTGGAAGCAATCATTCGTGGATTATTGATCTAGAGGAAAAGGCTAGAGAAATCACGGAACGGTTCGGTTTGATCTGTGTTACGTCCGGCGATCGGGAGCAATGAAACTCGGAAAGATTGAAGTTGACGAGAAGCACAGGATTCGACGGGAACTCGGAAGCGTGCTGGCGATAAGATGCAATCAGAGGAGAAGCCCGCTTGCAGACGCTAGGCGCGTGGCTCAGATGGCAGGCAGTGCGAGTGCGCCACCCAGACGCGGCAAGGGCGTGGTCCATCGGGGCGAGCAGGCAGCCGGCGTGGGATCTTCGGTGCAGACTCGAATCAGGCGGCGGCGGCGGCGTACGCGGAACAGCGTCTGGAGGTCGTAGCAGCACGAGGCGAGGGCTGACGTGGCCCAAGGTGCACGAGGCAGGCGGCCCAATGGCTCTGCGTGGCTGGTTGGGCCTGCTGAGGCGAGGCGTGCAAGATGCGGCTTTACACGAGATTTGTTTGTGAAAAAGAAAAAGCACGTGCATGGAGGCTAGAAGAAAATTAATCAGCGAAGGAAGCTAGTATACAATGGGTAGTTTTGCATCTGGTGGCAGTTACGTTGGCTGAAAAAAGCAACATCAAGCATTGGGATTGTGCCAAGAGAAGCACCACCCCGTGAGGACCAAATGAAATTTTCATGGTTGGATTTTACGGTAGGAGGAGTAACTTAGTTGGCATAGCAGTGATGTTTGAAGGTGTTGCAGAAGTCAGGACAGCTAAGATAGAACTATCATGTATTGGATGGAAATTCGCGGAAGATAATTTGGGAGTCTGGAGCGTGTCGTGCGTGATCATGCATACACAGGGCGTCAAACAATTCATGGAGATGTGCGGGCGGACACAGCGCAAGGTGGAGCATGGTTGCAGTTGGATAATTTCGGTTGGGTCGGACTGGACTGTCTGACGGATCGACGGGGATGTCGGTCAAAACAGAAGACGGCGCTAATTTCAGCAACGACGACATAGGAGCGTGATGCTGATGGTGGCCGGCTTCTGGGACGCGGAAATACGTGGTGCATGCCTAAGGGCTTGTGCGGCTTCGACAGACTATGACGCGGGGTTGATTCAAGATGGTGCACACATGAGAGAGCTTGAAGTCGACAAGGCGCAGGGTAGCGGGGCGCAGCTACATGGAGTCATGTTGAAGGTGGAGCTGGAGTCTGACGGAGGACTTCACTCTGTGCTGATGGAGGGGCTATGGCGTAAATGCATGAAGAGTCGAAGCCTATTTCAGCGGGATAGCGAGAGACACGTGGATCGGATTGGGTACCAATGGTCTGATGGAGACGTGATACTCCGCATCGGTCGGTGATGATCGATGTTTCTCTACAGTTGGGGGTTGAGTGATGTGGGTTCGCGACCTTGGGAGACTCGACCAGGACAGCAGAGGCTCGATGCGGTGATAGCGACGAGGTGTGCGGTAAGTACAGGAAACAGCGACATGCCAATGCACTAGTGGTCAGACATGTGGTCAGACAAAGTTTGCAAGGGTGCTGAAGCAGTGTTGACGAGTACCAGATTCAAGTTGGTGACTGGGTCTATCGGTGCTAGTTGATGGACAAGAGTTGACCATGAAGAATCTGAGAAAGTGGCGGAAAGTACAAAATTGTCTAAAGCTGAGAGAGTACATGGCCGTATATTCTGTGGTGTTCAGTGCACATGGCAAAGTGCGGATGACAAGGCAGAAGGAGGCGGAGTGCTATAGCGGTGGGACATGTCAGAGACTATCCGAAAGAAGCGTGAGACAACTGTGAATTTGACTCAGGGTGATACAGGGCGACGGTGAAATTCCTTCAAGTTTTAGACAAGCAGTATAGAAAGAGCAGTGACGTTGAGTTCACGTAACTCTTATATGTGGTGTCCAATATGTGAGTTGTTCATTTTTCACGCAGACAATGGTTGGTGTGTGATGTCGTTGAACGGATACTCCGGAAGTTCAAAGCACAAGGTAGAGTAATGAGGAACTTAATTTTGCTCGAGTGTTGACTGTGAAGAAAACGAGAAGGGACTACAATTGCAAATGGAGTCACATGGAGTCTGGGAGTAGCAGCGGTGCTCATGACGTATCTCAAGTCCAATATACATGGAGGTTCGACGCACGGACGAATTCAAGGTGGTGGAGAATATTCGCCAAGGTGGAGTTTGTTAGAGTTGTGTCGAATATTATTGTACAAGGTAGGTTACAGTTGGACTTGGTTTTGGACTGTGTGTAGACAGGGTAGGAATTGTGTCCTAATAGGACACTTGTATCCTAGGCCTCTCATATATATCGGGGGTAGACACACGATGTAACATATGCCAACATAATAGCACGGATACGCGGGGGAGCCGGCGGCGTGTGCCGGCGCCCGGGCGGCCGGGGTGCGGTATTGTAGCGATGTCATAGAGAGGAGCGTCATAGTCATGCCTTGGGGATGTAACCATATCGGTGAACCTCATTAACAAATCTTGATGTCGTGCTTGTATAATTGTTTGGTCCTCGATAGATCAATGGAGTGCCTCGAATTATTCTAACACATAAGGCCATAAATTTGCTTCCGCATTCGTTGGACAAAGGACCAGTTCGGAAACACAAATACAGAAGCCGGCAATTCAACGCTATTCACATACAATTCAAACACTGGTCTAAATATACTAGATGTAAATCCTGTAAACGGCTGATCTTCGTATAAACTAAACGAAATTCATTACATTTCAAACATTTTTCATTAAAAAAAGCGGCTAGACCAAAGCGGCGTGCGACTTCCAATTCCTTTGTATTCCGCATTGATGACCACATCCTTCATCTGCAATCTGCATGAGCGCCAACGTGGTTCAAGACCTGTGAAGATGAAGTGAATGTGCCGTCTCCGACAAGGAAGCATAGGACATGGCAGACGGAGACCGACCCACTTGAGACACCAGGAAGCGTAGGACATGGGACAAGGACCGGCCCACATGAGACACCAGGCACTACCGCCTACTATGCCTTTGCTCATCCCCAAACAAGTCTGTGACCTGTCTGTCGTCGTTGCCGGTGGATGTGAGCTTGATGATGGACGTGGACGGTCCGTCACTGTCTACCTGCCACATGCGCCCTCAAAATTTGGATGGCCGCACATAGGACACGCAGCTGGTGGTGTTCTTGTCCTCGGCCGCCAGCGCATGTGCGTGTGTTGCCGAGTCTGTGTCCGGCTGCGCCGCCGCTTCATTACGAGTGGCACGTTGAGCATGCGCAGCCACGTAGACGACCCACTGCTTTGTAAAGAAGTTCGGGTTCGCAGTGACCATGGCGGCCACGGCCTCCTCGCTTGCGCGCTCGTAGTAGATTTGACCCTCCACCAACCGATACTGCTGGAAGAAGAAGAGATTGTACTACTGCTCCACCTATGCCTGCAATAACACCGACATAGTAGACGGTGCAGGCTGCTCCTCCTCCGCCATGGCGGCATCAAAGTGCATGCATACGCCTACGCCTGCTCCATGGTCAATCTAGAATGCACATGCATCGGTCTCGATGTCAAAACCAGCAGAGCTCGGGGTAAGGGGTCCCGAGCTGTGGATCCCAGACAGATGGTAGCATGAACAAGGGAGACGATATTTACCCGGGTTCGTGCCCTCTTTAATGGAGATAAAACCCTACGTCCTGCTCTTGTTTATATTGATGAAGATGTACCGAGTACAAGCTTGATCTATCTTGAGATCGTAAGTTATGTTCTAACCCTAGGGCTAGGTAAATGTAATTGTGATTCAGCCCCCTCTACGGGCTAAACCCTCTGTCTTATCTTATATACACGTCAGGTAGAACATCTAAGGTTATATAGTTGGTATCCAGCGGGATCACATGGAGGCGGTAAAAGATGTCTTCGAGGGTCTTTATAGCATCTCCAACAGCCGCGCTATATAAGCGCCGCGTTGAAAATTTGGTGCTTTTTTGCGCGCGCTACCGCTCCGGGCGCTCCAGCGGAGGCGCAAAAACCGTGCGCGCAGCATATCCAGTTCAACACGTGGGCTGAAACGCCATCGCGCGCCGCTTATTTGCTGCGTCCGCTCCCGCGCGCTGGACTCTCGAGCGCTCGCTCGTAACTCCACCTACCCCGTCCAGCTACTGGCGCCGCCGCCGCCCGGCCACCCCATTTCTTCCGGGGACCGTTCTGGCGCTTCCCCGGCCTATCGCCGCGCCGCCGCGACTTCCCCCGTCTCCCTCTAGTCACCACCGCCCGTCGCGCGTGGCAGTCCTCCGACGAACAGCGCCCGGCCGCTCATTGCCGCTCGGCGCCCGCAAGATGTTCGACAAAACGCCCGCAAGGTATGTATTGCTTCAACTTCACATTTTTACATGAATTTGGTGCATATTGTTTGTAGTTTTTATAGTCTAGTTTAAATTGAACATTGTAGATAAGTTCATCGTATGATTCTTCCGAAAAAGAATTTGATGTGGAAGAGGAGGAGGATCTTGCAATGATCCTAGCTATGCACATCAATAAAAAACCAAAGCGCATGATGAGTTCATCATATGATTCTTCCGTTTTGTTGCCTCCTATTATGCCATTCGACGTCCTAAAGCGCATGATGATCTTCAGAAGGATCTCATTAAGGAGTGGTGGGCTTGAAATGGCCGACAAAAAGCATCATGATTTGTGCGTTTGATGTTGTATTGTCGAATTATTTGTTGGATTAAAAGATAAACAATTTGTTTGAGTTGTAATAACGAATTAAACTATTTATTGTTGATTTATTTTTGTTTGTGTTTGATCTTCTTGCATGTGTTTGAAGCACATATGTTGTTTGTGCGAGAGTGCGCGCGTTGCATTTTAGCGTGCCTGATGAAGCAACACGCGCGCGCTAAATTTATCGCGGCCGCTGGAGCCAGCGCTCCTCGCCACGCCAAAGCAGGCGATCGGAGCGCCGCAAACTGATTTTTAGCGTGCCGCGCGCTGTATTTTAGCGCGCTTGCTAGAGCAACACACATGCGCTAAATTTATTGCGGCCGTTGAAGATAGCGCTCCTCGTCGGGCCAAAGCAGGCGATTAAGGCGCTGCAAACTGATTTTTAGCGCGCCACGCGTTGGGCGGTCATTGAAGATGCTCTTACCAGCATTGGTGAGTTGACTTGTCAACGTCCTCCTCCCCACGACCACGGTCGAATCCTCCCTACAACGCCGCTCGCCGGAGCCCCGCCACCTGTAGCCTGCCCGTCTCCGTTCGTCCACCTCTGTCCTCTCTCCGAGAGGCCGGGCCACCGCACGCAGCGCAGCAGTCGCGACGCGTTCTCGGTTCTCCCTGCACGCGCGCTTTCGCCTAGCTAGTGGGAGGCGGTGTGAGTGAGACGGCGTCGTGTTCGTGGCAGAACAGTGGTCGGGAGCTCGTGGAAGTGCCTCACGCGGTCAGCCGGGGGTCTGGCGACGGCGTTTGGTTTCGATCGGCGATGGATGCCCGCGTGGAGCTGTCCAGATGGCAGTGCCTCCTCCTTGCCATTTAATGGATGTCCTGCCCTTTGATCGATTGCTCAGTCATGGGTTCGTGTGGACTGTGGAGTGGTCTCCGCCGGCCGATATTCAGGATTATCTCTCTCTGTGGACTGGCCTCTTCCAGCCGCAGGCCAGGCGTTTGTGGAAATTCCGCAGGAGGAGAATCTGTGCTTCTGATTGTGCCAGGATAATATCTACGTTTCTGTTAGATATTCTTAGGGTGTAGGAAGTAGTCTTGGACTGTTGGTGGTGTTGAAATGCCATGCCAAATTGTTTGTTTCTGAAAAGTCATTTTCTTGTAGTATAGTACCTACTTTCAGAAAAATCAGAGTCCAGTCACCACCTCAACAGTTTGGATGTGGCCATCCTATCAGGGGAGGTTCCTTGTACAACTTCTCAACCACATAGTTAATCATGAAGTCTGAAGACTGTGACTCGCTGCTCAGAGAAGTTCCAAGGTATGGGAGCTGGTTACTGAGTGGCTGTTTTCAACACACTCCGGTCTTCTTCGTCAACAAACTGAGAGAAGATGATGCTCTGGAATGGCATGAGTCAGGTGGCTAACATAGCGCAGCTTGCCGGGGTGGACGCGTATGGGCTCATCACGATGATCGTGGAAGCTGCAAAGACAGTCAGAAGGAACCGGGAAACCTGCCAGCTGCTGGCGCGGCTTGTGAAGATGATTGGAGACCTTCTCCAGCAGCTCGAGAGCACGCAGCTGATGCAGCACACGGAGACGAGGAACCCAGTTGAGCAGCTGGAGGAGACGCTCCGGCATACGTACATGCTCATCAGATCCTGTCAGGACGGCAGCTACCTGTACAGCTGCTTTATGAGTGGGAAGCAAGCTGACCAGCTCCATCCGGTGCAGAATGAGATCGCCTTCTACCTCCAGCTTATCCCACTCGTTGGCTTTGTCGATACCACTCGGACCTGGGCATTGCTTCTGCATAGAGCTCACCCTCTCGGTACAGATTCTTCTCACTTTTCTGGAAGTGAATGGTACGGCTCTTACGCGCATGACTTTGCCCGCGCAGATTTAGTTAGTTATGAACACTTTCAAATTAAATATAATCTTAAAGAACTCAGTTCTCAAGATCATGCTGCATCTGAACTCAAGAGATGCTAATGAAATCTTCTATCTATCTGTTATATCATAAAATAAAAATACGGGACAAAATTAGGAAAATAGGCTACAAAATCCCACATTAATCAGAAAGAGTGAAGTGCATCGTAGGTCCCTAAACTATTTCAAGGGTGTCATGTAGGTCCTCAAACTGTAAAAATAGGCATCCGGGTCCTCAAAATCTGTCCGGCCACTAATATTAAAAGAAAAAAATGTGTTCAAAAATGACAAATTTAAATATATGTTCACGAACAACAAAAAATGTTCGTAAACGGTAAATTTAAAAATATTTTCGCAAACCACAAATATTGTTTATGGAAATGATGTTCGCGACTTTAAAAAAATGTTCGCGGACAATGAATTTGAAGAAATGTTCATGAATGATGAATTTGGAAAAAAATGTTCATGACTTTGAAAAGGTGTTTGCGAACGATAAATTTTAAAAGAAAAGGAAATATCTTCGCAAACAACAAATATTCTTTGCGAAAGATAAATTTGAAAATATGTTTGTGAACCGCAAAATATGTTCGTGAATTTGGAAGAAATGTTCACGAGCGATGAATTCGAAAAAAATTCACACAAATTTAATAAATTTTCATCCATGTTTTAAAACATTTAGTGATTTCTAAAAAAATCGAATTAAAAATGTTAATGAATTTAAAAAAAAAATGAGGTTAAAAGAAAATTTTCATGAATTAGGAAATACGCTTATGTACTTACAAAATGTTCATTAATTTAAATTTTCATGATTTCAAAAAATGTTCGCGAATAGTGAAAATGTGTTCATGACTTTAAAAATATGTTTGTGAACCACAAATATTTGTGGTCCATGAACATATTTACAATTTAACTTTCGCGAACACTTTTTCCATATTCACAAATATTTTTTGAAACCATGAATTTGAATTTATTTGGAGTGTAGTGCATTTATCGTTCCTTGATATTTAATTGAATTTATTTGCATATTTCGGTCACCGGCCGTTATCTTGTGGGACCCCTTGTCCAACGTGTCACGGGTTAATGGCGCCGGCTGCCCGGTCAGGCGGGGTCGGTACATTTTGGATCTAGATGACACACTAACAGCACTTCGAGGACTTGGATATCAATTTTCATAGTTTGAAGACCTACATAACAACCCTAAAATAGTTCAGACACCTACAATACACTTCACTCGATATTTGATGTTTTTATAGGATGCACTTCACTCGATAAACTATAAACCTATAGCCATTAGACTGGATTCGTGTAAAAATAATTTACCCACCATTGCCATTGTAATGGAAATAACGTTTCCCTTCCGCACGTCTTAATTTTTTTCCTTTTTACTAATTATTATTATCCTTAAGCCACTCCATCAAAAAGATCCTTAAACCAAAACCGATTGATATTAATAATAGGACGATGCTGTACAACGCATGCGCGCTATGGGTCATATCTAGCGGCCGGTCTTTTTAGGAAAGTTCCAACGTATGGGGCCACCTCTCTGCTGAAAAAGGTAGTTCCATCCATCCCCGTGTTGCCATGTCCCGCCAAAAAAAGGCCCCCTTCCACCGCACGTGATCCCTCAGTAGCCCAACCAAGAAAACCCTAAGAGCATCTCTAGTCGCGCCTCCAGAACGGCCTCCCCAGGCGGTTTATTCGCGCCGACGCCGAAAAATGGCCCAGTCGCGCCCCCAGGACGCCGAATTCCGCCGGCCCGGCCCGTTTTTGCGCCCGGCGCTCGCAAGCCGAACCCGGCGCACTGGGGGGGGGCGCTCGGGGGCTCTGGCGCAAGGGAAAAGCGTTCCTGGGGCCACATTGACAGGCGAAAAGTCAAGCCACCCGCCCAGATTCGCCTCCTACCCCCCGCGCTCGGCCGCCACCCTGCGCCACCCCCGCCGATCCCGGCGCCGACCATCGCCTGCCGCAGCTAGGTAGACCATCCCCAGCCGGGAAAAAGAAGGGGGTTTGCCGAGGCAGCCTCTCAGCCGCCGCCCAGGCACCTTTTCCGACGCTCCGGCCGCGTAGGGCCTGTAGACCGGCGGGCTTGCACCCACCTCGCCCACAAGGTGTTCGGTGAATTGCCCGGTCCGGCGATGGACTCCGAAGATGAGGAAGCCGAAGCCGACGTCCAGGAGCAGGAGCATCTCATGGTGCTCGCCGCCCTCGCCGGCCTGCTCGCGAGCAGTGAGAAGCCACGGTGAGGTGGCTCGGCACTTGGGCGGGTGAAAGCAAAGAACCAGCATCGTCTGGAAGGCTACTGCATGCTCTACTCGGACTACTTAGCCGACGCTCCATTGCACGGTGAGAAAACATTTCGGCGCCGTTATCGGATGAGCCGAACGCTTTTCCTCAGGATTGTGAATTCTATCCGGGAGTTCGACAGCTACTTCAAGTGCAAAAAGGATTGCGCCGGCACACTTGGATTCACCTCCATCCAGAAGTGCATGACAGCTATGAGGATGCTTGCATACGGAGCTCCCGGTGATTCACTCGACGACTATGGGCGCATGGCCGAGTCCACCAGCATAGTGTTTCTACAAGTTCTGTCGGGCAATGGTGGGAGTGTTTGGACCGCAATACTTGAGAACACCCAATGCGGAAGACACTGCTCGGATCCTAGCACAGAATGCAGCAAGAGGATTTCCTGGGATGCTTGGAAGCATCGACTGCATGCATTGGAAATGGAAGAGTTGCCCATTTGCTTGGCAGGGGTTGTACAAAGGCGCCAAAGGCGGTTGTAGTCTGGTGCTTGAGGAAGTGGCCACACAGGACCTCTGGATTTGGTACTCCTTCTTTGGTATGCCAGGAACTCACAATGACATCAACGTGCTGCAGTGCTCTCCTGTCTTTGCCAAGCTTGTTGAAGGCCATTCTCCTCCGGTGAACTTCGAGATCAACGGGCGGCACTACAACAAGGGGTACTATCTAGCTGATGGCATCTATCGAGATGGTCGACATTTGTGAAGACCATCTCAAACCCTGTGGCAGGAGGCAAGAACGCCTGGTTTGCGAAGATACAGGAGACTTGCAGGAAGGATGTCGAGCGGGCATTTGGTGTGCTCTAATCTCGATTTGCTGTTGTCCGGTACCCCACTTAGACCTGGTCGAAAGATCAAATGTGGGATATCATGACTTGATGTGTCATCTTGCACAACATTATCATCGAAAGCGAGCAAAAAGACCCAATGTTTGACACTGAACCATACTACAGGCAAGGCCCTCTAACCGAAGTTGATCACCAGCTACCGGCAACCTGGACTGCCTACCTCAGGATGCGTCAGGAGATCCGAGACCCACAGGTGCATCATCAGCTGCAACAGGATCTGGTGGAGCACCTATGGAGGCTCAAGGGCGAGGCCGGGAATGACGTGCGATGAAACTTGAGTTTTTATTTGTTAAACTATATAATTTGTAGTGAACTATTTGTTGAACATGCCGAAACACGCCGAACCACGCCGAACTATGTGACGAAATAATTGATTTATATATTTGTATGCGAAAATTAACGCCGAAACACGCCGAACAGGTCAGAATATGGGTCGATTCACGCAAATATCGGGCCGTTTTTGGGCCGAAAGCTGGGCTGAATACGGCGCCTGGGGGCGACCACCAAATCCCCCGGCAACTTCTTCCTCCCCCATCCCCCAGCCGCACCGCACCGCCATGGCCTCGCTTGTGTGTGTGTTGTGGGGGGGGGGGGGGTCCTATCAACAAAGAGCATAAGAGAAAAAAGAACAGGCAACAAAACAAATGAAATCTAGAGAACACATACGCTTCTGCCTTGCAACTATGTGTTGTGGATCAGGCAACACCATGGAAGAAACTTCTGCAAGAAACTACCAGCAACTGTGCAACAAATTCTCCCCCAAAACACACAGGTAAGGGCCTCCTTCTCTGAGGAAAAAAATTCATGATCCCTTGTAAACTAGTGTGACTGTCCCCCACCTCCCGTGTTTCTAGTTTGCAAAAGTCTCCTGTACCATGTCTTCTGAATACCTTGACTTTTATCTTGCACCAAAATGGATTTTCCCCTTTGTACCCCCCCCCCTGCCCGCCCTGTTGAACCTTCGTGCTATGGAAAATGTTGAAAATGTTGAGCACATGATTTGCGTTTGTGTGCTAACTTACCTACTATCTTGCACCTTGCCTAGTTTCCACGCTTGTTTTGCCACCCCTACAGGAAGCTGTTTTTTTTTCATGCGCGTGCTATAACAGAAGCATGTTTTGTGGCCATATATCTGGCAGCCACAACTATAGTATATGAAATTGTAGGATGTGGCAGATTAGTGGCAACATTTTGATGACATGACGACATTATTAAACATGGAGTTATATACATAATCAAAGTCTCGAGTTTTCTTACATAGAGAGGCTCTATCATTGTGATCATCATATATACATTATATAGGTTAATGATTGAAAGACATGCTGAAATAATTATGAATATCTAAGGTCTCTATTACGTCTGGTTACAACGATAAATTTAGACCTATTGGTACATTGTTAACTAAAAGACTGTCTATCAGATGTATGGATCTGCCTTTTTGTTCTCAACTAATACAGATATTTTAGATCGACGGTTCAAATATGTTTGGTCATGCTTTGTCGATTAAAACGGGGGCTGCCAGGTATATGGCTAGATGATCTATTTTTGCTGGGAGGCAGCCTATTATAATTGTATATGATATTATATAAAGGAAAATAATAATCTACCAGAATATATTACACTGATGCATCGAATAAATGTGTACTTAGCAAGCTATCATGTAAGTTGGTTATTTTTGTGTGTGATATTTTAACATTTCGATTGACGAGCGGAATGGTCCATCAAATTGGGAATCATGCAATGTGTAGAACGAAACTAATCATTAAATGTGTAGCACCTTCTCTCTCTATCTGTGTGTGTCCCTAGACAATAGACCCTACTACTTATTGACCTTCGATTGGGCTTCTCACGTGTATTTTTATCAGTGTGGAAGTGATACACATTCATGTTGTAAGCCTTAAAGGACTTCGCCTCATATTCAAAATATTTGGCCACCTCTCAAAATTTGGCATCTATATTAACCTTCGTGCATTCCTTCAAGATTAATAGGAGATTGGCTGGTTCATTACCAGAAAGTAAGAACAACTTGAATTGTACATAAAGTTAAAAATCGTTAGTCTCGCCAGGTTTATGGTAGACCATTTTGTGGTGGATGGCCGTCGGGGTATATACTTTCAGAAATTACATGCTCTCTTGGCAGTGTTCACCATGTAATCGATAGTTCTAGAACCTTCTAATATATACAAATTCAGTTGATACATGGCATACATTCAATGTCACATGTATTAGGAAAGGCATCCAAAAACAATGTTTACATACATATCAATCCATTAAACAATGGTTGTACGTCCAGTAATTGACATGAGAAGTTGTACATGGATTTGCTAAAAAGCAACAAGAGTTCTACACATACATGACACCACTCTGATTCTCATTCATCACATTGCTTAGAGCAATGACAACAAAATACAGACATTTCTAAGTCACCTAGGTTCATGATCAGCAGCATCACCAACATACATACCATTTTTTCCAAAATACAATAAGATGGTCGATCATTAGTTGAAGTGCATGTGGACAAGTGATACCCTCGTTCGGATGCACAGTTGTTCCGCTACAAAGTCTTGTACAAACTTAATGAGAGCCAACATTAAAAGGAGCAAGAGACCATGAGCAACAACATGTAGATGTCAAATCAGCCAAATTTAAATTATAACCCGCACAAAGCCACATAACAAACACATTACCTAGGAGCAACCATTGAGATTGATTTATCAGAGATTGATTTCCAACCTTGGTTAGGAAGGTGTTTCCGTAACAGTAATTGCAGAGTTATTGTGCAAAAATAGAGGAATTAGCTAGAAAATCCGACATTAATCAGAACCATCCAGCCGTTAGTAAAAGGATCAATCAGATCAGATCCCATCAGCCGCCAAAGAAAGCTAGCTCGCTTTGTACATGACTAATTGAGAAGGATCAATCAGATTGTAAAGCACTCAAACTACCAATGCCCTTGATTAATTTTTTACATATACCCCTTTCATCTAACCCAATGCCTCACGACCAATCACAGGCCCTAGAAACTTCCCTGTGTTGCACCTCTACCCCTAAGGCTTTTCCTAATAATTTCATAAAGAAGATGTTTCTATTTTAAATAGAACTAATGGAGCTCTAAATCATAGTAGTAAATGGGCTGTTGTTTGTGACCATAGACGGGGCAAGCACCCTAGGAATGGAATTTTCCAATGAATTGCATGTTATGGAATGTCAGGAGCATAGATACCCCAGGTAGAAAACCTCTCATACTACATTACATCAATAAAACCCATGCATCCATACTTGGTTTCCAGGAGACCAAGAAAATGGATTTTTCTGATTCTTACCTTAGATCTTTGGTAGGCAATAGATTATTCGAATGGAAGCATCTTCCTTCAGTTGGTTCTGCAGGTGGAATCCTAGTGGGAGTAGATTTAGATATTTTTTAAGTAATGAGTTGGGAAGTGAGAAATTCCTCAATTTCCTGCAACCATAAGTTGGGAAGCAATCAGGCTAAGTTTAGAGAGTAGTCACTGTTTATGGGTCAGCTTATGAGAGGGGTAAAGAGGATTTCCTCTCTGAACTCCACTCTATCATTATAGATTCAGGCACACCCACTCTAGTTGGTGGGGATTTTAACCTGGTTAGATACAGTAGTGATAAAAGTAATGGTAGTATAAATCATAGATGGGCAGATAACTTTAATGCCTGGATAGAGATCTGAAGTTTATTGGAGATTAAGCTCTCTTCCAGAAAATATACCTAGGCCAATAATCAAGCTGGTATGATTATGTCCACCATAGATAGGATGTTCTGCAATACTGAACTAGATAAAAAAAATTCCCCTAGCTTCTAGTAGTGCACTACCCAGGTTGGGGAGTGACCATATCCCTATTATTTTGGATTCTGGGTTAAATAGACAGGCTAAATGAAGTAGTTATAAATTTGAGAAATGGTGGTTTCTTAGAGAGGATTTTAAGGCTCTGGTAGAAAACATTTGGAAGGCCCCTGTCTCTGGCAAAACTTCAATAGAGGTGTGGCAAGAGAAGGTTAGAAGATTTAGGAAACTCACTAAGGGGTGGAGTGCCAATATAGAGGCTGGCCTTAGAAAAAATAAGAAGAAGCTCATGGAATAATATGACAAGTTAGATGTTGTAGGATCGAAGTATGTCTAGAGGGGGGTGATTAGACTACTTGACCAAATAAAAACTTAACCTTTTCGCAATTTTAGTTCTTGGCAGATTTTAGCTAAATTAGGACAAGTCAAGCAATCATCACATAATTCAAGCAAGCATGCAAAGAGTATATAGGCAGCGGAAAGTAAAGCATGCAACTTGCAAGAATGTAAAGGGAAGGGTTTGGAGAATTCAAACGCAATTGGAGACACGGATGTTTTTCCCGTGGTTCGGATAGGTGGTGCTATCCTACATCCACGTTGATGGAGACTTCAACCCACGAAGGGTAACGGTTGAGCGAGTCCACACAGGGCTCCACCCAAGGGTAACGGTTGCGCGAGTCCACACAGGGCTCCACCCACGAAGGGTCCACGAAGAAGCAACCACCCACAAAGGGTCCACGAAGAAGCAACCTTGTCTATCCCACCATGGCCATCGCCCACACAGGACTTGCCTCACTAGCGGTAGATCTTCACGAAGTAGGCGATCTCCTTGCCCTTACAAACTCCTTGGTTCAACTCCACAATCTTGTCGGAGGCTCCCAAGTGAAACCTAGCCAATCTAGGAGACACCACTCTCCAAGAAGTAACAAATGGTGTGTAGGTAATGAACTCCTTGCTCTTGTGCTTCAAATGATAGTCTCCCCAACACTCAACTCTCTCTCATAGGATTTGGATTTGGTGGAAAGAAGATTTGAGTGGAAAGCAACTTGGGAAGGCTAGAGATCAAGATTCATATGGTAGGAATGGAATGTCTTGGTCTCAACACATGAGTAGGTGGTTCTCTCTCAGAACATATGAGTTGGAATGGTGTATGTGTTCTGATGGCTCTCTCCATGAATGAAGAGGAGGTGGAGGGGTATATATAGCCTCCACACAAAATCCAACCGTTACACACAGTTTTCCAATCTCGGTGGGACCGAATCAACGAACTCGGTCGGACCGAAAATGTAAACCTAGTGACCGTTAGAGATTTTCGGTGGGACTGACATGCAACTCGGTAGGACCGATATGGTTAGGGTTTGGGCATAACGTAATCTCGGTGAGACCGATTACACAAACTCGGTGAGACCGAATTTGGTAATTAGCTAACCAGAGAGTTGGTCAGGCAAACTCGGTGGGACCGATTTGCTCTTTCGGTGAGACCGAAAAGTTACAAAGGGGAAACACTGAATTTACATTGCAATCTCGGTGGGACCGATTCGCTCTTTTGGTGAGACCGAAAAGTTACGAAAGGGAAACAGAGAGTTTGCAACCCCATCTCGGTGAGACCGAGATCCCTATCGGTAGGACCGAATTGCTAGGGTTTGGCAGTGGCTTATGACAAATGAAAACTCGGTGGCGCCGGATAGGAAGAATCGGTAGGACCGAGTTTGGCTTAGGGTTTAGGTTATATGTGGATATGGGAAAGTAGTTGAGGGTTTTGGAGCATATCACTAAGCACATGAAGCAAGAGGCTCATTAAGCAACACCTCATCCCTCCTTGATAGTATTGGCTTTTCCTAAAGACTCAATGTGATCTTGGATCACTAAAATATAAAATGAAGAGTCTTGAGCTTTTGAGCTTGAGCCAATCCTTTGTCCTTAGCATTTTGAGGGTTCCACTTTCACATCCATGCCATGCCAATCATTGAGCTTTCCTGAAATAATCATCTTGGAATAGTATTAGCTCAATGAGCTATATGTTGTTATGAATTACCAAAACCACCTAGGGATAGTTGCACTTTCAATCTCCCCCTTTTTGGTAATTGATGACAACATATAGATCAAAGCTTCGACAAATGATAATAAGCATGAAATATATCGTCGCTTTGAGAAGTATGTGATAAGTAAGAGCTCCCCCTAAATTTGTGCATATTTAAAATTTGCTTTGGACTGCAAATGCACAAAGAGTTAGAGTCATGGGTTACTCTTCCATGTCACATACATCTTGGTGGAGCGCTTAAAATGATAAGAATGAAATACATGCACTCATCACAAAGAATAGTGAAAGACCACACAAGATAGATAGCATTAAGCAAGCATTAAGTGTAGCTTATGATCAAACACATGATCATCAATGTCTCACAAGCATAGTATCTCAAGCACTCAAAAGCAAACAAGTTCGAAAAACCACCAAATAAAGCAAGAGAGAAAAAAGCAACACACTCTCTCTCGAAGCCTATGATCTATACATCTTCTCCCCCTTTGGCAACAAGTTACCAAAAAGTTCCTAGAAAATGCATAGTGCTAGATCGACGCTCAGGCTTGATCTTCTGGTGGTGGTGGAGTCCGGATCACTCCAAGGACGAAGGCTTCGGTAGACGCTGAAGTAGATGCTGGAGTTGGAGCTGAAGTAGATGCTGGAGCTGGTGGAACTGAGGCTGTAGCTGGTGCTGAAGTGGTGGCTCTGGTGTCAACAACTGGTACGGCAGATGACCTCGGGCCTCGTGGCACTCTGGCAAAGGCATGAGTGGTAGTCCTGCCTCTCCTCTCCTGCATGTCCTCCTGGAGCTGCTCCACTGCAGACTGAACTTCCGTTACTTTGACATCCAAGTCATAGAACTTCTGTTCCATGATTCTCTCTAGGCTCTGCTGATTCTGAGTGAGGTTGGCCAGACTTTGCTCAATCCTCAGCATGGATGCAATCAAGTAACCAAGCTGCTCTTGTTTAGTCTTCAAGAAATACTCAGATGCCTCCTCTTGAGTTGGCATCTTGGCAGCTTTCTCCTTTCTCGCCTTCCCCTTCTTTGCGTATGCTTGGGCAGATGATGGCTCGTTTTCAGTCATGACAACTTGATTGTCCTCAAAATCTGGACGGATGGGCAAATGTTCCTTGTCCAATAAATATATGCCCGTGCCCATCTTGGAGGTAATGAGCTCCTGGATCTGAGGGGCATATCCGCAACTCCTCTTCTGATCTGCTGCAGTCCTTTTGATAGTTTCCACTATGAGGCTCATCACCTTGAACTTCTGAGGTACATCAAATACATGTAGCAAGTTGATCGCATGGCCTCTGATCATCTTGTGATCACCTGACTTGGGCAACAAGGTGTGCCTCAAGATCCAATTGATGGTTGGCAGTCCTGACAGAAGATAGTGCACTGAGCCAAATTTGAAAGTGTCAAGTGCCTCATTTGGAATTTCCTTATACATATTGGACATGGAATTGTGGTCCATCTTCTTCTTGGCATATATGTCCATGTCATCATCATGCTCCTCTGGGGCATTAATGAGTTGTGCCCACTCAGCCACTGTAGATTGGTACCTTGTACCCTCAGACATCCATGTGATCTTTCCATCTGGGTAAAAGTGTGCCGTGGAGTAGAATTGCATGATCAGTTCCTCGTTCCACTTTGTGAGCTTCTGCCCAACAAAGTCAGCAACTCCACAAGCACTAAAGCTGTCATATACTCCCGGGTAGTGTTCCTCCTTCTCCCTCATGTAGGTCCAGTCGACCCATCTCATGTCACAGACAATGGGCTTCTTATCTAGCAGCACTGTCTCATAGAAGTCTTGCTGTTCCTTGGTGTGAAATCTGTAATCCACGGCAGTCCTTCTCCTTGAAGCATACGGATCTGCTTCTCTCCACTTCCTCAGCCCTGAATCTCTCCTGAGCTTCATGTCCTCAGCCACAGGATGAGCATCGTTGTGGTCTGGGATCTTGGGCTTGAGCTTTCTCAGAACATTCTCTTCCTCTTCTTCAGCAACAGTCTCAGGCACTGGGGCCTTGTTCTTCTCAGCTGCAGGAATGCTTCTTGTGTTCCTCTTTGGCTTTGGCTTTGGAGCTGGCTTGGCCTTGGAAGCAGCTCCCCCTGATTTTATGGCATCTCCCATTAGCTTGGGTGCCTTGGGCGCTGGTGCAGCTACCTCTTCTTCCTCTTCCTCTTTCATGATGGAAGCTTTGCCAAGCACTCTAGCCACAGTATTCTTCACCCTTTCCTTTCTTTTCTTGCCCTCAGCTGCAACTGGCTCTATGGGCTTCTCAGTTGACATTCTGGCCTTTGACATTGGCTGCCTGCCTGCTGGCCTTTTGATCTTTAGGCCTGGCTTTGTGCCTTGAGCTGGCTCAACTCTCTTGGAAGTGGCCTCTTCCTCTGCCACATAGTCTTCATCTTCGGAGTCTGAAGTTCTCTTCTTCCTCTGTCTCGTGGCAGCCTTTGGCAAGTTGCTAGGGGTGCTCCTGCTGCCCTCATCTGAAGAACTTGAGGGACTAGTGCCCTCACTCATGTGCACCTGCTGCTCTGACATGTTCTGGCTATCACTTTGATCAGACATGCTGCAAACTCTGACTGCTGACCCTGTGAATAGTTTATAGATGAGATAGATTAGATGAGCATCACAAAATGCAGAGATTTTTGCAAAAGAATGATCCAAAAACTTAGTTTTAGTTTCCCACTGAAATCATCTCGGATCTACCGATTTTTAAACTCGGTGATACCGAAGCAGTTTTGGCACCTAAACTAGTGAACTCGGTCAGACCGAGTCACAGTTCGGTGGCACCGAGACTGCTAGGGTTTCACTGAGTTCCAAAATCGGTCACACCGATAAGTAATTCTCGGTCAGACCGAGTCTCACTTGTGCAATGGCATAAGCCAAATCGGTGGGACCGAGTTTTTCAACTCGGTGGGTCCAAGATGGTTTCGGCGGAAACCTAACCCTAAATTTTTTGAATCAAAGCTAATCTACGGGCGCATTGACTGGATAGGAGTGTTTCAATCGTGGCAAGAATCATGAAGAACACAATATGCTAGGAATTGGACGGGGAATAGCACTGTGATCAAGTCCATACCCTAGTTCGGCGGAGACTTGCTACGGCGGCAACGGCGGGGCAGAATTCCCATTGACGGCGACGGAGACCAGCGACTGGAGGCGGCTGGCGGCGAGAAGACGATCCAGAGACCACGTTGGTAGAGCAGGCTATCGCGCGGGCGAAGGGGTTCGGAGAAATTTCCAAATTTTGCCCGTGACTATATATAGCCCGACCCTGTCGGTGTGACCGAGTGGAACAACTCGGTGGCACCGAGATTCATAACTGCAAGCAGTTACTGAAACTCGATGTGACCGAAATGTTGAAATCGGTTGCACCGAGATCGAAAACCTAGATCAACTTAATGATCTCGGTAGGACCGAAAGTGGAGTATCGGTCAGACCGAGAATCATAAAGAGGTTTTGGAAGTTTAAGTCTATGACGAATCGGGGACTCCGAGCGCTCCTCACACAGAGTGGTTCGAATCTGACTTGATCAAATTTTGTGATGCAGCATGAATAGAGTTTGAGACAAGAAAAGCATAGATAGCTAGAGGAGGTTCTTAGGCATTCTTGTCCATCCACTTGGCAGAAGAAGATAAAACCAAACAATCAAAACAACAAGTGGATGTCCTCGAATGAGTAAAAGATGCAACCAACATGCTCACACAATAAGATGGCAAATGAAATATGTGACAAGGCATGCACAACCAATTCTAGCATCTATCAAGCAATTTGCGATGACTAGGTCATCTATATATGAGTATATTGACTTAGGAGTCAAGTGAGAACACTTGATCATAGGTCATACTCATCGTTTAAGCTCTAGTGGGGTTACCACTTTTACATAAAGCATTGTTGTGTTCACATCTTTAGAGTTGCTTTAGCTCAAGTCTTAGAGTAAAGCTCCCCCTAGATGTGATATCCCCCCTAAGAGGGATGAACTAACCTTGGGTTTTGTCGATGATGACTTCATGTAGATGTTGAAGATGTGGATGCTCAATGTTGATGTAGATCACTTGGAGCTATCCATTTGAGTGAATTGCACTTTCAATACCTACATGGGTTAGTCCCACAAGGAACAAACAAGGATATCCATAGACATAGAGTGATGCACACAAAAGATGATGTCCATGAAAACTTTTAGGTTACCTTGTCCCTTGTCTTACCAACAAGAGGGTTTGTGACTCCTTGAACTAGTGCAAGATGTGGAAGTTGATTGCACTTGTTCTTGCCAAAATGATAAGAGTGAAGTATGTTGGCGGAGTCACCCTCAAGAACTCTCTAGTTCTTCTTCTTTTGGGTCCACATCATCTTGATGGGAATCCTTGGAGTTGTGGTCGTACTTGATGAAGTGGAACTTGAAGTAGTCTTGGGAATCCACTTGACTAAGGTCTTTGGAGCTTCTTCAAATGCGTCAATTTCCTCTTGAATCTTGTCCTTGCCTTTTTGCTTGTAGTCTTGTGGTGGAAGATCATCTTGAGCTTGTGTCCCCTTGAAAGAAGTATACTTCTCTTGTTGAGGAATAAACTTTGTCTTGGGGTATTGATCTTCTTCCCACTCAACTCCATTGGCATTGAACTTTTGTTCAAAACCAACACCTTGATTCTTCCGGTGCATTCCTTGCTTGCGCACAATTTCCTCGAATTGCTTACTCCCGGCAAGGCTTTTGTACACTCCTTTCTCTATAATTCCCTTCAATAAGCTATTTTCTTGCTCAAGTGTAACTTGGCTAAGAGAATCATTAGTAGAATCAAGAGAACTACTAGAAGCAACAATATTGGATTTAACATGATCATTGTTACTGCTAGAGGAAGAATCTTTCTTGTTCTTGTTACTAGACTTGACTTGAGGCATGTAAGTGGATAAGAGTAAACGCTTGGCAATGTAAGAAGAACTTTTCTTGCGGAGATCATCATTGATTGCTTTTAAGAACTCATGCTCTTGCTCAAGATTGAGCTTTTCAAAGCGTAATTTCTCATGAGCTCTTAAAAGTTCTTGATGATCTTCGAAGATAGTTTCATGAGCTAACTTAAGAGTGTTTAGTTCTTTAGTTAGAGCCTCAATCTTCTCCTTATCATTGTCATTCGTTTTATCTTGATTAGCATGATTAATTGACGTTTCATCGTAGTATTCATCACTAGAGTTGTCAACAAGCAAACCATCACCTAACAAGTCATCTTCATCACTATTGAAATCAACATACTCGGGGTGTGTTACCTTAGGACTTTTGGCCATGAAGCATCTTCCAATTCCTTCATTTGGTGAGTCAAATATGTCGTAGGAGTCGGTTGACACAAGTGCTAGACCGGCAACACCTTCATCTTGAGTATCTTCGGAGTCGGAGTGATAACTTCTCTCGGAGTGGCTGTCGGAGTTGGAGCCGGATACCCATTCACCAACATGAGCTTGATGTCTTCGTCTTGTGTAGCTCCTTGATGATTTTTCCTTCCTTTCCGAATCCTTGCTTCTCCGTGAGTATCTTCGTTCATAACGATCATCTCTACTCCTTCTCTCTCTTGGTGGTGATTCTTTGCTTCTTCTTCTTGGAGAATCTTCTCCTCTCTTGTAGGGAGCCGTACACTCATTGGAATAGTGTCCGGGTCTTCCACAATTGTAGCAGTTTCGCTCTCGACTAGAAGATCTTTTGTCATTGTAGGATCTTGACTTGAAGCTTCTATCTTTGCTTCTACTCTTGTAGAACTTGTTGAAGTTCTTCACCATTAAGCTCAATTCTTCATTGAAGTCTTGTTTCTCACTTGATGATGTAGGGGCTTCACATGAGGCTTTATAGGCACCACTTGATTTGTTGTGAAGTTCCTCTTTATCCTTAAGTGACATCTCATGAGCAACAATTCTTCCAATCACCTCCGTTGGCTTGAGATCTTTGTAATTTGGCATCATTTGGATCAATGTGCACACGGTATCATATTTTCCATCCAAGGCTCTTAGAATCTTCTTGATGATGAATCTATTGGTCATCTCTTCACTTCCTAAGCCGGCAATCTCATTTGTGATGAGAGCAAGCCTAGAGTACATTTCAGCGACACCTTCACCATCCTTCATCTTGAACTTGTCAAGTTGGCTTTGAAGCACATCCAACTTGGATTCCTTGACGGAGTCGGTACCTTTGTGCATATCAATCAAAGTGTCCCAAATTTCCTTCGCATTCTCAAGACGGCTGATTTTGTTGAATTCTTCGGGGCACAATCCATTGAAGAGAATATCACAAGCTTGAGCATTGTATTGCAACATCTTCAACTCATCTGCGGTAGCTTCACGGTTTGGTTCTCTCCCATCAAAGAAGTCACCTTGCAAGCCAACACACACAATAGCCCAAACGGCGGGGTTATGTCCAAGAATATGCATTTTCATTTTATGCTTCCAACTAGCAAAATTAGTACCATCAAAGTAACACTGGTAGAAAAAGGGCCTACTGTCCCGGTTCGTAAGGGCCTTTAGTCCCGGTTCCGGAACCGGGACTAAAGTGTCGGTACTAATACCTCCCCCCTTTAGTCCCAGTTCAATCCAGAACCGGGACTAAAGGCCCTCCACGTGGGCAGTGCGCAGAGCCCAGTCAGGAGACCCTTTGGTCCCGGTTGGTGGCACCAACCGGGACCAATAGGCATCCACGCGTCAGCACTTCTGTGGCTGGGGTTTTTGTTTTTTTTTTGAAAGGGGGGGGGGGTTGGGGGTTTTGGGGGGTTAATTTAGGTGTTTCATATATTGTGTTAGCTAGTTATAATTAATAGAGAGAAGTGTCCTCTCTTATGTCCGTGCTTGGTCGACGCTACGTACTATACATACGTATATAGAGAGGACTAGACACGCTAGCTAGCTAGTAAGCAAACGAAGGAAACAGAAGATCGTCATGAACATATATGCATATACACAGAGAGAAGTGATATCGACCACCTCTCCTTCTCCGAGAGATTGGTTGAACAACAAGTTCTCGTATATCTATCTGACACTACCGGCTACATATATACAATAATTATCTCTTACAAATATAATCATACGGACTCAGGGTCCACATAGAATTCTCCGTCTTCAGGGATCACGTCGTCAAGAAAGAATGCCGCCAATTCCTCTTGAATTGCACGCATGCGAGCTGGTGCTAGGAGTTCATCCCGCTTCCAAAACATCTAATTTGAAGAAGGGGGTCAATACATATATATATATATATATATATATAAATGAATGAAACTCAACATAAATGATGGTAATAAAATAAAATTGTGAATGTTGTTATTTACGTACTTCATATTGTTCGTTAGAGTACCCGCCCCGCTCACAGGTCGTGTGGCGGATGGACTCGCAGATGTAGTATCCATAGAAATAATTCCCTTGTTCCTGCCACAACCACTTTACAAGAAATAGAGGTCAATCAAACTGATAAGCAAGAATGCTAAATGGTATTGATGAAACTAGCACTTGAATCACTAGGAGATGCGCGGAACATGCTACTATAGTACTTACTTTCGGGTGTCTAAATTCCAGCTCCTTCGGCAGTCCCGGAACTATTTTGGTGAATTTTCTCCAAACCCTGCCGGACAAAGAAAACAATTACTTGATATCAGGAAATGAACAAAGTTGCTGATATGGTGGATAATGATCGATTTAACTTACTTCTTGAGGATTTCAGTCATGTTCGCATACTCCTTGGAATCTTTTCGTTTAGAGTCCAAGACGGTTACTACTCCCTGCTCAAGCTTAATCTCTAGAAGAATATAGTGGAAACTGCACACACATGCATAACTCATGAATTACATTACTATAACCTTGACTAATATATAAGGGAAACCGAATACGCACAAGACAGTAACACTCACCTGAAGTTGTAAGGAAAGAGTATTATATCTTTGTTTTGATTTATTACGAACGATCATAGCAAGTTGGCCTCGGTAGCTGCGGCATGAAGTTTAACCTGAGTTGCATCTATGAGTTATGTGTTAATGAACCCAATATCACCGACTTGTCTTTTCTTCAATTCGGCGATCTTCAATCTGCATAATATAGTGAGGATGATTATAAATACATGCAATGAAAGAGCTAAGCTATATAGAGAAACTTAATGACAGAAGTAGTACTACTTACAGACAGTAGCAGGCGACCGTTGTTTTATCGAGGGCCAATTGATTGAAAAACTGATAGAACTCCTCAAATGGAACAGGCAACAGATCAATTCCAATGAGGTCATGCTCCTTTTTAACTTTCACATACAAAGTACTCCTCCCCCCAGAGTCTCTGCAGATTTTCAAGTACCAATCATGCAATCTTCGCATCATCGTTGATAGAGATCTTTCATCTTTGACGAGAGGCTTCCCGTACTCGTATCTTTGTATTTGCACCTCCATGGGTTCATAAGGTACTTCGTCGGGCAGGTAATCTACAAGATTGCTATAACCGGGCACCATCCTCGGATCATTATCGACGTTGTGGCTAGGCACCTTGAGCGGGGGGCACGATTGCTTCGCTTGTTCGCCGAGCTGGGCAATTTGTTTCCCAGCTCGTCGTTCTTTCAGCCTTTGATCACTGACAGTACTTCCCGACCGTTCCGCTTCGGCAAATTCCTTTCCAATAATGCGGTCATAGTTTCCTTTCGGCGGATCAGACTTCGGTGGTTTTGTCAGGGCAGCCAAAGTGCGCTTCACTTTCACCCGATCTACCTTCTCCTCCGGAGGTGGATGTTTCTTTGCTTTCACCCCTTCAAAGAAGTTCCTCACTTCTTCTCGCGCGATCTCGGCGTTCTCCTCCAGGGTCCTCTCATATGGTAACTTCTCTGGAGTCTTCAGAGAAGGACCGAATCTGTATGTCCTCCCGCCTCTGGTTGTACTGCTAGACGCCGACCAAGCAGACGGAGCGGTTGTCTTCTTTACTTGCTTAAGCGGCGGAGGAGAAGGACTACGATGCGCCGGAGCAGCTGGAGCGGCGGCAGGTCTCTTCCGCCCTTGCTGACGAGGCGGAGAAGGAGGAGGCTGGCTGCTCGGGCGCGTCGGCGCAGGCGGAGAAGGAGGCGGAGTGCCGCCACGCGCCGGAGAAGGAGCCGGCCGAGGGCCCTGATCGTCCCTCTCCGGAGGAGGAGGCGGTGGAGGCGGAGTGCCCTGACTCGCCGGAGGAGGAGGAGGCGGTGGCGTCCAGTTCGGAAGGTTGATGAGCTCCTTCCGCCATAGGCATGGAGTCTTCAGAGCAGACCCCAGCCGAGTCTCCCCTTCACCGGTAGGGTGGTCAAGCTGGAGGTCCTCAAATCCCTCCGTTATCTCATCCAGCATCACCCTAGCATATCCTTCTGGAATCGGCCGGTAGTGAAAAGTTGCGCCGGGTTCAGTAGGATAAACAGAGCCAACAGCCGCCTTGACCTTCAAATTCATCCATTGCGTCATAAGGTGGCAATTTTGAGACTCCGTTATAGCATCCACGGGATAGCTGGCAGGAGCCGTCAAGGCATGCTCCAGCTGAAGCAGCTCGGTGGAAGCCACACTGCTTCTGCGCTGAGATGGCAGGGTAGCTTCAGGGGAGGCTTCGGCGGTACGTTTGCTGCGATTTGCTTCTCGTTCCTCTATCGCGTCTACCCTTGCTTGCAGCGCCTGTATTTGGGTCTGCTGCACTTTTTTCCTCCTCTCATGGGATTTGTAACCGCCTGCGTCCGGAAACCCAACCTTCCACGGAATGGAGCCTGGCGTGCCTCGTGTCCGTCCAGGGTGCTCAGGATTCCCGAGGGCCATTGTGAGCTCGTCGTTCTCTCTGTCTGGAAAGAACGTCCCTTCCTGCGCTGCTTCGATATACTGCTTAAGCTTACTGACTGGTATGTCCATTTGATCGTTCGTCCAAATGCACTTCCCTGTTACAGGGTCCAGTGTTCCGCCAGCCCCGAAGAACCAAGTCCGGCAACGGTCTGGCCAGTTAATTGTCTCTGCTTCGATCCCTTTATGAACCAGATCATTCTCAGTCTTGGACCACTTAGGCCGGGCTACGAGGTAGCCACCTGACCCCGTGCGATGGTGAAGCTTCTTCTTCGCAGCATTTTGCTTGTTTGTCGCCGACATCTTCTTACTCTTTTCTGATGTCTTGTGGGCCACAAATGCGGGCCAGTGATCTCTGATCTTCTCATATCTGCCCTTGAATTCTGGTGTCTCATTATTTTCGACAAACTTATTCAGCTCTTTCTTCCACCTCCTGAATAGTTCTGCCATCCTCTTCAGAGCAAAAGACTTGATTAATTTCTCTTTAACTGGGTTCTCTGGATTATCCTCAGGCGGTAGGGTGAAATTTGACTTCAGCTCAGTCCAAAGATCATTTTTCTGCATATCATTGACATAAGACACCTCAGGGTCTTCTGTAGCCGGCTTAAACCATTGCTGGATGCTTATCGGGATCTTGTCCCTAACCAGAACCCCGCACTGAGCAACAAATGTGCTCTTTGTCCGGAGGGGTTCAATAGGTTGGCCGTCGGGCGCGATTGCTATGATCTCAAACTTTTCATCCGAGCTCAACTTTTTCTTCGGGCCTCGTCTCTTTACCGAAGTTGTGCTCGATTCGGAGGGCTAGAAAAAAGAACAAAGACTTAATTAATATGTGTACATACCAAAACAATGAATGCATCAATCAGCTAGTCAGCATAGGCTTAACTAATATATATACCTGGCCGGACTCGGTTCGGTCACCGGAGCAGTCATCACGGTCTCCTTCTTGCACCAGCATTGGGTCACCGAAGCCGTCCTCATGTTCTTCTTCTTGCACCGGCATTAGGTCACCGTAGCCAGCTTGTTCACCCTCTCCTTCCAGACCATCGGTTTCGTTGAGAAACAACGAGATGGCATCACTTCCTTCTGCGATTATGTCCCTCAACAACGCTTCTTTTGTTGCTTCGTCTAGGGCGGTGTCCATAGTTTCTACAAATATTTACAACATGGCAATTATTATTCAAACATGACAGATGGATATATTAGTGCCAAACGTAGAACTAGCTACCTAATCATAGTAAGCTATCGGGAGGGGGTATATATCGACAACGACGACACTACATCTATGTCCCTCGACGACCCTCGTTCCCGATAAAAAAAAAGAGGAAGAAGAAGAAAAAAAAGAGGAGAAGAAAGAATAGAGGAGATCTCCTCTATTCTTTCTTCTCCTCTTTTTTTTCTTCTTCCTCTTCTTTTTTTATCCTCTTCTTCCTCTCATGTTCGATAGGATCGCCGAGGGGTCGGGAGGTTGCCTCGTGTCAACGGATTCAACAAAACCATGTCTTCATCATCAGGCGAAAGTAACATGTGCATGATGGTACGAAGCTCTTAAAAGTTGTTCTGGAACGGAGTCCCAGATAGGATAATTCGCTTTTTGGTACAAAGTTCAGCAAGAGCCTTCCGAATATCGCTATTTGGAAGGCCTTTGCTGAACTCGTACCAAAAGGCGGATTATTCTATCCGGGACTCCATTCCAGAACAACTTTGCAGAACTTCGTACCAACATGCCCTGGTTACTTCCGGCTAATGATGAAGGCATGGATTTCTTCAATACTTTGACACTAGGAAACCTCTCTCTACTTCCGGCTAATAAGAAGAAGAAGAAGAAGAAGAAGAAGAAGAAAAGAAGAAAAAAAAGAGGAGAAGAAGAAAGGAATAGTGGAGAAAAGAGAAAATAGAATATATTCTATTTTCTCTTCTTCTCCACTATTCCTTTCTTCTTCTCCTCTTCTTTTTCTTCTTTTTTCTTCTTCTTATTTATTTCTCCTCTTCTTTTCGGTAGAGGAAACCCTAAATAGCTAGCAAGTATCGTGGGTGTGAGATACATGTGGCCTTCGGTGTCGGACACTACATCCACGTCCCACAAGTGACGTGGGCGTCGAAGCCCGCGCCACTTGTGGGATGTGGGTGTAGTGTCCGACACCGACGGTACATGTATCTCACACCGACGATACTTTCTATTTAGGGTTTCTCCTCTACCGCTCCTCGACCTCTCGACGACCCTCGTTCCCGATAAAATAAAGAGGAAGAAGAAGAAGAAGAAGAAAAAAAAGAGAAGAAAGAATAGAGGAGAAGACTTCCTCTTCTTCCTCTCCTCTTCTTCTCCCTCTTCTTCCCCTTCTTCCTCGCCTCTCTCATGAATGTCCGGCGTTCTCGACCCCCCCCCCCACGTGTCGAAGAAAAAAAAGAAGAAAAAAAAGAGGAGAAGAAGAAAGGAATAGAGGAGAAAAGAGAAAATAGAATATATATTCTATTTTTCTCTTCTTCTCCTCTATTCCTTTCTTCTTCTCCTCTTCTTTTTCTTCTTTTTTCTTCTTCTTATTTATTTCTCCTCTTCTTTTCGGTAGAGGAAACCCTAAATAGCTAGCAAGTATCGTGGGTGTGAGATACATGTGGCCTTCGGTGTCGGACACTACATCCACGTCCCACAAGTGACGTGGGCGTCGAAGCCCGCGCCACTTGTGGGATGTGGGTGTAGTGTCCGACACCGACGGTACATGTATCTCACACCGACGATACTTTCTATTTAGGGTTTCTCCTCTACCGCTCCTCGACCTCTCGACGACCCTCGTTCCCGATAAAATAAAGAGGAAGAAGAAGAAAAAAAGAAGAGAAGAAAGAATAGAGGAGAAGACTTCCTCTTCTTCCTCTCCTCTTCTTCTCCCTCTTCTTCCCCTTCTTCCTCGCCTCTCTCATGAATGTCCGGCGTTCTCGACCCCCCCCCCACCCTCGACCCCTAGGCGACCGTCGACCCCTCCTGATAAAAAAAGATGAAGAAGAAGAAAAAAAAGAGGAGAAGAAAGAATAGAGGAGAAGCTCCTCTATTATTTCTTCTCCTCTTTTTTTTCTTCCTCTTCTTTTTTATCCTCTTCTTCCTCTCATGTTCGACGACCCTCGACCCCGATAACATTTTTTTCCCCGATAACATTTTTTTCTCCGAGATAGTTAGTGTTCCCGAGTGAACCGGAGGGGGACATTTTTTTCTACGAATGTTCTATATACATACATCCATCGATATCATTCCATACATACATATACATCTACATTATATATGAACAAAAAAAATATCAAAATTCATCATACATACATGTACAGTATATATGAACAAAAATTATAAACTTTCTCCCCAACTCATACATACATACATACATACATCTACATCATATCAATGTTTTGCAAATTAAGGAGCAGGGAAGGAAGGAAGGGGGAGGATGGGGCGGTAGCTACCTCTCCCGGAGGGATCGGGGAGGAGACGCGGGCGGCCGGCGTTGGGGGCGACGGCGACGAGGACGGGCTCGGGGTCGGCAAGGGCGAGGGAGACGGCGGGGCGCGCTCGGCGGCGGCGGACGGGCTCGGGGGCGCAGGGGGTGCTCGGGGGTGGCGGATGGGCTCGGCGGCGCAGGGGGTGCTCGGGGGTGGTGGACGGGCGGCCGGCGACGACGGCGAGGCAGGGCGCGCTCGGGGGCGGGGCAGGGGCAACGGCGGCGACGGCGAGGCAAGCACAGGGGCAGCCTGGCGGCGACGTCGGGGCGGGATCGAAGAAACTGAACCAAAATTTTCACAAGTGTGGCTTATATAGACGGAGCATTGGTCTCGGTTGGTGGCATAAACCGGGACTAATGCCCCCTTTAGTCCCGGTTGGTGCCATGAACCGGGACCAAAGGCCAATTTTCAGCAGCCCAAAGGGCGGGAAGCGGCGGCCTTTGGTCCCGGTTGGTGGAACCAACCGGGACTAAAGGGGGGCATTGGTCACGGTTGGTGCCACGAACCGGGACCAATGCCCCCTTTAGTCCCGGTTGGTGCCACCAACCGGGACCAATGGCCTTTGCTGCCCCGAGCCCAAAAGTTTAGTCCCACATCGCTAGCTGAAGGGCGCCGGCACTGGTTTATAAGCGCTGGTGCTCCTACCCATTCGAGCTCCTCTCTAATGCAGGCTTTCGGGCCTAAACTTGCTACTGCCTGTGGGCCTATTGGGCCTTCTGCGGGCCTGAATGCTGGCCCATGTAGGGTTTCTAGTCGTATTCAGGCCGTGGAGGCCCAGTAGGAGGCATTTTTTTTGGTTTTTCTTTTTTATTTCTATACTTTTTTGGTTTTTTTTTTATTTCTACTTAAAACTAAATACTTACAGTTTTTTAGTGATGTCTTTTTGCTTTTAGGTCACAAAAATTATAAACTTTCTGTTAGTGCCATTAGTTTTAAATTTTAAATAGTTTAAATTTGAATTTTTAAAAATTTGTGTGAATCACTAGTTTATGAATAACTTTACTATAAAAATAGAATTTTTTTTCTACTTATTTTTTATTTCTACTTACAACTAAATACTTACAGTTTTTTAGTGATTTCTTTTTTGCTTTTAGGTCACAAAAATTATAAACTTTCTGTTAGTGCCATTAGTTTTAAATTTTAAATAGTTTAAATTTGAATTTTTAAAAATTTGTGTGAATCACTAGTTTATGAATAACTTTACTATAAAAATAGAATTTTTTTTCTATTTATTTTTTATTTCTACTTACAACTAAATACTTACAGTTTTTTAGTGATTTCTTTTTGCTTTTAGGTCACAAAAATTATAAACTTTCTGTTAGTGCCATTAGTTTTAAATTTTAAATAGTTTAAATTTGAATTTTTAAAAATTTGTGTGAATCACTAGTTTATGAATAACTTTACTATAAAAATAGAAATTTTTTCTATTTATTTTTTATTTCTACTTACAACGAAATACTTACAGTTTTTTAGTGATTTCTTTTTGCTTTTAGGTCACAAAAATTATAACCTTTCTGTTAGTGCCATTAGTTTTAAATTTTAAATAGTTTAAATTTGAATTTTAAAAAATTTGTGTGAATCACTAGTTTATCAATAACTTTACTATAAAAATATAATTTTTTTTCTATTTATTTTTTATTTCTACTTACAACTAAATACTTACAGTTTTTTAGTGATTTCTTTTTGCTTTTAGGTCACAAAAATTATAAACTTTCTGTTAGTGCCATTAGTTTTAAATTTTAAATAGTTTAAATTTGAATTTTTTAAATTTATGTGAATCACTAGTTTATGAATAACTTTACTATAAAATTAGCATTTTTTTTCTTCTTTGCTATTTATTTTTTATTTATACTTACAATTAAATACTTATAGTTTGATTTTAGGTCACAAAAATTATATTCTTTTTGCTATTGAAGAATATTATAGTTTTATTTTAGTTGATCATAACATAATATTTTAATTGATTGTTTTTATTTTCATAAAAGTTTTGTAGTTTATTCTGTTTGCTATTAATTCATTCTTTGAGCTAAATGACTCTGAAATTGGAAAGTATTTCAAAATGAACTCTGAAAAGGTTGAAAGTTGGCATGGTATCATCATTTCACCCACATAGCATGTTCCAAAAAGTAGAGAGGGTTACGACAAAAACTTGATGCACTTCGTGTACAAAATGGACAATCACTTTCGAAGTATCAAAGTTTCAAACCATAAGACATGAAAGCATTTCAAATGAACTCTGAAAAAGTTGAAAGTTGGGATGGTATCATAATTTCACCCACATAGCATGTGCATGTACAAAACGGACAATGGTAGCATGTTCGTCTGTTACAAATTTGGCATGGTATCATCATAATAGTTGCGGGAGAAAGTCTTCACTTTTTCTTCGCTTGTGTCATTTGCTTATTGTGCCGTAACCATGGATAATCTTCATTGTTTATCAGGATGCTTGGGTCAGCCTTGACATTGAAGGGAGGAATTTCATGAAACTTTTCATAATCTTCAGACATGTCTGTCTTGCCGTCCACTCCCAGGATGTCCCTTTTTCCTGAAAGAACTATGTGGCGCTTTGGCTCATCGTATTATGTATTCGCTTCCTTATCTTTTCTTTTTCTCGGTTTGGTAGACATGTCCTTCACATAGATAACCTGTGCCACATCATTGGCTAGGCCGAACGGTTCGTCAGTGTACCCAAGATTTTTCAGATCCACTGTTGTCATTCCGTACTGTGGGTCTACCTGTACCCCGCCGCCTAACAGATTGACCCATTTGCACTTAAACAAAGGGACCTTAAAATCAGGTCCATAGTCAAGTTCCCATATGTCCACTATGTAACCATAATATGTGTCCTTTCCGCTCTCAGTTGCTGCATCAAAGCGGACACCGCTGTTTTGGTTGGTGCTCTTTTGATCTTGGGCGATCGTGTAAAATGTATTCCCATTTATCTCGTATCCTTTGTAAGTCAATACAGTCAAAGATGGTCCCCTGGACAACAAGTACAACTCATCACAAACAGTGTTGTCACCTCTGAGACGTGTTTCCAACCAACTGCTGAAAGTCCTGATGTGTTCACATGTAATCCAGTCGTCGCACTGCTCCGGGTGTTTGGAGCGCAGACTGTTCTTGTGTTCATCGACATACGGGGTCACCAAGGTAGAGTTTTGTAGAACTGTGTAGTGTGCTTGAGACCAAGAATATCCGTCCCTGCATATTATTGAGTCTCTTCCAAGAGTGCCTTCTCCAGTCAGTCTCCCCTCATACCGCGATTTAGGAAGACCTATCTTGTTAAGGCCAGGAATGAAGTCAACACAAAACCCGATAACATCCTCTGTTTGATGGCCCATGGAGATGCTTCCTTCTGGCCTAGCGCGGTTACGGACATATTTCTTTAGGACTCCCATGAACCTCTCAAAGGGGAACATATTGTGTAGAAATACGGGCCCCAGGATGACAATCTCGTCGACTAGATGAACTAGGACGTGCGTCATGATATTGAAGAAGGATGGTGGGAACACCAGCTTGAAACTGACAAGACATTGCGCCACATCACTCCTTAGCCTTGGTACGATTTCTGGATCGATCACCTTCTGAGAGATTGCATTAAGGAATGCACATAGCTTCACAATGGCTAATCGGACGTTTTCCGGTAGAAGCCCCCTCAATGCAACCGAAAGCAGTTGTGTCATAATCACGTGGCAGTCATGAGACTTTAGGTTCTGAAACTTTTTCTCTGGCATATTTATTATTCCCTTTATATTCGACGAGAAGCCAGTCATGACCTTCATACTGAGCAGGCATTCAAAGAAGATTTCTTTCTCTTCTTTCGTAAGAGCGTAGCTGGCAGGACCTTTATACTGCTTCGGTGGCATGCCGTCTTTTTCGTCCAAACGTTGCAGGTCCTCTCGTGCCTCAGGTGTATCTTTTGTCTTCCCATACACGCCCAAGAAGCCTAGCAGGTTCACGCAAAGGTTCTTCTTCACGTGCATCACGTCAATTGAGGAGTGGACCTCTAGGTCTTTCCAGTAGGGTAGGTCCCAAAATATAGATTTCTTCTTCCACATGGGTGCGTGTCCCTCAGCGTCATTCGGAACAGCTAGTCCACCGGGACCCTTTCCAAAGATTACGTAGTGTAAATCATTGACCATAGCAAGCACGTGATCACCGGTGCGCATGGCGGGCTTCTTCCGGTGATCTGCCTCGCCTTTGAAATGCTTGCCTTTCTTTCGACATTGATGGTTGGTCGGAAGAAATCGACGATGGCCCAGGTACACATTCTTCCTGCATTTGTCCAGGTATATACTTTCAGTGTCATCTAAACAGTGCGTGCATGCGTGGTATCCTTTGTTTGTCTATCCTGAAAGGTTACTGAGAGCGGGCCAATCGTTGATAGTCACGATCAGCAACGCCTTAAGGTTAAATTCCTCCTGTCTGTGCTCATCCCACGTACGTACACCGTTTCCATTCCACAGCTGTAAAAGTTCTTCAACTAATGGCCTTAGGTACACATCAATTTCGTTGCCGGGTTGCTTAGGGCCTTGGATGAGAACTGGCATCATAATGAACTTCCGCTTCATGCACATCCAAGGAGGAAGGTTATACATACATAGAGTCACGGGACAGGTGCTGTGATTGCTGCTCTGCTCCCCGAAAGGATTAATGCCATCCGCGCTTAAAGCAAACCATACATTCCTTGGGTCCTTTGCAAACTCATCCCAGTACTTTCTCTCGATTTTTCTCCACTGCGACCTGTCAGCGGGTGCTCTCAACTTCCCATCTTTCTTTCGGTTCTCACTGTGCCATCGCATCAACTTGGCATGCTCTTCGTTTCTGAACAGACGTTTCAACCATGGTATTATAGGAGCATACCACATCACCTTCGCAGGAACCCTCTTCCTGAGGGGCTCGCCGTCAACATCACCAGGGTCATCTCGTCTGATCTTATACCGCAACGCACCGCATACCGGGCATGCGTTCAGATCCTTGTATGCACCGCGGTAGAGGATGCAGTCATTAGGGCATGCATGTATCTTCTCCACCTCCAATCCTAGAGGGCATACGACCTTCTTTGCTGCGTATGTACTGTCGGGCAATTCGTTATCCTTTGGAAGCTTCTTCTTCAATATTTTCAGTAGCTTCTCAAATCCTTTGTCAGCCACAGCATTCTCTGCCTTCCACTGTAGCAATTCCAGTACGGTACCGAGCTTTGTGTTGCCATCTTCGCAATTGGGGTATAACCCTTTTTTGTGATCCTCTAACATGCGATCGAACTTCAGCTTCTCCTTTTGACTAATGCATTGCGTCCTTGCATCGACAATGACCCGGCGGAGATCATCATCATCGGGCACATCGTCTGGTTCCTCTTGATCTTCAGCAGCTTCACCCGTGGCAGCATCATTGGGCACATCGTCTGGTTCCTCTTGATCTTCACCAGCTCCCCCCGTTGCAGCATCACCGTATTCAGGGGGCACATAGTTGTCATCGTACTCTTCTTCTTCGCCGTCTTCCATCATAACCCCTATTTCTCCGTGCCTCGTCCAAACATTATAGTGTGGCATGAAACCCTTGTAAAGCAGGTGGGAGTGAAGGATTTTCCGGTTAGAGTAAGACCTCGTATTCCCACATTCAATGCATGGACAACACATAAAACCATTCTGCTTGTTTGCCTCAGCCGCATAGAGAAACTCATGCACGCCCTTAATGTACTCGCGGGTGTGTCTGTCACCGTACATCCATTGCCGGTTCATCTGCGTGCATTATATATAATTAAGTGTCCAAATTAATAGAAGTTCATCATCACATTAAAACCAAAGTGCATACATAGTTCTCATCTAACAACATATAGCTCTGCAGAGCATCTAATTAATTAAACCATACATTGAAACTATGTAAAACATTTCAATGCGAAAACAAATGCGATCATAATCGCAACCAAGGTAACAATTGATCCAACGGCATAATGATCTTCTCCTCCTCAATTTTTTTTATTTTTTCCTTCAACAAATTGTTTTCTTCTTCAACTAAATTTAACCTCTCGACAATAGGGTCGGTTGGCATTTCCGATTCACATACATCCTAGATAAATAAAATCTATGTCATGTTGGTCGGCATAATTTTCATAAACAATAAATGAACCAATAGTTATAAAGATAATATACATACCAAATCCGAATCATAGACAGGACGAGGGCCGACGGGGGCGGATACCAAAACCATCGCACTATATAAGATGCAATAATAAATGTAAGAAAATGATACAAGTATCTATCTAAACATACAAGTAAGAATATTTTTCCTTTCAGAAAGAAGATAAGAACAAGAGGCTCACCACGGTGGTGTCGGTGATGAGATCGGCGCGGGTGATCGACGGCGGTGAAGACGGGGACGGGGCGTGACGGACCACTAAATCTAGACAAATCTCGAGAAAAATGGAGCTTGGAGGTCGAGCTTCGAGAGGAGAAAGCTTAAGTAGTGTGGCTCGGGCATTCCATCGAACACTTCATGTGCATAGGAGGTGAGCTAGAGCACCACAAAGCCCTCTCCCCCTCGGCCAGAAAAACAGAGCATTGTGCTCTGCTCTTGCGCGAGGGGGTATATATAGGCACCTCATTGGTCCCGGTTGGTGGCATGAACCGGGACTAAAGGGGAGCCTTTGGTCCCGGTTCAAGCCACCAACCGGGGCCAATGGTGGTGGGCCAGGAGCAAGGCCCATTGATCCCGGTTCGTCCCACCAACCGGGACCAAAAGGTCCAGACGAACTGGGACCAATGGCCCACGTGGCCCGGCCGGCCCCCTGGGCTCATGAACCGGGACCAATGCCCACATTGGTCCCGGTTCTACACTGAACCGGGACTAATGGGCTGAGCCGGCCTGGACCATAGTCCTGTTTTCTACTAGTGTAAGGACCTCTACGGTGATAATTTCCCTCGCTAGACGCCATACTCTCCTAGGTTGTGAAACCAAGGCTATGACCACCAAAGCTATGGAGATCAAAGCAAATGGAGACCAAAGCTCTGATACCACTTGTAGGATCGAAGTATGTCTAGAGGGGGGTGATTAGACTACTTGACCAAATAAAAACTTAACCTTTTCCCAATTTTAGTTCTTGGCAGATTTTAGCTAAATTAGGACAAGTCAAGCAATCATCACATAATTTAAGCAAGCATGCAAAGAGTATATAGGCAGCGGAAAGTAAAGCATGCAACTTGCAAGAATGTAAAGGGAAGGGTTTGGAGAATTCAAACGCAATTGGAGACACGGATGTTTTTCCCGTGGTTCGGATAGGTGGTGCTATCCTACATCCATGTTGATGGAGACTTCAACCCACGAAGGGTAACGGTTGCGCGAGTCCACACAGGGCTCCACCCAAGGGTAACGGTTGCGCGAGTCCACACAGGGCTCCACCCACGAAGGGTCCACGAAGAAGCAACCACCCACAAAGGGTCCACGAAGAAGCAACCTTGTCTATCCCACCATGGCCATCGCCCACACAGGACTTGCCTAACTAGTGGTAGATCTTCACGAAGTAGGCGATCTCCTTGCCCTTACAAACTCCTTGGTTCAACTCCACAATCTTGTCGGAGGCTCCCAAGTGACACCTAGCCAATCTAGGAGACACCACTCTCCAAGAAGTAACAAATGGTGTGTAGGTAATGAACTCCTTGCTCTTGTGCTTCAAATGATAGTCTCCCCAACACTCAACTCTCTCTCATAGGATTTGGATTTGGTGGAAAGAAGATTTGAGTGGAAAGCAACTTGGGAAGGCTAGAGATCAAGATTCATATGGTAGGAATGGAATGTCTTGGTCTCAACACATGAGTAGGTGGTTCTCTCTCAGAACATATGAGTTGGAATGGTGTATGTGTTCTGATGGCTCTCTCCATGAATGAAGAGGAGGTGGAGGGGTATATATAGCCTCCACACAAAATCCAACCGTTACACACAGTTTTCCAATCTCGGTGGGACCGAATCAACGAACTCGGTCGGACCGAAAATGTAAACCTAGTGACTGTTAGAGATTTTCGGTGGGACTGACATGCAACTCGGTAGGACCGATATGGTTAGGGTTTGGGCATAACGTAATCTCGGTGAGACCAATTACACAAACTCGGTGAGACCGAATTTGGTAATTAGCTAACCAGAGAGTTGGTCAGGCAAACTCGGTGGGACCGATTTGCTCTTTCGGTGAGACCGAAAAGTTACAAAGGGGAAACACTGAATTTACATTGCAATCTCGGTGGGACTGATTCGCTCTTTCGGTGAGACCGAAAAGTTACGAAAGGGAAACAGAGAGTTTGCAACCCCATCTCGGTGAGACCGAGATCCCTATCGGTAGGACCGAATTGCTAGGGTTTGGCAGTGGCTTATGACAAATGAAAACTCGGTGGCGCCGGATAGGAAGAATCGGTAGGACCAAGTTTGGCTTAGGGTTTAGGTCATATGTGGATATGGGAAAGTAGTTGAGGGTTTTGGAGCATATCACTAAGCACATGAAGCAAGAGGCTCATTAAGCAACACCTCATCCATCCTTGATAGTATTGGCTTTTCCTAAAGACTCAATGTGATCTTGGATCACTAAAATATAAAATGAAGAGTCTTGAGCTTTTGAGCTTGAGCCAATCCTTTGTCCTTAGCATTTTGAGGGTTCCACTTTCACATCCATGCCATGCCAATCATTGAGCTTTCCTGAAATAATCATCTTGGAATAGCATTAGCTCAATGAGCTATATGTTGTTATGAATTACCAAAAACACCTAGGGATAGTTGCACTTTCAGATGTGTTAGCTGAAAATAGAGAGCTTAATGACCAGGAGCTTGGTAGAATGAAAGCTATTCACCTAGAACTTCAAAGGCACTGGCTCAAAGAAGAAGTGAAAACTAAGCAAAGGTCCAGGGATAGAGATATTAAAGAAGGGGATAGGAATAGTAAATATTTCCATGCAGTGGCCAATCAGAGAAGGAGGAAAGTATCCATTCTCTTTAAAGTCCACATGGACAAGTCACTGAAACAGCTGGCCTGCTCAAGGTGTCTTGTCACTTTTACAAAGACCTATTTAAAGAGGAAAGTAGAAATGGGTGCACACTGGCCCCAGATTTTTTCTCTGAAGATGAAAAGGTTTCTCCTGGAGAGAATGATTCCCTCCAGGCCCCTTTTACTGAGGCAGAGATAAAGGAAGCAGTGTTTGGCTCATATGCTGATGGGGCTCCTGGTCCTGATAGCTTACCTTTCCTCTTCTACCAGCATTTTTAGGAAGTGGTGAAAAGGGATTTAATTAGTATGTCTGAAGATTTCTATGAAACAAATTTGGATTTGTTTAGATTAAATTTTTCCCTCTTGGCTCTTATTCCCAAAGAGCCCGGTGCTACTTCTATGAAGAAATTCAAACCAATTAGCCTTCTGAATTGTAGTTTCAAAATTTTTACCAAAGTCTTAACGAATAGGATTGCTGTCATCCTTCAGAGGTTGATTACTTGCACCCAATCTGCCTTTCTGAAAGGTAAATTTATCTTGGAAAGTGTAGTGACTGCCCATGAGGTGTTGCATTCAGTGCACACTAGAAATGAGCAGGGGCTGGTGATCGAGTTAGACTATGAAAAAGCTTTTGACAATGTGCATTTAGATTTCTTAGATGAACTTTTGATTAAAAGGGGTTTTGGCCCCAAATGGGCTACTTGGATTAAATCAGTTATTAGAGGAGGTTCAGTCGGGGTCAAAATCAATGGCTGTGAAAGTGATTTCTTCCTAACTAGTAAAGGGCTTAGACAAGGTGACCCGATTTCACCTCTCCTCTTC